>NC_071407.1:27407479-29807479 GCF_017976375.1 Cuculus canorus
GAGAATCTGGACAAAGTTTAATAAGAGTGGCACCTACAGATGGGGATAGACAAACGTGAATGACGTTAAGGGAAAAAATAGTGTTTAAGCATCAGGGCCAAGTATTCCCCTGTCTTCCACTTCGTTACAACATTAAGGTTTTTAGGTACAGCGCAAACAACTGCCTTGTCACACTCTCAATGGTGCCTTTGTGATAACAAACCCAGCTACACAGCAGATCCTAGAGTAACACAACACTGTATTGCATCCTCAGCAGAGACTTTAGCTGACAACAGTTGTGTTTGTAAGCTTGGAAGCACCCTCCCTGCAGAAGAACCACATGTAAAAGAATGAGCGAATACCACCCAGAAAGGATCATTGAGAACTCTTCCTTCCTGTAGGAAGAACCTCATGAACTAGAAGAGTAATTCTGATCTTCGCTCTGGCACTAGAAAAGGGGGGCTGCCAAAAAAGCATTTCAGATGCGGTGTGTGTTTATTTTTGCCTGGGCTGGAATGGCTGTTCAGCACAACACGGAGTCAGGTGCAAATTACACCCTTTACACCAGAAGTTCCCTTTTCTAACTTGCTGCTGCACACAGCTTCCCATATGACTTCAGCACAGAAGGACGTTGACCAGATCCATTTCTGCCTCTGCAGTAAATCTATGAGTCGAGCTTAGTTCCAATAGCTGGACTTTGCTGTGTTGGGGTGGGGGTGGGGGGTCCAATGTTGTGGGTTTGGGGTTTTTTTCCTCCTTAGGTCATCTCACATCCTGCACTTTTCTGTGTAGTCTTCTTCATGTCTAAATGTGTTTCACTAAGTGTGTTAGCCCCCCTTCTGATTTGGTGGCTTCAAGTGGTCTGCGTCCCTCACTCCCCTAAATAATAATAATAGAGTTTGAAAAGCAAGTTCAAAGTTTACTTTACTTTATAGCCATCCATTGCATCTACTTTGTAATCCAACAATATGCCTTCTCCTCACATCTGGGTTAGTGGTAGCTCTTAGCTTGAATACTTAGGCCACCTCTAATGCGGTAACAAATTGTTGATTATTAAGGGAGTAGTAGCTCTCATTCAGACTCCTACACATACTGGATCTAGATTAAGGTATGTGAGAAAGAAAATGAAGGTGAGAGCAATGTTTGGCTCTTTAATTAGTATGCTATTAAATAACAGGATATAACCCATCCAGTGCCCATTACTGCAATACAATAAATAAAAATAAGGGACATAATTGAATATTTAATATGATAAATGTGATGAGATGGACATCTGGAAAAAAGCTAATGTCATAGCCTATCACCATCTAAAACAATCAAAGGAGAGAACAAGTGAAGAATGTGTTTCTCCTAATGGTTATAGGAAGGGATTAGAAGTTGCCTTTTGTTTCTGGCAATTCTCATGGAGGTTTCTGTCTGCCCACTGGCTGTTACACTGTCCAGCTGTAAAATGGCTCTAAGTGACCCTTAGCTCCTTTACCACAACAGCTCAAATAGACCAGTCTGTAGAGTACTTGGGATTTTAGTTCCTCTGTTTTAACTTCCAATTGAAGAACAACACTGCCTTTTCCCTTTTATATCCTATTTTTTTTTCCATGAGGATGCCTTAAATTGAAGTTTATATTTAATTCTGCGTTCACATCTCTTAAGTTCGTGTCTTATGACGACCATTCTAAAGCAGGAATTCTGTTCCTTTCGATTCCCATATCTTAGAATGTTACTTAAACTTCATTCTTAGAAATTAAGGAAACATGTAAACCACACATTTTAGTGTCATACAGAACATCTGAAGACCATAACTGCAGCGTATATAGATGCTAGGTAAACAAAAAGAACTTGAAAAAATAAACCTTGTGGTCTGGTGTTTGATGTGGGCGTAAGGAAACAGGATAATTTAGTTCCCTGACTGATTAGGTTCAGAGTGCGTTTTTATAGGGTTTTGGTTTGGAATTAGTTGTGGGGCCACTCCTTTTTGCTTCTAACTTGCCACAAGAAGGGTACTAATTCGTACTTTGTATTTTTTTACTATCTGAAGGGCAGAATGAGGCACTTCGAATTTATTTATAATCTCCTAAACTGAGATACATAGCCTAATGTTCTTGGCAGGCTGCATAAGAGCCCCATATATAAACCAATACAGAAATGCTCCCAGATTGATTAGGCACTGATAAGGCTAGGCAGAGAAGAGCTGGCCATATCCATTTTAAGTTAGGTACAGGTCTGAGCTATGCTTCATCTCTCCCTGCCTTTTCCTTGCCTGCAACCTGCAGTCCATTGAAGCTGTTGTCTAGGATAACAGGCAGACTCAGTCTATTCAGCTCATGTAGTAAATGCAGAAAGGGAAGAATGGTCCTTGGGGCTAAAGCACAACTGCAATGCTGAGCTCCCATGTAGCATTTAACAAGCCACTTATTGTTATTAGAGCTGCCCTTAATCTTACAGGTGCCAAGGTGCACGTAGTTTGAGGCACCCTGAAAATGCACTGAGAGAGAATGTACGATACCTGCACCCTGCAACTAACATCCTCCTTTGTGTATCAGTGTTACAGGACTGAGAGTGGAGATAGAATCTTCCAATTAATTTGCTCACTTCACTCAAGTTTAAAAACTGTGCTCTTCCAAGCTCCCCTTCCTGCCCTCCTGGATAGTCTTACGGACCAGAGAAGCTACAGTCTACATGCACAGTCCTTGGTCCCAGGACACAAGGATCTAGGTCTGTGGCTGTTCCTCAGGAATGAATGGGAATTAGAAAACCCCTGTGGTCCTATATGCTATGTCATCATTGAGCAACTTTCCTTGGCAGTACTGGACACAGTCAGCGTGCCAGGAATAAGCAAGTCTACCCTTTTCTGCTCATGGGCTTCTCAAGTTTCCATGCTAAGTGATTATGGTGAGGAAGCAGGACCCTACCATTTCCTGCTTGCTTCTGTCAAGGAGCATCACGGAGGTACGGTTAAGACAGTTTCCATCAGGAAATCCTTCACCTAAGGTAATGAGATCTCCTATATCAAAAAACCTCATAAAATTAACCAAAAGGTGCTACTGTGGGTGATTTGATTTCCTATGACAGCAGAAATGGAGGCATGAGATATTTCTCAAAAGTTTGTGCATTCAGCCTAGATACGTAGGGATTTATGCAAGCCAGCCTTTCCTTCCTTTTAATGCAGTCATGTTCTATAGAATACAAAATAAACTTCAGAGAAAAGCAATTAGTCAGTGTCTTTGCAGAGTGGTGCATACAGGAAGGATCTGGTAAGCCTTTCTGTCTCTGAGCTACAGGGCTATAATCAACATCCTGCACAGGGGAAACATGAGAAGGCTCCGTATTATTTTGCTCTGTTGCTCGAAAGGGTAGCAGGGGGAAAAACAGAAGAACCAACAAATCCCCAATAATCACAGCTCATAAATTCCTCATCCTGTGAATGGACCTCAGGTAGATAACTACGCCCAGGGAGGTACGTGACAGCTTCTAGGCACAAACTGTTGCCCTCTATGCGGCTTACAAATTGCTGTGTACACTGTCTAACACACTGATGATGGGCTGGGCTGTTTAACAGAAAGAGCTCTTGACTGAGAACAAGCCATTTTTCTCCTTCAAAGCAGATCTATTTTCTCATCACCATGTTTCCTTAGTAATTCAGTGATAACCAGTTTTGCCACGCCAGCATCATTTTCACTAGCTGTTAATAACCACGCTCTGTGCTGGAGCTGCAGAGTACTTCATTATTCTGCTCCAAAGGTAGGAGAGAGGAGGGGTAAGATGTGAAGAAAAACATCTGTTTCCTGAGCATGTCATAAGTAAGGTTATACTGCCAACTGCAGTCAGTAATCCTGCAGCAGCTGAGGAGTGAAAGGAAGGGAAAGGAAAATCAAGATGGGAAAGCATTATTGACTTTTTCGGCAGCAGTGAGTTTAACCTGAGTTTAATATCATTTGAATTTAAAATATTCAGGAGGTGCTGCTTGCTAATCCATTTGCAGCACTGATGAAATCTCCTATCTGCTGCCTCTGGTGTGTGTGCAAATTGGAAAGAGTTAATGCTGGAGACGTCTCCTGCTTATGTTCCTCTGTGCCTCAGAAAGGAGACCTGCTGACTCACAGGTCCATGAAGGAAGTCAGACCAATTTGAAATGTTATGAAAGCAGCATCAGAGGCAAACTTTCACTGCCGTGCTGAGGCTGAAATGTCCTTCTGAGTGGCACAGCTACCTAAAGCTTAGGGAAGAAAACTGCAGAGAAAAACATCTTGCAAAGACACATGAGCTGTGGATCAGTTTTCTTAGTTACTACAAAAATCGGTAGAGTTTGGGTTTTGTTCTTCACAGCGCTGTTGGATCTGTCTGTCATCATCTGGTCATCCAGGGCCAGGCATGCAGAAGCAGAAGGTCAGAGAAGCTCTGGGGCAAGGCTGTTGGGATAGTGCTGCTATCAGCTGGCACTGCTGATGTCTTCCTGGCAAGGATCAGCAAAACCCAGAGGCAGAGAAAGTCATTAGGCACTGCTGAAATGTTTGGCTATTGCTTTGGGGTTTTTGTCTCATTTATCACAGTTTTCTCAAGGGTACAGGTCTGGCCTTAACCTGCTTGCTGTGAAAATCCAGGGAAGTGCTTGGATATGACACCAGGTCTTTCCAGCTTTCCCTACATATATCACATTTAATTTAAAATACATTTTCTAATGGGAATATTTGACATAACATCTTCAATTGGCAGAGCATTACCAACCACATGCTGTGTCTTGCTTTCTGGCAGCTAGTACCACAGGAGAGCCTGAAAATGACTTTCTTGTAATGGGACTGCCTTCTCTTCGCTAAGTTTGGCATTGATTTTGCTAGCACTTTCAGCAATGAGTTAGAGGACAGATATTTCACTTCTGCCTCTCCAGCATCTGAGAAGGTAAAGCAGTCTGTGTGTGGTATTGCAATGGCTATGACAGCGTTGCTAGAGTTAGTTGAAAAAAAAGTATTTCAAAAGTGCTTGAAGGATGACTTCGTCTTTCAGCTGTCTCTTCAGAAACATAAGCACACCAGTGCCCTTTAGCCATGGAGCTGTACAGAACAAGAAGGGCAGAGCAAACCCATCCAAGGGACATAGCTTGAGGGAAAACCTAATATCGTTTCTGCCTGTTGTTTGGCTTGAGGAAATCTTGTGTCATGAGGTATGTTATGTTTTAGCCGTGTGTTCTTTTTTTTTTTTTTAGACAGCATTAAATAGACTCTGTCAGGAGCCCAAAGATCTGGCAAGGGCTGGCCATTACTCTCACTGATAAGATAGGATGTGGATAATGATATGTTGCTCCCCACACCAAAGCCTGCATACCTGAGACCCTTCACAGCTGATTTTGCTCAGTTTATTTCTTATTGTCTTTAACAGCAATAAAATCGGAGTTACTTTCTGTTGCTTAAGACAGAAGGTGGCTACGTAGTTGCTTGGTAGAGCTGAGAGATTCAGGAGAAAGTAAAGGTGCTTTTCATAAAATGATATTCAGAAGATCCAGGACATTAGTGCTTTCATAACACCTGTTGGAGTATTTTGAGATGGAAAGCCTTGCATCAGATAGGATGAGCCTCTTTAAAAAGGCCTCCTTTTGGGTTTTTACAGCTTTTGAAAGGACTCCTGAGACACCAGCCCAGCAGTCTGCCCCTTTAATAAATGAGCAACCAAATATTGTTTTAATGTTGTCTATTTCAGAGAAGATGCTCCTGGCAGATGCTGTTTATTGAAACAAAAGCTTGATGAGTTTTGCTAATGATCATGTAGCCTAGAAACTATTTATGTTCTGGGAATACTCTGAGTTGTGATCTTTTGGCATGTGTTTTTATGATGGACAGCTAGTACCCCATTATGGCAAATTTATTCTATTTTTTTTGAGTTATATATATTGAACCTTTTCTCTGGCATTAGTTTTCCTGTTCTTCAAAATGAGAATTAGCATTGCAGGATATTATGGTATGGGTGAAAAGATGAATCGTTACTCTTTAGAAAGGTAATTAACCTCCAAAGGCAGCTGCCAGCGAGCTGCCATTATAACATCAGCTGTACTCTGCTTCAGTTTTAGTCTTCTGCTGTTCCTCCTCCAGCTCTCTGAAGTATGTTGTTTATCAGCACAGGTTCAGTGAAAGCCTGAAGATAGATACCTTCAGCACAACACCTGCAAGAAGCAGGGTTTCAAATATCTGGCTTTCACTAGAGGAACACACTGTGCTTTTCCCTCTCCCTGTCAGGATGTGCAACAGGGCTGCGGACCTTTGCAGTGCACCTTTGCAGGTGTTGGGCAACCTTTGGTGATGCCAATTAATTGTGCCTTATTCAGTTGCAAGGAGGGCTGCTCATTAATTCAAGCCTGCATAAAGGAAATGGGAGACCCTGAGGAAAGGGTCCTTAGACAAAGAAGACCTTCTGGTCTGTGGCAGGGAAGACGGCTTTACAGAAGGTACATTGAGGTTGTGGCAGAGAGAAGGGAGGAAGAGCATCTCTCTCACTGGCGTTTCATGTTTGAATCCTGCTCTGAATATACTCTAGCATTGATAGAGAAATATTTAGCCTGTCTACAGGCAGTTGTTTGCTAGTAAACAAGAAACATTGTTCCAAACAGAGATGATTAACAGTGACAGAAAAATTTAGGAACTGGACAGAAAGCTTTATTCTGCCTTGATCGCAAACTACCCATTATGTCAGCAGGTTCCGGTATTTCAGACTAATGGGTAGGTGTACCCTCGTACAAAGCATGCAACTGTGCACTGATCTTGCCCTCAAGAGACTGTGGATTTATCTCTAATGCTGTCAGATTTATTTACAAAAGATGGAGTACATTTACAAATGCTCCATTGTGCTCTGCTTGGAACATAGTGAAACCTGGTCCCAATGGATATGGCAAAATGGGAAACAAGGGTTTTGAGGCTCTGCCCCCCCCAAATCAAGTAGCTGATAACTGAAACCATTGATGAATTTCTGTTGGCATACATGGAAAAAGGAAAACACAGTGAGGATTTCATACAGAAATGCCCTGTAAAGAATGTATGTTTTGTTGCAATGCTTGCAGTGCTTGGCTCAGTGTGGTAATGATAGATATAACAGTTGTGGACTTTTGCTACTGTTGTAATGCATGTTTGCCTGTTATGACAGTTTGCGTCTATGTCATCCTCCAGTGACAAAATGTAGTTTAGCTTTTCCACCAGGAAAGCTAGAAAGATGGTGAGGAGACACATAGAGAGACATCTCAAATAGGAAAAAAAGCCTTCCCTGTCTCTTACATGTCATGTATCCATATGTGGGTTGCAGCTGTTCAATCCCTTTGCCTTCCCCATCTATAATGTGGTTAGATCTCTGTGCACACGGGCATGTGGAATCTCTGCAGAAAAAGCAAATTTGTTACAAAATTTTCTGCTTATATAAAAGAGGCATGTTGTTCTGAGCAGTAGTGAGATCTATTTGAAACGGGGGCTTCAGTAAGAATCCAATGTCACACTGAGAGAATTAAATTAACACTAGTATATAGACACTAGGAAGGCACCTAAACAGCACTTGAAGCTTTCAGGTATGGACAACTGCTGCTTCGTGAAAGCAATTGTTTCTAAAGTAAAAATAACTTACTTTGTTAGTGCTTTTTATTTTACTGTCCATATTATATTAAAGCATTAAACAATGCATCTCTTGAAGTGAAAACGCTCATTTGGATCCATGGGTTGCAGCCTCCTACAGTCAGTGGGAGTCTCTGCACTGATCTTGGCAGGGTCTAGACAGGTGAGGCAGAGAAGACTGGCTTTGTCTCCAGTAGACCGAGCAAGCTGTGCCCCCACTTTTTGTTACTGAGAGCTAACCTCCTGCAGTCTTTCTCCTCAGGCCTTGTTCCACTACAGGTAGGAAGTGGATTTCATTATGTTCATCCTTGCATTCCTATGCAATCTCTGCCTGGTAGTAATGCTTTATGAGCAACCTTCCTTGCCAAAACAGTGGTTTCCCTAAGAGCTTTGACTCAGAGTTCTTGCAGCGGATTGTTTCCTCCCAAACAGGCCTGTATTGTATTTTCCTGATAAATGACTAGTAAAAGAGGAATTGCTGAATTTGTGTGGGCTTGTTTCTCTTTGCTACCTCTGCTGCTTGAAGTATTCTCAGGGAGGTCAACTGACCTTACTGAGCCCCAACCACTGGCAAGGTGGTATCCATAATGAACTGCAACTTCAAGCAGCCAGTGCTCCAGCGTGAGTGTTTTAACATCTGACCCCATCAGTACAAATAGTGTAAGATGGAGAAGATACTTGACTTCTTTTTCCTAGAAGAGAGCAGCTTTCAAGCTGGTGTACCAGATAGTGTGTAAAACATCATTTAGGTGCAATCTAGCTAGGTAAACACCAGAAAAATAATGGATCCAATCCTTAACTTAGTTGGTTTTAGTTTTAGACAAGAAGCCTTGCTGCTTGTTTTGTTTTTTTTCACTGTACCTATGACCCGTATCGCTCTCTGGCTGCAGTTGCAAAGTTTACTAATCTGCTGGTACCTGTGTAGTTTGTTAAGATCTGTCACTTGCCCTAGTCTCTAAAGGAAAAGTACCTTGATTAAATCATAAGGTGTGTGGAATAGTAATATGAAGGCAAATATCAGACTTCAGGCATGTAACACCACACTTTTTACTTCCTGTGACACTGACCATATCATCGTGTGCTCCACATTTGACCAGAATTTTCAACACCTTGTGATTCCTCCATATCATGACAGAAGTTTTTTCTCAGTTACGTACCCATGAATGGTCTAATGTAATGTGAATTTAATACACTCTGTTGATGAGAACTGACTGAAAGGTGGCAACCTGCCTTGTCTGGACCTTGAATGAATGTGGTGAGGCTTAGGGTAAATGAAGTGTTTCATGACTACACTTGCATGTTTTAACTTCTTTTTCACAAGTTGAAGAAAATGGCCCATATTAAGCCAGGTATACTACAAACATGCATGTTACTGAAGTAACCCTCTGTCCACCTTAATTAGGGATTTTGCCACATGAACTGTCAGGCCAGCCAAGCACATAGGGTCCCACAGGTGAAAATCAATGGAAAATCCCAGTTCTTGACTGCATTTGAGAGAAAAAAAATTGGGAGATCTACTGTGGAGGAGGAAGGCCCGCACATCAGCCTGTGCCTTACCATTTTTAAGCTCACAATGATATATCAAGTATGGCATTTTTACTCTTTTAGTATCAGTGTGGCTTTCTCCTCCTTATGAGAGGTGTTTATTGCACTCTCCTTGAAGTTTTTCTGTTTGTTTCCTTGGGAAGAAACACTTGAAGTTTGAGATGGACTCGGTTTCTGGTTTAGTGTCATCTAACATATTTTAAAATACCTCTTTCTATTTGAACATTGAAACTTGGATCTTATAATGTATCATTCATATAGGGAGAGAGACCAGACATACTCACTGAAGTATCTCTAATTTCCCATTTGTACAGTACATACAAATGTACTTCTGTTTCATGCTGTATTCATGACTGACCTAAAATGAACTTGAGCTTTTGCTGTTTCACTTGTCACTGAGTTTAATGGCAAAAAAGAGTTATCTCGCAACCAATTGTTTGGGATAAAGCTCTCCAACTCCCCTTTCCTGCTTCTTAGTTCAGCCAACCCTTTGAGCCTTCCCGGTGATATCGGGTGTCGCATGATTTGGCTGCTCTCAGAGATCTCGACGGGTGAATTCAAATCATCCTATGTGGGATTTTTCACTTTCACGTGTTAAGTAACATAACATTTTTATGAGAAGATTAGGTCTGTGACCACAGTCTTGGGTTTTGTTCATAGTTAAGCAGGTGTCACGCTGCTAAGTGTTCTCTCCTGAAGGCTGGGGACCGAGTCAGCCCACAAGCAGATGTGGTTCCTCGAAAAGGGGAAAGAGCTGTGCGCTGTGAACTGGAGTCTCTGAAGTGATTTCTTCTCATTCCTTACTCGAGGTACTCCTTAGAGTTTACTGAAACCTTTGTCCTGCAAATAACAAAGGCCTAAATGCTTTGGGCAAGAGATGGAAAATAAATAACTGAGGCTAAAACTTAACAGGAGACCAGTTCTTCTTTGGCTACAGGCTTATTTTCAATTAAAGACATTACCCGCATCACAAATATGTGACTTTTTATATGCTTTCTGCAGGGCTTGCCATTTTGTCAAAGACAGGATGGAGGATAAAAGCCAGACAGATTGTGCAATAAGAGCTGTAACTAAAGCAAAGAAACAGGGAATGTAGAATTTGATGAAGAAAAGTCACAGTAAATACATCTGGAAAGGGCTGACAGTAGTCACCTGGTCGTATCCCTGCCTTGATGATTTTATCTGTATGTTATCTATCTTATTCAGTTGCTAAAGGAGACATCCATTTCAAAACTCTGTACTTTAGCATGGTTTGGATCCAAACCAAAGTTGTCAAGTGTATTTATGTTTTGATAGACCCAGTTCAGGTCTAAAACTCCAGCCCATGCAGATTTCAAAGGCATGTTTGTATCTGGGCTATTTGTTCTTTGTGTGCTTTAAACCATTTGATTTCTCTTTAATGTGAGTAGGGTGGACCCATGCTCTGAGCCAGTTGCCAGCCATGCTGTTGTATTAGCAGAACGCCAAATGTAAAATATATATCCAGCTGAGTCTCCATTGAAGCTCCTAGTGAGTTGGAAGAGCTTGCGTGTGTTCACATGAAAAGGGCTGGCTAAACAAGTTCTGATCTCCTTTTGAATGATAGTCATCTTGGCAGCATCAGAGAGCTCTCCATCTCTATTAAAGCACAAGCTACTGCCAGTCCTGCTGTGCTGCATCCTGGGGGGCAGAGTTTCCAGGTCTAGTGAACTTAATCCTCTACTAGATGTTCTTCTCCCTCTAAGTGTCATTTTGGGGTGGTGTATATGGCATGGTGGGGTTGAATTTGTTCTGGGAGGCCTGTTAATCTTTCTTTTTGTGTAGGAGTTAGATGGTTTCTCATAGAAGGGCACAATGACCCTTCTGGCAGTGATCTTATACTGACATCTGATTGTTTTGTGTAGGTGGAAGATGTTGTTCTGTATAATTTTAAGGACAGCTAGGCTTCCAGATACTCCCCTTTAATGAACAGATGATGCACGAGAAAAGTATCAGTGATGTGATCATTTGAAATACTTTCTTATGCTCAGAAAATTATGAGCATTTATTCTTTGGTTCCTAATTCAGTGTTCATCCCAACTAGAGATCTGAACTATACTCAAAGAGTTATTACCAACTGCTAAATTAGAGAAGCTGACTTTTTCTTGTGTTCCTCACATCTAGATAAATGCAAAATCAGAAATCATTTGAGATTAAATAAAAGAAAGATGAGAGAAAATTGAGGAAATTGAATTATTTCAGTGTGTTATCACATAACACCCTGACTGCCTGAGCACTTAGATTCCAAGGTGATACATACCTAAAAATGCCAAAGACGGACGTATCTGACATTATCTCACCCTCTAAATGTTCAGTGAAAAAAAAAAAAAATATAGAAAAGGGATTTTTTTCTTCTTTTTATACCTCCACCTATGACAGTTACCCTTAAGATAGCCTGTCACATCTTTTGATAAAAGGTCCATCTTCAGTTTTAAATGGAGCTATCTATGCTGAAGCGTACGTTCAAAAGCACTTTCTATAAACAATCTCTCAGAAGCCTTTAGCTCCCTGCTAATATAACAGCAACAAAAAAAAAAATCAGCGCCTGAGTCAAGCTGTCCTTGTTGAAAGGAGGCAGGTAGGAAGCCTGGCAGAGGCTGCCTGTCAGCATGCACGGCTCTGTGCGTGGCTCTGAGCCCGGCTCCACGCTGCTTTGGACCCTGGCAAGTCACTTCCATTTATCCCGTGTGGGCGCAAAGGTAGATTGTTTCATTTACACACACCATGGGGGAGTTCATAGCCATTCTGCGCAGGCAAAAATGATTCAAGCCAGTGAGAAGTCAGGCACTGATTCCTCTCCTCTCCTTGAAAATCTGGGGCAGCTCAGTGGAAGTAAATGAAGCTGTGCCTTGCTCTCACAAGCAATCTTTGAGATATATCAAATAAATTATGTGGCTCGGAAGGGAAAAAAGCAAGAACGTGGGCTTTTCACCAGGTGCAGCATAGTGCAATTCCTTGTATTTCCAGGGAACCATGTCTGTTCACTCGCATGAGGATCTGTCCTCAATTCTGCTGAGAGCAGACAGGTATCTGTTCCCTGACCTTCTACAGCAGCAGCTACAGGACTTTGGATGAGAGAGAAGCCTGTAATGCGCTCAAGACTGTCTTCCCGTTCCCCTCAGCTCCTCCTTTTAGCATAGTGTTGTTGACAATACTTGCTTGCTGAAAATGCATTTTGCTTAGTGGTGAAAAAAAACTGAATTCTGCAGAACGCTTTTTCTCTATCACATGTGCACTGTGTCCAGGAGAGACTGATTTTATTTCTTTTTAAATAAAATAAAATTTAATTGCCATTCCTGGTGAATTTATTAAATCATTCAACCAGGAGGAAATGAAAAAAGTCTGAAGGATGCTGTTTGCTTTTCTGCACTGACGGATCTCACTAAGGCTGCAGCACAAGAGAAAGGCAGTGATGGACAGGGGCGTGTATGTGAGCAAGGGGGAACGAGGATCTGTGTGTGTGGGCACAGGCTGCGCGATATGAGGAGAAACAGTGAGTAGCAAGAACCTTTCCTTTGAGACAGAGCAACTTTAAAGCATTTTTCTGAAAGGGGATGGCTAGTATAGATGGGGGGGGGGGGGGGGGGGGTAGAGGGGGAGGACCACAAAAAAAAACCCCTCTTACAACAATGAAGCCTGCTGCAATAGTGAACTCAATACTGCCACCCAGAGCACCTTTCTGCTTAATATATGATGCTCTGTGTGGGTCTGGAGACCAGGAAGATTAAAGCAGATGATCTTTCTGCATCCAAAGCAGCAAGAGACAGCATGATGGATCATTGCTGAATACATTTCTGGCCACGCATAATTGTATTCTGATCTTCCTTGTTGAAGTACTATCACCATCTCTCTGGCAGATTATATTATTTAACTCATAAGAGAAAAAAATATGCTTTATTTCTTTGTATTTTGTCCATCACTGTCTCTAGGGTCACTTGCATTAGAAGCATGCTACTGCCAGCTATAGTGAAATGTTAAAATGGCATCAAAACACCCTCCAGCAGAGCAGCAAGGTGAATCAGATAATTGGCTGCATGTAGGGTCTGGAAAATAAGTGTCTGTTCAGATGTTTGAGAGGCATGTGGCTTGTTTCTCTTTAACTGTTTGCGGTTATTTCTGCGTTGTCTGATGCAATGGGAATGCTAGTGCAAAACAACAGAGAAGGGATTCTGATGTCATGTAGTTTCCCTTCTTTTTGACATTCTCTCAGACGCGTATCTAATCGTATGGTGCAGTGTATTTACTGCACAAGGGTTAATTAATCCTTATGCCATGCAATACGAAGATGTTGTGAATGATACAGAAGAAGGAAAAAGATCTCTCTTGCTTACAAATGAAAAGCAAAATCTAACTCAAACGGGCTGTGTGATCTGGTGCAATGACAACAGTGTTGGGAGTTTCAGCAGACCTAAAATACAACTGCTGAGGCAAAAGCAGCCAATCTTGGTCTGCACAGCTGAGCGGCAGATCTCCTGCGGACAAGCATTTTGGTGATGGTTTGTACCACTGCTCCCTGCGCTCATTAGAAGAGATTTGGTGCAGGCTTGTCAGTGTGGATCATTGCCCGCCTTCATATCTGTGGGGTGTCAGCTATTTCATATAGTCTATAGTTTATCCCATGCCTTAAAGAAGCTTTTATTGCATGTAGTACCTGTGAACACCTATGCACCTTTCACTTCTTAATAAATACAAGTAAGAACTCCAGAAATTTCCAGAAAAATCTCTTTCTTCCTTTTCTTCCATCCTCTAGCTCAGTAATGAAAAACTGGAAATTTGAGGAAAGATTTAAATCAAACTTTCATGTTCAGATATTTTTTTGTCTCAGAAATAAGTAGGGAAAGAGATTTTGAAGTAAGGCTTAAAAATGGTGATATTACTGCTTCACTTAAATCCCAGAAGCATTTCAACAAAGACTTTATTTCAATATTTAATCATATTGGCAATTACTTTTTATATACATAAGTACAGATGTACCCGCAAATACAGTCTTTGATTTATATTTAGCATTACTGTTGGTCCTTAATATTGTGCTGGGCTAATGAAGTTGTAATGAACACACGCATCATATTTGCTTTCCAAGCTTTTTCCTCTAGAAATGTGAGGGAGGTTTATCTACATGATGACATGAATTCTTGATTTACATACTGTTACTGAGCCTTTTGGATATAAATTCCTTCGAGAATATTGATGCTTTCTATTTTCAACATTTTAATTTCTGTCTTTAAAAAGAGATGTCAACAGGCAAAAAGTGCACTTTAATGCCTTATTATGCAGCTCAGCTCCATCTCTAATACTTAGAATATTTGTTATTTATTCAAAATTTATGTGATAAATAAATGATATAAATAATATTTTCTACTCTCAAAGATGTAACTGTGGTTCCGTTTGTATCAGAACACAGTTAGTATAGGTATGTAATTTTTTTCAATGTTTGCATTTCTTTCTTCAGCATGTCTGGAATTGTCTAGTTCCAATTTGCGCAGGACTCAATACAAAATGACAAGTTAATAGAAAGCAACTGGTTGTCTCTAGGCAGCAGAAAATCAGCTTTTCCTGACCTCAAAATATTTGCTTGTCATATGAGTTGCAAAGAAGGGAACCATTTGGCTTGGATCTTGTTTCAGCTCCCATTTCTCTGACCTATTCAGTGAGGCAGAGTTCCTCTCAGTCCCCCAGTTGGACCGCAATATGTTTAAAGTTGCTAGAAAATTCACAGCATAAATCACTGCAGCCCTGAGCAGTGCCCTGACCGGGCAGCTCTGGCCTTGAAAGTCAGGGCCTGAAGAATAACTCTAGGCAGATTTCATGGTTCCTTTTGAACCCAATTCCCATACTTAAAAGGATTCTGGGATGCATTTGCTTCCCAGAGTGATCCTATGTTCCCACTCAGAGCCAGAATCGCAAGGGCTAGCACCAAAAAGGGCTCCACGGTCCACAGCCTAAGGCTTATCTGTACCTGAGTTCTGTTAAAAGTCTGTGAACATTCACAACTTCTCTGCAGCTGCAATTGTTGTCCTGCCTCTGGGTGACCAGCAGTGAAGAGCAGCTTCTCTTTCTGGAGTTGTGCAGCCTGCTTCTGAAGCTGAACAAAGCTAGGGAAGGGTAGCAGCAAAACATCAGGTCCCCAAAGACATGGGGAAACCCTGAAGTACAGCAGGAGATTGGAAAGCTTAGAGAGGGATTGAAATCATAGAACCATTAAGGTTGGAAAAGACCTCTAAGATCACCCAGTTGTTGTTTGTGAGAAGAGACCAGAACCTAACTTGCTAGAACCTTCTTTCAGGTAGTTGTAGAGAGCAATAAGGTCTCCCCTCAGCCGCCTCTTCTCCAGACTAAACAGCCCAGTTCCCTCAGCTGCTCCTCATAACAGTTGTTCTTCAGACCCTTCACCAGCTTTATTGCCCACTTCTGGACACTCTCAAGCTTTTTCGGCGACATCCAGCAGCAGGACGGTGAGTACTGCGGTGGGGTGGCCATCTGAGGTGGTGGGGCACTTCCCTGTGACGGGAAAAGCCGAGGAAAACCTAAACGGGAGCGGGGCGGGCGGCGCTCGGCTCCTGACACGCGGCAGCGGACGGTCCCGCGCGGTGCCTGACGGGAAAGGGCGGTCCCGGCGGATACCGCGGGAGATTTAAACGGTCTCTTGGGAGCCCGGCGACTGGGAGCGCGGCGAAGAGGAGCGCGGCGAAGAGGTGCGGGGCACGTTATTATGAAGGGGCAGTTTGAGCGGTCAGGGCGAGCAGGAAGGGCTCAGGGAGAGGCTGGTGGCTGACCGTGGTGGCTACCAGACAGAAGATTAAAACTGCTCCGGGTGCTGCAGCGAGCAGGATGGATACTGCCACCCAGACAGAGCCTCAGTGGGTCCGTGCAGCCACGCAGACCCTGGGCTGTAGGCAGTGCCCCCCTCCCACACCAGCCCGTGCCTCTGATACCAGCTACGCTTGTGGGAGCTGTGCACGAGTCGCAGAACTCCTTCACATGGTGGCAGAGCTGAGGGAGGAGGTGAACAGGTTAAGGACTATCAGGGAATGTGAGAGGGACATAGATCTTTGGAGCAGTGCCCTCGCACAAACCCAGCAGGCTGCTGGAGCCAATGCGGCGGAGCAGCTCGATCCTATAATCTGTGAGGCAGGGGGAACAAGAGATGGGGGATGGCAGCAGGTTCCTGTCCGGCGCAGGAAACCTGCTTCCCCCACCCAGGCAATTAACCCCCAGATAGCCCTCAGAAATAAATATGAAATGCTGCAGGTAGAACCTATTCCCCAGGAAGAAGCAGTGGAAGAAGGAGATGGTCCCCACAGCCTGGAAACATTCCCTAGGCTCCAGCATCCTCGGAGGGCCCTAAAAACATCCTCTGTCAAGAAAAAGAGGAGAGTGATCGTCTTAGGGGATTCCCTTCTTAAAGGAATGGAGGGTCCCATCTGCAGACCGGATCCGCTCCACAGGGAGGTCTGCTGCTTGCCGGGGGCATCAGTGAGGGATATCAATAGAATACTCCCTTCCTTGGTGAAGGAAACGGATTACTATCCCCTGTTAGTATTTCAAATAGGTAATGATGACTTACAGCGCAGAAAGCTGAAAGCCATGAAAAGAGACTTCAGGGCTTTAGGGAAGATGATTGAGGGCTCTGGAGCGCAAGTGGTGTTTAGCTCCATCCCAATACTAAGGAATATGGAACAGGAGGTCAGGAACGTACAGATGATTAATGCCTGGCTCCGAGCCTGGTGTGAGGAGAGAGGCTTTGGCTTCTTTGATCATGGGGTGACCCACCCACCCCCAGGTTTTCTTACTAGGGATGGGTCATACTTGTCTCGAAGGGGGACTAAAGTTATCTCTAAAAATCTAGTTAGGCTCTTAAATAGAGCTTTAAACTAGATGTGAAGGGGGAAGGGGAGGAGACCAGGCTAGTTGGGAATGAGCCTGGAAGTGGGAAACCGGCGGCTGAGAAATGGTGTGCTGGAGAGGACCACCAGTACACCACGACAGGGCAAGTGAGGGCGAGTACAAGTGGGGACAGTAAGGATGAAACTGGGTCTGTGGAATTAGTTATTCCAAGGACCAGTCAATTGAGAATAAACTCTCTTCCCTTTACAAGGGCTGAAGGTTCATCAGCCCAGCTGAAGTGCATTTACACCAATGCACGCAGCATGGGCAATAAGAAGGATGAGCTGGAAGCTGTTGTAGGGCAAGGTGACTATGATGTCATTGCCATCACAGAAACGTGGTGGGATGACTCACATAACTGGACTACAGCTATGTTGGGATATAAACTCTTCAGGCGGGACAGGAAGGGTAGGAAAGGAGGCGGGGTAGCCCTCTATGTCAAAGAGTGCTTTGATACTCTTGAACTGGATTACGGTGAGGACGGGATCGAGTGCCTATGGGTTAAAATCAGAGGAGCCCACAAGAAAGGGGACTTTGTGATAGGAGTCTGTTACAGACCACCCAGCCAAGAAGAAGCTGCTGATGAGCTCTTCTATAAACAGCTGGGGACAGTCTCTAAATCTCTGCCTCTTGTCCTTGTGGGAGACTTTAACTTTCCGGATGTCTGCTGGGAGTACAATACAGCAGAAAGGAAACAGTCTAGGAGGTTCCTGGAGTGCATCGAAGACAACTTCCTTGCACAACTGGTTAGCGAACCAACAAGGGAGGGTGCCTTCCTAGACCTGCTGTTTGTGAATAGAGAAGGTCTTGTTGGGATTTGACGGTTGGAGGACGCCTGGGATTAAGTGATCATGAGATGATAGGGTTTTCAGTTCTAGGTGGGATTAAGAAGGGGGTTAGCAAAACAGTCACATTAAACTTCCAGAGGGCAGACTTTGGCCTGTTCAGAAGGTTGATTAGCAAAGTCCCGTGGGAAACAGTCCTTCAGGGCAAGGGACCCCATGAGGGTTGGGCGCTCTTGAAAAATGAAATCCTAGCAGCTCAAGAGCAGGCCATCCCTGTGTTCCGGAAAAGGAGCCGTCGGGGGGAAAAGCCAGCTTGGTGGAGCAGGGAGATCTCAAGATGCGTCAATAAGAAGAAGAAGCTCTATGTGCTCCGGAGGAAAGGACAGGCATCTTGGGTGGACTACAGGGACGAAGTGAGATTGTGCAGGGAAAAAATCAGGAGGGCCAAGGCCCAACTAGAATTAAAACTCGCTAAGTCTGTGAAAGACAACAAAAGTCTTTCTACAAGTACATTAACAGGAAAAGGAGGACGAGGGAGAATATCCAGTCTCTAGTGGATGCAGAAGGAATAACAGTGACAGGGGATAAGGACAAGGCTGAGGTACTTAATGCCTTCTTCGCCTCAGTCTTTAATAGCAAAGAAAGTTGTTCCTTCTGTTTACAAATCCAAGAGTTAGAGGGGCAGATTGAGGCTCCCGTGATCCAAAAGGAGGCGGTTAGAGACTTGCTTGCCCAGCTAGACGCCCACAAGTCTATGGGGCCGGATGGGATCCACCCAAGAGTATTGAAGGAACTGCCGGATGTCCTTTCCAAAACCCCTATCCATCATCTTCCAGAGGTCCTGGCTGACTGGGGAAGTTCCACTAGACTGGAGGCTGGCTGATGTTGTGCCCATATACAAGAAGGGTTGCAGAGAGGATCCGGGGAACTACAGGCCTGTCAGTCTCACCTCAGTGCCAGGGAAAGTCATGGAACAGGTAATCTTGAGTGCTATCATGAAGCACACGCAAGAGAACCGGGTGATCAGGCCCAGCCAACATGGGTTTACAAAAGGCAGATCTTGCCAAACTAACCTGATCACCTTCTATGACTAAATCACTCGACTACTGGACAGGGGAAAGGCTGTGGATGTAGTCTTCTTGGACTTCAGTAAAGCCTTTGACACAGTTTCTCACAGCATTCTGCTGCAGAAACTGTCAGCCTCTGGCCTGGACAGGCGCACACTCTCCTGGGTTGAAAACTGGTTGGATGGCCGGGCCCAGAGAGTGGTGGTCAATGGAGTTAACTCCAGCTGGAGGCCGGTCACAAGTGGAGTTCCTCAGGGCTCAGTACTGGGTCCAGCTCTGTTCAATGTCTTTATCAATGACCTGGATGAAGGCATCGAGTGCATCCTTAGCAAGTTTGCAGATGACACTAAGCTGGGAGGAAGTGTCGATCTGCTGGAGGGTAGGGAGGCTCTGCAAAGGGATCTGAACAGGCTGGACTGCTGGGCCGAGACCAATGGGATGAGGTTTAACAAGGCCAAATGCCGGGTCCTGCACTTGGGGCACAACAACCCTATGCAGCGCTACAGACTGGGGGAAGAATGGCTGGAGAGCTGCACGGAAGAGAAGGACCTGGGGGTGCTGGTTGACAGCCGACTGAACATGAGCCAGCAGTGTGCCCAGGTGGCCAAGAAGGCCAACGGCATCTTGGCTTGTATCAGAAATGGGGTCACCAGCAGGTCCAGGGAGGTTATTCTCCCTCTGTACTCGGCACTGGTGAGACCGCACCTTGAATACTGTATTCAGTTCTGGACCCCTCACCACAAGAAGGATGTTGAGGCTCTGGAGCGTGTCCAGAGAAGAGCAACAAAGCTGGTGAGGGGGCTGGAGAACAAGTCTTATGAGGAGTGGCTGAGAGAGCTGGGGTTGTTTAGCCTGGAGAAGAGGAGGCTGAGGGGAGACCTTATTACTCTCTACAACTACCTGAAAGGAGGTTGTGGAGAGGAGGGAGCTGGCCTCTTCTCCCAAGTGACAGAGGACAGGACAAGAGGCAATGGCCTGAAGCTCCGTCAGGGGAGGTTCAGGTTGGATATCAGAAAAAAATTCTTCACAGTAAGAGTCATTGGATACTGGAACAGGCTGCCCAGGGAGGTGGTCGAGTCGCCTTCCCTGGAGGTGTTTAAGGAACGGGTGGATGAAGTGCTTAGGGACATGGTTTAGGGAGTGTTAGGAATGGTTGGACTCGATGATCCAATGGGTCCTTTCCAACCTTGTGATTCTGTGATTCTGTAATTTGGTGCCCTTCTTGTACTGAGGGGCCCAAAACTGAACACAAGATTTGAGGTACAGCTTCACTGGTGCCGAGTACGGGAACCTGATCACTCCCCTTTTGCTGGCCACATCAATTTTGATTCAAGCCAGGACGCTGTTGGCCTTCTTGGCCACCTGGGCACACTGTTGGCTCATGTTCAGCCAGCTGTCAATCAGCATCCCCAGGTCCTTTTCTGCTGAGCAGTTTTCCAGCCACATTTCCACAAGCCTGTAGTGTTTCGTGGGGTTGTGACTGAAGTGCAGGACCAGGCGTTTGGCCTTGTTGAATCTCATACAATTGGTATCGGCCCATCAATCCAGCATCTGCGGAGCCTTCCTCCCCTAAGCAGATCAACACTTCTGCCCAAGTTGGTGTCATCTGCAAAGCTACTGAGGGAGCGTTCAATCCCTCATCCAGATCATTGATAAAGCTATCAAACAAGACTAGCCCCAGTGCTAAGTCCTAGGGAACACTGCTTGCGACCGGCCACTGACGAGAAAGTAATATCTGTGTTGAGAGGGCAGGAGAGCATAAGGAGAAAGTGTGCATGTCCATCTCAGAGGGTTCAGGATAGATGGGTGAGTTTGCAGTTCTCTCTCTTTACCTGTTTCCATCCCATGCTAAGTTCGTGTTCCCTGTACATTGCACTAAAACAGCGTGACCCTCAGCTGGATGTAGGAACTTCAGACATGGGGGAAAAAATGGTAATGCAAACTTGGGCCATTTCAAAATGCCTGCATTTCCTTCAACCATGTACTCTTTTGTCCTGTTTCTGATGGCGGTATCCCACTGATGTCTCCCTGGGCTGTTTAACTCTCTTAAAGCAGTCCTGAATGTGTATCCTGGTAGATTGGATGCAGAGTATCCTAAAAAGCAGCAACTTACTGGTCTATCAATGTGATATTGTGCTTAGGCAGATGGTTGTTCTATTTTTTTAGAGGTGCAGGAGATGTCCAGTGCGAGCAGCTAAAAGCTGCTCTTTGATACCCTTAAATTTCAAAGGTTAACTCAGTAGCTGAGAATTGCACAGGACATCTGTGAGAGCCTGTAGGGTACCGTCTAGAGCTCTTCACACAGGAATGGAGGAAGAAACATGCAGGACTCTAAACCAAGTTCAAAGCAGTGATAAAACCCTATGCACCCCTCAGCTTGAATTCGGAGTTTTGATCTCAGAGTGCTCTCTGTGCTCGCATGTCTTCTCTGAAGTTTTCCATTAGCAACATCTATAGCTAAATTGAGATTTCTCTCTGTTTTTCACACTGGAGGGATTTCTGGGAAAATTACTGGTTTAATACCAGAAAATAACAGTAGAGCTACATTAGAGTTTTTAACTAAGGGTTATGGATTGCCTAAATTGCTGTTTCCCTTAGAAATGATGGTGTCTACAAGAGGCAGCAGTCTGCTACAGCTTTTAGATGACTTCCATATTTAACAGAAGCCAACAATAAGACTCTTCTTGTTACAGAAGCATTCACCTGTAATTATTATAGGTAAATCATAAGGAAGTATTTCTGGCAGCACATAAATCTCAGTCGGATGGGAATAAACTGTAGTTACCTGAAAGCCAGGCTCTATTTCCAGTTTCAGTGAAAGTGAAACATTTTCAACTAAATTTCTCAGCTGAGAGATTTTCATGCCCCTAAAACGTTTCCCTTTGGGGTTTGCGGGTTTTTGATTGTTACTCTTCTTCCTCTGTCTGTCAGCCACCTCTTAAGTGTAGTCTATTCTTCCTCTAGAGATTTTTTTTAAGGCAACGCACTAAGGAATCAGTTCATGCAAGTCATCCCTGAGCATAACCAAAAAGCCTTGAAAGTGATTAAATGGGTTTGTGTCATTGTGAATGCATTGATATTCATCCCCATTATCCTTCACATTTTCAATTCAAGCAGCACATAATTTATCAGCTCTGTTGTCAAATGCTGCATGTAATTGTGTTTAGCAGAAAGCTTTGTGGGAGGTATGGGAGAAGAAGGGAAAGGGAAATAACCATTCACTTCTTCCCAGGTGAAGCGTGGAGCAGCATTTGCCTTGAATTTGGGGGCCATCTACTCTTTTCAAGTACTCTTTCAGCACCATGTTGTTAAAATGGAGCAGTATATCAAATGTAAGACTGTAGTTCAGCAGAGGCAACATAGGGAAATGTCTTATTGGAACAATGCAGAAAACGAAACTGGAAACATTTTGACAGATTGCCAAGCTGAAAAGTTGCATGGCAACCCCACTGCTCATTGCTATCATTTTGAAAGTGAAGTCTTCTGGATATAGGATGTCATTGCACTGCAGTGGTCTCCTTCCAGTATCAATATTAGTCTACTTTTGAAATGGTTTAGTCCTTTTAGTCTCCTTCAAGAGATTGTGAAAGTGACATGGTTAACAGATGGCATCACCTAGATATGGGATGCCAGCTGCAAATGATGCTGGAAAAAAGCTACAACTATTCTTTAAGTTCTGTAGGAGAACATGGATTTGTCTAAGTTCCCTGGCCATTCTGCCTTCATCAGCCATGGAGTCACAGCAGAAGACTTGCCAGTCAGAACCCTTAATGTGTACTGTGCACAGCTGCTAGTTAAGGTACACAGTTACTACACGTTCAGGGAACACACCTATAAAGTATGGCCATGAAGGTAAGAAAATACAAAGCGGTCAGCCTGTGGCTGAGTAAGGGGTTCCATTTTATTCCCCTAGTTAAGGCTACTGCGCTGTGTGTGACAGCTGGTTCTTCTGTGGCTTCTCCTTTTCTAATCATGACCTGTGATGTGTTGACTTCTACAGATAGGAGAGTCCTTTGGAAAGTATTCTTGCCTATGTCTTTATCAAAGACAGGCAGGTGGATTCTCACCCAGCTCCTTTGCATCTCTTGGGCCTGAAAAATGGCACTGAAAACATCTAGATCTTCCTGCTAGCTGCAGTCTCGGTCTCTGGAGGAGCCACAATGCAGGAAGCATGTTGAGAAATAACAGACACTTTTTCTTTCCGGTCTATTCTTGTAATCAGGAATAGAGATCTGTGAATTCTAATAAAACTCTGTGCTCTCCTAAGGTGCTTAGCTCACAACAGAAACGAACTTTGTGACTTGGAACTTCGGCATCTTAGAGACTTTCATGTTAAGTGTAGTCTTTCAGTGTGACGCGTTTAAAGCGAAAGTTCTTTGGTTTGGTTTCCCCATGGAAAGAATGCTGGTCCTTCTACATGGAGAGGTGTTGTGGTATTATTCTATTGACAGAAACTCCTAAGATTTGGCCTTTTTCCCTGTTTAACGTTGAGTCTGTGCTGTGAACCTTAGTTGGCATTGCATCCTTGAATAGGATGAAACAAGGCAACTACTGAGTTTGTCATAGATATAGGAAGGCTGGACAAGAGAGCCTCATCAAGGTAAAACTAGCAATAAGCACGAACTCCGACCAACTGCATAGCTCTTCCATGACCTCTCAACCAGCCTGGTAGGGAAAAGCTTCTCGCACTGCAATGAAACCATGCCCCATGCACTGACTGACCATGAAGGAAAAGTGCTGTAGCTCCATACTTGAGAAACAAATGAGGAAATGGTACATGCTTTGCTCTGATCTGTCAGACGGTTGGGACTGATAACAATGAGGAATGCCTGCCTTAGGAAGAGCAGGGGATGTCAGCAAAAAGGTTTGCCAGACTTGTACTTTGATGGGCCAGAACAGTAGCTTGTCCCCCAATAACAGATTAGCAGAAATTTCTATGCCTCTCTAGCATATTAAGAGCAGTATGCCTCCGTTTTGTAATGTAAATAGATTAAGCTTTAGCTGTGCTCCTATCAGACAGATTTTCTTGGTTTATTTTTTAAACAATCATCAGACATTCTCATCAGTTTTGTCCTACAAGCAAGGCTTTGAAAAAAAACCAAAGAGCTGGCTGAACCGTTGCTTTTCTTTCAGCATCTGTAGCTATTTAATATTTTGCTTGTCTGTCTCTTCAGGTGCACAGGGGAGACAAAATTGCTCTCTCCAGTCTGCATCAAGACAAGCAGAACTTGAGCAACTGGGGAGAGTGGATGAACTGCCACAGCAATGCCAAAATTTCTAGCTCACATTCTTGAGTTCCGCAGTTCATGTGTCAAAAATTGAAAGTGCAACTGGGTGAATAAACCTCAAGCCATAAAATTCATAACTTTTTAAGTTTCAGCCAGCTCTTCACTGGGGATTTTCTGGGTTCAGTTTTAATTCTTCCTTTCATTTGACATGGGGATCATGTAATTCATGCAGTTCTGTAAGCGTTGAATCCAGGCAGCTCTTTATTATTGCTACTTTGTCTATTTTTTTATTTATTCAAGTTGTGTACTAACCTGTTACCCTCCTTTCAGGACCAGAATTTTACAAATATTTATAGCAAACTGGCATGTGAATGACCTTGCTATATATTTCTATAGGCTTCATGCTTTGCTACCTAAAAGCTAAACAGACTTACCACTTGTTAAAACAAAAATATCCTGCTGCTGTTCATTGTGGTATGAATGCCTGCTAGCATGGAACCGTGGAATAGTCTGGGTTGGAAGGGACCTTAAAGATCATCCAGTTCCAACTCCCCTGCTATGGGCAGGGGCACCTTCCACCGGGTCACTTTAAATAAGTTCTGTGGATAAACAGAGACTTTGAAAAAGATTACAGACTCCAAAAAGGATGAAAAATCAGCCCAGTTTTCTCTAGGGAAGTGTCTCTAATATCTTTGATACAGAGGCTGTGTCACTTAGTTTTACTTCTGTATTATTTTTGTGCCCTCTTATTTTCCCCTTCTCAAAAAGACATGAGGATCTTGCCAGGCACAATATCAGCACCCGAGCCACAAAGGACCCTAAAATGCATCCTCCTACGTGCCAGAACGGCAGAGTAAAATACTGCAGTGTTTTGTGAGGGTCCATTTTGTACTACTGCATTACAAGAAAGTGTCACATATAAAATTTACTCCTATTTTCTGAACTAGAAAGACAGATAAATAATGTAAGATTGAGATAAAAAAAAAGATAACCAGCTCAAGATTTATTCTTTAAAAGAAACAAATCCTATTAATTCCTTCCTTTCTACCTAGTTCCTTGTCCAGCCCCCTAGCAGTCATTTCTAAATTTTAAATTTGCCTTTCTGCCAACTTGGCACACCATATAGAAATAAAGCTTTTCAATAATATATGTGCTGTGCCTGCTCTGAAAGCATATTTTGGCGAGGGCTTTTCTAACTCAAACTGCTATCCACTTTCAGAGATTACTTTTTTATTACTATTTTATTTCAATGCAGCCTGGGAGAAGCTGCCATCCAAAGTCACGGGGAGCGGTGTTAATGCAGGCACCTGCTTCCTGCAAGAATTTAGAGCCCATTGAGGAGTCAAAGAAGCAGGTCTAGAGATCCAAATCCTGCATGCAAAGAGCAAAGCTCCTCTCCTTACTGTACTCCCAATGAGGTTCGGTGCTGTTGCTCCTCCTTCACCTGGGGATTCATGAACTCGTTACATCCCAGACGTGGCTCAGTGCTTATCGTCTCTACTGATGCTGATTACCGCTAAGGGCAGTTTGTGCCACTGAGGACTGTTGGGAGCTAGATTCAGGACATTTCATTCTGTGTGGAGGTATTTTTTTAAGAGACAATAAGTTCCTACTGACTTCTGCCAAGTCAAAAGCAGAGCATGAGCCAAAACTGTCAGTAAGTGACAATCCTGTAACTCGAGCATCCTCACTTCACTTTTATGAGGTGCTTCTTTACAGATGTAAGTCCTGAGTAGGAGGTGTTACTATTTCCTCTGATCTACTGAAACACAGAAGATGGACATGACATAGTTTTTTAGAGTCATAGAATGGTTTGGGTTGGAGGGTACCTTAAAGATCATCCAGTTCCAAAGCCCTGCCATGGGCACCTTCCACTGGATCAGGTTGCTCAGAGCCTCAACCTGATCCTTAAGCCTTCATAGGTTTCAGCAATCTGAAGTTATTATGCACTTACCAGTTCTAACTGGAATGAGCACAAAATGCCCCTGAACTTAGTTCGCCCTTAGAAGCTTACCATACAAAACATGATTTAGGATATTTCTTACCAGATCATATATGCTAACAACAATACACTACAACCTTGTTGGTCACGCTGAAGCAGCACTTCTAATATTGGTCATGGGTATAAAGCTTGAAGAATATATTTCAGAGAATTTTTGTCTCACAAACATAAAATTAAGCTCCTCACTGTATTGATATCTGTGCCCATGTAATTCTGTGAATAATTTTATTGAGAACTGTGTGACGGGGTGATTACCTTTTAAGAATTTGATGCTAAGAGACACAATAGACTACATTTTTAAAAGTAAAACAAAAATGATAGTCTGTTCTTCCTTTATTTCTCATGCTTTTCTTTAAGAAAGCCACATGAAGTTAAGACTTGCTGATGCATGAAATGCTGACAACTTAAATACTTTTTTTCTATTTTGGAGAAATACAAGTGAAAAGGAACTACAAAAAGTTGGGGGGTGTTAGTAAAATTTACTTTAGCATGTGCACTCTTTCTTATTTTGAGATTTTTTTTTTTACTTTGTGTTGCTTTTTCTAGTTTGTGACACTAATTTTGTACAAACATAAACTGATAATGTGCCAAAACACATGGGGTTTTTTTACGAACCATTATGGATAGATGTTAGTAAAACACTTCTCATTTTCTAGATCAATTTTTTCTTTGTTCCGTGGTAAAGCAGCATGATATTTCATAAGGTAGAATTGCAACAATTTTCCAGTACTTTTACATAGCTAAATAAGCTGCATCACAAAATAGCTTTCCATATTAAAAATGATGGAAAGCAGTGTAATGTTTCAATTTCAGATTAAAAACCAGCATTTATGACATTAGGAAAATATCAGTATGGTCACCATCAGTTCTCAGTATTAGCAATGACTGTGGGTCAGGTTTTGACAATACGTTTCTCGATATCCTTACTCTAGCAGATTTTCCCCTTTGAATATTTAGCTCTGCTCCTTCAATTTCTTTCTTCTATTCAGCTCACGTATCTGCCTGCGCTTCCTAACATTGACACATAATGAGGAATTCTTTATAGATAATAGGATCTTTTTCAGTTTTGTAGCCACTGTAAGCCTGTTACATTGCATACATTTGTTGATAAACTACAACGTGATTTATTTCAATGTACCTAAAGCCATCTTCACAAATGGAATTTACTTACAAAACTCTGTTGGTCTGTTTTGCAGAATGGATGATATTCAAAACACGCCTAGTCCATTTTGAGCTGCACAAGTGTGTCCATAATCTAAGGGCAATAAAATGGGATAAGCTTGCAGCACATTTGAAAGGTGCCTTGTGGAGCAACTCAGCAGGGCTAGAACATGTACAAAGCACACGTGGAATAAGGTGGTGAGTGTATGGGAAACTAAAGGCAGCAGAAGTTAATTTTGATAACTTGCTTGTTTTTCGTAAGCACGCTGACATCCATCTTTACAATTATGCCGGCTCCCACTTACAATGGATTCTGATTTTAACTATATTGTCATACAGTGAGTCTCCTGCTTATCACATCGCATTGCTGAAGTTTCTTGGCATATGTAGCTGTCTGCTCGTTGTATGGAGCCAGTCACACGTCAAGCAGCTGCCACCCATATCTGTAACCTATCTCGAATCAGTCTGAAAGCTACTTGCCTAAAGGGACACTCAGGAAGTCCTTAACTACCCATCTTTTCTTATCCAGCAAGGAGGTTTTACTGCTTATAAGTAGGCACCTTGGTGTGTGTGGTTTAGAGCCTGTTTTTTAAGAGGCGAAGGTCTTCCCTTCTCTTCTAACAAATCTCTAGTTTGTAGAAAAGTCTGTTTTTCACCAGGCATGTGCACACAGTGCAGATCCAATCTTTGTCCATCTGTGTGGATGCTGCTAATGTTATTTATACACTGCCAAACATGGTCTGGAAGCAATAAGATAAAAGCTGTATTTTGAGTGTTCCCAGCAGCACTGCCCTCAGTTGCATAATTACCTGTGGCATCTGCTGGGAGATGTGTGTTACGAAATGGTGTGAAGCTATTGATTTGCATACACCTATTACTCTGTTTTCCCCCTTCTGTCAAGTGATCACAGCATGCTAGTCTCTTCCTCATCTGAAGGAGGATGTTAACTTTGCTTTCTTCTGAATCGGGACACCTGATAAGTAATATCTGTTCCAAAAGAACAGGAAACAGATGGAATGGTCCCATAGGCTATAGCTACGTGTGTCTATGTATGCATGAGGATGCATATGCATAAGAGAGAGCCTGTACAGCAACACTTGGTATGTGTCTGGATGCGGGAGACAGAGGGAAAAACAGGTTGGCTGCATGCTGCAGGCCTCCTGCAGTAGTAGGAAGAATTGTACTTATTCAATCAAGCATATAACTCTAATTAATATTGAGGAAGGGCATCCTGTCTAATTAGGGTTTCCCTGCTGACCCTGCAGGATGTTACTTACGCTCCTCATCAAATCTGCATTCATTTACTCTACAAAATACTGTTCGAGAATAACTTTTTCCTTGCCTTATGCTTCAGCTACCTTCCTTATTTTTCCCCCATCACTGCCTTTCCTTGCCTGTTCATAACTGCGGTGCCAGCCAACATCTGTTCCTTCTAGTCTTCTAACGAATGCATTAGTACAAACCAGACGCACTTAGTACATACGCCCTCATTTTTGCTGCAGACAGGAGAACAAGATTCAGATTAGAGAGGAGGAAATGCTTTCTAACAGTGAGGATGCCGAGACAGACTTCCATGGGTAAGTGGTCCCACCAGGGCACGGAGGGCTTTAAGAATAGTTTAGATTATTTTTTACCAAACAGGTTATAAAGTGTATTTGAGCCTGTACTGAGGCAGGAACTTAAACCTGGTGATCTTCCAAGATCCTTTGTACCATTATTCTTCAGTTCTAGCGCTATAAATACTGCAAGTTCAACTCCCTGCCTGCTGCTGTCTCCAGTTAGGACTTTTGGGGGGCAGGGATGGGGAAGTGAATATAAAAGGAATGAATACAGCTGGAGAATTTTGTAGTGGCGCCTGTAGGCACCTCCAGGCAGCATATAAGGAGCAGCTGTACTTTTGCTTGAGAACTTGCCTCTGCTTCTCCACAAACCCTTCAGTGATCAGGGCCCTCCAGGGCTGAGCTTTTCATGACTCCTCTGAAGGAGCTGTTTCACTACTGGCTTTGCATTGGGAGTGCCTGGAAACAGAGCGAGGGCACACAGCTCTGCTACCGTCTCATCTGCCCTTAACTGAGGCCCCTAGTATTCCTCCTGCACCCCTTAAATAATTAAGGATTTCAAGTGTGCTAAATTGTGTTAATTACAAAACAGTCTTCCTGCAGGAATCTTTTCAGGATGGGCAGCAATTTCAGGCTGCAGCACTTCAGACAGTGTGCTGTATACGCTGTATGCAGAATGCCACTCAGAGCAGATGAATGTTATCACACTTTATTCTTCTATGATGCACTCCTCGTGTCAAATTGCAACTCGGATAATTAAATTCTTCACACTTACATTCCCCTTCTCATTTCGACTGCGAAGGGCATCTTTCAATTACTTTCCTAAAGATTTATGTAAGGTTAGAGGGGAACTATTAAATGTTTCTTGCAGTCCACTCCTTAGCTGGCTACAGCTGAGCAGTGAGTGTGAGCCATCTGTATCACTACCTTTGAATGGCAAAATGCTTTGAGATCTCTGGGAGATGAGAAGTATTTCATACCAAATCTCACCCTCAAAGTGTTTCATTAACTACTTCGAAAATAATGTCTGCTCTTAATCTTAGTGAAAGAACTAGGAGATCTCTATTACATACTATAGGTCTGGGGCAAGAGAAGATGCATGTGATAAAAGATGAGCCTGGGCCATCAAGCCCAGCACTCGATCAAAACTTGTACAATGCCTGTGCCTCTTCAGGTTTACATTTTTCTTTTGTTTGTGACTAATTTTTAATTGGAGTCTTTTCCTGAGCTGCTTCCAACCCTCTTCTAAAGCCACTGATGTTATGAATGTGCAGAAAATGCTTTTGGCACTTATTTTCTCGCTCCCTATTTCACCTTTTCCTTTTTTTTTTTTAATGGGCCCAAGTATCTGCAAAGGGAGTAGCAGTCAAAGTTAAACCTTGCATCCAAATTACAGGAGAGGAAATTTGTAGTGTTGTAGTTTAAAATAAGGCCTCCAAAATGGTGGTGTCTCATTTTTAAAGCCCTGCTTTATGAAGAAATAAGCATGTAGTTAATGGAAGTATATTAGCAGATTTGATTCAGTGGAGAGCAGTTAGCTGAGATGCCAGCAGGTTCGCCCCCATGGACTGCAGCAGTTGGCACCATTAGGGACTCGGTGGTGACTGCAGGGACAGGCTGCTGACCTGCCTTTGCCTGCAGCCCCTCTGCACCACTAGCTGCCCTGGGCTTTGGCACCTGCTTCAGTCTCTGCTCAATGCTTTAACGTTTCCCCAGCTGGTGAGTCTCAGGCTAAGTGCTGGAGAGGTTCTGGAGATGATTCAATAGTTGCTATTGCTGCTTTCTGCCAAGACTTTAACCTTCTTTTTTAAGTAGTTGTGCACAACATTAATGAGTCTCTGCAAATAGAAGTCTGTATTAAATTGGCACTACAGTTTGTGCCCTGGAGTTTGTTCAGATGCTAAACACAGCTGAAGGGAAACTCTGGGTTCTATTCTAAAATGTTAAGCACTCAAAGTTTCCTCTCTCCTTCAGCAGGTGTCACAGCAAGTCATACCTCCTAAATGACCCTGTTAGTTCGAGTTAGAGACATTTAGTGTTATGACTCAGCCATTACAAGCTGCAACTTGATAATTCCCATCTCATCTTCCTTCCCACTCTGAAGCCAGCTGCTGGATGCAGTGATGGGGCCGAGTGGAATGCTGAAAGGAGCACTCTCAGCATGCCCTGAGCTCCACAGGAGTTAGCTTTTTATTGCAAGCTAAACTAACAGGTCAGGTAAATTTTCACTGTAATGTATCCACACTTCAGAAGCAGCATGGCCAGCAGGTCCAGGGAGGTGATTCTGCCCCTGTCTCGGCACTGGTGAGACGGCACCTCGAATCCTGGGTTCAGTTCTGCGCCCCTCGCTCCAAGAAGGATGTTGAGGCTCTGGAGCATGTTCAGAGAAGAGCAACGAAGCTGGTGAGGGGGCTGGAGAACGAGTGTTATGAGGAGCGGCTGAGAGGGCTGGGGTTGTTTAGTCTGGAGAAGAGGAAACTGAGGGAGGAGACCTTATTGCTCTCTACAACTACCTGAAAGGAGGTTGTAGAGAGGAGGGAGCTGGCCTCTTCTCCCAGGTGACAGGAGAAGGGGGAATGGCCTGAAGCTCCACCAGGGGAGGTTCAGGCTGGACATCAGAAAAAAAAATTTCACAGAAAGGGTCACTGGGCACTGGCAGAATCTGCCCAGGGAGGGGGTGGAGTCACCATCCCTGGAGGAATTAAAAAAACAGGTAGATGAGGTGCTCAGGGACATAGTTTAGTGGTTGATAGGAATGGTTGGACTCGATGATCCTGGTGGTCTTTTCCAACCTAGTGATTCTATGATTCTATGAGTATCCCAATCTTTATGTTGTTTGTAAAAATAGGCTCAAGTTACTAAGCAAGGTGCCTAGTGTGATGTTTTTCCTTCCATTCTTATAGCATTTCAAGCCTTTTTTCCCATTTCATCTGATTACAGCTTTGTTTGCTTCACAGACAGAATATGCAAATACCCATGACATGTCTTTACAATGAAATGAGAAATTACCAGAATTTTATTTCTCGTTTTCTCCTCTGCTCCCTCCTAGACAAAATCCGCTCTCAAATCATCTCTCTCATCTGGCTGATATCAGCTGGGCTGACAAAGTAAAACCATCAAGATCAGAAATAATTATGAAAGCTTAAGGAAATCTGAAATGTGCATGTTCTCTGGAAGAAAGACAAAGCACATTTTCCACTGACACAAGCGAGCATATTCCATATAGGTTTCGTTAAAAGATATACTTAAGAAAAAGAACTATTCATCTTGTCAATTTGATGGAAGGAATCCAAAGGATTCAAGTCTGAAAGTGGGACACAAGACAGGGATGAGGATTGTTAAACGCAGAACAATGTAAAAGACTTTGCAGGATGGAAAACCAAAATGTGACAGGCCTGGTCCTCTGTTGCCTTCTGGCTTCTGAAGGTATTTGTGGTTGTGTGGCAAGTGGTACAACAGAGTAATGAGAGGACAGGTTCTGCTGGGCAAAGTGGGCTGAGGCAAATGCTTCCAAGGGTAGAGCAGAGGGAGGCATCCTCCCAGCCTCAGGGTGAAGGTGGAATGATCTGCTTCTATGGATCCGTGAAACTTGTTCAGTACTGCCTCTAGGCATTCTGGGGGCTTTCTGGTGGCAGACTGCCAGCTCTTGGTTTCTCCCACCTTCCCTAGCAAGATGAAGGGGGAAGGACATGATAATCTTGAGAGCAGAAGTTCTGGGAGAGTAGGGACTCCCTCGGTCTGCATTCTGCCACCAGTGTCTGGACCTGCTGAAGACAGAGCCTGCATGTTGGCCATCAACTGTGGGACTCCTTGGGCTACAAGTTTGGGACCCATCCAGCAGATGGTTTTCCTCAGGAAGTGGCACACACAGCACACCTTGTAAAGAAGGTGTCAGGCTGGGAGAGAGAACTAGAGAGCCAGATTTCTGACTGCTGTGGGGATCCACTGAAGGGGCGTGAGGTGTGGGGTCAGCCTTGGCTTCTCCTGCTTGCTAGGGTGTGCCTAAGCTGAGCAGCAACTCTATCCCGTGTCTTTTGTCAATGCCTGCGTGTACACCTGCATGGAGGGGGCAGTAGTCTTGCAGTGACACACTAATAGATCTCAGTGTTCGCTGAGCGTGTCCATGTCACTGGCTGGGTGAGGAGCAAATGTTGCCTTTAACTCTTCCAAGGACACAGGAGACTTGTGAATTTCTAGAAACACAGGCCCATAAAACCATCAGTGTAAAACAGGGCAGTTTAATTTTCTGAAACTCAGCTACATAGGTGGAGAGATGAAATTATGGTCCATTTATTCTCTCACCACCTAAGTCCCAGTATTTTAAAACAACTCTAGGTGACATAAAACTGGGTCTAGACTTTCCGTAAAATATTGATACAATTTTTCATTTCATGCTGCTTCAAGATTTCCGCATCAACACGTCAAGCTGCTTTTTGTGGTGTATGCAGACTAAAGTCAAGGTTGGATTTGTTACCTAAGACTTATTCCAAGTTAAGAGGATTTGGCAGTTGTATGTGTTTGAACTTCTTTTTTCAGATTTTTTTTTTTTTTTCACTTTGCACTTCCTCAGAGGTTAAGCTGCCAAACAGCACAGTCCGGGCTCTTTCATTGGTCCTGGAAACACAGTAAAAAGTTTCCCTTGAAGATTGTTAGAGGCTAGATCTCTTCCTCCAGATTTTGGTTTGCTGAATTCCACTTGTACAGAAGGCAGGAACTGTACCACACTTGGCAGACAGTATTTCCATTAATGGTTCAAAACAAGCAGTTATCTGATACAACCGATAAACGACTGTCTTCTGGGAAGGGCGTGCGTGTTATTTAAAGGCATTACCTGGTTTGATTTATAAGATGGGTAAGAACACCTCTTCTTTCTCGTGAGCGCAACAGAATGCTACACTGCGTCTCAGGTTTGCTGCATGGCATTTATATTGCAAAGGACTCGCCTGCACTTAGTGTGTTACAATAATTGCAAGAGTATTTCAGTGTTTCTCGCAAAGAGTTGTAAGGGGTAGGCATGGGAAGGGGACAAGGATGCCAAGTAGTAATGTTTTTATCACGTGTTTATTACTTTGTATACTTAAAAGTATGAATTATTTAGAAGCTCAATAAAGAAAGCTGTTGCAGGAGACATTGCACACAGAATTGCATTTTGGTAATTTCTCAAAGCAGTCGGCACACCAATCCCAGGTTAAGTTTTGCTTTGGTCTGATGTTGCCATAGGGTCACATCTGAGTCCAAGTACAGGTATGGAACTTGACCAAAGTTTGGAGACAGATCTGGAATTTGCTTTTCATCACTCCTCGCTGTTAACATCAGAGCTATCCTGCCAAGAGACCAGGGCTAGCAGAGATGTAGGATGATCTCACTGGTCTGACTCCATGAGGCAGTTGCTACAACTGAGCATAAAGAACACTAACATTTAAAATTACTTCTGAAATTTGCCCTCTCCTACTGATAGCAGACACTGACGAAAACCAAAATGCTAAATTCTGGTGAAATTCAGATCTACATCTCAATCGTGTGAGGAGACAGGCTATGCAATCAAGTTTAGACTGCTCTGACATCCGTAACATGTTCTAGATACATATTTTTTATAGGATCGCAACTTCGATTGCTGTCTGACAGTCCGTATGAGAGTCAAAGGTTTTCATTATCTATATATTTACAAGAGCAATTACTCTTCTTTAATAAAATAAAAGGTTCTGTATTGCTTCTGGCTTTCCCTGTACAGACATTGAGACCCAACAAGTAAGTAAAAGTCTGCGGGAATATGGGGTTAATAAATCGCATGGTGGCACATTATGTAGTTTGCTGTCTCTGAGGTTGCTGAGGATGATGTATGAAAATGGGGTCTGTCAGAACAGCAGACACTCTTTCTCCCACTCTAATGCCTCATTCATATGGTGGGATTTTGTTTTTTCTGGCTTTGCTAAGGAGTTAGTTATTGAGTTGAGAAAGTTCATTTAAAAGCTTAGACCTTCCCAGTAGAGTATTCAGCTTCTCAGATATACAAAATCCTGCTTATCTTCTGTTGTTAAGCATTTCGGAGTACTGTCAGCCAGAGCAGGATGATGGTCCTTGTGGTCTGGACAAAACCCAGATCTTGCATTCAAAATTCTTCAAGGAATTCAAACAGTTAACAGGATTTCTTTTTTTTTTATTTTACCCTACAGAGAGTTTTATTATCAGCAGAGACAAACATAATTCTTGTGCAGTACAAGTCCCTGATTCTGAGAGGGTTTATGCATATGATTAAATTTCAGTAGAGCAGCTTGTGTATAAATTCAAGCAAGAATCTGTTACAGGACTGGAGCTATTGTGAATAAGATGCATAGTACCCCTGGGATGAAAGGTGGTGTTCTCTGTATCACTCATATCAGATACATTGCTTTTACATGAATGCTGTAGTTGTAGTCAGTTCATTTTCTAATGTTTGGGAAAAAAAAAAAAAAAGATAGAAACCCTGGATGGCCTGAAAAGAGGATCAGCATATCCCAGGCACTGCATGTAGATTCTTCCCTAGCACAGCTGCCTGACAGGTATTTCATGGAGTTGAAGGTCATACGTTCTTTTGCATGCCAGGCTACAGTTCGCACATACATCAGATATCTTTGACATTTGTATTCACGCACATCACATAAAATTTCTTCCCACTGACTGCTGCAGAGCTTGGAATTAGCTGGCTAGCTAAAACCACACACCCTGATTTTCCTTTTGTGCTGCCCACCACCACTGGTTATTGTTAGATTCTGACAGAATTGTCCAAACGCTGGTAACAAATTTGTGGCCAGAGCAGGAACGTTGTAAAGTGGTTAGGTTTGAACAAGGTAGTCTAAATAAAAAAGCATCTAGTGCTTTCTTTGGGAGGCAGGGCAGAAATAATTATTTGGTTTCTTTCCATGTGTTAGAGAGATGGAAGGCAGAGCTACTTGCAAATCTTTCCTCACTATGTTTGAACTCCTCATCCTTCTGAGAGCCCAAGACTGAGTCCAGCCCTGGGATAAATCATTTGCCTCAACCTGTGATCCCTCTTCTATTCTGTGGGCTGAACATCACATTTGGTAAGATCATCAAGATGGGCTTAAGCTTCTTAATGTTCCTTGAAAAGCATCCCAGAGTTCTTTCCTTAATGGTAGTCACATTAGAAATGTGCCTTTTTTTTCAAACAAAGGCTGAAGTTCCGAGTCTGCTCAGGACTGCATGTTTTATTTCAGTTGAATCAGGGCTTCACTCAAATTGGTCTGTGCATGTGCTCTCTTTCTGCATCGTTTTCCCTGCAAACTAAGTGAAGCACCCACCATCCGAATGATGTATGGTGTTGTCTTTCTGGGGAGTGTGATGCATTTTTTGTCGATTTGTCTGGTTTCCTCCTCATTTGTACTCAGACACCACTTAGTTGCCTTCATGATCAGTGATTTTATGTAGGGCTAAAGAGAAGCTGCATTTAACAGCGGCTGGGTGCCACCAATTTCTTGGCGCTGAAGAACTCAACTGGAGGCTGAGGGTTGGAGGCGTCTCTCAGAGATAGTGTTCTATGCTCTCGCATAGTCAAGGGATAAAAGCAGCTATTTCTACAGCATAACTGGACTGTGCTTGTTCAGTCTCTGCCTTAGGAGGAGACAAATCTAGAAACGTTAATTTCTGTCCTTGACTGAAAAAGGAGCCTAGCCAAAGAGTTCAGATACAAGTACTTGTTTTATAGACCTGTAATTTGGATGGACAAAGCCCAACTCATGTGAGGAGGGGAACAAAGCTCCTTCTATCAGTCAGTGACAGCTCTGAAAACACTCTTGTGTTTTTCCTCTCTTGCATTCATGCTAGAGTAAACATCATGTCTCAATATTGGGCTGTAGAGGCAAGTAAGGATAGGCAGTGCAAAAATCTCATCAACCTACAAACTTGAATAGTTCTATGGACTGACGACTGTAATTGCATTAAATGTAATTACTTCTATATATGTTAATGACCTAGTTTTTCTTAATTTACCCTCTACTATAGTTGTCTATATAACCTAAACAGTAAATGCTAGGTATTTGATCTGTGGTTCTACTATGGGATGTGTGGGACTATGAATTCGGAGCACTTGTCATACATCTCAGTGAGAGCAAACAAAGTATCTTCTTGGATCTAAGTTAGAAAAAAAATGTATCTCTAGTCCAAGGAGCTCTGTCTATAAAAGTGTGTTGGGATAGTTTCAACTGCAACAATAAGATTTTAAAGAAATATTCTGAAGTAGAAAACAGCTTCCTACCCTCACACACTGTACTTTAAGGGTCAAAAGTGAGCTCTGAGAGCAGTAGCAATCTGCCTTTGTCTTGCACTGCAATTGGTACCTGTCCTCATTAGAAGGAAAAGTGATCCACTCTAAGTAGGATGTCAATTTAACAACTTTCCTTTTCCCACTTACTCTTCGCTGTTCAGAGAAGGGTGTTGGTTTTTTATTGTCAAAGTCCCTCAAGATCACAGTTTATAAGAAACTTCATGCAAGTTTAAAGCCTATTAGAGTCTTTTCTTGCTGCTGATACTTGCACAAGGCAGGTGTCTTTAATTATTTAATCTCTACTTTCTACCAGCAATGACTGGCTTCATTTTTTCTTCAGTTGTTTGGTTTTGTTTCCTCACTAAAACCCCAGTATTGCAGGGTCTTAGGTTTTTTTTCCTGAGGGACACACTAAGGATAGCTCAGCAACTTGAAAAAAAAACATGCTTATCAGCTCACCTTCCCCCTCAGACATCGAATGAATAAAAGAAAATCTACAAAGACATTTAATTTTGGAACCTAATGGCATGCCAGGACCAGACACACACATACGTGGTAAAGTAGGATCAAGAGGATGGATCTCAGAAAAATGAAGGTTCTTTTGATGTTCCTTTTGTGAAATATCACACAATAACAATAGGGACCAGTAAAGAAACAGTAAAACAGTATCATTTTTATCAGGAAAATGAAAACAGAGTTCATTGCACAGTCAAATGACTCCCATTGAGGGCTTAATACAGACTCCCCTTTACTGTTGGATCTTGCTATAAGTAAGCAGATGGTGGTGATTTGGGATCCAAATTGTTTTTTACATGCAAAACATCTTTGGACAGCAGGAGGAGAGTTTGAATAGGTTTAAATTAAACAATAAAAGCATGCTGTATTCAAGTTAAGACTTCAAATACATGATTTTTTTTAAAAACAAAATATATAATAAGGTCTAGCCGTAAACCTGTTTTGGATGGCTGTGGTTACACAGCTTGCATCTAAAGTTTTATCCTTTTAATATTTACTTTTAGCCTGCTTTTCAGTCAAGCTGATGAAGACCTGCCTACCTTGACTTATATCCTCAGAAGGATTTGTACCATAAGATCATTAGTGTTCTATGTTGTAATATGATCATTTCCCCTTTCCCTCCCCCCTCATTACAGCATCTAAAAGCATCCACAATTGGAAAAACTCAGGACAGTGATGCTCAACTGATTTACTTCAGTTCTTAGCAGCAAAGTCTACACAAGGAAGGCTTCATAATAACCAAGAATCATATTGGATTCAAGCCTTTTGCTTGTGGATTGTCTCTATGATGCTTCTACTTCCAGATACTGTAAGCTCTAGCTAGTCTCCTTGCCACAAGCATAAACCCAAAAGCTGTGCCTGAGCACTGCTAGTGTCTCTCTCAAACCAATTCAAGAAGGACTTGGACTTTCTCCTTTCTGCGTGATGCTATAAGCAGGCTGGTTCTCCTGGTTCCAGGAGGCTCTGATGCATGGCTGCCCACAGCAGTGCACAGACCCTGCTGCTCTGAGGTCACTCTGGCAAAGCACTACAGCCCCTGTGCCATAGGCAAGGTCTCCCTGTCGGTGACCATGGGAGCTGCAGGTCCAGCTCTCTGTACCCATGGTGGCAGAGGTTGTATGACACTGCTTCTTATGGGGAGCTCTTTCAGGTCCTTCCTTTTTCAGGATTCCCAGCACGCCAGAACAACCTATCTGTTATATCCTAATGGCAGCTATTCCACTCAGCACTGCTCTTGTATCTTTTCCAAGTCATGATATGAAAAATCAACATGTTGAGTTTAGGTATAGTTAAGACCATCAGGAAGGTCACTTCCTAAACTAAATCCAGAAATGCACTAGTGTTAGCTTTGTTTCTAGCCTCGTGTACAGCCTGTTGGATTTTGTTTGTTGGAGGCGCTGTCATACGTGTTTTAGGTGAAAGCTGAAGGCTGAGCAGGATTGAGATCACAGCCCTGTTCAATTGTCCTGGAAGGACAAACTGACCCTCTAAGAGGGACAAGATGGGAGAAGGCAGCCACCCGACTAGGGCACGGTAACCCTGCCCCAACACCCTGCTGCAGTCTGTTGGTAAATATCACGTGTTGCTGTAGACGAAGGCTGCTTGTAGGAGCTGATGTTCTTGGCCAGAGGATAAAACTACTCTGCCTATCAAAGTAGTCCTCCCAAGCATGAGCCTTGTGACCTCCTGAGAAGTGACGATGTTCCTTACAGCTGCTGTTTCATTTGGGTAGTTAAATTCCAAATGAAAGTAAACTACTGGAGGGGAGCAGAAAAGCTGGAGTCTGTCCAGGTAAATATTGGCATGTAATAACTGCAAGTGAGCTTGTGTTTCCTTCTTGGGGAATGGTTCACAAATTTCATGTGCAGGCTTTACCTTACCCACAGCTTAAGTGCAGCTGTCTCAGGGGAAATATGGAGATTATTTAATACAGCCCACCAATGACACAAAACAACTTAGGGCAGGAAGAGAAAAGCAAGACCATATTAAATTAAAACTGCACCAAGCAAGACTTAGGGAGGCAGAATGTAATTATCCAACCTGGACTGTGGCCAAGGCACTGATGCTAACGCCTTTATTATTAGAAAAAAAAAAACCACAACGAAACAACAGGAAAAAAAAGTGCTACAAGATCCATCAAAATCACAAGGAGATAAGATCTTGCTTTCAGTCTCTCTTCTGAAGGATGGCAAGTCGGGTAGCACAGTAGCACAGTACCCCTCTGCACTGTGCTAGGGTATTGATTCAGTACCTACTGAGAAGGAAGGCCACAAACTGAAGATTATGCATAATTAAAGCTACAAAATGAGGTGTTTTCATTGTGAAATATAGGGTTCTCATAGCAGTGTTTCCCCAGGAATATACCATCAGAAAAAAAAATAGTTTGTGTTTCACCTCCAGGGAGTTTTGCAAAGGTCAACCCCTAGAGCCAGCTGAATGCATTATTTAGTGACTTGGCCATTTTAATCCTGAATATTTTATTTGATTTGTTTTTACAATCAACTATTTCTATTCACGCTGAAAGGAAATATCACTGAATCCCCATTTTTACTGTGGTATGTAGTTAGACAGAGGCAGCCAAAGGAAGCAGATATAACCAGTTGTCCTTGATTTTTAGCAGCTTCAAATTCTTTTGTGTTCCTTGGGTAACTCCCACCCTCAAGTGAGTTTCTCAGTGTTACTCTAGAAATCAGGATCCTTGTGGCTGCCCAAGTAAGAATTAGTATCTTTCTGCAGAATTAGTCCGTATTACACCATCCTGAAGATACAGCGCCAAGTACTTTCAAGGTTCCCTGGGCATGTGGGAATAGGGAAAGAGTTTAAGGCAGAGGTGCCCTGGTAGGAGCATGGGTTTTGCATCTCCTGTGCAAACTAGAGACAAACAGACAGGAAATGACCCTTGTGTTTTTCATGGTTATGACTTTAGCAACAGAACCAGATTCAACCTGGATATAGTCTTCTACACTTTACAGAATGGGTGTCTTCCTGCAGGAAAATACTGAGATTTCACCTCGGTTAGAAGTTCCCTTGTTGATACAGAAATCTTTTGACACATGAGGGTCTCTGTTGTGCACAAGCTCTTTCAGTAAACCTGTGTAAGATGGTTACCCAAATATGACCTTTGCCAGTCTATTGTGGTGTTTTGCTGAAAGGGTAGATCAAGAGTTTTATGAAAACAGATTTGTTTTGTAAAACAGACGCAGAAGGTATAGATAGCTTATGTGGAAGTTGTGTGTTGGCACGTTCAAAAATATGGGTGGTATGCGTTTCAATTTTTTGTGCAATTATTTTTTACTAAGATACCTTAGCTTTCCTGGGTGCATGCTAAATGATTTGTAAGATCCAAATTGCAGAACAGAGCTTGCCTTTTATTAATAAATACTATTAAGCACCTATAAAATGATGTCGTTATGTTAAGTCTTCATGAGCAGCAGTTTCTTCTGCTTTTCATATAATATGCCCTTTAGAGCTGTGTGTTCACCAATATGATTTTTATGGGTATCTGTAGTAAGTTGGAACATTTTAGATTAATAAGTTATAAATTACATAGAAGCATTATTATATGGAGGTTGTATTTCCTCCCCAGTTACAGCTGAGACTTACTTTCCATCATAAACTCAATAAACATAGCCCCCTTTGTATTATCAAAAAACCTCTTTCCACTTCACATTCTGTGTAAGTGGTTGTGGACTTTTTCGCCAAATTTTAATGATTTCTGGCAAAATGCTTTTCAAGAGACAGGACTCAAAAATGGCTTATGCTTTTAAATGCTCTTCCAAGATCTTTTCTTCATATCTTAATTTACAATTGAGTTCTAAAATCTCCTGTGGGGCTGACTGAATAGGGTTTATTTTGGAACAGCTCCGAAAGAAGGTAGGTATCAAATGACTTTGAGAACTCTGAGCTGTTGATGGCAAAGGCAGGCTAGCATTTCTGCCTGTCCTTTGAGAAATGCTAAGAAAGATGTAGTTAATGACTACAGCTGAAAATGCACAGAAGATATTTTTCCAGACTCTGGTTATACAAGTTGGCAGTGATGACGCTGCAGAGAAAAGTACAAAATCCATCAAAAGTGATTTCAGGGCAGAGAGGCAACTGGTTCAAGGATCGGGAGCACAGGTAGTGTTTTCCTCAATCCTATCATTGGCAGGGAAGAACACTGCAAAGAATTAGAAAAACTCACGTGATTAACGCATGGCTCAGAGCCTGGTATCATAGTTGGAATTTTGGAATTTTGATCATTAGGAGGTTTACATGGCACTGGGCCTGCTGGTGACAGAGTGTTCAGCTGTCATGGTTTAGTAGGAACAGTGGTGTTGGGGCTGATGGTTGGACTGCACAACCTTAGGAATCTTTTCCAACCTTAATGATTTTATAAACTTTTAATCAATCTCAGTCTACATACAGACAGTCATCCTTTATTAATGAGCAAAAAATGTTAGAATGCCCTTCTCTTAATCATGTAGTATTTTCACTAATTCCAGCCTTCTTAGCGAATCTTCTTCATCTACAAACTAGAAAAAGATGTACTTTAAATTTCTTATTAGACAAACAGCATATTGCATGTAGTCTTCATTAAGATCCCATATGCCAGCAATTATGCAAGCATCATTAAACAATGAGTGAACACATCTACATTCGTAACCCTTCTTGGCCAATACCATGCAATTACAGCATGTGTGTAAAAAGAAAAATAATGATCTGATGCTGTAGCATCGCCATCAGTACCGGAGAAATGCATGTGCAAAGTGAGTCAAGATCCTTTTCGCATGTTGTCATTGCTCCATTCAGAGCTTGGATATGCAAGGAGGGGTTTTCTGACAAAAAGGAAGCATCCGTCTCTACAAGTTGGGATAACGTAGCTGGCACTGGGGACCATCCCAGTCCTCTGAATGCCTCTACTGTGGAGTTGTTTTGCCATGCCTGAAGAGCCTGCAGTGAGTTCCACTGCTATTAGCCTTTTTTCACCCTGCATTAGCACACGAAGGGTTGCTAGTCCCAAATGACCCTTGTCCTCATTTGACTGCAAAGCTCAGCAGGTTCTATCAAAGACATCCAGAGCGGACTAACTTTGAACCATCCCCATCCACTCATTTTGGTTTGTGTGGTAGCAGCAACACAGCCCCTAAACTACTGAAGCTACACTTCTATAAAGCTCCTATAAGAAAAGATGGTGTCAACAAATGATCTCAAACTGGTACAATGGGTTTTCTGGAGATTTTTCATATGTAAGGTTTCATTTTATTTTTTTTTAAAGCTATTTTTTCCACAAAAGTACTCAATGAAAAACTGCCACAATTGTACAGAACAGGTACATGATGGAAAAGAAGATAATTGAAGGTGCAGCTATTTTGTAGTTATGAATGATTGGATTGTTTTTAAATATAAATTTAGCAACTAATTTTATGATCCATCTCAAAACTAAAATATTATTTCCACTATATCTAATTATGCTACAGAAATATTTTGACATTTTTAACTCTTCGATTAGAGATCATCTAGCCTCAATGCCCTTTTTTCTTAGTGAGTCCAAAATAGCTTTGAACAAAAGTGAAAAATGCAGGCTGAAGCACAAGGATGAAGGCAATAAGTGTTTTCTACTGATGATCTTTCAGAAATCAGATCACCTCCCAGCTTCTCGATGAAACATAGAATCATAGAATGGTTTGGGTTGGAGGGGAACTTAAAAGCCCATCCAGTTCCAGTCCCTCTGCCATGGGCAAGGACACCTTGTCCCAGATCAGGTTGCTCAAAGCCCCATCCAGCCTGGCCCCACCTGCAGCAATGGGGCAGCTAAGACTTCTCTGGGCAACCTGTTCCAGCGCCTCACAGTAAAGAATTTCATCCTAATATCTCATCTACATCTATTATCACTTTACTATTTACTTATCCTCACCAGTCTCATAACCACACCGGGATTATCAAGGTTAATCCCTACACAAAAAATCACCATGATTCAGCTAAAATCCTCACTTCCATGAGGAGGAAAACACTAGCTTGTACCTGAGGCTTGGGATTTTGCTATTTCTGTTGATTTAATACATCATATTTTCAGATCTCATGGTGATGAAAAATCAAAAAAAGCCAAAGAGGCGAGATACGAGGTAGTATTCAGACTGTATTTTATCTCATTTGTTTTAGTCTGTTCTAAGAGTAGTAGACCAAGGTAACAAATAGTATGGGCTTCAGCTCAACCTGCTGCAGTAAGGTGGACAATTAGAGCCAGGAGCCTTCCCATGGAAGTTGTATCTGCTGTAGTAAGTATTCCAATATTCACCACAAGAAAACCCTCCTAGTCTATTTTCTGATATTTTGTTTCTTTTTATAACCAGCAAAAATGTAAAGGGTTTCTGTTTTCTTATTTTCCCAAATTGAACAATTCTTAAGAAAACATCCATTTACTGCTTACTCTTTAACTGAATGTTATTCCCAAGTGCTGTGTAATCATTAAGTGAGCTTTAATTTAACAAGTGTGCTGCTCTTAGCACATTTCTGCTTATGTAGTAGTAAATTAACTATAACAGATTATAACCGTTCTCCATCATTTAGCAATAAGCAAGACTTCCCATAAATATCTTTAAAACTGAACCAAGGTGCTTTTATGGCACTTGCTCACCACTCATTCTCATTTACGACCACAGGTGAAACGACATCAATTTTAAAGAAAAAGAAGATTATTTTTCAAGCTGAGATTCAAAATTCCACTTCAATTGGTTTCTGGGAGGGAAACTGCACCGCTTGAGGTATGTCTCACCTGGCCACTTGCGGAAGATGAGCGATGCTTTGATAACAGGGATGGGAACACTTCAGCAGCCTAAGTGAATTTGCTGGGTCAATGAGGCATTACTGTGTTTTCAAAGTGATTTCCTTCAGTGTCTCATAGTTTCATGCATTTAGATCACAAATTTTGCTTTAGTAGTAATCAACGGCTGGTTTCTGAATGACTGTGCTGCTAGGGGCCAAATCCCAGAAATACAGCAACCAAGCCTGATATTTAGAGGAGCTTTCACCTTTTTTATCTACAGTATCCTGAGTTCTTATGGTAATCCAAGCCTCTATGCTTCTGCCTACAGGGGAGAGAACTCCTTCTGAAAGACTGTCCTTATGTGACACTTTTCTCTGTCTGCTGTCTATATAGATAGGGAATGACCATGATTAATTAGAACAGCTACTAAAGTAATTTCTTGAGACCAATGATGATATTTAACTTGAATATTATTTTCTCCAGGGCTTTACCCTGATCCTTTAAGATTGTGCACTTCGAAGGAAAAAAAAAATGGATCTGGCACTTAGATTTATGCTAGGCTGACATTGTTGGTTTGCTGCCAAAGAGGCAACAGCTGAGGGATCTCAGCCGTCAAACCTTGGTGCTAGCCTTGTAAGAAATCACTTCAATGGGGACATGGAATAAGTCTGTCCATTTTGTCCTCAAAAGTTATAGAAATGCCATCCCAAGTTAAGTTAAATCAGAGATTTCTCATGTAGACACATGACACTTCAGAATCAAATTGATGCCATCAGCTTGTTTCATGTTTAACAGCCTGAAGCAACGTCTGACAGAATGAAAATTCTGGTTATAAAAAGCCTGATCTGGCCTCACCCCCTTATTGCCCACAGCATGTCGCAGACCTCTTCATGTACCCTATCCTTTCCCTGAAGTTTTCTGAATTGTAGGGTTGGGGGGTTTAAGGGCAAAAAATGAACATGATACGAAAAATAAATGTTATTTTCCCGCCCTCAGCAAAAAGAACTTGTGCTTGCATTTTCATATCCTTAAATTTGCATTTGAAAGTTTAACCATAATGGCCCTTTGACAGTATTCTTGCTCAGAAATGTTCTGATTCCTTGGCATCTCGTTTTCTCCCAGTTTGTTGGGATTTAGGTCTCTAGCAGAAACTAGCAGGTAACAAACTAGCTAAAAGAGGCTATTGGAATTTGAGTTGCATAGGGATGTTAAAGTAATTGCACATAAAGTGCCTACTCCTTTTTTTCAATAAGTCCATATGTTCTTTTAAATATACAGAATGATGGCATTAGATAGGTAATGATCTTTGATTCCTCTCAGTAGCCTTAACTGAACTATGAGATAGAATCACTCCTCTGGAAGCAAACTGCCTATTTCATCTTGGCAAAAGGAAATACTTTCATCCATTCAGGGAAATGCAGGAGCAGGACAGAACGGGATTCTGACCAATATTTTCAACAGTACTATTTTTTAAGGTTTAGATATTTCTCTTTTCCTTTACAGACATCATCAAAACCATGTCTCCAATTTGGAATTTGGGATTTTTTTTTTTTGACAGAGGGACTTTTGGAAGTGGCCCACAATAAATATCGCTGTATTTAGAATCTGGATTTCTGTCTGGGTGATTTGTATGTACAACAGTTATACTTGTGGCCACTCTTCTCCTTAAGGACTTTTTTTGTCAATCTACATTATTAGATTTTTATTATTTCAGTTCTTATGCCATTCTGAAAACTTAGAGAAACATTTGTAATGCATCTTATGTTTTCAAATTTAAATGTTTTCCATTTGGAAACAGTACTCCTTAGAGTCTAGAGAAAAGCATACGAGGTTGCTCACAAAGAGCATGAGACTGTGCCTGTTAACTGTTTTTATTTAACAAATTAGGAAAATTTCTTAACTATGATCACCTTCAAAATCATTCCTTTCTGAGCTGACACACAGCTGTGTATGACGCTGCCAACATTCAAAGCAATTCTGCAGATCATTTTCTGAAAGTTTGTTGAGGATCTCCATCTTTTTTGCTTTCCTATGTACCAACAAACAATTGGGTTCCTTTAAGCACTCACTTGATTTTGGGGAAGAGGTAGAAATTGCAGGAAGCCAGGTCTGGCAAATAGGGTGGGTCCTCAAACACAGGGATGTTTTTATCTAAAAACTGCTTCACAGACAGTGTTGTGGGCTGACGTGTTGTCTTGATGTTAACTCACTGTTCACTCTTGCACAATGACATTTCCCTACCGAGGGTAAGAAAACGTCTCTATTTGAATACACATACTCTTGTACTGAGTGAATCGACAGAGCTGAGTCTTGTCTCACTGTGACAGGTTAGAACACGTTCTATAATCACCTCTTTGTCGCTACCCTCCCACTCTTGACTCCTAAACTATCAGATTAGTCTTGGGGGTTTTTTTTGTGTCAGACCACGTATGTGAGCAAGTCTAATCCAAGTTATTTTAATCCCGTATATCCATATCCTAATCTTGTTCTCAGTTCAGGTGATGTCCCTGTTTATTGTCTTGCTTCAGTGTATGAAGCTATTATCAGACTTTCAGTGTGAAGATCTCAAGGAAACAGGTGTTGGTCAACAGAGTCTTGACCAATGTGTACTATGTTTATATGGCTGTGCTTAAATTTAAAAAAGAGCAAGTCATTTAAGGCGGGATACCACCCATGCTATGGGCAAGCTTCCCTCAGTAGCAATGTTTGGGTTACAATATTTTGAAAGCATGTATTTCCCTCTAAGTGTTTTCATTGACAGCCAGATGTCAGGGAGTGCTGGAAGCAGATAACCAAGAGTAATTACATGTACCCCGGTGACAGCCTGTGTTATGACTCTGATTGTAAAAATATGTGAAATTTTCATCAGATACGGAACATTAAAAGCATGCTGGATAAATTATGAAAATAAAAAATGGAAAGTGCCTGAGTATTTTAACACCTTAACTAAAAGGAGAAAAAATAAGTGCTTCAAAGAAGGCTAAAAAGCGAATATGTCAGTTGTTTTTTTCATCAAATATTAACTGGATCCTGAGGAGATTTCATTAACCAGATGAAAATATTTGGCTTACTTATCAGACTGCAGAGGTTTTCATTGAAGTGATAGTCTTGAATACAATCATTGTGGAATGGTATACATCAGAGTCATTGAAACTAGGGAGCTGACTGAAGCCTTCCATTTGGCTGTGATCCTAGAGGCCCTGGTAGCATGTGCTCAACTCTTCACAGTGTTTCTGCAGCACTTCATTGAAACAGGGCCTTTGACTGTAAACGCATTTTGCCAGGGCTTTTGATTCCTTGCGTGCACCATGTGGCTGCTATCACTTTACAAATAAAGAAAAACTGAAATTGCTTTATGAGCTGTTATTATTATAACCGAGTTCTGCTATTAGCTAGGTTTAAATGTTTTCATATATTCCACACCCGTTGCCCTTTTGAGATTTTTAACTGTTGTTTTCTTGTACATTAATAATTTCCTTGTATAATTGTTCCCAAGAGAATGAGCTGAAAGAATTATGAATTAATTTGCATCTTTTAATGTACTAATAAACTTTCCAAGAAGAAAATTTCACTCCATCCAGGTGGAAACCAATCACTTTAAACCAATGCTTACTGAATTTTAAAGAGGTATTTTTTCCAAGAAGTTGCAGAAGAACAGTGCCCCTGCATGTTAAAAGTAATTAGAAAGCACAAACAGCAATTTTAGAAAAAGCCTTGGGTCATCTTTTGCTGCAGTATAGAGTTCAGGGGCATTTTGGAAAATGAGTATTCATTGTATTTAAACAAAATGAATAGCAATTTCTTGGAGGTTGAAAGGTCTCATGCTGCAAATGTAGATTTTACTATTTTATTGAAAAAATTTTTAAACTGTTTTAGCTTTTTCATATTGCCTGATGAAAATAAATAATTCATGCTATAGACTCTAAAACATGGATCAAGAAAAAGAAATGTCCTTTTATGTAGAATTAATTCAAATAGAATCTTCAGCGAACAAAATGTTCTATCTGATGTATTCATTTACAGCCGTACAATTTCAGGTCCTTGTTCACCAAAGCACTCATCTTCACTTATCGCTGAGCACTTGAGTAACCAAAAGCACTACTCCTGAGAAACTAAAGCAACAGTTCTGAGCATGTACTTTAAGTTAAATACATTCAAGTAGTGTTGCAAATAGAGCCATAGTTACTCATAAGGTTAAGCGATTTGCTGAACTGGGGATTTGACATTCAAGTTCATCAGCTTTCATGTATTTTAACTTTGTTTAAATTTAGGAATAGAATGAATTCTCTAGCCTTCATTTTCCAAACGAGATGTAAAATACATAACTAAGGGAAAATATTAAGAATTGATATCAAACTTCCAGTTTTTGAATTTTACTTTAGTAGTTCATGAGGTTTAGCACTAATATTTGGCAAGGCAAATGATTTGTTTAAATGGCCAGAATGAATCCTACAATACGTTTTGAAAGAAAATGCTCTTTAGTATCAAAATCCTTGTTCAATGTCTGAAAAAAAAAAAAGCAAGCAGGCTTCTTGTTAAGAAAATAAAGGGAGGGATTGCAACTGCCTTTAAGTAAGAGCTGATTACAATTCAGAGCTGGTATGGGAGAGGGAACAGATGGGGGAAGGTATTGGGGAAGGTCAGAGTTTAGAAAGCAAGGATTAAACACAGAAAGCTTGGAAGTAGACTGAAGAGCGTTAGAATTGTGACCAAGGTGAAGCTTGTGGGCAATGTCAGAAGTAGTGGGGAAAAAAGGCCTGGGTACTTGCGGTGACCAGAAAAAGACCCAGAGTAAATAAGCGGAAACAGCTGTATGAGGTCAAACAAGGGAGTCCTGCTAAGGTGGCTGTAGCAAAAGTAGCTGTGCCTCTTCCCTAGGGAAATGTCCACATTAGAGACAGGAGTTCACTACGGTTATTGGCATGGCTGTAGGGAGTCCAACCTACAAAAAAGGATAAATACAACCCGGGTGATGTTTCCTCTCAGATGACACGTTAAAAAAAAAAAAAAAAAAAGTTTTTTCTTTAAAATAGGGCCTAAATAAGAATGATCCTCCTCGAGTCCTTGCCGAGCAAACTGGTATGTGTACTGAAGGCATTCTTTCTCACAGAAAAGTACTGACAACAGGCAAAACACCTCTAGAAGCATGAAAACACACACTGAAAACAAAGATTGATGATCCAAGGGCCAGAGCACCTATTCCATGAGCACAGGCTGAGTGAGTTGGGGTTGTTCTGCCTGGAGAAGGCTCCAGAGAGATCTTATAGGGGCCTTCCAGTACCTGAAGGGGCTACAAGAAAGTTGGGGAGGGACTTTTTACAAGGGCATGGAGGGATAGGATGAGGGGAAATGGCTGTAAATTGGAAGGGGAAAGATTTAGATTAGACATTAGGAAGAAATTCTTCATGATGAGGGTGCTGAGGCAGTGACACAGGTTGCCTGGGGAAGTTGTGGATGCCTCCTCTGATACCAAAAATGCTGGCAAATAAACTCTCCCAAGACCCATTTTGGAGTTTTAGAAAGCAAGCACTTTTTAATCAGGCTTGGGCAACGTGAGGGAGTGATCTCCATTAATCATGTGCAGCAAGACAAGAGCTGCTTACAGAATATATTTCCTACTTATATGCCTATGTATATATTTTCCCAGAAATCTTGTACATATTCTATTACTTTCTAAGCTCTAATTTTAATGTTATTAGGAACTTCACAACAGTCAAATCTCTTGCTAATCTGGAGCTTTTGGAGCTGCCTGACCTGGCATTTGAGCTAGGGAAGGACCACAAACAGGTGATTGTAGAAAAGACAGCTGTTCAGCACAGATCATATTGAACACAAGCGTCTGGAAAAACTCTTTGAAAAAATATGCTATTAAAAAATCCCATGTTTTCAGAAGGACATTCTGACTTTCAAAACACAGAGTTACTTGTATGAACTTAACTCTAGAATAGAATCATAGAATAGTTGGGATTGGAAGGGACCTTAAATATCATATAGTTTCAACCTCCTGCCATCTCTAAAGCTCTACTATAGCTTCAATCAAAATATTCCATTCTCAGTCTTTCTGGAGGTGTTCAAGGCCAGCCTGGAGGAGGCTCTGAGCACCCCGTGGGAGGTGTTCCTGCTCACGGCAGGGGGTGGCACTGGATGGCTTTGAGGCCCAAACCGCGCCGTGACTCTATGAGCTAGCCTATATCTCTCATGGGGAGCTGGAACTTGGAGCTCGGCCCTCGCTTCCAACGCCATGAGGGAGGCGGCCGCCCCCAGCCCCTCCGCCCGCTGTGCGGGCTGCTACAGGGAGGGTTGCATCAGCCCTGCCCGGCGCGGCTTCCCGAAGCTTCCCTGCCCTAACTCAACATGGCTGCCGCGGCCCGCTGCGCGGCGCTGCTTCCCCCGCCCCGCGAGCCAATGGCGTTAGCGGCCGCTGCAGTCACGTGGGGAGGGCGAGGCAATCGCCGTGCGGCATAGCGTCACTTCCGCTGCGGATGCGCCACTTCCGGGTTTGCGGGCGCAGCGAGGACCGGGTAGTGCGACGTAGGTGAGGGGACGGGGGAACGGGGCTCTGTGTCCCACAGCTGGGGTGCGATAGGGCGGGAATATGGCCTGAGGCGTGGTCCTAGAGTGGTTTGGGTTGGAAGGGACCTTGATCATCCAGTCCCACACACCTCCCCCCCTCCCACTGGATGAGGCTGCTCCACGCCTCATCCGACCTGGCCTTGAACCCCTCCAGGGAGGGGGCAGCCACAGCTTCCCTGGGCAACCTGTGCCAGTGCCTCACCACCCTCATAGCGGAGAATCTCTTTATAGAATAAATTTTTCATAGGAGATACTCATGGTTTGGTACAGCAGGGATTTGGCATTGTTTTGTCATTGCTGTGTTTGCCACTTAGCGGGCTGGGATGCGGATGGTGTTTTGTTTTCTTGTTCACTCTCTGCTGCCGCTCACCTTTGTTCTTAATCCAGTATTTGAAGTTGTTTTGTTTCAAAGACCAGGTTAGAGGGGGGGAAAAAAAAAAAAAAAGAAACTCAAAAAATTAAGCTCATGGTGATACTGAAAATGCCAGTAAATAAACTCTCTAAGACCCATTTATGAGTTTTAGAAAGCAAGCACCCTTTAATCAGGCCTGGGCAACACGGGGGAGTGATCTCCATCAGTCGTGTAGAGCGAGACAAGAGCTGGTTTCTGAATATATTGCCGGGTTATATGCCTGTGTATAAATTTTTCTAGAGATATTGCATATAGTCTGTTACTTTCCAAGGATTAATTTTAATATTATTAGGAAGGTCACGACGGTCAAATCTCTTGCTAATTTGGAGCTATGAACAGTTGTTTTGAAAAATGCGGTGGTAGATGGGGTATCTTGTGATATTAGAGCTTGTATGTAGCATTGATTAAAGTATGTGTAACTGTAAGGACTTGGGGCTTTTAATGTCTAGTACATGTGCTGTTTGTGGAGGTAAGCTGGCATTTTTGATGTTACCTGTAGAACACACAGGCTGGCTTCTGCTTACACTGTTAACTTACCCATGAGTGACATCATTGTTTTCAGGGCCAAACTGCACAAGATGACCTGAACTCGTGTTCTGGGCTGTGACCTTGACTGACTGCTGTGTCAGTAAAGCTAATTAATTCCTCAAAAGATAGCCTAAGAACTCTCTAAAACTTTCCACTGCATGTGTTGTGCTATTTACTCATTTGGCTTTACTTAGCTGAAGTTTTAAGTAAATTTGGAGCATTTTTTTTAATATCTGTTTGGGGGGCAGCGTACTCGTGCAGCGTTATGTCTCAAAATAAAAGTCAGTTGATAAAATGACTCAGGCATAAGTACATAAAGGGTCTTGATGTAACTGATGTGTATGAGAAATGGTGCATCCTGTTTCCAGGTACGTTGTGAAAGAGTACTCTCTGATGGAAGTAGGGGACAAATATAGATAGAAGGTAGTTAAACTGTGCATTTGAGAAGGTTCTAGGTCTTACTACAGCACTCTAGTGATAATACTGGTTATCTAATAGGCTGCAGTGTAGTTGAGAATAAGCAGTAAGTGTACCTTGTTGTCTGAAAACCACATGGCAAAATAGTAAAGCATACTTTCTCTTGCACTTGCAGGAATACAGCATAAACCATCTAAGCAACCATGCTAGCCACAAGGCTAGTGTGCCTGAGGGCATTATCATGTCAGACTATCCGCCCTACCATTACTCAGGCCTCCCCAGCTCTGAGGAACTCCAATATAAAAGCATACAGACTGTGGCAGCCTAACCAGGTAAGGTGATTTTCTTTCAAATGGTTCTGACTGCTGATATTTTAAAGGGTTGATTACTTTTCCAAAAGAATCACTTTGTGTGGAGCACCCATTTTAAATGATAATCAGCATTCTGCTTGAGGTAGCTTTTCTAATTTATTGAAGGAAAAATGTTACTCAATTAAAAAAAATGTTTTCTAAAAAAGCAATGGAAGTAATATCTTCTGTTCCAGTGACTCCCCATTGAAATTGTTAAAGAAATTTAAAGGAGGTAGTTTGTGATGAACAAGTTATGGTGTAAGGAGGAAGGAGCAGATGTTTTTGTCTGACCTCATCCTAGCCTGGATGTTTCCAAGCAAGAGTCTTAGATACAACAACAAAGTAAAGACTTCCTTTTCAAAGATTTTAGTCCCAGTGTATGTTTAGAGTTACAGCCCAGATCAGAGCAGTTTCTGGTCTACAGCAGGCCTGTCATTGGTGTAACCAGCAATTTTAAAAGCTGTACCGTCATTGCTTTAAGATGTTTGTGTCTGTTTATCCCTTATTAGGAAATGTTTCATACGTGCTTTCTGCCCAGGTGTGTAGCGCTCAACTGTTAGGAGGTATTGCTCTTTTGTTATCGCGTTGGTGAAGGTGCTAGTGGCAGGTTCTCACCTTCTTTGTATTTTAAGCACGGAAGACTATTGTAAGCATCTTAAGTTTGTAGGTGCGTTAGGGAGGGTTGTGTGTGTGCATGTTTTCTTGTTGTGTTTGGGTTTTTTTATGGTGGTTTGACTTCTGTGTTGAGTGCTGCATCATTGCAGTGTTGGGCTTGATTTCCTTAGATGCAAAACATAACAGAAGTGAAGTGCCACCTTAAACTTCCTGAGTTTCACTGCTCTAATAGCAACGCTTGTACTTTTCAAGCTTTAGTATTAAAGCAAACTTGCCACTTTGAGTGAACTCTTGGTTGCTCAGCTGCCTATATAATAATTTAGAAATTGCTGGGAAAAAATGGTGAGAAAACTTCAAAAGTTGTTTCTGAACTTAAATATGACATTAGTGCACCTTGCTTTAGCAGCTTACTAGGACTTTGAGCTACATGCTATATTTATTTGGGGCTTAAGAGCTTTAAAAGTCTTACGTTTCTAGGCCTTCATTCAAGGTTTGTTCTCTAAATCAAGGCTAGAGTTGAAAGAAAGAATTTGTGCTGCTTTTCCATGTTTAGTGTCTGTAAGGTGTAAATATTGTGCAAAAATTTTTTTTTACATAAATACGTAAAGAGTTTTTACATAGAAAGCAAAATAGGTTTTTTACAAACTAAAAAAGTAAAGAGTGTGTTTTTATAGGGAAAAAAAAAAAAAGCCTTATTGCCTTGTTTAGTGCAGTGGGATGAGAGTAGAGGAAATAGAAATTCTAAAATGTGTGAATGTTATTCACAAAGGTTCCTAAACTTTAAGGTTGAGCATGGTTGCTTCATGTCTGTGAGAGATAAGCAGAGACAAATGAGACTGTGTAGCGATTTTAAGTGCAGCAAGTAAATTGCTAGGAGATGTCTTCTATTTTATTTCGCTGAGTCTTTCTTATGTTATTTCTGAATCTTAACAGTGTTATGCCACCAGAGTGAGAACAGGTGTAAGGCGTGGAAAAATTGGACAGGAAATTAAAGAAGCAGCGTTTGAGCCATCTGCAGAAACTGCAATTAAAGGTACAGTAGCTCTGCTTTAAATACTGAGAATCTTTGAAGCTTAACTTAGAATTTCCTAGAAGGAGTTGATTTCCCTCAAACCCTTAAAGAGTCTGAGAATATTGTTTCTTTCATATTTAAGTTTGCTTAGGGGTTTCCCTCAAATAGCTGGAGGCAGTTTCTCTGCTTGGCTTTCCTCTTAAAGCTTAAAGTTGCAAGTACTTCGTAGTATGGAGAAACTTCTTGTCTGTATTTGAATCTCCTGTTGAGAGCTATTAACTGCTGTTGGTCTCTTAATGGAGACTTGGTTGCAGATATTAAAAAAAAAAATGCTGACACTTTGCTACATCTATTTTCTGTGCTGTTTGAAGGAAGGATTTTTCTACAGCTGCAAAAAAAGAAGTTTCTGGTCCTACGCTTACATAAGGCTTTAGGTTCCTGTGTGTGCCAGCATATCTAGTGTGGATCATCATTTCAGTGGGTTACAAAGGGGTAGATTGGATCTTGGCTTTAACGCGTTATGAGAAAGTGTAGCCTTGGAGGGTTGCACCACTGCAGGTATTTGGTCACATCTGCTCTTACTTCAGTTGTAACAATATTTTATAATTGAAATACGATCTGCGTCATGCAGGCACTACTTCCAAAAAATCAGGCTGTAGAAACCAATGGCAAATTGTGTGGTGTTGCCCGTGACCTTTGGGAATCCCTCAGTCTCATTGAGAACTGGTAACCTACTGACTTGAAGTTAAATGGAGTTTTAAGAAAGAAGCCTAATAGAGATCAGCTATTCTACATGAAACAAAATTCATGTGCGGATGTTACTGACTGTCCAAGAAAAAGCATTCATGGGTGGTTTTTTTCTTTCCCCTTATACAGCTGATCGCCTGGGGAAGTTTATTGTAGCTGGAGGGGCTGCTGTTGGCCTGGGCGCTCTCTGTTACTATGGAATGGGCATGTCCAGTGAGATTGGAGCTATTGAAAGAGCTGTGTAAGTAAGATAACGTACTGTTTTAAGTAAAGAGTATGTTAAGCAAATGTCTGTTCTCTTCATATCGCTCTCTACCTGGTATCACCCAGTGTGCACACAGCTTACATTTTTTGTAAGCTCTGAACAGAAAAGCCTCATCTCAGTGCAGGATTTTAAAGCATATAACTAAAAGCAAAACTGAAATTACTCAAGCTTACATGGATGTTGACTTAAGTGAGTTTCTTTGTTTCGTTAAATATGAAATTTATTCGTGAATACTATATGAATATTTCTTGCAAAGGGTGCCACAGATAACTTAAGAAGGGTAGACTGCTATAAGGCACTAAGACCACCGTGCCTGCAGTTCCTGTGAGACCATTCATTAAACTTTAATACAGCACACTGGAAAAAGTTTCCTTTGAACACACTACTTACCTTAGCATAAGCTCTGCTCTAATAAATATGTTTTGCTTAGAACTTTGCTGTATTGCTTTTTGGCCAACAAAAACCTGACTGATGGCAAAACCGTGTAGTTACTTAGACTTCAAAGGTGGTTAGTGATAAGCTTGGGAGAAATAAGTGCTGGAGAAGTTTTGCTTTACTTGCTCTACATTCATATTCATCTCCATTCATTTTGAGTGCTTGCTAGTTGTATCTATGAGAAGTTTTTCATTGCTAGAGCTATCTGTAATTTTTTTCTCCACAAGCCTTGAAGTAATGAGTCAAAAGAGTAAAATGGGAGAAAATGTGTGCACTGCATTTGAGTGATCTTGGCAGGGAAAGCTTCCTGTTCGTAGTATGACCAAATTGTACTACAAATGCTCACTCGTGTCTAAGTCTGCTGCTATTTTTGGAGCTCTCAAAATGGCATTTGTGTCTTGTGATGTCAGTTGATCATGTGCACTGTGACTCAGCAGTTTGTGAGGTGCTCAGCAGGTTACTTGGTGCCTAGTACACATTCTGTAGGTATTTTTTCTTAAACCAGTTTTGTTATAGTTTTATGTATATGTACATAAAAAAATATTCTCTGTTTTTCTGCAGTTAAAAAGCATTTGTTATTCTGTTTCCCATATATGCTTCCTCCTTCATATTCAACTATAATAACCATTATTTGTAATTTGTGGTATTTCTAGAGAGTTGTGTTGTACTACATCAGCAATATTTAGAAGTTCTGCCCCCTGTTGTGAAGTATATTCATGTCAGAAGTCACTAGACCACACCATTGTTATGAAACCTCCTTTATATCCGTAGCTACTAATATATTCCAAGAGCTTGATTGTGGTTTTAGTTGGTCTTTGTTCTGATACTGGTAACTGCACAGCAGTTTATGATTGCTTATTTTCCAGTATTTGGCCACAGTACGTGAAAGACAGAATTCACTCTACCTACATGTACTTTGCGGGAAGCATTGGCATGACGGCGCTGTCTGCTGTAGCTGTAAGCAGATCTCCGGCACTCATGAGCCTGATGACAAAAGGCTCCTGGCTGGTAAGCTTCTCTTATAAAAACATCAGCATTGGTACAAAGAAATGTGAAATTTATGGCCTCAAGCTCTGCCAGAGGAGGTTCAGGGAGCTGAACCAGGAAGGTAGTTGAGTCACCTTCCCTGGAGGTGTTTAAGGGATGGGTGGATGAGGTGCTGAGGGGCATGGTTTAGGGATTGTTAGGAATGGTTGGACTTGGATGATCCAGTAGGTCCTTTCCAACCTAGTGATTCTATGATTATATGATTCTATGAAATGTGACCTGCTTGGTGAAAAATAAGGCAACGCTTAAACTGGTGTTTGTATCTGTAAAGACTACTTACCTACTGTGTAGTTTAAGATTTGGTGATTCTAATCACATGCTTTCATAAAAGTACCTTATATACTGCTTTGATTGTCAAAGACAAACTATATGAGCCAAAGGCTGCTATGCTGTCCTTGCCAGCTATATGCAAGTATAGGTCCCTGTGCTCTTCTGTATAGCTCTTCGAAAGCTGTCACCATTTTGGCAAGGCTAAAATGATACTGGTATGCAAATCATCCAGGCAAACTGCTAAGAAAATGTGTCTGCTTAGTATTTATTCAATGTGTTAAGTGGAGTGGAAGCATAATAGTTAAATGCTAACACCTACGTAATTTTATAGAGATAAATGTAATGATGCAACATCCTTGGTGATTAACCCAAGTTGTACATTTCTGACCAGTTTGTTAGCTGCTGGAGGATTCTGCCCAGAATCATCAATAAGACAAGGCAATAAGGTTTAAAAATCATGGTTAGCAAAAGTGTATGAACTGAGTATTGGCTGTGGGTGGAGAAATGTACAAGAAAAAAAGTAAGCCTAACACTTCAGGTACCTTAATGAGGATTAGAGTAGGGGCAGAACCATATGTTTTCCTTCTCTTACCTTTCATAACTAAGAGATTGATGCAATTTTACCACTAAACTTGGATTCCTAGCATAAAAATAAAATGGGAATTGCTGCAAGCTAGGTTCTGCAAAGATTTGACTGTAACCTTACAGAAGTAAAACTGATAAATGCTCCGGATTATGCTGTTGATTTTTTTAGATGAGGTTAGAACAGAGACTATATGTCCTAATGCTAACTTGAGCTCTGTAATGCTATTTTTACAGGCAATAGGTGCAACTTTTGCAGCCATGATTGGTGCAGGAATGTTGGTCAGATCCATATCCTATGAACATAGTCCAGCAGCTAAACATTTGGCTTGGATGATGCATTCAGGTATGCGATTTTAGTGTTCATTGTAGAGATGTCTGTGCTTCCGTGTGACCAGGTTTTCTTTAACAAAACTTCTGCTTTAGGAGAGTAAAGATTTTTCAGAGACCAATGAGAACTCCTGAATGTCTGGGAGATTTCTTATGTAACCTTAACACATAGCTGATGTTTTTTGTAATCTTCTGTAGGTCTTGCTCAAGTGAAACTTGAGATATGTATACGCCACATTGGATAGTACTAGTTGGCTTCGTAGCTGCTTTGGTTTCAAGACTGCTTTCTGGCACTATAGCTTCTGTAAGCCCTATTGCCAACACTTGCCATTCTTCAGCTGTGCAGGATAGGAAAGTGCTCCAACTTGATTAGAAAAATGAGATTTTAGCATTAAACTTCATCTTTGTACATACCTGATCAGAACATGTACCCAAGCTGTGAGTACAGATCACTTTTCAGAACTGTTTCGCCAGAAATAATTTATGGTTCAGGAAGGACACGTCAATGATAGGCACTGGAATCATGTTTGGCTTTCCAGAGCTAACATTTCTACCAAGTAATTATGCTGATTTTTGTGTTTGTTATTAAGGTAAACAGCCTAATGTGATATTAATGGACTAGATAGAGGTTTCATAAAAGACTCCAGCAAAAAGTCTGACTTACTTGCCTAACTAATTAGTGTAGCAGAAATCTGTGCTGCTTTTCAGCGTTGAGTGCTCCTGTGGCTATTATGTAGTTAATTAGTCTGTGCTGAGTATCTCTTATCAACTCAGTTTTGGAACACATCAGTACACTGTACACTGACTTTTATTAGACTTTCTTCCAGAGACCATCACTCTGAAGTACTTTCCAGAGCTACATAAAAGTAGTTTACGGAATTTAAGGTTGACAATTTATTGTGCTCCTTTCTAGATAGGCACACAATCAAGTGCGTTGGTATTTTGTAATGTTATCCATTTTGTCATGGATAAGTTTTAGCTTTGTTATCCATTACATAAATCCTTGTTATCAATTACAGTTATAATTGTTTTGACAGGTGGTGTTCTTATCAGAACTGTTTCAGGTCTGATGAGTGTTGTTTTGTTTTTCTTTGACTAGGTGTCATGGGTGCGGTGGTGGCTCCTCTAGCCTTCTTGGGTGGTCCTTTGCTGATCAGAGCTGCCTGGTACACTGCTGGAATCGTCGGAGGGCTCTCAACTGTGGCCATGTGTGCTCCAAGTGAAAAGTTTCTGAACATGGGAGGACCACTTGGAATAGGCTTAGGCTTTGTTCTTGCCTCTTCAGTTGGTAAAATACTGTTTTAATACTGTCAGATAAAGTAGATTATAAATTCATGATGCTAAGATGCAGCTCACGTTTAGTTGCAGGCTGGTCTGCACAGTTAAGATTTGCCTTAAATAGGCTTTGCAACTCTAGCACAGCAGAAAAAATTCTGTTGAATTTGTTCTTAAAAAAAAGCATGAAGTTACAGTTCTGGCAAGTGTTTATCTTACAAATGGCCAGTGGTGGTTGTTTGTATTTTTAATTATTGCTGGTGACTAGGGAAGACAGTAAATGTAGTCTTAGTTCTTGATCCACTTGTTCCTATCCCTTACGTGTTTCGAGGCATTACTGTAGTCCTAGGAACAGCAGTACATTCACATGAAGAAAAGTATGCGTGATTTCGTAGACTGTTCAAAATTACTGGATCAGGTTGCATATGTGACATCTTCAGCCTTTTTGTATTAATGCTCTTGGCATCAGAAGTACACTGCAAATGGTAAATTGAGTACTCCTTGAAAAATGTGTACTATGGTAACCGAAGTTTGACCTAACTCTGAGTAGCAGATACCCTTAATAGCTTTCTTTAACACTATTGTGCATTCCTTTCCAGGATCCATGTTCTTGCCACCTACTTCTGCTTTTGGTGCTGGCTTGTATTCGGTAGCCGTTTATGGTGGATTGGTTCTCTTTGGCATGTTCCTGCTCTACGATACACAGCATGTTATCAAGCGTGCAGAAACTCTTCCATATTATGGAGCAACAAAATATGATCCAATCAATGCGTAAGTGTTCTGTGTCAACACGACTGATCTCAATATCTGTGTAAGAATTTGCTTCAGGCTATGTTCAAGTGGGCTTTAAAAACAGCCAGACCTTCTTTTACTGTTAAAAAGTGAATTGCTGTTAAATGGGAAGCATCACAGGATTTAAAAACACAATGCAAAAATTGCTTGTGGAGTTAAAACTGAAAGCATCTGCCTGAAAACAGAGAAACAGCAGTGAGTTTGTGGTATCACACACCTCCAGCGGTTCTTTGTAGAAAGTATTTTTGTTTTCTAAAGTATTCCTGGGAGAATTTGTAGCTGCTTTCTGAAAATACCTGCCAATGTCATTGGAGACAAAAAATGTTAACATTTTATAGTCACTTAATATTCACTAGTCCTTGTCACTAAAATAGCTTTACCAGTGTGACAGACAGCAAAAGGAGGATTTGTTGACTCCCAGTAAAGACTAAGTCTGACTAACAAGAAATTACATGTTGCCTGTCTGATCATAGGTGAATTGTTTACCTCCTTGATTCTAGTTTCTTACAATTAAAATAGAACAATACTGGCCTTCTTCAGAATTCTTGGAGATAAACAGATAAAGGACACATAAAAGAAGAGTGCTTCTCTGTGAGAACCGTAAGCTGTCTGTTAAGACTTCTGAAAATAGTTCCTGCTGGCAGAGATGGTAGAACAAAGAGACTTTTTTTGGTGTATCAAGCACTAAGGACAATCATGGGTCAGTTTTGTTACAGATGCTTCATGAAGACTTTTAAAAATGAAGTATAATGTTATGAAACACCAAATAATACTGTTCTGTTTAACAATGTTAACTTTGATTTTCTGTTTCCTAGGTGCATGGGTATCTACACAGATACACTGAATATCTTCATTCGAGTGGCCACCATGCTTGCAGGTGGTGGAGGTAGCAGGAGAAAGTAAACCAAGACTCCTCTTTGCAGCTGTCCAGCGGCATACTTAATGCACATACTAAATAAAAATTCATGGTTACAAGCAGTTTTGCTGCAGTTCAGAACCTTAAAGCATTTCAGCCTGTTGTTTCAGTGCAATGTGATTCAGACTTAGTTTTTCTTCAAGCACTTTCCAGCTCTGTGTTTAAAATAGGGTAAACTGCTTCTAATTTTACATTATTTTGGGAAACTAAATTATTTTTAATATATGAGTAAAATAGTCTATCAACTTTTTAATGAGTCTGACAGCACTTCAACTCTGACTCTTTTTTTTTACTGTTATTGCATAGTAAAAGAAGCAATACCTAGACCGGTATCTTGTATGCAGATAGTGACACGATATACTTCATTAAATGGTGTTGAGATGCATCAGTTTTCAGTTAAGATTGTATAAATGATATTTTAATGGCACATTAAGAAGATGAACAAATAGATACAGTGCTAACTACAGTAAATGGCTTCTGCCTGGGCAGAAGCTCCAGAAAGGTTTAAGCAATTGTCAGAAATGCTTTGGAATTGATCACAAGGTGACCAAAACGTATAAAGGAGACAAGATGAGAAACTCATGTTGCGTTTGTCCTATGGGAACTTCAGTCTCTTTGTGGAGTACACGCGAGAACTCCTTGCTTTAATGTTGACTAAACAGAATAGCGAGGTTCTTTTGATCCTACATCTATCGAATAATGATAGAAGCGTGTGTGTTTTCCAGAGACTAAATTTCAGTATTGCAGATGGAGCCCTGTCCCTCAGGAGAGCTCCTGGTGCTCATCTCTTACAATCTTGTACAATTGGCACAGGAAGAGGGAATTCAGGATGGCCTGCTGTAAACCCAAATATCACTAAATTGCCATACTGTTGCGTGCTTTATTCTCTTCTCCTCATTTAGATGTTTAGCTTGGCCTAAAAGAAATGTTCCCTATCAGTGAAATTGATTTAACATAAAGACATTTATCCTTACCAAATTCTATTGTTATTATTTTGGAATAAAAGGTAAGTTCTAGGGCACAAGAAAGTTTTGAGCTAATGGCAATGACTGAGGCTTTCGATTTCTAGTAAATATGCTACATCTGTGTATTGACTTAGAACAATAAAATTCTGGCCTCACAAGTTGACTGCTCTCACTTTCCATGTGTTGATAGAAATATCTGGGTACCTCTACACTAATACTTGGTGAAGGGTACTATAAGTATTTTTTTGGCTACAGTTTATGTTGTATGAGTGCATATTCCTCTCTAAAAAGAAATCCACAAAGATGATTTCCAGTTTCACTGGCTGTCATCTTACTGAGGATGTTTTCCAAATGGAAGATGCTGATCTACGCTTGTTTCAGGTGGTTCTGTTCATGGAACCTATTGGCTGTGGGCAGCAGTCAGTGCTGCTTTTATGTCTGTTGTGCTGTAGTGTTTTCAGACCCTTCAGTCATAGGGAAGAAACAGTGGCTTGTGAAGAACCTTACTGCAACTCCTTTGTGTCCAAAGATTATACGACACCATCTAGTTCCTGGCACTATTACAGCTGAAGGAAATCTGTAGTGCTTGGAGGAAGAAATCTGGATCATGTCAAGTGTAAGTAACCTGTTAAGAGGGTTTTATCTTTTTAAGGAATTTCATATTCTTAATAAATTTCTACATACCCTTTCTGTAGCTGAACACGGCACTGTGCTTACCCTCAAATTCTGAAATCTACAGGGAGCAGTCTGCCGGCAAAACTAGTATTTGTGCATATAATAAAACTAAGGCAGAAGTTGTTCTCCCTACATTACAAGGATAGTATTAGAGGCTGACTATGAATAGAGAGAGGGATCCTGGATTGTTTGAAATAGTAACATGTAGAATACAGTACATTACCAAGGTGTTTGCAAGGAAACTGAAAGCAACAGGAAGATCTAATAACCTTTTAAGAAACAACAGGTCAATATAGTTAAGATTTACCTTAGTTAAGACAGCTTTAATTTGGGGGGGACAAAAATCTGTAGTGTAGTAGTTTGATAGGCACAAGAACAGGTGCCCATTTTTCCAGGGGGAGGATCTGTCTTAGAAGTCAGGCTGCTCTTGGAATGCAAACAGGTTGTTATTAAGAGGGTATGAACTCCCAGAAATCCAAAACTAGTGGAAGGGTAAACTTCAGGCTTTTTCCTCAGGTAAGCAATGTTACTGGATTTATTTTGCTGACTTGACTTTGCCCTCTCTTTAGGGGGCTCTTGTTCACCATGTTTGTGAGAGTTATAAAGTCAGAAGAGATTGGGTTTTTTTCCTGCTTTTAAGAAGAGAAATCAGTCACAAAAGGAACAAGCTATTTTCATGGTTTCCTCTTTCAAATAAATAAACTCATAGTTAACAAAAATAGCGTTCATGTTTTCAAGTTGGATTTAAGAAGTTTAGTATTGTTAAGTGAGAAGAAGCTTAAGCTGCTGTAACTGACAACAAATGCAGGAACTATATATATTTGTGTGCAAACAAGAAGAAAGGGAATTGTAAGTTTCATTAGCCAGAAATAGGACTGTGTTCAAATCCTATAAAATAGGGTGGAGCCTAGGAACACAGTTCAAGGGGGAAAAAAATCTCAAAACTTGACACTGGTTAATGGGGGTTGTGGTTGGTTCTGTTGAAGCCTTTGAGTCAATTTTGGATCTGGTGCTATAGTGCAGGGGTTACTGGGTTTGGTAGAAATTACGCGTGAGGTTGGACTGAATGGTCAATTTACAGCCTTGTTTAGGCTTGAGATGTAACAGTGTTTAGTAATTACACAACAGTGGTGCTTCAGAGTATTTCATCAGTTAACTGAAGCGAGTCTGTCAAAAACGCTTTATTCACTCGGACTATGTTTGCATCCATGAAGAAAGTAGGATTGAGGTGGAAAAGTTTTTCTAGTTTTTCATGTTTGGTTTGCAAGCAATAAAATTTCAGAATCTTCAGTCTGGGAGCTTCAGAGGATTCAGACACATTTGTTGGTACATCTGATACTGAAAAAGATGTATGCCAGCTTTCCAGGCTGGTTAGTCAGGTAGTCAAAGGCAGCAAAAATTGCTTCAAGAGCAACATGTTATCTTTTGCCTCTGTGCCCTGTCACTTTGGAGCCTGTGTTGGTGACATGTAACTGGCGCAGTACTTTTCTCATCAGAGTGCCTAAATACAAGAGAAACAAAGAGCACCACCAAAACAAGCTGCCTGAAAGTGCGATATTGTGGTTGGAGACAGGAGATTGAGTGAAAAATTAGATCACTATACAGCCTGCTAACCTGTGGCTTTAGACTCTGTAGGCTGGAAGTTTGAGGCATTTGTACAATAGTTGTCTTTAAGGCATTAATTTTGTCAAACAACCAGCAAATGTTGTATTAACATCTTTACAGTTGAAGAAAGGCTGTTGCTGTTTGCCAAGGTGAGTTGAGGGCTGGGAAGGAAATTGATTGCAGAGGCAAATATTTCCGAAAATAAACTGGATAAACTCTTAAAACAGAGTTATATCCGGAAGTGGTATGCTAACGTGTTCTAAGTTTCATTAATATTTTGTTAAAACCTCATGTCATTGTAAGAAGAATCTGTGTTTTGTATATGAAAATTTCTTCCAGACAGGTTGAAGCAGCTGCTTGTGGCATGAAAAGAGTGAAACAGTAGGAGCAAACGGCCTTGTTAAATTTAGAGAGAAAGGAAACTAACTTTGGGGGAAGGCAGATGGCGTTAAGAATTTTGAGGATACAAAGTTAATTTAATTCAACCTTGACTAGTGATGGGGAACTACTCTGTGAATGTATGTTGGCTTCTTGTTTTTAAAGGGAAAGGTTATGTAGTGTAGATACTGCAGACTGAACTTGTATTCACGACATTAGTGGCAGTAATGATAGTGTCTGGGATACAGTAACTAGCAAAAATCAGGATGAAAAGCAAAACTGGTTATTTTTGCTAGCAGTTTATGATGAATTGATAATCATTTAGGAGACTGTCTTGGAGTTGAGTTTAAAACATCTTTCACAGGGTTATTTCAGCCAAATGTCCTCCCACTCTTCAGTTTGTGCCCTGCAAGTGCAGCCTTTGTCAAGCTGGCAGGGGAGAGTCTTGTGTGTGATGTTTGTGGTCTCTAGGCTCTGTGGTTTCATTCTTCTGCCTCTTCAGAGGTTGCTCTACTGAATAGCCTTGCTCTGTTAAGGTGGGGCTTGTAGCTGCGTTTATTTTACTCATTTTTAAATTTCCTCTAGCAGGCAACATAGTGAAGATGGAATAACAAATAACCCCTTGGTTCCGTACGTGATTTCTGTTCTCTCTCTAGTCTTCCAGGGTCTTATATATGATGACAACCAGTTTATCGTGGTAGTTGTAGCCTTATAAACAAAGAGCAACCCAAAACAAGGCAAGGCTTCAGTCCAAGGACATTTACATTAGATGCAGTACTGCGTGTTCTATGCATGAGTAAAATGTTTTCTTCTTGAGGTAATCTGGTCCTCTAGTTTGAAAAGTTGTGATTTGGCAAACCTTTTGGCAGCTCACCTACTAGAGCTCACACCTCTGACAGGGTGATGAGAGGAGCTATCTAACCTTCTTATTGTGGAAGCAAATCTCTTCATGCTGCATGTCACTTCTTCCCTAAGAGTAGGGAAAAACACAGGTGCCTAAACAGGGAGTGTTTTCCCTCTTGACATCTACCATGGCTCTAAAAGACTCATCCTTCTTTCACTGTCAGCTGCTGCTCAAGAAAGCACTTTTTCTTTGCAGAAAGATGACAGAAGAATACAAGACACTTGATTTGGTCTTCTGTACAAAATAACTAGTCTGGTTGCCCAATGCTTAGTTCTAGAAAACTTAGTATGAGAAAATGGTACAGTGGTAGTACAATGACAAATGTCTGGGCAGGCATCTTGCTCTACTTTCCCCTGAGTAGATAAGACACTTAATTCAGCTGGCAAGCCTCCCAAGCAGAGAATACTGTGCAGCTGTGAGCCTCTAGGGCTTCTGGAAAGATTTTGTGATTGATTTGCATATTGATCTCTTTCTTAAAAGTATACATAAACCCTGCCTGTACTGATTTGACCGGAGGTGGTCATAGGGATAGCAAAGGGAGTTTGTCCTTTTGTGTGGGATTAAATGCTCTTCCTTGGCTACCCAGCCCTCTTCCCAGTTCTTCTGGGAACATTGTGGATATGCAATTAACACAACCGAAATAAGTTGGTAATATCAAGTCCAGAATTTGAAATAAGACATATAGACGCTAAGGTTGCCTGTGGGTGTTGGTCTCTTCTCCCAGGAAACAAGTGATAGGATAAAAGGAAATGATAGGATCAGAGGAAATGGCCTCAAGTTGTGCCAGGGGAAGTTCTGGCTGCATGTTAAAAAAAGTTTCTCCACAGAAAGGGTTGTCAAGCGTTGGAACAGGATGCCGAGGGAAGTGGTGGAGTTTGAGGTATTTAAAAGTTGTGGTGCTTAGGGACATGAGGGCTACGTTTATGGTTGGACTCAATGTTATCTTAAATGTCTTTTCCAGCCTAAACAATTCTGTGATTCTATAAGGTATTAGTTTCAAATTCTCTTCTTCCTGCCAACTCCTCTACAAAGAGACATTTGTCTGAGAATACTGTTCTGTCATTTGATTTAGTGTCAGCTACTTGTGTCAGCTTGCATGAGCTAAAATCCTGTCATCCAGTTCACAGGGCACCACTACAATGCAGTGAACATAGTCTGTCCCCCAAAGCATTTATGGTCACCTCAGTTGTATTTATGTGACCAGGAAGGAGTGGAAGAAAAAAGACTTACTTCGTAAGCAATGGTTTTACTTGTAGGCTAGAAATTTGATGGGATAGGAGAACTCTGCTGAAGCTTTTATGAAGAGCCCAAGTGTTGTCTGAATCCATCTCTGTAAGAGGCATAAATGAGAGGAGAGTGAGTTTTTTTCAGCTCAGCTTGTGTTTCTTCTCATTCCCTTGGGGTTCAAATATAATCTGTAAACATATCTGGAATTTTGTTTCCTTACATTGTCTTGGGTGGGGGAGGAGTCTGATAAGGTACTCTTGCTCTTCCAAGTTCTTTAGTGTTCTTGTTTGGATTTGCAGTTTGGGGATGTTTTTGTACTTTGATTTATGAAATCATTTCTCTTAGAAAATATGATGATGGATGAGGATGTATTGTACTGCTTAGGAGGAAAAGTGATCATCATATTCCTCACTACGCAACAGACATTGAGCTGCTGCAGTGTGTGCAAAGAAGAGCAGTGGAGTTCATGAAGGGTCTGGAGCCGCAAGGATTATGGGGAGCGGCTGAGGGAACTGGAGCTGTTTAATCTGGAGAAGAGAGCACTGACAGGAGACCTCATTGCTCTCTACAACTCCCTGAAAGGAGGTTGTGGCGAGGTGGGTGTTGGTCTCTTCTCCCAAGTAATAAGTGATAGGATGAGAGCAAATGGCCTCAAGTTGTGCCAAGGCAGGTTTAGTCTAAAAGTCCTAAATACAGGCAGAGTCACCATCCTTGGAGATATTTAAAAGATATGTGATGTTGTGCTTAGCTACACGGTTTAGTGGTGGACTTGGTAGTGTTAGGTTTACAGCTGGACATGATCTTAAAGGTCTTTCCAACATAAATGATTCTGTGATTCATCTCTGCACAGACCATCACTGCAGACAGGAATGGTCTGAATTTATAGATGCATACGATTCTGTGTCCAGTCTAGGTGTGATGCTGCAGTGATTTTAGATTTACACTCAGTAAATGAAGACTTGTAACTCAAAAGCCACTCCCTTGATATGAGTAAACTAACATGCCTTTGGTGTCTCACCGTGGCAGTGGTGGTGAGTTAGTGTCTAGGAAGAAGTCCGGTACTTCCGTAGTCCTAGACCAGTGTACAATTTATAAAAATGTATAGCTAGTGTTTTTAATGGAAGTTACATTTGATCATGGGTTTTCCTGTTGAATATGGTGGGTTTTTTTTTCCCCCCATGATAGTGGTGAGAAGCTCCCATTCACTTTTTGTGCCCCAGTTGAATTCCTTGTTGGCCAGCTCAGTTTCCGAGAAGTCGATTTTGTCATGCTATTTCTCTAAATGAAACTGTGGTAATTAAAACACAGATTTCCAGTAATTCTTTTTACTGGTAGGACCACTAGCAAGAAAAAGTGGAAATAAATCATATATTACAAGATTGCTCATTCATGCAACGAAAGCCCCCACTATCTTTCAGCTGGAGCTGAGCACCTCTGTACAAGTTAGTAAAAAGTAGTTTCTAAAGATTTGTTCAGAAGCGGAATGATGACCAAACTGCATCAAGGCCTAGTGAAGGAATTGACAAAGCACGAGTTTCTGAACCTACTCATACTCCTCATCGGCAAAGCAGAGGGTGTTAGAGCTAAAAGTCATCACTGAGACGTGTTGGGTATTTATGAATGTGACATTGGGGTTTAGTTCTAGAGTGTGTCGGTCCTGCGTTACACTTGGATTCAGAGGCTTTTCTTGCTTTGGGAAATGGGTAGGGTGAATTAGGGACTGATCAGATGTCAGCCTTGTGCCAGCAGGGTAGTTGCCTTTGTAGCAGTTGGCCTTCCAGTGCCAGATTACAGGTCTGAACAGCCATCCTCACTGAGGGTTTGCCACAGATTGATGTATTGTTTCCTGTGTTGTAAGAGCCAATCTCCGCTTTATTACCATGACTAGAGGTCACCGAGATGGTTGAATATTGAAATAAAAATCCAGTTATTACTCAGATACTGCATGGAAGGATTATTTAAATGTATTTTTCTTTTTTTTCAAAATTTGAAGTGAACTTATGGCAAATATTTCTGAATTCTACGTTTGCTATAAACTGAAGATAATTTTTCACAAAAATGAGCTGCCATACCAAAGAGTTAAAGAAAAAAAATTGTGCTAATTTTTAATGTCAGCAGAAACAGGGAGGGGTGGAGGGATCATCTATCTTTTGGAGAACAATTCAAGTTGTGTAAAGGCGCCGGGCATGCCAGTTGTTATTGTTTTGCAGATGTATTATTATGCAAGTTTCATGATGTCCAGTGCATATGATATCACATCTTCAAGCAGTGTTAGAGGTGGGCAAGTTGGGTGAAAATTGCCAAGCTTCTTGCATTAAATATTTTCATAATGTGAGGTCTAAATTTCATGTTGGGTTCGGCTGTACAAACTGAAAAAATGGGCGAGTCGTGTCTGCGCTTCCTGCTTATACCAGCTAACTGCAAAGAACACTTTCTTAGAGAAATAACTCATTTATTTGCTTGTTAGAAAAATTGAAGGAAATTATTAAAAAATATGCAGGTGCTTATTTAGATCCTGATTTAAATTAGAATTAATTGAAACATCATGGAAGTCCTTAGAAACATCAGTTGTAGTCAATATTTAGGATCAGGTTTTAATTTAGTTGCAGGATAAACATGTCCTGTCTTTAATGTTCTTTGGCATACATAACAAAATAACAAATTCCTTTAAAAGGTGGAGAATTTTTAGCCAAATTCTGTTTACATATTACTGGGTCATTCCGTGACTTGCAGAAAATCTCAAGTTTAATGGTCACAATTAGGTGTGTCGGTTTTCCATTTTATACACGGAAGTAACAACACAAAAGCCTTGGCTGAAGTGCTCAGAAGGAAGAATGTGGAATATTAGCAGGCGTGAGAAGTGAGCTGAATGTGCTTTCTAGAACAATTACAGGACTAAGTAGAGCGTGTTTGCTAGCTGACTGTGTGTGCTCTTTGGGAAAGAAGGCAACAAGGGTGTAAGGCAGGGGAAGAGCACTGAGTCCGGAACCCCTGCGACCACTATTCTGTCATTTCAGTAGGAGCAGGGATGAATATCAGAAGGAAGAAAATTCGGCCTTTGTAGTAAAGGCAGGTGTTTATCCTAGCCTAGGTAACCAACACCTGCACAGGATCTTAGCGATGGAGGGTGGAAGGAAAGTAGGGCTGGTGACATGAAAGAATGGCTCATGCTACCACAACAGCCAGGAATTCATGGATATCAGTGAAGAAACAGAGAGACTGTCAACGGGAGTTGAGTGAGCAAAGCGTTGCAAAAATCACAAACTGAAAAACATAACTAATTCTCTATCTAGTGTATTAAAATAACAAAGCAGAATAAATATGTGCCAAGATCTGTGAATGTAAAGAAGTGTTTGTACCTCCTTCGGGTATGCAAAAAGTAGTAGCCCCTCGTAGGTAAAGGCCGTGTTTTGTCGAAATTGATGTGACATTTATGATTATATCAACCAACTTTGAACCTTTCCTTAGGGAAATAATGTGTACAAATATTAAACAAGATTAAGAGTACATATTAAAATCTATTATTAAAAATAATCACTTAAAATTAATTATTTGAAGCACTTTAAATATGTAGTGCATGGAGCGTACTACATTCCATTGTAAGTCCCAGTCTGAGATGTCAATTTAATTACAGGCTCAATTTTTGCCACAGCTGTAGTATTCCTTTGTATATTTGACATAGTAAAAGTCCCCTTGAGAAGCAGGGGATTTTAACAAACACCTGAGTAGGTAGCAAAAAAACCCAAACTCAACATCAAATAAACCAGAACCCACACTAATGAGCCACTTTTGACCTTCCAGCCTTAATTGGTTTTGTCACTCTGAAGTATGTGGATGTGTTTTGTTGGTATATACAGAACACAGGGTTTGGAAGGGAATGGAAAACTGTAGTCACGAGGAGGGGATGGGGAAGTAGTCTTAGAGAATATGGATTTCGGGAAGGCAGTTGATGGGAACTGGCTTGGCTACAGGAAGATGAATGCTGTGACAAACAGGCCAAGTGTCAAGGGTGTACTATGAAACCGAAACAGGAGTGCCGCGGCAGCCAGGGTGGATGTGGGCTTCCTGGCAGTGGGCAGGAGCAGCTTTTACTCAGTGGGGAGGCTGGTGATGGTGAAACAAACCTTTCTGTCTTGCAACAGAGAGCTACAACTTCTAAGAAGTTCAAAATTTAACTCATTTCACCTCAGTGAAAGGCATTGGTAGGTTTGTAACCACTACATTTTATGCATAATTATCCTGAATGGACAATTTAGCCCATGTGACGAGGGGGAAATTTCGTGCTTGAACATTCTCTCCCATGAGGAATGATGGTAGGGGCGAAGTATGTATGTGGTTTGAGAATGACTCAAAAAAAGAACACTTAGGTTTTCATGCACTTGTACTTTATTGAAAAGTCAAAATATTTCTGTCAAAAAAAAAAAAAGTAGACTTATGCCTTAGAAAAAATAGCTCAAGTGGGGGGAAAAAAAAACAGTTAAACAGTTGCAACAAAAAATATTGTTCATCTATTACCAGGTCATAATGAAGAAAAAAAAAGGAGGCTAGGGCAGAACTGGATGAGAGAGAGAAAAAGGCATGGGAGTGGCAGAAGGGAAGAGAACAGTATGAAAAGAGTATAGACTCAAAGGCAGAAACTGGAGGAGACTATGAACACCAGGTGAGGAGATATTTAAAAAGCTAACGTAAATAAGTGTGATTACTGGCACAGACCTGCTGAGCAGAGGATGCCAGCAATTGCAAATGTAGATTATGTGAAATAAAGATTAAGACTCAATAAATGTAAGACTAAGGGCCATTTGCCTTATAGAAGGTGAATTGTCTACAGCAGAACGGATAAGAGTATCTAGTCTGCAGATGCTGTACACATTGGAGAAGAGAAAATACAGAGACTGACTTTCTGCCACCCTCTGGAGTAGCAATCACTGATCCTCTCTGATCTGAGGCCCAAAACCACTTTGCAGGTAACATCTGCAAAATGCCTTCCCGAAATCCATATTCTCTAAGACTACTTCCCCATCCCCTCCTCGTGACTACAGTTTTCCATTCCCTTCCAAACCCTGTGTTCTGTATATACCAACAAAACACATTTGTTCAACCAAAGCCATGGAGACAGCAGTGACTTCCCTTGGTAGCAAGCGGACTTGGGGGTTTGTGGGCAATACTTCAGACTCATTTGGCAAATTCCTTTGTGCTTGCTTTGGCACAATAGTGCTTGGTTTCTCCAGACTCAGAATGAGAAATACTAATTCTGTTAGCGGGCTGAAAGCATAAACCATTTAAAAGCTCTTCCCCTGGACAGACAGCAGAGCTTGCCACCACGCACTCCATTCCCCCTCGTGAGGCATTTAGGCAGGCAGTGATAAGTATACAGGTTTGCCTCATTTCCCATCGCAGTAGTTGGAAAGCTTGATTGTAGCAGAGGTGCCCAAGTAGCAGCCTGCCTCTTCCATGCAGAAAACAAACGGGGTGTCCAAGTAGGACATGCTGCTTTCTGGCTTGAGGTGGATAGTGAAGTTACAACACAGTTATCTCTGTTTAGAAAAATGAGTTTTTGTAAACACCACTGTTGCCAATATTCTGTCATGAATATTTCAGATGATGACTGTTTCTCTTCGAGACAGGTATTGGCAGCAGCTGTGGTGCATCCAACATTGCAACACCTTTCCAGTGCAGTTTCCAACTACATTAATTTAACCAAAGTAGCCGTCATGTGCTGAGGTTCTTTTATGCAGCTCGTTTCCCATCTTACCTGCTTACCTTCCTCTTCTGTATTCGTATTTTATTTCTCATTGTGCACACATCAAGAGAAGGTGATGGTTCTATTCAATGAAACTTTCTTTGGGTGTAAAGTCTCGGTAGGTTTGAGTTAACATGTCTTCTATGAGATATTTTTCATTTGTAGTTCACCTTTACGTTTAAGGAAGAAATCTGGTTGGGTGAGGCATCTGCCACTATAGAAGGCAGAGATGGGATGCGCTACACGATGTGATTTTCCTTTTTTATTTTTCTTTTATCAGCAAAGGTGTCATAATATCAACCAAATTGGGGAGGGGAGGTGGTAATTCTTTGTTAATGGAGAAGCATGAGAAGACCTTGAATGGAAGTTTCATAAATAACCAACTTAAAATCAGTGAAAATAAAACTGCTTTGTGGAATACAAAGTTTTAAAATTAAGAGAATAAATAACAAGATTTTTGGCATGAGAGCTTTAGCCAATTTTCATTAGATTATATCTTTTGATTACAACCCAGATTATTTTTGCACGTTAATATTAAACCATTCTGGTCACATAGTTGCTGTCTATATCTAATTATGCCAAGTCACATAATTGACTTGTCAGTAAAGCAAGATATTTCCTTTCTTTTTCCTTCAGGAAAACCAAAGCAATATGGCTTTTGGAAAAAAATTCTTTCAATCATATGTTTTAGAGTACAATTTTTGTCTGTGGGGAAAAAAAAGAAGGCAAATCAATTCAAGAAGAAGCCTGTGAAGTGATATATCTTAAAACACATGATGGGGAAAATAACATGCTATTTCCAGTCTTGCTTTCGGACTCTACACACGTATCCCTTGTTGCCCCATCTTTTCCAGATATTTCAATAGGATCTGGAATTCTTACAAGAAAAAAAAACGACAGAAAAACAAAACAAAAAAAATGCCTCGCCGTAATGGAGAATTTGCCTTGAAGTCAACTTGGTAGGAAAAGCCTCACTTAATTTAACAAGACAAAATTTAGGATATTCTAATTTCCTAGGTTTTCACAGGCATAAATACATGGAACAATTAAAGATATCAAGATTTAAGTGATACTTGATTCAAGATTTAAAAGCGCAGTGGGTTCAGTTCTGTGCAATTAGGCATATATAGCTTTTTACTTTCTTAATTATCGGAGCCATACTGAGAATCTCATATTAACTTCTTATATCAAGGCTCCCTTTGCGATGATAATTATTGTCCTATATTGTACGGTGCCATCATGTCCACAAGAGCTTGCCTGGAACTTTCTTAGGAAGTGTGATAGATATAAAATCCAGTAGTCACTAGGTGAGTTATGCACTTGCTTCAGTGCTATGTCTATTCAGATGGCCTGATTGAATGTTGTAGAAAAATTAATCTCCTGCCTGTCCTTTCCTGTGCGTTAGTGATGTTTCAGGTCTTTGGCCAACTAGCCCATTCAATTCTCCAGCTCTGTTTCTTTTGGCTGTTTTGTATGTTTGGGGTTTTTTCATTGAAAATGTTCACTTGTTCTACACTATTTGTGCAGATATTTGGTATATGCAGTGAGATTGTGAGATTCAAATCTCTGACTGGATATTTTGAAAGAAAAGATGTAACAAAACCCGCAGAAAGCTTGTTTTTAGTTCCCAATAAGAAGATGACCACATAGGCTGTGTACTGTTCTATTCCTTCTATGCAACCTGCCAGCCTATACTTTTTCTTCTTATGCTTTGGAGTAGCTTTGCTGACAGTGAATTAACCATCACACCTGCTTTTCTTCTATTTAATTAATAATACTTTACTTAATATGTGGAGGAATGAAAATAGCTTGTGAAGTCATAAGGCTTATCTAAAAATCTCTTTTTCTTCTCCATTCCCCCTTTCACCTTCAGCTTTGCTATCAGGTAGTACAGGAGTTAAGGGAAACTACCACATCTTCACATGAGTATTGCTCAGCCTCCACAGCTGAGAATTTCTTCCTTGAGATCTTGGTGTTGATTAACACCCCGTGTAGGAAAGTCACTTGTAATGCGGTTAACCCTCCCCACCCCGTGAGTGCTTTCCTGAGCAAGACTGGACAAAATTGGAGTGGGATGGGCTGTGCCATGTGACTGTCACAAATGCAAGTTTGAAATTCTTCAGTAACAGATCAACCTTAGTCTGCTAATATGGAAAGTTGCTGATGGAACAGAAAAGATTATTTCAGAAGAGCCAGGCTAAAGAGACTCTGCTGTTTCAAGCTTAGATTTCATTCGGTTCTCAAAGCTGTATAAACAGGAAAAAAAGTGTAGCTCAGAGTTCATCCAAAGCAATGTAGTATTTCTGTCGGTACCCTGAAGCTGTAAATTTGGTTCAGTTAATAGAACAGACTGCAGGTATGTTTCCATGTCAAAAAGTCCTTTCTATAATGCTTCCATTTTACAAAGGTAGTTCTAGTTTATATATTTTATGTAACTAGTTCTTTCTATTAAATACTTAACTCACAAAGTTTCAGTTGTAGAGTCCTCAGCAGAAGAAGGGCGTGAATCTGTTAGAGAGAGTTCAGAGGAGAACACAGAGATGATCAGAGGGCTGGAGCACCATCCATGCAAGGACAGGCTGAGAGTTGAGGTTGTTCAGCCTGGAGAAGGGAAGGCTCTGGGGAGACCTTACAGCAGCCTTCCAGGAGGCTCCAGGAAAGCTTTATCAGGGAGTGCAGACAGGATGAGAGGGAAAGGTTTTAAGCTGAAAGAGGGGAGATTCAGATTAGGTATTAGAAGAGTTTTTTTTCCTGTGGGGATGGGGAGTCACTGGCACAGGTTGCCCAAGGAAGTTGTGGATGTCCCCTCCCTGGAGGTGTTTAAGGCCAGGTTGGATGAGGCTTCCAGCAACCTGATCCAGTGGGAGGTGTCCCTGCCCATGGCAGGGGCTTTGGACCTGGGAGGGCTTTAAGGTCCCTTCCAACCCAACACATTCTATGAAAAATCTACTTTGGTAATAGTAATGACTACTCCCCTTTTAGAGAAGGCTAGAGAACTTCTCTACACATTAAATCATTGATTCTATATTAACTGGCAAACCCGCTGATTTTATAAGTACAGGATGGGGGCTCACATCCATAAGTTTCAACTATTCAGAAGACGCCTGAGATCATTAAACCAACATTGACGCTCTGTTGTTCCATTCATTTTTCTCTGCATCATTGACTGAACTGTAATAGGACTTTCTGGGAAGCTTAGTGGTGATGTGAACTAAAAACCTTGCTACAGTCCAAACGATTGGGATATGCCAAGGGTGAGGCAGTGCTGTTCATAAATCACTTTTTCTACAGACAGTATTACCTTCAGTGTTGTTAGCAATTTGATTCTAGGCGTTGCTAACGTTGGCCTGGGCAAGAGAAGTTTTCTAGGCATTAGCAGTCTTCACAATATTTGGATACTGCTAGGTAGGAAGGTAGAAAGAAGCTTTTTGAACTAAAACTGGTAGATAAGGGAGTGACCCAATCCAGATGGCTCCTGATCCAGTGCAACAAACAAGCCACATCCATAACCTGAAATACAAAACCCTCAAAATTTGGGGTCAGATGGGAAAGCTCAATATATGTGCACCAAAGTGAAGCCTTTTGTCCTGCTGCAATTCCAAGTCTGAGCAGCTCCCAGGTACCACTCCCAGCTCTTAAGGGTACAGACCTCACAGCATGTTCTGGTATTTGAGACCCAAATCTTATCAGAATAAGCTCTCAGAATTGGATGCTGCCTTATTTGAGAGACTGGGCTCTACAGCTGATCCCTGCTTGAAGGACTACTTTTCTTTTCTTTTAATGCGTGTTCCCTGAACCTTGATACTGTGGTGAATTTGATAGACTTCTTAATCTTGATTGTTAACTGAGTCTATTACAGAGATTCCAGCTATCAAGATATAATAGATACAGAAAAGTTAATAATAAACTCAGAAATCTGCTGCTGTAACCAGCTGTCTTGTTAGTTATATTAACAATACATTGGCAGTTGCTTTGATTTAAACATCCTGGTTTTGGTTTACCTCTCGGTTCCTCTTCGCTGTCCACACAGTTTCATCTCACCTGTGCTCTCCGCCTTTCCAGGCACAAAAAGGAGTATGTATGGTCACCTAGGAAGTGAATCACAGGACAAACGCTCTGTGTGGGACCATCTCTCTATGCTCTAGTGCTCAAAGCCAGGTGCTCCTTTTTAGGTGATAAAGTGCTCTGTAATGCAGCTAACTGCTGCCTGAAGTTGAGTAAACTGCTTCTTGTAACAGGAAGGGCTGCTTCTTTTCATCCCTTGAAATGCAATACAAAGGCCAAATCTCCACCCATTCTGAACACAGCGTTCTTTTTGATCTACCTTATAAAAAGAGGTACGGTTGCACTGGAGACAGACCAGAATGCTTCTTCAGCCTCCTTGAAGACATCTTGTGATTAGTTGGAAGGATGAAGCTCCTGGCACTATGTGGCTTATTTTTTGTCTTTCTTTTGTGTCTCAATGTCTTTACAGTGGAAGGTACAGTATATTCTAAGGCAAATTGTCTCCTTTCTCTTCCTGTTCTTTGCTTATTCTCTATGTTAGTTTTAATTAAAGAAAACAGAGCTTGACAAATGGACAGGAAAGAATGAATTAGGAAAGGACTTAAGACTGCAGAATGTGCTTGCATATCAATGCTTTGGTTTGTACAATAGTGTTTCCTCTCTGTTACTGCCTGTTGCATGTAGTACTGCTTGATTAATTTTTACCTTAATGTGTGTTCTGAAACCTACTACTCTGGAAAAAAATCCTGTTATATTTTTCCAGTACATAACCATCTGCCAATATAAAAATAATGTGTTTTCTAAGCAGTACGAAACACATTAATGGAAAAAGTTTCTACTGTTATGGGAAAAAAGAATATGAAACACTCAGGTCACCAGAAATGGAGTAAATGAGAAGTTTTTCATAGAATAGTGAAGTAGGTGAAAGTAGATCTTCTGACCTTCACTCAGTCTTGACTATTTTTTTTTTCCACTGATATTCCACACTCTAATTACTGCATTGCCTTGTGGCACCCTATTACCAATTTGCAGTATTCTAAAGTGCACAAATTCACAGAGCATTTTAAATCTTAGAAACAGAGGGCTTTCCATCTGTCTATAGCCACATCTCTGGAGATGTCATTCTGGGTTTTCAGGGACACAGTTTAGTGAATTTTGAAATTGAAAGGCGTAACTTATAGAGATACTTATAGAGATGTTCAGGTTTGATGTTTGATATTGTAACTATCAGAGACCCACCATGATTGATACATGCTGTTTATTTTACACCAGATGTAGAGAAAGAATACAAGATAAGGAGAAGGAAAGAAACTAAATGTCCAAAGGTCAGGAGCAGCAGACTTACAGTGTTTCATATTTTCTAGAAACCTTGTAAAGAGTCACTTGATGTCTAAATATGAACGTGGACAAAAAATGTGGAAGCTATCTTTCAAACTGGTCAGATGAGCTGCCCAGTTTTCTCACTTACCAGAGTCTGTTTGGAGTGGTAGAGCTGTTCACCAGAGCTGCAGTGAGGAGTGAATGTTAGAGTAATGTCATCATATATGTAACTTCTATATATATATCACTTTTATAAATATTCGTGACATCATAATGTATCCTTCTGCTCCCTTTACATTTTCTACTTCTAAGTTTTCAGGCTTCCCAGCCCCCTTGAGGGAAGCTTAAGAAACAGTGCCTAGGGAGTTGGATAATATCCAGATGTGCTGTCAGGAGCATAGCAGAAGTCTGCCTGGGAAGGACAGGAGACAGAAACACCAAAAAGAACCCAAATGAATACTCGTGGGATCTTATAATAATATTGCTTCTTTTTAACACGCATCCTAGGTGTTCAGTGATTCAGTGGGACAGAAGGTGGGGACGAAGCATGTAAAAGACACTCCCTCGTCCATGAACACATGGATGGGAAAGTAGATGCACATGGTGTGAAAGATGAATGTCCTTCTTATGTAAAACCTGTTACATCAGAATGAAACGATAGTGACAAGACACCTCAAAGTTGTTGGATGTTAGAGCAACCACCATTGCTAGTCTTGGCTGTAGAACTGTGCCACAGCAATGTCCAGAAGCACTGAGCTTATGTGAGATTTGTTGATGAAAGATCATCTACCTCTGTCTTTTTTGTTCCATTTTTTCTCCCTTTAATGTGTGCAGCTCATATGTGGCAAGTGCAATCGATAGCTCAGTTATTTAGATCTAGTATGGAGAGAGTAATTAAATGGCTTTGCATGTCCAAAGCAATTTATTCTGCACTGCTCTGCATACAGATGCAGAAGTACTCTTTTTTTTTTTCCTTTTACTAATCTTATAAGTTTTCATCAAGTAATGTAACTATAAAAAGAGTGTAGAGTCTTTTACTTAGTTTAAGATAGGTAGAATTTGCAGCTTGTATTGCCTGCCAACATGTGGCGTTCCACAGGGTAAAAATCTTCTCAATGTATCTGGCATATGTGCTAGTAATGATGGAAAAGAACAAATTAATTCTTATTCTGTGCTAGGGACAAAGCCATGTACAGATGTGAGAATCAGTCATGATGATCCTTTGTTTCACAGATCTCTGTTGGAGGATTTCAACTATAAATATGGTAATGTAATGTCTGTGGATTTTAACCCATTTGGTGTACGCGTACAGCTGTTTGCAGTATGTTTCTCCACTGGTAATGTGTTATTTTTCACCCTTAGGTCGGAAGGTTAAAAAAGTCTGCTGCTCAAAACTGCCCAAACCCCACAAAAAAGGTAACAGGATTTACAGTTTCTTTACATTAATTAAGTAATAATTATAGCTAAATCACACCACTAGGGGTTTTCCAACTACAAACATCCCAGAATTTTCCATGCGGGTGAGTATTATCTTCATTGTACCACTGAGAAAAAGTTCTTTTTTCTTAATCGACTTATTGACTATTAGGATTGGGTAGAAACAGGAGTAGAAGAGAGTCCGTTTAATGCTTGCACTGTGAGACAACCAGAAGAAATATGATCTAGTCTAACCAGAGCATAAAGTGTTCATATCAGTTCCTGCTTTGTAGAAGGTCTTACTCTTGATTTGAGGGCATGAAGAGTAGTGTTATAGCACAGTAGTTCACTGATAAGAACAGAGGCTGAAAGGTGAAGTTTTATGGTGGCTTTGCTTGTGTTCTGTCACAATTTATCCGTGGCTGCATCCATATTTATGTTTTGAGACATCAACCAAAGTGTGATTCTGTAAATTCAAACATATTTTTAACTCAAATTTTGAACCCTTTGCCCTACCAGAAACAAGATTACTTGAGATGGAATTTGTCCTAAATATAGGTGTCTGCCAACTGCAAATAAATTATACCTGCATTGGAGTCCTTGGAAGCCTTTTCTAGCCAAATGTGTTCCCTGCCTAGAGCAAGTGGAGGGTCAGGGCCACCCTGTAGTCTTTGGAGGGCATTTATTCTAAAGGATGATATGGGAAAACCATAGCTTTTACAGTGAGGGTAAAGTATTTTGTTGGTTTTTAAAGTAGTTGCATTTCGGATGGGAGTTTCAAATGGTACAATTGTCCTTTCAGAAGACTGATCTTCACTGGTTATTTTTCTTTCCTTGTTTTCTGAGTGTCTGATGCCTAACTGTGGACTTGGTAATCACATACAAGTGTTTCCAGCTGAAAGCTCGCTATTCCCTTTCTGTGTACCTTTTTGTTTACTTTAAACACCCTCTGTACCTGCCCAAGGCTGCAACTAGCTCAATTTTCTTGACTCTGGAACAAGATAATGCAAAGAGGAGTAAGTCAGCTGGGAGTTAACTTAGCTTCTTGTTCAGATGCACAATGGAAGAATTAAATTGATTTTTTCAGTCCTAGTTAGAGCTGCCTTTGATAGCAAAAGGAAAATTTCCTGCAGGAGAAAAAAAAAAAGAAAGCAGTGCTTTCAAAAGCAGTTGTTAGAATTTCTGCCATCATATCAGTGCTTTTACTGTATCAATATGATCATGTTAACGATATTGTCCAGTTTCATAAATCCTTACTATGGTAATTCAGCAACATCCCTAGCTGAAAACACTCATTTTGATTCTTTCTGTATGTCCGTAGTAGCCCTGGTTTCAGAGAGACCCCAGTAATAAAAGCTAAACCATGAACCAGTATAGGATAAAGGATTAGGTGTGCTCATCAGGATAACGACATTTTAAATCCTAAAGTTTCTAAATTCATTCAAATGGCTAGTTGATAACTTTCATTAAACTTTAAAGGTACAGAATTTGATCTAAAATAGTCTATTTCCTAGTTGCTTGTTTAACCTTTTCTAATTTTTTCATCATAAAATTACTGATTTGAAGTTCCAGGTAAATTAACTCCAGGTGAGGAAGTGCCTTAAATGTTTTATTCCTTTTCGTATTTAGGCAGCCTGGGTGGAAATACTTGTGTTTCCCTGCAGTTCTCTTTTAGCTGGTGCCTTTCCTTTCTCTCCCATCTCCCAGCGTTGAATCTTGGGTTTTCTTCATAGGCAGAGACCCAAAGGTATCAGAAGTGGTGAACACATTGCAGAGTTATGGCTGTAGGTCAGGGCTTTGTAGCTGCTTGGGACTTCTTTCTTATTTAATTGGCAGCTGTAGTGGAACTGAGGACTTCACCTATAAACAATCCCCAGCAATGGGTTTGCCAGCCCATCCAGAAGGATTGGGGAATGCAGTGCTGAACGCATAGAGGTGGCTCTTGTCTCTCTTGGCCAGAGGCAGATCATTCGTCTTACCTGGCTGGAGCTATAGGCTTTCCAGAGTATTGAGAGTCCATGCAGTGAGCGTAGCTATTACTTTTCAAACTGAGGTACCTTCTGCTATCTGACAAAATAGCAGGCATTTCAGGGTTTTTCACGCAGCAGGCATGGAATCTCTGAGATATAAATGCTTCCAAAGAGAATGTTCCTTTGAAAGCAGGCTACTCCTTCCCACAGGTAGACTACAGTGATACTGGTCTCACGGAGAAATGGAAAGTGCTATGCTGAGGGGGAGAAAGAAGTACAAAGGAAGCACTCCATTAAAACCTGAACATTCACCACAAAGATCTCCTGCAAAAGGAATTTGAAATGCCTTCCTTTGTCGCAGACCAAATAATACTTGTTTTTGCTTGTCCCCTGTTAGACTCTGGCCTGGTTCTCCGAGCTCTCCAGCTAGCTTACTGGAGCCATCTCCCGGCCTCAGCTGCTGCCAGACTTTTCTAGGCCAGGGATAGTTGTTTATTTCCTTTTGTAGAGGCTGCACCTGCCTGCTGCAGTTACCAATCTGCTTACGTGGAAATGCTTGATCTGAATCCTTTTTGACTCTTACTGAGAGGCAGATGTAAAACTTCAGCCGAACGCAGCAACTGCCCAAAGCTAAACACAATGTTTTGTTTTATATGCGGTTCTGGACTGGACCTGCACGATGTTGGATTCATTTTGTATTGTTATGAGATTTCTGGGTGAATAATGCTTCTGTGTTGCTGTCTTTTCCAGCGGAATGTTACTTGCTTTATGCGGTCTGCAGGCAAAGCACAGACTGGTTTGCAGTGTTGCCCCGCACTGAGGCAAACTCTGTGTGGCTGAATGAGGGAGGGAATTTAACAACACTGGCTGCTACTTTTGAAGCAAAAATCACTGATTTCCTAGCCCATTGTTCTTCCATCAGAAATAATTACTGTCCCAGAAAGCAAATGTTTCAAGCCAATTTCAGCCTGTGGCTTCTGTCCAGGAAAGCTGGTGAAACATAGGGTCATAGAATGGTTTGTATTGGAAGGGACCTTAAAGCCCATCCAGTTCCAACCCCCTGCTATGAGCAGGGACACCCTCCACTGGATTGCATTGCTCAAAGCCTCGTCCAACCTGGTCTTGAGCACCTCCAGGGATGGAGCATCCACAGCTTCTCTGGGCAGCCTGTGCCAGAGCCTCACCACACTCACAGGAAAAAATTTCTTGCTATTATCTAACCTAAATCTCCCCTCTTTCAGTTTAAAATCTTTCCTCCTCACCCTGTCACTCCACTCCTTGATAAAGTGCCCCTCCCCAGCCTTCCTGTAGCCCCCTCTAAGTACTTGGAAGGCTGCTATAAGGTCTCTCCAGAGGCTTCTCCAGGCTGAACAAGCCTAACTCTCACAACCTGCTCCCATATGGGAGGTTCTCCAGCCCTATGTGATGATTGTAATGAGAAGATACTGCGTTACGTGTTGATGGTGGGACTGGAGCTCTGGAGAGACAATAGTACAGCCCCTGTGTCTATAAAGACCTTCATCTGACTGTAGAAACTTCCAGCAGCAGCAATCATGCTTTCAATGATTTTGCACCCTCAGAACAGGAAAAAAAGGCTGCTGGGAATGGGTAGTCTCCAGCAGTCTAATGAAGAAACAAAAGTAATTGCCATCACACCCCTTTTTGTTTTCAGATAATCTAAACCTGCCCGTACAAACATGGCTCACCTTCAGGTATTCAAGTTTTGTACCATCCTCCACATTCCAGATTAAACAACTCTCTCCATTTTCTCTCCTTTCTATCGTTGTTTTACAGGTGTACATTCCAAAATGACTGCAACCGAAGTAAAGAAGTACTGCAAGCCTTGTCCTCAGCCAGCCCCTCCCGTGGCTCCTGGACCCCTTCCACGGTTAAAATGAGGAAACTGAGAGCAGACTGAAAAGCATCTGCCTGCAGTGTTTTTCAGGGTGCTTTTCTTGGTTGAGGGTCCTTCTTTCACAGATAGGATTTAAGTGTATGTTACTTTTATTTTTGGTGGGGAAAATACTTCAGTCGGTGCTTTTTATTTGTTCAGGCTCCTTCATCTTTTAACAATGGCCTGGCAGCCAAAGAGTCAGGCAAAGCTGCCTGACTGCCAGCCGACTGTGTGTCAGTCACATATTCATCTGCACCAAATAGGGATTTAGCTCCTCAAGTAAGAGAAAAAGGAGAGCTGGCTGAAGAACTGGCTGAATCACTTTGTCTTGCATTTTTGGACTGCCTAAAAATGGGGAAAGGGCTGATGTTATTGTTTTTAGTTATCAGTATATATGCATGTTTAACCTTTTCTATGGATGATTTATTTTATATTGACAAAAGGATTTTGTTTGTAGCTAAGCATATGATCTTTTTTCCTGCAGCCTTTGCACTTGGAAGTAGATTTCTAGCAAGTGAGAAAGAGCTCATCATTTAGAAAGGGCTGAGAAATTAGATAAGCTGGTTGTTAGAATAGTGATAAAGGACGAGTTTCAAGTACGGTGGTAAGCTTTTCAATACCTCTTCTAGGGGTTTAAATCTGCCTTTAAGAGTGAACTGTTCTTTAACTTCCTAGAACAATTCATCAGGTGGTTATTAAACAGCATACTGCAAAGGTGGTAAAGCTAATTGGGTTAAATCTCTTCCTCCTGAAGGCAGAAAGCAGCTGTTCTTCTAAAACACCTGAGTCGTGTGATCACCTTTAAATAGAACCTACTGGAGCTTGAAATAAATGCTAAGAATAACACCAAAGGGTTGAATAACAGAGAAACTGAAGCACCCTGTGCTGACATCCTTGGTAGTGATTGGGGTCTTCACTCATGAATCACCTCACCTTTCCTAACTGTCCTCTGCATATGCTCCTATTTTTCTGCCTGGGGCAAGTCCTTAAACCAGAATTACATGGATGTTCAGTTTTTCTTCTAGTGGATACAAGGAGTTGTAGAAAGGCATTCTGCTGTTGGGCAGAACAGATTGCCAATAGTAATTTTTCCCTCAGTACTCATAGTAATGCTTTTTCTCTTAACATAATTTTCCATGTATTAGAAATGTTCTCTGTGCCCTTCAGAATTTGGAGGAGCTGAATGGGGAAAGTCAGAGCCCTGTTGCAACCCACATAGGCAAATGCAATTCCCAAAGATCAACTTTATGAGGACTTGTGTGTGGCCGTGCTCTTATTGGCAATGTTTCTATTGTACTGAGCAATTGAACCTATTTCTGGGTCTTCTGTGTGCTTGTTATTACTTATTTTCTCATTGGTTTTTAGATTGGATAGATCTGACTCTCAGCTTCCTATTTTTGAAGACCTGACCACGCATAGCATTTTTATATCAAGGACAAAGGATCTGCAAGTCCTTCTTATGAGATCTGAGTCAGGAGGGTGGTGAAGAAGCTGTGTTTGATTGTTCTGCTGCTGATCACTGGCAAACATATTTTATTTCTGTTTTGTCTTTTGTAGCTCACAGAAGGAATCTGTAGAATACAAATGACAAGCAAATGTAAAAAGCACTTTTGGTATGAAATGTGTTTGCAGCAGGGTTTTACTCTGTGAAATATGGCCATGTGTGTTTAGAGCTCTGATAAAACATTTCTAACAGGTATGAAGATTCTGTTCTCTAATATGAGCTTAAGCCCTTTTATTATATCTGAAAAATACTATATGATTTTTCTTTTGCCCTACACCCTCCAACCAGTGTGCTCCGCATTCTCTGATACTCGTTCAAGCAAGATGTTCTCTCTGATAGCAAACACCTGAGCCCTGAAGAAAATTAGCACAATTGGAGAGACACTCTGGGTCTCTGGAGGGATGCAGGACATCATCCAGTGCACTGGATTGGTTTTACTCAGTTTCCCAGACTACTTGAGGGCTACTTGAGTTAAAAATATTACTTATGTGAGGCCCTGCTCTTTACTGAACAGACTAAAGCAAGTATCCTCGAATATTTCAGCATGGATTATGACTACTGCCCAAACACACTTCTTTGCCCTGTCTAGAGGTATTGGGATGTCACGTGTCAGCCTCTGAAGGTGATTCCTCAACAGTCGTTGTCTCTTATGTACCTGGTCATTTTCCTCATGTGGTAGAACCGCGCTGCCATCTGGTTATGGCTTCACTTACAGGCATCTGTTCTTCCTTTTGTTTTCCTTTTGTGTCTCTGTATGTTTGTTTGGCATTACCTGAGGAAAACATATTTGCTCAGTGGCTTTTCAAAGTACACAAGCTGTATGCTTACATAAAGTAGTAAATTTAGCTTATCCAAGCTGACAAATGCATTTGTTTGTATCTTGTGTTTTTTGCGTGCATTTGGCTGTCAAGCATGAAAATTGCACAGCCTTCAAGTTCCAATAGAAATGTTCCTGTGGTATCTCTATGCCTGCCAGAACAGATGTTGGATTCGGGATCAACCTTGTCAACTAAGTGAGCCAGGTGGCTCCTCGCTTTATATTTAGAGTCTAATACCACCAGCTAACACCAAATTAGTCTGTCTTATTTGGCACTATGGCTATGAATTGTCAGGAGCACAGGAGAAATGATCCCTGCTGACAAGGAATGTTGGGGTAGAGGCAAGTTTCAGGATCTCTTCTTTAAAAGTGGGTAATAGAAGAAATGAAATTGTGTTCTTTACGCAAAATAGGATCCCTAAAGTTGTAATGTGGACTTTCACTGTCAGCTTTTCAGCCCTCTAGACTGTGTGGCCCACAACTGACAGAAGCGCCTGGGTATAGTTGGAGAATCCAGGATTTTAACTCTGAAAAAGGTCTGTTTATACATATTATGAACTACAATGGCAACTTCTTGGGACCGCATTTACCAAGGAAAAAAAAATCCTGCATGGACAATATTATCTCAAATAATAAACTCAGGTAAACCATTAAAGCAGAGGGACAAATACTTGCTGTTGTAGATTAATATATTCTTATAAGGTAACTCCTGCCTAAACTTAGTGGAAGACTCCTGGTGACTTCATTGGATCAAGTCTGGAGATGTTTTGCCTGATCCTGTTTTGTCTGACATTGTTGCGAGCTATCCCCTCATGAACTTTAGCAATGTATCGTCAGATGCCAAATGCAGATTGGGTTCATATACACTTTTTGCTGAAGCTTGTTCTGAGAAGATTTTGTCCAAATCTTAGCGATTACTTTCTCCTGTACGTTGAAGGGTGAGGGGCAAACCCTCTTAGGCATCAGTCTTTTTTTGCCTCAGATCAACCAGTTCTTACTAGATGTGAGCAGGTGTCTTCATCACAGCTACGTCTCATCAAGTATTTTTGTAATTACTGGTAGGGAGCAAAAAGAGGTCCCTGGTTCTACATTAAGTGACACGAGCAAGAGTGTTGATTCCAGCCCAGATATGTCTTTGATTCTCAGTAGCCCTTTGGTATTGTAAGATTTAAAGCAGCCATTGGCTGACCTGCATTGGTTTTGAACACTTAACTGTCTTAGTGTGCTTTTTCTTTTGATCTTGGAGCAGGGCTGTCAGCACAGAAGGAATTTCCTGAATTTACTTCTATTTTCAGTGCCTCAGTGGTGGAAATCTCTGTTAAAAAAGGTCAGTGTCTGGATATGAATTTATCCAAATCATAATTCAAGCTTTGTGCCAACCTTTGTTTGCATGTTTCAGATGCGCTGATTGTGAATTTCTTCAGGTGTGAGGGATTTAATTCCCCATTTTCAGGCTGATGCTCCACAAGGGAGTGGTTAAGGCCAGAGATTTGCTGTAGGATAAGCACCTTATGTTCACAATGCCATCTGGTCAGCCTCTGAAAGCATTATCGGAGAAATCAGGTCGGTATGTGCCTATGAGAGATTCTAAACTAAACATCACTCGTCTGTCTTCTGCAGTATGACACGGTCACAAAAATCTCTGTAACCACAAGAAGCTGTCATACTAAGCTCAGTTTCTGTCGAAGGCTTAAACTGCATCCAGGATGTTAGTTCAAGGGCTAGTCAGTCCCAGCTGGCTGCGCATCATGGATACTCATGGGGGATGATTCAAACCTTATACAGGAGGCTTTTAAGCCAAAGCATCTGAAAGTTCAGTGCACACAAATATGCCTGTTCAATGGATGGTTGTGGCTGATTGTCCACGAGGCAGTTGTACAGTCTCTTAACTATATTAAGGTGCACATGCACTTATGGTAAATGTAGTGCAGTCAAAGCAATTAATCTATCCTAGCTAATAGGATCTCTAAGTACAAAAGCTAAACAGCAGCAGGGTTTCCCTCATCTGACAGGTAAGATGGCGCTTATAACTTAGGTCAGTGAAGAAGAGTGGATTTCTGTAGGGTTCTGTGGTGTTGTTTGGTCATTGTCACTGATCCCAGACTTGGGGAGGAGGAAGACATTTTCCTGAGGCACAACTAAGCTAAACTGTAGCCAGTGCAGCTTGCCTGGTCTCTGAAAATCAAATCTCTGTAGCACACTCTTCAAATCAGTTCCCAGAACTGAAGTGCACTGGAAAAAACTCTCTTTGCTAAGGAGATTCTCGAGACAAAGCATCCCATTTGCAATGTTGCAGAGCCCTGTGTCAGTGCCAGCTGTATGGCATCTTCACTGAGCAAGGCTAAAACCTATTTGCATCCCAGAGTTTTCCCCAAGAGATGAATAAGCCTGGGAAGAAAGATGTTTTCATATAAAAAATATGTGAAGTCCGTCTGTTTACAAATGCTTTCAGAGAAACTGTGAGATGGTTGAAAACAAGGTTCTGATGGAGATGAGGTAATGCAGGAGTGTCTGCGAGTCCCTCCTTAAAGTGTTCTTCTCAATTCGTTGGCTTCCAATTGTTAACTTTTCCTTACTTGGGAGACAATAAACAATGGCAATTGTCATTGGGCTCTTATCTTGAAGTTGTTTGAATGGACCAAGGTTAAACAATTCAGCATTATACTTAGTTAAAGATATACCAAAACTGCTGCTTTCTTCTGCAAAAGTCTTCAGATGAGTGATTGTTGAAAAGAGAGATTAAAAGAAAATCTGAGCTGAAGTTATGTCTAGCAAAGCACTATGTTCTTTAACATTGTAATCTCCGCCTTTGAAAGGAACTCCCCTGGATTTCCACCAATTTAAGTCAAGACTCAATAGTTTTGAAAGCAGATCCTTAAGTCTGAACAGTGAAGTAAAACTGTTCTTCATAATTTTATTATAAGATGTGCTTTGCACCTTTTCCTATCTTTTGAACAAAACTTTCTCTCAATTTCTTTGCCCGGCTTTCTGTCCAGTGCTTTATTCTGTTCCTAGATATGATTTTATGTTTTGATGCCAAATTTTCCTCGCTGGGTGTTCTCACTGACTAGAAATGTCATCTTTTTTTGTCTTGGTGTGATGGTCCCGCACCAATTTTTTTTGACTATGTGGGATCTTATCTCAGAGAAATTCTTCTGTTGACTGAATTTCTTGAAGTTTTTGTCCTTGTGCTGGACTACTTTAATTTGACTCCGTTAATTTCTGTCCATGAGACTGACTGGAGTGCACCTTCTCAAAAAGATGTGCTATAAAATGGTGCTGCATTGTAGTTACTGTTTCCAGACACTATTTTTTTACCAAGGACATTTTCAGTTACAGGATTTGAGTATTTCTGTTTCATGGCACTGTATAGTCATTTTAAAGTCACAGTGTGAGCAGGGATTTATCTGTCATTTAATTTGTATGTCAGCCTTCACTGCAATACCTTCAGATCATGTAATCTCAGTTACCAGATGTGGAAATGTGTTCTCAGATATTTCATTCATTCCTTCAACTTCGTATCTATTGTTGTGATTCTTGATATGTACTTCTATTGATTTATTTTATTGACAAACGGTTGTTAAAAAAATCAAATAAGCACAGTACTTTGAGATAAAGTACTTGAAGGTGTAGGAGGAGACAGTAGGAGCACAGTGCTTATAGATAGAGCTAGTAGGCACGAGGAGACAACCTCTGGGCTCTGGCCAGGTTAAACTACTCATTTTGAGAACCAACGTATGTACAAGACTATTGACTGCAGAAATCTCTCTGGGCAAAGGCTTAGATGGCTGCTGGAAAGTGTGTGTGGGAATAGAGGTATAGTCCCTAGCATTTTTGAGGTAAGTTACTTCAAAGCTGAGTATTTAGGTCTCTGGTTATATACAGAATATTTATTGAAATATACCTTGCTTTGTAAGTTAGGGGGCAACGCTCCTTTGGTGTAAGGCTGCCTGGATACTCTGACTTCCTTTCATTACATTTCATTCAGCTGGATCTCCCAGATCCCAACAAGGTAAGTGCCTTGGTACATAGTCCAGTCTGAGAGTTGCTGAGTTGTGCGATTCCCTTTTGAGAATGGCCCATGCCTGGATTCCCAATAGGAGAGGTCATAGGAAGACCCACCTGTAACTGGTGCCACGCGTTAATCTGAGCTAAATCCAGAGCTGTGCCAGTCTCCGTGATTGAAATGCTGGTGTGGTCTACAGCTGATCTCCAGCAAGGGCTTTAGTTCACCTATAGTCTTTGCCTTCATGCCATTGCTGTACTCAACAGCTGAGTTTGGTTATACATGGCAGTAAAAGGAGCGTGTTTGATTTTTGTACATCCTCTGGTTCTACAAGTTCTATTACTACCTTGTAAGGAGAATGTCTATGATTCTATGATCTATACAGTGATGTCTGTGGCATGCATGCCAGCCAGAACATTTATGGGGAGAACACTGGCATTTCCTTGTTCTGCCTTGACAAGTCTTGCTGTTTTTCTCAGCCACACCAAGTACACTATAAAATCTTGATTCATCCATTATTCACACCCCAACTCTGAGTTGTATGTACAATTTTTACGGGGAGAAAAAAAAAAAAAAAAAAAAAAAGAGGTGACATTAGGATTGGAGGCAGCCTGGGCTGCAGTGATCATGCACTGGTGGAGCTCAAGGTCCAGAGGGATATGGGACAGGTGAGGAGTGTAGTCAGGACACTAAATTTCAGGAAAGCAGACTTCCAGCTCTTCAGGGAATTTACTCTGTAGGACCCCTTGGGACTTTGTCCTCCAAGATAAGGGAGTGAAACAGTGCTGGAAAGTATTTAAGGAAGCTTTCCATAAAATGCAAGAGTGCTCAGTCCCTGTATGTAGAAAGTCAGGCAGCAAAAGTCTCGGCGTGGCTGAGTCGAGACCTGCTAGTTAAACTGAAAAAGAAGAGGGAACTGCACAGGCAGTGCAAGCAGGGACAGGGAGCCTGGGACTTGTATAGAGACACTGCCCGGTTGTGTAGGGATGAAGTCAGGAAGGCCAAGGTGCAGCTGGAGCTGAACTTGGCAGGGGAAGTAAAGACCAACAAGAAGGGCTTTTACAGGTACATCAATCATAAGAGGAAGATCAAAGAGAATGTACCTCCACTGATGACTGGAAATGGGGATCATGTATCAACAGATGAGGAGAAGACTGAGGTACTTAACAACTTTTTTGCCTCGGTCTTCACTGATAACTGCTCTCCTCACCCCTCGTGAGTCATGGGACAGCAAGATGGTGATGAGGGAGGTAAACCGCCTCCCACAGTGGAGGAGAATCAGGTTCGTGACCACCTAAGGAACCTGAACATATGTAAGTCTATGGGACCTGATGAGATGCATCCCAGAGTCCTGAGGGAGCTGGTCGATGTGGTGTCCAAGCCACTCTCTATGATATTTGAAAAGCCATGGCAGTCAGGAGAAGTCTTTATCAATGATATCGACGGTGAGATTGAGTGCACCCTCGTTGTAAAAATGTGGATTGGATAACCTGTAAAGATTCCTTCCAACCCAAAGCATTCTATGATGTACTAAAATTGCTAGATGTTTGGTGTCTGCTCTCCTTACAATGCTCTCCCATTGTTTCTTAATGTCTTTGGAGACAAGAACGCCACAGCTCTGGTTTGTTCATTACCACATATAAAACCTTAGCATGGCATTAAATGTATTGTGGTGTGCAAAAATAACAGGGCTGGCTGATCACAGAGAATGATTGGAAGGGAGCGACCTTCCAATGCCTGAGGGGGGCTACAAGAAAGCTAAAGAGGGACTGTTTACAAAGGCTTGTCAGGATAGGACAAGTGGGAATGGGTATAAACTGGAGAGGGGCAGATCTAGACTCGACATAAGGAGGAATTTCTTTGCTGTGAGAGTGGTGAGACGCTGGCACAGGTTGCCCAGGGAAGCTGTGGCTGCCCCATCCCTGGAGGTGTTCAAGGCCAGGCTGGATGGGGCCTTGGGCAGCCTGAGCCAGTGGGATGTCCCTGCCCATGGCATTGGGGTTGGAACAGGGTGATCTTTAAGGTCCCTTCCAACCCAAATTATTCTATGATTCTATGATATTCAGTTCTTAAGGCCACTTTGCCCTAAGGAGCCCTGGGTGCTTCCTGTTCCTGGGTGATTACCTTGGTGTGTTTGTTTTGCTGTCTGGGTAATTTTATTGGTTCCTGGTGCAGTACAGTGAGTCATTTCTCACAGTTTTTGCCTAACAGAAATGCTAGGGCTTACAGAGAATGAAAACTGGCTTTGTTTAGGTATAAGAGTAGAGTTTGGCATTTAAAATAGTCCTCAAGCAAGAGAAGTTCCTGGTCTGACTCGACGATATCAGGCCATTTAAGGAGTTAGGGACAGGGAAGTGTCATGTTATTCTGTGTCTTATGAAATACTGACCATACAAAACTTGGTCTTGGTCTGTGCATGCTTAAACGGTATACAATGCTGTCATGAGGGAACGACAGCTCTGATGTCCTTAACTCCAGAGGAATTAAGATATGACGATGTCTTAAAATGTGTGTTTCCTTCTTGAAGGTCACAATAACACTTGGCTAGCTGTTACTGGAAAAAGACTTCTGACTTACGTCTGGCTGTTCACGGCAGTGGGAGTGAACACATTTAGATGTTTTTGTTGCAGATAGACTTGCAGATTTGGTTCATGTTGTTAAAAAGCTCTCATGCTCAGATTTGGTCATGATATAAAGTGCTTTTTCATAGGTATGAGATTGTGTATGGATATGATTGCATACCTGCTCTCTTAGAAACCCTTACTGCCCGTTTGGAAAACAGGAGAAGTTTTTTGCTATATCTGTATTGCTTTGTATGTCAAGTGTGTATGGGTTACAAGAAAATAACCTGAAAGACATTTAAAACCTGATGGGAAGATGTTATGTAATTCTAGAGATGTGAGTGCATATCCTGTGTTCAGCAAAAGGACTATGCCAAAACTGTTTTGGGCAGAATTATGATTCTTCCAGAACTTATTTTCTTTCTGCTAATTTGCTCAAAAATCCTTCATCAGAGTCTGGGAACATGAAGCTTTCTTGGCCTGTGGAAAGCTGGGTGCGGTGCTGGTAAGAGAGACCTGGGTGTCTGGGTTGGGGTGGTGTGCCTGTGGAACGAAAACTGGTGTGATGTCTCTGCAGCTCCTCATGTGCAGCTGCCCTCACTGCCAGAGGGTTATGCATAACTGTGCTTGACCAGGTGCATCCAGACTGTGCAGCCTGATCCAGTGGAAGGTGTCCCTGCCCATGGCAGTGGGGTTGGAACTGGATGGGGTTTGAGGTCCCTTCCAACCCAAACCATTGTATGATTCATCAGACGGGCAACAGAGAAGGTGCTTTCCACGATCTTTCTGGTTAATTCCCAACAAAGCGACCCTCTTCTCTCTATCATCCTCTGCTTCTGCTGCAGCAAAGAGCATACACGCTCCATACAAACGGCCGGAGCAGGGACTTCTGCCAATAAGAGTCACTACAGCAGAATGGAAAAGAGAGGTTTTCTCCCTGGGAAGGCTGGAGGTAATCCATATTTGCATTCCCCCTGAAATTTGCACTTTCTCTGTGGAATAATAAGCACAATATTTATGTAAAAAATGAAAATATTTTAAATCAGAATATGGTTTTACTGGAATACAAACATTTTCCAAAGAAAGAAGATTAAAATGTTTAAGGTCAAAAACTGACCTAGTCAACTCAATGATGTGAGAATAGGGAGAGTTTTGAGAAGGGTCTTGATAACAACTGAGGCTCAGCTTCTCTCCTTTGTCTCTGTTGAGTGAATTGCTCTATGTGGAATGCCTCCAGGTATCAGTGGTAGCTCCCACAGCCCATCTTAGCATGTGAGTTAGAGATGGAAGGCCAGAGTGTAGTTTGGACTCTTTCTGCACATGTTGAGGTTTATATAAAGTGTGCAGCGCTTTCTGTGTTTATTTATTTACACATAGATATGCACACACACAAAAAAATGCTGAATATTCCTCTCCAAGGTAAGGCTTAATGTTATATGCACCCCGAACTGGAGGATGAGCTTAAGAAAAAGACTATCTGAGATGTTACACTAGAAATTTGAGCTTCATTACTTATCAATACTGTCCAGAGATGGTTTTAACTCAGATGGAAGCAGGTGTAAAATCTGAAGACCATACATCATTAATATAAAGCAAGGCAGGATAATGGAAGATAATTTAATCTCTGTTATTTCTTTAATTTTATTTTTCTCTCTTTTTTAAAATTATTTATGCATGTAAGCATCCAAAACCTGATTAAAATGCAGCCCATGAAAACGTCAAATTTACATGCCAAGCAGACATTCCCCAGGTAGGCAGCTCTAATGTGATTGCCCTGCGGTGGAAGGGCCACCCACAATGTGGAAAGAGTAATTTATCTCTGTGCCAACCCTGTCTCTGTCCTGTCTGCTCACGCTGCCAGCGCAGGTGGCAGCGAGAGCTAGCAGGGATGCTAGTGAACAGGGACACTCTCCTCATTGCTGGCTGTGAACAGGTCTCCTCCCACTGTATTGCTGCGTGGTGTGCAGAGCTGTGGACTTGTGGCATTTTGTGTGCTGGTTCAGCGTTGGCATCTGTTGCCAGTTCTAGTCTGACCTACATTTTAAGCTGGGCTGCGGGATGGGGCTCAAGAACAGCTGTTTTGATGGGGCCTGTGAGCCTCATATTCAGGGATACGGAAAAAAGAAAAGGGCAGCTCGGAGTACTGGTGGAAGCCCACCTCTCAGCCCTGCCTGGTTAAGACTGCTTGCCTCGTGCTTAAATTGGGGTTTAGAGCTGTGATAAGTAATATGTTGGAGCCCGGGTCTTTCCAAGATTCTCAGAGACTCGGAGAGAGAGAAGAAGGCAGGAGCTGGCAGGGGCCTGTGTGGTTAGTTCTGTGTCTGGCCCATGTGCGCTGGAAGGTTCTGGTTTTGGTTTGGTCTGTGAGAAAAGAGAAGCCTGGGAGCATTCCTGGGGGCTTCACAAAACAGCGGTTACAGCCACGCTGCTCCAGTACATCCAAGCTGCAGACAGAAGGAGCGAAGTCTGCAAAATAACCATTGAAATATTGTCGCGTCCTTCTACATTCAAACTCTTCTTTTATAAAAATTCAGGTTATGTAACAAATACTAATAGATATTGCTAATCAGTAACACAAAACCAGAACTTTTGTTCTGAAAATATTGGATCTTTCTAGATTTGTTTTCCAGCTGAAGAGCAAACGGACAGAGCACCCTGGGAAAGGAATTGGTTCAGATCAAATAAGTATTCTTCCCTCTTCTTCTGTGTTTCTTGCTGCCTGATATGCTAAAAATACTTTAAATAGAAAGTTTCTTCTACACAGAGAGGGGGATCCATCCCTTCCTAAAATTATTGGGACAGAATATGTGGTTCTCTTGAATACCCCCTCCTGCCTCCATCTCTTCCCATGGAGAAAATTCATAAAAATCAGCCTGCGCCTCCGTGTGCTGCATTGACTTTGATCAAGCAAATTTTCTGTCAGAAAAAAATTCTCTGTCAGAACGTTGCTGTGTTAGTTAGGCATGTATCTGTGTGTGCATAGATGCATATTAGCTAGGTTTTCAAACTCTTAAGGGGATTAAAGGCTCAAACTCATTGCAATTCAGGAGGTGTGAGACATTTTGCTTCCTTGGAGATACAGGCCCTGAGAGATTTGGATCCCCAGGGGATGCAGCCTGGGGAACAGACAGCTATTAACTTTGACAAGAGCTCTCCATCACTTTTTCTACGAAAATACTCTGCAGAAAACATTGTGGTGTTGGTTCCTGATTGAGGTGGCAGGTGGGGACATTTAGGTGCTATTTATGTTTCCTTTTGGGCACCATGCAGGTGTATTTCTGTGATTTTATCAGTGGTTTAATACTACTGTTGACAGTGGTGGGATGGTTAAATCTGTAACAGGGATTATATCTATATCCGTCTTCTGTATGTGTATAACCTCCCACACAATTTTCAGCTTCAGATCTTGATATGATGAATTTAAATGCACTAAAAATACATTTGTTTTTCTTCCGTGCCTGATGCAGGTTCCCCTGAGTGATACAGGCCACTGCTGAAGTCATGTGTTAGTTCGACACGCAGCCTTTGCAAACACTGCTCTACAAGAAGAGTCACACAGAGTTGCACAAAAGGTCCGGTCTTGTAGGAAATGGCTAGAAAAAGATGAAGATGACAAAGAACCTTCCCCTGGTTAAAATTCCATGTTCTGGCAGGTGGTAATTTAGTGCCATGCTGAGCCACGGTTTGCATCTGTATCATTGCATTTGCCAGTCACCGATGAACCTAATTTTCATTAATTTTTCTAATCCATTTTGGAGCCTTTTTAGACTTTTTCTTTTTTGTGCCTTTCTCTGGCAAGTTCTATGATGGATGGTGAGGTTTGTTAGTGATAAGGGAAAGAGTTTTACTTACACAGTTCTGGAAACCTTACAGTTGATTTGTTCTGCAGGCAGAGGTGTCCTCCCAGCACCACTGTAGATCCAGGGGAATCTGAAGGTGCAGGAATATCCTGTCCGCAGTATGGGAGCACCACGGCACTGCACATGCAACTAAGACTTCTCTCCCAAGTCCTCCTCCATCATTCATTCACCCGGCGGTTTCAGCAGCTGGTGGTTAAGGCGTGCTATAGATATGTGGCAGGATCTAACTGCCAGCTCCCTCTGCAGCAAAAATATGTAGAACCTTCCCATCCTGTCCCACCCCGTGTGTGTGTGTGTGTGATGAAAGCCAGTCTGAGAGTGCTGCCCACCTTTAGCTCTGCACCCCGCTGGCGGGTGCTGTGAAGGCCGGTCTGTCCGTAGGGTTACGTCTAGGGACTCGTCTCGTCTCTTCCAAAACATGAGCGAATAATGTTAGACCACATGAATGAATTAGGGAGCCCCAAATCCCCACTGTTGCACAATTCAAAGCTGCTTTGCTCTGCGCTCGCTTTCTCTGTTGCCGGCCTGTTCCCAAGGAGCTGGGATGGGTTGCCTGCTGCTCAGCTGTACCCTGCAGGACGCAGTTCTGTGGGACCTGTGCCCTCAGCATGGCCCAGAGGCACAGCTGCAGCAGGAATGCCTCCAGCCCTGCCAAGGACCCGGGGGGCTGGCAGCCCCGTGGGCTCCTCCTGCAGTGGGCTCTGCCCCAGCAGCATCTCTGCACCCGCGCCAAGGGGCTTTGCCAGGAGAAAGCATAGCTTCTGTCACATTTCGGAGTGTTGCACTGGAGAGCTCTCTGACTGATTTCTTACACATTTTTTTTAGCACAAGCTGTTAATTAAAAAACAGAAAACTCCATTAACACATCCTTAAAGGGCAAGTTTAAACAGCTAAGCCACTATGTAAACAGCTCCTTGGTTGGAAGCTAAGCGTTGCCACTGATAAAGTTCCTTTTAAGCAGTCAAAAGCTTTGTCTGTGAACAATTTCCCAGGGTGGCTGGTTTGGTTTTTTTATCCCTATCATTTATTGGATGATACTTATTTTAAATTTGTGCAAACACCTTTTATGTGCAGAAAACCAAAACAAGCAATGAAATAAAGCTATTTTGTTAACTTTTTCCATGTGTTGGTGGTTAAACACAGCTTTTAGTATGTTGATTAAAAGTTACCCACTGAATGTAAAAGGTGCTTGCAGAAATTCATGCAGATTAAGAATAAAATAATAAGACTGGCTCGTGAAAAAACAGTTTTGGTATGCAATTTTGTGTATGTTTTGTTGTTATAAGTGCATTTGTTTGCTTTAAAACGGTAATAATCACATTTACTATTTCTTGCTAATGTGAGGTTTTCTTCCTTTGTAGTTTCCCAAGGTTATCAGAGCTCAAATAAAGAGAAACTTGAAAAACAGGGACTAACTCAGAGAATTGAAGTCAGAGTTCAGAAAGAAAACAACTTTCTACTTTGCCTTCACCCCAACTTGTGTGTTTGCACAGCCCGAATACGGCAGAACCTGTGACAGTTGCGCTGATTTCTCCAACTCTTGTCTCAGAAATGAGTCCCACAGCTCACTGCAAAGTAATTGGTCTAATTAGGTGGTAGGAAGGAGCTTCTTTAAATTCCTCAGAAATTAAGACGTGTCATCCGCTTAACATCTTAGCATCTGTTACTGCCTCTTGCACATTTCTCCACTACGTCAGCCTGAAGGACACTTTCCTGGACCTTTCAGAGAGAAAAACAAAACAAAACAAAACAAACCCAGCCTTTGAAACAGAAGAAATTGGCCCTTTCTTCAGTGGGATGAAGCATGTAAGGCGTTTCACCCCCTCCTTATTTCTCAGTTTGGTGCACGTTTGCCTGGGTGAGTACAATGATCATTGTTAAGTATAAATATAGGAGGATAAAAGCATAACCTTAAATCCTGTAGCAATCCTTACTGCTGCGGTAAAATTGTCCTGAAATATTTTCTTTGGCAACTGATCCCTGTGCAAATGTTACCTTCTGTGTATATATATCTAGAGTTTTGTTTCAAATGGGCTATTTTGAATCACTAACAGTCAGTCAGTAGAATGACAACTAATTTGTTGTTTCTTTTTTTTTTTTTAATTTTGTTTGCTGTTGTCTGGCAGCAAGTAAGTAACTGTTTAATTATGGCTAATTGCTCATGCAGTAGGCATAATTTTAAAGGCAGAATGTGCTTAGAATACTGAGTAAGGTATCAAGGCACTGGGAAAGTTTCAGACCTGCATGTATACAGTAAAGGAGAGGAGTACCATCATTACAAGCCGAAAAGATTAATTTTGCAATGAAGCTGTCTGGAACTTAGTGAGATTTTTTTAGAGAGATCCTGCTACTTGATTTGTTTCTGTTGTTTGAGTTGGTTTTTTTCCCCCCACGTACCCTCTTTCTCTATTTGCTGCTGTGTCAGTACTGGCACAGTGCCACGTAGAAGTGGTTTTATTAAAAATATAGGTACAGATCTAGTTCCGAAAGTCCATCACAGCAACCGGGTATGTTACGTACTCATAGTATTCCCTAAACAGCTCATGTTTACCGAGAGTCAGGTAACAAAGCCAAATAACTGCCACCTACAAAATGCTTTTCTTTGGCTTCTGCTTTGTTTTAATTGCAGCTCAGGCAAATTATGCCCCCTATTTCTTTGATAATGGAGCCAGAAGCACAAATGGGAACATGGCACTTCTCAGCCTTTCGGAAGACACACCTGTTGGTCAGTATTTAAAATAGTATGTTTAAACCATGAAGCTGAATCTGCTTGCTGTTTTAATTAGTGATGCATATGTTCTTGTAGGTTGTTTTTATATATTGGCGGTCTTATGTCTTTTTCTATCATGCTTTTAATTGGCCTCAATTTAAAATGGCATGTTTGAATAGTAGCTGTAATTTAAAACCTGAATTTTGCCTCCCTTTTTCTTGGTCCACCAATCTATTCACAGCATCAGAGCACAGACCTTTGGGGTCAGAAATAAACTCATAGTGCTAAAGGCTTTCTTGTCCATTCTGTCAATGCTTATAAGAAGAAAGCCTAGTTGCTGGTAACTCAGTGAAAGTAAGCGGAAAAGTAACAGAGGCATGATTTTCTTTAAATTGTTATCACTTTTTTTCATGTTTACAGGACAAATGGTAGAAAATGTTTTTACTTGGAGTTAAAATTCATTGGTCTAAACTACTGATATTTTTTTAAAAAGGTTTAGTTTTATTGAAGATTCAAGATTTGATACATATTTGAGCTTTCAGCAATTTGAGGCAGGTCTGTTTATGCTTCTTTTAACTGTAGTGGCATCAAGAAAAAGTAAATAAGAACAAAAAGGTGATTTATAATCAATATTTTCCATGGGGGAAGAAAAATTTCCTAACATCTAAAAAAACTATGTAAAATATTTTATAAAGCTGGAGAGGGGGGTCTTCATCAGGGAGTGCAGGGACGGGACAGGGGTAACAGTTTTAAACTGACAGAAGGGAGGTTTATACTAGATATAAGGAAGAATTGTTGTCCTGTGAGGGTGGTGAGGCACTGGCACAGGTTGTTCAGAAATGTTGTGGCTGCCCCATCCCTGGAGGTGTTCAGGGCCGGGTTGGATGGGGCTTTGAACAACCTGACCCAGTGGGACATGTCCACGGCAGGGGGCTTGGAACTGGATGATCTTTAAGGTCCCTTGTGACCCAAACCATTCCGTGATTCTATGATATTACAGTGGTGAACACCACCTTTTCTTCAAGCATTGCACTGAGGTTTTTGTTTAGGATTTGTTACTCTTTCTCTCTAGCTTTTACAAGCTAAATCCGAGAAGTACTCAGCTATTGCAGATTGAGTAGCAGAGCACCCATTTATTAGCTGCCTCATGCATAGAGGAGAGCGATGGTTGTGCAGAGGGGTGCACCCAAAACCCTCCCAGGGCTTAGGCAGCTAGGGGAGGAGAGGGTGAGGGAAAGATCAAAAGGGTAGAGCCTCCTCTGGAATACTGATGCTGCTGCCTTTACCTTCCCGAGCATGACCAGGGGCACTCACTGCTTTGGGAAGCAGCTGCCTGGGGTTTGCTCACAGTCTCCATTTCTGGCCCAATGATGCTAATGCCAGTCAGAATCTGCCCTGGGCATGCTAGGGGCTGGAGAAGGTAGTGTTTGGGAAGCAGTGACTCCTCCTTTGCCTGCTCAACCAGGGAAATGGAGTGGGGAGGAAGCAACAGATACTGTAGAAGTGACGCACCTAGCCAGTGAACTTAAAAAGAGCTTGCTTATGATGCAGCAGGGATTTACTGTAAGTTCAGTCAAGCTTAAGTGGAAACCTCAGCTGAAAGCCAACAGTAATGTAGTGGCACTTGCAAAAGCCAGAGGTAGACCAAGAAGCTGCAATTTTTGTTGCATTTCTGCCCAGATTTACATGGAATCTACAACTGCTCTGCCTTGGCAATCCAGATACTTCTGCTGAGTGCTGAACTGAGATGAGCCAGTGGAATCACTTGTCTACTAGTGTAGATAAGGCTTGTAATGCCAGATAGCCTCAAAATGGGACCCAGTCTCAGTTCATTTCGGGTGATGTTTGGCGACTTCATCACTGAAACCGCAGTTCAACTCACTTGATTGCCCCAACCCTTTGTGTGGTGCCAGCTCACAGACACCTACAGAGCATCAGCCTCTCCCTGCTACGGCTGGGAGTCTGCAGCCACTTGACTAGGGATGGGAAGTTAAAGGTGGCACAGAGCCACAGCACATTCAAAAATATCCTTCCTACCAGGACTGCAGTGCCACGTGGTCTCCTAGATGTTAGCGGTCTCTGCAGCAGCAAAGTAATTACAGCAGTAATTTTCCAGCACTGGAACCCAGTGCATCTGATCTGGGACTTCAGGCAAAAAAAGGAGTGTGCAAGCTTTGACAGCAGAAGAGCAATGTGAGGGATCACTGCCTGTATTAGCATTCTCGTAACTAGCCCGAGTAATAATAATGGCAAATATGGGATGGGGTTTTGCATGTGCTTTCGTAACTTTAGCAACCAGACTAGGTACGTAGAGATCCCTGGAGAGTTTATCCTTTGATGCAGCAGTGATAAAGCTCAAGCTGCTCTGTCTTCAGTGCTACTGTGCCTCATGCCTGCTGGCTTCATCCAGAATGTATTTACAAGTGTTTACATTGGCTGGCTTGTACTTCTAATTTGCTGTATAAATGTGCTTTAAAAAAACAAGAGAGAAGCAGCTTGTGGCTTAAAGCTCCAAAGGTGCCACCGAAAGTATTTTTCTGAGGTGAAAGGTTAGAAAGTGTTGACTTGAGGCTTCTGCAAAGGGCCAGGAGGAAACCCTTGGGAAAGGGAGAGAAGACCTTGCTTTTGAGAACCACAAAGGCAGCAGCTTCACCACAGAGCTGCTAGTGCTCCTTTGGGCTAATTCCCAGAACACCTTGACTAAAAGCTGTGAGCACTGCAAGGTCCTCTTTTCTGGAAGCACTTTGGGAAGTTCCCTTGGGACATGGCTGCTTGGGGTTTGCTCGGTGCAAACTGCTGCTGCTACCTGCTGCCCGCATCAGCACAGCCACTCCTCTGGGATGCTTTGACAGAGAGGGTCTCAGAGGAGGGAAGGAACACCGCCACTTTGGCGCTGCAGCGCTTGGTGTGCATTCAGCATAGTGCAGGGGGAGAGAACCACTGCTCGCATCAGACCACAGTCAGAGTTTCATGCCAGAGCTCAGTGAGGGCTCACACGCTGCCTGTGCCAAATGGCTGCCAGGCCCTTTTCTGTATCCCCACTGACAGGTCTTGCACTGCAGATGAGACCATTACTTTTCATCCCTCTGCCCTGATCCCCTCCAGAAAAAGAAGAAAGTATTTGGTTTCCTGTGTCGACATGCAGTCCTGAGCATCTACGCTCCAGCAGTCATCTTTCAGTTTGAGCAGGATGATCAGTGGCAAAAGAGGGGAATTAAAACTTGATATGTTTGATTCTGGATGGCTTCACTCAGGCTTAGGTGCTGCAAAAACGGGCAGGTTGCCATTAGGTCTTATGCTTACATAAAATTTGGAGTCATAGGCAGGATGCTTTTCTTGGCAGCTGCCAGCTTCTGATCTGAGCAATGCCATGGACAGCAGCTTTAATGAACCTCCAGGAATTTTACAGTCTTGGGCCCCACTGAGATTACAACCAGTTGGCAAAATTGTGTGTGTTAGTTATATTCCCAGACATCTGTAAGCAAGATGCAACGTTTTACAGCACGGAAAAAAGGAAAGGATGGATTCTCCATGTAAATGTAAAAAGAGAAATTGCAGTGCTGCAGCTGCATGAATGCATCAAATTCAAGAAAATCACATTATCATGCTCATATCATCCTCAACTTGACCTTCTTTTGCAATTTTGCTTACTTACAGACAGTTGTGATCTACCAAGGTACATACATTGTGACATGAGTTATCATAAAAACAGCAAATACTATTTCTGTGCAAAAGCTTAAAAGTGTCTGCAGTTTCCCAGATCCTATTTATTGCTGCAGACTGTGACACCCCTCAAGGTAAGAAGGGCCAAAACAGCAGCTCCTGCCAGTGTTGGATTTAAGAAGAGTGGGAAGAGTTTTGCACTGAAATAGGAGTTGCAGTTTGTGTGGCTGCTTGGCAGAGCAAGTGGGTGATTAGCTCTTTGCCTGTGTACATACAAAATGTACGTGTGCTCCTAATCAAGGTCTTAAGGCATGTGCGGGATGCTATTTCAGGTTGTTTGTTTCATATTACCTCAGTAATCCCTGTAAGCCCTTGTAGTGGGGACAGAGTGGGACTGAGAACGGCTGCAGAGCAAGGGATTGAAACATAATCAGAAGGCCTAAATTCATTACTCTCTCAAAGCTCAAGTGCTCTAGAGATCTTTACATGCTTCTCATCCTGTGTTTTTCCTTTCTGTTTTGCCCTCGTATGCACTCCCTCTCCATTACAAGCCAATTTGCAGTGGCGGCTTTTTGATCAGCGCTACAGCTGCCAGCTACCCACCACTGGCTGATGGACCACTTCACGTCCCTCCATCCTTCAAGCTTCCTCTGTTGCTCCTACACAATCCTGGTCTCGTTTCTTCCCATCATTCACAGTTGGCTGTGAACCAACCCTTTTGTCCCCTCTGGCAGTCATTGTTCTTCCCCTGTTTCTATCACCTTGATCTAACCAATGCTCCCCAAACTGGTGAGAGTTCCTGCTGATGTGTTTCCTTCCTTCAGGCTCAGTGGTCCCACCCTGGCACTCTGCCATCTCTGTTTCTGCATTTCACCTGTCATAGACATAGAATCACAGAATCACAGAATTGTTTACATTGCAAAAGACTCTTAAGGTCATCAAGTCCAACTGTAAATCTAGCACTGCCAAGTCCACCGCTAAACAGTGTCCCTAGGCACTACATCCACACGTCTTCTAAATGCCTTCAGGGATGGTGACTTGTGGAGACTGTTCCTGTGCTTGACAACCCTTTCCATGACATAATATTTCCTAGTATCCAGTCTAAACCTCTCCTGGAGCAACTTGTGGCCATTTCCTCTCATTCTATCACTATCCAAGGAGAAGAGAGAAGACCTACAACTACCTTGCTAAAACATGCAGGGAATTCTTTTCTGGCCACAATTTATTTCCAGCCCTCCTTCTCACAAAAAGTATCTTAATGAAAGAATTAACACACTTCTTTTTAAAATGCTAATTCCCTTCTGACTAGAAGGAACACAGACTTGGACAATTTAGCCTGGGCGGTGTCTTGAAATCTAGAGACACACCAAGAACTGACAATTGGGCAACTCCAGAAAGGTTACGGATTTTTTTGAAAGTGCAAAAATATTCAACTTTTTGTAGAACGAAAATCTCCTGCCTCAGAAAGCTCAGAGCTACCAGAATGAAGCTGTTAAACACATCCTACCTTCTGCATCACTGAGCAGAACCAGCACTGCACAAAATGGAGTTCCCTGCAAAGCAGAGCAATGCACAGACATGTGCTGAGGACTCACAGATGTTACAGCCTTTGCTTTTGGTTTTATTCTTCTAATAGCAACTGCAGATACATCAGAAAATTGCCCTCAGATGGCTTCTCCTTGGAGTTGGTTGCTGTGGGTGCTGCAAGGACATGTTGCTGCTCTCCGTGGGGAGGTGTTTTGGCCCCGTGCTGAGTGCTTGCCGCTGTACAGCCCTCTCCCTGCCACCGTTCCTTGCAGCTACGGGGCCAGTTTCAGCTGATGCTGTGGCAGCCACAGATCTTGGGCTGCCAGTCCTGGCTGTCTCTTTGTTTTGCCGGCCAGCGTGCTGTGTTGGAGTGCAGGGAAGGAGCAGGAGTCACCTGGGCATGCTCAGGAAAGAGCGGTAGCTAGTGGTAAATTGGAAAGGAGTTGGTTTTGAGGTAGTCTTGGTGTGTGGTCCACTTCCTCCAGGAACCTGAGCTCCCCTTTGCTTGGAGTGAGCTTGGAGTGTAAAACAGCCATCTGTAGGCTTCGTTTTGACTGTCCATTGCCTTTACTGATGGGGAAATGTGTCTTTGGCTGAGACAGGTGGAGAGCAGGTGCTTAACCCCGGGCGAGATGGTATTTACTGTGATGTCAGGAACAGAGGTGTCCTGTCCTGGGAGTGTGGCCATGGATGTCTCTCTCAGCATCTCCTTAGCAGATGTCAGCTGTGGTAGAAAAGGACAACGGGAGGGCTGAACATGAATCCAAAATTTACTTGGCTTGTCTAACTTGGCAGGGAGGGAAATTTGTTGCCGAGTGTTGCATAGCACAGAGGGAAAGCGTGTTATCAGTGAGAGGGCAAAACCAGCCCCAGCGCACATGGGCAGAGGCTGGCTTTGAACAAATCTAAATCAGAAATGAAGTAAAATGGAGTAATGGCATCATGAGACAGCCATGCAGCCTGAGTGGTAGGAGTAAAAGGCAAATATCTTTTAAGATGGAGTAGGAAAGTGGTATGAAAGCTTGGTGTGGCTCCTGGGAAGCAGCTGTAGCAAAGAGCAGCATGCGGCTCTGCAAGACTTCCCTGTCCCAGCCTGCTGCACCATCCCCTAGGAACTGGGACCATCCAGCTATTCCAGCCAGGGCCCTTACATGGCATTTGCTATATCGCTGGGTAAAGACTCTTCTAGTCCTTTATCTTTCTGACAGGAATAGGCTGTTTACTTGGTACTCGCTGATAAGATTTTAGCTTGTTTTTTTTCATTTAATTCCTTTTCAGCAAGTGGAGGCAGCACACTGAGAAAAGGTTTTTAATTGGCATTAACACTGTGCTGAGAAGTGTTCCCAGGGTGTTAATGATATGCAGAGTATTGTGCAGAGAAATTACAATTCAGACAAAATTAGGAATTATAATGGGTTACAAAAGAAGTTTTGATTCAGAATCCAATTTAAAAGGTACACAAATGTCCTGTATTATGAAAAAAAGTGAAGAAGTATCAGCTTTAGCTAGGAAGCAAACAATCCAGTGTAAAGATCAATGATGTCCTTCATTGCTTGCTTGGAAACCTCAGTAATCTTAGTCTATATCAATACTAATGTTTCTTCTCACATTTAGCAGCACAAAAATTCTTGTTTTCCTTAAAAGAAAAATCTGCACACACTAGAAACAGGCAGGGCGCCCAGTGGTATGGAAAGTGGAAGGGACAAGAAAAGTGAAGAAAGGCAGAAAAGCAACTAAGGAGCAAAGACTTCTAATGACAGAAAAAGGCTGAAGAAAAGCACTGTATTGTTAATAATGTTGGTGAAGTGCTGACAATCAACACCAGAATTCTGAATCTGGCCCCAGCTGTGGTATTGAGACAAAGCTTTTGAAAATGAAGAATAAATGCAGTCAGTGCTTGTGCTTCAGATCATAGAATCATGGAATGTTTTGGGTCTGAAGGGACTCTAAAGATCATCCAGTTTGAACCTCCTGCCACAGGCAGGGACACTTCCCACTGGAAGGTTGCTCAAAGCCTCATCCAGCCTGGCCTTGAACAACCCCAGGGATGGGACAGCCACAACTTTCCTGGACAACCTGTGCGAGTGCCTCACCACCCTCACAGGAAAATAATTCTTCCTTATATCTAATCTAAATCTTCCCTCTTTCATCTTAAAACCATTACCTCTCATCCTGTCCCTGCACTCCCTGATAAAAAGCCCCTCCCCAGCTTTCCTGTAGCCCCCTTTAAGTACTGGAAGGCTGCCCAGGTAATCAGCATAAGACAGTTTACTCAGAAGTGAGCACAGATGCCCTGTGGCTTGGCATAATCCCTTGCTATGCAAAGAAGACAGTCGTGGTTTCTAAGTATCGCTGCTGATCCCTGGATGTTGAATGTCCATTAAGCCCAGTGACCTGTTTGCTTCCAATTTTGCATGCCAAGGAATAAGTAAATGAGGAGTGAAATGTTATATTGCAAAACCAAGGAAACATTTGAGAAGCTGACCGGTCAGTGCTGTGGGCAGGAGCTCAACCAAAGCTCTAAAGTTAAACAGAAGCTTATGGAACTTGTCAGTGAAAAACTCCACTGCCACTGCAGAGAGGATATGAGAGAATATGACTTTTGAGTATAGAATTAAAAATCTCTCAAACTCGGGGCCAGAGTAGTTCAAAACTAGTCTTCTGATTTCCCTTCAGCAGTGTTCCTCCTGGACTTTATGCTAGCTTTTTTTAGCAGGGATCCTTCCATCATATCTTTTTTGTCCCATGCACCTGCAAAGCTTACTGCTAACCAGTGAGTCACTAAGCTAGAGTAGTTCCAGTGCAGAGAACCTCATTTGATGTAAAGCAGTGTTTCTGTCCAAACCTCTGCAGCTTAGTTATCTTGGGTAACTTACCCAAGCAGCTTGGAAGGAAACAACAACAACATTTTATATTTTAGGCTCTGTTAATTGATATTTGTAAAGTGGTTGAAGCTATTTGGATGACAATATTAATGCACAGTGGAATGACAGACACATAACTTAAAAAAATAATACTAATAAACCCTCACCATGTTTTGAAAACGTGGGTGTTATAAATCCCCAGTATGTATCACTTCTGATAAACAAAGTCTGTTTACTGGAAAAACTGGCACGAACTTCTCAAATGTTTAAAAATAGCAATCTCTCTTTCCCCAGCTTGTGAAAGTAATACATTGATGAGCTTAGAGAATTTATTCATTGGTATGAGCATGAGTGAGTGTGTTAAGTAGAGATTTTAATGAGAGGGAGTTAAGGAGGGGGAGAGAAATAGGGAAAAAAACTTTTGCATCTATTAATTCTGAAAGTGGAAAAGTCTCCAAATGTCCTTGCATCTCCTGAGCTTCAGCGTGTGGGCCCAGTCCTGTGGGAGCACTGCCTACAGCTACCGGATCCTCTGCCTGCCAGTTTGCAATGCTGCTGCTTCCATGGAACAGGGTGGGGAGGCATCTTTTGGTACTGCTAGGATTGTCTCCCTGTCACACGGCAGCATTGCTTCCAACTCACCTGGGCTTAGAGTTAGTCAACAGCTTGTCATCTCTGTAAATACTATGATGCAAATTAATCAAGGTGCAGTTCCACAGAAAAGAACCTGAAAGGAGAGAAACCATCACTGATAAACTCAGTTTTACCACTAGACTAAAAAGTGTCAATCAGGACTGTTGAACTGTCTACTTATCCATATTTCCCAGTAAGTAAGTTTGATTCATAAAAGCCTTGCCTGCCTCAGGGAAGCCAAGTTCCTAAGGAACAGACCAAGGAAGTATTGACTGATCAGGGTAACCACAGGGAAATGCTGTTGAATGCTGTATTTTTAGGTACCCATGTGTACACTTTGAATGGAACTGATCCAGAAGGAGATCCCGTGACATACGGCCTGGCCTATGAAGCTGGATCAAGACGTTACTTTTCTGTTGACAAGAACCTTGGAAATGTTACGTTGATTGAGGAGCTTGACAGAGAGGTACAGTAAAATGGCATCAGTCTGAGTGTTCATGGAATTTCCTTCAGTTTAATTTGATCTGTGTCTTTGAGGGGCAGTGCCAACTTATTTGACCCTGAAACACCTCATATACTTCGCAGTTCTGAGACATTATACTTCACCCATCATGTCGTTTTCCAGGTGACTTACACCACTGACACTGCTATCAATTTGTTCAGCAGCTGGCTGGCTAGTTTTTGCTAAAAGAGAAATTTACACTTTATTCCTATATTCCCTCACCTGCACCCCATCAAGAGCTTAGGGGCAGCTACAGTCCTCTCATCCTCAGAAAGAGGACTCACCTGTCATTAGGAGGAAGAAGAGTTCTGTGTAAGCATTGTTGCAGGACACTTCTGTAGTTATGTCATAGGCCTTTAAAATGCAACCATGGGGGGGTTGTGGTTTGAGCTAAATTAGAGTCAGTTTCCCACCACAAGTCTTTTTCCCATCATTTTCCTTTCCTCTTTCTCTGGGGGTGGGGAGGACAGGATTTGGAAGTCTGACTGCACAGTTTTAGCTGCTGAAATTAGCCAGGTCAAGGATAAACCCTAACAAGTGGGTTGAAGATGTAGCCCAGTGGGCTAAAGGCAGCCTTATTGTGGGAACGCAGGCACTGAACCCTTCATGTCTACTTTACAGGGAAGGGTCCACATTAAACCTTTCAAAATACCGTATACCAAAACAGAAAAATTTTCAACCAATCCTGCCTCTTTAGGAAGTGTTTCTTGAAAAAGATGATCGAATTTCCCCAGCACTTTATAGGACAATGGCTATTCTCAGTCCAGCTGTCTTCTGACAGCAGCCACAAAGTCCAAGGAGACCCTCAGATGAAACCTCTGAGAGGTCTTCCTAGTTGTTACTTTCATTTACCTGCTGAAACACACTGAAATTTGCAGTGCCTTTTCCAGTTAGAGAAAATGTCATCTCTCTAATCAAGGAACTTTCTTGGTTTACAGAAAGAAGATGAAATTGAAGTTATTGTCAGTATTTCAGATGGCCTGAATACAGTAAGTATTTAATTATGCTATAGCTCGTCAAACTCTCTGTCCCCGCATACATCTTCCTATTAAATTACCTTGCAGAGACTGTCTCATTCTATCAGAAAACATAATCTCATTAAAGGCTTTACCTCATGTTTCAAGAGCCACTGAACTCCCTGTAACTCAGGTCTCACCCCAGCTCCTTGCTCAGCTGTTTGAGGGTAATTACAATGTAGTGGGAGCTGAAAGACTGACTTAATGGCCTGCAGAATGAGACCAGCTTTCTATGAAGTTTCACCATTAGCTCAGTAGAATTCACACCTAAGAAAGATCCGGAGGCTTTTTGGAGAAATGCATGACTTTATAGGAACTAGTGCTGGATGCCCAAGACTGTCCCTCCACCCCCGCAACATTTCTGTAGCATGACATTAAGAAGATTTGCTTAAGCTAAGGTTCTGGGGAGTTTCTTGTCTGCTGTCGAATAAAGCTTTGATCATTTATAATCATTAAGGATTTATCTGAGGCATTGAACAAGCATCCAGTCCTAGATCTACAAATTTCCTTAGCATTTTGAGTTTACGGATTGATACTGTCACAGCCAGGATATTTGTCTGCCGATAAGAAGATCTGGGCTTCATTACAAGAGGTGCCACAAAAGTGGGATCTTCTTACTGTCCACTAGGTATCCCCTCCGGAGCTCTTCCTCATCTCAAACAAATTAATTGAGATTATAACAACAAATGTTTGCAACTGCCAGCATTCTACAGGCACAACTGTAAATAAGAAATAATGGGATCACATCCACATGTCCACTTGCAAACAACTGGCAAGTTGTGTTGGTCAAATACGTTTGCTTCTGTATTTTTAGAAAGAGAACACATATTTTGTTCAATATGGATTGTTATGTATTAGCGTCATTTGTATACCTGAAGTATGCATGCTATTAACCTAGTATCATGATAACAAATGAGTCATTAATGAATGCTCTGCTGTCAGGAACCAGCTTTTACAGTCTTTTATGTATTTTCACAAAATACATCATGGTATATTGAATGCCATAAAGAAGAGAGACTTTTGAAAATTAGCCTGAATTGGTCATTTATACAGTACTATGACACTCCTTATTTAGTTTGGAGATACCTAGGTGTTCTTCACAAAGCAAATTCTCCTGGATTATGGGATTTTCTATAGTTTCTTTCATGTGCTTAGTTTTGGTAGTGACTATGCCTTAGTGGGCACGTGAAAAGGTATAATACACATTGAAAATCAGCTTGAGTCACAATATGTTCTTCAAATTCTATTCCAGGTTTCTGAAAAAGTCAGGATCCTTGTAATGGATGCTAATGATGAGAGCCCGGAATTCGTCAACACACCTTACATAGTCCAAGTCCCAGAGGTTGGTGAAGTCCCTTTGCTTAGTGGAACCATATTTCAATAGGATGTAAAGAGGAGCTAGTATGTTTTCAGTAAAATAAGATGTGCAGGACTAACTTGCATTCTTTTATTCTGGGCTTTGGGTAGATATTTCATATTCAAACCTAGGGAATAAGTGGGTAAGTACTGAAGGTGTGCTGTGCTGTGGGTAAGCTCCAAGATGTGAGTCAGTGGAAGTTTTTAGAATGTACTTCAGCAGGAATAGGATGGGCTCTCTTAGCTGAAATTTCCTATTAGTTTTATTCCAAAAAAATTTTCTTTTCTTGTTCTTCTCCAGTTTCCTCCATTTTTAATCTCTTCCCACTTTTCTTTCTGCTCTTCGGTTCCCTTGATGTATTTATATTCTTTCTACTGTCATTCTTTCTGTCTTCTTGCATGCTCATTTTTCATTTCTTCTAACTCATTTTCTACTTCTGTGTGACTCTGGTAACTCTTTCTGGTCACAGAATGCTCCCTCTGGCAGCAGTATCTTTAAGATCGAGGCAGTGGACAAAGATACAGGTTCCGGAGGAAGTATCACCTACTTCTTGCAGGTAAGGCATTACTTGTACTTTCAAAAATCGTCTCACATTTTCTGAGATGTCAGAAATCAGATTTGAAATGGTTTTGAGGGTTGAGCCTGCTACTGGGGTCTATAGGATCAACTTTATGTTGTGCACAAACAAACAAGCGTTAACAAAACAGAGACTGTCTGATTGTGAGCAGCCAAGCGCAGTCCAGGGGTCAGAAGGAGGAGCTGGAGTTGCCATTGTCAGTCCTATGCTTGCAGGCAGGACTCCTGTCGGCAGGGTTCCTATTGGCCCTTTCTTTGGTGTGACAGAGAGAGCAAGTCTAACTTGTAATCTCGTATGCATATAAGATTTCTAAAGCATGAAATAGTTCTCTTTAGAAAGCAAAATGCACTGGAAACCCAAATGTGCACCTTGGTGTAGTAGGCGGGTGAATAATTGAGACCTGGATCACAGTGTGAAACATGGGGTGCTAAGTGTCCTCGCTGACAAAGCTGTGCCAGCTTGAAACCAGCCTTTCGGTACTGCCCACTGGTGAAGAACAGAAAGGACTCTGTATTTAAAGCTGAACTTCTGCATTACAGACTTCCTGAGTGCCAAAAGGGCAACTTTTTGCATTATATCCCTCAAATTCCTTCTTTTTACAAGTAACTTCATCCAGATTAGCTGCAGTTCCCCTTATTCAAGAGGCAACAACAACAACAAAAATTAAACCCCACAACTAGCTTGTTGCAATATTTATTTTGGATACAAATATGGAAACAAGTTGGAAAATACTTATATAGCAATGAAGCTAATCTTGTTAAGAGCTTGGACATACTGTGAAAGGACCCTTTGAGTACGTTGTTGAAATTTTGCTTTGATTTCACCAATTCTTATCCATTTAAACTAGAATATATGCAGGATTCAGTTTTGCACAGGGCTTTTTCCAGTAAGCTGATAGACTACGAAGCCAAGGAACTGCAATTTCCAACTCTTGTGTGTAGTTGATCTATTTGTGTGGCAAAAAAGTTACTGAATACATGTATCCAATCTCTGGGAATTCTCAAGTTGCACAGAAAAAAGTTCCTCTCCAAAAGACTGATGTAAGCAGGTGGTAACAAGGCCAAGATTATCTAACAGTCACCATTTTATATGGATACCCAAATGGAGGTGCATATATATATATATATATATATATATATATATATTATCTCAAGTCCAGAAAAATGGAGGGAAACATATTTTTAGGCCTTTTTGGAACTTGGATGTCTTTTAGGTTTTATTTGTATATTACAAAAATCGCCAAAACATCCCTCTATTGGCCATAATCTATGCTTGCAAACTTCCTACTTTTTTTAAAGCCAGTAGAACTGTGAAACACTAAGGGATAACACCTTTTTTCGTCTTCCTTTTTCCCTTGTCTTTTTTTCTCTTAAGTTTTCCTGCCTCCTTCCATGAGATGAACTGCGTTAACCAAAGTTTTCACAATGAAATACTAAAAGATTAAAAAATTCTACATTGAAGATAACTGATTTATTCTGAATAATGAGAGACTCTTGGTTGGTTCATGAATTGTTCATAAACACACAGAGGTGAAATTCATCAAATACATTATTCACCTAAACCGTATTATTATTCTAGTCTTTTCCCTTAGCGGATGAAATAAGAGATGAATCCCTACGGCAATCTTATTTCCATACCTGTAATATCTCGCTGTTTCTTCTTTTCTTTTCTTCCAGAACATCCATGCTAATAAGTTTACAATAGACCGTCACAGCGGTGTCCTGCGCATCAAAACAGGGGTCACCCTGGACTATGAGAAATCAAGAACACATTTTGTCGTTGTTGTAGCCAAGGTATTAAACTTTTATCTGAAACTAGAGGAGGTAGGGTGTTTAATTTGAGTAGGACTGATGAGTTTGAATACAAGCATGACTTAGAGGGTTGCTGAAACCTGAAGCATAACTTTAAGGCAGCAGAGTGACTCCCTCTGTTACACCTCGAAGTGTGGAGGGTAACATGGAAAAGTGAGGGAGGAAAGGAGACTGTTGTCTGCGGATGAATAACATCTGGAGGCATTTAGGAGTGGGTTTCCCACATTTAACTCAGGCCTCAGCACCAGGGCAGCAGGGTCAACTGCAGAAGGTCATTCGTGTGGTTAGGGAGTCACCTAGGAATGAGGGGTTGATATATGCAGCCCTGGCTTCAAGAAGTACCAGGCTTTGAGGAAATGCAGGTGCCCAGGGCTTCCTTATGCTGCCTATGGCATGGCACTACTGTGACAAGGGCAAAGCCTTGGCAGGCAGGCAGTGCGGGTCGTGGTCATTAGCCGCAGTAAGGCACGGGGCACAGCGGGACCCAGCGCAGCACGAGTGCCAGACTTCTTCTCTGGAAATATCTCTGGACCTGTCTTTCTTTCAGCTTTATGCTGCCTTGTGGCAGGAGCTTATTCAAATCCTGCAAATATTGCTGCACATCCCTTCTTGCCACTGTCGTTCTTGGCAGTGCTGTGCCTGTGGCATGGCTGAGGATTCATAACAGCCATTAAAAGTTTATGGATTCGGAAGTAAAGTCTCCAGGATCCCACAGGAACCTGTCACAAAGACAGACTCTCATGGGTGGAAAGAGGACAATTTTGCTGCTACTTATGGGGACTTAGAGTTTCTCTTGTTTTATGAAAAATGTATGGATCTTTTTATGTATTTATTTAACCAGGGTTCATTTGAGGAGAAGTAACAAATTTGGTTTAAACGCTGCCTTTGGGACAGCAAGAAGGAAAAAACTGAGCATATCTTTTTCAAAAGATTGAATGTTTAGAATTGGTACAGCAGACATGCTGAACAATATACACTCCTCTGCACCAGTGCTGACTACTGACCTTCCATTGCTCTGAGACGGAGGGTGTTAAAAGCTTCTGAAATTGCGAGTCATCTTTCTAATTGGCTCTGCTGTATCTGTAGAATGGAATTGATCGTAGTCAAGTCCCCAGAGTCTGTTTATATACACTGTGGCTATCTTAACAGTTCTTGGCTGCACAGCTCCTCCTTGTTTTCACTCTGTCACATAAGAGTCCCTGGGAGACTTTGATCGTGTGTACTATTTAATTTCCCCCTAGAAATGCACTACCTAGCTACTGTGCATTGTCTTGTGATTATGACGAGACTATATGTAGGATGAAAAGCTGTAGACCTTAGTTGCTAACTTTTTTGTATCAGTTTCTGGCATTCACTTTTCTCCCAAAATACTTGAATTTCCAGTTGCCTGTGTTGTTGATAAAAGATCGTGTAGGACTGCATATATTGCTACAACCACATTTAATATAAGAAATTATTTCTGAGGCACTGCAAGCTGTCTTCCTAATCAGACAGGGAGCAAAACAAATGGAAAAGAAAAGAGAATAGGGCAGCAGAGATGAATCTGTGCGTTGAGATAGAGAAGGGATTCCTGGGACTGTGCTCGTGAGATGTAGGTGGTGCGTTAAGCTGATTTTCAGACGTGTTTCAGTAGAGGGATCTGATGACTTCTCTTTTAGGATGGTGGTGGGAAGCTCAGGGGAGACAACAAAGTGTTTTCAGCCACCACAACAGTTACTGTCAACGTGGAGGATGTTCAGGACACTCCTCCCATGTTCATCGGGACTCCCTACTATGGATATGTCTATGAGGACACACTTGCAGTAAGTACTGGTTTTCACCTATAAAGCAACAAGTGCATCTCAGTTAAGATGGCTCTGTGATTTCTAGCACAGGCATTACTGGAAACTGGGACCTAAACTCTGATTTGACTCCTGGGTGAAATGAGTGACAAAATCTCAGACTTGTTCCTATTAACATCCATTGCAAATTTGTGATGCAAGTCTTCCTGATGTTGTTGTTAAAGTCAAAAAGGACTCTGCCCATTTATGTTGGTCTAAGCCCATACAGTGACTAAGAGCTCTTCTGTAGCTGAGACCTGCAAAGGCACTTGGCTGAAAGCTTAAGCACGTTGCCAGTTAGCTCACCTGAACACATCATGCTAGAAGCCTTTGTTTGTTTCTGTGCTGTGTGATGTCATGGTACTGCTATTTTCTATCTGATCAGTCTGGTACCAACAGCTGACTGTGCAAGGTATGGGCCGAATTCGTGCCCAAATACTCTAGACTCTTTGTGTTGCCCCACTGGCATCCCCTGGGGAGAAACAATCCTGACATCCCCGAAATGCAGAATACTTTCTGCAGAAAGGCAGAATTGGCTAGGAAGTCCTCGCATTCCTAAAACCCACCAGATTGTTAAGCGAGCAGGGACATACTTAGGGGAACCACTTACAAATGGGGACACTGCATTTGTCAGCATGTCTCTGCTGCTGAAGATACCACTTCATATCTAACATGGATGCAGAATCCAAGAAGTACACTGAGCTCCTGGCTGTGCCATCACTTCAGGAATGTCTAATACAGATTTGTTTAAAAGGGAATATACAGCTTAGGAGATTAGTTTATTATATCCACCATAATGCTTTCAACCACATATTATTCTTGAAGCTGCAAACTAGTGAGTTTGCTCTATATCTAAGCAGTGGCATTATACTATCTATGGATCAACTTTCACTCTGATTAATAAGTTTTATTTAAAATTTTCTTCATCCATAGGACAAGAAATAATATCTACTCATGAAATTACCCAACATTAGACTATTGATCTCTTTGGCAGTGTGATTGCATGCTGTTCAGCTGATCTTCCCTTGAATTTCAGGAAAGAGGGTGTCTTTGCTTTCTGTCCAGAACTCCAGTGTACACTGCAGCCCTTGCGTGGCTGCATAATGCAGTTCAGTGCATAGGCTGTTATATTTCAGCTTGTGTACTTTGCAGATGTTTGGAGTGAATGATGTTATGTATACCAATTTATTCTGCATAGTTACATATACATCTTGAAATAACTATTAGGTGCACACAGGAGTTAGTGTTTACCATGGAAATGGGAGTCAATAAAAGTTAATTACATCCAGCCTGAGCTCATAACTTACACCATTATGGTATTATAATGATGGAAGCACAAACTGGTCCTTCCCAGTGTGGGTTTTACTCTTCAAATGAATTCCACAGAGACAGAGGCACTAGCTGATTTTAGTGTTGTTTACGTGTTTGGTGTTAATTTTGTAAACTTTCTTCTTTTCTCCTTGGTGAGTTGTCAGGATTTACAAGTACTCTGTCACCTTCAAAGGGACTGCGCTGCATTTTGCCCAGTAGGCAGATTTTATTGCAGCTTCCGCCATAAATGATCATAAAGACAGTTCTATATTTCCAGTTGCTCTAACAGAACCTTGCTTTTGTCTGAAAAATTCACTCAAGTGTTGTCAGAAAAATGTTCCTTGTTGCCATTTGTGATTAACTGACAGTTACTTCAACATTCCTCATTTTCCCAGCCCCCAAACAGTAAGAGAGGCCTAAATCACATAGCTCATTGCCACTCGGGTGAGCATTTTAATGCTGACAGTCATCATCCTTCTGAGTTGATAGGAGCAGTCACACAAGTAAATTGTCGCCAGAACACGAGGTCTGTACATATGGCCCACAGCCCTGTTATTTGCACAGAAAGAAAGACAGTGAATGTTTAAGGACAGTTAAATCACCATTGTTTTCATCACAATTTTATGCCCTAAATGTTCTGTGCGCCCAGTTTCTTTCTGTTCCCATGTTTTCTTTCACTGCCTCTCCAAACCTAATCATGCAGGACAAAAACGACCTGGTAATTCCTCAGCAGCTGCCCATGTCTCAGCATACCATGTGGTCATGGGGCGCTCAGTGATGCCAAGAGCCCGTGCAGTAGCTACCAGAGGGCATCTTGGTAGTGACCCTAGCTAACCTCAGGTCTCAGATTGCTTACTCCAAATCTTTTGTTCAAGTCCATGGCTCAAGAGCAGTGTTTCTGGCCATAGCTTCCAACTGCTCCTGGAACTAGGCCACCCCTGGGGCTGAGGCACCCACGGCCACGTGGGCTCTGCAGCCATTCCATACCTCTGCCACCAGCACTGCCGCAGCAGTAGCTACAGGGCAGCCCATGGGGAGCAGTGCAGTGCTCCCACTGCTTCTCTGCTGCTCATCCGAAGCTGAGTTGGAAAAAAGGACAAGAGGGCAGGGCACCTGGCAGGCTGTCGCTGGTCTCTTGGCAGGCACAGAGCGAGTACTGAGGTGTCAGTTCCACAGGGAGTGGGCAGCAGCAGGGGTGTCCCCACTCTGTATGGAGGTACAGCGCACAGGCTGCAAAGCACCTGGGGACAGCTAAAACTGTTGGTGTAGGAACAACATGGAGTTGGTCTAAGGAGTAGCGTTCAGTTCCTGCTCTGCAAAGCCAAGCATTAAGTCTTTTTCTGGCTGGGAGTCAAAGGCTTTTGCTGTGTTCCCCGTACAGCGCAAGCAGAACTACCCACACTTTCCCCAACACCTCACTGCAGAAAGGCTTAAAGTTCAGTTTATTAATACGCAGTTTCAATTTCGCTGCCTTTTGATCTCAGCACACAAACTGCAATTTCCCATTTCTTCCCAGGGCTCTGAGGTCCTCACTGTTGTTGCTCTTGATGGAGACAGAGGAAAGCCTAACAGTATTCATTACTGCATCGTGAACGGTGAGTAAACGTGTCTGGCATGAATTCTGAAGGACAGTCGAAACTACATCTGACATTAAATTAGAATGGGATGTGCTAGAGTTTAATAAATCTGAGACAAACTCATGAAATGATGTCAGGTACCTCAAACAACTTGAGGGCCCTGTCTACCAGAGAACAGCCAAGATACAATTCACTGAGTTTTAGTATCTGCTTCACAGAACCATGCTTTGAGTTGTTAATGTTGCTGATTTGTTAGGCATGAGTAGCCTGCTTGTCATTTCAGAAGGCGTAAAGGGAGATGCATTCACTGCTACTCTGTCTGAATCTCTGTCTTTTTAGTGGGAGTGACAGAATGCATTGGAAGACCCAGACATGGTATTTAGAGAGGTATTTTTATTAACATTGTGATTAAAATGACTAAACGGTCAAACCTCTGGTTTCTTGCAAGAAATGCTATTTACTAGTGAAGAGAGACTGGCTATACACTGCACTGGAAGAAATTAGATGTTATCAGAAGATGGATGTTTTTCATCAGCTATTCTGAGGGTGTCTGTCACACATCTTTTAATAGCACAAATGTGAGACTGAACCGAATTGATGATTCATTAGCTGATGAAGTCAACAACTTTGCTCAACTAAACTCCAAGCTACAAGTTTAGTTCTGTTAGGTTCTCTCTTACTGCAAAACAAGACTTCCATGGCAACTGGTCACCCCAGTTCCCAGAGTGTGAGAGATCCCAAAATTTAGTAAGAGAAATCTGAGTGGTAGTTGCAGAGCTATGCAATAAGTTCTTCATTGTGTTACATGATCTAATATCAACGTCTAGAGAAGATGGAGAGGGTTGCAACTGAGGTTTTGCCTTGATGTGGGATAGGACCTATGCTGAGATTTCTTCTTCTCGAGGCAAGAGTATAGATACAAGAAGGTAAAAGGAAACTAGAAATGTTGAGGAAAAAATGTTGCAGAAGAGCATAGATGGAAAATGAGGGAAGATAAAAAAAAAAAAAGGCAGAGAATGAGGAGAATTAAAAACAAGTGGGATGAAAATGCACTAGACAAGGGAGAACATGAGGAAGAAAAATGAATGAAGGCAAAAGAAACAGGGAAAATGCCAAAGGGAAATACAGTTAATGAGGGAAGATGCAAGATTTGCAGAGAAAACAGAGGAGGACAAAAGAAGTGCTGTGGGATAAAAAAAGGGAAGAGTGGAAAATGGAGACAGAAAAGGATGACAGATAAGTAGTACAAAATATGAATTAATGGAGACCAAGCTTACTTCATGCACATTAGCAAAGGGTTTTGCTAGCATGAAATGGAAAAGAGAGGAAGGAATATGGATTTAGTGCATAAATAGTTAAAGAGATAGTGAACAACAGATTTATAACAGGTTTCTGCCCTTGCACTACAGACTGGGGCATTACTCTGGACAAGCCATTATTCCGATACCTGCAGACTGAATTGTCAAAGGGCAAGAAAATACTGACAGCAAATAGTGAGCTATTTATTCTTTATAAGCATTTTTTTATCCAAGGAGTGTGGGATAATTTTAGAAAACACTGCAATCTTCTATACATGCTGTACAAAGGAACACACATAAATACTCTGAGTTACCAATTTCCCTGTGATAACTAGACAATAACATGAAGTGTGGTGGCTTGAAACTGCTATTGACTTAAGATTCTTCTCAGTCAGAATCTACTTTCCAGGCCAATGGATCTTAATAACTGACCATTGTGAGTCAATATCTGTTCAGTGTTGTGTTTAGTGTACTTTAATGAAGTTGCAGTTATTGCAGGTATTAGCAAAACGAGATACTATTAGATGGTTTAAAAAGCAGCAATGGAATTGAATTAGAGAAAAAAAAAATGACTGGGCTTTAAGGTCATCATCCTTTACTTCTGAAGGCTTGTTCTCCTTCACTGTAAGGGTTTTCTCCTCTCTTCCTTCCAAAGGTAGACTCTGCCACAATGTGTAGATTGTAGCCAAGACCATGCATGAGGTAGTATGCAGGGATGTCTGTAGCCCCTCGGCAGAGGAGGGCAGGGCCCCGTGGGCTGCCAGCTAGTACCCTCCCTGGGTAGGAGCCTGCCTTTGGCCATGATGGCGAGATGGATGCACGCACTGTAATGCCTCTCTGCAAGCTGGCATTTGCCTCAGCACAAATTCAACAAGTTCTTATGTGGCTGCAGCCCTGTAGCTGATCTTCTGTTCAGAGTAATGAAGTTAATTTGGTGGTAGCAAAGTCAGCCTGCATCCCTGTCCTGTCTGTGTCAGACTCTGCCTCAAACAAAAAGCCCCAGATCCTCCAAAATCCGTTTTTTTTCATTCAGGACAGCCTTGCAAGAGGCTGAGAGCCTTTTAACAACTGAATGTGGCCAAAAGATGCCTTTTCAGAAATGCTGTCTGCAGAAAGAGTGACTATGTTTCTTTCAGACGGATTGTCAGAATTCTCCACTTGGCTGATATTAGTGAGAGAAATGTTCTTGTTTCTTGGAGACTTAATTATGCGTTTGCTAATTAAAATGAGGAATGCCTATTTTTGTTGAAACCGGTGTGTAAAGAAGACAGCTTAATAGAAATAAATACCGAATTTGCATGCCTGGTTTCTGAGGCTTGAAGGGACCCTGACCGGGGTGGGAAGAGGAAAGTGCGTGCAGATGCCCATAGGGGGCAAAGCTCCACTGAGCTGTTCTTAGGGGAGAAAACCCTTTTTGGGCCTCATCTGTGTTTTCATCGCATGGTGACCAGCCATAGCAATGCTTCAGTTTTGAATAGCAGTTTCATGTCTACTCATAGATATGGATAGACATATGGGCAAAGATGTGCTTAATGAAGTATATGGTTGATTGCTCATGCTTGTTCAGAGAAAGGAAGTGTGACGTGTAACTCGAGGATCTTGGTTTTATTGCAGGCAGTGAAGGTTCATTTGAAATCAACAACACAACTGGAGCCATTTCTGTTATAAAGAGCCCAAATCAGCTCAAGAAAGAAGTGTACGAACTAAAAGTTCAGGTATGCTCTGTGGCCACTGGAAGATTGTTGTTTTTAAATGCCGTGAGTAAGCATGATTGTCTGAAATAGCTCAATTTATAGCTGATTTTACCTGGTTTAGAAATTACCTCCCATATTTGAGCAGAGTGCCAGATAGTAGGCAACAGAACAAACTGCTTTTGTTCCTTAGGGTATTTTGCACTTCAAATTACTTCATTCAAATGAAGTCATCTTGTCCTAATTTCATCTGTGAGTCTAGAGTACCAACATACTTTACAGTGTTAGATAACTATTCTCTGTGTTTTCAGATTGTATTGCCAAACTGGGAATTAACGTTTTATAACCTCTATGTGATGAGATGGGTAACTGTCAAATCTATGATTATTAACCCTGGGGTTAAGTTGTGTGATGTCATACCAGCATCCGCTCCTGAAGCACTGATCAGCCAGTACAAATACAGGCTGGCACCTTGATGAATTAACATGCTGATGAGCTAGTATCAGTGTGGCAGGCTGCGTTATTTTAAGCAGTTGCTAAAGACCATGATTTTAAAAATGTAGAGTGAAATGAAGAGTGTATCAGTTTTCTTCAGCAAATGCATATTACGACCTTGAGAGTCTGTAATGGTAAGGATAGTATCGTCTAAAGGCAGCTTGGAGGCCTTGCATACTGCCTGAACCAGTGTAGCAGCCTCAAGGACACTTGCTTGCTAGTGGGCTCAAACATCTTGCTGAACCTAGGAGAATGCAGAGTTCCCTTTGTTCGAGTTAAACTCAGGCTACTTTTCATCTCCTAATCTCTCTTGTTTACTGCAGTGCGCTAGCACTTCCCAGACACAGGATTAGTTAAGCTCTTTCAAGCTTTTCTGGTCACCTAATTATATCTGTGGTGACCAGGCTACAAATCTCGCTGAGGAACAAAAAGTGTGTTATACTACCCAGTGCAGGTAGTGACAGGCACCTAGGTTACTAGATTAGCAGCTTCAGAGAAATTTAACAGTCTAATGTGTTTGGTGTTGAGCCCTTTGCACAAAAAGTGTGTTAGAGATAGCTATTTTGTTATAAAAACATCAGCCGGAATTTCTGTCCTGACTAAAGAAAAGTTTTAGGTTCAATCCAGTGACTCAGGATGAATGTTGGGATTGTTGAAACCCAGACAGATTTGATCTTTCAGTTCAGGAAAATGCCAGCTAGGTTTGCTGACCAAACTATACCCCGCTTCAATTAAACTTATCTAGATAGCAAAGCGGAATTGTAAATCAGAGACTAAATCACAAAAAAAAAAAAAAAGTGTGTCATTTTTCTTTTTCAAATATTTGCCTAAATACTGCAAGTAAAGTTTTTCTTGCAGAGCTTTCAAGTCTGCAGTCCTTGCAGCAATGTGAAAATCAGCTACCTGTGGTACCATGGCAAATGTAAAGATTGTCTTCTTTCCCTATTCAATCAACATTTTAGGGAAGCAATTACCTTGCCTCTATTATATTACCTGCCTTTAGAGAACTGTTTCACCTAGGGTGAGGCACTAAGCTAACAAAATGAGGAGGAGATTTTTTTTCATTGGGTCTTTGCTGGGACTGGTTTATTACCATAATCTTCTAATCATCATAAATTTCAGTGTGAAATGGACTGAGATTTCTGGAGAAATGAAAGGTTGTTAATCTTCATACAAGTTGGTATGTTAGGGTGATTTGTATATGCAGACCAACACTTGATGTGGAACTGAGGAAAGAGGGTATTCTCTCACCGTTACTCTCTCTCTCCTGCCTGCTGCAGGCATCGGAAGTCAGTCAGGAAGGGGACATCTCAGTTTATGCTTTTGCAATGGTGACTATACGGGTCGTTGACCTCAACAACCACCCACCAACATTCTATGGAGAAAATGGTCCCCAGAACAGATTTGAACTAACCATGTACGAGCATCCTCCAGAGGGTGAAATCTTGAGGGGATTGAAGATTACAGTCAATGATTCAGATCAGGTAAGTGGAAACTATGTGGACTTTCAATTTTCCTGCCTCATTTTCCCAAAGACTAGAAAGAGCTGTCAGATGGAGAAATGTCATTTTAGGAACTCAGCTATTTCACCTGCATTCCTCAAATTCCTCAAAAGACCTAGAAGAATACTTGGTCTGCCATATACTGCTATGTTGGTGAGAAGGATGGTCCTAAAGCTGCAGTGCAGTTCTTGTGGCAACTGAAGTTGAATGGTCCTTATGAACAACCCCGAACTGCAGGTTACTTTCAGTTGTTGTCAGTGTAGTGTCTGAGAATGCGCTCCCTTTGGATATTTACTTAAAGCTTCCAGTCCCTTCAAGTGCAATTGCTGTCTGTAGTTCTCAGCCCCTGCTGGAAACAGTATAGTCTTGTACATTGGTTTTATTACAATGTATTATCCTTTTGGCCCTTATGTTACAGCGAGAGTTTGTAATGTGCGCTTTTCTAAATCTTTCCCATTGGAGTGATATTTTTAGGTAATCTTAAAAATTACGCCAAACTAACTCTAACCAGATAAAGGAAAAGGAAAGAAGACTCCATCCATCTCAGCCTGCTATCTAACAGACCTGTGATGCCTGTAGATACTATGGTGATGGTTGCTATAGGGATCCCGAAACTAAATACTATATGAATGGCATCCATCTGAGTTAGCCCGAGGTTATGTAGTGACAAGAGATAAGCTTAATGCATCTGAGAACTGTGTTACTATTGGAAAGAGTGCACTTATATAACTGTGCTCCATATTGTGCTGTTTTGACTGTATTGTACTCTATCAAACCCACTAGCTTCTTCCCCCTCCCTCCTGCTGCTCTGCAGCAAGCAGACAAATGACTGCTTTCAAAGCAGTGCTACGTCTATCCTGCTATTGCCACAGAGGGGGTTGCTGCAGAAGGAAAGAAACAAAACTCATCTCTTCTACTTAGAGGCAAAATATATACGTGTCATATGAAGTCTGACAAAATATTCAAGCTGCAAGTTAGTTTATAAAATAAGCAGAAAATATTGCTAAATACACTGTATAGATTTCTCAAGAAGCTTCCTAGTGCAATGTAAGACATTACTCTAAGGGCATTAGGTTGCTTTTATTTTAAGGCAGAGATTGCAGTATTTTCCATTCTGTACAAGAGGAGTACATAGAGGAGAAAAATAAATATATGTCTGTTTCTGTCACAGCTATTAGTGAATTTTTCTCAGGGGGTGGTGGGGTGGTGATGCTACAGGAGGAGGAAGCTGTGGGCAAGATCTCTTTTAGGCCTACAGTTTGATGGAAATGCCGTCTTTACTGCAAGAACATTTAGAAATTTCTCCCTCAGCCCTGTTCATCCAACAGACAGCTTAGCGCTCAGTGCAGTTATTCCTTCAGTCAATCTTGTGTCCCATGACTACTTGGAGACATACAGCAGCATGGCTTGCTCAGAACAGGTCTGGATTTGGTGGACATCACTGTCAGAAATCACTCAGTCAGTGGAGTGAGATAGCTCTCTCCCCATCCCTCCAGTCATGTACAGTCCCATGTGCAAAGGACTTTGTGTGGTGGTCTACTTTGTCAGGTGGTCCACTTTCCCCATCAGCCCTATTTTCCATAGTGTAGCACCTCTGACTTTGTGTGTTTGGCTTTACCACCCAGCAGAAGAGAGCCTGCTGTTGTCTGTGTCATGGTGGAGGCTTGAATGGCCAAATAACGCAGACCACTGAGGTTGGATCCAAGATTGTTCTCATTCCCTTGGGGGAACTACTGCTGAATACTTTTGACTTGAGCTAAGGTTGCAGCAAGAAATGTTCATAACAAGTCCTCCAGGGATGCAGCTGAAAGTGCAGTTATCATGTTTGAAAGTGATTGTTAGAAATTCTTCATCTCAAGATTTGTGCTGAGGGGAGAACATGGGACCAGCCAGGCAGGGAATTTGGCAGGTTGTCACAGTGCAACTCTGACATTGTTTCAAAAACTGATGAACTCAGAGAGCTGGTTAAATGGGCTTAGCCCGTTTTCATGGTAAGGCAGAAATATGAGAATCCTTATTTAATCCTTTCTGTTCCACGCTCCAGTTTCGTTTAAAAGAATTGGTCTGTCCATCTGGCTCTGGCTTACTCTTCCCAGCTTGCATACAAGTGGTGGTAACCTCCTAAATATTGCTACGTCCCATGTGTTCTCTGGCTAGAAGGTTTATCTATATTATGGGAATTGGCTTCTCGCTTCACCTGGAGCTCTCAAACACATGTCATATTTTATCTTGCACAAGTGGAACTCCTCTCTCTTCCCACGTGCACCAACTTCCAAGCAGTTAGTGGCTGTAACTCTGGGCTAGCTTAACGCAGTCAGTTGAAACAATGGAGTACCATCTCTGTTTGGAAATTACAGATCTTTGTCTCTCTGCATCATCATGCCAGGTTGGGTTTTGAGGGCCGCATTGTTCTGACTCGGGCGCTTCAGTTGTCTTTCCTTGGCGGGAAGCAGGAGGAGGCAGGACTTGCCTGCTAATGTACACATGGTGTCATTTCTGTCACCTGTACCAGCTTACAGTGTGTGGCACGAAGCCCAAGGCTGCTTGCCACAAGAGTCCCTCTCTTAGCCAGTCCTGCTGCAGGGTTTTTCCATTATGACTGAAAGAATAATCAAGCTTGTCAATCTGTTTTAAGAAAAGCTGTGTCCATCTTGTGACTAGGGATGGAGGGATTATATAACTAAGCTTCTTAGCAGTGTCTTGCCCAGGGGAGGGAGAGCAGAGGGCTCTAAGCAGTAAGACTCATTCTAATTTTATGCAGTAAGAAGAAACAGAGCCAATCTAGCCTGCAAGAAATGCACCATTCACTGAAAACAATACCATATCTGCTTTTATTCACAGGGAGCCAATGCTAAATTCAACCTCCGTCTTGTTGGACCTGGTGGCATCTTCCGGGTGGTTCCCCAAACTGTGCTGAATGAGGCTCAGGTTACAATAATAGTGGAAAATTCTGCTGCTATTGACTATGAAAAATTCAAGGTCTTAACGTTCAAGGTAGATCTTCTTTCTCGGTCCTCTTTGCCTGTGCATATGATGTGTGTATGATGGCTTATGTATCTGATGGGATTTAGCTGCTTAATCCCCCTGGAGCTGCATGATGTGTTATCAGTGACATCATATTCCATGTAAGGGAAAGTCATTTCTGCCCCTGGTTTATCAACTTCCAAAGGTTTAATGGATGTGCCTGCATCACTAATTTAGTCCAGTCAGTGCAAAACGTTGGGTATTATCTCCCTCTGTAGAAACTGCACATGTTGGTGGCTCAGAGTCATTCTAGACCACGCTCTAAGAATGTTATTTCTGTTCTTAGAATGATAAATTCACTGGATGAAATCCCTGTTTCTATGGAGCCAGAACTTTACCTGCTTAGTCCTAGGTAATTTGGTTCATGATCATGTTTTTGAATGCTGGCAGGCTGAACACCCCAGCTGATTGGGAGAGAATTTCCCAGATCTGCTCACTGCCTTTGTCAGACTGTGTCTGTCCATACGGCCTTTTGCAGGCTGACCTGAGGCACTCTCACAAGCGCTCCAAGCCAGCCTTACTAGAACTAGCTTTCATCCACCTTCCCTGATGGATTCATTGGCTCATCAACAAAATAATTGAGTAGTCTGTTTTTTTCTTAGCTGCCTCAAACAAAGCAAATTCCCAGAACTATCTAGCTGGATATTAACATATGCTAGTTTGGATTTTCTAGAGAAAGTGGCGTTTTTTTTCACAAGTTCCTGGATTTTGTCCTTAGCAAGTCATTTCACTGCATTATGCATCACGTCTCCTCTTGAAATGTTCCTTAGTCATTTTGAGCTTCATAGGTTATAGATGCTACAAAAATATGAGGCATCATTGCTGTATTAAAATGGAAGATTCTGAAAGGGCTATAAAGTAGTACCGAAACTAATTATAATAAGTGCACATTTATTCAGGTTAAACTATCAAAAGACCAGTGAAGAAGTTACACATGGCCTCCTTGTGAATACTAATAGAAATCAAAGTAGTTAACGTGATTGCCACGAACACTGAAAGAATTAATTACCAGGAAAAAAGGATATATATATTTTTAGCTTAAGTAGTTATTGACTTTTTTTTTTTGGATGAAATTATTTCTACTGGAGAAAAACCATAAGGCTTTGCTAAAGATGCGGAGCCTTTGTCTAGATTCCAAATGAAGAAGGTGCAGCTGGATGATAGGGGAGTAATATATAGCAGCAAATACTTTATAAAGACCTCATTGCCATCTCCATTTCTCTGAAAAGTTCAAATCACTTCCTATCCAGTTTTAGTTGCCAATGTGGTAATTCTGTTTAGAATTTTTGATGAAATATATTCTTATTTCTATTTTGCATGGATCCCATAGCAGCTTTGAGAAGCTATTTTCAGCGGGGGGTTGGGGGGGAAGAGGGGTGGCTGTAAGCACTGATCCATCTCCTCTGATTTGTGATTGAACAGTAAAATGCTAGAGAGGAATGAAAACTAATTTGACTGGGAGGTGCACTGAAAAACTACCTGAAGCAAAGTCTGCTAGAGAAAGTCTATCTTCCATTTAGGGCTGACTGTTAAATGTAGTTGGTAGTCAGAACCTCCTTCATTTTCAACTGTCCAAGAGCTAGAGTGGGTTTCCCAAGTTTTGGCAGCTCATACGCCTCCAGCCAGGCCTCTTAGATATCAAGTCCCTCTGCCACAGGAGCTAAATGTTGCTGTCCTGCCTTGTCACGGGGCTGACACACTTTGAGGGCCAAACCTCTCACCTCCACCTCCTTCACCTTGGAGTACATCCTGCCTTGACAGGAGCCTGAACCAACCCCTCTCATTCTGCAGACACTCACATCTCCTGAAACCCAGGACTAGATGAAGCTGCGATTATCTTCAGTTGCCCAAATCAAACTCTATTTTAAAAATTCACCTGCCACTTTTAACATTACATCTCAGTTTGCTTTTCTGGTACTTGCATTAATTGTTGATATGTAGCCCTAGTCCTGTGATGCAAAACAAACAGTACAGCTCTGCATAAGACATTGCAGGCAAGTAAGCTGACAAAAATCCCTCCCTGAAGGAAGATGTTGTCAGCATGTTGACATAGCTGGACTGTGGCTGCTAAAAGGAAAGGGAATAAAAAACAATTGTAGAAAATAAAGTCAAGATGCTAAGCCCTTGTAAAATATTCTAAGATGGGCTGATTCCATCAGCAAAGACTATTTCATTGCATATGTTATAATTTAGTTTTAACTCCACAGGCATGATAAGCAATAAGATTTTATCTCTGTGCTTCCTTAGGAGCTGAGATTTCTCATGAGCAGGTTTTTGCTGATGTTTGTATGATCACCCCTTCCAAAATTTCTTTTGCTGTAACACCATCCAAGAGTCCCAAACAGAAGAGTTAGCAAAGAGATGCAGTGACCAAACTCCCCTTTTGGAGCAGATGTGTCCTATAATTACAAGCAATCCTTCAAGATTAATTTATTCAAGCATCTTTTCACTGTTTATTTCCAGTTATTATAAATGTTTACACAGTAGGAACGGCTCCAGGAGATAACACCGAGATAGCCTTTTCCCTGTCTACTTAAACTGCTTCCCACCCTCTAGATGATACAAACTTCTTCAAATCTAGCAGAGCAAGGACTTGAACATGAGGCGTGCTCCACAGCCAGTCAGCGGTGCCACTGCTGCTGGGCATCACACACTGCCTGCCCCACAGGGAGCTGTAACACGGCGAGCGAGAGGCCAAGTGCCCAGCGAACAACTTGGGAAGAATGAGCCCCCATGGCCCTCGCCTCAGCAAGGCACTGCACCGACAGAGCAGGAAATGCTGTGACAGCCCCGCTTCACCTTCCAAAGCTCAAAGCTCACTTGGCCATTCACTTTCTTTGAGGGAGCTCCTGGGAATTATGCCTACTGGGAATTAAACCCCATGCAGCTAGATTTTTCAGTTAAGCCTCTCATATCTCAATTAAATGTCCTGCTTACTAGTCTATTAGTGGTGTGCACTCCTCAGTAGATTTCTAGAACCCTCCTGCTTTGTGTTAACTAGGTCTCTGCCCAAGAATGAAAACCAAACGGTTTACTGTTGGTCACTGTGTTAGTCTTCTGAGTTGAGCCCTTACAGAGCCCAAGACTGATGTCCTAGTGCTGATTCTGTGTGATGCAACCACCTGACAGGGACCAGACCTCTGGGCTAGAGGCTGTAAAGGTCTTCATGTCTCTCAGTACCTGAGCTAAAACTGCTCTTTCTTGTTCAGTCATAAACAACCTGAGCACTAGGCTTGCTGCTCTGCAGCTCAGGCTTCCTACTAATATTCCCCTAATCTACCGAGAAGCAAATAGAGGTGCAGTAGAAACATAGCTGCTATTTTGTGTTAGACTAACAATAAGAGAGAAAACATTCGATTTTAAGTAGCTGAAGTCCTGTGGAAAAGTACTTGTCTGAGGCTTTAGAGGTAACTTAGCAACTGCTTCCTCAGATCTGTTCCCAGGTGGGGATTTGAGAGCTCCCTGCGGCCTACTGATGCTGGGTTATCCTCTTCCTTCTCTCTAGTGGCTGCTCTTCCCTGAATCAATTAGCTGTGCATTAAGGGGCAATGCAAAAAACCAACTTGCTAACCTGGTAGTGCCATTCCTCAGCTGAGGGGTGGGACAGATATGTACTAGTGTTAAGCTCTGCTGACAGCCAACCACAATATCCATGCCACTGGCTTCTCCCCATCCCTGGTCTTGCTGTATGTGGTACGTATGTATCTGCCCTTTCAGATGAGCAGTGTATGAGAATTCGTTACACCAAAGCTCTCTGTTCCTCCTCAGAGTCAATGAGGCAACTCAAAAGTCCCAGCAGGTCTCTGAAAAAGTCCTAGTCAGCATGAGGCAGCGAGGGTAGAGTCCTGAGAAGCCTGGTGGTAGGTGTTCTCACAAACTTTGTGAAATGGAATTCTGCTGCACACGCCAGAGGCCTAACTGTCCTGCATCTGGGATGTGTACTGCTGCTTCCAGACATCCAAGAGCACCAATTCTCTCATCTCTTCACCCTGTTTGGTGCAATTAATCACCCTGAGTTCTTCCCTGATGAAGGATGTATGCTTCCTCCACAAAGGATCATGATTATTCAAAATTATTCAGTTTTTGGGTTTCCCTGGGTTCTAGGAGCTGCCCAGGGATTGGTGTTAGTTTGGTTCTGTTAAGACGCTTTTGCTCTGTTTGGTTGGTTATGGACAATCACATTTTTTACGTGAAGTCTAACATACATATGTGTGAAGTCTTCTTTCCACAGCTTGATTGCCCACTGCAGGCAGACACAAACAATTCTAGGCTGCACACTGACTTCATTCATCATCTCGTGAGCTGTCTGGTCCAACCAGACTAAAATAGTGCCATAGTTAGTGGAAGGAATCTCCTTTAAGAGGTAATAATAGCTGCTTTGTGGTAACATCCTGGTTTTCTCTTCTTAGCTTCTTGCGATAGAGGTGAACACACCGGAGAAATTCAGCTCAACAGCTGATGTTGTGATACGCTTGCTGGATACCAATGACAATGTCCCAAAGTTCTCCTCTGACTACTATATTGCCAGGATCCCCGAGAACTCTCCAGGGGGCTCAAATGTAGTTGCTGTTACAGTAAGTTTCATTCATTTCTTAAGATACGCTCTTTTCTAGGTGTCTGTGGACACAGTTAAAGTACCGTAAAAATAGTGGAGAGAGGCAAGTAGCAAATCTTACTCGACGTTCAGCTTTTGGACTGAACACCCATTCCCTTCCAGAATCATTAAAAAAAAAACCAAACAAACCAATTCTGATAAAATGAAGTTTTAGGGAAATATTGTCAGAACAACAAATTTACTTTGTTTTTTAATTAAAAGGCCATCTTCTTTTAAGTCCAATCACATGAACTGAGAGTACTAAGAAAGCCCCAATCGAATCAGCGTCCAGCAGGAAGATTCAGTTTTGACTACATGGCATTGAATTTACTGGATTTGTGATAAAAAAAAAGACAAGATGGCTGCTTAATAACTGTTAGTCTCCTCCTCCTGGGAGGAATCTGGCTGCTAAATGCATAATTAGACAGTTAATGAAGGCAAGACTATAATATTAAAATGCTTAGAGTTGGGAAAGAAAGATCCATACGTAAGTGTCTTCCCACATTGGGAAAATATGCCTATAGATTTTGCTGTATCTCGTATTTTCATAGAAAGAACGTCAGGATATTGCTTGAGCCCTTTGTGCTCATGGAGAAGCTTTTCCAGCCATCGGTGTGAGCTGCTAGGACTAGAAACAGATTTCATGTCACAAAGAGAAAGCTCCTGGCCGTGTGGGGCTCAGCAGGTGATGCGAGTCACCTTGCAGAGGCCTTACGGGTAAGGATGATAGAGGCAAGTTGCCAGAGATCTCCAGCACAGGCTGGCTGCAAGCAAACAAGAAAATTAAATAATCAGAATAATAAAGTACTGAAGGTAAATTTCAGCAACGAAAGACAAAGTAGAACGTAAACAATACCAAAACCATTATTAGGGGAAACTAATAGGAATGCTATTAAAAAAAAATGAGCCTTCACACTATCACCAGATTTGCAGCAAGAAGAATAAAAAATGCTAGGAGGTGGCCAGAAAAAAAAAACATTTGAAAAAAGTTTGCAAAAGCAACAAAACCAGCCATGTCCAAGCCAAGGTGAACAGAACTGTGTAGCTGAGGAATCCATGACATGCTCTCAGCTCAATATTTGACCTAGATTTGCAAATATACTTCACAGACTGAGATACTCCAAGTATTCAGCACAGCAGTTCTGGCAGAATTACGAGGTATGCGCAATGTTTTAGGAACTGTGAGGCAGTTCTGAAGTAGACTGTGATCAAAATTATAGTATGAGGGAATCTGACAAGCTCTTGTCAATGAATACAAAACCCACATATCAGCAGGGATGCAGGTGTGTTATGTTAACATTGCAGGAATCAAAGACGCTGTTCCAGATTCCAAATATTTAAACAGGAAGTTGAATGAACCAACCACTGCCATCATGAATTTTGATGGACAGACACAATAATATAACACCACCTCAAAGCTATCACAGAAGCAGGAGCTTATGGAAATAGGTGTCAGCAAATCAACAGCTTTCTTAATACTCAGCTAAGAAAGGAAGTCAATGAGAATCCAGAACAAAAATATCATCTGGTGTAGTATCTACATTACTGAAAGACATGTGGGCACAAGAGTGATTAAAATATAAACAAAGCTGAAATATTGTGTATAGTTTAAAAAATTTGTTATGCATTACTATAAACTGAATCAATTCAATGAGTAAAGCTTAAAAATATCTGTATAAAGTTAATAATTTTTCTAGGGAATATACATTAGTATTTAACTGATAATTAGGAAGACTTGAGAGTGGGTAGTTTGTTGGTGTCATTGAGATTAGCTTCATCTCTATCAACGGAAGGCTGTGTTAAATCTCAGTGGTTGGAGCCATCTAGTGGCTTTTTTCCTGCTGCTAGAGCCTCTGGGTCCAGCCTGGCCGGGAGGCAGGCAGTATCTTGGCAGCTTCCCTGGGACAGCCAGGGACATTTCCTCCTGTTAGAGTCTGCAGTTTTCTAGGTGCATATTATTTTATGTGATTTCTCTCTAAAAATGTGATGTCATAAAGCAGGAAAAGAATTTGGCTTATTGTTAAAAGGAAAAATGAAACATTTCTTTTTACAATTCAGTAAAGGATGACTCTCGTTTTCTTTTTTTAAGGCTACAGATCCAGATTCAGGGCTCTGGGGAGAAATCAAGTATTCTATCTATGGAACAGGTGCAGATCTGTAAGTAAAAAAAAAAAAAAACATAAAAACCTACACAAATTCTAAACTGAGGTTTTGAACTATTTTAAAGTTAAAAAAACAGGCTCATTCTTGACCTGCTTATTTCCAAGGACATTTATGCCATGTTCTGTGTGAGTGCTGTGAAAACAACAACAGAAAAACTAGTGTGACCATTAAACAGCTGCTTCATGGACCCATGGACTTTTACCCATGAGCCCCCAAAGAAACATAAAGCAGCTGAAGTGCCAATACACGGGATATGTTCAGTCATCGCTTGAAAAACACTTGTAAGAGAAAGAGGAGATTTTGTTCTCGTTGTTGTGAAAATTCAGTTCTAGGGGTGGAAAAAAATCCTTTGCTCTTTCCCCTTCCCTTTCTGTATAGCTGTACAAGTTGTTCAGTTCCAACTCTTGTCAAAGTAAATCAAAGATGATAAGACCTTTAAGAATATAAACTTTAGATCTGGAGGCTAGCTGCACTGGGTGTTCAAAACATTTTGTATATTTAAAACTAATAGACCTGCATCAGGGAATAAGGGGATCCAATGCTTACTTGATTTTGTAATAACACCTAACTCACTCTCCCTGTCTTTGTGAACAGTGCTGGGGTAAGTACATCCTGAAACACTGGTTTCTCCCACACTGCTTCCATCCCTGCAGTTGTCCTGGCCCTATTAGTTGGGGCTCACTGTCATGGCTAGCATCACTGCCCATCGCGGAGATTGCTGCTGGAAGCTGGAGCTCCTGACCACGGTGAGGCTGCAGCGCAGAATACTGGAAATTAATGAGCTTTTCAGGCACTCATCCCCAGAATCCTATTTTCACCATACATTATCCACCTGGAGCTAAAGCTGAACTCTTCTTGTTGAGGTTAAAGCCATTTAGGAGGCACAATCAAAGTCCAAAATCCAAGATGTTAAAGGTAAAACTCTTCTGTATCCAGAAGGATACACATATGGGAGCATTTTCAGGATGGATTATTTTGAGCTATTCACTAAATCCTTAAGCTAGCTGCTAACTGCAGAGAGGCAAGCAGGCAAAGGTAATGCCATGCGGGCAGACCTCTTAGGTTTAAAATGTAGCATCTGGTGCAGAGAAGCTTGTGAAGGTTGTTGACAAAATATTTAGAAATAATGTCAGTGCAACTTTATTCTGACTGGTGTTATGGGGATGCTCAGACTCACTGTTCTAATGCTGTTGAATGAGGAAATTCAGGTGTGAATGTGTGAAGACCTTTTTTTTCCTTCTTGAGCATGATTTTCTTTTTTTCTTTTCCTTGTGCCAGAATGGCATGGCTCTGCAAGGCTGGATGGATTTCCTAGCCTGGGGACTTCCAGATCTGCTAAACACAGTGTTTGATGATGATTTGAGAGTTTCAATTAGAGGCATGACTTTTTCTGTTTCAGGCGTTGCTTCAGTGGATAAGCAGTTGCATTGGTAGAACAACGAGTTGTACTGGAGTAAAAGGGAATAGTGTTAACTGTCGAAGATAAAACTATTATACTGATAATCCTACATCCAAGCTGCCAGTGGCGGCAGGGTGCACTGCTGTAATCTCTTTACATCTCAGTGCATCTATTATTTCACTGAAACATGGGTAATGAGAGTCCTCACTTCATGGTTAGGCTGAGTTGGGTGCTAAGGAGGCATTCAGCACAGGCACTGTCTCCTACCAAGAGTTTGCACAGCTCTTTCCACTTTCAGGTCTTGGCTTTCATCAAGAGCTGTATTTATATTTAACAAGGTAATGAAAACAATTGAAGATTCTGGATTGCTAAGTGCCCCTTTTATAATCACTCTCAATTGCACACACAGTTGGAATTCAGAAAATAGTTTGTTATCCTGTACATTAATTAAAGGGTATATAAAACCTTTCATCTGTTAAAAACCCTACTGCTTGGAGCCTACACTGGCAATCCATTTTAAAAAAGACACTCTTGGTATCTTGTCTATAAATCCAAGTTTCTGGCTGACACTTTTGACAGTGTTTCAGTAATTACAAATGTGTAGAATTCAACTTGCTAAAGATAAATCTGAACGCGCACTCTATTCCAGTGCCAGTCTATGGAAAAGTGATTATTTTTGGAGGAGATAATTTGCCTTGCACTTTGGGGGATTTGAGAGCAGCCATTTTTCTTACCCATTCTGAGAAGTGAAGAGCTTAAATATGAAATGCAGCATCCTTTCCTTAGCTATTGAGGTGATAACAATCAATCTTAATTTATGCAGGACACGATCTAATACATTGTACTTATAAACTGTAAGATAATAGGCAATTCCTTAATGTTTTAAGACATTTACTGAGCATTTACTAAGGACAAAGGCTTTAAGAGAAAATGCAGCTGAAATGGCTAATGCACAATAAACAGAAAAATGCCAGACACTGATAGTTCTCTGGAAAGGAACCAGCCAAAAATAGGTAGAGTGAATGACTTGGAAAGGATGAGCCAGACAGGAGTTAGATGAAGAGTACCAACCTTTGGGCACAGCATTTCAATGCTTCGAGCCCATCTTTGCCCCAGGCTGCAAACATACATTAAGTCATCAAAAAAAACCCAAAGCCTTTCCATGCTTCTTTTCCAGGTTCCTAATCCACCCATCAACGGGTATAATTTACACCCAGCCCTGGGCTGTATTAGATGCTGAAGTGAACTCAAAGTATAATTTCTATGTGAAGGCAGAGGACACAGATGGGAAATACAGCTTGGCTGAAGTGTTTATCACCGTGCTAGATGTCAATGACCACTCTCCAGAGTTCAATGAAAACATCCAGGAAAAGACGATGATCATCGGGTCACCAGTGAAGATAGAGGTGAGAGACAACACAGCATGTCACAAAGCGGAGCGCTTTGGAAAAGTCCCAGCTCTACTGTTTATTGCGCAGGGATCATGATGAATGCCTGAATGTTCACTTTCCTTGGGACTTTATTTTGCACATCCGTTTGTATGTAACAAATGGATTAAAGCATGGAATGATAGTGTTTACAGACTGCTGAGAAGGAGCTATAAATTCTATAGGCAAAAGATAAAGTTCTGTTACAGTATTTGAACCATCAGCTGGTGGAGGATCCTGGGTTGTGATCATAAGAAGCCCAAATAAGATGAGTGAATAAAAGTACAGGGTTTTGAGTACTTAAGCTTCCTGCCATGCCTTTTTGCTCAACCACACATCTTTCCCTTTGCTTTGCTTAACTGTGTTCATTGATCCAGTGCAGAATAGGAGGGGAAAAAATCTGCAATAACAATTCACAGGCAAAGGAGAACACCCTGCATTAAGACTGCACATAGTGAAGCCTGATCACACACCTAAAGTTAGTACAATAAATACCATAGCACAAAAATTAAGGCGGCTACAGTTTATAGCGTGGAGCTAATCCCTTTGTTCTCTATTCACTTCACATTTGTCCCCCACGCCTGTGTAAGAAACTCCCCACCAGTGGACCGTTTGCATTCTATAAATAGGTTGTGATTCAGTTTTTCCTCTGATTTTATTTAATCTCAAATAGAAATCGCTTATTCAAAAAGGCCTCTAGTTCTGCTGTTTTTCACTAGAAAATATATCACAGCTGATACTAGAAAAGGGGAAATTGTTTCCAAGATGAAACAAAAACAGCCCAGTCATCTCACAGTATGGAAATTATTAGAAGCGATTGCTCAGAAGTTAGAGTTTTGTCTTCAGGCAAAGATAAAAATAAAAACATATTTGTTCTTTACCCTTCCTCTACTAGGCTATAGATCAAGATGCAGAAGAACCCAACAACATTGTGGATTATTCCATCATGCAAGCAGATCCAGCCAATGTGTTTGATATAGACCAAAGCACTGGGGAGATCAAGCTGAAATCCTATATCCGTTCTCTGGACATCATCCACAACATCACAAAGAACAAAGACTGCATATGGTCAGTGGTGGTTCAGGCCAAAGATCGAGGCTCCCCATCCTTCAGTACCACAGCAGTTCTGAAGATTGATATCACAGAGGAGGTAAGAAAATGTTTTAGATTAATCCTTATATGAGAAGATCCGTGGAATGCAAAAAGAGTAGTCAGTGCTCGCTCCATTTCTGACTTATTTAAAAATGCTACAGGAGTTGAAATCAACAGGCAAAGAGTTGCTAGCCATTGCTTCTCCTTTCTTATTAGCTCTGTTTCGTGAAGTGTTTCTAGAGCCTTATGTGAAGCTGGATTCTACAGCCACAAAAGATGGTTTTGATGAGAAAAATTGCAAAGGTGCAAAAGTAGAAGCAGGAAGTGGTTGGGAGATGAGTTCCTTGTATCTGATTGTTAAAGACAGATACAAAATATAGTCTCTTGATAGTAAAGGTAAATTACAACTAGCAGATTTTTGATTCAGGAGAAGAAAACAATCTTTCCCCCCTACAAAGTGTGAGAGGAAAATAGCTGGGGCCAGAGTGGAATGTGTCAGACCAGTCTTGCAAATCAACATAAGTGACAGAGGGAAAGTGATAAAACTTTATAGGAATGCTTTAAAGTACATAGAATTTTGGGTGTGAGTTTAATAATTGCAGAATTATTAGCAGACAAAACAAGAAGACTCTAAAAGATAGCAAGCATAGGTTGAGTTTCCTGTTAGCCCAACTTTTACATCAACCAAAAACAAGCAGTGATTTATGGTGAGCAGGCATGCTTGCATGATTCTTATTTATTGTAGCTGCCTTGCTTTGCCTTTAAGTAGTTACCAGCAGGGATGAAATGGGGTTTAAATTGGATGAGAAACACATCATTAGCCTGACAGTTTCTGGACCACACACATACTGGGCAAAGATGCAAATCTCTTCCTACAAACGGCAGCTGCCCTTCTCCTTGTTTGGTCAAAATGCATCCACTGCTTCTTTTTCTGTGACAATCTTTCTCTGTTTTCTCCATCTCCTCTTATTCCATTGATACTCCTTATCAGGTACATTTATCTGATACTTCTTGTACACAGTTCAGAGCCTGCTGGAAGGTAAAGGTGTCTGCAGAGAACACGTCAGCAAGGTAAACTTGACCACCAGCAGCAGCACAGGAATAACTCCCAGTCTATGTTGTCAGTTCCTGCTGCACCAGGACTGCCAGAGGACTAGGGTCTGCCCTGGTAGAGGATGTCCCTGGTGTGGGGCTGCCTGTTGGGGCTCCATGAGAGCTGCCATGCAGCACTGGGGCTTGTTGTGGGCAGGGCGTGTTGCTTCAAGGCTCTGCCATGTGCAGCTGGGGGACTGCGTGTGCTAGGTCAGTGAGAAGCCTGGAAGTTTAGCCATTCTTACCGATATAAAGGAAATAAACTACTTAACATTTAGATCTGCCATGGAAACTGTAAGGTTTTGGTGATTTTTATACAACAAGCAAGAATTGCTACCTGCAGCTGGCAGTGGGAGTGCCTGCCCTCCCTGCCTTTCTTCCAGGCTTGTCACAGGGCACAGGTTTCAGGTGTGGCACCATCTGGCCTCTGGCACTGTCAGCCCCCAGCATCCAGCCTCCAGCTTTCCCTCCCATCCCGATGAGCTGGTAACCTCTCTGTTGGCATGCAGGTACAGGGTTGACAGGAGGGAGGGTGTCCCACACCTCTGCTGGGGACTTCCCAGATTTTCTTCTAGTGTTTCAAGTAGCGTTAGCATCTGATAAAAGAAAGTATCTTGTACAAAATCCCCTCTCTGCTTCCTTTTCTCCCCTTCCAGGTGTACAGATTTGGCACAAAGTGAGGGAGAATTGCTCATGATAAACTCTAAAGGGGAAGCAGAAAGGGCTGTTAAAACCTAAATTCCTCTCAGACACAATTTTTCCCTTCTTCCCATGCTCTTCTCTGTGCAGTCCCAACACAAAGCCTGAGATAGCAACAGCATGTTCTTTATTCACTTGAATAGGTCTCTTCAGCAGGATCTGCGCTATGAACTTGATGTCACGTCTTCCATAAGCTTTTGTATATTTCTCCACTACTTCTTGCATTGCTTGCAGTGATTTGTGTTGGGTTTTTTTTATCCAAGATCATCACTTTGTCCTTCCAAAAACCACTCTCCAATTTCCACTTGAACATGAGTGAGGTGCAGTGTCAGTGTACAAACCCTTGCTCATTCCCTAAATCCCAGAGACAGGACAGTCACTGCTAAGACTTTGTGAAGAAAACAATCTCTTTTTATAGGGACGTTGCATACACACACTCACGCACTCGCGCACTTTCAGAGGCTGTTAAAAATGTGCATTTCATTCCTCTGTGCTCCAGCTGTACAAAATCTCTTTTAGTCAGCCATTTGGTGGGCATTTATTTATTACTGATTTTGGATAAGGAGGATATTTTTGAATGCATCCTCTAGAGGTTTCCGACAGTGTTAATCACACCAAGTAATTAAACAGGCATATTTTCTGATTAACATTTACCATTGCAATTAGCGCAAGGCTGTGCCCTTTGAAATAGATGCCTTGTGGCTAAGTTCGGCAGTATTGCACATCAAAAGGACCTTTTGCTCTTGGAATACTACCTTGATAAAAAATTCCAGAGGCCTTTTAATTTAACTGAGTCTGATTTTATGGAAATCAGTATTGAGTGTCATCTGTTGATCTCCTATCCTTTCTCAACAGAATAAGAAACATGCTGAAAAGGCAGTCTTTTTTTCACCCTTATGGTTCACTCAAAGATCTATTCCTGCTGCCTGATATTTTCATGGAAAACTGATTCCCACTCCTGATCCTGAAGTCTGGCATGATCAGGGGGATCACTCTGCCTTTTCAGGACTCCACTGTGGTTCTGCAAGTATATGGGGGCGTTTATTTACACCTCTTCATGGTCTGAGGCTTAAGTCCACATTTAGACAGCATAATCTGTGGTTCTTAATAGCTTTGGCCACTCATTTAGACTGCTAAATTTAGCTGATGAATCTCAGGTTTAGATTCACCTAACTGAAAGGTTTAACAAGTACCTTCTGTGAATTAATGTGGCTATCTCCTGCTCTCTCATATTAATTCTGCAGCCATGTGAACCGCGGTTGCTGATGGCACTAAACATCCTTTGCCATGTTTGCAGAGCAGTTAGCCTCTTCTTTCCACTGTTACGTGGGCCTTCAAAAAAATTGTTCAGAGAAGGCTCGTTTGATTTGAGAAGTCTCGCCCTATGCTCATGTTTGTATTGCAAAGTCATGTAACTGTAGCCTTCATATATGGTGATAGCACTGCTCTTTGGGATAAGCACTAGAGGAGGCAACTTGTGTTCTATCTTGGATCAGGAGTTACTACTGAGGCAAATCTCTTGATCATCCCCACATACTGTGGGATAGCTCATGTCACAGATAGCTCCAAGCACAAGAAGTAGACTTCTTTCAGATGAAAACACATCTGGGGAGCACACCTGGTGTGCCTTGGGGCTATCAGGCAGTCCATCCTTGCAACCTAGATACAGAAATCTGAAGAAAAACCCCATACATTTTGAGTACATAGAATTGGACTCCTCAGAACTAGCTGGTTCATTTTACAGATTGACTTGCTTAAGTCAACACAGCCCAAGTTGTCTATAATCTGCAATAGCTTGTGCTCTTAACAGCTTCACCTACTTACTTAGACTTCTAAATATAGCTGGTGAGCCTTAGCTGGTCTTGTGGTTGAACAGCTCAACCACATGCTCCTGTTGTGTCCAGCTTCTGGATATGCCACCCACTTGTTCTGCTCACTGTAACCCATGTGTTATGAAAGGCTCTTGAGAAGCTGCCAGGAGGTATGATTGTCCGCACGCTGCAAGCTGTTGTGGCAGGAGAGACTGAAACAAAGGAAATCAGTCACCATTTCAGTAGCAGAAAGAGCCACAGGTATCCTCTTTGGCAAATTTTATTGTGTATCTGCATTTGGTTTATATCAGTTCTCTTCAAAGAGCAGCGTGCTTCTTAGGAAGACACAACAGCTAAATAAATTGCATAGTTGGCACTATTTGTTGACCTGGTTCTGAGGCACTGTAGGTAACTGATACAGTGACTTGAAGGTGATTTGAATGTGCGGAGTAGCGCTCAGAGACAAAGTGCTTGAACTTAGGTGTCCAAATATTCCTGGACTTTCACTGTCAGAGAGTGTTGAGACCTCTCTCAGACTTGATCTGGGTGTTAACTGACTGAGCCACAGCGATGACACAGACAAGATTGCAAAGCTTTTTGATGAATGCACTTAGATAAGCAAGCTGGCTAAGATGATGCTGTTTCAGGCCTCTTTTGCAAGTTATTCCTCCTATTTATCCTATGAGCATTATGGCTATGGCAAACAGAAATTCTCCCGCTGTATACTTACCAAATGCCTTATGTTTTTATGTAGACATTACGGAACAGTTGTTATCCAAGGCTGGTTCTAGGCAAAGCTCTGTATTGTACAGGCCCAGTAACTAGAATCTAGTCTGAACCAACTAACTATTCATGGTTTAAGTTTTGGTACTTATCACCTATTCATAAATGAAGGCTCTGAGCAGGTGCCAAACTTTGTGACACAAGAGGGAACAAAACAAAATCAAGTTCTGAAACTCCACATAAGATTTCTGTCAATTCTTATCCCTGCGAGTGTTGCATGCTGGCAGCATAGACGTGCTTCTGTATAATCCCATTCATTCAAGGTTTTCAAATAGCTAGTCAAATAATTATTACTGAGATATAGCATCTTCGTAAGTATATGTCATCTTTCTCCTTTATGTTGGTCCTATGCTATTTAGCCATCAGTATGTCACTACAAAATGGATCTTGACAATACTCATAATAAGTGGACTCATTTCAGGTCATGTACTACTTAGCAGGGTTTGTCTGACACTTACCTCAGCAGACTTTCACATGAAGCTAAGTAAATCAAGGTAGAATTTCTGTCATCTGTCTGGATTTAAGTACATGAAATCCGTGTAATGCAGAAGAACAAAGCTGATGTGAATCTAAGCTCTGCCAAAGTTGTGAGCTGTTCTGCTTATGGTTTCTATCTTAGGTTCATTCCTAATTAAATAATGGAAAAATTCTACACAGCAAATTATGAAAAGCCACCACTACCTGTAAGGTAACATGTTCCATGAGTTTCAATAGCATTTCTTCACCCATTTCTCTTTGGTAATATAAAACATTCAGGATAGGGGAATAGTGGGCTTAGATAATGTATTTGAGGTAGGCTGTGAAAATACAGAAATGAAGTGAAGACAATAGGGTATTTATTAATGAATTTACATGCCCTAAGGTTAGGGATGCGATTTGAAAATAAATAGTGTTCCTGTGTAATACACGACAAGAGGTACTCTGAAGTATCCTTTGCGGATACTCTTAGTCATCTCCCTCCACAGACTGGGGAAGGTAAAGAGATAAGACTCCTAGTTTAGAGTCATATATGGAAATCCATCTGATCTCACTTTAAATGTCTAAAAGTCAGAGGTTCAAACCCAAGCTAGTCACAAGGCTCTCCTTACACTCACTGTCTTTGATACCTATTTTAGCACATGGTGACTACTACTCTGGAGTTGTCCCTTTCTCCCCATTGACTAAAAGCTGGGACCTCATACCACTGACTACAGTGCAGATAACCTGTTAGTAGATGTGCAAAGTTTGGGTGATGATTCCCTCCTGGAGCCGAGGCTGGAGGAGTGCGGCACAGCAGGTACTCCTGTCTATTTGCAGTCACGGGTAGCTTCATGACCACCTGCTGGTAAACCTGCTCATGAATGTGCCGTTTCTGAAGGATCTCCTGGCCTTGCACAACACTACTCCCTGTCCAAATTCCGTTGCAGGATCTTATATTCATTATGAACTTCTTTCCCAAATGACTAGGGTACACTACCATGTCATGAATAAGGGTGATCAATGTGTAGCACCGCTACCCTTTATTCCCTGATCAATCAGGTGTTTATACGTGCTTCCTAACTTCTTTTAGTGTTTCTCTGTTCAGTTCAATGTCATTGCAACTTTCTCTTCTCCTGTGCTTCTATGCCTAGTTCAACACTTAGCTCCCTTTATTTTATATTCTCTCTATCCAGTAAACATTTTACTTTTGTTGTATTTATAATAGATGCTGGCCTCTTTCAAATATAACCATGGGAGCGCTGACCATTTCTCTTATTTTTGATATTTCCAGATCAAGTCCAGGGTAAAATCCTATATTTTAGGCCTCAGGAAACGTCCATGGACAATATTTGGAATTTGCATGAGTGGCGTCCTTTCCACCATTTCTGTAACAATGGTGATCTCCACCATCATGTACTGGAAAAGTGTGAAAAGATCCAGGCTCCACCCGCAGGGCAAAATCCGCAAAATTATACGGGGACCTCGGAGACGCACAGTGTGCTAATCTGCAAAGTGAACTGGCCATTCATTTGTCCTTAATATGCCATACGTAGCTCATGGTATTGCTTATTTCTTTTATTTCTGAAAACAAAGCTCTTTAGCTCTACTCATGTTCCCTACCTCAAAGAGTTTTGTTATGTCTGTAAAAGAGTACTTGAAAACAGAACGCAGCACATACCTGCTAACTACTCATTCGTACACTGTAATTCTATAAAGTTAGGTTTTCTCATAATCTTTTTAATGCCATGCTCAGTAATAATCCTATAAACTGCATCACTGTATTACCTGCAACTGTTTTTGAAAGATCATTTTCTACTCATAAACTTCTGTCTGGGTTCAACACTATTATTCCTAGGAAATTAACTCTGAGATGTAGTATAAAAATACAGCTGCAGATTCTGGAGCCAATTATTTTCTTGCTCAGTTCTTGCAAGTTAAACAAACACGATGGTGATATGCAAGAATCTGTCCTAATTTGGCAGTAATAATCTGTAAGCTTTTGTGTTTGGCAGTCATCTCTCTCACAATACTCTAATGCTCACCCAGTCTCCTGCTCCATCCAAATTATCCAAGCCTGGACTGGCTCTTTGACTCGTTTTTTTTAGAGACAGCTTTCATTAGTCAGCCCTGCTTGTTACATATTTTGGACAAATGAAATTTCTGGGTCACTGTCTGTCCCATAGAGTAAGTCATGTGTTTTATTTGTACTCTTTTACAGACTCTTCACAAAGGGCCTATGGCCGCCTTTTTGATGCAAACTAAAGATAATCCCATGAAAGCCTTAGGAGTGCTAGCTGGTGTCATGGGCATAATGGTGCTGATAACTATCATGATCTCTACTGCCATGTTCTGGCGCAATAAGCGGTCCAACAAAATCATGCCGGTAAGAAGGATCATAAAAAAGAGACAGACCCCGCAGCCCCGGACAGTCAGGATGGAGTGGCTGAAGTTCAAGAGACCCAGCAATGCTGCGGAGAAGTTTGTCGTTGAGGATGACACCAAGAGCCTACAGAATGAGAACAGCAACAACAACGTCCAGGTTGCCCCCGTGCCACCGACTGCCCCCTTGCCCCCGCCACCCCCTGCCGTGGCTCCCAGGGTGGATGCACCAGGGTGGCGGGTGCCAACGGTGTCTGGGTCCCTCACTCCCAAGTATATAAACAAGCAGCTGAAGAAGAGAGGTCATGGCAGTGCCCACAATGCCCTTGTGTCAGAGCTCAAAATGAAGTTCGAGAAGAGGAACGCAGCTTTCAACGAGCCCCACATCTAGGCACTCTTAGCAGTCCCTAGAGACTGCGGATTGTGACTGTGCATGGATATATTTATGTGCTGTGATCTTCCCCATGTCTGTCAGCACCCTGTGAACTGAGAGCAGCTTCTGGCTGTGATAGCCACCCCTGACCTTCACCAAGTATTACATGCTAAGGAGTCACCCCCACCCATGCAAGCACTGCAGTCCATGTCCAGTTGTGACTGCAGTTCCTTCAGCTTGTGTCTCAGTGCTGGCCCTGCCTGCAGCTGTCTGGCCACGGCGCTGAGTACTCTCACACCAACCACAGTCTCCCTAAGTGAATGGGGGCCCTGTTTAGGAGGTCTCAACCCAGAGTCTTGGTTTTCCAACAAAGCTCTCTGCAGACAAGGCACTGGTGGATGACACATCTGACCTGATATGGCAGGTGGGTTTGAGGTGTCCAAAAACCCATCACCTCAAATCCCAAACCCAGTTTTGAAGACTTTGGCCTGGCTGTAGCACCAGCAGAGTTGATGTGCTGGTCTCCCATAGCAGTGACGCTGCGTGCTGCAAGAGGGTAGCACGTAGCTGGTACCTGCTGTCCTGGGTGGTACCTGCTGTCCTCAGGGTGCAATGCTGGCGGAGAGATGTGCTCATGGCTTCCTTCCTTCCTAAAAGGTAAGCAGGCAGGCTTGGAGACGTTCATTCTCCGGCAGCTTCTGCTGGGTTTTGCCAGAATACATTGATATGATGCTGCGCTTTGCTTCTGCCCTAGACTTGCCTGCTAATCAGGGGAGGGCAGGGCCATCTCAGCCTTCCCTGGACTGGCTGGGGCAAGATTCAAGTGTGGAAGTTCAAGAGCAGCACCTGCTCAATTCTTCTAACACCGCATCCCCTTATAAGGGGGAGGCCAGCAGGAAAAGGCCAAGATGAAAGCAGCAGGGAAGACAAGGTAAAACCAAGAGAAACATGATAAGTGAAAAACATAGAGAAGCACTGGTAAGTTGCATATGTCAGTCAGGAAGTGTCTGGAAAGATCATTTTGTTTTGTACGCTGCTAGCAGGAGGTGTCAGGGAATGTATTTCATCACCTCTCTTGGCTTGCACCAGGGACTGGTGAGTGCAAAAGGATATTTCCATAAAATATTCTGGTTTGTCCTATCAGTATTTTTGAGTGAATTATGGAAAAGTTACTGGGTGGAGGGGGGCAGGGAAGGCTGACACTTTTTTTTTTCCTCCCTTTTACGTGACAGTAAAAGGAACCAAAAGTAGAGCACTGTTTTTGCTGGATCTACTCCACAGCTTCTCCCTCATGTTCGTTTCTGAGGAGATGTTTTCCAGCTGGGCCTGGCTATTTCCCATCCCTTAGAGAGAAGGCAGCACGCTCTGAGAAGCACCCTTTGCCCTCTGCCTGAGCCCTGGTCCCACAGGGCAGCTGTGATGTCTCAGATCAACACTATATCAGGATGGGAAGCAAAGCCTACAGGACAAGACACAGGGAGTCATGAGGCTCTTCTGTCATTGCAGCTCGAACAGCAGGCCTGGCCCTCAGGGGCTCTTCTTTCCTCACCCCATTAACTGGTCTAATTCCCTTTCTTTGCAGACCTTCATCAGTTTAGGGCACAGCTGGTTGAATGAGAAGTTACTTGCTTACGGGAAAAATCTTGTATTTTCTAACTTCAATCCAATCCACCTAAAAGCCAGAGGGTGACCGTGGCTTGTGTCACCCACAGGCTGAGCCAGGAGCTGTAGCCAAGAGGAGTGGCAGCATCCTGCCTGGGGGCTGTGACAGCAGTGCTGCTCTCAGAGCCTCTCCTGCTGCGCCTCTAATCTTGTACACTGTTTTCTTGCTTTTCCTTTCTCCTGGGGTTCCATAGCATAAGGGCCAGGCTCTCATGGTATGTGTAGTCACCTCATCCTTGTCCTCTGCCCATGAGCCAGTGGGATAGAGGGGAGGTGAAGCCTCTGGCCCCATTCCTGGTGCCCTGCATGAGCACATGCCTTCTGCTAGTTGTGTCTCCACCAGGTTCTGCAACAGTCTGCAAGGTACCAAAAGTTCACAATTTATCCCCCATGCTACTATTTCCCTAATGTGTTGAAGCCAGTATTCAATGTTCATTCTCCAGTGAGGAAAGCCTATAAGACCACTCAATTAAGTGAGATTTAACAGGAATTATAGGCTTATAGTCTTAGAGAGTATATTTAAAAAGGAATAAATATGTTTTATTACTATGTTGTGAGATTGTTTTCCAGTTACTCTGTATTTCAAATACAAGTTTTGGAATTTTTTATAAATAAAACAAAACCTGCAAAAGGTGCTTCTGCCTATATTGTGCTTCTGCTGGCAACAATGCGTTGTTGGTACTTGTTATGTGGTGGCATGGGCAGAGACAGCCAGACAACTTTCCAGGATGACCAAATGACTGTTTTCATGGGCTACAAGTTGGGAGAGGGGCTGTTCAGTTTTTCAGCGGTGCCAGCCTGGAAGGAGAAGAGCAGCAGGACGCCGTGGGGCACAGGGGAGAGGCGGCAGTGTCATAGACAAGCTGCTAGCCAAGACACCGTTATACTCTGCAGCCCATCGCAGCGTGGCTCCTCAACAGGGGTAACACCGTCTGGGTATGCATGTGATTTATTACAAACTTTCTACACACGGTGATGGGAAGTTCTGTCTTTCCCTGGCTCTTTCCTCACTGTGATTCAGCAGCTCACTCTCTCTACGGTTTCTACAGTCTCTATAGTTTGCTGTTGTTCTTCTGTATTGACTGGGGTGGAAGGTGGCAGGTTGTTACAGGCACTGGTTTATTTTTCACTTTCCCTCTGTACATGGCCCCATGCTGGTCCTCAAGCAGCAGCAGCTTATGCCTGACTGTGTGTGCACTGTCCCCAGAGGTTTCTCCGGGACACTGTTGTCTCCTTGCTTAGCCGACTGCTTTTGCCCCTTTCTCACTGCTCTGGACCTCCCCTGACCCATGCTGTGACTGCCTCGTCTCCCCTGTCCCTGCAGCCAAACCCCAGAGCTCCTTGGCATTCAGGTTTCTCTGCAATTTGTAAATGCAAAAGAATAGAAATGAAGCAAAGGACACCTGTGTATTCTGAAAATCTGTTGTGTTTATTACTTTGACACTAAGAGACTGACAAGATGAGGAAGGCCCATGAAGGATAACATCGAGAGTCACCACTGACAAAACAGGTCCGTGTTCAATAGCTGTGCAGCAAGTTAGAGCAAAAGGTGGTACTGGGGAAGGAAACATGGGCCCTGAGGAGAAACAGCATGGAAAGCACAAAGCAAAAACCAAAATACAACTAGAAAGCCAAACTGCCCTGTAGTGAAGTTCACATTAGGCTTTTTCTCTTCTTACAGCTGAGGTTTCTACTCTACCTTGTTTCTTTTTTTTTTTTTTTTGAGGCTGGCTGTTAACAATACAGAGGACAAGGGATTTGGGTCTACTGGCCAGGTGCTTTGGATGTGCTGGAAAGCGTGAGGCCAAAAAAAGACAAAAATAAGTCACGTCCTCACATATCCCAAGTAACACAGCGTGACCTGCTCTGAGAGCAGGAGCTGGTTATTTTTACATGCATATTTGGGAATTTTTACCACTAGAAGGAGGTAATCTGTGTTTTCAAAGCTGTAGGGCAGGCAGGCAGCTCATCTGCATTTTGGGAAAGTGCCTGACTTGCACCTTCACTTCATCCCAGCTCCACCAACATCTCTGCCCCTGATCCCTCTGGCCTAGGTCAGGTGGAGCATCCCTGTAGCTTCTTGCATCACCCCGTCATCCTGGGAAGAAAGAGATGAAAGGTGGGGAGAGTAGAAGTGAAAAGAGCAGTTGAGTGTCTGCCTGCAAAAGAGAAACTGTTCATTTTTCACTATCTTTTGTTCTTAACTTTAAAAAGAATATATTAACACAGCACTTGTGTAGCAATAACCATTAGGAGTGGGTAGGTACTGCTAGTGTGAATCTACTATGGTCCTCTAAGATATGTTTGGACACAAATAAAAAGCCCTCCCATCCTTCCTAGTACAAAAAATAAAATAACTCAAAACCCATGAAACCCTGTGCTGCAGCAACATTACACTGGTGTTTGTTAAGGGTTCACACTCTTCCTGTTTGTGGTACAACCAAGGCTGTGAACCTCTTAGGGGAGTGTGAATCTTAAGGTGGAGTAAGAAAAACTCCAACAAAACAAAGCAAAGCAAACAAAGGAAAAAAACACTCCACTCTCAAAACCAACACTAACACCTCTGATCCAAAATAATAAAAGCTTTGCTCCAAATGAAACAAAATTTTAGGTTGGTGCAAAAATAATTGCTGGTTGTGCACATCAACTTTAAAGCATTATATGTCAGCTTAGAATTAAATTTCTTAGTTGGAAGAAGAACCATTAGAATCCACACATTTTTGCCCAGAAGAAAGGAGTCTGTTGAGGCTGGTAGCAGAGAAGTCCTGGAATTGATGAATTCTTCAAAGGCATTTTGAATTGCTGCTTGGTTGTGGAAAAACCTCTCGCAGTAAGTTGTTGAGACTCTTGAAAATGTGGTAATCAGGTCTGGTGACTAAGCTGGGCGAGGTAGAGTTTCATAGCCCAGTTCTTTCTCCAGAGTCATTTGCAAGACGTGGTCTACTGTTGCCATGGAGAAGCACTGGTCCTTTTTGATTGAACAGCGTTGCATGTAAACATTGCAGTTCTGGAGGTATTTTGTTGATTTCCTGGCAATACTTGTAGGCTGTGATGGTCTTATCAGGATTCAAGAAGAAGCAGTAGATGATTCCACTTGCTGACCACCCAGGAGGGACCGTGACCTTCTTTTGATGGAGCTTCAGTTTGGGGAAGAATTTTGGTGCTTCGCCTCAGTCCAGCCACTGTGTGAAATGCCATTGATTGTTGTATAGAATCCATGTTTTGTCCCATGTCACAACACGATCAAGAAAGGGCCTGGTTTTGTTGTGCAAAAGCAGCACAGAACAGACTTTGTAACAGCAATATTTGTTCAGCTTGTGCAACACCCATTTTTCAACTTCTCTTGATTTTCCAGTTTGATGCAAATGTCAAACTACTGTTGAATGGTCAAAATTTCATTCTTGTGCAACCTCTCGAGTTGTTTTGCATGGGTCTGCTTCAATACTGACCTTCAAGTGGTTGTTGTCTATTGCAGAAGGATGTCCACAACCCTCCTCCATCTTCAAGACTCTTGTTTCCATTATGAAATTTTTGGAACCAGTGTTGAGCTTATGGGGTTTTTGACAGTTCCCCTGGCCAAATGCTTGGTTGGTATTGTTAGCAGTTTCTGCTGCTTTACATCCTACTTGAAATCGTAAAACAAAATCTCTCAAATTTGCTTTTTTCCTGTTGTAATTTAACAGTGTAATATGAAAAGACTAAACAGTGAAAACAAAAATATTAACGTAAATAAGAAGAGTGAGTTTTGCATTTTAAAAACATGTACTACATGAACACAGTTAAATAAATGTTTAAACCAAAATAAGCATCACAGTTTACAATGGCAAAACCAGCAATTATTTTTGCACCAATCTAATAGGTCCATCCCGCTGACCCAAATTTCCCCACCTTTTTTTGTTGCTAGTGATGACCAAAACCCTGCCCTGGCTTGCCTGATCTGCTCCTACGAGGCAGCATACAGGAGAAGCCAGCAGAGAGCTGCAGACAAGCCTCCCCGACAGACCACCAGCTGGGTAAAATAAATAAAGGTCAAAAAGACAGCCTGTGGAAGTGAGCAAGGGGAGACTTTTCACCTTTTGCCACATGCATTGCTATTGGTTCTGGGTGGGTTTTTTTTTTCGTTAATGCTGATTTTCTCACATGTCTGTGTGCGTTGCTCTGTGACAGTGCCCTGGAAGCAGCCCAGGGGTGCAGGAGCACAGCCACACACCTGTGGCCACGCTTCCCCAGGCTCACCCATTCCCAGAGCTTCCCAAGCCTGCTGCAAGTCCTGGCCATGCACCCTGCCATGCCCGAGTCCTTGCAGCACAGAGGCTTCCTTGCATGGTACTTCAAGAAAAGCAGCAGGTGCTGTGTCTCGAGGTCATCTGCACGAGGTGCCGCTGGGCGGGGGCCAGTCTAGTAGAGGTCAGCGCTGTTCCTGTGGGGTGGCCGGGTCTTGCCAGGCTCCTCACGGGCTGGTGCCCGCCGAGCATTGCGACCATCCTGGCAGAGCCCATCCTCGCTGCCAGCAGGCAGGCTGTCCAGCGTGCTCTCCTTGCTGCCGGCAGCCTGAGCCTGGCCCCCGCGCCGACGGCGAAGGCAGGCGCCAGGGCAGCGTGCCAAGCATCCAGGACGAGCCTCGGCAGTGCAGGCGTACATGCCAGCGGGCACGGCCAGCACCATGGCGCAGACGATGACAACAATGTGGATGAGCTTCTCGCGTTGCTCCAGCTGACTGACATCGCTGCCCGTGACGAAGACGACGCACTGGCCTTTGCGGGGTGCCTGGTTGCGCACGGCCACGCAGACCTCGTACTTGGTGGCAGGGAGCAGGTCAGTCACCGAGTAGGTGTTGACGCCGGGGCCGATGTAGATGGTGTCCTTCTGAGCAGCATCGTAGCGGCCCACAAGAAGGGTGTACCAGGTCTCACCCGGATCTGCTGCTGCCGCTGCTGCTGCAAACCACTCCAGAGTGATGCCATAGACTGTCTGCTTGGCAATGCGCACTTGTACGTGGGCACCCGGCTCGGCAGGGGCGATAGGGTCCCAGCTCAATGAGGTGGTGGATGACCACGGGGACACCACGTGGAGGCTGATCATCTCTGAGGAGTTACCCAAGAAGTTGGCAGCTGTGCAGGTGTAGTTGCCAGCATCCGCCGGCCGCGCCGCCAGGATGAGCAGCTCTGAGCGCACAGTCTCCTCGCTGATGGGCTCGGTGGACACTGCAGGCAGAGGGGACTTGTGTCAGCAGGTGGGAGATGCTGTGCTGCCCTCAGGGCAGCCCCAAGACCACACTGGTGGTCAGGAGGCCAGGCAGGACCTGCCTTGCCCAGAAAAAGAGGACAAAGGGCATGGAGTGTGCCGAACCTCAGAGCTTGTCAACAAGGCATTGTCCAGGCCAAAAGGCAATAAACGCACCAGGACACTTAAGCATAGAAGACAGAGGGTGAATCTGACTCGCTACCCCAGCGCAAGGGGAGACTGCTGTGGGCAGAGGCCAAGCCACCCCTGTGCCATCTGCTGTCATTGTGCTCAGGGGAGGGCAAGCCAAGGAGAACCACTGAACCGCAGGAGGCACAGCTGTGTTTTGGAGACACACTGTGTCCTCCATTAGGGTTAAGTGAGGGAAAACTTTGGTCTCCAGAAGCTCTGCCCAAAAAGAGGTCAGGAAGCGTTTGGCTGGAACTGAAATGCAGCTTTAAGAACAGTATGAACCACCCTGTCAGCTACCCAAATAGAGGCACATGCCTGTGGTTGGGAAAAGCCTGTCTGTAATTAATTTAGCATGTGCTTGTGGAAAGATGCACAAGTGCTGCTACAATGCTGCAATTAAAGCAAATACCAGTCCAGGATTAAGGACTAATGCTATCTTCTTTAGGAAACAGGCTTATTAGGAACATACATAACCTGTGCAGTGCCCATATGCATTATTAGCTTACTTGATGAAAATAGCAACTTGTCCTACTGAGGGCTCTTAGTAAAAATAAACATGAGGGAGGGCACGTAAGGGCCAGGCTGGATGGGGAAAAGGAGGAAAAGAACTCCTATTACAAAGCTCTCAATAAAGAATATAAACAAGCAAGGCTTATGGCCTTTGTTTCGGTTGTAGAACACGAATGGACAGAGAGGAGCAACAGGCCTGCAGGATTTAGAGGTTTGTGTAGGTATTTCTTGAGAAATCATATGGGACTAGTATGGAAACATACAACGGGGGATATATGTGTGTGCACACTACTACAGGTACAGAAGTACATACAATTATATAGGGTCTGTGCATATATAGAGAGTATAGAACATATAGTGTAAATATATATGCAAATCTAGATAAATACCCATTTATTACATATATATGACTGATGCCATGATGTGTCCATGATGAAAGAGCTACTACTAAAAAATATAAGGCTGTGCTCCTTTCATCTTTCATTGATATCCTGTATGAAGCATCTCTTCTCATGCTGGGGAGGCAGTTTTAGGCATGTAGGATGACTAAGATTATTTGGATTATTGCCACCGCAACAACTGTGATGCTCTAAAGAGGCTGAGAGCTACTGTGATGATTATGATGGCCGGTAGACCTACATACGTAGAATAGCAGAACATAAATTTTTAATAGAAATAAAAAAAAATAAAAAACAAGAAAAAGCTTTGCTTACCATTAAATGCCCTTAAAAGTTTGAGTGCATAGGTCCACCAGACAGCTGGGGAAGGGCTGGCTTGCACAAAGCAGGTCAGGGTGACGTTCAGCCCGACTGGGACTGTCAGGTTTGTCTCAAGGGCTGAGGTTAGGGGCTTTGTACAGCTGTTGAGCTCTACTTCATGAAAAAACTTTCCAGCTCTGAATTTCGGGCTTGTGCAAGTTAAATAGGAATTCATCAGAATAATAGGCGGGCCAACCGACTTGATAAACTCAACAAAGCCCCTCAGGCGACAGTCACAAATCCAAGGGTTGTCATGAAGGGCCAGGACAGCATTGGAAATATCTTCTATCTGTCCCGCCGCCCTTTTGCTTCTCTGGTAGACAGGCCAGCTGTAGAAGACATCCCTAGATATGACAGTAAGCTGATTTGAGGAGAGATCTAAATAGGTCAGGTTGGGCAGATAGCGGAGCGCGTGTTCTGGAAGGACATCCAGCCGGTTGTGCTTCAGATCCAGGATTTTCAGAGCTGGGGTATCTTGAAATGCTGTCCATGGCACCGAACTTAATTTGTTCCCTTGCAAGCGCAGCTCCTTCAGAGCCGGAAGATATTCCAGGCTTTTGATGTGCATCACCGTAATGTTATTAAAATTGAGCCAGAGATACTCCAAGGCACTAACATTCTCAAAAGAGCCGCGAGGCAATTCTGTTAGGTGGGAATTTTCTATTCTAATTTTCCGGATGTCCTGAGGGATGTTTGCAGGGATTTGCCTCAGCAGTGCAGACATGCAGAGCAAACTCCTAAGGAGGAAACCAGAAAATTCGCCAGGTCACACACCATATTCATGGCTAACAAACCAGTTCCCTATACAAGTCTACAAGCATTTGAATAATTATAAGTTACCGTATACAGGATGTACAAAAGCCATATATCTATCCTTGACTTTGGTTTTACATACATTTTCCCACAAAGACTACAATTAAATCATAAAAATTGCTATGTATGTAATTACATCTCTCAGGGAAATAAGAGGAATCTCATTTTATGCTCAGGCCAGTACTATTCAAGACTTAGAGGAGGCAAACTATGCAGCCACCTGTTTGGTTTTGGTGCTCGTAATATTTGTAAATATATATCAGGAATTTCTGAGCTGCTTCGCTGGTGCTACAACTAGGATAACTAACGTTCTTACCTTCCAAAGCTGTCCTGAGAACAAGAACATCCTGTGACACAAGATGAAACAGATGAGTTTATCTTGTGGAAGGCCAGAAGAAGAAGAAAAATACGACAAATAGTGTCCATATTCTCCTTTAAGAGCACTCTGCAGGGTTTGCACCAAACATGCCAATAGCCTCCAGGAAGCAAATCCTATTAGCTATAATCTTCCTTGACGCAGAAATAAATCCTGCTGGGGACCTCACCCTAAAGAAGACATGTAGTATGGTTCATAGCCTGTGGCAAAGTGCTAAAAATCATCCCTAGGACTGCTCTTGGCATTTATCCTTTAGCCGTAAGGATTTTGATGGGCGTATGTATTTGGCTGGTAAGATGAAGATGGAGCCAAAAGCACTTCTCTTCTGAAGTTCTTACAAGTAGTCAACCAGGCCTATTTAATTATTATTATTATTATTATTATTATTATTTCAAGGGGTCTGTCTCAATCTCCAATCTTTTAAAGGCAATTATCAAGGCAGAAAACTACAGTAGGGCAATGCTTCACAGTGCCATCTTGCACAGTCCTTCAAGCCCCAAATCCTGGGCACAGCACGTACTATGGTGTATGATGCAGGAGGAGCCTACTCCCCAAACTTAGTTGCTCTATCATGGAAACTTAACAAGTATGGCAATGTATTTCTTCTAAAATAACTTTTCCCCCCCATGCTCCATTCTTGCATGCTAGTAATGGAAAGGACATAGATGTTGCCAGTCTGTAGACTGCGAGAAAAGAGTATCTTTGAAGTTAATCTCTACTGTATAAAAATAAAATTTCAGTGCTATTTTAAGTTCTGTGGCTTCCCCTAGAAGACATGTGCTGATTGCCCCTCAGTCACCTCGAAAAATCCAATCTAAAAAATTCTATGAGAAGGGATTGGTAGTTACCAGATATCAATTTTTTTTAATCCAAACCAGCAGGTTTCGGTTATGCTTTCCAAGCAGCACTGTGTTCTCCTGGGGCCATCTAGTGTGTAAGGGCTTCATTACAGCCCACAAAAGGCAGCGTGCTCCCAGGAAAGGGCTTAATCTCACCATCAGTCCATGTGAAGCTGGGTCACAAATCAAGATTAGCCTGGACCTACTTAACCTCTAACCTATGGGACCAGGATAGAAAGATATTTATAGTGTGACAGCTTAGATCTATACATGGCTGTCAGGGCATATGCGTAGGATTGATTCCATAGCTTTTAAATCAATGGGCACTTTGGTTTCAAGGCGAATCAGCAAAATGAACTGTTGGGGACTGTTGCAATGCATTTTGGTTGCCTCCGATGTACAAGCAGAGGGTCTCAAGGACTCCGCGCCCACCCTGCACCAGCGCTGGCTTCTGAGGAGACAAATGCCACACTCACCAGTTCCTTTGGTCCTGTTCTGTAGTCTGCCATGGAAAGATTCCCTAATAAAACAGTCAAATTATTATCTTATAATAATTTCATAATTTTACACTTCTTCATAAATCTGATAGTGTTACTTCGTAGTAACAGCAGTAAACAACTTATGACACAGTTAGAACATACCTGGGAGTCCAGAGAAAACCTGGGGTTTGCCCTTGTGTGTGCTGCAGGGAATGGGAAAGAAAAGTTTTCAGCAGATGAAACCAAATATTTTGATGTTGCTCAGCGTTAGAGGTGATAGAGGAATTTTCTGTTTTGCTCCTCAGGAGTTTGCTCTGCATGTCTGCACCACTGAGGAAAATCCATCCAAACATCCCTCAGAGCATCCAGAGAATTAGAATAGAAAATTCCCACCTAACAGAATAGTCTTGTGGATCTTTTGAGAATGTTAGTGCCTTGGAGAATGATTGGCTTGTGGGATTCTCCTATGATGGGAGAAAAGGCTGGAGTTCACCCAGGTCATTGTCTTGTCCTGTCATGCTGGCCAGGTATTCACAAAGCGATCGAGGTACCCATCAGTGCATGAGGTTCATGAGGGAAACTAGAAAACTATCCACTTTGAGAGCTGCACTCATGCCACCAGCAAGGTGACCGGATCAGGGACAGTGGTCTCCAGCATCAGGCAGGTCAGCAGGAAGGATTCACTGCTTCTAAGACCCAGCCTCACATAAACCTCCTTTACCACCTTCACATCCCTCCTCCATTGCTTGCAGGGAGGGTCTTCAGGTACATGGAAGGTGTCTTCAAAAAAATTTTTCCTGAAAAGCATTTTTTATTAACAAGTTTAAATACAGAGTAAAAACTTGGCAGTTTCCCCTCCACGTATATTTTGGGGTAGAGTACAGCTGCATAAGAATGCCCACCATCCTGGGATGCAGCAAATAAAATTGCACCCAGTGTTCTCCATTAAAAATACTTTAATTTATATGAGTTGACTAACCAAAACAAGAAGAATTTTGGATGCTTTCTTTCTGCTTCATGAGCTCTTCTCCAAGTCCCACCAATCATCTACAAAGCCAGAAAAAGGCTTTTTAAAGATTGGTGACTGTTAGCACCATGGGCCAACATCCAGCTGTTTTCAGGCTGATATTTATTTGCTGCTTGAGAGGTCATTTCTCTAAGAATTCCCAATCCCCAGCTATACTCAAAAAGTCCAGTGTTAACCTGGTGAACTACAGACCAAAATCAGATGAATTAGTGGGTAGAGAGTCTACTCACTGTTAAAGGAAGATAGAGGAGGGAACAGAAAAGAAAGAAAAAGTAAGTAAAGGGGGGGGAAATCCTATAAACAGCGTTAGCTTCATCCGTTATGTTGATGTTCCCTATTGGAATAGGATTTTGTTTCCTTTTTAATTCAGCCCAGTTTATGCCTGCCTATAAATTTAATGGTCACTTTTGTGACAGCAGATGTCCACTCAGTTCAGCTGCTCTTTAATGTCAAGTGGCATCCTGGCCAAAGCCAAAATGCAGAAAAAGCTGTTTAAAAACCCAAGCTGTCAAAATAAATCTCCATAGAGGCATAGTCTGGTAATCTACAGGAAGTGGAATTCAAGAGACTGCGCTTATTGCCAAAGTAAATGCCAAAAGGACGCCAACTGCATGCTCCCAGCAACGGCAAGGGAGTCAAATTCCATCTTGAAATAGCAGGCATGCACAGGTCTGTAAGAACTCCAGTCCAGGATGGTGCTTTACAATTACAGTCCCTCTGCCAGCATTAGAAATGCTGGGGAAGACATATGAGGTGAAGGCTTCTATTGTGTATTTCAGATATGACGCATGTATAACCAAAAGGTACAGGCTTGAAAAGAGAAGGGTGATGTGAGAAAGAGGTAAATAGACTTTTCCTTCACAAGCCTTCAATAAGAACAGCAGTTGTAAAGATTTGCATGTCTTTCCTCAGGTTTTTTTTGAGTAACCCAAAATCCATGGCACCACAGCTCATCTGCACCACAGCAAGTCCCACAAATTGCTGGCAAATGGGTGCTACCCACCCTCTTTCACCCTTCAGAAGAAAGGCTTCACCTCTTGCTCGGGGCACCTTAGGGCAGGAGCAGAGTCCATCTCCCACACTGAAACCAGAAGCCAAAGGCCAACGCACTCCCCTGGGGTGTGACTGCAGCATCCCCACATCACCTCCAGCAGTCACCAGGCAACATGAGCACCATCCCAAGGCTCCCTGCTGCTTCCCAGAAGCTCCTGGTCCTGCTCTCAGGGGTGTACATGCTTATTTATCAGCAGTTTGAACCTTTCGTGGCAATTGCCAAATTCTTTTTTTAATTTTGATTAGCAGGAAAGTAAAATAGGGGGTAATTCTTTTGCTCTCTTTTGGGCAACAATTTGTGTCTTCTATTCAAGGACTTCAGTGCTGGTGAAGCTCCCACTCGGGCACAGTACCAAAACACTGACTATTGATTAAATACATCCTGAAACTTTTCAGACATTCCCAGAACACTCTGACATTGAGGGACTTTGGTGTTAGCTTCTTCAGGAGTTTTTTAACGTTTAGATTTTATTTTACCATTGGAATACTTTCAAATGTCCATTCATTTTTTTAAATACCTTGAAAAATATCTTTGTCTTTCTTGACATTTTTGGGTTCTTCTTCATTATTTTTCACAAATTTATATATATAGACATGTACATTTTGAGTCCTGCATTTTTTAGACATTTAAGGACCTTCCAGTCTATTCTTTCTGGGCATACAGAAATAAATGTGAAAGTGACCGCACAATGCAATTATAGCCTTCCAACACATTAAATGTGCAAATGTAAATCAGATTGGTTTTGTCAGCCTGAACATATTTCACTTTTGTGAAATTTTTACATATATGTGGCATCAAAATATTTGCAGAGACTTTATAATAAAGAATCTGTATTAGCCTTTGTCTAGATCTACTCACCAGATGATCCGGCCACCTTTTTAAGATGGCTGGAAGAACATATTTCAAAGCCTCAATATGTTGGGGTTTTTATACTTTTCTTGCACTTCAATTGCTTGCAGTACTCTATTTTAATCACTTTGGACACATTTATTTCATTTATATTCAGCTCAGTCCCCTCATTTTGATAGCTACGTTTCTCCAGATCCTTCTAAGAAAATGAGATAATAACAACTTTCCAATGCAGTTCAGAGCTATTTGGATTATTTTTTAAAACACAATTAACTGTTTTTTTAAAACCTTACACTTAATTTTTCAATTTTACACTATTCTGATTTCTAAAGTATAAAAAGATGCTGTGGAAGGAGGAGCTTGTCTTATTATATATAACACAAAGTGCCCATTATGGAGCAGCTCGTACTGATCTCCGGAACGCTTAGCCCAGTCAGGCAGTGCAAACCCTCCTGCATAACACAGGTGGACACTTACTTTACTCCTAAGTATTCCTGAAGTGGTCCAACATTCGCCTGAGAAGAAACTTTGAAATGGTTTAAGAATAAATGTTGGAAAAGTTGTTCTCTAAGACATTCCATAATATATTGCTTGACAGGGCCAAAATATTTGAAATAGACCCCAAGAAAGGAACAAATCTGTCACAACAAGACACAAAGATTAGTAACAGAGGAAACATTTTCCAAGGAAAAGAAAAACAAAAAAAAGGGGGGAAAAAGTGTCAAAAATGCTATAAATGCAGAAATTCTGTAAGATATTCAGGCATTTGTTTCATTTCTTACAGCATGTCTGTCCAACTACAAATATTCTCCTCACCTGAGCTCCGAGCCTGCTCCATTCACATCTTATGACCAGAGGAGAAAGTTTGCCCTTAGCCAACCCTGCTGAAACCAGGTGCCTACCACCCCTTCAGTTAAAACAACGAAATTCCACCAGTGAGGTGTTTATCTGCCCCTTCACATGCTTCATACCACAAAAAATCTGACCCAGAGCCATGAAAGTCACAGTCAGCAGAAAAACAGCTTACTTATTGGTTTCAAACGTCACCCACAGTTTAGCAAGCATAGAGTTCCTCTTCCAATCGACACTAGGTGACACAGAGCTTACATGACTTTCTATCCATTGCCTATTTTGTGTGTACCACCAATGCAGTACAGAGAGGCTCGGTTTGGAGCAGCAGCGGTTGAGATGCTGGACTGGGTGGTTTCACCTAAAAGACAGTGAGAATAGCCAGAGGAAATAGGAAAGAAAAATCATGTTTGTTATACTTGGGATTGCTATTTACTCAAAGTGCGAAAAATATCAAATAGTCTTTAAAACTTAACACAGCCACAGGGAATGTCACGGGATGACCTTTCCATCCAAGAAAAGAGCAGCAGTGCTGGCCCAGCCAGTGCCTCTTCCACTGCCAGTTCACAGACCGTGTGTCAGAGCATCCACTGACAGAGCAGGTGAGAGCTGCTCCTTACCAGGGATGGGTGCAGAAAATTACCCAGCTTGTGCCACCAGGCAGCTGAAAGGTAAGCGTTTCACATTCCCAGTCAGCTCCTGGAAACCGGCTTACAGGAAAGTCCTTCACTAGTTGGTCTACTCTGTTCACCTCAGGAGAGCTTTAGGACAGCCTTGATTCGTCAGGTCTAGCTTATCCATCCAGGGTTGGATTGTCAGGCTGGTTTCCGCACACCCTAGTGATACCACCACAGACGTGGGCAGGAATCGGGCAACTCATCCCAAAAACTGCTATTAAGCAGAAGAATATTTTTGTTCTACCTTGGAAAGAGAATATAAGTCATTGTGGGAAATGCAACTGTATAAATAATAGCTCTATTTCACACTACATATTTTATCAATTAATTTGTTGTATTAAAATAAATAATTTTGCAAAATGTCATTTGTAAACCTAAAAATCTGTGCAGTCCCATAATAGAAGTAGCAAGCATTATTTTATACAGGGATCAACAAATTCTCCCAATACAAAAGAAGTTCTTCATCATTAATGAAAGGAATACAATGAATCCTAGAGGAAAAATATCTTAGTGTAAACTCAGTCGCTGGTATTTATAGTGAGATGAAATCGCTTGCTTTTTCCATCAGGACAAGTAATCTGACGTGACTGAAACCTTTCTGTACAAGGAGGACTTGCAAAATCAATAGAAGGGTCCATTCCAGCCAGTAAATTCTGTTAACCCCACGCTGAACATACACATCCAGAATGTGAGTGGAGATCCTTTCATTAAGTTTATAAATATACATTACAAAACAATTCAGCAAGCTTTATCCATTACCATTTCAACTCGTCTGGATCCCTCTCAATCAAGACTTGGCAGAACATACATAATTTTCTTCATGAAGAGTGTTTATTACAAAGAGAAAAATATTATATAGTTTTACTACATGAGGGACCGGAGTGGAAAATTATACAGCTGGGAAGTGCTTTGTGATAAGCACTCCAATCCAGTGGAACTGCAGGATTTAGCTCATCATGGCTATGAAAGTATATCGAGATGAACATGAGAGGTTTTTTTCAGAGTTCTTGAAGCTGTAAAATGGTTGAAACCTGAAAGTCCACCCTGAGCTTCTGCCACCACTTATGCCATGGTGGAAGTACAGCTGATGTGTGCCTGGCCAGAGGTCTACCACCACATCACGTGCCCCTGCTCTGCATGGAGCAAGGTATTTTCAAACCACAAGTGCCTGGCTGAGCCCTCACCAACAGTTCTGTCAGGAGAGTCAGCAGGGTCAGTCTGGGAGATCCATGCAGAACTCTCTAATGTAGGTTTTTCAGTACGATTACAAAGCATTACACCACCATACAGTTTGCAGATTCAGATATGGTATGATTTTAACTAGCACAGCTGATATAAAACATACTCTACTAATTACAATACAGCTAGAAAATGCCAGCTAGGGCTGATACTGAAAGACCTGCGCAGTACTGTGTCTTGAGAAATCCTTAAGAATAGTGTTTAGGCTCAAAATGCAATCACAAAACACTCTATTATACCTTCTTAGGAGTGGGCTGGGTTTTGCCTCTTGATATATATCTCCTTTTCACATTTCTCTGAACTTAGAGCAGAGAGCTGTTATGTTGGACACACTAGAAATGGTTGGTACAGTATATCTTTGTTTAGTAATGTATTAACAATCAAGCTGATGTTTCATGCAAACATGGGGTAAGTAAAAGGTGAGTATCTCAATCTTCACCTTCATAGGTATTTATATTAAAATTACTAAAGACTCCTCTGTTTGTCAACAAAAAGAACATCAAAAGACCTGAGAATAAAATACTTAGCATATTGCAGAGCAGGTACTAAACAATACCAAGTAGAGTGCTCTCAGAAATATTGCTTAATGTCCTCACACTCAGTGTGCATACTTCATTTCACAAAAGTAAAAGCGGTCCAGGAGAACGAGGACCACAATCACAGAAGCTTCTGACTGGGTATAAAACAGCAAACCCCAAGCGGGATGAGCAACATGTTTCTGTAAAGCCTGGGCAACCTCTTGCATTCTCCTCCAGAACAGGTCAGAGACAGAGGCATTGACAGGGTGGCCTGCAGTGCTGGAGCAGAAAGTCATATATACAGCCACGTGCTTTCCACCTAGTCAAGCCGATAATGAGCCTAGTTACTGTCAGCAAAAGTATTCATTAGGTTGTCCCTCTATCTTTGGTATTGCTTCTGAGTCCACGCTGGATCGGGCAGACAACAACCTGTTTGACTCATCAGGAGTATGTCTAGTCAAGTATTCTCCTTCCACGCCTTTCACCTTGGCCCCAGGAGACAGGCTTTCAAAGGTGACATAGGATTCCTGAATTTCCTTGGGTTTCCGCACAAAGCATTTTTTGCAGCGCCTTTTCAGTGCTCCGCAGCAGACCACCAGAGTCAGAGGAACCGCAATGACACAGGCCACACTGATGACAACCACGTTGATGAGCTTCTGGGTCCCTCCTGCACTGGCAACTTCATCTGTCGAAAATATGATGCATTGTTCCTTCCGGGGGATCAGTCCTTTCACACAGACACACACGATGTATTTGGTCTTTGGCAGCAGCCCATAAACGGTGACTTTGGTCTTCCCTGGCTCCACGTTGATCCGACGCATGTCTCTCTCTCCAAAGATGGCATAGAGGACACTGAACACTGTTGTGTTCTTTGCCAGAGGCGCCTTCCAGGCCAGGGTGATACTCTGGTCAGTGTCCCCTATCACTCTGACAGACCTCACAATTCGCTCTGGCTCTTGCTGTCCAGTAGGTGGGCTCACCAGCAGGTTTCTCGGGTTACCATCTTGTGCCACATCTGGGAGGAGGAGGTCCTCTCCGGTGCCCACTCCAGCCCCCAGGGTAGGCACAGTGGAGGTGGTGATAACATACCTTGCTACTAGCTTGTCATTGTAGGCAGCTGCTTCCATCCCACTTGCCTTTCCGTTCCATGATCCTTTGACATTAGTATTGGGATCATCTGTGCTTTCTGAGTCTGTGATGATGAGAGATATGAATGCTTCTGTTGCTCCCAGAAAATTCTTGGCCTTACAGATGTACTCTCCAGAGTCAAGATAAGAAACTACAGGCAGGCCCAGAATAGACCAGCTCATTCCATCACTGGAAATCTCTTGGTGAACTGCAAGGAAGAAGAAATGTAAAATAAATAGTCAACAATCAGTAGAATTAATAACGTGTTTCATAAAACATTGAGATTCAATCAGCCAAGTGTCTGTTCCATACAGTAGAACCATCCTTTCTGGTTTTGCCACCAAGAACATTACAAAACCAAAGTAAATCCAAGAAAATATGTTAACACTAAAATTAGGTTATGTTGGGATTTACACTGCTTCTGACCAAATATACGTGAAGCATTTGATGCTCTCTCCTCCCAAATGTCGTACAGTTTGAAAACAAGAAAGGTTCTTCCATTTTTTTTAAAAAAAAAAGATATTAAAAAGCTTAAAACCCGTATGCAGGTACAATAATCAAAAGGGTGGAAGGAGTAGGAGGTAATACGATCTAGTTGAACATTAGATGCAGTTCTTTGAATCACAGGAAACACAAGCAGCAGAGATTTTCTTCTAAAAGCTAGATATGAATTAGTCTAGTGTATATGGAGAAAAATAGCTGAAAAAATAACATAACCTTTTACTTCTAAATCAGTGCAGGTTTTTATTGACCCAAATGCAGAAAATTCTGATCACTTATCACTGAATGATATGTACACAGATGAGTGTTTATTTTCTCACTTGGTTTACCAGATGCTAAACCTGGCTTTTTCGGCCTTTTTCTATCTGTGCAGAAAAAAAAGAGCTGGGATCACGCAGAAAGGTAAAGCACATTCTTCATTATTTGACCAGGCTCCTTAGAATGAGCAAGGACTACCTCTGCCCCTTCTCACTGAAAGGTATATGAGGGAGAAATCTGAAAAGCAGAGGTAAGAGAGGATGCAAACATCTCCCAAGCCCCCTTGGGGTCAGGATCTGGCCTTGACAACGAGGGCATGTTCCAAAGGCAGTGAAATACAATGGCAGCAGAAGTTACTTTCTCAGTTTAATTATTTACCAAATGGGTACTTTAAAAACAAAGCTACTGGTCTTTCTATGGCACTTCGTCATATGTACAGACAGTGGGGTGTTTCTCACTCCTTTCTATTGAGAACACCAACATTTCAGGCAGTCCTACTATAGCATTGGCACAGAAGCTGGCATTGCTGAGAAACAAAGTATATTTTCAGCCAACTTTTTATTGGAAGGTGCTAAAGTCTGATTTAACTGGGCAGAAAACATCACTCTCAGTTGTAGATCAAAGTAAACTCAACACACTTTCAGGAATGCATTCACTGTTTTATTTTTTGTTGCGGGTCTCTTTCAAGTATAGAAAGGATGTTTGCAGCACAATAGGTAGACATTGTTATTACAAGAAGCAGCTTTGCTATGTCCTGCACATCAGGCACAAGAAAGCAATGACTTGTGCAGATTCCAAAGGAAAAAAAAAAGATATTTATCACAAGTTGCTCTACTGCTGTGAAAGTAAAATGCTCTCTCCCCTTTTTCTTTGCGCAAAGTAGCCCAGAAACCCTTTGAAGATGGGTTAGTGACCTATCTGCTGAATTTAGACTCTGTGAAAGGCAGAGCCAGGCCTGGGGACAGTAGCATTCAGGGGAGGTTGGAGGGATGAAGGGTCAGGTCCTGATCTAAATCTTCTAGGGCAGAAATCTAAGGACAGCTGCCTTCAGTGCAGCAAAAGTGTCTTCCTTAAATTCTCTGCACATTAAAGGTTTAATATTGCAGTTTGAGGGTCAAACATCCTTGTGAATGGAAATTAAAATATAATCGGTCACAAAAACAGCACTTATTTGAAGGGTTCTCGCACAAGAGGGGTAAACACAGAAGAGGGACTTGGTCAGTGTTTCTCCCACAGAATATTTTGCCACGAGACCTTATCAATCCATCAGAAATGAACCATTTTGTGGAAGCATTGTCACTGAAGTATTGTATCCTTCAGCAGTTTAGTGGCACTTTTCTCTTTTCATATGTCAGTAACCTTGTGTGTTTGCAATCTTTTCTTTCTTTGCCACAGCAGGCTTGAATCCCTGTTGAATTCATGTCAGACACCTCTGCCAGAGATGTTTGCTAACTGATTAATAGTAGCTCATCATTACTCTCAAAGACTCAAAATAATTCAGCAGTTCAGTGACTAAATAATTGATGTAAAGAAAAAAGCCTCTTGCTACAGCTGGACAGATTTGCAGAAAAACCCTTGATAATTCTCACCATCACCACAATTGTTATGAAACAAAGCAAAACCAATATTTTGCACATGATAATATGCAGTTATCTGATAATATTTACATCAACATGTGAATAATTTTATCATCTATAGAAAATCACAACACTACAGTGAATGACATGCAACACTATTGTGAATTATAATGAATCTTTAAAAAAATCTGAAAAATAAAGTGGTGCAAAATTATCAGTAGGAAGGCTCTACTGACACAGAAGTTTCCATTTGCTCCACAGTCTACAGAAAATAAAAGTGCGGGTCTTCCTCACTCATTCCATGTGTACAAGAAAAGCTTAAATCAAACCTACCTGTGCCATTCAGTTGAGCACCATCAGCCCTTCTCCAGCTGAGCTCAGGAATGGGCACTCCTGTTGTCCCACATCGTAGTAGCACAGTGCTGCCAAGGATGGTCTTTACTTTGGCTACGGATGTATGTACAACGGGGCTTTGACATTTCCTTAGCTCGACTTGGCTGAAGAAGACTCCTGCAAGGCTCCGGGGGGTGAAGCATTTCAGCCTGGGCTCAATGAACGCTATGTTAGGAGACTGAAAATTCAGGAAATGGACCATTTCATACAGGCTGCAGTCACATACCCAAGGATTGTCTTGCAAACCTGTGAAAATAAACCAGAGCACTAAGTCAATTCAACAACACTATATTTTTTTTGCTATATTAGTTTCTATTTTTCAGCAGGACAAACTGTGATAGGCTCCTAATCTGCCCAGGTGAGGACTGCTGGTGCATAGGCAAGAATATGGGAGGAAGTTCCAACAGCCCCCACTGCTGTTGGCTGAGGTTGATTGATCCCACAGTTCCCAATTAGTAGAAGAAAAAAATTACAGCTTGCTAAAGCATCTCAAAAATCTGGAAAATATTCTTTAATTTCAAAGCAAAAGTAAATATATCATGAAAACATCAGTATTTGTGCATATAAAGTAGTAAAAAGTTATAAGCACATTTGGCTCCAAGATGGAAAAAAACCTAGTAGCCGGGGCGGAGAGCTGGTTGGTTTTGGGGTGTGGATTTTTTTGATTTGGAGAAACTATGGAGTCTCTTCCTTAGACAGGCTGGGAAATTCTTCTCACTGGAAATTATTAAAATACAAGCCAGATTATTAGACCAGCTATAAGGCCTGTAAATAGGTGTAGGTGATCCTTCTTGTCTGGGAGAGTTCTCTTCTGGCCCTGTTATTCCGTGTTATTTTCATCGTTCTAATAATGAGTTATTCTTCCTGAAATGCTAATTTAATCTTAATAAGATGAAAGCACTGTTTTATAAACCAAATTGAAGAATATACATGTTATGGTATATAAAAGAACTTAAATAGTCAATAACTATATCACATAAAATATACACATAATATACACATAAAAAGGAGTATATTGAAGAATGCACTCCTCTTTCAGAGTCCCGGAATGTTTCTTTTTTCTATCTCAGCACATATTTATTGAACTCAAATTCTGAAAATGAGACATTGCTGTATTAAAAATAGACCTGTGAAGATGATACCAAAAAAGCAAAATCAGAACTAGGGCAATGCAGGAACAGAAGTTGCTGCATTCTGATTAAATCTGTGTCATCCTACTTAAAATAATGATATTCACCTGTCCTGTGGACATTTTATGGTCTCTAATGACTTCAGCTAGCAGAACTGGAACCAAAGATATTTATACCACCTAACCCTAGCCATGCACTTGAAGCCTAAGCCAGGAGGACAGCATCCCAGAATTCTTGCCTGCCATCGCAGCAAGCTCTGCTACCTCCAACGGGGCTTCTCCTCCTCTTTTCTACAGGCAGACCAAGGACATGGCTTGGGGCTGGCAATTTCCTGAAAGTGGAGAGTACTAATGCTCCCTCGATTACTGGCAGAAAGAAACAACAGCTGCCCACCCTACAGTGCCCACTCTTGCTGGCCCCGGTAGTAGTCATGCAAGCAGGAGCTTGCACAACCAAGAACCAGCAATAATCAAGTTTTGACAAACACAGAGGGTGAACCATCAGGTTCCATAAGCATCAAGAAGCTGCTTCGATTTGCTAGAGCAAATGGAAATACAAGGTCAATCAGAAGCCCCTGAGGCCTCAAATAAACTCTTTTAAAGACTGACAAGAAACTGTTTTAAAGACTGATGAGACCGTTGCATACGCTCATACCCATCCTTGGAAAGAGGCCTGAGAGCAGTAGACCTTGGTGTCCTGTCCTCAGCTGATGGCACAGCACCCTCAAAGTCCCTGTGAGCCCTTTGCTGGCCTGCATGGCACAGTGCTGTGGTCTCAAGTGGACATTCCTCAGGTGCAAAAGCTTGCACCCTTGGCACAGACTATCAGCCACCAAACTACCACTCTAAGTACTTCTTCTTGAAATAGTCTACAAGCAAGGTCTCTGAAGAGGAGTCAAAATGATGCACTGTAGACAAAGGAAGGGACTCTGCTGATTCTTTATTATTCATGGCTTTTTTTTTTATGCTTCCATGAGAAACAGTCATAGGCAGAGTGAAACGGAAACATGCAGCTGCATTCTCCCATTCTGCTCCTGCGAGGGGTGTGCATTTCATATACCTCGTCCCTGTGGGTGTCAGCAGGATAGGACCTAGGAGCTGGAGTGTCTATACATTGCTGCATTATGCTCATCTGTCTACATGAATTTTGTAGGATCCTGGCACAAGCAACCTGTGCACAGCTGGCTATGTAAACGCTTGGGTTGTCCACGAGCATCAAGGCACGATCTGTTCTTTCTAACAAAATACTCTCCTGATCTATATGGAATGAAATAACATTTTCACATGTAACTTGACTCTAAAAAATAGAGAAGAGTATGATCTAGGAAGTGTCTTGTCATGCCACAATTTAAATGGGGAATCCCAAACAGCCAGCTTTGGCTTAAAGAACTTGACACCACATCTGACAAAACAAGATGACAAAATGCTTGCTCTTCTCCTGATTCTAATGAAACCTTAAACATCATCTGCTAAGGACACTAAAAGCTCTGTAGATGGCAGTTCGAACCTTTTTAAAGTCTTGTGTTTCTTTCCCCTGTAATCTGGTTTAAAAACCTTTACCCTCCTAAATTGATCCAGAGTACAAAGAGCATGGATACTTCCCACAGCGAGAGAAAAGTTGTAGTGTCTCTGATGAGATTATCAGCAAGTGCCTGGACTCATATCCGTGGCTGTAGAGGCAGTACATGCAGATCCACATGCCCCAGAGATCAAACACAGTGAGTGGAGCTCGTTCAGCTCATAGCAAGTGAAGACAGCAGATGGCAACAACTCCAAACCATCAACTTCCTGTGGATTTGACCCAGTGCATAACGTCTAAAAGGCTGAGTAGTAATCCCCTGAACTAGTTAAATGTGCTCGAAACCTCATCTGGAGATACTGCAACTGAAAGGATTCAAGGGAGTGATATGTAATATGCCCTCTGACAAAAAAAATGTGCAATTGCACAAAAGCCACACTTCTGAGAAGCTCAGAATTGTCACCAAAAAAAAAGTGTTTTCTTCTAATATAGCTGCCCCTACAGCACTCTCTTGGTGGCTTGGGGGAGACTAATTTGTGTTAACATATTAACAAGGCTCTGGAAAGACACTAGCAATCCTGACCGAGATTATATGTTCGGTTATGGTTTCATTCCTCATTAATTTGGACATAATAAATATCCATCTTTTTATTTAATGCTGCTGAAAATGGATTGATTCCATAGTAACTTTACTAGCAAAAAGCACACGAATGATGTGCAGCTCTAATCATATTTGTATTTCTGTCAAAAATGACAGTGTCAATAAATAAAAAGGACTTGAGCAAGAGTCATCAGTTTTACGTTACAAAGATTCAAGAAAGTTATGAAGTTAATGGTGTAATAAGCTGTGTGTGGGGAGCCCGGGGTGAGTTTGTTAAAATGCAAACTAATTTACACACGTTATATGGGGTATTGAATTGTGTACAGCAGTGTATTTGCTGTGGTAACCGCAGTGGGTGAAAATGCTGCAACAGGATGAGGACCTCTTGACATTTGTGCCCCTGCAAAATGACAAGCACTTCTCTTACCTAGGATGATCTTGGAGTTGTCATTGGGGAAGTAGGGAACAGCCTGGAGGTTGGCCCAGGTGGCAATAAGAGCCTGAGGAAGGGTCATCAGCTTATTGCTTGACAGGTCGAGGTATGTGATATTCTTGACATAACGAGCAGCATCTGGAGGAATTGAGGTAAGTTCGTTGTTGTGCAAATCCAGAAGTCTTAGCTGCGGCATGTCAGCCAGGGTTTCCCAGGGGAATGATATTAAGTCATTCCCATCCAGCCTCAGCTCCTGCAAGCGACGGAGGCCCTTGAAGGTGATTGTGCTGAGGCTGGCCAGGGAGTTATAGGGCAACCAGAGGTACTCCAGGTTGTGTAGTGCATGGAAAGCCTCTCCTGGCACCCTTCGGATGGCTGTCTTTTCTATCCGAAGCTTAGATGTATCTACAGGGATGTTCACAGGAGTGAGGGTCATCTCCGGGTCATTACACAGCACCGTCCTGGTGGAGAAACACAAACACAGAGGTGACTTTCTTGTATTTTGAAAAGGTCTTGAAACTCTATTTCAATGCAAGATTCTGATCTCCCTTTCTTTTTTCATAGGCTTTTTTCTTGTCATTTCTTACTTGCTGCTCATCTCTACATCACCACAAGTACACCAACTTGCAATAATTCCTATGTACCTTTTGACAGCAAAGACTGAAGTGTTGTGCCTCTCCTGGAGCAGTATGAGTCTGAGTCTGGCCCATATAGTGTTCCTGCTTTTTCTTCTTTAATTTTTTTTCCCCCCCCCAAATGCTTACGATAGACAGCATTGACTACATTCATGCACAACAATGTTCTAGCACAAGTTAAAACAAAAGGATCCCTAAATTGAACAACAAAACGCATAAAACGATGCCTTAGAGAGGGCTGGGATGGCAGGAAATAATATAGATTAAATACAGCATAGAATCTTTGGCTCATGAAATGAGAATGGGAAAGTTAGCTAACAACTCACAGGCAATACACTACAGCATGCTCCGCTTTGCTAGGAAACAGTCTGGATGGTGTCCACAGAGGGTAGCAGTCACTGCACCACAGGCACATACAGTTACGAGAGTGGGAGTGCAGAAAATTAACTCTTTGGAAAATGCTATACTATAAGCAAGGCAGATTTGTGTCTCTTAATCATTCCTTCCCATTTCTAGTCTCTAGAGGTCAAATCATGACAACACCATGCTGCATTTTCATATGAAAAAGAATGGTGACTTTGCCTTTACTAAGATGTTGGGATTGTAGATAGCCATGAGGAATGAAGGGAGACAAAAGACTGCACTTTGATTTGCCTATCAGCAAGGAGAAAAAGACAAGTTCTTAAAATACAAAGCAAAAGGTAACAACGTAGGTAGGCACTTCCCATTCTACATGCCAAACGATATCACAAGAAACATAATGTTATCAGTCAGGTAAGAGTTTCTTATCGTGTTGCCTGGCTGATAAATAGAATATTATAAATATTACTGCCAAAACCAGGCAGTTATTCCTCTGCTCTGAACAAAAACAAATAACATCACTGAATGGCTCATGCGAGTTTTCCAGAGTTAAATGTTATTTGAGCATACAGTTAAATTGTTAATTTATAATCAAAGCATAGTACATTACTCTCATCCAGTACTTTTATTATGGCATTAAATCTTGCCCATCCTCAGCTAAAAGTTGAGACACTGAAGAAGAGAAAAATCTATCAAATATGAAAAGTCCAGAAATACTCTTTCAATAATTTGGTTTTTTGCGTATGCATGATATGTGATAACAGGTACACTGTGGCAGTAAAAGTGTACTTCCCATATTGTCCCTAAAAATGTGTCAGCAAGCACTAAATATTTAATCTATGGGATAACCTTCTTCTACTAGTGAGAAATACGAATCATAATGCAGAAAAAATAGGTGACATTACACTTCTTAAGGGACTAAAGGATATTTGTTTTACTATGTGTCTTGCCAAAACACACTACAGATTTTTCCAGTAGCTGAGAAGAAATTCCCCTAGGAGCTGTGACATTTATGGAGCAATAATTACCTCTCTTGCTATCGCTCTCCCTTCTAACAATTGCAGACTACTTGTGTCTCTACCACACTTCTTACCGGGAAAGTTGCTGCTATTAAATCTATAGCACCATAAAAGTGATATGAATGATAGGTCTATTTCATGGCTGTCCAAAATACAGGGGACAGCCTTTCATTTCAGTACTGCGGTCTTGTCTAGAAAATATTTCTTCAAAAGAATTTTGCAATTCCTCTATCTGTCACAAAACCTCCTTTACTGAGAACCATACCTTATAAAAATGTAGTCTGTGTTTCATTAAGTCAGATCATTAATTTGTGATTACCCTTCAGAAAGACTTCTTTATTACAGTCCTCCAGAGAAATGTCTGTACAATGGCGCTGCATTCAAAAATGGATGCCCTTCTGGTCTTGTCTTCTATTTTAATGGAAAGTTTCCTGTCTGTGACTTATCCGATTTTATTTTTATTATTACTATTATCATCTAATGTTTTCGGTCATTCTCAACTAGAGCCTATCGCTTTGCCTAAAATCCCCAACTGAAAGATCTTTTAAGAAATTTGAATTGCAGTTTTTGGTACCACAACATAAACCAAATGTAGTTACACTAAAGAAACAAAGCAGCAGAGCAGAATAAAGCCTTTTAAAACTAGCATTTTCAAGGTAAAAAAAGGAGAAAACGCTGCTTAAATTTTATTCCCTTTTTGCTGTTGTGCCAGCAGTAATTATGTCACTTCTGTTCTCACAGAGGAGATGCCCAAATGCTTTCTCTGAAATCAGCTTACTGCGTTTCCAGAAGCTAATCCTCTGCAAATAAAGCTAGAGCGCAAAGCAACTGCAAAAAAATAATGGACACAAAGACTGGAAGCGATATTTTCTCCTCCAAGCATCCTTACAGAGGAGAAGCAATAAAACCCCTGACACCTAGAGAAAAAGCAGCAACCCCCTGGGGAAGGGTATCATCATACCTGGCTTTGGTCCCTTCGCTGAGGCTGTGGAAGGCGCAGCTGCACTGCGTTGGGCACGAGCCGCCCGCCCATGGCAGCCCTCCGAGCGTTAAGCAGCAGAGCAAACTCCCCACGATCCACATGGCTACCTGTGCATGGGAAGGATACCTGGGCACTAGACAACGTGGAGGGCTTCGCCTATTGTTTTATCCATCGGCTGGTCACATCTTGTTAACTCCCTTTCGTTTTCAGCCGCGCTGTGATCTTCCAGCCCTCACTGAGTCCATCAGATAAAAAAGGATAGGCAGGGATTAAGGATGGGGACTTGAGTTATTTTCATGAAGGTGCTTATTGCTTCCTGGAACCATACCGACAGTGTTTCTTCCCTCGGGGAGCCCCATCAAAACATCCTCCTCATGCAATCCGTGGTTCTTCTGCAAGAAAAATCAAACATACTTTTGGGGGACCTGCATCACAGGCAAGAAAACTGTTATCTGACCAGGAATTAGCAATAATTTTCTTCTTCACAGGGAACTGTGAATACTTAAAACCAGTTTCTTGTGCTTATAGACCGTAAGCCTCTCATATACTAAAAAGAGATAGTGATAATATTAAAAGGCTTTATTTTTTTAAAAAACTCCTAGTTTGATTGAGCAATTATTGAACTGTTAACAACGTGCCTGATATTAACAAACAATGAATAACCCAGCAAATATACGCATATTTCAGTTTATATTAGGGCTAGCACGCACCTGCTGAGCACCGTGCTCTGACTTGCAGACACAGACATGCCCAGATGAGGGACCATTTTTAGGAGCACCCCCTCATGCAGCACCACGCGACAGCTTCAGGAATGCTAAAAAGAGCTCGGCTCTGTCTTAAGAACAGCCCAGGACCAAGCAACAAATTATTTTTGTCTAGTCTCCTCAAAGACAGTTTTTCCCCCATCTATTAACAAAGGCAGTCATAATTGCAAAGCTGATGGAAACCACCAATGTTAGCAGCAGTATTCATCTGACTCCAAAGAGTGCAATACATTGAGAAAAGCAGAGCCCAAATATACACAAATATAAAGCTGAAGAAGTTGATACTTGAGACAGGAGTAAAATTCTATTCATACTATCAAGGACATCTCATGTTTATAAAGACTATTATTTTCTGTTAAGCGTGAAAGTACATAAAATCATATTCCAAATGCGCAACACTCCCTTAAAAGTAAAAAGCTTTGGAGAAACTAATAGATGATGACTTTTAATCTGATCAGATCACTACTCCCCCACTTCTCAGCCATACTGCATTATAGCTTTGGCAGAAAAATTGACCCCTGTGTCAGACACAAAACAGAAAAACACAAGTTAAAAGTTAACAGAAATGAGGAGTGACTGAACAGAGCCGAGCAGCTAGCAATAAACACTAACCAGACACCGCTCTTTGAGACACACCTTAGGGGAATTTCTCTTGCAGTTGTCAAGCTCAGGAAACCCTCAGTGCCCAACAGTGTTCCAGGGTAAAGTCCCGGATACCTTGCTTCAGCACAACAATTGAGCAATTCTACTAAAATCCTGGACTCTGCTAACTCAATAGGAACTCTGCCTTCTGCTTCACCCAAAGAGATGAGTGTGAGATCACATGTGGCTGGTTGAGGCAGAAGCCAGCCACCATCCTGTTAGCCTTTCAGCACTGGTCAATTCCCAGTTTCCCTTTCCTTTACCTAAGGTCAGAAGAACAGGGGGGTAAGGAATAACAACTACAACGATTTCTCGAAAAATACATTTTTGCGGGTCTTAATTATAGTCTCATTGATCAGAAAATTGCCCATTGCAGTCTCCTGTGTCAGTGTTTGAGGATGCTACCTCTTGTGGATAACCATCTAAATTCAGATTTCCCTAAGAGAGAACTACAGCTCTGCATGTTTTTAAAAGCCAGATTATATCTACAGCCACTCTTCTGCAGAGATGCATAGAAGAATCCAATCACATGAACTACCTTAAAGCCAGAAAGAAATGGGAATAACCTAGCCCCCAAAATATTATTGAGGCTAGAAGAAAAGATTTTAAAAAGAAAACCAAATCAAAAGCACAACAGACCGTTCAATGTGCAAAGATTCCACCTGAGAGTGCTGTAAGAGACAGATGTTTTGAAGAGCTGCTGTGGATGTTACTCTTCAAAAATCAAATCTCTTCCACATTTGTTCAGCCATTTCAGATCCCTGACAAAAGAGTAGGCAACGAGAGCTGTCAAGATGGACAAGATATTCCCAAATAAGCATGACAGGAACAAAATTATTTGCCTTTTAAGGAATCTGGTGTCTCCTCCTGTTGGCAATGAAGGAATTAAGGGATCCTAGTTCCCCAGCAAAGCTGGATGCGGAAGTCTATATAATTTCCTCATGTCCTCACTGCTGCCCACTGCTCCCTGCTGCCTTGCCAAGCTGTGATGAGGAGGATCCCTATAGGATAAACTGGCTGAAGTAGCTCTAGCTCCCAAGTTCACCCCCTACCTGTTGTGGACCTGTTGATTATGCTTTTTTTTTTTTTCACATATTTAATCAGAAGTTACCAGTCAGAAGTGCAGCAATAACATACCTATTCCCTAGGTACAAACTACCTGAAGGTTAATGAATATGTAACAGCAACGGAATAAGGCATTGTTCCTAACAGACTGCTTACCAGGATTTCTGGTTGTATAGCTGTCTTCATGCAGAATTCATCCTGTGTTCTTCAGCAGAATGAAATTACACTGTCAATTTTTCAATAATTCTGGGTAATGAACTCTCAGAGTTTCAAGGTAATCTAGATGTGGTTTGGGGCTAACTATTAAACAGACATTTTATGGTGCCATAGTTTCAGATAAGCTTGTTTCACAAGTAACTCAGATAATTAATTAATGCTTGTAGAAATCGCTTACTGAGAGGATGGCCCAAAGGATTCTATTTCCCCATGCTATTTTCACATTCTACATTTATTGTTGTTCAAAGAAAAATTCAAGTATCTCATTATTTATTTCTGAAGAGATGAGAATGCTATGCTGTGCTGCTCATTAAATATCCATAGCTGTTCTCTCATCGACTTCCATTAGGTCCCATTTCTAGATTTAATGATTTCTCAGTTCCCTTAACGATCTCCAAGCTAAGACCAAGTTCATCAGGTTTTTTAGTGCACTCATTGGTCAACTTGCCTTGCTGCCCAGACCCTGTCTCAGCTCAATACTCGCAACATTGATTGAAACATCTCTCCCCACGGAAGTTAAATTCTACTTGAAAAAGCAATTCAACATAATTAACCTCTTGCCTCTTTTTTTTTTTTTTTCAATGCATCTGACGAAGTGGTTTCCTTCCATTGGAGCTCTGGAATAATAAAATTGTAGAAAGCAGTCAGCAGCTGTATGGTAAGACTTGCATTCATGAACCTCAATTTTCCCTCACAAATGAAACATCCAAGTTACAACTAAATGCCAAGAGCAGTAGAAGTAAACTTAATTTATAAAAAGCAACAGCAATCAATAAAGCACGCCTTAGCAGCTGCTAATACAATGCACTTTGTCAAGAAAACTGTTATTTAGTTAACCTGACAGACTTACTTCTGAACAAGAAAGAGAAAGACTTGATGGTAGGCTGAGAAATTAATAAAACAAGATAAATAAGAGTGGGAACATTAGCAAGTTTCTCACTTTGGACTGTATCCACAAGTGTGTCAGAGGCATGTGGAAAAGGGAGGGAAAAGGACCAATCAACTAATAATTCAGTTCTGCTTTATCATCATTTACACATTTGAAGTTTTCCTCCCTATTGCCTACATTCTCTTACAATCCTTCATCGGTACATCACCACCAAAGGATGAAAATGATGAGTTAAGCATCAAGCCCCAGGAACACCCAAAAGCCAGGCTTGATCTGAATGGCCAAGAGAGTGGGACTGGCTTCACTATGGGGAAACTCAAGAGGTTTATCATGAGGAGAGGAAACCAACTTAGGTAAGGCTTTAGACATACGGAGCTGAAGGAGGAGGAAAAAGAGGAGGAGTGCCTTGGTGCACAGGCTTCATAGGTGTAACAGAAAGGAGCAGGCAGAAGAGAAGAGAGTTGGTACAACAAAGACAAAGAAATAAGATGTTTAAAAAGCTAAGGGTAAATGCCAGTACCTGCATTTCTAGCACCGCAAGACAGGAACCGCAAGTACGCATGAGGCGAGTGGGCTGCAAGTAGTTACTGCTTCTGGTTACATCCATGCTTCCTTCCCAATTCAGTGAGATGGAGGAGATAAAACTTGAAGAAAAATCTGGATACTATTTTGCAAAGACCATGTATTTAATTCACTTTTATACAGGGTTCTAGTTTGGCCTGAAGCATTTGTTTGCAGAGTAACGGTTTTCTGGATCTTCGTTGTATTTTTAATGCTCAAGTATATTATCTCTCTTCCCAGCTACTGAACAGTTATACACGCATTATCCTTAATTGAAAATGAACACTCATTAGCTAATTTCCTTATATGTGCAGGTGATATTTATGTGAGACTTTAAAATCAATACCACCTTTTGCTAGTGCCAAAGGTACCAGTGCAGAGTAAAAACGTTTTTTAATGGTAGCCAATTCCATTCCATTATAAAATTAGTGGGAGTTAGGCCCTTCACTTTCATGAGCACAATTCTGCACCCTAAATCATAGAAATAGTGATCCTTTCTGCTTACTTAGCAAGTAAAGGGTTTCTTCTCAGCATTAAGCTAAAAATATCAACTAGATAATAAACCATACAAAGACTAGCCAGCGAGTGCCATTGTGCAGAAGTGTAAAAACTCGTTTTGCATTCTCTGAGAAGATCCAACTCCCCTGCTTATATTTTTGGTGCAAGTAAATGCAAAACAAACCGAGTCAATGTCTACTGTCAGCAAAGTTCAGCACATGGCAATCTTTTCTATCTTTCCTCAGTGGGCTGTAATTTAAAGAAAATGTTTTGGGTTGTTCTTAATAAGATGGAGTTAATTACTTGACAGTATAGTTTCCAGTTTTTTCCCATATAAGCTTTTTGAACACAGAAATGTCTTATCAGCAGATTCTATGCACAAGCTCAAAAGCAAAACTCGAGTAACGAACTCAGCATGCTCCACTAAGTCACTCCTTTTCAATATGACTGTTGTACAGAATTTATTTTTACTTCTTTTCCCCATATACTTAGAGAAATATGTCATAAAGCAAATAAAACACTGTATTTTATCATAAATGAAAGCCATAAAATACCTCATTATCGAGATTTCTTTCTGAAAGATTTTATTAGCAGGCAACACAGGCCAGACACTAAATCAATTTCATTAGGTAAATGCATCTCCAAGAAGCTTCTGGCAGGACACATCTCATAAAGTGGAAAATCCTTCCCACTGATGCAAGTCGAGAGCATGTTAACGCATTACGTCATTCTAAATTGGATCTTGCACTTAATGCTGATGAAGGAAGCTCCTCCAGACCTATAGGACTGAAGTCATTAATAGACCTTTAGGCATGCTGAAGAAACAAAGGAAAAAAAAAACAATTTTTGTCCTGCATCATTAGAAGTTTATCGGTGGTATTTCTTTTGTGCATACGTTTACCTCGGTTGCTGTAGCTAGTGCAGAACAGCAGAGGTGAGGAGTACAGATCTCTAACCCAAGAGGGAGATAAATGCATACACCTTCCTTATGAATGCAGCATTTGACCCATTTCTGTCAGCACAGCAGAAGCTGCTTCACAAGGGCAGGTTGCAACCAGCAGTGCTCAGTGAGACAAAGCCTAGCAGAAGATGGAGGTGTACACCAATCCACCTTGTCCCTCCCTCCCTCCTCCTCCCTTTGGGCTCAGGCAGCACCTAGACAGATCTCACCACAACTGATGCAAATTTAAAGTGCTGCATGGCCATGACACTACTGTAACCAGGACCTCCAAGTCCAACAGGAGAATGATCTCATCAGGAACCAGGAAGGCAAGTTTGGCCTTGGGCTGGAGGAGGTGACGCTAATGCTTGCCTTACTTTATAGATGGAATGGGCCAGCCACCACTGCCATGACTCTTCTTCTCAAAAGGTCCCACAGGCATAGGCAAATGCCACTGGGGTCAGACACACAGGAACTCAGAGCAAAATTCTCTGGGACAAGACCTCTGTAAACTCCTCTGCAGAGGGGAACAGCAGATGAACTAACTCTCTTAAAAGCCCTGCTGTCTTTGAGGCTATTAGTCTTGAGCGCTAAGGAGAGAGTGAACTTGTGTTTCCTACTAGATGGAAGCTGGAAGATGCTTCCACTCACAACCAATATATGCACAGAAAAAAACGCATAATTCCACAACAATAACTGCTTTAATTACCATAAAACCACCCACCAAGGTAATGCAAAAAAAATAACACAAATGTGAAATTCACTACTGAGTTGCACAGAATAAATCTTTTTGATGATACTGGCATTTCTGACTAGCTTTGTTACATTCAGAAAGATCTTTAAATCTCAAAACAAGCACCACTATTGCAAGCTGCAGTCATCCGTCAGCTCCCTGCTATGCCAGCTCACTTGACATTACAGCTGGTAGTAGAGGGGAGGGAAAGAAGCATCGCAGCAAATTCTTACGGCTGGAATATATGGTTTGCAAAGTGCTTACTATTTACATTTATACTAAAAAAATGCCTGGGTGCTCTAGTACAGCATAGGGAGCCTAGAAGTTTTTGTCAAAGACTGACACCTGTATCTCTAATGGACCACAGCCAAAGAACACATGACAGAAAGATTAAGGAAAGAAGCATATAAAGTAATCAAGCGTATCACTACCTGTACGTATATATATTTTAAAAAAAAATCTAGATTTAAAGCTTAAGTTATCATGAATAGAAAACTTATACATTAATACACACTAGCCATAACCTCTTGACTGATTTCTGATGAGAACAGTAGCTGAAGAGGAATTCTTATGAGTTTTTTAAGGAAAGAAAGCAAATATCCAGTGAGTAAGTCTGGAGAAGTATTTATGTGTCTGTACACACATGCACACACTCACAGTTACCAAAACATACACCTAAACCAGCACAAATGTCATATCCAGCAGCACCATTCTCACAAAAAAAACCCCCATTATTCTTCTCTGAGATGCCACCGCCACGTACCAGTCCACTGTAGTCCATTTTGATGACTGGACATACCATGATCACATCTAATATGTGTTTTAAATGGGTAAAACATTTTCAGGTTTATATTCTTGGCATCTCTCCTCTGTCGTACATTCATTCCCTAAAATCCAGTAAAGTTCCTACAGTTTAACAAACTCACCTAACTTTGTGCTTAGCATCCTTAGCTGCATGACAGAGGGGGTCATGCAGTAATATTGCTGACTGCAACAACCTTTTCTGATTTGGACCTTAATAGTATTAGTCTAAGCCCTGCGGAGTCACCTCTGCTTAAGAAACAGTGCCTGTTTTATTTTGCTTCCTCAGGCATGCAAGAAGAATTAAACTTCCAGCACTGTTTATCTGGCTCTCAAATGCAGAGGGAGCATAACGTTTTACATAGCAACCCTCTGCCCTCCTTCCAGCCTGATTATCACCAGCTTTCCTATTCTGATTTTCCTGCCTACAGTCTCAAGACTTTGCAGGATGAGTACGTGCCCTTGGGGCAGTTCTAGTAAACAACTTGGAAACTGTAATTCTTAAACACAGGGACAAAGAAAATAGAGGGGGGGGGGGAAAGAAAACAGAAGAAGGGAGAAAAGGGAGGAAGAAAGGGAATAGGAAAGCTTTTGCCCTGGTGTATTTTATTTTCTTAACATTATTTTTCTAAGAGTAACAAGATCCTTTCAATGTATTATCCTCAGTGATACAATATATGTATAAATATGCCTCAGGTAGCCTCCCACACCCACAACTCTTCTATTGACTCACAGAAGGGCAAAAGGAAAAGTGCCACGCTTTCTGACTTGCGTTCTGGCCCATGCTTCATTCGTTCAACCCTTGGAGATATATAACTGGCCTAAGTCTGATGACCTTGCCAAGAGAAGAAAGAGAAAGAATCCTTGGAAGAAGAGGGAAGCCTATGATCAGAAGCTTCTTCTAAGCTCTGACTTCCCTGTCCCATCCGCCTACAGATGCAGTAATATTAAACCCATCAGACCCATCTGCAGAGAAGTTTGATTTACTTGGGAGGATCTTTGCAAAATCAGCCCTGCAGTCCCACACAGACCAGAAGAAACCTGGGGAAGGCTGATGCTCCAAAGGCAACAGCAGAAGGTAGCACTCGTGCTGCAGCCTGCAAGGAGCGTATAACAAGCTTTCGGTGAGAGCTTTCCCTAAGGAATTCCCGCAGAAATGAAGGGGAGCACAAGGTCCTCAGAAAGTCCTGTCTTCTGGGGAGAGTTTAATAATCTATCATAACAGACATTAAGCTTTTCTACCAAAATATTAGAAAAAAATACCGAGGTGCTTCTTGACAGCTTACTCCCCAACCGTTCTAAGCATTTCTACCTTATTAAGTAAATGCCTCCAGTGAAGTTTTAAAATTGCCATTTGAATTTGCATCACTGTCTTACATGAAGCGTTTGGCAGGTAACCATATCGCCAAAGGAAAATAAGAAAACAATTTGTTTCCTGGGTATTCTCTCTTATTCCAACTTGGCAGATTACCTGTAAGATACTTGTATAACATATGGTTTATATATTTTGTCTGTTTGAAAAGCAATTTCCTAATCAAGACTTCCACTTTACGTTGAAACTCAGTCTATCAAAGAATATATTCAGGAACTGATTTTTTTTCTGTACAAAGGAAAAATTACCAGGACTAAACTAACGGAGAGCTGAAAAAAAAGAGCCTGGAACTATCACTTTGAAATGGCACATTATGAGGATTTCTCTCCTCCTTCATTAGCTAGCTACAGAACAAACAATATTTCAGCAACATTCTCACATTAGAGCTGACAACAACAGCACAACTGAAGACTTTGCCTTCATCATGATTAATTTCATTTTGTGAGATAATGTAGTTTTTACAACTCTGGTTCCACTCTATTATAAAAGGCAACTCAGCTTGAAGAAATTGCTTACTACACTGAGCTCAAAGGATTGGATAACAGCAGCTAAAACAATTAGACAATCTTTTAAAAAAAACAGTAACATTTATTTTATGGAAATGTGGGGGGGGAAGCCCCGTTTAATTGAAAAGCGGGGATTATAAATAGTTCTATTGATTGTCTGTAATGTGCACTAAAAAATGCACTTGGATAACACAAGAGGCCTTGATACATCTATTATAAACAGTGCATACTTGGTCAGGTTTCCACAGGAGCCTTCAGAAGAAAGAAGCCTAAAGAAGAAAGGAGCAGGCAATGACTGTAGCTAACCACAAGCTTCTAAAGGAGTGGAAAGCCTCAAACCTTTCACATGCTGGTACAAATTATTGGACTGCTCCTTGATACAGCTGCTTGAAAGGTGTAAGCGTCATTCTGAACTAGCACCTGGGCTCTCTCAACAGTCAGTAAAGAGGAAGAGGTGTCTCCAGAGCATAATTTATCGTACCCAAATATAGGTGAAGCTTGGGAGCTGCCCATTCCCTTTGATAAACCTAGCTTAGCACATTTAGGTTTTATGTGGAAAAACTTGCATGTCATGAATCCTTCTCAGTGTAAACATAAATCTTACACTGAAGGTCAAGGGAATCTATGCAGAATTCAGGCTTACGTTATGTTTGTGAGGGAAGTATCAGCAGAAATTTTGGGGAAATCCCTACAGAGACACATTGGTAGAAAACTACCAAGACAAGCGCGATATACAACATCACAGTGACAGGAAAAATGAAGTGCTTTTGTCATACATGGCCTAGAAGTTCATTTACATACATGTTCAGTAGTATAGATACATTGAGAAACGTTTCAGAGGGAGTCCCATTGCTTCTTTACAAAAACAATAGTAAACAGAAGGAGAACTGGTGTGCAAATCCTCAATACAACTAAAGCCCTGCTTGAAAGCAGAGTTTCCTTTGAGAACTGGGTACTGGTCTTTGAACTGTAATTCCTGAAAGAGTTACTATTCTGCATGCTGTGGAAAGGGCCGAACCCCACGGGACAAACTGAACAGTGTCAGGCATACCCCATATTTTGCAGGACTGCCTTCTCCTGTGAAGTCCTGGAATATACCTCTATTCAGCAGACAGGCATAGCATATTATATTGTGAACGTGTATATGACCCTAAAATTAGCAGGCTAACTGAAAGCAAAACAGATTATTTGTAGGTGTCCAAAATCTGTTTTGAGAGACAGGTAGCAGGTCAAGGCAACTATTATATGTATCTGAGGACGATCATGATTGGTTCATCCAGCAAAGACAAAGAAGTCTAGGACATGACTAATGTTCTAATAACTATTAATTTTCTTTCCTGAATGAATATACTTATATTTATCAAATATGTATTCAGTTTACTATGGATTAAGCTACCTGTCTCTAGAGGGGCAACTCAAATAGCAGGAAGGAAAAGCAATGCTTCTCAGCTCTAGCACAAGTTTCATCTCTCTCATGCTTGAGGTGTACAATGTGCAGAAAAGCCAGCCTTAGCGCAGCCTGGTCCTGTACAGCCATGCAGCATGGAGAAGAGGTCACGACACAGGTGTGAATGACTGTCTGGAGCCTTGCATCCTTGTGCAGACAAGCACAGGGCTAACACATGATATCTGAGGTAGCTGCGTCTTTTTTGAAAGGATTTTCACACAGCAGTGCTCTGATTCCGAAGATGCCCTCTGCTTGCTTTCCACTGAAATTACAGCTCCTTCACTTTGGCTCAGCATGACCAAGGAGCTTTACCTGATTTGTTCCTGATCTTGAGTCTTTGTGCTTGCAAACAAGCCTCTACCTCTGCCTTCCTCTGTAAAGGCAGTACCTCCCACTCCCCGCTCTCATCCTGTCCAGAGAGATCACAAACTCTGCTGTGGAGACATTCATGTCCTGACCACTGGTCCCAGGGTTGCCATATCCCCAAAAGCACAGTCACTTGCTCCTGCCTCCCCCTCAAGCCTCCTTGGCCATCCCTAGTCCTTCACCACTACTTATTCCTCTAAACAGCTCTGGAGGCAGCTGAAAAGAGCATCAAACCAAGTGGTTTTAAAATACCAGGCAGTTGAGGAGAATAGTTACTACATGGCTGCAGGCTTGTCCTAACAGCTGACACCTGTCCACATGCTGCTCTGGGGGCTTGTCCCCTGCACTGTCCCCTCCCATGGCCAACAACAGGTGCCTACTTATGGTCTGGGGTGTATATTCCCAGCCACTGCTTCCAAATCCAAACAAATTTACACATCTGCAACTAGAAGTTCTCAAGACAATATACTTTCTGGTTTCCTTTCCTTGATAAGAAGCATTTCCCATGGGGACCAAGATTACCTCTCATCTCTGTGCTATCACACTGCAGTCCTGTGTGGCGTTCTCCCAGCCCGCTTCTACTGAAATGCTGCAATGCTGTCATTTTAACATGGTTTTGAATATAAAAAGTCAAAGACTATTTGACTAAACCTGAATCAGAAGAAAGGATTAGGAAGGCAGAGGAATAATAATACATCAATTTAGCAGAGTTCTTGCTGTGAATATAAAAAAAAAGTATGTCAGTAATTTGCACTGATTGCTTAGAGAAAATTCAGAGTGCATGAGCTCTCTTATCTTTGCGCTGCACCTTTTTTTGTTGTGCTTGTACCAATGCATATTTTACAGAGATTAATATGCTCCCACCAAATCCATATAGTCTTATGAAATCCATGGGGACATCTGGCAACAAGCTATCAGATCTTTTTTCACCATGCTCCTCGCAAACGGATTAGTAACCAGTGAAGTATTCATAAGTGAGAGGGTAAAATGAACTGGATGCTTTATTGATGCAGAGAGGAGATCAGTGGGAATTCAAAATATGAAGTTGCAAGATAACATGAGGCTGATTGAAGGATCTTTTCCCCTGAATTTGGCAACAGCAAGCAGCTATCAAAAAAAGTACATAAAGTAGAAAGGGGTCACTAACAATATCAAAACTTAAGGAGTTAATGTCTTCAGCAAGCTTATCATCCTTTGCACGTTTTCACTGACTTCACATGAATACACGATCCAGGGTTATGTCTTATGTAAAAAGGAGGGAAAGGAAACAAATGCAGTTGGGAAAAGAACTATCATTAGTAGATTATATAAAATTCAAGAATTTATTCCCCATTTATGCCTCCTCTTGGCTTAAAGAAAACCCTTCATAACTTACTGAATTTAGCAGCTATATTGGACCTAATACTATCCCATACTATCCCAAAGAACTACTAGAAAACCAGCTTAACCCAGCATCAAAACCAGATACTGAGAGCTTGATACATAAAGTTTCTGTTGATACTCGTTGTACTTGAGTCTCATTCTGAACCACCACTGAAAATCTTGGCTGTGACTGACTTGTGTTACCAGAATCAGCATTGATAAAATAGACATGGTCTAGACACAGAAATTTAAGACAATTGAATAAAAGCAGCCAACAGGTTCAAAATATTTGTTCTAATAAAGATTTGTTAAATCTTTAACAAATTGGGGTAGACTTCCACAGAAAAGATAGTTTTGGAAGGAGCAAAGCCTGCACCACATACTTTAATACACACCACAAAAAAAACACCGACAGTGTAACACATTTGGGAGGTTTGTTTGGGAGTAATGGAAAAGTACAGCAGCAGACAATCAAAAGTACCCAACAGCCTTCACGAGGGCAGTTCACACAATATCTGTGTCCTTTATCTGCAGTCTAGAAGAGCTGTGCAGCTTTATGGTGACAAGCATTACAATGAACCATTTATTTTCAAAACAATCACACTAAAAAGATTTACAGCACGTTTACAAGATCTAGTACTAATTTTTTGCAAGAACACACAATTGATCACTATTAAAACACAGGCTTAGATCAGTCATTTGCCCTGCTACTAGGTAGGTTTGTCACCTTTTTTGTCATCAAGACATGTAGGTGAGCGAAAGGCAAACATAACGATGGATTTATGTGGTGCAATGTAATTTTGTTCTGCTTAAACCAAACATCTGTATAGCCTAACAGATATCATGCCCTCCTGAATTCTACTTCAAAATCCAAGAGCATATCTATCAAAGCAATTACTTACATCAAAACCGGCTGTAAATTGAATGCCAGAAAGCAGAAAACACAGCAAGGTGGTTCCACAACAGCCTTGAAGTTCTGATCAGTTCTCCAGGGCATCACAAACACAGATTTCAGGAAAACTGCAAAAAATCCACCACTGTCTTCAACCAAGTCCCCTGACTGCAAATACATCTCCACTCCAGGAGAGCCATGAACAAGCTCTGTCCACTTCTGAAGCAAATTCACTTTAACAGACATCTCAGTCACCAAGAGCCAGGCCAGCACAACGTGGCATCTGATCTAGGGGAAGCCAATATCCCTCATGCTTCAGCTCCCTTTCTGCTCCCATTTTGCTGTACAGCTCCAAAGATGTAGAAAGCAGCAACTATCATGCTAGTAGCGTCTTGTTGTTGCAGCAATGAGTAGGTTTGTGGAAAAGTAGTAGGGAACAAGAAGAAAAACAAAACAATGGCACTAAAAAAAAGGAATAAAGTACCATTAAAAGAAAACAACCCTATCTAGTAGTTATCGTAGCTATTGTTACTCTAAACATAGGTTAAAAATTGAGAAGTATGACCAAGCTGATCACTTTTAAGGGACAGGCATTGAAAATTACATAAATAATAGTTGTTTAGCTAAAAAAAGTACCATTTTTTTGTTTGGACTCTGAAAGATGCTGTCATCTGTTCTGCAGAAGCCAGGCATTCAAATTCCCAAAGACTTAGTTAATCAACCAGTAGTACAAGAAAGCAAAGGAAAATGGTTGACCTCCTGGGAAATGACACAGGCTTGTGCACATCTCAGATCCATCGTGTAGTTTGCTTATGGTAGAAAGTCAGCCAGCAGCTAAGGATTCAGAGGCTGGACAAGCTGCATGTTGCATATACTCCAGAGCCACTCTACACCAAGACCCCAAGTCCTCAAACACCTCCAAAAGGGCAGTAAGGTAATTCCTGTGAGCCCTCACCACTAGGCAACTCGTACATCCTTGTATGCCCGAGACCCAAAATCAGTAATTTGTGTTTGCCTTTACCTAGGCTGTGCCACTGTGCACCTTAATTTGAGCTTCGGATATGAAGAAGAGATATGTTAAGATATAGAAGAGTCATCGCCAGAAAAATACACTGGCCAGTCTCTGAAACAGGAGTGAGAGGAAGACCTATATGCTACAGTAATTCTTGGTTCGTACTTTTCCCCTAATTACCAATTTAATGAGTGCCCCTTTGTTTTTCAGGTCACTCCCCAATTATATATTACATGTTTTCTTAGTTCCACAACCTTTAATTCTTTTCCAGCGTTGCAGAATTAACTGGACAGGGTTCTTAATCTTGTCTCTACAAAGAACTTGTTGTAATTGCAATGAATGCTTTCATTTTGCTGGTGTCTGAAATACGATTTGCAGGGGAAGGGGGAGTGCGGGTTGATGCTAGTCCCATCATTAATAACATTCTTGCAGGGATTGTAGTGGTGGGAGTAAAAACCCCAAAGCTTTTATGTAATAATAAGCATGTGTCTGCACGTGAACTGCTCCTTTAAGAAGCCTTGGGCTAGTGGAAGAAGGGGGATCCAGAGAAAAGACAGCCCTACAGCTGTATAACAGAGGGCAGAGGTTAACTTCGTTGGTATTTTTATCGCAAGTATGGTCACTGCATACCCTCTCCCTGAAGGCTTCACTGAATTAGAAGTGTTTGCCATCGGCACCGCCCTGCTGGTAGAAGGTAAGCTCAGAACAAGACCTTAGCAGCAATAAGAGTTTTGCCCTTATTATTCCTGGTGGGAGGGGGAAGGAAAATTGAAATGAACAGTATTTGTGGTACACTGACTCAAACCCGTGGTGGTTACTGTATCTACATTACCAGAACTTCTGCCGAGTACTTCAGGATGAGCTGCAAGCTGTTTGCAGCGAAGAGCTGCTCTGTATACATAGCTGCCCTATAGTGGAGAAGTGCTTGCTACCTAGCTTTCATATCAAGAATTTGGGATGCAAGATTGTGTTGTTGACTTTTAAAGGCAATTTTGTCTTTCTTGAGAGAAAGATGTTGAAATGGCCAATGACCTCTCAATAAAATTGGCCTGCTTGTTTTGTGGACTGTGATGGCTGTCTTGTAATCAAAGATGTTCAAAATAGCCTGTGAACTATTAGCGTACATCCAGGTAGTGTTGGTAGCACTGAAGTTAATGGCTGTTGAGCAAATGTAACAAACAGAAATATACTTGAATGATATTCAAAACTTCTCAGTGTTAAAAAGCAAAATTTGAGTTAGGAGACCATATTTGTTTAATTTAGAAAACATGGGATTTTCTTAAGGTATGTGTCGCTTTGAGAGACTGCAACAAAAATGTGAATTTTTGTCTACCTGGCAGCTAAAAGAGGACAGTCTCGTAGCTAGGATTATTTCTGTGTCAGTCACTGGTGTCTCTTCTGAACTACATCTCAATCAGAGCCTGGGACCCCATCCCTGCAGAACGCTGCTCAGCTGGGGATGGGCCCAACAGCAGAGGAGGAGAGGCTGTAAACTCCATCAGAATGGAATAAATGCTCAACAGCCCACCCCACAAACATGGAGCTTGGGAGAAAGGAGGATGCTTGCCCTCTCCTTGTGGGAAGGTTCCGCTAGAAGACAGCATCACATCTCCCTGCAAAGGAAAGCTAAAAGAGCTGCATCGGAAACTCTTCCTTGGAAATCAGAAAGAGAGAGGAAAAAATCTTCTACTACTTGACCAGGGGCATTCTGCTGCCTAAACAGAATTCAGGGTTAAACCTGGCCAGCAGCCAGTAAGCCATCTGCAGGGCCTGGCGTGACTTTGCACTTCATTACTGGGAGGGGAGAAGTGGCAGGAGGACAGGGACACCACCGAGTGCTCACAGAGCCTGACAGCCAGTGTCCTGCCGGGAAACAGTGGTACCACATCCCTTCCAACCCACCCACCCCCACGGGCTGCCACCCACTGGGGACCCGCAGCCTGTTGAAGTCAGTCTGGTACAGGCTGGTAACCGTAACCTTCACTTAAAACTAGGTGTGGTCTAACACATTCATGTTTTACTAAAAACAAATATTTCCTATGGGGTTTTAGGCAGAATGTGCCCAGTGGATTCGCAATAGCATTATCATCTGGCTTAGAAGATCAAACTAAATTGAAGATTAATTCTGTTTCTCAGAGACTGAGAGGAAGGCAGTGAACACCTTTTTTCTTGAGTTTCTATGTGCAGCTTGCGAAAAAGTGCTGGGGAAGAGGAAAACCTTGCATTCACTTCATTAATGGGACATGTTTGCTGTTCTAAAATGAAAACTCAAAGCTATTTTTTTTTTAAGCAAGTTCTCAGTTTGTACATTCATGCTAGCCTTCGAGAAAGCAGAGTGGGGCAAAGCCTGAGTCTTCCAAAAACAGGGGAAGCATAAAAAAAATTTGATATAGTAATAACTCTCTAGCTCTACACTAAATATGGTCAACAATTTACCCTGTGGGTGGGAGGTAAGCTGACAAGGGGGTGAAAAAGAACAGCAGATCTCAAATGGCTGCAAATACTTGTCCTGGAAATATTTTGTTATATGTTGTGTAACAAAAGACGCACATCAGCTGTTACTATGGTTATGCCATCAGCCATTAACGCAATTAAGGGAGAAGCAGGATTTCTGACTAGAAAAAAATCATCCATCTTATGTAACTGCAGAATTAAGACAATGAGCATAAGTAACTTTGCCACTTTACAGAATTAGGGGATATGGGATTTTTTGCTGTACTACATTTCTCTTTCCAAGAAGAGCACAAAGAGAAAGGCATGCTGCCTCTCATCTGACTGAGACTTAGAGATGGGATGTTGAGTCAGAGCCTCATCAGAGCTACAATAATTCAGGTCATCTTTAAAAGGACATTAAAGGACAAAGCTTGGGTTTAAAAATCAGCAAAGAACAGGTTTCAGGGTGACACAGCTCCATGCTGCGTGAATAACTAGGGTTGCTTGGGTGCTGCTCTCTGAGGACCAACAGTAACTTATTTATTTAAATCTATCAGTGACTGATTTTTATAATTAGATTATTCCTTTCCATGTATAGTCTATTGACGAAGGACAGTAATAAGATTGAGCTGGTGTGATTCAAGCACTGTCTAGGTTAACCCTAGAAGGAAGCCCAAAGGAAGGCAAGCCGACAGAAAGGCAGCTGAGGGATTTCTATGCTTGAACACAAAAGAATGTTACAATTTATATTAAAACCAACATATTTCTCTACCAAAGACAGGTCTGGAAGTGTGTGCAGCAGCAGCACATGCTGGCTGTCAGCTCCTCAGAAGCTGCCTCCTCTGCTACTCCCTTGCTCCGACCCATGATGGAGCTGGGCAAGGAGGTTTCTCTATTAAAACCGAAGGCAGAATTACAAATCAGAGTAAATAATTCCTGCTCTGCATGACTGTCCATATTTTTGATGCAGTCTGAAGCACTGGTTTCTGCAGTCACCTATGACTTCTGTCCTGAAAGTCTTTGTAACATACACACAGACTGTGCCCACTACAGACATTCCTCGTGCATGAGTTTCCACAGTAATTATTGTTCTCTCATTAAAGAAAACAGCAGTATATTGCAGATATTTTCCATTTCCAGCTGATCTATGACAAACAACTCTGTATTTCAGCCCTGCTTGGTTTCTGTCTGAATGGCTTGACAATTATTTCCTTCCGAAAAATCAAAGAACTCCGAACACCCAGCAATCTGCTGGTTCTCAGCATTGCACTCGCTGACTGTGGGATCTGCATCAATGCATTCATCGCTGCTTTCTCCAGTTTCCTAAGGTATATTCTCTTTTTCCTAAAGATGCTCAGAAAAAACACATGAAAATTAACAGCTTAAGTTCCAAGAGGTCAAATTAATTGACTCTCTATAATAGCATACCACCTAACAAACCTTCCCATTCTCTCAATCTGAAACAGCAAAAAAACTCTGAATAGTTTTACCAAGCAAGTAAAAAAGCAGACTTTACTGCATATAATCATTGACAGATTTTAAGGCTGATAATAGAAGATATTTAACTGCGCAGCTTTACCTGTGTTTATAGTAGCTACTCAAATATCAAAATAGTAGTACATTTTCATTTGACAAACTCTAGATTGGCTCCAAATTTATCTGCAGGTCTTTCTGTTTTGTTATGAAAAATGCAGATCTGTTAGCAAGGAGTTCACATTAGTTATGACACATTTGATTTTCCACATTTTCACATGTGTCATTTAATCAGAGGACAAAAACAAGCATTTCAGTGAATAATTACAACAAGCAAATCAGAAGCAAACAATACTCAAAAAAACCCAGGACCCTACAAAATAACTGATGAATAATTCCACTTAAGTAGCACGTCTTTAAACCTTGGAAATACCTTTAATAGGCAACGGAAATACATTTCAAGCCAGAATGTGACTATTTTATTCTCTCTTAATGGAGATAAAAACATTTTTGTAAACAAGTAAGTAAGAGCAAATAAGGCCTTATTCAACACTATTTTACCTCCTGTATAGATCACCCATTTCAGACACTTACGTGTCACTGAAATCACGTCTTTAAACCTTGGAAATACCTTTAATAGGCAACGGAAATACATTTCAAGCCAGAATGTGACTATTTTATTCTCTCTTAATGGAGATAAAAACATTTTTGTAAACAAGTAAATAAGAGCAAATAAGGCCTTATTCAACACTATTTTACCTCCTGTATAGATCACCCATTTCAGACACTTACGTGTCACTGAAATCTATAAAGATACCTTTATTGGACTTAGCCAAAAAGCTTAAGTCAGTATATCAAAATGAGCTTGGTTTTAACAGTCGCAGGACCCTTTCCTGTAAATAGGAGCAGGAAGTTTCCCAGCCTCCCAAAACGTCAGCTACCACCTGTTCAAAAGGACTTCCTTGGTAGTCACCTAATTAATTGTACTGGCGTTCTGTAAATGCACAAGAAAAGAGATTGATGAAGGTTTCTGTCTCCAGTCAGCTTTATAAGCACTAGAGACAGGTTAGATGAACACAGAGAGGAAAAAAAGCCATGGCTCCTTGCCTTGGGTGACAGGACACTGAAGGCACATGTTAACAGATGTCTGCTGCATGAGACCACCTCAGGGTTCTTTTCATACTAAGTCTGCAAAGACATTTGGAGGCCTCAGTCTTGCTATCAGGAGTATTTTTATTCATTGTGAACATGTCTACTCTGTTTCATGGTGAATACTGACTTTCCAAGAGGTTATTTCTCATTGGTACTTCCACATGTTGATGAATTGGCTCCTGCCAGAGCGTGCAAATTTTGAAGATATGGATAATTAGATGAAATTTTTATTTCAAATAAAACTTTCCAACACATACATGAAGGTTCTGTTTTTTTCTCCATATTAAGAGCAAAAACAGCTGTTGTACAATATCAGACACCACAGCAAAACATGCTAGCAAATACCTGAAGGCAACCACAGTAAGAGCTTTTACAGCGTTTCTCAGAAAGCACATGCACAGGCTATCATTTTGCCCTCTCCATTAATGCAATTTCCAAACATGTCCTCACCTTTTTCTATAATTTTCTTAATGAATTCCTTGTTTGTTGACAGATACTGGCCCTACGGCTCTGAAGGCTGTCAAATTCATGGATTCCAAGGCTTCTTGACAGCACTAGCCAGCATCAGCTCCAGTGCTGCAGTCGCCTGGGACCGGTACCATCACTACTGTACAAGTAAGGGCTGCAATTTATCTTGCAACTTTGCCCAGATTCTACCATAGTGCAGCTTGCTTAGATTTCAGAGGCTCAAAGAAACCACATATTTACTATCTGCGTATCTTGTAAGTTTGTCTTATGCACTAGAGATAGAGCAAATAAAAATCAGTCTCTATAAAGGACCTTTTCCCCTAGAGATTTCCCACTAACCAACACCCTTCAAGAGATATTTACTCTTCCAGATCACATCGAAGTCCTGACCCTCTTGCCACACTTTCATGTTCTCCATATATATTGTTCAGTGTCCCAAGCAAAATCCACCTCCTCACATTGAATTAAAATCTATGCACCTTGCGCTTCCATCCAATACCCTGCTGCGTAGCAAACAGATCTTCAAGCCCATGCAGGATTTACTAATTACAGATAAATTTCACGTAGCTAGAAGCTGCTTCTACAGATACAGCAGCTGGAACCGAGCCCGCAGCAAAGCACTTTCACAGAGGTACAGTTGGGCAGACGGAGTCCAGCAGCCCCGTTGTGAGATGCACAGGCACCTTGGGGCACAACAGCAATTTGTGGGACTTCCAGACCCCATTATGAAGCCTGTGACTCAGTACATCTGTTCCCAAGCCAAGAACAAATTATCTGCAAGTTTCAATAAAAGTGGCAGAGATTTTTAAGTACTGGCAAGGGGAGGAATGTGTTATTTTTCTTCTCTTAGTGAAGGTAGGTTTTGGGGTTTTTTTTGTTCTTCAATTTAGTTTTTAACTAGCTCTGACACCTTAGCTGGACTTAATGGCAATCTAAATATTAGACAGGGAGACCAAACCAAGAAAAAAAGTCCACAAAAAAGGGAAATGTATGAAAGAGTATTTTTCATTTAGGTACAAAGCAGAGATTGACAGGATTGTCAAATATATGGATTTACAGAGATAGATAGGCTGGTTTTTTTGTTACAGAACTACCTCCCAAACTTTGGTGCTCCTGGAGTTATGCATTCATGTAACATGAGTGGAAACTTCCGCTGAATTAGTCTCCAGAGACACCAAGTCCAACTTGGCAAACTGTTAGGATTTGTGCTGAGACTCCAGCTGTGCTCCAGCCACCACTGCAATCGAGGAGAACAAGGGAATAACTGTATTCTCTTAGCACAGGTGTCAGGAAGCACAAAGGGCACTTATCTGCTGTAAAACACACTCGCAGCCTTGTGAGCACTGGCGCTGGCAAGATCTGCCTTCTTCTGAATATAGTCCACGTGGATAATATTTCCTTTTGTCTAATAAGATAGACTTGTGCTGTCTGCTGTATGAATGCTTTCAAGGGGCCTCGCCTCTCCCCAAACATCAATTTTCACAGCAGTTTAGTACCTGTCATCCCCACTTTCTCCAGGTACTCCTAAGTAGCTGATGTTTTAGAAGTTTTTAGGAAAGGACTAAGTGACAATCAGGATATACAATCTCATCGTCCTCATTAGGAAAAGGGAAAGAAACATGATACAAATTTATTCTGAAATGACATCTTAGCACACCATAATGCTAGGAATGCCCTAACCTGCACTATTTGGCCATTTTGGCATGTGTGGGAGCTCTGCCACTCAGGAAAAATGAATGAGGTTTTACCATACAGATCTGCATCTTTCACATTTCCTGCTAAAGCCAGGCTCTCTCCAGAGAAGTGAGGATTCCAAGGCACCTCATACGACCTCCCTATCCCCCAAAAAATTGTGTCCCTTTGGCAATGTTGATAGACAAAGGCAGTTCTCCTTTTCTTGCTCTAAAGCACAGGTTGCTCAGACCACTTCACAAAATATTTTCTAAATGAAAGTGTAAAAGTAGGCTGGGGAAGAAACCAATGAGCTGCAAGCACTTCAGTCCCCTCTGCTCTTAGCATCCAACAATGCCCTTCAGGCATGGTCTCCATGCGATTAAAGCAGCATGTGTTAAAACACACCCAGAGCACACAGTGAAGGCATTCAAACTGATGATCCCGTTGAGAGTGGAAAAGTTGACAATTCTTTTTCCGCAACTTTTGTAAAGAATTCAGCTAGGGCAAGGAAATGGGGTTTTTTCATGTCCGAAAGCCCCAAATAATTCAAGCTGTAAGCTAAATCCCTACCAACACCCTTTGGACACTGAAATGTGTCTGGAGTTGGAACAGTAGCATCTGTATTTTACAAGAAAGAGAGCCTGAAAATAAGCATGTCTGTGGAAAGACATTTTACTCTCTGCAACATTGACTTTAATGCTTTCATGTCATGCGCTCCTTCAGTCAAGAACACAGGGAAAGACACCCTTAGGGCACAAGACTCTTTACTTTGCACAAATTGTTACTTACTGATGGCCAAACATTGCTGCTATTACTGAAAAATTTGAACAACGAAACAGAAACAAAGACAAAAACCCAGAAGGTTTTCAAAGCTTATGCTCTGTGGCTATTCCAGTAAAACCAGTCACTTCTAGTTTCATCCTTCACATGCTGATTGCAAGGAATATTAAGTCATTTCATAGATATGTTATACCAAGCCTACAGGCTATGCTGAGTTCTCAATCCATACATTAAACTCCTGTTGACACTGGCTCGAATTGCATGCCCGTACAGAAGGTACAAAATGCCTTTGCCTAAAAAAATAAAGGTACCGACATTTTATCTCGATTCCCTGGCAACTGGTACTCCTTGCAGACTCAAGTGCATCATCACCAATGTTTTTATGTTCTAACAGTTTCCAAGAAAATCTTTGTTGTGGCATTCCTCAGCTCAACACTTGATTATAGACTATGCATATTTCTGCATAAAGATCATCCAGTTCCAACCCCCCTGCCATGGGCTGGGACACCTTCCACTAGATCAGGTTGTATCAAGGTAGACATTGTCAGTTCTCACTTCCTGGCCACTCAAATGTGGAAAATATCCCAAATTTTGTTTGTAATGTAGCAAAGGAGGAAGGAAGCAGCAGCCTGAGAGATCTCACTGAACCTGGGACCAGACAGGCAGAGGGTAGCTGGTGGGCAAGCCAGGGGGTCAGCAACCTGACAGCACAGAGGCACCTACAGCTGAGATATCTTTGTTGAAGGCATTTCAATCTAATGCGTGATTCATTTTGTTGAAAGGGTAGCAAGCTGCCATGAGCAGATTACGGAGAGGGGAAGGATCCTGGTCTGTTTCTTTACTTTCGTAACTACAGCATATAGTTTTAGTTTTAAAAGGAAAGAAAAATCTAGAAGATTTTACACTTGCATTTAAGAATTGAGGGGAAATGGAAAATCTAATTATTTATATCAGCAATCTTGTCAATGCTAGAAGAGAAAAGATGAACAAAATCAGCAGGGATTTTGCAGCAGCATTCAATTTCAAGAAGTAGAATTGCAGTGAGTTTTATCTAATCCTTAACATTCAAGGAGATGTAGGTTGTTATATCAGTAGTCAAAGATTGGCAAATTACCATTTGCTCCAATTGCAGCTGTCAACTCAGTCAAATTAGGAGCCTGCCCTTACCTCCTGCCACACTTGCTGCAGCCACCCCACCACCCTTCCTTCATCCAGTCTTGCACCTGCACCCGTTTTCCCTGACGAAATGCCAGTGTTTATTCACATCTTGCATTTCCACTAAAAGAGGAGGTAATCGCCAAGACAGATCATGGAGAACCACAGCAAAAAAAAATAACAGAGTAAAAACATACCTCAAATAATTATTTCCAAGAGCTTTTTCTAATGATTTACACAAAAGAAGCTGTTACGCAGTGCAGCTTGCTTATTCCTAAAAAAAAGTTACTACTTGTGAGCACCAGAGACTGCAAATAATTTGCAGACCATAAGCAAGGAAAAGGGACCTCCCCCCATCCTAGAAAATCTTGTTGATTTTTTGTTTGAGAAATTCCCTGCAAACACTAGCCTGAACTCTAGTTCAAAGGTAGCCACTGCAACAGAGATGACATTTGCTCTGTGAAATTCAGCTAAATGTTTGACCAATTTGTAAAATTAAAAAAAACCTGAATTTATAAATGACCCCACAGGCTAAAGATGGAGAAATAGTTTGTGATTGTATCACTAAAAACTGGCCAGTGTAATCAAAAGGATTGTTCAGTGTTTTACATAGCACTTCCTAAAATTTAAACTACTGACATCACAGTTTTAGTAATCTTTAAACACCAGGGGGTTTTGTGTTTGTAAGAGGTTGTGTTTGTAAGAGGTTTTTTTTTTTGGTTGGTTTTTTGTTTGTCTCTTTCACTTCTGAAGTAATTACAGAAGCCATTTAAAATCCCTTATATTACTATTTCACTGTATGAAAAAAAAAGTTTCCCTCTTGCTTTCCAGGGAGAGAAAGCCAGAGCACAACAGTGATTAAACTTAATAGGACCAAATTACCAGCACTGGGCCCTAATTAGGAATTTTATCCTTAAGCATATGCTGACCTCCATCCATACACATTTAACTGAATTAGGACCTACATGGCTATTACATTCAATTTTATCAGATGAAAAAAGGCAATGAAACTAAAGTAATGGCCTGCTTTGCACAAAGAACTGAACTGCTCTCAACTTGCTCTCTTGCTGCCACCTTCTCAGAGGAGAACGTTTTTGCCATGTGAAGGGAATGCAATTCTTTCACTGTTCTTGTACTGAAAGTATTTTTTCCTAGGTAAAACTAAAATAACATCATTTGTTTAATTTCATATTCATACATCTTTAGCTACTTCTGTTGTGTCATTAGATGTTTTGTGGAGGGCCAAGAGGCAGCCAATTTCATTGGGACTATTTCACCATTATTCTCACTTAGCAAAAGGCCAAATCCAAAATGAAAAATATTAATTTTGTCAGTTCTGACTCTCTTTTTCTAGCGTCAAAATGGGACTTCCTAAATACGAGGAGAGAGAAGTTAGGAACTCGGCTCCAGAGAGATGAGCTTTGCAAGGGCAGGCTGCCACGACACACCTGGTGCCAGACTCTGATTGCATGGTCCTTTTCTTCTACATCTAATTAAAAAAGGGCTTTTCCTAACACCCATAGAAAAGTAAAATATACTATTTCTTAGTTTTTCATTTTAAAAAAAAGGCAGAAATGTTAAAGCAAAAGACTGGGACAATACAGAAAACAATAAGTTAATAGAAATTGAGAAACGTCCTCAGGCTCTGTTCCCCGTGGCCCTGCCAGGCACCTTCCCAGCTGCAGCAGAGGGAGAACCACGGCAGGGCACTGCCAGCCAAAAGCACAGGGAGCTTTCCTTACTGTCCTACAAGCTGCACTTTTCCTGATAAAAGAATTCAACATTGAAATGTTCATCAAAGCCACTCTTGATGGAAAATATTTGAAAGCCATTTCAGCAGAAGGCTTTACAACTTTTATTGTATGCATGCACCACCGCTGGTAGCGCTTGAGGCGAGAGCAAAGACGCAGCATCAAGAGAGTGGGCACTGTGAAAGACCCCAGAGACGGTGGGAGCTGGTGGAGCGAGAGCTTCCCCTGCTTTCTGTGCGAAGTGAAAGCAAGGAAGGCGAGACTTCTGCCACACACACTCCAATGCATGCAGACAGCTAGATTAGCCACTTTCTGTCAGTGCAGGCACCTACGAGCTGCCTTCAGCACGCCACCAGCACCATCACCGAGGAGAAACTGTGTCCATGCAAAGGTCTTTTCCTTACATGCAAAGCTCCATAAAGCGCCAGTGTCACCCAGTGACACCGAAGTGCCTCAGTTATGGCACATCACGTTTTGACACCTTCAAGATATTGCAATAGTCCATGAAGAGAAAGGATGGGGTAGAAAAAGGTTTCTGCTACAAGATACTATAAAAAATAATTGGCATTAACTATTTTATAGGACTTGCTTAGAAACAAAGAAAATCCAAAGATTTAGTTTGCTTTTTCAGAAGATCAGGAGGGCTTACCAAAACAGTATTCCCAAAGCAATGAAGCTACTTTTGGCACGAGCTTGATTTAAAATAAACACAATTTCGATCCAGGTTGCAGTGCAGCTGCTTTTGATAAAGTCTTTAAAAAGTTGCTGGAACACGTAAAACAAAAACACTGACAGCTTGCATAATAAGCTTTGTCCTGACCGAATTCCCAAGTTACAGTTGCGCAACACTAACATGTAAGAGCCACTCTGTAGAATAGAAATAGAAACCTTGGAAGAGTAACAACTAACATGCTTGTTTAAGCATATATGTAAGTAGGATTTAGTACTGAAAGGTACAGTGTTGTTTACATTGCTTCTTGGGACTGGAATATTAAGAATAATTACAAGTCACTAAAAAGTTTGACTCTTATTTCTAGTCCCCTAAAATCAGAAACTATTGCTTTATTTTCATCTATGCCATTCCACAGTCATATTATATCAGTACTACACAGCAATATTTGAGCCTGTGCAGTCAAAGTATGGCTATGTAGGAATCAAAAAAACACAGATATTAGTCACTATCATTCTCTGTTAGTAATTATTAAAAAATAATTGCTTAAATGACTGAAAAAAACCAGACTTTTTTGGTAACTATGATATTAAAACAGAGGATTTACTCAAAATGGTTTGGTTTTTTTTGACTTTTTCTTTGGTATTTCAACTGCAGAGTGTAGACTTGTGTTTTCCCATACTAATTTTTACTTAACACCCACACCAAACAATTTTTCCAGGTTGGTTTTTAATACAACTTAAGCTCTAATTCTTATCCGTGAAGAATCTTTGGGAGATAAGAAAAAGGACAGAGGACATCATTGCTGTAAAGGGCAATTTCACTAATGCACCTACTTTATTATTCAGCATAAACAGGGACAGTACAAGACAAAATAGCTACTGTAGAGTTTCCAGTTCTTCCTGGGGGCGCTGCCACATGGGGATCTCGAGCCTGTGCAGCCCTCACATACTCCCCAACCACGGCCTCACCTCACCTCACGCATCGTGCCTCCTATTGCTCGCCTTTGCAAGAAAGGTCAGAATTGGCGTGAATCTTCTTGATGCTGCCGTTAAGGGCAGACAGAAAGATTGCTTCCCAGCCTCAGTGCAAATTACATCATTACTCCTCTCTAATGGGAGATTTGATTAGAAAGCAGTAGTGGGCGAAGTCACAGTGCTTCTTGCGGGTGCAGCTGGCGTCATGGGCTATTCAGCATGAGCATGATTACGGATGTTAGCCTCGATAATGAAATTATCCAGGCCTTTTTACACACAAGCAGCGAGGCTAACACGATGTCCCACAGCAGCAGAGAAGCCTGCCTGCCTTCTCCGTGAAGAAATACTTCCTGTGTTTTCTGAAGTTTCCAGTCTTTCATTTCATTCATTGACCAGTTCCAATGGTAGTTATGGAACTGGATGAGAGACACAAATGATCATTTCTATTATAAAATTAGAGGAAAAAATACTAATACTGAGCTTCACATTTCCTGTTCCAGGCTCCGCAATGATCTTCAGGACAGAATAATTTGGCCAGCAGTATTTTTAGAACAAGATCTGTGGTCAGGTTGTGTGTGTCCCTGCCCATGGCAGGGGGGTTGGAGTTTGATGAACTTTAAGGTCCATTCCAACCAAACCATTCTATGATTCTAAGATTCTAGGATATTGATGAGCAGTGATTTTAAAACAGAGAATATTTAATAATCACGCACACCCTGCACATGCAGTCACACTTCTGACCTGACAGTTCCTGCAGCAGGGCTCTAGTCCTTCAAACACCACTCATTGCACCACCCTGCACCTTCTACTCTATGCCTCATCTGAGTCTTTAAATGCCTTCCCAAGACAATAATGACTACATTTAACTGCATCTCCAGCGTGGTACAAAGCTGCGAAGCAACACAACCTTTCAGAAGTTCAATTTTCTGATTCCTGAAGTCTAAAATCTTTCTCCAAGAAAAGAAGAAAAATCTTTCTCCAAGATTTTATGCAAGGTTGGCTCAGGTCAGCTTCAGGCTACCAAACACAGACAACTGCTTGCTTCTGCCAGGGGCCAGAGGACTGGGCTCTGGGCCCCATGGAGCCACATAGCTTTGCCCAGTGGTTTTGTTCTGGGCATGGAGACTCACTTTTCTCTTCCTGCAGGGAGCAAGATGCAGTGGAGCACAGCCATCTCCATGATGATGTTTGCGTGGTTGTTTGCTGCCTTTTGGTCCGTGATGCCCTTGCTGGGGTGGGGAGAATATGACTACGAGCCTCTCCGAACCTGCTGCACACTGGACTACAGCAAAGGGGACAGGTGAGTACTGCTACTCCCTCACTCCTTAGTCATCTGTAAGCTGCGGCTTTTCTGGGTTTAGGACTTGAATCTCTTTAAGGATGGTTTTAGGTTTGCGCAGTCCAGCACTGAAAGCTGTTGCCCCAATCTACTCCACACTGGTACAGCCCCACCTTGAGTGCTGCATTTAGTTTTGGGTACTACAGTATAAAAAAAGATACAAAACTACTGGACAGTGTCCAGAAGAGGCCACAAAGTTGGTGAAGGGTCTAGAGGGGAAGCCATATGAGAAGCAGCTAAAGATACTTGATCTGTTCAGCCTAGAGAAGAGGAGACTGAGGGTAGACCTCATCGTGGTCTACAGCTTCCTCACAAGGAAAGAGGAGGAGCAAGCGCTGATCTCTTCTCTCTGGTGACCAATAACAGGACCCAAGGGAATGGCAGGAATTTGTGCCAGGGGAGGTTTAGGTTGGATATTAGTCACCCAAAATGTGGTGGGGCACTGGAACAGCCCCACAGGGAAGCAGTCATTGCACCAAGCCTGACAATATGCCAGAAGCTTTTGGACAACCACCTCAGGCACATGGTGTGAAGGTTGGGGTTGTCCTATGCAGAGAGAGGAGCTGGACTCAATGATCCTTGTGGGTCTTTTCCAACTCAGGATATTCTACAGTTCTAGGGATGCTTAGATTTAGAAACCAAACACCTGCTGTGATTTTCTGCAAAACTATCCATAACACACAAAAGAGCATGACAACTTGCTCATCCTTCAGCAAATGCTGCACCTAAAACACATTGACAAAGCCAATTTGGGCAATTTTTAAAATATAACTTGATGGATATTTACAGCAAGTTTACAAATATGGCCTGGAAAAGAATTAACCACCTCTTCTCTCCCTTCCCCTTCCTCACTCTTTCCAGGAACTATATCACATTCCTTTTTGCTCTGTCCATTTTCAATTTCATAATCCCGGGCTTCATCATGCTGACATCTTATCAGTCCATACACCAGAAGTTCAAGAAAACTGGGCAGTATAAGGTAAGAAAGCTTTCTCAGCCCCTTTAATCACCTTGCCAAAATAGGGCTGCATCCAATAGAGACAAGATCATCAAAAATCCATTTTCTTTCATAGAGGCTTTGGCTCAGCAACTTCTATGCTAACTCTCCAGTCTTAATAGAGTAGGAGAGTCCACTAGAGCAGGATAGGGCCACCCAAAACATTTGTAGAAACCCTATACTTTCAGATTTCAAGATTTGACCAGCCAGCCATATCTGCCCCAAACTAGTGCTGTAAACGATCCCCCATCAAAACAGAGTTCAGGCTAGTGACCCCAAGGATTCCCCTCCACCAGCACCGGTCCAATTCCAGTCACAAAACAAACATGCAGCATGTGGAATATTTGCTAACAGCATATCAACATTTACCCAGAGAACCTTTTCTCAGGAAGGATCATTATCTCCTGCTTTGCTACAGGCTCTTATCACTGAGAAAGTCGGGCAGAACTGCAGCAGTGCAAGGAAACACACAGGCACCCCAGGGGGGAAGAAGGGCCTTCCTAAACACACCGTGTTTACACTTGGCTGAGGAAAATCAGAAATCTCTGAGCTAGAAACAAAGGAAATACTCTGACATGCCAGTTTATGGGAGTGTAACATGGTGATTATATGAGTTGTTTCCTTAGGTGCAGGCTATGCAGCCTGGGACACGATGCACGGCTGGCAGGCACAGCCCAACTCTTGCTCTCAGTGAAGGCAGTCATTTCTCAAGGGAGATGTTATACCAGCAAAGAGACATTCAGGCAGACTGTTTTGTAGCTGTTTGGAATATATGTGTGCTTTCTACATATTTAAGAAATCTAAGTGTTCATTATTATATCTATTACCATTATTTTAGTGAGTTTATGCAATAGCATGCAATTTCTTCCCTATGATGCTCTGTAGCTGTGCAGACAAGTTACAAAGGAGAAAATTTAAGGATGAAATTTTCACTTCGCTGTTCATTAATATTTGAGGCACTTGGGAACAGTTTGCCATGAACGCTACGAATGAAGCGCTAGCATGAAGGACACAGGAATCCTACTAACATGACACAGATGCCACTGCATCCGTCACACTGCCATAGTAGTGGCTTCACATAGTTTGTCTGCAAGACCCTCTAAGAAGTCAACAAAATATCATTCCTTTTCATCTGTTTTTAAAATTACACTTTGCCCTCCTTCCTTGGCAGTAGTTATCAACCATGACTTTTATGTCTAGCGCACACACCCCAGTTTAGCTGATCTACCATCAGGAGCTTTGTCACCTGTGCCCCGGAGCATCTGAAAGCCCTTGGGAATAGGGCTTTGGGGCTGGCTCCACAGGCAGACCTTGACGCAGACAGCTGTGTTTGCACACCTCAACAGCAAAGCAGTGATGATACAGCAAATCCTGCTGGCCGGTCCTTTCCTGCTACTGAACACAAACCATGGCCTCATAGATCTGTCCCATCCACTTATTGCACCATGTGGTTGTGAAACACAAAGGAATTTCTTGCTCTTGTTTTTCAGTTTAATACTGGTTTGCCGTTGAAGACACTGGTCATTTGCTGGGGTCCCTACTGTCTTTTATGCTTCTATGCAGCAGTTGAAAATGTGATGTTCATTTCACCAAAATACCGCATGGTAGGTTTATGCTACTCAAAGGAATTCAGACAATTACATTCTCTCCTTACTCTCCCCTCTCCCCATTCCTATGGAATAATGACGATTTACTCACAACTGGATTCACCTATTATACACAAGTTGATCATTTCCTTAAAGCATTCTGTTCATCTAATACTTTTAAGGCAAAACAGCTAAGAACAGTGATACAGAAGGCATTGTATTACTGCTCTGATCAAGAAACAATTTAGGAAGTCAGAGGGGGTTCTTCAGCAGTCAGTCAGGGTTCTGTAGCCTGTACCGCTTCATGGCTTGCAGGATCTTTGTGTCCTTTCCAGAGTTAAACACCAGCACAAAATTGAAAGTTTTTAAGAGGCTGTCTCATTCATTTTTCTGAATACTTTTCTCAGGAAAACTGCAATTGATCACTCTTAAGGTTATGTTGCCCCTTACACTGACTCCTTTTCCCCACCCCTTTTTTTTTGTGGCTACAAGTCTTGCCCCCAGGACTGCCTCTGGGACTCTGATGTCACAAACCTTTTAACTTTCATTCAGTCCAAAAAAATCAGCCCAGTTTCAGGTCACTGAATTACTGTAGTCCGCTATTCAGTATCCCACATAAAATATTATTTTAGCAATAGAAGCCCACTTACCCATCAAAAGCTGTCCATGACACTCATCCTAAGTGTTTGTATCTGCTCTCAACCGAAATATCACAGTTTCAGGCAATGCTGACCTAAATTCTTTCTCCTGGCATCTATAATTTCCTGAGCAAGGGTCTCCTACTGACCAAATTGCTTTTACCTCTCATCATTCTGTAGCAAGCTACTGCCATTGGAGACAGATATTTGTTTGGGAAACAGCTGTGGCTGAAATCAGCCCATCGGCTTTGCAGTACATTTTGCTAATAATAAATATTTTGTTTCACAACAGATTCCTGCCGTTATTGCCAAGACTGTGCCAACAGTGGATGCCTTTATATATGCCCTGGGGAATGAGAACTACAGAGGTGGAATATGGCAGTTCCTCACAGGGCAGAAGATTGAGAAAGAAGTTGATAACAAAACTAAATAAGCCATTATGGTATTAAGCCAAATTAATGCATGTACATCACTGAAAGCAAAACAGTAGAGGAAACTGCATTCTGAAGTGTACGTGTAAAGGTGGTTCCACATTGGAAAGGCTGTGCCTTGGCTACAAGCAATGAAGTACCGAAAGAAAGCCCTCCAGATAACCACCCAAACCATCTCGAGCTGCTTGTCAAACAAGCTGCCTTAAACCTGTGTTGATTGTCATCAGTCTCATTTTATATGGCACTGCAAATAAACTATGTGCTGGAAAGCATTTTTTTTTTTCCTGATACACTAACATAAAAGCTCAGTAAATTAACTGAAGTAGGGCATTAGTTTGACTGAGGCCTCCTCAAATCAGTTTGTGCAGTCTGTCCATATGGTAACGTCTGGATTACTAAAAGATTAAAGTAGTACCCAGTATTACACCACATGTCTGTATAAATAGCTTGTTCATCTGAACAATGCATTCTCAATGCACCCAAAATGGGAATTCCCAGGTTTCTACAATGAATCTGCCATCTTGATTCTATAAAAATCATTTCAGTGGGCATTTAACCCCAGTAAGGAATATTAGGCTTGGCTCTTATTCAAATAAATTGTGACATTCAGCCTCGTCAGACACTGAACTGCATCAGATTTTGCAGCAACTGCTGGCCAGGACAATCAACAAGCTCATGGTCAATCATAAATGCATCCACCCTTTTATCAAACACTGAGCAAAAACTAAAGGGAGGTACTGGTCAGATTCTGTTCTAAAAATGTCATAAGAATAAAAATTAAGTTCACATCTGCCATTAGATTCCCTTATGCTCTATATGAGTGAGAACAATCATAGACTTAGCTGTGTCTGAAGAGTTGGAGCAATTAAAAGCCACTTATTTTACAATTATCAGAATTCATATCTACTTTAAACTATCAAAAATATCCAATTTAAATGTTTATATTTGCTCACATTGCCTAGAGGATGAAAACCTGTCAGTCAGTGTTTCCTGTTACTACAGGACAAGTCTCAGAATGACAAATTTGAAAAAAAATGTACATAACAACATGAAAGACACTGTACGGAAAAGCCAAACCTAAATGATTCTTACAGGGATCATATGGCTCATTTCCAAGCATTGACAGTGAAAGACCTTTTTAAGCTAACCAGAGAAAAAGCTTATCTGTCCCTACAATGCCTTCCAACATATTAGAAGGGGGAAAAAAAAGATTGTGTACAGGTTACAAAAGGGTAAGGAAAAGGGGTTGTGTAGGGGCTACAAAAGGTAGATGGTGCAATCCTGGAAGCTAAACAATCAGAAAGGATGTTCCCCTCAAAACTAGCGATAGGAAATAAATGTCATTTTGTCAAGTTAAAAAATTATTCAGAATAATCACACCTAAAGCTGACAGCTAAGACATACACCTTAGGTACACATAATATTAAGTGAGCAGATGACAAAATGTTTGCAATAAGTGCAAAATGATGTGTATGAGGACAAAATTACCTTTAAGTAATCTTCACTGTATCTTCACTGTAGATGCATATCTACAGTGACAGGCTCCAAATCTGTAATTATCGCTTTCTCAGGAAAGAAACCTGAGCAGGACTTGAAATCATCAGTTCACTTGTCAGCAGGGTTACACTGACAAATCCTGGAAGAATAGTAAATATAGTGAAAAAAGGAATAGGAAACGAGAACACACGGTCACACTAGGTGAAAGCCACTGCACTCAGCCTTATTGACTAGGCTGCATAGCTTGAGTCATTTCAACTCACTGAGGATACAGATGAGCTAGAAATGGGCCACAGGGATGATCAAACATAAGCAGCTTGAACATGGCGGAGTGTGCTGACTCAGAAGAGGCAGCTGATGAGAAAACCAGAGACAGCCTTATTGAACCAGGGATTTAGGGGATGCGAGGATGGAATGAATGATAGCCTCCTACTTCCAACAGCACAAGAATGAAGGAAACAGTAAAATTAAATCAAGATGTGTATTTTTTAAAGATCACAGTTTGAGCAGTGTTCATGTTTGCCTACTGAAATAAAATAACAATAAATAACAGCTTAAGATACTTGTTGAGGACCTGAGTCCCCTTTAGCTTAAAGGGAACATACCTCATGAGTTTGGAACTCATCTCAGGCTTTAGCTCTTAGTTTTCAAATGGGTTTTTGACTTGTTCTTCCTACAAAACTTTTATTGCGAGAGCAAAAAGCAGCAGACCTTTTTCTTCATTCTGTTGAAGAGCTAAAAATTGTGATGTGCTTCTGTTTAGGTTAATGTATTCTTTTTCATGTTTTATTACTGAAAAAAGCTAGTGATGGGTAGAGCCAAGTATTATTCCTTAGTGAGCATAAAGTTACTTACTGCTATTCAGGCCTTGAGAGGAATACAGCCCCTGCCCCGAGCAGCAACCAAAGCTGTTCTTTCTGACCACACTAATGAAACGCAAGGTAACAGTCACTGAAATCTTTTAGACCTAGGGGTGGTGCAAAACTGACCGACGTGCTTTGAAGACCATGGGACACATTCATATAGCCCAATGTAGTGCTTTAAATCAAGATCACTGCAGAAGCAACGTAGTGCATCACAGTGACATGAGAACAGGCTGTCCCATCCAAGAGAAGCCTCCCACAGCTATCCAGAGTGACACCTCACTTCAGGTGGTTCCCTGTGCCACAGTGTGCTTCACTGAGTAGCTCTGAGCTCCAGTTACTTCCATCTGCTCAAAACCCCCACCTGTCTCAATCCAACTCCAAACCTAAGAACATACATAACCCAAATAATTTCTCCCATCATTCATCTCCACTCTAAATACCTTAAACAGATGATTCACAACCACTCAGCTCCATAACTGTCCCAGTCTAGGGGCTCCTTCATATAAGGGGTTACAAAGGCTCTTGACTGAGTAAAGAAGGGCAAACAAAACACTTGAACAAACAGACTTAACCACCTCCTCAGGTCTGGTTCATAAAGCCTCCACTGCTACTTCCTGCCAAAGAGTGGAAGAAATAAGGTTGTTCTTGCCTTATTAATTGGATCACGGATAATCAACCTTCCTGCAAAAAAAATTTAAACAAGCAAGAGGTGGAAACAAATGTTTCCAGGAACTGGTCACCAAATCAAAGATCCTCTTCTTGACTCTAGCTAGTTCTCACCATGGATTTATCCATGCAGAGGAACTGGCTGACGACCTCTAACAAGGGCACCAACAAGTGCGCTGCATTTCTTTCAGAAAAATGCCTGAAAGCAAACTGCAGTGCATCCAGAAGCCAAACACACACTTCCAGTTAATTACACAATTTATCCTTAGCACAGTCTGCCTTCACCACAACAGCGCTGGCCTGGTGCCCTCTGGCACTGCTGGTTGTCCAGATCTTGCCAATAAATATCTACTACCATCCTGATAAAGCCTGTCACAACAAGGTCCTGCATCTCAAGTAGGTTATGCTGAAGCATGCAAAATCCCATGATGTTTTTACACTCCAGAATCCCAAGTGGCTAGAAACAGGATCCACAATACCCTAACCAAAGCACAGCCCAGAGGGTTACACAAAACAGTCCCATCAAGATTGTATTCCATTTGCTATCCAAAAAAAAAAACCCAGAAGAACAAAAAAGGAGAGAAGTGTAATCCTTGGATGCATTCAACAACTCAACTTAAGCCAGAACAGCCAATCTGAACATCAGTGATTAATATTTGTCCTGTCATCACTAAAGATGAGAGTGCCTACAACTTACCCGCTTCTACAAACAGCATTTCGGGATGCTTTAGGTTAGCTATTACAGCCCTTTTTTGGGGAGGATTTGGACAGTCACTCATTAACCAAACAGAAGAGGAAAGCCTCCCTTGTCCTTAGGATTCAGTTATTTGATTCAGTGTCCAACCACTCTTAACATAGCGATCTGCAGTATGATATACAATATTACCAAACCACCCTACTGCTTCTCTTAGAGGCAGTCTAATTCGGCTCATTTTGCTCATTTCTGTCAGAGTGAATATTTTGACGTGGTGATGAAAAACTTTCTGAATTTCAGGAAAAAAAACAACAACTCTGATTTCTGAAAAAGTAGAAGGCAATTTTTCCTCATCCCTAGACACAAATAGCATAATTTCTTTAGGTTTACTTTAGGCAAATGCCTCACATCTTAAATAGCACCCCTTGCAGTCCTATTCTCAATGCTATTAAATGCCCACAGTTCCAAATGAAGTTACTGTACCCTCAATAGTGCTACAAATAGAGGTCTTCCTGACTCAGCTTTCCTGCACTGCCCACACTTACAAACACCCTCCGGTTCAATACAAGGGAGTTGAGTTTTCCCCGCAGTGCACGCTCTTCGAGTGCTCCATAGATTTCCTGATGTATTTTTCCTAGCACCTCTTGTATATCTGATTGGGGCATTGCAAACCAATTTAGGAATAGCATCAGGGGAAGAATTTGCACTCTTCTCAGTTTATCAAGCTACTTTGAATTACATTACTGAAAACAGTCGAGTTAGCTGGTTTTTGTAACCACAGGGACTGCCAAATTCCTGAACGCAGTCAGAAGTGCCAATGATTGGTTTAGTTCAACAAGTTATACAGACACTGAAAGTGCAATGTAAAATCCTTATAATACGATGATGGCAAGCATTAATCACAAGTATTTACCATTCTTATGATTTTGAGAGTTTGCATTTTGGAGTTCAAATGCGAATATATTTGGTACCATCTGCCCTGTATACATATTCACACTCCGAGATTACTCAGAGTATTACAATCAATGGTCTGTGTGAGCTACCTTAGTCAGGCTAACACAGTAAATACTCTGAAGGTGCTCTGCTATGAAAGCAGGGATTTCAGCTCCTGCAGAGAAAAAGGGAGTATGGACCTGTTACATTTAGAATATGTAAAATAATAAGAATTTTTAAATGGTGAACGCACCTCTTGTATATCATTAAAACACAAAAGGATCCAATAATAACAGCAGCTGAAAGCACCAAACTAAGATCTCAATAAATACAAGTTGGAATTATTATGAATACAATTAAAATTATATATACAAGATTTTTTTTTTTAACGCTGTAAGTTCCTTAGATTTCCATAGGCAGGATTTTTTCCTGTGAGAGGCAGGTACAATATTTTTCAAAGCAGGTTTTGGTCAGATCACAACATCAGACCGTGGAACTACTAGAAGAGGAGAGCTGGGGCTGAGTAAAGATGCTGTACCAGGATACAGATTTTTCCTCTTTCAGAACTAGTAGACAAGCCCAGAGCTCAGTCTCCTGCACACTGGTTGGAGACAACTCCCCTGAAAAATTCCAGAGACAAAGAAAAGGGAAGTGAAGCCATCTGCTACCTCCTTTGATGCCCTTAACCCACAGAAGCTGTCAATACAACTAAGAATTTACACCTAAATGCTGATTTCATGTTGGGAAATGTTTCACATGCACACTCAATTACCTGCTTTAAAGGAATCTAATTTTAATTAACCTCAGTTTTAAATTAACGTAAACTAATTAAACACTGTTTAGAAATATGCTTCAGAGGACAATACTTAATTCAGTAGGTCTCTAATGGTAGAAAATGTGCTTCCTTTTAATAACAATTTGTTCTTGGGAATCTGAACAATAATGTGTAGTTGTAAATCAAGGTCTAAAATCCTAATGGAGTGCTAGCATAGGTAGAGTGTTAAAAATAATTATTTCTAACTGGTATTACAAAAATACAACCATAGGGAGACAAGTGTTTTCGGCCTACAAACACATATACTTTATTTTTTAAGAAAGGACTGAAATAGTGAAAGCAATAGTTTACTTAGACATGAAAACCAGTGAAGACAATAACCTAATTCGAAGCAGGCAGCAAGCTTAAGTCCTAACAGGAAGAGTGCTCAATTTTCAATGTGCTTTAGATCTTGACAGTGAAAACAAGCTGTATTTTGGCAGAAAACAGCTGAAGTCTAATTGTTGGAGAAGTCATTATTTGAATTTTCATGGTGAATAGTGAGATAACAGATTCTTTCCTTCATGGTGTTCAATGATTTGCATCCACTGCCCCAAGATTTTTTCCACAGAACTACACAAGGAGGTGCAACAGCATTCTTGATTCTTCTCTCCATAAGCTGATCTGTCATTCACAGAATCACAGAACGGTTTGGGTTGGAAGCAACCTTAAAGATCATCCAGTTCCAACCCCCCTGCCATGGGCAGGGACACCTCCCACTAGATCAGGTTCAAATACTGGCAGTTTTGCTATCAACTCATCACATCAGATGGGACGTCATCATGCTGAAAATTAGCTGTACAAGCAGAAGCTTAAGGATGCTATTAGCTACAGACAGGGCAGGAAAAATGACATTAAACAACCACAGGAAAGGCAAAACTGATGCTTTGATGACAATATTTGTCAGCTCTTTTACTACTGAACCAGAGCTCACTTATTGAGTTACCCCTTTATACCTGGCACAGACATGCAATATATCCCAGCTCCTGATGCATAGTCCCCAACTCTGAGTTTGGAACATATGCTGTCCCTAAAAAGTGGGATCCACATATAAGATAAGGAAAAGCATCTTAGACTACAAATCTGAAAAGAGGTCATTTGTTTCATATCTTGCCTGTTTGTCCTCTTGGCACCACATTGAGTCACTTCCCTGCAGCCTGTTTAGAGCAAGGATACAAAACCTGGGATGAGGCAAGTTGAAGTCTGTCTTTTCATATAATGAGCAATAAATCACTATTATGGCCAAAAGAGATACTTTTATTGAGACAGCACTTATCTAGGAGTGGAGGGAGTCAAATCCATTTGTCTTTAACCTGATGGCAGTCAAACAAGCATTTTCTCTCACCCAGGAGAGCCACCAGGCTGTTGCAAAACTCCTCCATTTCTCTACTGACACTCTACCCTTTGCAGAAAAAAAACAAGGTGTTGCTAACTGAAAAGGTAGAAAGTGAGAACAAGCCAATTAGGATTAATTTTACTTGACTAAAAGGGAAGAAACCTGGATTACGATGTTTGTTTTCAGGATAAAAAGATTAAAGGCTTGTGTGTTGCTAATGAACACTTGAATTTCTCCAAGATACGGAGAAGGATGAGTGAAATATGACACATTACACTTCCTATGGAATTAGCACATAACATACTACAGACTAAAAACTTGGCCACTGACACATCTTAACACACAGTTAGTAGGCATGTACCACTGAATGATGACACTTTTAAACCAGAGAAATTTTTTCTTCATCCAATTTTTTTTGCTTCTCTATGCTATAGACATATTTAGGTGACAAACTGTGGAGTAGTAAGCTAACAGATAATTGGGTTACCATTACACAGTGACCTGAACCACCAGGGCAAATAGTTGTAACCTGACAAAATGTATTTGGTAAGACCAAGTGCTCAAAATCCAAGAATGGCAGTCGCTTATGTTTACAAGATGGAAGACATTGCTTTGGAAAACAGAGCTCAGAAAAGGATTTAGGTGTCATTATAGATAAGCGCCTCAATATAAGCTGTCTGGGCAATGCTGTAGCAAAAAGGACTAATGAGATTCTTGAATATAGGAAGGAAAAAAAAAAAAAGAGTATGAAGCAGAAATAATGAAGGATTCCAGCATCTCTGGGCAGTACTGCCAAGACCCCTACTAGGTTACTGAATGCAATCCTGGTGTCTGCATTTTAAAGAGGATTTGAAGACATTGGACAGAGTTCAAGTAAGTGTCACAAATGAATTCTCTGGCTTTAACAAAAAAAGCCTAAGTCTTCTGATGCGACGGGTAAGGATCTCAACGTATTCAGCTCACTGAAGAGAGACCATAGACATACCTTCATCCCACTGTCTAGGTAATTGAACTTGGGGAAGATATACGTGAGGAGCTTTCCAATCTGGCTGACAAAGATCCAAAGAATAAATGTCGAAGCTAGATAAATTCAACCTTGAAATAAGGGAAAAATTCACAGCAGTAATAAAAGACAGGCACAGCTTATCAGAGGAACTAGTGAAACCACCATCACTTGCAGCCTTTTAGACAAAGACAGATAGCTCTGAAGATACACCTCTAGCCTAGTTTCAGTTTAGATGATTATGGTTGTACTTCCCAGCTCACTAAGCTGTTAACAGCTATGCACACCTTTATTTCCTCAGCCCTTGGTGAAACAGGGTTACCTACACTGAACTCAACATGCTTCAATGCTTCCGTGCTGCCTCAAATCATACTACAGGGTTTACAGCTGTCAAGGATGCAGGTGAGGCCTGCACTGGCCTCGTGGTCAGGGAGAAGACACAACAGAGGGAAAGCATTTCAGAGCCTGACATGAGACAACCACAGAGACATCTGGTGGATGAACGAGTGCTGCTTCTCCACAAGAAAAACTTTTTCTCTACATCTTGCTTGTTCCAACATATGCATCTATGTTCAAGTCCCAGAAACAGTTGTGTAGTGACAGACACCCCACAGGAACTTTAAATGAGCCTGCCAGACTAAATCATCCTAGAGTCCCTGAAGCTGTTTCTTTTTCTTGTACTACCCCAAGTATGGTTTCTCTTCCTTTCACGGGTCACTGCAGCAGAAGCATAAAGAAAAAGGAAGAAAAAGTACTCACTTGGAATGAGATTTTAACCTGGTGTCACCTGGGAGTAACTCAGTGAATACAGTGATTTCCAGGCTACATGAAGGTAAGCAAACATGATGAAACCCTGTCAAGTTGAGCAAAATAGCTTGCCTGTGAATTCCAGCTCCTCACTCCTGTGTCTTATTTCAATACAGGCAGGCAGCTCTGACAGTCAGCTAGGACTTTCATGGCAGGGGTTTGAGAGATCACAATCCATTCCTAAGGCAGGAATGAGCAATTGCCACAGCAGCAGAGCGGCTATTATGGTATCTGAGACAGGACTCAAAACCAAAAAAAAAAGCACACAGTGCAAAATTTTGTTCTTGAATAGCAGTGGAGAGTGCTCAGCCCTTGTGAATCTAAAAAAACTTTGCTTTACATGCAGCCCAACACTGTTTTGAAACGTACCACTGCTTTCTTCAAACTTGCCCATAGCTAGAGGGGAGGTCACCACAGACATGGCCAGAACTCATCCCCGCGTGCTTGGAGGAAGTCACGCCAGCCAACTTATACTTATCTAAATGTTCAGAGGCACCAGGTCTTTCACAATTCCATTTGCTCATCCAGAGGCAGGGCCTTCCTGAATGGCCCATGCTCTGATGAATGCACACAACAGAGCATCAACACACCCCCTAAGAGTAGTACTGCCATGGCCCTATTTCCATCCATCCATCCATGCTTCTGCTTGGCACCACACAGCTACACCACAGGCTGTGACAGGCACACAAGCAAACTGCACGCTGGAGGGCATTGCAGGCATACAGACACACTTTACTCTCCCCATCCATCTGTCCCATGGCAGGCTCCAGCACCACTAACACCTAAAGGTGGCGTTTGAAATTAAAGGTACGCAGCAGTTATACATACAAATGCAACACATGAAGCACCAATGAATTTAGACCAGAAACATCGGGGGAAACGCCCAAGGTTCTTGACTCCAGTGAAAACCCACTCCGAAGCCAAAATTAGAAACATTAATCTCATGGCATTGCCCATAATTAAAGGCTCCATCTACAGCAAACAGCTGTGTAACTGGCTGAACCTCAGTGCTTTGACACAGGATTAGGACGAAACAAAAGGAAAAGCAAGCATCTCAAGCACCACTAGGACAAGCAACACCTCAGTGTTTCCTGTATTGTATTGGATGGACCAAATAATAAAACTGGTTTATTGATGCCCTTTTGCAGTTCTGAGATTTTATTATTAGCAGAAAAGAGAGTATTGCAAACAAAATTGAGGACTAAAAGGATGTCAGCATCCTACTACTATCCTACTATAGTCTATGCTTAGATCCTGCATTGATCATTTATTAACTGCTTTTTGCTATAATGTTTCAGAGGCCTGAGCTTTCCACTGAAGTCTGTTCCATTGACTTACTACGATAGGAGAACAGGATTCCTCAGACAGGACGTACAAATACACAATTACCCAAAGAGATGGCGAACTCTCCTTGGGTGTCTTTAAATAGTGCGTGTTGTTTTCCTGGCTGAAAACTTTGTAGATAAGGACAAATGACAGGATAACAACAAGAAAGAGTCATCCTGTGGGGAAGCTGCCATATGGTACACAAATCCCATTAAGAGGGTTTAATTGGTATTTTAAAGCCTAAAGAGAAGCAAGAATAAAAGGAAGCCCAGTTCAGATATTCTCCAGGTGCCAATTTTGCTTACATTTTGGTTACGCTGAGAATTCAAGGCCCCTCTCTTCTGCTGGCAGCTATTAAATATGACTGAAAGAATTTAAAATACCTCCAGTTACTGTAAGCAAATACCAGTAAGCCAGTGCTGTGCATTACTTCTCACTAAGTCACCAGGCTCTTGCAGTGTTTACATGCTAGCAGCCAGTCCTTTCTCAGTTGCACTGACAACTGAACTCAGAGAAGCTTGTTTGTTTACAACGCAGCGATAGGATTTTCTCATTTTAAAATTTGGGTTTGTCCCTTTTCAGAAGTAACCCACCCTCCTGACAGAGCCGTTAGGCCAGGCCTGCAGACGGTGTTACTATTCAAACATCTATTCCTTCTTTTTTTCTTTTTTTTCTCCACTGCAGGGGACGGAAAAGAAATTAACTGGGAGGTCTCTTCAGGCAAGGTGACTGCACTGTGATCAAGTGGAGCTGCATCACTGCTGTCTACATCAGTTGTCACATCCAAGCCCAGGCTTTCTTGTCTGTCTTCTTGGAAGCAAGTTAAGTATTTGAAGCAAGTAAAGTACTGGCTCCAGCCATCAAAAATAATGTCATAGAGGTGGCTTGTCAAACTTGAAACAGTGGAAAAAACTGACCTCTGAAAATGCATCTTGGCTGTTCCATCGAGGGTATAACTGAAGTGGCTAGTTTCATTTTATTAAATTGGAGTACGAAAATAGTACATAATTTAGAGTCACAGGCTCTAAATTAGTTAAAGCTCTAACTGCAAAGTTTTAAGCACGTCTAAGGCCCAATTAAAAAAAATAGAGTCCACAAAATCTAATCCATCTTTACCTTTTTGCTTCAATGTGACTCTTGTTACCTTCCTAAAATTAGATTTTTAATCTCCGATTGGCATCCCATTCTCTGCCACTCAAGTATCACAAACAGTGAGAAGATTATGGCCACTTATGTAGTATCTATTTTCCTATAATCCTTTTAGCACCATAAATGCTAAATATAGCATGCAGTTCAAATTAGATTTAACCTCAAGCTGACTCCAGCTAACTATGCAGGAACAGTCATCTAAAAAAATAAAACAACACTAAAAAAAGCTAGAAATATCCCCACACTTCAAAAGAAAGTGGTATTAAGGAGGTCAGTGCATATAAACAGATCACCTCAGTGATGAATCCTCTAACAGATTTTTGAAAACCTAGGACTTGTGAGCTCTTAGTCTGCCAAACACGGGCAGATTGGTTACAATACTCAACCTTAAAAACAGGCATCCCAAAAAGCACAAGAAACAAGGGCTCCTTGTGCAGTTCCTTTACCCTGGCTATATTTGCAAATGGCTACAATCAACACACACCAAAGCATTGCGGTGAATCAAACAACCACTGTTTTTTCCAGGACAGCCCTTTGTTAAGCACCACGAGACCTTCAGCAGGAAAACTGGTATATGCTTTAAGTAGGAAAAGACCCTCACTAGATCTTAAGTCACTGCTGAAGAGAGAAAACAAGCTTAAAATACAGAACAGGAACGATTTCAACAACTGCAAGGAACCCCACCTTTCACTTGGCAGTCGCCTCAGGAAGAGATATGTCCTCAGTATCAAAGCACGGGGGTTGAGAAGGCTACAGAGAGCAGAGGTCTCCCACATCCAGACAGGGATACCCACAGCTGGCTTCAGGGAGTCAGTGCCAGCTCCTGCTGTTCATCCTGAAGTAAACAGCCATCAGGTGCAACACCCTTAATGTTACAAGCGCATCTCAAAACTTAGTACTGGGTTTAATAAGGCTGCAAATTTCTCCATGTCTTACCTTTGCCCTTTCCAGGCAGCACACGGAGAGGAGGGAAGTCCACCCTCACTAAGTCTGGCGCACACTCATACTCCAGAGAGACAATGACAGCCAAACCCTAACATGGCATGCAAAATGTCATCGAAATGCAAATTAAAACATATCTGATTGTGTCTGCCTGTCCATTTTGCTTGAGCTGGTTAGGAACAATTAAACAGATGCCTAAAGCCTGAGCAGTAAAACGAGTACCCAGGAGCTCTTCCCAAACAGTTTTCCTCCTTCACTTGGAGGACTGCCACACACACAGATTGTGATATTCTCAAACGTTCATTACTGAGATACACTCATCTGTTAAATACAGATTGGAAGGAGAGGATGGATAGAAATGGTCAAAGGAGAAATAATGAGTCAGAAAATGTTCTCATGAACTGCCATGACCACTACCAAGACATTGTGAGCTTCTGTTTAAAAAGCTATGAAATCCCAGCAAAATAAACAAACACATTGAGAAAAATGGTATTAAGGTTTCCACATCAAAAGCAGAATCAAACTGGCTGTGAGCATTAAATCCAGAGCCCAGAGTAATGAATACTACCTTCATGCTGCTTCCAGAATGTCTTTCCTTAAGAAGTATGACATTTATTTGGTTTTGTGGACGAGTAATATAGTAGAACATTAAAATTTTTTCACCTATTCCTGGATAAAAAAGTCAAGGAGCAATACGATAGTAAACAATACAGGAAATATTAGGAGGAAATAGAAGCCCCAGGTATTAATTTTGAGCCTCCGGAAGTTAGAATGAGCACCTCATGGTCTCCAGCAAGAGTATCACTGCCTGAGCAGTACTGTCTCACCAAGACACGAGGAAGAGCTGCACCACAGACTGGAGTGGGGATACAAGATCTTAAAATGGATTGGGATGGAAAGGATCTTAAAGCCCATCCAGTTCCAACCCCCTGCCATGGGCAGGGACACCTCCCACCAGATCAAGCTGCTCAAAGCCCCATCCAACCTGGCCTTGAACACCTCCAGAGAAAGGGCATCCACTACTTCTCTGGGCAACCTGTGCCAGTCCCTCACCACTCTTACAGGGAAAAAGAAAAATCTTTCTAATATCTAATCTAAATCTCCCCTCTTTCATCTTGAAACTGTTCCCCCTCATCCTATCTCTGTACTTCCTGATCAAGAGCCCCTCCCCATCTTTCCTGTAGATCCCCCTGGAAGGCTGCTACAACAGGAAGGACAAAGACACAGCAGTAGAATCACATATTTAGAGAAGAAATTTCTCCAGTTCCCTGTATTTCCAGTTTGCAAATCTGTTAAACTCTTGGCTTCAGCAACCTCTTACCCTGATCAAACTCCCTACAGTAGCTGGTGGACAGACATCCCAAGTAAGTTGCACGCTTTGGAAAAAAGTCATCTGAGTTTCATAAACTAGGCCCTTTGAAATAAAGTGATCCTGTTTACTTTCATTCTGCAGAATTTTTAAAACTTGCTCACTGATAAGTGTTAAAGAGATTAGCAAGTTAAGCAATTATCTATGCTCTCATTTCCTCACGAAATACAGGTTAGTTTAATCTTCTTAGGCTTTGCAATGATACTATAGGGCATAGCTGTAGTATGAAATAGCACGTCACTCCAGATGAAAGAGTCAGCAAAGGTTTTCCTCTCCGCTTTAAAAAAGAAGGAAGGAAAAACAGTCTTCATAACTGCAGCTTTTGTAATTTGCTTAAGGGACAATTAAAGGCAGTTCTTCTCAAAAAAAAGGAAAGAAATCCCAGTCTTTCAAATTGGAGGAAAGAGATTAATGCTATTATTCATGTGGCAACACTCCCTATAATAGTGAAGAATCAGCATTTGTTTTTGTAGGTTAAGAAAATAATATAGTCACTACCCACATAGTGGGTTTGGCATTTCCCATCACTGGAGCGGCCTTAATGGTGCCCAAGGGAAGTTCAATCAATCTATTTTTTTCTCAGGTAGTTCCTGTCAAAGTGTCTTCAAAAAGGGGAGTAAAATGAGAAAAGTATTTCTTTAATACTGCTTTAAAATTTTTAGACTTAGCCAATGCCCAGGCACTTCCCAACATCCTCAGTGCTTCCAGTCCCAACCAGAGCACTAGACTATTTCTTTTTACCATGGACTGAATAGGGATAGAGGAATTTCATAATAGTTTTTCTCCTCATCCTCCCCTCAAGACAGCACTGAAATCAAACTGATAGCACATTGCTTTTATTCGTAATAAAACTAATCTACACCTTGAGCAGTATGCAACTAGTCTAATTTCTGCAGGGGGCTGCTGGCTCCTGCTGGTGGCTCACAGCCTCATGCCTCTTCAGGCTTTTTTTTCCCCCCAGAGGTGCAGGGGGAGCTGCCAGAAGGCACATTCCCACCATGACCAACTATGAAGAACACAAATAACACACAATTTATCCAGATGAATCTTGTTGAACTCAATCTACTTCTCTATAACTGTCACTGAGTGAAGAACCAGTGACAAAAGCATACATGGCAGAGGCCTAAGGATGCAGGGGCATTTGATCAGCTCAGCCTGATGGATGGCAAAGAAGTGCCAACATCATAGATGGAAAAAAAAATCATTTGGCATCTCTGAAAAGTCAACATTCTTATCATATTGTTTTTTCTCTCTGATTACAGTAAGGTGATTCTCAGACCCCACAACGTTCGTCCACTTGACAGAGAGCACTCCAAGGTGCATATTCAGATGTAATCTGCCAAGGATCATAGAATCATTAAGTCTGGAAAAGACCTCATGAAGTCCAACCGTCAGCCTAAGACCACCATGTCTACTAAACCATGTCCCAAAGTGCTATATCTATGCATTTTTTGGACACCTCCAGGGATGGTGGCTCAACTACTTGCCTGGACATCCTCTTCCAAGATTTGACCACTCTTTTGATAAAGAAATTTTTTCCAATATCCAATCTAAATGTCCCTTGGTGCAATTTAAGGCCATTTCCTCTCATCCCATCACTTATTACATGTGCAAAGAGACCAGCACCCACCTCGCTACAACTTCCTTTAGCAAGACCGTTCCCACAGCCCACAAGGACGAGTGTACAACACCTAGTGAAAGGATCTGGGTCCAGTACCAACACACCACAGCAGAGAGACTTCTCCCAAGGACCGCAGGGCACCCAGTTGCCTGTGCACCATCATTTGTGACCATCATTGTCAATTTAGCACAGCCAGCTGAGCAGCACAGGCCAAGTACACTAACAGAAATGCCCTTCTCTCCTACCACAGCATCTCTGGAGATCAAAGGCATTGACAGCTTCTCTTGCTCTTAGTTTTCGAGGCTGTCCCTCACACTCCAGAAACACTCACATACAGACATGAGCTAAAGGCAGGGAGCTCTACCCACCCAGCTATTCCCAGCTCCCATGGTACCTTCCTTCCCTAGAAGAAAACACTGTGCTTCTAAGTCCTAGAGATGTTAAATCTCCTAGAGAAGTCTCTAACCAAGGGAGCCAATTCCAAGTAATGATAAAATAAAATCATTTCCCCAATAGACTGTTTCTAACAAGAGCAAAGTGCTGGAGAGAGGACAGTCCCTGCATCACTTGCTGAGGGGAAGGTTCTGGTGTCCTGAGCATCCTTTAGTCCATTTATTACAGTGACCTGTCTCCATTTACTGAATTGATTTGTCACACCAATGTTTACGCTGAGTGTATTTAAACTAATGGCTGCTAAAGCAGCTTATGTGACTTTTTAATCTAGCTTTTCCATACAGTCATTTGTGGAATGACTGTTTGAAAGGGAAACAGACAAGAAATCGTGGAAAAACTTCCACCAACACTCACTGAAAGTGGTATGGTGTGGGCACAGCAGATGCAATTACACAGGCAGATTTATGGCTCATTCATTACCATTAGACTACTTGCCCCACAGCTGAGCATTTCTAAAGGCACAAGCGCATTCCCTGTAAGTAGATTTCAGACAAGCCCCAAACAGCCTGCACTTTACAAAATTAATTTCACCCTCAAAAGCAGAAAATACAAATTCCTCCACCAGTCCCTTTCCTCAGGCAGAAAGAGGACCTGCTCAGTTGAGAGGAGAGGCCCTGGCAGGTGGCTCATTGCCCTGTGCTCTCTTTCAAGGGTTTTGACTGTCATTAAGCACTCGGGCAGAAAGAGCATTGGTCACTGGAAGAGTTTGAAGAGCCTGCTGCAATGTGCAGAGACTGGTTCCGATCATAGATCACCTGATTTATCAAGCAGGTGCAATATTCTGTGTCACTGTATGGTGGAACCCTCTTTGCATCATTTGCCCCTAGAAAAAAATAATGTTGATCCCTTACAAAACAAGGGTCCATTGATCTGTTATTAACTGTGTTTCATACTATTTTCCTTTCCAAGGTCTCCCATACCTTTCTACAGTAGTTAAGCATGGCACACCAAAAAAAAAACAAATCAGTGCAAAATCATATTTACCCCCAACATGTCACATAACTTTTATTTCTGCACTAGAAATTTTTTTTGTGGTGAGGGTGGTGAGGCACTGGAACAGGTTTCCCAGAGAAGCCCTGGAGGTGTTGGAGGCCGGGTTGGATGGGGCTTTGAGCAACCTGATCCAGTGGGAAGTGTCCCTGACCATGGTGGGGGTGTGGAATTGGATGATCTTTAAGGTCCCTTCCAACCCAAATCATTCTATGATAGAAAAAGCTATTCAAAGGGCAGCAAATAGTCTTTACAATAGTAATCATTAGATTTACTTCTAATGTGTCACACATGACCTTCTGATGATTTCACAGTTTGTGAAAGGTACAGGTTCCCCTACCCACTGTGTGACAAAACTGCAGACAATGCAAGAACACATCCAGGTATGATGTGTAGCCCCTATCTCCTTCATAGGTCCTCTTCTAGACATTGTCACTGCTGCTTTAAATATGCTCAAGAAATAGACAAAATTCATTTTAAAAACGAGGGTTGTCTAAGCCTGCTGTTCTGATCCTGGTATGACCTTACCAACAGTAGTACAGACACTGCTTCAAAATTAGAGACAAAAAAACAGTCCAAGACATTCTCGTCTGAGGAGACTGGCTCTGCCCATGCCAAACCTTGACCTGCACGTGCTCCCTTGGAGTCAGGGCTCCTCTCACAGACACAGATGCTTTATGACTGTCCCAGTACACTCACAACAGCCAAGCAGCCCAGTTTGAGAGCTCCTGCTCAGAGCAAGGAGTTGGTGATCCGAGATACAAACAGAGGAAAATAAGCCAGGAAGGAATATAATAGTACAAACACAATTACAGTTCCTGGGTATAAAACACCATCTTCAGTTTCCTGAAGAAAACCCTATTCCACCTGCACGACTCCAAAGGTGAAAAGTCAGTTCCCATCACCTGTCACGGCAGCAAAACAGAAAAAATCACCTTTGGGTAATCTTATCCTGAGGATAATCAAGTTAGCTCAGCCTGGCAGACACTGCAGACCTGAGAAGCAGGAGGAGCAGATGCAGCATGATGTAGCCAGCCCAGCTGTTTATGAAAGCCACCTTTGCTCCTGGGTGCTTGGAGCCGTGCTCAGGGCAGGATTCTCCTCTTTCCTGGCCATCTCACCTTCCCACAGCAATGACAGGACCTGACTCTTGCTGCAGCTTCCAAAAGCACAGAAGGAAATGGCCTAATCTACTTAAACCACAAGATCCACCTGGCAGTGGATTTCTGAGTGATTATCACATACCTTAGGTTGCCTCTGGACTTTATTCACCCAAGAAGTGCAATAATCTCCAAAACACACTCCCTATTATGGCTTATCAGTGGCAGAAAATTAGTGATGCATAAACAACCAGGTGTGCTTTCCACACGCACTCGGATCTGGCAGGGATCCCAGGAGCCAACCCATACCTTCTCTTGGTTCAAGTGCAGAAAACAGCTCTCCTCCACTGCCAGAAGGTCACCTCCAAACAGTGCATCAGCGATTTGCTGACTAGATACTTGTGGGCACAGCTGGGAAGAGGGAAAGGTCATTTGGTGCAGTGCCTCCTCTCAAAAAAATAATGTTTTGTGGAAGAAAGCCCCTGAATAGTCCAAGACTGACAGTACACAGCGGCAGAAAGCCGAGCAATGAAAAGAGAAAGGCACAGGTCCCTGTCATAACTATTTCTTCACTTTTAGAAATTGCTTTGATGAGCTCCCAGAGAGTAGCTGCCATTTCCTTCAGTCTTTACTGAAGCTTTAGTAGAGATGTGGGCTTTTTCTGCTGGATTTTGAATCAAAGTGGACTACGATTTCCTGCAGAAATCAGTGTCCCCTCTCAGCACTCATCCAAACAATATTAAAAGGAAGACTGGATAAGTAAGAACAGAACCAAAAGGGTGTTTAAGTTCAAAGATGGAAGCAGAAGGCTGCCTGAAAACACAGAAAACATTCTTTGGGAGAAGGGCAAGATAGATCTGCATCTCAGACTCTAGTTACTAAAGAATTGAAGCGTATAAAGCCCTGGCTCACTCCTGCATTCAGGTACTTGTCTAAGGAGCCCAAACACAGCTCAGCTTCTGATTTAGTTTAGCGCTGCAGGACAGAGTTGTCTATAACGAGCCAGAGGGAGGTTCATTGTCCGGTCTCTTCAGGCCAACAGCCTCTGGCAGCATACCTCACTGCAGCTTAATCTGCTCTAAGCAGCCCAGACAGAGCAGCTGCCACTTGCTTTGTGGTCATGCATAAATGCTGCGGATTTTACTGCAAAATCTGGATTTGACAAACCAGGAGTAAATAAAGACAGCTGATGATGACATCCAAGCATCTGAGCAGATTGCCCTTAACAAAACAATCTGCCAGAAAGAAAAATGTAAATTTCTTAGAGAAACAAATTTAGGATTCATATATTTGTTTGCTGTTGAAGCTCATCATTTGAGCAACGTTTATCTCCTGCATTGTGACACATCTTAGCCAAATCGTCTTAATGCATTACTGATGTTTCAACAGAGAGAAAAACAGAAAGCAGTGTCACCATCAAATTAGTATCTCTATTGATCATAAAACAGTGTACTTAGCCTCAGAGAGAAGAAACCTTTACAACGATCCTCACAAATGTTTAGAGAATACAAAACTAGTAATCCTCACACAAAAGTCCTGCTGAGGACAATAACTTTACATGAAGAAGAAGTTGCTTAATATTCTACCAAGCACGAAAATACCATTTGTCAAGAAACACATTACTTTGACAAATATGCTGTATTGTAATTCTTAATTCCTTTCAAAGAACTCTATTGCTAAATACCATTACCCTATTGTGAAAACATAAGCTAATAACAAATTTTCTAAACCTATACAACTGCCATCAGGGTGTCTGAGGCATGACATCAGAGTTGATGTTTCTGTGCAGAATTTGGTGTCAGCATAGAAGAGCCAAGAACACCACCTGTGAAAGCAGCAAATCAGTGTTTGCATTGGTAACTAATGGAGAATTAACTTTATCTGTCAAACTAAGGTGCAAGAAGAAATATTAAGTAAATGAGCTCTGTCAGCCTGAAGGTAATTAATTTATTGGCATGCCCCAATAAACAAGTGCCTTCTCACTTCAGACAAGCAAGGCTTGTTTACAGTGCAAAATGTGGCATCAGATCTTTGTGCTAAGGAATAAAAAAGCAGCAGTTGGTCCACATACAAAAAACGTTTTTACACCAAAAAGACATGCAGAAATGCTGTGCTGTCAGTAACAATAAAATACTCTCTAGTAAATAGAAGGAACCTTGTTCCCTGCCAGGCTGCATCTCCTATAGCAACTGCCATATGAGCAAAGTGAAATAAAATTCTATCAAATAATGCTTCTCCATCTGCTTACACTCCACTCCTATGGTCTTTTTTCTTTGCCTTCAAAAACTTCCCCAAGTTCCAGGCGGCAGATAACCTGATCTAGGGCTGAGATGAAAAAGAAAAGGGCTTTTTCTCCCCCAAAATCCACGGTACCCTTGCCCCCCCTGCTGGAGAAGGAGCCCCCGGCAGACAGCCAGGAGAGCCTTTTCACTTACATTTTACCACCGGGCATTGGGCTTCATCTTAAAGATTCTATATCTTTTAACCCCGTGATACCAATTCGATTCTAGTCATAATGCCTACTGACTTTAGTTGCAGTTAATGAAAAGTTAATGAATAAGGTCAGGTCATGGAAATTCCAGAGTTTATGATCATGTTCTTGCAATGTCACTCAATTCTTTGCTTTTCATAAGTAAGGTTACCTACTGTGCTGGGTAGGAAGGCCATTTTAATACCAAAAATACCCTTACGCAGCAATATATCATTAAATAATATGTTGGGAGGACAAACATTGGCTAGCTACTGAAAACAGGCTTTTGCTATTGACACACAGACATCACAGTGCTGGATCACAGAATCATAGAATGGTTTGCATTGCAAGGGTCGTTAAAGATCATCCAGTTCCACACACACCCCTGCTGCAATGGCCATGGGCATGTCCCACTAGGCCAGGCTGCCCAAGGCTCCATCCAGCCCGGCCTTGAACACCTCAAGGAATGGGGCATCCACAACACATCCCTGGGAAACCTGTGTCAGGGCCTCACCGCTCCCAGTGTGAAGAAATTCCTCCTTATGTCTGGTCGAAATCTGCTTCTCTCCAGTTTATACCCATTATGCATAGATCTTACATCGTAAGGGTGGTGAACTCTTCTGTAATCTTGACTCTCTCCCTTTAAGGTCTGCAGCGGATTGCAGCATGATGGTTTAATCCTTATCAATATTTTTTACTAATTTAAATAGTGATCCAAGGAAAAATGTTCGTGTTACTCAGTAGGAAGTGTGTTTAAAAATAAAACTACTCAAGAAAGCTACTGAAGTTCAATATTTTTCCTGTTTATCAAATAACGATAGCAATAACCCCATTTTCAAAGAACACCTCTGCTGTTATACTTACAACCAGAAGGTGGCAATAAATTGCCACAAATCTGCTCCAAGCGCCCTTAACCACTGCCTGGCCAGGATGAGCAGGGAAGAGTCCTGGGCACGTCACACACCCACAAACTTGTCATTTAATGTACTAGTGGGGTAAACTCCCCGGAATTAGGGCAATATAGCCAACAGCTAACTCCCACAACAGTGGCAAAAACAATGTTTTTTCTCTGCTCTTGACTGTTCCTTCCATACAACCATGCTCTGCCGTATCTGCCCTGGCTTTTCTGGAAGACCAATGAAACTCCAGGACTCAGGAGGACTCCACAGTCCTTAGTGTGTACAATACCTGCAATACCATCTCCTGTCAGCATGGAGCAGAACTTTAAAAACCAGGGGAGTTCCAGGGAGAGGACTAGGTTCCCATGATCCTTACCACATCATCTCCAATGACAAAGTCACACTATGGAAATCGGGGGGGGGGGGGGGGGAGTTGGCTGGATCCTCTGTTGATTCCCAGCAAGTCTGAGGGCCACACTGCCACTATGACTCTCCTTCACTGTTCCAAGACATCCTCAGAGGATGTCTTGGTATTGATTGCCCAAGCAGAGGCTTCCCAGGTTTCACTGAGAGAGAAGTTCTCAGTATCTGGTCCACAGCCAAGTGCTGTGGAAAGCAACCTGTGTGCACAGGCTCGTACTGAAAGCATCTCTCAGATGGCTGAGGTCTCAGGAAGAAAAACTCACACATGCACATCTGCACAGTGACACCAAAGAGCCTTGGAGCCCTCAAAATTTCCTCCACGTGGTTCAGTTGAGCAGGAGGCTCGATTCCCTCCTGCACTGCTCCAGATCTGCACTGCTCCCCTGGTCCCAGGGCCGATACACGCTCCTGAGCGGTGTGACACCCTGGGGCAGGCACTGCTCCAGCTGTACTGCCAGCTGTCTGTCACGGATGCAGAAGAGCTTTCCCGTGACAAAACAAAGAGGTTAAAGGAATGCTGAGAATATCCCTGTAAAACTGTTGTTACAGAGCACCACTCGCCCCTGCGCTGTGGGCAAAGCGAACAGCAGGGTGTAAGAGCAGCACTAGAGGCACGCACAGGCACAGCTCACATGGCTCCAACCTGCCCCGCACTGCGATGGCAAGATATCCGAGCCAACTGCAGCAAACAGCAGAGCAGGAGAGCCAGGATCCTGCTCCCCTTGGCTTGCCACATCCCCACACCAAGTCACAGCTATGCCACAATCTTTGAGAGGGCTTTGCTACCACAGGCTACCTGTCCAGACAGCCAACAGCAATGCACCGCGCTCTGCCCATCAACAGTTTGTCTCAACACACTCTAGTGCACTGCCGAAGCAAGAACTTTAGAACAATGTATTGTTTTTACTAAGATAGTTCAACATGGTTTTTTTTCATTTTCCATTTTTAATGAGCTGGTCATCGTTCTTTTTAGTGAAGTCTTGACTTATTTTATTCTAGTATTACCCCACCAAAAAGAACACATTTGGCGGAAGAAGTTGCTATTTACTAAGAAGCACAACAGGAAAAAAAATAAGTAGGCATCCAAAGTTGCAAAATGGAAACATCAACATTCAGGATATTTCAACTCCAATGCAGGATAAGGTGAGAAGGTGAATATTGAGACTTCCTTCTTTCCGTGATCATTTCTACACAAGCACAAAAGGAGACTCCAGCAAGGAAGAACCCAGGTGTTGGAATTGCTCTGTGTTCACACAAAGTAAGTAGCAATTCTCTCAATAAGTTTTGAGATAAGGACAAAATGCATTTGTAGCTTTGCTTGGGAAAGAAATAGAGGAAAATTTTTATTCCTGTCTTTCAGATAAATAATTCAGAGATCTTTGTTTCACAGAGGAGTAAGGGGCTACAGTGACTGATTACTTCGAGGTCAGCTTTGCCAGCGCCCCTGTAGCATCCCAGACAAGATGTACATATGCAAAGGAGAAGGAGAGGACTAAAATTCAGGGTTGGAAGAAGCCTTACCATTTGGGTTGCAAGGCATCTGGATTGGCACAGCCTCCCGACAGCCCACAAAGCTGCATTTGCTCTGCCTGGGACTTGGTGGTGGAGGGAGGAGGAGAGCAGACTGACATCAGCTCTCAACACAAGTTCGATGTGGTCTAGAGCCATACCTGGCCCCAGAATATAAACACAGCAGGAAACAGGGCATATTTATCTCTAAGCCCTGAGAAAACGTAAGGTGGGGAAAGGTTTGGAGTGAACAGGCAGTGGCAGGTAACTGATCAAAAGCATGGTGTTGCTCATTTTGTAGCACGTGAAACTACTGAAAGATTGAGTGCTCAGGGAGACTGAGGGAAATGCAAAAGGAGAACTATATTTCAGCAAGTCACGAGCTCACCAATAATTATTTCCACTTCATTTGTGTGTGTGCTAAACATACTTGACATTACTTCAGAGACTGGGGTCAAAAGTTCAATGATTATAGATCTTTGCTAAAGGCATTGTGCTAGAAGATGCATCTGGATTGCTGCTAGGGGAGGGTCAGAGCCAGGTTTCCACTAACCCTTACCCCTGCCCTGGCCTAGTAGGGCTTCCCAGCTGACATCCATTATATATGTAACTGGCACACTGAAAAACAGCCACAAAGCTTCTCTCACTGTAGCCTCGCAGCCAGGATGCTTCGAAACAGTGACTGGGATGCAGAGCACATAGGGCTAGCATACATTTTGCATCTCCCAATAGATTTTCCATGCTGCCAGTCTCCTGGGCCAGCAAGAGCCTTCCTTTGTTCCAGACCCTTTTCAGCATGTCCTTCAAAAACATATCTAAGTACAGCACATAAAAAAAATATGTCATATATGTCATATATATGTATGAAGGATAGAGAAGGAAAGCCATCTTCCCTATCGCCCATCAGGGGAAGGTAAGTAATTACAGAAGAGAAAACTAGAGCACTTTAAATTAAGAGCCAGTGCCTTATAGAGTGCAAACACTCCCCCTTGCTTGCACTATATCAGCATACACACTCTTGCTGTCTCCACAGGGGAGCCTGCACTATAGTTGGTATCGTTGTGCACATTTCAACACCCACTGCTCTCTCACCACACAGTAGGACACCCATTTTCCAGGTACAAACACATCACCCAGTCTTGAGGATAGCCATATGGGGCTTAAATGGGATCTATCTGCTGCTAAAGGAAGCCTTGGACCAGCCTCACTCCCTCTGGGGAAGCAGCAGCAGATGCCCATTCCCAACCCCAGGGCAGCTCTGCAGCAAGCCAGCATCCCGCTGAGCACCCCAGAGTGGCACCAGCAGACACAGCTCCCTCCCAGTCACTGCTGCAACCTCTCTGGAAATGCAGGACACTGCCCCCTTCGTCACTTCCCTGCTTGCCTGGCAGCACAGCAAGTCCCAGCACTAGTCAATTTGCCTTGACCCAAAAGCAGCTCTTCACAAACTGACAGCATTTTATCCTCAACTTTTAGGCTTTGGTTGTCCGGTGAACTCAACATCAACCCCACATACCCTGAGATATATGGTGGAGTTGCCTCCATATCTCCAAAAAGGTGGCCTTTATGTCTCCCCTTATGGCCACAGTAGCTGTTGGTGCTCAGGAATAACCTGAAGAGAAGGTGAACTGCAAGAACAGGTTTTCTCTGCCCGAGGAAGATAATAGAGCTGCAGTAAAAAGAGGGTAAATTATACAGCCACAATGCTGGGAATGCCCTTTCGCACCAGCTGTTGATGTCTTGGGTCTCTTGCCTTTCTCCAAAACACACCTGTATGACAAACTCTCGTGACTGACAGAGTTTCACCACACAGTTTGACTCTCTTTACATAAAGCTGGCAGGAAAGGAGAATATTTCTGTTGGCTCCAGGGGCATTATGCCACTGTGTTTTCCAGATATAGGTAGCCTCACAGAAAAGAAATCTTCCAGGGAAGCATCAAACAGACTCAAGGGGAATAGTAGACCAGAGGCTTTCATTAACCCACACAGGACTTAGTTGAACTGGGTTCAGGTAATGAATACTGTCTAGCTAAGACACAAGCTCATTTTTCAAGGACTCCTGTAAAATTCTCTTGAATCACAGGAGCTCGCAATGCATGCTCTAAGGACCTAAGCCTAACAGACTGACATTGACAATTTTACTTTTTCCGAGGGGTAAAAAAAGAAAAAGCAAAGGAAAACAAATCCATTTCTTCTTTGGAAGCTTCCTCCCCCCTTTGGTTTCTTTGGTAATGAAGTTCACTATAACGATCATTGCAATCTAAGCCTAGTAAGAAGTCTGAGTTTCTGTTTTCCGTTGGTAGCCATTTGCACTGCTCAATTTAGGCAACTCACTAAAGCATAAGAATGCTACTGCAGGACACTTGAGTCAGTGGGTAAGAAGAAAAGCTTACCTAGACAGTATTAAATCACTAAAATTGATTGAATCCTATTGCTTATGGTCCAATTCCACTGGCAGGAAAGGTACGTGCTGGGTTATTTACACACACAGTAGTGAACTCATTCATACACAGCTGCTTTCTGCCTTGGAGAAATAAAAATTAATCATAAAAATAATTAAACCTCATCAGCCTTCAGGCGTCTGGAAGCCCCAGAGCCTCTGAAAATGTGCCAGCCTCCTCAGGAGAGAGACTGGAACTTGGTTCCTGCAGGGACTGGCTGCCAGAACAGCCACGGCGCCTGGTCGTCACACTCCAGCAACAGATCCCTCCATGGTATTGACCCCCCTGCTCTGGGTTAATTCTTTTAATTGTCTCACCACATCTTTTCCCATTAGACTGATGTAACTTGTTTAAACATACACAGATTGATTTATGACAGCACTAGGGACGTTAATCAGATGCCTGCTCTCCAGTTAACGCACAGTCTGCAAGAGATGCAGGGCAATAGTCTCCCATATGGGATGTCTAGTCTTTTCCCTTGAAATCAAAGGCAGCCTCACAGCTTCCACCAGTGTTGCGGGTAAAGCAAGGTCATTGCCTCCTGCTCTTGCTTCTCAAGTGCCATCTTCTTTAATTATAGCTGCAATCAAGGAAACAGAAAATCTCTTTAAGAAGTTCATCATTAGGACCTTACTGGAGCCCACTAAAATCCTAAAACCTTGTCAGGAAGTAGAAGTTTGCCTTCAAATGTAGCCTCATTTGTCACCATTTAAAGAGCCACTTTCCTTCACAGTGAATGTTCAACATCCTTTAGCTCACTGCTGTGTGTTCCCTGCATTTCCCCTTTACTGAAAGGATGTGCATAGTGCAGAAGCCTGCATAGAACAGCCTCTTTTCTACACATACAACTTAAGTCATGCAATACAGAGAAGAATATTCAGATACTACGGAGATAGTTAAAAAAACTATTTCCAACCTTATCAATAACAATTTGAACTCTTTGGGGAAAGAAAAAGGACACCCTGCAAATCCAAGGTACTTTTCATTCTATTGCTGTGTTCAAAATTAAATCAATTAGATACATGCAGTGAGAATGAAGTTCACCTGCACATGTCACCATTTTGCAAAAAGGCAAAGAAAACTCACCCCTAACTTTGTGCTTCTAGAATAAAACAAATGCAAAACTTTGACACATCCACTGTGCCAAACTACTAAAGAAAACTGGAGTTCTGATTCCAACTCTAACCTACATAGTCAGACACCAGCAGTCCCATCACCTTTTGACAGCAAATCCCATGCATTTTCCCAGCAGCAAGAGGGCTGAGAGCAGGAATTCTCTTGGCTGATTCTCCCAGGTGCTTCTCCTGCTACCCAGCTGGTCCCGCCTTGGTTAGCAAACAGACTTCATCTCCTCCCATTTGCAAACCCTCCAAAGGGATTTCAGTACAATTTCCAAGTACAAATGTGACGTATGCGCTGACAAATATCAGCACGTTTAAGATATTTATTCCACATACAGCCCACTCTTTTTCAATTTGGGGGAGAGGGAGAAAGAACTAATAATTTACAGAAAAAAAAATTATTTCTTGAACTGGATTCCAGACCTATCTCAGACCCTTTAAACACAGCAGAGGGGAAGCTGGTTTAGATGTAACCAAGAAGAAAAGAGCAAATGCAACAAGGCCTAAAAGTAACCGAATTGATGGCCATAGCAAATGCTCTAGGGAAGAGAAATATTAACACTGTCAAAGCAGAGGCAACTCCAGAACTAAGTAACAGTGACACATCTGCCCTTTTACAGTTTTCTTATCTCATCTGACTTTTTTCTGCAGCCAGGACACAACCAGCAATGCCTCTGAATCAGTGCTGTGCAGCCTGGAACCTGCTAGCAGCAGCCTTGCGGCCACTGAGCCAAGATCAGGACTGCCCTGGGCAGGGAGCAGGATACACCCCACAGCACTGACCAGGATGCTCGCCAGCACTGCCTGCTGCTCCACTGCCAAGCTCAGCTCTCACCCAGCAAGGGTCAATCCCAAGAAAGGTTTCCCAAAGCCCTGCATTGGCGAAGACTTGGTAAGGATGAGACACCAGGAAGGAGAGGGGAAACTGGCACTAACTCCACGTGCTTCTAGAGCCAGGGAGTGCAGGGAGCCAACAGGACATGCACAGCTCCCAAGAGACCATCAGTGCAGTCCAAGTTTCTAATGTCAGGTATCTCATATTTATGGCAAATTCTTTGAAAACCACCTTCAAGCCAAGAGCAACTCACAACATTTTCAAACACCTTCAGGTGATTCATGAAGAAAGACCAAAAATACCTTAAGTATTATTAAGTATGGATTCAGCTCTACGCAAAACCACCAAAGGCCGTTTTGATAGATCTAAAAGGAGCAGCAGGAGTCACAGCCCTTTGTACCTTACTAAGAAGGGCCTCCAACTGACAAGGAATACACAGACCCATATGCTGTTCTGAAGCAGCACTGACAACAGAGACCTCAGCAGATACTCCAAGTGACACAAAGGACTGTGAAACTCCTACCTTTGCTCTTCCACCTCTATCCAGAATCTATTCCAGGTCCTCACTCCAGCAGCAGCTTCAAAGCAGTATTGCTTCAGCCAACAGGCTGAATTAAGCTCCTTTAGCAGGGCAAGACTCAGCTTTATAACTTCCTGAGGAACCAGACCTGATGTCCCTTCCAAAATTTGGTTGGATACTAATCCTACACACCTGTGAACACCTACAAGGTGGTTTCAATCTCCACTCATGTGATCGATGCTGCAAAAAGGTGCATTTTCTCCTCTTTTCCTCAGGTGTTTTCCATACTTTGAAATGCCACAGCCACTCAAAATGTTAAGGCAAAGGATGAAACCTACAGAAACGTCACTTCTTATGAACCAAAGAACAGAATGGGAAAAGATGGGCAAGACCCATGATAAATTCTTTCACAACCGTACCTAACATGCCTATAATGTATGCACATGAGCAATTATCTAAGGCACTGCGTAATTATCTAGGTACATCTTTTCTGACTTTCATAAGTCACATGGAAAAGTAGGATCCACTATAATATTACATTGTTTGTCTCAAGACACTAACACCTCTTCCCTCCTTCACAGAGAATTGTCTCTTTTGCGATAATTTTATAGAAAGGCTTTACAAAATTGCCGCATGGCAGAGCTTTTCTTGACAGCGAAATGTCACGTAAACAGTATGAATATATAAGCTGACTTGTATCTTGTCACTGGGATATGTCACATACAATATATGCTGCAAACACATTTTTAATTCCTTGCCGAGTGATTTGCCTCTCCATTGAAGTAAAACACTCATATTCAATCCATTCTGCTTGGGACAGTGTTGATCACTTTACAGATTACTAAACCAAACTATCTGACAGGTTATTTGAAATATCCTTCTTCTGTAGCCAGCACGAGGAGAATGCCCAGCATGATGGAAACCTACATTTAAAGTGTCAGCAAATCAGATTGCCAATCCAATACTGCTTTTAAAGGCACAGAAACTATTTGTGAGTGAGTGGAAGATGTGTTTTCTGCTGTCTTAGTTCTGAGAGGCTATTAAGCAACAAGGAGCTAATGAGGAATTTTATTTGGGCTACAGCAAAGCCCCAAAAGCCAAGCAGAACTGAGTGGCTAGTGGAGAAGCAAGTTAAGAACCTGTAGTATCAGAACATTTCTTCAGTTCCTGCTCCTTGTAACCCTGGATGAAAAAGAAATGCACACATAAACCTGAGGGGGTTTGGAGCAAGGATAGAAACTGTATTTTTGCATTTGAAAAGCTGAAAAAGTAGAGGGGGGGTATTTTTATGGTTGGTTGGAGACAGGCTTCCTCAAGAGAGCAAAGAAAGACGTGATAGGACAAAAAATGATGCTGAAGTAATAGGAAGAGTAGCAGCCATTGGGAGGAGGAGGGATTTCCCAAATCTTCTAGCTACTTCTTGCATCTCAAAGATGGACACCATTTGCAGTGCTCTTCCAGTCTGGGACTGACAGAGCAAATGTTTGAATGATGTAAAGAAGAGACAAGGGTAGTTTAATGCAACACACACAGTAGACATAAGCATAGTGGGAACAAAACAGGAAAAGGCATTTCATGCTGAACATTAGGAGACTACTGAAGCCGTGAATTTTACCAGACAGTTAAGTACTCTCCGAGGAGGGGAGCAGAAACTCCATTTGCTCAGCCACTTAGAAATGAAGATGTGATTTAATTGTAGAGAATACTCTGTACTTTCAGAGTTGAAAGACACACTATAATTTAATAGCTCTTTTTTAACTATAACTGAACAACTGTCTATTACAACTAACAAGACGATCAACTGTTGCTACCGCTACTATACACTTAGACACAAACCCTTGAATTACTTTATCTCTTCTCTTTCTCATCTATTTTTCTGTCTCTCTCTAAACATTATTGCCAAAGAGAAGCAGCATAAAATATGGGTGCAACATTAAAAGGAAAAAAAAAAAAAAACAGATTGTTTAACATTCCTACAAAAAAGAAAATGTTATAACAATGATATTTAAAGAGCAGTTTTGAACACATTTTTTACATACATGGACAGGCACATTTTCATGTACAGTCACCATCCGTGTATCATGTTGGACTTTTTGACAGCCAGACCTGCACAGCAGGGACCCAAAGCAGGACCAGGGGCATGGAGCCCTGCCTGGCTTCCTTCCCCCCAAATGCCGTATGTTGCCACCAGCCACGGGATTTACCAGCACCTGCCAGGAATCCCTCTTTCCCTTGCTCCCCTAAGCTCCTCTGTGTGCCTTCATGTGCCTCTGTGTGCACCCCTGTGTCTGCCTGACTTGGGAACAGAGATTTGAGTGCCCAACAGGACAGGCAGGAAGCTCAACAACCACTAACAAACAGGAAGATATTAATAGCTAAGACAAAAGAGCCAAGATTTTCTCAATAATTCCACTCATGGCAATAATTTCTTGGTTTCTGCTTGACAGCCTCACCATTTTGTGCACAAAAAAGCTTTTGAAATTCAGTTGTTGAAAATTGACTTTATCTCCTCTCTCCTCCCTTTTCCTGCATGACATTTTTAACATGCTTCTCAAGCTAGGGGAGCCTCTCTGATCGCATTAGCAGGTATCTTTAATTAGAATCTAGAATTAGAAAAGAAACACATAATTAGTATAGCACTAAGTGCTAGTAAGTATTGCCATATCCTTAAGAGGACAAGCTCTCTGTTGCAGGCACTGAATACTTGGGTTATTAAGAAAATTAATATTTTGCAGACCTGAGGAACCCTAACTCTCTGACTCATTACGTTTGGAGTCCTCATATCAAACAATTTCTCTCCTGCAGAATGAAGATTCCTAAGGATGCATGATTAACGTAAGTCCATTCCTGACAGCAGAGTGCATCGCAGCAGTTGTTGCTTCTCTCTCTCTCTCTCTCTCTCTCTCTCTCTCTGTAAAATCACCCTCACAGCATCAAAAACAACTGTCATTCCAAAGAGCAAGGACTATCAATTCAGCACGCAGCATGACAAACCAGTGCAGATTGTATGCAAGTCATTTTTTTTTCTGTTTAACTACCTAGATATTTATTTTCATGTTTGGAGAGAAACCTTTCCCATCTTTCCAAAATTCCCAATGTAGGTAGATCTTTTTTATTAAACTTAAGTGTGTGTTACAAGTGTGACCACATTGTCATACTAAACCCCGCTTTCATCATCAGACGTGCAGGTTTATATGCCTGTAGGCGTGTTATATATTTTCTGTTGCTTCTGAAATCTTGACCATCCTAAAAGGTATTTCCCTTGCTGGACGCTGGGCTTTTTTTCGACTCAAAATCAAATTCCTCTCTAGGGCAAAATAGCTATCATGACCTGCGTTTTCCTTCTTCTACAGCCTCTAGAACAAAGAAAGTGGTAAGAAGTCCTGATGCATTCTACTCTCTTCCTTACACAGACCTAAAATCATCTCCATCTCCTTGGCAGCAACAGCGGCTTTCCAAAAGTGCATGTTCTGCACCAGAGGACAAATGAAGTACATCGCCTCCTCTACATTCCTCCTCTCTAACAGCGTGTCATGTCTTCTGGGTTTGGGGATAAAAGTACAAAATTTTAAAAGTCATCTCATCTCTCCCTGAAGTCCCTCCCCAAATATAATTTTTATACGTTCCTAAGCCAAACACCGGGGAGACATTTTTTTTAGCTTTAATTTACTGTGGGTCCATCAATTCTGACCACATTTGAAGGTACATTTTCTCCCCATTAGTTCTGTCTCGTCAGAGAAGCTCACGTAGCGATGACGCATCTCTTGTAGATAAGGGTATCCACAGATTTGATTTACTAAGAAGGCTAAATTTATTATGCAACATTTTACAAGTATAATTCTACTTTCCCTTGATGGTAATAAATTCGATATCAGCTCCCCTGAGACAAGAGAACCAGTCCCTTTATTATCCAGACATGACCCCCAGAGCCAGATTCCATTTTAGAGACGGGAAATGGCCATATCTCTGATTAAAAGGGAAACTTTAATCAAATAAAGTGCCTCATCAAGCAAGAGCCAAGATTCCAATACTCCTGACTGCAGCACAGCAACGATCCAAAGTCATAGCTGCCCCCAACCCATTACCACTTACTGCAAACGTGATATCCATCCCAAACAGGAGACGCATCCTTCAGCAGTTCCCTTATAATCCTGGGATCTGCTCCTCCTGTGCCCACAGTCCCTCACAGACTCATATTCTGAGGCTGCTACACCAGGTCTGTTTGAGGAACCAGAGCAGGACCAGGTTTGCTGTGCTTGGGGGTTTCTTTCCCAGTCTCGCAGGCGACAAGCAGCCTGAACCACACAGCCAAGTGCAGCAGCTGTGGCCTTCAGCTCAGTACCCTCCCACTCTTCTATTCTCTCAGACACTCTCCTTCTACACTCCGAAATGGTCTTTTGAAGCCTTTAGGATACTAGCTTATTTCCAGTCCCGGGTCAAGAGCCTCGTCGCTGTTGTCAGTTGTGTATTTCTGCAGTTTTACAGCAGGGTAGTAAACAAATAACAAATAATCATAATAACAGCAATACCGACGTCTAGGGGCATTTTTATTTTAAGTGTGCATTAAGGCTCCACTTCTGCGTAGGCACAATTGATCTGTATGCCACTCCATGCAGGGATCCATCTTAAAGTCTTCCTGGCCATCTAGGCAGTTTTCTTACAACAGAGCAAGATTCAGCAACTGACAGATAAATCATCTCCCTTTCAGCCGCTGAAGCCCAGCTGTGCAAGCAAATGAAAGCGCCCAAACTCCACATCTACTCAGGAGCCACTCAGCTGAGAGATCCACCTATTTCATACGGCTTTCTGCAGAGATCCTCCTTGGATCAGCCCTCGTGTCTTTTCTGCTACAGGAGAAATGATATTTACCCTCTGCTTTATGCCAAGGAGTGTTTTCCTAATACCAAAGCCTCTGCACCAAGCAAGGCCCCTTGCTCCGCAGGGCTTCCAGCTGCATCAAAATGCTGGAAGCATGCAGTACTGCCACACTTGACGATTATTTCCCTCATTAAATCCTATCCCTGGAGGTGTTTGAAAGATGGGTAGAAAAGGTGCTCAGGGATGTGGTTCAGTAATGGACAGGTGTGATTGGACTCCATGATCTCAAAGGTCTTTTCCAACCAAACGATTCTGATTCTATGATTCTCTTTCGGTGGTGTTTGTCTGAGGGCAGCACAGAGGCAGGCAGGAAGGTGGTTACTGTGCCGCTCGCTGCTTTCCAATGCAGCATCAGTGGGCTCCGAGGAGGGAGTTCTCCGAGGAGGGAGTTCTCCGGGGAGGGAGGCACACATCCCCATTCCCCGTTATCCTGAGGTCCCCCGGGCGCCCTGCTCTGTCCCAGCAGGGATGCACGCAGGGTGGAGGAGCTGTCGGGTTAACACAGCGGCGGGTGCAGAGGGGGTCCCGGCTGAGGGGCAGAGGTTCCTTGTGGCTCTTCGCTGGGGCAGAGAGGGGTTTTGCCGCTCGCACCGCGCAGGAACCAAGCCGGTAACGGAACGACAGGCACCGCGGAGCGGCCGGGAGCGCTGCCCGTCTCAGCCAGCCCCGCGGGACAGAGGGAGCCCCGTCGGGGCGGAGAGAGATGCTGCCGGTCGCTCCCGCCCCGGGGAGGAGCCGCCCCCTCTCGGGACACCGTAAATGCATGTTCTCTTACTTTCCAAGAGCACTAATTTTAATGTTATTCTGAACTTCACAATAGTCAAAACTCTTGCTGATGTGGGGTTGGCTCCAGCTCCGCCTGACCTCGCAGTGGAGATAGAGAAAGGCTGCAAACACAGGTGATTAGAGGAGACCCGTCTGTTGGGCACAGATCCTGTGAACACGAGGCGTTATCATCTCCAAAAGAATGAAGAGTGTAACACTGCCTGGAAAAAACTTCACACAAGACGATATCATCTTCAAAGAATGAACAGTAAACGCCGTTTAAAAGAAAACACGCTATAAGAAAAAAATGCTATTAGAGGGACATTCTAGCTTTCAAAAAAATACAGTTACTTAGGTGAAACTTGACTCCACTTTACCTTAAATCAAAACTATCCCCGTTCTTGTACCAGCGCAGCTCATCCCCCGCGGGGCCGGGCGGAGGGCGGGACGCGAGGGCGGGCGCGGGGGGGACACTGGGCCGTCGGTGCGGCGGGTGGGGTTTCGGTGCTGGGCGTTTATTAGCGTGGCGATGGAGAGCCGGCCCCTCGGAGCCGCCTCGCAGCGGCTCGGGCTGGCGGCGGCCGCGGGGAGGTGAGCGGCGGTTCGGGAGGAGGAGGAGGAGGAGGCGGCGGGGCCGCCCCCGCCGTGCCCCATGCGGGCGGCGGGGAGGAAGAGGAGGAAGAGGAGGAGGAGGCGGCAGGGATGATGCCCGAGCAGGGGGCCGCGGGAGGGGCGCGGGCAGCCGTGTGGCGGCTGTCGGAGGCGGTGGGCGAACGGCGGCGGGTGCTGGGCTGCGCGATGGGGGAGGCGCGGCGGCAGCGGCGGCTGCTGCTGGGGGTGGTGTGCGTGGCGCTGCTGCTGGACAACATGCTCTACATGGTCATCGTCCCCATCATCCCCGACTACATCGCGGCCATGCGTGGCGGGAGGGGAGCGGCGCCACCGGCCGCCCCCGCGGGGGGCAACGAGAGCGGCGGCGGGGGCAACCGGAGCATCCTTCCAGCGCGGTACCCGCCGGCCACGGGGGGCAACGAGGACGTGCAGATCGGGGTGCTGTTCGCCTCCAAAGCCATCCTGCAGCTGCTGGTCAACCCCCTCAGCGGTACCCTTATCGACCGCGTGGGCTACGAGGCCCCGCTGCTGGCCGGGTTGGCCGTCATGTTCCTCTGCACGGCCACCTTCGCCTTCGCCGAGAGTTACGCCACGCTCTTCGTGGCACGCAGCTTGCAGGGCTTGGGCTCAGCCTTCGCCGACACGGCTGGCATTGCCCTCATCGCCGACCGCTACGCCGAGGAGCCGGCGAGGAGTCGGGCGTTGGGGATAGCGCTGGCCTGCATCTCCTTCGGCAGCTTGGCTGCCCCACCCTTCGGTGGCATCCTCTACGAGTTCGCGGGGCGGCGGGTGCCCTTCCTGGTGCTGGCCTGCGTCTGCCTCCTCGACGGGCTCTTGCTGCTGGCCCTGGCGCCGCCCTGGGCCACCGGAGCACGGGCCAACATGCCTGTTGGCACCCCCATCCACCGCCTCATGATCGACCCGTACATTGCCGTGGTGGCCGGGGCGTTGGCCACCTGCAACATCCCCCTGGCCTTCCTGGAGCCCACCATCGCCAACTGGATGAAGGAGTCCATGGGGGCCAGCGAGTGGGAGGTGGGTCTCACCTGGCTGCCCGCCTTCTTCCCCCACGTGCTGGGTGTCTACGTCACCGTCCGGCTGGCCGCCGCATACCCCCACCTCCAGTGGTTTTACGGGGCCCTGGGTATGGCCATCATCGGCGCCAGCTCCTGCCTGGTGCCAGCCTGCAGGAATTTCGGGCAGGTCATCGTTCCCCTGTGTGGCATCTGCTTCGGCATTGCCCTGGTGGACACGGCCCTGCTGCCCACTCTGGCCTTCCTGGTGGATGTGCGCCACGTCTCCGTCTACGGCAGCGTCTACGCCATCGCAGACATCTCCTACTGTGTGGCATACGCCTTGGGGCCCATCGTGGCCGGCCAGATTGTGCACACCATGGGCTTTGCGCAGCTTAACCTGGGCATGGGGCTCGCCAACGTGCTTTATGCCCCTGTCCTTCTCTTCCTCAAAAATGTCTGCCAGATGAAACCCTCTCACTCAGAGAGAAACATCCTCCTCGAAGAAGGACCTAAGGGACTCTACGACACCATCAAAATGGAGGAGCGCAAAGGCACGGGCAAAAGCCACCGGCCAGTGGGTGAGACAGAGGAGAATGGCATGGACTCCTACCGCAGAGACCTGACAAGGGTGTCCGAGGAAGACTCCTCGGACTATGAGTACAGTTAGGTTCCCAAGCAAGGCCCAGCCCCAGGAGCAAGGAGGAGCATGTGGGAGAAAGGGGGAAAGGGGGATGAAAGCATCATTGCATTATGTTTCTGTACTGACGTGCAATATATACAGTTTAACCTTTGTCATGATGTAATGGCTTTCTTCTTCTAGACTTATTTTTAATCGGTATTTCGTTCAGCATTCTGGAAAGGGGGGGAAGGGGAGGGAAATGGAAAGGTAGGGGGGGTGGAAATCCTGAAGAAAATTATCTGAATTGGCATAGATTTGGGAGGGATCCTTCAAAAAACCCACCACCACCAAATAAAACCAGCCTCATAGCTGGGGTGTAATTGTGCAAAGTTTTCTTAAGCTGAAACCATGTGTGACATACTGTATATCTCTGTAAAATATATAAGAAAAGCAAAAAAAGTCTGTGTAAAATTTTGAATGGCATATTCAGGGACTTGGTAAATCTTGTGTACAGATACTTAGATTTTCAGTTGGTTTCATATATTTAAGATGAACAGCAACTGTCACAAGGTCTTATTCTTCTTTGGGAATAAACTGAAGTATTGTACTTATTTTTTTCTCTCTTGTGCTGCTCTCCGGTAAGTGCAATATGCTGTGTTATGTTGAAGTCCAAACTACACGAATAATACGATCCGAATAAACGGAATTGAAAGGGATCGATTGCCTTTGTTTCATTGTTGAGGGCTGCTCGAGGGAGGGAGCTGGTTGTGGTCAGTGTAATCCCTACGGTAACAATTCCTCATAAAACAGAGCTCATCGGTTATCGAAATTGCCGAGGAGAAAACCCCGCTACAAAATGTTCTCATTTATTCTTTAAAACTTATGTTAATAGGGTGCGAGCAAACAGCCTCGCGCTGCAAACTTACCATCGATCGCCTAAAAACAGCTCCTCGCATTCTCATGTGAATTTAATTTTAATTCTCACAGTCGTGAATTCCAGTTTCGGAATATTACATGACCAGCAGTTAGAGACACAGCACGGGAAAACGCTTTGTTGGAAAACGCCTTTCTGGATGCTAAATGCTGCCCCGGCTGCGACGTGCCCGCTTGGGTGTAGCAGATAGGGATTGAAGGAAACAAAAGATGGGTGAAGCGCTCCGTTCAAACCCTTGTAAAAAGTGGAAACTTTCGATCGAACCACAGCAGAACCAGAGCGCCTGTTTCGCCCTGTCAGTTTATCTCGATATAAAATGAAATCGTTTGCTTAAACTCCCAGCCCTTTAGGAAACAAAATAAATGACTTATCATCTGAAGAGGGGGAAAGAAATTCTATACACGGCCACAGCAAGTGTTGAAGGGCTTATACCCTCCCCGGGGGAGCCGGTTGGGGTGGAGGAGCCTTTCCCCGGTGCCGCCGGGCTGCGCGGGTCGCACCGCGGCGGCGAACGGGCAAGCGCCGGGCGGCACGGCGGGGCCGGAGGAGGAGCTGGGGGCGCAGCGGCAGGAGCCGAGCCCCGCTATCCTAGACGGCAAACCGCCCTCTCTCTGCCAAACGGCACCAGCGGACCCCGCTCCCACCCTCTCCCCGGCTCCCGTCGCCCCGCGGCCACCGCCAGCCCCGGGGCAGCTCCGGCAGAGCTCGGGCGCCTCCCGGTCGCTTGCGGGCAGCGCCACTCGCCCTCCTCGGCCGCGGAGTCACCGAGAGCTGGAACCCACGCGGGCTCCTCACCGGAACCGCCCGGCGGCCCCCGACGGCGGGAAGGGCGTGGGAGAGCCTGGCTCTGCCCGGCTCCGGGACCCGCCGGCACGGGGCGAGCTGGCACCGCTGTCATGCGGGACACAGTGCACCGGTGCCTGCGGGACACACCGGCATAGGTACTATCCGGGACAAGCCAGTACGGGACAGGTGGCACCGGTGCCTTGCGGGACAAGCCAGCGCAGGGCGAGGTGGCACCGCTGTCATGCGGGACACACAGGCATAGGTACTACCCGGGACAAGCCAGCACGGGACGGGTGGCACCGGTGCCGTGCGGGACAAGCCAGCACAGGGCGAGCTGGCACCGGTGCCACGCGGGGCCGAGCCAGGACGGGGCGAGCCCGGCCCCCCGGCGGGGCAGAAGGGAGCGGGGCGGGAGGGGCGGGCGGTGCCGGCGGGGCGGAGCCAGGCGGCGGCGGGGACGAGGCGCGCTCCGCACGGCCCCGCGCAGAGGGGACTCGGCGGCGGTACCTTGGACAGCGCCCGGCGAGCAGGTAGGGGCGGGCGGCGGCGCGGCTGGCGGGAGGGCGAGCGGGCGCTCCCATCGCCGGGCCCCGAGGCACCGCGCACGGGGCAGCCCCGGGGCTGCCGACCGCAACCCGGGAGGGACCGGGCTGCCCCGGGGCTGAGGCGTGGGGAGGTGTCGGGGTGCAGGAGGCTGCAGGGCGGCTCCTGGCTGCGCTCGCACGTATTCCTAACAGAGCGTACGCTCCTCTTAACTTTGAGCACAGATTCCCCAGAACTTTAGGCTTATCGTCCTGCCGGTGCTGAGAGGGAGGATGAATCGATGTACTCTGTACACTGTACTCTGCAAGCTGCCTCCCGAGTACACACTGTGTGGAGGACTCGAGTATAAGCACATGGGCTTATTTCAGCCCATTTCTTATTTCAGTCCTTCTCTGCTATCTGCTAACAGAGAGATCAGTGCCTTTTGTTGTGGGCTTGAGCTGCTACTTGAAGCTGTGGGGAAGGCCCCCTGGCTCCCCTAAGCCGCTCACCCCGTCCCTCCAGCTAAGCCAGCTGTAAATAAAAACAGCTAGGATTATTTTTTTTCTTCTGCCTAATAACTTTGACAATGCGCCTCACAGCCTTCCGAGCGAGCAACTTTGAAGTCGCCTTGAATTTCTGCAGGATTTTCTCTTGTGCCGGTTCCCTTGTCCTTTATTAAGCAGATATAGGATTGGGTGTGATGTTAAGCTGGCAGCACTCAAACCAGAGACAAAGCTTCGGTTCATCCCCATGACCGAGAAAAGTACAGTTCAGGCTATCATCCCCAAACTCTTCATCACACCAATTTTACACATATCCGAGTCTGTTATTAGTAGCATTTCCCACAGACACAGAGCCACAGTGGACTCTGTGTGACTCCACATTGCAATTTGACAAAAAAAAAAAAAAAAAAAAGGAAAGAAAGAACAAAAGTCCCCGTGAGAAGAATAATCAGCAGGATTTTTCCTTTTGCAGACAAAATGGCTGCTCTGCATGTAAACACAAGTGGGGAGCCGAGGGCTGCCCACAAACAACTGGGCAAGCCAGAGTCTTCCAGGAGTTACAGGATGTCTCCATTGTTTGAAGTGCTTTGAACCTGTGTTGCTAGGGGTAGAGTGCACGGCTAAGTGATGAGAACCGTGTAGCACACGAGAGGGAGCAGAGCAGCGCGGTGGGTTGATGTAGCCTTTCCATGAGGGAAATCATCTCTCACCTGGGTTGAATTTGTGGGGTGACAGATCTACACAAGTTTGTGGAGTGGCTCTTTGCATGGCCTCAGGGACACCTCTCAACCTCATACAACCTACTTCGCAGCACATGGTCCCACTGGCAGCGGGTGCAGGACAGGGAGAGGACAGGACCAACACAAGGTACCAGTCACCACCTACACATTAGCAGAGCCATGCTGAAGCCACAAGGCTGGAACAGCCAAGGTAGTTCCTCAGGAAAGGAATAATGCACAGCCATCCCTGCTCATCACAAAGCAAAACTCTTCATCTCATTGTCATACGCTGTAGGGTTTTGTCCAGATTGTTCTTAAAAGCCACTGTAGAAATAGTTGAAGTACCCTGAATGTATAGTCCCAACAGTTTCGGAAAGGAAATATGCTGCTCTTTTCTACTTAATCAACACATGTGACTCCTATATTTTGCATACTCACAGGGCAAAGCAAGCGAACCCAAAAACCTGTGATCCATCAAGATCTGTCTGGACACACAGAACTTACTTTGCTTTAGCTGTATGACTGCAATTGAAGGATGACTGCTTGGTGTCAAGCAGAAGAAATATGTATGTAGCTTATTTTTATACAGAAAAGGAATAAGAGGCATCCTCAGAAAAACAGGATAAGTGCAATACCAGAGAGCCATAAGTGGAATTATTTTCTCTGTCACAGATGACTTCTATGACTTTTGGCAGATTAAGCCATCTCTCTGGATAGGTATATGCTAGTCGCAATGACTGCTGTGCAAAGCATCTCAGATGCAGTGTATGCCACCCCTCCCAGCCCTCTCACAGCCAGCCCACCAGCCTAGGCAGGCTCAGGGATCCTCCAGCCCAGAGCTGTGCCCCAAAGCACTGGCACCCTGTGAGCTTGTAGCCTGCAGGCAGCAAAGGCACATCTCCATCAAGCTCCTTTCCACAGCTTCCCTATCTTTAACGTGGAGATGACAGACCCTAACTGTATCCAAGGAACTGTGCGATGACAAACATTTAAAGGCTGCGGTGCTTTCATATAAAATGGTAGAGGTAGGATATATAAGATCCTTATACAGAAAACTGCAGCCCTACTATTACCTGTGTCAACATAAGTATATTCAAAGAAGAGTCACCTCTCTCCTCCAGCTAATATATAACAGTAATACAAAGGGTGCAGATCACAGCACAACGCATTGCGAAGTAAATTAGAGTGATGAAATAAACTATGCTGAGAAGGGAACATTTATGTGCATCAGATAGTTCTGGACAGAGAAATTTATAGTGAAAAGAGACAAACTGAATGCCAGAGCAATCTCTACAGGGCTCAGTTCAGCTACTTTTGAGTGTTGGACTTTTATTCCTCTTTGGTTTTGCATTCTGAAGCTTCTGTGTATGCTTGCACAGGGAATACTCCCCGTTTACATTTTGGTTATAAATAATGGGTACTGACTGGACTTTAAATCTTTTCTTTTTCCAGAACTGAGGCGTGAGGCTCCATAAGTGCCCCCAAGTGGCTTCAATTTCTCTCCTCAACAACAGATACCCAAAGAAATGCAGGAATGCCTGTCCTAGAAAAAAACATGCAGACAAAAGAGAAAGATACATGCAATAAAGATGAGACGGTGAGTGACAGTTTCCGGGAAAACAAAAAGAAAAAAAAGTTGAAGATAGATGACTTAACAGTTTTTAATGCTGTAAATTAATCTAAATTACTATAATGATTGTAAACCAAATTCTGTTCCAGAGCTGATTTCTTCATTTCAGGGAGGACTAGTTATCCTGCAGCAGTTTATTACAAGGAACTTTGATCTAATGTTAATGCTTTGCTTATCCAAATACACTCTTTCTCCCAGCGTCCTATGAAGAAATCCAGTAGGTGAAATATTATTACACAACAGCAGATGCATTACTACACAGTCAGAGATGGTATGTAATTATTTCTTAATAGTTCAGAACTATCAAACTATCACGTATGATTCATTATTAAGCTGGTTTAAAAGATGATGCATCTGTATGCCTACAAGTAGTTAACCCCTTGGGTGTAAAGCTTTTTTTTCTAAGCAGCATCATGAACTGTATCAGTAAACCTTACTCAGAAAGACAGGGTCCAACCCAGGTATTGAAAAGAAACACTGTTTGTGTTTATCTATTCCCACTGACCAAGAAATCAATGACAGAGAGATATGCCTTCACTAAACATAACCTGAAACCGTAGAACTGCCATTCTTCTGTTTTGGAGATCCAGGGTGCATTACAGGCTAAATTGGATTTGCATTTCCATTAATAACAGGTAATCCTATGACACTTTTGAGTGTCATATGAGTATCTGAAATCTTCTTGTTTCTAGATAGGGAAACATAATGCAGCACTGATTTTTTCATGAATGTCAAAAGGCAGAGCTGGTATTTGAGCTCAGAGGAGACTCACTCCCTGCCTCCTGGTCAGAGCACTCCTTCCCCCCTGCTTCCTCTCTGGATCCACTAGCAGAGGAGCTTGCAGCCAGCCTTGCTCTGAGCAGCAGGTGGGACTGGGGACTGCCAGATCTCTCTTCCAACCAAAATCACGCTATGGTCCTGCAATCTAGTGAAAATTAATGTCTATTACATCAAGAATTAGTAAAACAACCTGAACTTTGCCTGCTTTAGGGGACAGGCAAAAATCAAATTAGAGAAATAAACCCTCCAAAAGTTTTTGGTCTACAGTAATCACTAATGGATGAGCACAACTGTTTTAGATGACCATTTATCAACTGGAGACCTGTCAACCTCCCTGAGGAGCCATGCTTAGAGCATCACGTCTTGCAGTTTCCTATCTTTCATGGATCTCCTCCTTGCTTGATTCTCCCACTGCCTCCATGAATCCTCTGGCTTTAAAATGACTTGTTATGCTTTATTTGGTTAATTCTACACTAAAAACCAGAGGAAGCTTCATTGCATGTACTGCATGAGATTTTCTTCACAGATCCTATTGTTTTTCTGCTCCAAATAGGATAAAGAGTTGTATTAAATGTTAACCCATAGTTTTACCAATCACAAGCTAAATGCACTTCTTTACTAATGAAATACCTTCTCTTAATGCATTATTTTATTACAATTTGATGTATTTTAAGTTTTCCTAGAGTCTAGCTCAGACTGCATGCTTGTATTGTGCCCATTTGCTTGTTTGTCCTTGGATTTCTAGAATTTTTACCAAGGAATATTCTGTTTTATGGTTTCCTGGCATACCCGTGGGAATTCTTATTAGCCAAACACTTACAAGTAGAGCTACCAGAGAGGGACTGCTGCTTCAGTATTGCATGCAACCATGTCCTAAAATCCAGGCACTTTAAGACTTAACGAAATTCCACTGAAGTCAGACTATTACATTTGCAGTAATAGGCATCTCAGCTGCTAAAACAGAATTAATGGATTGAAAAAGGGATTCAATATATTAATCAGTATGAGAAAAAAAAATAAAAAAGAACAGTTTGTGAACAAGTAGAATTACTCGTTAATCTCTTTCTTTTTTCATGATTAGGCAGTGCCAAAACTTCCAGTCCCACCACTGCAACAGACCTTGCGCATGTACCTACGGTGCATGAAACACTTGGTGCCAGAGGAGCAATTTAGAAAGACCCAGGCCATTGTGGAGCAGTTTGGACTTGCAGGAGGCCTGGGGGAAACCTTGCAGCAAATCCTTGAGGAAAGAAGGGAGAAGACAACAAACTGGGTAAGAAAATGCCGAGAAGAATAATAACTGCTGTGTTGGATGGTGCTCCTTTACAAACCCTTTGTGACATTCTATAAGCGATCACTGCTTTCTTTCAATGGGTCAACGCAAACAGATTCTTTTGGATGCAATTTCTTCCTTTCACTTTATTAAAAGTATTCAGAGTTTTTATTAAAATGAAAAATTCTTTCTGATAGGGCTATAAAAAGCACCCTGTGTCCACATCTAGCCAAAGCTTTGATACAATCAAATAATCTAGAATGGCATATTTTAGGATAGGAAATACCCTTCTAAGATTAAGCTACTGTTTGCCATTCATTGTCACACCACACCACTGTAGTTACCCTGAAGTAGTTATTTTGCCAAATATATACGTACATGTATGAATATATATATAAAAATATCACATAGACCATGCCGAGACCTCAGCCTTTAAAAAAAAAAAAAAAGAAAAAAGCCCAGCTTTCTGCTTCCCAAAATTAAATAAGCTGTAGATAAAATAGATTTCATCACTCCACAAAGTCACAATTCATCCTGCCTCCATTAACCATGTTAGAATATGGAACCTGAAAACCAGAAACACTGATTTTATTGGAATTCTTCCTTCCCAGCAAGGAAGAGAAACACTGAATTGTTTCATGGATCCAGCGAAATCCAGCAGGCTTACTGCTAATGTCAGTGAAGTGTGTTTCTCTCTTAACTTTTCAGTTGTGTGCAAGACAACTCCATCAAATTGCTGCTGTAGTCAGAAAAAAAGGCTAGACTACTGGCACTGCTTTTATTTCAAAAGCAGTGCTTAATTTCTGAATTACTGATGCCACTTAATCTCATTCTGGTCATAGAATTTCATGATTTTCATACCTTAATTAACAATCACCTAAACAGCATTCTAGGAGACAACTGTTCATTTAACCATTTACAACACAAAAATTTCAGAGGAAGGATGTATAAGTGTTTTCTGAAGCGTCTCAACTTTAAATACTGGTTATTAAAATTAAATATTTGATTTTTAAGAGAAACTAGAAATGTTTTTATTTGGAATTTAACTTGCCAGGAGTACAGCTTTAGCCTGTTCTCCTGAAGACTCCAGAGACCATGGGGGAAGCATCTGTTCTAACAGCAATGAAAGATCTCAGAGGAAAAATTTTTCAACTGATGCATGCATTCATAATTATTTTTGCATAATTCCATTGCTGTTTATAGTTACTGTATGCAAAGCAGGCCTGCTAAACTCAGAAAGACCATTTGATCCTTTTATGAAAGCCTCTCTTTTTCTAAATAATGGTTCTTCAAAATCTCCTCAGACATAAAGGAATGTGATAGTCGTACATCTGCGTTTTTAATAAAAATAAAATTTAATACATGTGTCCGTCTGGGTCAAGCATCAGCAATCTGCATTTGTGTCAGTGGACACAGAGGGGATGCTCCAGGGGCCCTATCCACATGCCAGTATCTGCAGGATCGAACCATTAGGCTTGGGAAATTCTTTTCACACTCTGACTTGCTACAGGACAGCATCTAATGGCCAACTACAGAGCATCTTGGCATCACTGACAAATATCTGAAGCCCCCTGAGGGAAGCCATGCTAGTGAAATTCCGCCTGCCTCTTAAATATATCCCAATCCCTGGCCAAGAGTCAGCAGTTACCAAGTAATACTCAAACATCTTTTTGTCGTAGAGGGAAGCAAACAACAAAATACTCAAACCACCACAATATGGAGCTTATTTACTTCTTAATGGAACACACCGTAAATGGCCATTGATTGAAAAACAGGATTATGGAATTGCGGCTGATTTCAGCTGAGCTGAGGTCACGAGTCCCAGACTGGAAATGCTCAGCAGCTCCATTAATCCATGCCTGACTCCAGGAGCACCACTCTCCCCTCACCCCCAGACTGCCTTTCCACTTGCTGTTCTTTGCTTTAAGATTTCATGTCCCCTTCCCCTAGGTGTTTAACTACTGGCTGGATGACATGTACCTCAACAACCGGCTAGCTCTTCCAGTCAATTCCAGCCCAGCAATTATCTTTGCTCGTCAGTATTTCAAGGATGTAAATGACCAGCTGAGGTAATGTACTACGACTTTGCAGCTTTTGCTAAATGAAAGGATATTTTAAATATACTGCTTTTACAAAAAAGACAATCAACTTGCATTAAAAAACAAAGGCTGTAACCATTAAATGGTTTCCTACTAGGCTCGCTGACTGAGGGCAGTGTTTCTGGAATTACTCTGGCTGATATTCAGAAATAAAAGTGTCATTACAGTTATATTTATTGCATGGAAAAAAATGCCATGGGATTTATAATTTTGTAAAAGAATATTTGCAAATCTTTTCATCATGTAATTAAAGTAAACCATTTTTCCACTAAAAAAAAGAAATACTAATCTCTGACCCGTTGTTTAAAGGAAAACAATTTTTACTACGCCATCATGATGACTCATAGCCACCCTACAAACTGAAAAGGCCACGCTGGCATTAAATTGTCTCTCTCAGGTGCCCAAAAGGGCACCAGAAACACAGAGGATCTAAGAATAAGAATTCAGAAATCATTCCTCCCCAAGAACACTGCTTCCTTCGGGTCCATCCTTCCCAGACCTCAACCGACCTTCCTCCTTTGGGCTTTTGTGGGCAATTACAATAATTATTGAAAGAATTAACTGTGTGTGAATTTACGCTATTATAAACCAGACCAAACCTTGAAGCCAACTTGTGATATTTTAACATTTTGTATAGACAGCCAATGTATCTTTTTACGCTAAACATAAACACTTCCATTCATTACTGACTAAATTTATAGTGCATGCATTTTCCGAAAATCCTCCCCTTTGGATTTCCTGATGCACATGCTTTAACAAGGAAATATTTTCCTCAGAGCCTCCCATTCATTCCATGCAAATGGGCAGTGTCAGAGAACAATACACCTGTCTGCAGTTCTGCAGAGAGAATATCTGCTTAGGACAGGAAGTACTCTGAGAAATTGGACAGCTTATGAGTATTGATATTGAAACCCATGTTAAGGATTCTATTAAATATTCAACCTCTGCTCCCGTTCTCTAAATAAATGCTTTCAGGCTTCCTGCTGTGATAGTTGCTTTAACCATTTGAAGGGACCATCTCCAGGATTTCATATTTCTCCTGACATGAATTAATTTAGGTTTTGGGTGGGGGTGCAAGGGCTCTTCTGGCCAAGCCAGATTCCCTCTCTTACGCTGTGTCATCAATCATTCGGGCTCTCTTCTGTCTCTCAGAAACAGCCCAGTGTTGCCAAATCACAAAAGACTGATGTTACTTCTATCTGCTACTTGCAGGTTTGCTGCCAATCTCATTTCAGGAGTGCAAGACTATAAAGCTCTACTGGACATGTAAGTAGCTTGGAAGGAGAGCAACTGCCTGAGTATCCACAGAGCTTCTGATTCATTCTAACATGCCCAAAATCAGGCTGCATTGCACCTCTTCACTGTTTGGAAGGACTGGGGCTTCAGCACGCTTTGGGGCAAACACTTCGGCAATTTTTATGTCTTCTGCTTTATTACTGCAGTCTAACAGGCAAGGGAAGAGGATCCTTTTTGATGCCTGTTAGTCATTACTCTAGCACGCACCGAGCAGCCCAAAGGACACACACAGGCTCTGGTTCAGTGACTAGTGAAAACATGTAGTTACTTACGCTATTGTTACTTTCTGTGTGTAAACACAAGGGAAATCTTTAAGTCATGAATAAGGTAGCTCATAAAAGCATTTTACGCAGCACTTCTTAGCCTCACATACTATGTTCTGTATTTGCTGCTGAAACTACTGCTCCCTGAAGAATAGAGACAGTGGACAGCCAAGCACAACGGACACTGTGCCACGTTATGGAAGGAATCGTTTTCCTTTCTGGAAACGCAAAAGGCCTACATGATGTGCTTTAACCAATGCCTATTTGGATGAGGAAGGCAAAGTCCACATTCAAACAAGAAAGTCCCTATCATCTATGAATTAGATAAAGGAAAGAGGAAGAGGCTGCTTAATTTTTCACTTCAAAAGTCTGATGGCTACTTGGAAAGTATAGAACAGGTACTTATTTAAGAACGTGTGCTTTTGTCCAAGATATGCCATGCCACTGCATACACCAGCATTGGCATGCTGTGAAGTTTTATTGCACACTAATGTAGTTTGATGCATCTTTATATGACTGCATCTGAGATGAGATAAAGAAACCACATTTCCCAAACAAACGATAATGTAAATTCTTATTAGTTTGACCTCACTACTCTAGATCCAAAGACTCCTGTGATCCAATTTGCTTGCCTTAAATCAATAAACATTTAAATCTTCGCTACTGTGCCCTCATGATAGTTATTACTGTTTGCTCATCATCCCCCCTTCATAATTATGAGGATACAATAACTGTAACCTATTCAGTTCCTCGTTGCTGTTTAAGGACTTCTACCAACGAGTGTACTGCTAGCTTCCTTTGGATCATCAGGTATTCCAGCCCAACCCAGGCATTTAGTTTTAACTGCGCAGGTGTTTCATGCAGTTGTCAGGACTAAATATTTCAAGCAAAGCCTAACTTGCTCACATAAAAGAGTTATCAGATGTTACACAGACACCTCCTGAAGCAGTACAAGATTTTCTGAAGCCTTCAGTCAGTTAATAACCCCTCTCTTAGCTGCTGTAATTACATATTATTCTATCTAAATCTAGCATAGTATTCCACTATTTTTGATCATCACTGATGCTCTTTAAAACTCTTTTAAATGTAAGAGGATTTATGTATTGTGTAAATGTTGGAGAAGGAGAATGCTAATAACCCTGTTTTGCTGATGAGGAACAAAAATAAAATGTAAGCACTTGTACGTGGAAATAAGTGATACAGAGCGTTTGAGAGCCAGGAATTAAAGTGAATGTGCCTGGTTTAGAACTGCAACAGTTCTGAAGAGACAGTTAAATGAGATAAGCTAGTATAAAATGATACCCCGTATCAACTGTACGGTGGTAACTCTCCTTGTGTGCCTCTTCGCCTCTGCCCCTCTCTGGCAGGCTGAAAGCTTAGTCCTCTTTTGCTGAGGGAAAACCTTTGTGCCACAAGATCTTCTTCCTCCTGCGGTCTCTGCGGCCTCTCCCGAGCGACAGCACCATCATTTCCTGCTGCAGTGTCTGTGGGATATTTTACAATCCATAATGATAATTGTGATAACATCTTTTTTTTCTGTCTGGCCACTAAAGAAGCCTTTTAGGAGGTGTTGTTTTCACACACCTTCCAATAAAAAGGGAATAGGTTTTCAGCACTTATTCCCCCATAGGTTTAAGTAAGGATTAGCACGTAAGTGAAGTTGTGTGGAAAACAGAAATACCCTCTGTATTGCCCCAGTCGTTCCTGTTCATCAGGCAGGGCCTCTCACACGCCCTCTAACCACTCTGCACAGGACCACTATAATTCCCAATGAATTCCAGCAGTAATTTTTTTCAGGGTGCTATGTCGTTTCCAGCTCTTCTGCTGCCTTCTGTCCTGGCAAGTTTCTGTGGTCCCATCGAGATAGGCTTCCCACACACATTGCAAAGCTGCTTGTGACCTGCTATTCCTTCCATTTCCACTAGATGATAATGCAATTGCTTAATGAATATGCATGAAGCTGCCAGGAAAGATGTATTTAACTTCGGTATGGGAATTCATTTATTTCCCTTATACTGTAATCTCGTTTTATTATTCAATTTGTGTTATACCTGATCTAATTGTAACAGAACAAAGGACAGATTAGATTTCTTTTCCTTTCTGTCTCTCTCTCCCCTCTCTTCCTCTGGCTTCGTTTTTTCCTTCTCTCTCTCCAGCCATGCTTTACCTGTTGATTTTGCTCGTGGACAGCTGTCTGGTCATCCTCTCTGTATGAAGCAATACTATGGACTCTTTTCTTCCTATCGCCTTCCAGGACATACCAAAGATACCCTTGTGGCGCAGAAAAGCAGCGTAATGCCCGAACCAGAGCACATCATTGTTGCTTGTAACAACCAGGTAAATGGGTGTTCTTTTTTTATCCCTTTCTATATTTCTTAGTTTGCTTAAATTCGTTCAAGAAGAGGCTAATCTAATCGCTGTTCAGAAACACAATTAGTGTGCTACGTATGAGCTCATTTCTTATCAAGCATTCACTGTCAATATTTCCGAAAGATGCTTCTGCAGCATTTTTGTCCTTAAACCACATTATGTTCCAAGTACAGTGATGCAGAAAGGAGGAAAGTGGCAGAATTCATTTACTTTCTCATTCAAACAAAAATGTTTATTAAACAGAGGTGAAACCACAGAGAAAAAAAAAATATCTTCTTAGAGTGCATTTGCTGGAAATGCTCTTCTCTTGACAGTCAAGTATTGGTACACAACGCATGGTACGTGCACCACCATTCCATGCAGAGCGGCCTGAGCTGTGCCTGAAGACATAGCACAGCAATGGGCAGAAATACCAAAGCCTTAGAGTGAATCTGCCCCAGCCAATAGATGCCAACAAGCAGTAGAATATATTGGCTGGGCAGAACTCCTTATAGCCCAGCTTGACTATTTGTAGTGTTGGAGCTGTGCCTGCAGGCTCTCTTGGCCTCAAGTTGCACCATGAGAGGTTCAGATTAGATATCAGGAAAAAAATCTTCACTGAAGGCTTTCTCAGGCACTGGAATAGTCTGCCCAGGGAAGTGGTGGAGTCAGCATCCCTGGAGTTATTTAAAAGCTGGGTAGACGAGGTGCTCAGGGATATGGTTTAGTAGTGGGAGGAATGGTTGAATTCTATGATCTCAAAAGTCTTTTCCAACCAAATGATTCTACAATTCTACGATGCCAGCGGTCTGGCAGGAAGTCCTGTTCATTACCTCAGTGAGAAGTTCTCTAGGCTCTCTAGAGTATTTTTAAACAAATAATACCGTAGAAATTATTTACATACTTCTTTATTTTATTTCTTCAGGGGTTTTTAAGCTTATTCAAGTAGCGTGTTTTATTTGAGCCAAACACATAGTATAAGTCCTGTATAGCAACTGGCATTGCACTGGTGTAGAAACACAGGAGGGGTGAGGCCTGGGTCAGTCCCCAGTGGTTTTGTGCTCTGTTGCCTGCAGACCTGGCTCTCCAGGCAGGACTTCAACATCTCAACACCTACCCAAGTGAAAGTGAACTGTTGGACAAAGAAGGGTCCAACCCACCTGTGACTGTTCTGCTGACTTCTCTAATTCTTTTGCAGTTTTTTGTTTTGGATGTTGTCATTAATTTCCGTCGTCTCAGTGAGGGAGATCTTTTCACTCAGTTACGAAAGATAGCCAAAATGGCAGAGAATGAAGAGGAAATGCTGCCTCCAATTGGCCTGCTGACAACAGATGGAAGAACAGAGTGGGCAGAGGCCAGGACGATCCTTATGAAAGGTCAGCAGCAGCAATCCCAGCTTTCTCTTCTTTATCATCTTCCTCCTCTTCCTTCTCACCATCATTGCCTTTCCTTTGCTGGGAGTGAACATTATAGTAAATATAGGACTAAATGTGCAACCTCACTGCTGAACTTTTCTAGCAGGAGGAAACTCAATACCTGTCAGCATTCAGACGGGTGTAACCAGGGAAGCAGCTGATACAGTTTGGGCCCTTGGCTGTGTATGTTTAACTGCTACACCCCTCCATTCTCTGTTTTGTATCATGCAAATTGCATTTCATCAGTCTTTATGATTTGTCTCTTTCTTCACATCCATTTTATATCAATAGGAATCTATCCTCTTAGCTTTTGGCAACTGTTAGACATTTTTCATCTCATCTAACAAAGGCATCTACAAGTCTCATACCTATGGAAACTAGCTGTGAGTCCTCTCCAGTCAGTGGAGAAAAATAGAAAGTACCAGGGCTGACTCATCTAAGTCTTAAGTAACTGTCTAGAAAAGCTGACAACAATTTTTATCTGGGGTAGTTCTCTCACTCTCTTACAACAACAGGTAGCATTTAGTGCTCTTGGACTTTGGACTCAATGCCCAAAACAGCTGAAAATAAAGGATGGGCTTAACCACCTCTATCCTTTCACACCATATGTAGTTTATCCTGAAGCTAGGTGATGTAAACACCCTCTTTTTGCCATTTTAGGCGGCTTAAGTACTCATTTTTCCCTCCTGAAAAAATGTTAACTCATCTCTTTATCCACAGTTCAGCAATGCTACAGAAAATATTGCTGCCTTACCAATGCCTTGGAATATACAAGAGTTGCTGCTTGTCTCAATCTCTGTTTATCATCCCGAGGAAGATGTTTATTCAAGTTTATCTGTGTTTATAATAACTTTATCTATATAAAAACACACATGCATGCACAGAGTCCTGGCCATTACTGCATGGTACCAGTTTCATTTTCAGGCTTCCCTTTTCCCTCCTCATCTTTTCTTTTTAAAGCAGGAGACAAAAGGATTCTTTCTTTTAATGAAAACTGAGATAAACAGCTAATAATTTCTCTTCATGCCATCCTTTTTAAGTAGAACAGTGGATACCTTGAAACCTGCAGCAAAATCATCTCGTAGACCTAAGTCATCCTAAAGAAAAGAAGGCAAATAAACTAAAACTAGCAGAACCATCTCTATAGTGGGGGTTAATTGTCTAGCATTTGCCAAAATATTTGTTTTAATAGGGAAGCAAGCCAACTCGGTTACGCAGCTGAAAAAAAGAAGATTCTGCACGAGCAAGTATCATAGCAGACTCCTCAATTCTAAGCAGGAATCCCATCCTAGACCACTCATATTAGCACAGCTCCTCAATATAATATAGTACATTGCTCTTACTCATGGATACTCGATTATTAACAACTCTTTTTTTTCTTTCTCATCTGCAATGAAATTGTTCATGCAACAATAACTAACAGAGAAAGATAAAAGCCTCTAGTGAAGCAGAGTGAGGTGGAAGGTGACGCTCCACAACTGTCCTGTACTGGGCACGGAGAGGATGCTATGCAGCACCCTGCACAAAGTTAGGAAGGAGATATATACATGGGTCCCCATAGATCTACAAGTAGTGGACTGGTCTTCTAGGTAATAAAATTCCAAGGAAATTGTAATAAACCCAGCCATAACCGATTTATAAACACTCAGTGTATTCACTGCATTCAGGTTGCAGAAACAGCTCACCCTCCTAAGTACAAGTAGTGAATACTTACTGCTGTGGGGGCTGCTGTACCATGCATGCTATATCTGAATTTGATTAGGAACTATCTTCTCATATTTTCCTCTTTAAAACAAAAACCCCAACTAACCAAAAGCTGACAGGCCAATTCAACTGTGTGCATTTGAAAGGATAGACAAGAAGCCTTCTGCAGGGCGTTAGGCTTGTTCTCGCACTTCTCTGTTTCATCTCTTTCTGGAAATATTTATTTTCCATTCCAAGTCATGGTTCATGAGTTCTTCTGCAGTTCATTGCCTGCTTTACATGATAATTTTTTCACTGTTCAATCAGCTCTCTGGACATGTCTATTGCTTTCTGCAAGGGCGTCTTCCCCCTGCTTTTCTATTTCTAGCAGAGCTTAATTTTATTCACTCTAATACCGAGACTCTAGATACCCTGAAGCCACATGTCAGAATAAGGGCTTCATATCTGTCAAAGACGTGTGGGCAGCAGCCACAATGAAATATATATAAACCTATCAGACAACATAAAGCAGAACGCTGAGCAAGCTGTGAGCAGTTTGTAAATCACTATCCAAGCAGCTTTTCCTTGAAGGTGCTTGTCTGCAAGTACCAGAAGCTGATGTGTATGGGGCAACTTCCTTTCATAAGAATCTTTTCAGCCTTTGTGTTGATGTACCCCGACCATCGATGGAATAAACGCCACAATTACAGTCAGCCCTGCAAGTATCTGATACTAGAAGAGCTTTACAGCCAAGAGAACAGGGACACACTTTCTCCCTTATAAAGCTTCTGAATGCTTTTGAAGATAATTCATAGGGACATCAGTGTTTCACACGTTGTAGGGCAGCACAGATCACTGGCAGAAAGCTCAACCCTTCTGCAAGCTTCATCAGTTACAAACTTCTGGCTCAAGTCTTTGTACAAGCTGGCAGGAATGCAGGTGCCTTCCCAAGGACTCTGCTTCTGTGGGCGAGGGAAGACAGCACACCGTGCGCTCTGCCAGCTCGCCGTGCAGCCCGCAGGAAGCCAGGCTGGCCACCTCTGGCACTCTGGCACACAGCTGCCAACACTCCCTCGCAGGAGCTGCCAGACAGCAAGACAGAGGACCTTGCCATAACCTGCAAGAGGCCACAGCTCCCCGTCTTTCTTTTTTCAGCCACTGCTATCTCTTGCCTGTCTTTCTCTTGACACCTTTTCCATTTCTTGCACATTTGCACTCTTTTTTTTACTACACAGCATCCGGAGAATGAACCTCAATGATAACAAGCAAGCATCTCATTTTTTTCTAGCTCCTCACTGAACTCTGTTACTCATTTGGGGAAGGTACATTTATTTCTTACTTTGAAAAACGTTGTTCTTTCAGAGGATCAAGTACTTATGGTATTTGCAAGCATTAAAAACGTGCATGCTTTTAAATGACCTCATATTTCAAATCAAATCAGAATTGTTTACTATTAAATATTTTTTCCATTCAGCTAAAATCATCTCCACACATTTGTTGAAATTAACACAGACTTGCAAGCAGTTTTGATCAATCTGAATTCCTGTTTTAGTTAAGAACATTCTGAAACAAAGACATTTTCACTAAATCTAGCAAAACCAGCACATAAAAGGTGATCTGTTAGAAGAATTTTATGTCTGAAAGCTCTTTTTCCTTTTATCTTCCAAACAACTATTTAAAAGCAATTAATTATGTTATTTTTTTGAATAGAACAAATTCTTATTATAGGCTCCAAGCTTTTATCCTTGCAGAGCTGTATTAAGTGCTCACAACTAAAGATTTCCTGTACCTCAAACCAGCCCTTGGAAACAGACAAACCTTTACCTCCATAATATTTCTGAGTTAAAGAAACTGAAAAAAAAAAATCACACACAAATAAACCATAAGTAAAGAGGAAAGCACTGAGGACAATGTAAAAATAGCCTTTGTAGTCCAGCTGTGCAAGGAAGATTGACAGGATAGGGAAAAGAAGCAGAGAAAGAGAGCCAGTTCCACCTGTCCTCTCTTTAACCATTATATATAAAATAAGCAAGCATTTCTGGTTTTAAGAGTGAAATAGATCTATTTTGTAATATAATTACTTCAGGAAATGAAAGGCAGAAAAAGGAAGTGGGAATTATTGAATCGTATGAAAGATACACAGAGATATTGCAAAAGATAACACATGACTGAATGCCTCAGTGCAACGTTTCCTTGCACGGAGACATTCTGCCAGCGGAAGCGCGCTGCAGACACCCATTCATTGCAGAGTCAGATCCTCAATGCCCTCCACAGCAGCAGGGTTCCTCAGCCAGCCCTGCACTACAGGTAAGAGGACGTGAACGTTTCCCTCTTTCATCCCCAGACTCCACTAACCGCGACTCTCTTGACATGATCGAACGATGCATATGCCTGGTGTGCCTGGACAGCCCAAGCGGGGTGGAACTCAATGATACAAACATGGCCTTGCAGCTGCTGCATGGGGGAGGCTACCATAAAAACGGGGCCAACCGCTGGTATGACAAACCTATGCAGGTAAAAACCTTATAGTACTGTGCTGCTATTCGCATGTGGCAAAGGTCTCCAGTTGGCCTTGTGGTAGGGACCACTTAGAATCAAGTGGGAGAAAGAGGGGCAGGTGGTGTCTGCATCAGATAAGGGTTGGTGTGAGCAGCATGGTTCCTTGCTGGTAGCGGGGGAAGGGGGCTTTTCCAACATAGGTATGCTTTCACCTTCCCTGAAGTTGCCCTTTACACTGGAGGAGGCAGACAGACACACAGACATGCGGGTAGGTAGACATCTGATTTGAAAACAAACAAACAAACCAGGATGCGTTTGATTATACTCAATCAAATGAAAAAAGAACTGTTGGAATAGCATCCTAGAACGGCAAAGAAAAGCACAATGGTTTCTCTGTTTTCTCACACATTTTTCTGACACCCTAGAAATACTAGTGATTATAATACTAACTTAAACCCATGCTAGATTAAGTTCTCACTTAACAGACTGTTTACTCATTTAATGGCATTCTTGTTGAGACTTTCCTGGAAGCATTGGTTTCTCTGGCCTTTTTCCCAATCAGATTTTGATTGTCAGATTTGAAAGTGTCGCACTGTAATTTTGCCATTTTGCAATACACACAAGCTGAAGTGATGTATTAATCTCCAACTGTCAACAACGTTGACACCTTATGAAAAATTTAAACCCCCCCTGGCTGATACATCTCCTGCATAGTGCTTGCTGCTCTTGCCATTTCTAAGAAAAGCAACGTGAAGATAAACCACTAAGCTAATTTTACGTGCACTGACTTGCCCCAGAACAAAGACATTTTATTAGTCATTCCTGATTTAAGCCATTGCAAATGGTGTTATTAGCAGACTCCAGGGCTGTGTTTTTCAAGAACAAATCATTTGTCTTTACTTAGAATCCTCCGCTATTTGCAGGATCACTACTTGCAGTGTTTCAAAAAGATGAGAATAAACAAGATTTTTGCTTTGTTTCCTATCAGAAAGTAAGCAGAAGAAAGCAAATCAATTCAGATAGTATAGGGGAGAGCTTGTGTGCATGCATTCAGGCCAGAAGTAGTTCAAAGGCGAAGAAAAACTCTTAGTAGAAGAAGATCCCATTTTCTTTCACGCAAACACAGATTTTGTAGGAAGCCATTGTCACAGCAGGACTTGTTCTTTTTCTCCATATTCTTCTTCAACTTTGCAGTAAGGTATCAGAAAACATCCAGTTAAACTTTCTGCATCACACACGCACTCTGTGAAAACCTTTTAGGAACCAGGGAGGCAGGATGTGTGCGTGCAATACTAATGCACTGAGTAGGCTGAGTGGGAGAAGTCCAGCCAAAGACATTTCAAAAGATGTGGGGCAAAAAAGTTCAGAAAAAAAGGCTGGAAAGGTGTGAGATAAGATGCAGTTTAGTCCTAGACATCTGCTTTTGTTTGAGATGCAGAAGTAATCAACTGTATGGGAGTAAGCACAGAACTAGAGTGCAGCAGGTTAGGTGTCACCAGTTATACCACCTGCGTGCAACAAACTCAGGAATGAAGACAACTAAAAGGAAAATGAAGAAAATACGACCAAAAAAAAGTTAAAGAGGAAGCAGGACAGTAAAGCAAGCTATGAGAAACCTATCAAATAAAGATGAGCTTGCTCATTTGATATATGTAATAAAATATGATCCTAATCAACTTTCCAGATACATAAGTTGCACTGCTCTGAAATGTGGAAGGAGAACCCTGGTCTGTCTTTCTAGTGATGGATTTTCTTTACCATAAGGCAGATGCTAAATCCAATTTCCAGGCTCCAGAGGAAACTGCTAAAATTTACATTCTCACAGTGCTCAGTCCAAAATAGCAGCATGAAAGGGACCCAATGCAATGCCAATTACAAGACAAGAGAGTCTCCTACAATCAGTCTGTGAGCCACCCACCATTCTGTAGGACAAGGACATTCCTGGTATGGTCTATAAGAAAACCCCAGGTGAATGACATCTTCTGTTAGGTTGCCATCATGGGTAACTTACTCCCCGTAATTATTCCTTGTATACCTCACACTTGTTCTTTCCTTTGCATAGTTTGTGGTTGGAAGAGATGGAGTCTGTGGTACCGTGTGTGAACATTCCCCTTTTGATGGCATCGTACTGGTGCAGTGCACGGAACACTTGCTGAAGCACATGTAAGTCCTCTTTCAGTACAGCTCTCACACCCGCTCTGGCCCCCAAGAAGCCTCTGCCAGTGCCAAATTCCCACTGGTGCACAGGGCCACTGAGGCTCATAAAACTGTTGGAAAACAGTTCTTTTAACAGGTTAAAAAGTGGTTTGCAATGGATAGATTATTCTTGTGAACTTAATGACTTTTCTCTCGCGTCCTACCAGGAAAGACAGCTCCAAGAAATTAGTCCGAGCTGATTCAGTGAGTGAGCTTCCCGCTCCACGGAGACTAAGATGGAAATGTTCCCCTGAAATTCAGGCACATTTGGCATCATCAGCAGAAAAACTCCAAAGGTAGAACAGATGCCTCATTTTTCTCAACAATGACTTCAAGCTGGGCACTACCCAGCAGTGCATGCAGGCATGGGTTTCTTCCTCAAGGGCTCTCCCTGCTCTCCTGTTCCTCCTCATCTTCCCAAGCTGGACATACATAGCATTACTTTGCAGGGTGGCACCCTTACAGGCTGAAGCTACTTCACTGTATTCAGGATTTACATTACCATTGCTTTCTTTCCATGTCAATACTAGGAAAGCAAAAGACCACTGGAAAAACAATCGAGTTCTGTTTGCACAGGCTGCAAACAGTGCAGGTCCTCTGGTTTTGTGGATGCACCTTATGGTGCCAAAGCCAGGACAATGGGATATGTATGTTGGATAGTAGAATACAACTAGTTTGAATAAACAATTTGAATCCAGGAATGTACTTTGTTTATATCCCATGTTGCTCCTACAAAGGTTAATTCTTCTGACGGTGTTTCCAGACTGTAATATATTTGCATGATCTTTAGGGGTGGGGATAGCAGTGAGAGAGGGGTTTTTAACTTATTTCATCTCAGGCATATGATCTGTGCCGAGAATTAACACGTTGTCTGCAAGACCAGTTGAAAGCATGTCCTGTGCGACTGCATTAGATGAGACCTCAAAGCAGCTAGAAGCGTACACGAGAGCTTGAAAACATTCAGGATGCAGAGTAATTCCTTTTTGTTTTTAAATAAAAGTAGTATTCCTCTAAACTGAAGCTTGCAAGCTGCTTACAGCTTTCATAAGGTTTTAAATCCGCCCATTTCTCACACTAGTCACAGAAATTTGCCGAGAACATAGAATCATCATAGAATCACAGAATGGTTTGGGTTGGAAGGGACCTTAAAGATAATCCAGTTCCAACCCCAACCACTGACTGGGACAAAAAGGAGGCTCTGGCTTAGGTTTTGGGAATGGAAACAGTAGGTTTGTTTCTTTTTAAAAAGGCATTTTACTCAAATGAACAGAGTGACCCAAGAGCCACAGCTCGTGTTGAGGCTGCAGATAAGCCCAGTCTAGAACCTGTATGAATAAAAGCTGCTGAGTAGGAACAAGTTCTCAAAGCCCACGACCGTGTGAAGAGCAGGAGCCCACTCATCTCTGAGTGGGAACAAGCAGGAAATGATCCCTGGGTTTTATTTGCAAATGCAAATAGAACAGGAGGTTCTTGTACCCTCCCCCGTGGTAACTGCCTCTGCTTGTTTTCCAGGATAGTAAAAAATCTGGACTTTATTGCATACAAGTTTGAGAACTATGGGAAGGAATTTATTAAGAAACAAAAGATTAGTCCAGATGCCTACATTCAAGTAGCACTTCAGCTGGCATTTTACAGGTAAGGTTAATTCCAATCACAGGAACACTGCAGCACAAGGGGAGATTCGGGTCCCATTTTCCTTCAGCACCCAAACAAGTGTCTCCTGCATGGAAATGAGTCATCACACCTAATGACTGTAGGTCAGACAAGACAGGAATTGCCACCCAGTTCTGGGAATAAATACTTCTTTCCCTCACTCCCTTTCCTTCTGATTGCTCTGCCTTCCCAACCCTTTTTGTCCCACACACACCATTCCAGCCAGACCCTTCCCCACAGCTGCCTCAGCGCTTGGCATGAGAAGCGGCAGAAGCAGCTGGGGAGTGCGCATTTCTGGGGCAGAAGCTCTTCCTTGCCCCTGCAGGTAAGTTGGGAAGAACCACGGCAATAACCCACAGGTCACCACTCTATGCATCCCCTGCCCCACAGAGGGAAAAGCATTCACAAGGGAAAATACTAGAGGAGCATATCAGATCAGAGTTCCTGCACAGGATAGCAACTACTGCTGCTTCCTCCTTCACAGGCATCCCAAGATTCGATAATATCCTCTAATTTCCATGGTATTATCAAAGTTAAAAGCTCCTTTCTGTTGTCAGAACTGCTAACGCTCCAGGCTAGGGAGCGGTTGCACGGTTTCCTGTGGAACAGCTTATTACACAAATAATTCTTTATCAAGTCATATTAAATCCTGAAGTGGTCTTTGCCTAGTCAGAACCAGAGATGCTCAACACATTTTGTGTACTCCATTAGCGTCTGTTAAACATCCATTTTGTGCGTTCCATTAACCAATTCTAACAAGATCTAAGATTTTCATCTGTCTCCCAGCCACAACGTAAATCCTGCGTATGCAACAAAAACCGTAGGGGACATTTATGTTCCAAAACCCCTGCTTCAACTGGAAGGTGCAGCAGGTGTCCTGAACCAAGGAATGGCAACTATATACCTGGACCCAAAACAAAGAAGTCTTCACACTTTGGTCTATTTGCTACCAAAATGCTATTTTTTCATTCCAGCTCACAGTCTCCAAGAGAGTCCTTTTCCCCTTTATTTATCTATTTTTCATTCACACGCAGGTTGCATTTTTTCTTGTTTTAAATAAAACATATTTCACGCCCATAAGTAAATGATTAATTACACAATTATTTTATGAAGCAGTACACATAAAACACTCCTTGAGATCTTTCAGTAAATTTTAGTTTTACGAGCCTTGTTTGTACACAGCAAGTCATTTTTTTACTGGCAATGCATAACTAAAATGTATACAGCTGTACACAGCTCCTCATATTAAAAAGGAGTGAGCATCCATCTTTTTTAAGTTTCTTATAGAATTCCATCAACATTAAGATTAATACCATGCAAAAAATAAAATCTTGGCTGTAACAATAAAATGTACCAAGCCTATATTTCTTTTACGCTTTAGGACTCCTTGAAAGTAATTATTCTTTGTTTTTCCTGCTTCATTCTCTCAGATGCCATGGGAGGCTTGTCCCTACCTATGAAAGTGCTTCCATACGCCGATTTGATGAGGGCAGAGTAGACAACATTAGGTCTGCTACCTCAGAAGCATTTGCTTTTGTAAAAGCAATGATTGATGACAAGACAGCTGTACCGGTACGTTGACCTGACTCCTTCTACCTTCTTTAGCTAAACATTAAGCAAATAATGCATTTGTGATCCTCATTCCCTGTTTTTTTAACAGTTAACTGAGAACACAAAGGCATAGGGGAGGGTCAAAAGCCTTACAGGACTTTGCTTTCTGTGCAAACCAACCATTAAGCTAAATAGAAATATTTCCTTATTTTTATTTAAGCATCCAGAAAATTCACAGGTGCCTAAACATGACATTATAAGAAACAAAATATCCGATTTTAGACCTAGTAGTGACTTCTGAATGATCAATCATCAGATCCAAATTCTGCTCACTGGAGAGATCTAGGCTGAACCTGCAAAGTTCCAGATGATTGTAATGCTGCAGCAGGGGAATTGCAGGTCCCCTGCAGTAGATAGCTCTGCTGTGGATTGCAATGTGTGTAGTGATAGAATTCATATGCTTTGATTTCTGGATAAGGTGGATATCTTCTGGTCAATATTTTTTGTTTTAAAGATACGTTTCTACCAAATAGACTTTGTTTGTTAGGATCCTCAAGGGGACTGAATGCTCATGATGAAAAAACTTCATCAAGCGAATAAAACAACTCTGCAAACTGTCCTGACATCCTGTAAAAAAAGAAAAATTGAATTGCCTTTCTTTGAGACACCACCATCTGTTTGCCAGAAGCATGAGTACTGTACACGGTTGTTGGGGATACAGAGGTACAGCCGAGAGACCTGAGACTATAGCTGCACAAACAGCTTTGTGCATTGTCCCTCCTGCCATCCCTGGAGAGCCTCCCGCAATATCTCTGTGTGCTGCTTCCACACACTGCACTTTGCCGCTGTACAGGGAATTTCCAGGTGGCTCTTTAAAAGAAAACTACTGCCACATTATAGATTATTTTGCACAGTAAGCCCACTCCATTGGCAACAGCCCACATGACTCTTCTTTAGAATCTAGCATCGCATTGCTAGAAGTTTTGCTAGGCTGTTGATTAAGTGCAAATTAATGGAATATTATAACCCAAGCTGTAGTGTCCCAGAGGATGAGGAAAATTTGCCCAGAGAAGTGCTCTGCTCTTCCACTGTTTCTTCAGTGGAGGTTACTATGCCCAGAACTTAGCTCATGAAGAACAAGACTCAAATAAGTTCCATGTTAAAAAGATAACTCAAAGGATACCAGTGTATGGAATTAATTCCATACACTGAGTGGGTATTCTAATGTAGATTATGACCATTCTATTACACACGATAGTGACTACCATGCAGTAGACAAGAAGAAGCTGTTGTTATTATCTATCAGTGTCCTGTCTGACAACACTGTTCTTACTTCTATTTCATTAGAAGCTGCTGTCATCTGCGGACAGCTTCCCATCCCCACATGGGCACTGAGCATCCCTTCACTCCCAACACACATTGCTACAGGCTGACTGTACTTGTAGGAGGACTCATCCTGCTCCTGGCATGCTGTTTTAACAGATCCTTCTGTATTCCTCTAACAATCCCACCTAAATCTGAGACTGTGCCCACCCTTCACAGCATACTAAACTGTACCGCTTCACGCAAGCAAGTAGAAGAATGCCACGCAGGTCTAGAATGAGCTCAGGCTCAATCCTCAGATCTTTATTTTGCATGCTCTGGCAGTACCAAATAGGGAGAATAATTGAAAACCTGCAATCATAATGCAAACCCGCTCACTGAGCTTGGTTTGTTGTCTACTGAGAGATGCAAAGGACATTTAAACTGACCTGTGATTGCTCTCTCCCACAAAATTTTAGACATCTGTGTTTTGATGTGAACATCTTTATCCTTCAGTTAAAATCTTTATATGCTATTGTCACAGCATCATTAGAAACATAATTCATTTAACACAACGCTATTCCAAGGCAACTTCTTCAGAACAACACATCGCCTCTGAATGTGAAGGGGTTAATTCTGTTTTTTGGACAGAGACGCATCACTTTGTCTAAGTAGCCTTGAACTCCCCAAAATATTGTTTGCTAATAGTGATTAATTCAAATCAAATTAAAACCAATTCTCTATCTGATGTTAATAAAAATTATCTTCAGACAATATCTCGAACAGTCACCAGAGATGGATTGACTTGGATTGATTCTCTAGGAGGAGAAATATCTCATGCATCTGACACTTGCTGTAAAAGAAATGGCAACTGACACAGCAGAATGCTTGGATAGCTGTAAATTAATCAGATTTAAAGACAGCATTTGGTAATTTAATCTGTATAAGGGAATTAAGGCCTAGCTACAGCCCCATGAAAACATATCAGACTCTCTGCTTTGAAGGTCCCTGATGGTGGCCTTGAATTGCTTCTAAAATGAATTCTTTGTTCAAAAGATCATTCATCGTCCATAGGAGCTGAAGGTTCCCTGTTCATCTGGATACCCAGTCATTTCTGGCTGCTTCAGGGTCTCCCAAAGTTACCACGTCGGACTTGATGTACAGCAGGGCAGCACTTCTTAGGATCCTTCCCTTAATATAAAAGGCTCCCATTTGACAGGAGTCAAAATTTACTAGCTTGTTATCTCAAATGCGAGGCATCTGTGGAGGGCAGAGCAGCCTTGGAAAATTCTAGATGCCCTTTCACACAGGGGAGTAATTTTTTGACTGTCTAGTAAAATATCAGTAATGGCTTTCATTAATATAGCTGTCAGTGTCCAGATAAACCATTCTGGACAGGATATACTGCCTGACCATTTAGAAAACACTGAATTCTGCTAGGCAATCACTTTCCCTACTTTAAACAGAGTGATTCAAATTAGTAATAATCTACACCCCAGAAATCCACAGAAGGGATCCACAAAGGGATTTCCTTGACTTCAAACAAACCAGCACCTATAAACCCATTCAACCCTTGCACATCCAGGCACTGGTGCTGATCAGGACATTGAATCCCTATAGTTTTTAATTTGTGAAGAGTACTTAAACCTGAGCCAGGTGTAAGCAAAGGACATTTGAGACTGCTTGCAGTTTGGCTGCTGGTTAATTGATGGAATATGCTATTTCTTTGAGAGTTTATTCTTTAAAAAGTTGTATTTTGCTTCCCCCGATAGGATTCTGAGAAGATGCAGAGACTTAAGGATGCAATTGCAGCTCAGACTAATTACACTGTTCTGGTAAGTAAAATACTGCTTTGTCTGAATAAGGACTAGTTGCTTCTAAGAAAATACAAAAAGATACAATCATTAACTATTTAAGCAGCAGAAAATATAGTCACCTCTGAATAGGAAAGTACCTGCTATGTCACACTCACAAAAATTTCTAATGATCCAAACACCCTTCAAATCACCATATTCAATTAATGTCACCTTAAAAATACTTCCTGGAAGGAAAGATAACAAAATTCTGCTTTAGACATCAGTAGTAGGACCGTCACTGTTGGGCATTAACTCTCTTATCTAGAACTGCAGTGGAATGTGACACTGTACTCAACAGATGTACAGGGAATGTGCATCTGTGAAACATTTATTATTTGTATCTGTGTCATAACTAGGAATCCTAGACACAAGTTAGGATTCCGCTCAGCTAGCTGTTATACATATTAGCAATTAAAAATGGCTTCCATCTTAAAGAGATCGCAATCAAAATTCAATAAAGGGAATTTCTTGGGCATACGGAAAGATTTGCAAGGGAGAACAGTAGCCAGATGAAATAAGTCTTTATTCCGCATGCTGTATGACCAACATGGAATGTTAGCCATGAAGATAGCAAGAAAAGTGGCAATGGGGTGGCTAACAGACAGCCAAGATCTTGCTTTATCAGGATGAAAAGCAAAAAAGGGCTTAAAACAAACCAATTCAACTGCTATATAACATGCATGAGAAAAAAACCTGCAAAATCCAGATCCCTCAAATTTATAGGCATTTAGACTCAAACTATGATGTTACAGATAAGCTCAAGACAGCTGTAACACATCAGTAACTTCCCACTCCTAACCCCTTCCCCCACAAAAAAAAAAAAAAAAAGAAAGAAAGAAAAAACAACAAAAAAGAAATGAACCACCCAATCACTTATGCATTTTGTTATGTTTCTCTTCCCTAGAGAAGAGAGGTCCCTATTTGGGACCTGATCCTCAGATGCACCGGTATTCTGGAAAGTGTATTCTGGTTTTCCAAAGTGCCATTTCTAATAGAGGTCATTAACAGTAAGGGAATGATTACAGTAAGTTCTCCTTTAAAGACCTGAATGCAGTGTCTAATAAAAGGAAGAGATGCCCTCCAGTGAAGAAATCAGTTTAATATCAAATATGACTCATGTTCTGTTGATTAAAAATGAGACAATTCAGTCTCGGTAACTCTCTACACCCCACTGTGCCCAGACAAAGCACAGATTTGCTCTACAAACAACTTAGTCAAACCACTCATGAAATTAATAAATGTTAAAAACCAGCTATATTAAGTGAATTTGCTACCCATGGTTTTGTCTCAGACCATTGGCCAACAAAGCCACATTGCGGATTACTCTAAATACTCATGATATCCAAGAAATCATTCACTTCCAGCGGTGGTTCCAAAGGTATACAGAGAACACTACAAAGGCGAAGTATTGCTTTCGGACAGGATTTGTTCTTAAGACTGTGAAACAAAAGAAGCAGGGAAGAGAAATGGGTTTGTGTTTTGAGCTTTGTATTGGGAACCCCCATCTTTGAAGCTGAGACTCCACATCACCTCTAAAGCAGAGGGAAGCCTTACTTCAGGGCAACTGCCTCACCTGAACCACCTCAGGGTAACCTCCCAAAGAACACAATGTTCTGTAGGTCTGTTAAGTCACAACCAATGGCATTGGGTGATTCTGCCACTCCATTGGCTCTGGTGAGACATCACCTGGGATCCTGTGTCCAACTCTTGGGACCCTCAGCACAGGAAGGACATGGAGCTGTTGGAGAGAGTCCAGAGGAGGCCACGGAGATGATCTGAGAGCTGGAGCCCCTCTGCTATGAGGACAGGCTGAAAGAGTTGGGGTTGTTCAGCCTGGAGAAGAGAAGGGTCTGGAGAAACCTTTTAGCAGCCTTGCTGTACTTAAAGGGCCTATGGAAAGCTGGGAACAGACTTTTTAGCAAGGCCTGTTGTAACAGGACAAGGAGAAATGTCTTTAAACTAAGGGAGGATGGATTTAGCCTGGATATAAGGAAGAAGATTTTTACAATAAGAGTGGTGCAACACCGCAACGGGATTGGCCAGGGAGGTAGTAGAGGCACCATCCCTGGAAACATTCAGAATCGGGATGGATGGGGCTCTGAGAAACCTGATCCAGTGGAAGGTATCTCTGGTCTTGCCAGGATTTGTACTATATGACCTGTAAAGATCTCTTCCAAACCAAAGCAGTCTATGATTCTATGATCTTTTTAACAAAAAAAAAAAAAAGTAAAAGTTTCCACAGAATCCCCTCTTCCAAGTCATTTCAGTTCCAGAAGAAACCATGAAAAAATTCAGCCCTCACTGTAGCTTCTTTATTTTATTTTTAAATAAAAACATTTAAATCGCCATTGGAAAATTAATTTATCTTTAAATTTAAAAAGGTCTCCAGGTATTTCTACTCAAACTCCCCTTTCTTTCTCAAAACAGCAGAATGCAATCATTGTGCCTTTAAACTAAGGGCAAGACTTACATGGTCTGACTAAATCGTGTGTAACAGACTGAAATGCAATAGCTCCTAAGAAAAACAAACAAAAAAAATCTACTTCATAAAACAAAAAGCAATTTAATGATTTTATTTCCCCTTGTTAGGGCTTACTAGTAGCATTGCTATCTTAAATGTGGAGCTCTAAAATTCAATTTAGCACAGTTTTTTCCTAGGCGTTGACTCACAGTTTATTTCGTTAGCCTGTCTCGGCCTCTCTTCAGACATGACATTGATCTATGTTGCAAAAATGTCATTGCTAACAGCCTTATAAATCTTATGTGATAGCAAAATATTTCCTTTGATTATCAAGCCAGTTTCCCTCAATGGGAAAACAAGGTGCCCTGATGTACGCTGCTTTTTTGCAAGCATTCTTGCTCCATCTGGACTGATCAACAAATACCTCCATAGGCAATGGTGCCTACTCCTTAATAAACCAAACAGGGTTATGTGCTCCTGGCCCCATGCTTAAGGCATTTATTAGTGGTTAAAATGACTCTCCTCTTAAGAGCTTTTGCTCTGTTTTAAACCCTGCCTTCTCTTGGGTTGCTTGTTTTGCTTGGGACAAGGGGCCTGTGCCATGGGGATGCAGGTTAAGCTCTTGGTGTAATACGATGTTGCTTTGTTCAGTGTTCCCTTTGTATGTGACCTCACCCTGTCACCAGTGATGAGCACCAGCCCAGTCCTCATAATCGACACTCTCAGCAGCTGGATTAAATCTAGACTGAAAAAGTTGAAATGCACATTTTTTTATACGAGGCAATTCCTGCCTGGTTGGAATAATTCTTTATTTGGATTCCTAAAGAAACAAAACTGTAACTTTCCTGTCTGCTCATCTCCCACTACTGACTTTTGATCCTTTTAGTTGTCTTCAATCACATTTGCTAGCAGGGCAAAGACCTTAAAGCTAACAAATTCCTTAAGGCATTAGGCAGCTGAGTAGAACAGAGAGACCCCAGCACAAGAAGTCATGGCAGAAAGCTTAACTGCAGGCTGGGCAGTAGCTCTTGAGAGCCAGCCAGCTGGCCACCAGCATGCCCTTCCTGCCACCATTCAGCCACCGCACACGCCGACGATCACCTTGCACGTAACCATGAGACAGGAGAGGAAATCGGTGACATTTGGGACCAGGGTTTGGGGGCAAGCATGGCTATTGCATGCTGGGAATGATGATGAGCAAAGGCACAGGCAAGCTGGACAACAAGTAGACTGCTTTAAGTCTCTTGCTTGTCAAGCACATTATTGTCCACATTAGACCCCATTTTAATTTGTTTCTAGACTCATGGTGCCTGGACTATGGTACCATTCACCTGTGCTGTCCTACACTTATTGTTTCCAATTGCCTTGTTAGAGCAAGAACTGCTCCTGAGATAATCCAGCTCTGCAATGAAGCTAGGACAGGGAGTGGGGAAGGGAACTGCGATATTTGAGCAGCAGATAAAGAGTTTTAGCCCCAATCTTCTCAAGTGGCAGGACACGCTAGTACATCTGCAATAGATCACTGGCAAACCTACCTGTTATTCTGTGATCACCTGTTAAATCTGTTGCAGACATCTACCAGACCTTTGGATCTAAATTCTATGGGATAACTCTTGTTTTATCTGCCGGAGTGAGGTGCGGGCAGCAGGGGAACGAAAGATTAATTTGTTCCAATATGGAGGTGTTTTGGAGCCTCCTATCTTGAGATATCATCCAAATGATGCACAGGCAATTCCAAAACATGCTTAGAACTGGTATACTGTATGGTCCTCTCAGCATTTTTGGAAGCCCAGCCCATGATACTCAGCTCAGAGATGCTGAACGCCCAGAATGCCAGATAAAACCAGCACATAATACATCTCAAGACCATCTCCTTTTTAATTTTTACATCTTCAGAGCACTGTATGAATTTCTAGTTATTGGTCATCAGCAAAGTACATACTCAGGGTAATATCTGAACATTACAGGCATTACATCACTCAAACCAAGTTTAGCAGCTCTGACCAGAAAATAAGGCACTAACAGTTAAGAAAATATCTCTGTATTTAGTTAAACGCTGGTGTCTTCTTATGTCATTCACAGGCTATTACTGGAATGGCAATAGACAATCACCTGCTAGGGCTCAGAGAGGTGGCAAGGGAACACTTCAAGGAACTGCCAGAGATATTTACGGATGAGACTTATTTGACAAGCAACCGATTCATCCTCTCAACCAGCCAGGTGAGTTTCTCCTGTTCACTGGTCTTGCTAAGCAAAGGCTGATTCAGACCTTATAGCTCACAGTGAGGAAGATGTATAAAACAAACGAAAAAGCTGATACTATCAAGAAGGCTGCAAAATTTCCCAGATTTTTAATCCAGTTCTGATTCATTTCACAAAGTCAGCACAGTAAATACTAACTGAAATTATCACTTCCCTTGCAATATCCAAAGCCCTACCTGGAAATTTTGGAATTGCACACAAACTCAGTAAAAATTGTGTGAGGGCTCAACGTTTCCTCACTTCCCAAACTACGTAACTTCCCACCCCCTTTCTTCTCCTCCTTCCGCTAGAGCAAGAGCTCTCGTGGGAATTCTTTACTCCAGTGGCAGTACAGCCACAAGCCAGACAGGCTGCCACTCTGAGAGACAAAAGCCAAGAGCCATGAGAAGATTTTCCCCTCAAAACCATCTGTCTTTGAACTCCCTGAGAGCCTCCGGTATTCAGACTGCAACCTCTGTACACATGCATTTTGGATTTACGGGCATTTTAGACATTTACAGACATTTAGGAACTTACAGTTATTTGCAGCTACACTAGGAGTCAACATTACCTACATTTAATGTTCTGAATAAGGAAATACCTTTATAGCATACAGCTAAAAATTCAATGTTTCATTGCATATAGTAGCAGTCCTAATGAAAGAAGGAATCTATGTAGGAATTCATTTACTGAAACATTAACCTAACTGCACAGATTGGAACTATGCAGCAAAAGAGACTTATAATATTATGCTACATCATAAAAGCTTAATAAGTAATTTGATCTTGTCATAATGTTTGTAGGCTTTCAGATATGAGTGAATGTAACCAACATACTACTACATAAATTCTCCAAGAAACTATCCATGAGCAAAGAGTGCTTCTGAATAGCTTTATAGCCTTCGGCTGTTGCACAGCAAATTTATCTGACAATTCTATGGCTCTATTAGCAGGACTAATGGCTTGTTCTACACCATTAAAAAGCCAAATGTCATTTGTGAAGGCCCATGCACACAGTCTGAAACATACTCATTTCTATCACATCTTTTGTTTTCTGCAGGAGAAAGTGTCTCACTTCTGTATTATGCCATGATTAAACTGAGTTGTAATAGAAATACGGCTCCTAGATGCATTGAAATATGTTTTTATACAGCATATATAAATTATTAGGAATGGAAAATGCTTTAATTGATTGTCTTCACATTACAAATTTAACATAAACCTTAAGAAATTAAAAAGAGAAAGTTTTGTGTCATAATTCTATGTATTAGAATTGCATAAAGCCTTAATTCCCTGTCTGTCAGTAACAAAGCTTATAGATGTTGAAGACTTTATATAAAGTGAGCAAGGAAATGCATTATATACACTTTGAATTGTACCAGTTGTCTAACATTTGCAAAGAACCAAATTGTATACTGAAATCAGCATAACCTTTCGAGTGCCAGCTCCAGGTCTGGACTTCTGAAGATAACAATGTTCTACAAGGGGTTTCACCACATTCAAAGCATTTGTAGCACTTGCTTATCTTTTTCCTCATTCTTAACCAGCTGATTTCATGTCCCCTGAATTATCAGGACATCACTCCGTACCTTCTTCCCCCAACCAGGTCCCAACTACAATGGAAATGTTCTGCTGCTATGGACCTGTGGTGCCCAACGGTTATGGGGCATGTTACAACCCTCAGCCAGAACACATCTTATTCTGCATCTCGAGCTTTAAAGACTGTAAAGAAACCTCTTCAGACACGTTTGCAACAGCTGTGGAAGAAAGCCTTCTAGAAATGAGAGATCTGTGCAGCAAATGCAGCTCTACTATGGCAAAGCCCCTTGCTACACAAGCAGCAGCCACCCAGCCCCAGAGCGACCGCAAACTCTAAGAGGCTGTGGGAACTATTCCCCTGAATCCACCTGTTGAAGAAACAACGACATAGCTGTTCAAAGGCGAGATAGTACTAGTAATATATTAGCATAGAATCAAAATGTCATTTGTTTTACAGTGTCGCTAATATTTAAAACCCTGTAAGTACTAAATCTACGATTTCTTGCTTGAGAATCAGTAAAAAAGGTTTGGTCCTACTGACTGAAATTAAGGGGGAAGTAATAGAAGTATGTGTTGTGCCACTATTTCTAACCATTATTAACTTATGCCATTTAATCATCTAAAAAGAATGAGTAAGTTTATATATGACATGAATTAAATAACAAGAGACACCAATTAACTAATACCCCCTGCAAGTAGCTCCAAAATATTCACATCTATTCCTGAGAGGTTTGCATGTAAAGAGATATAAAAGGCATTTCCCTTATTGGGAATGTTGAGCATAACATTGTAAATAATACACTGATGCCATTAGATCTTGAAAATGTGCATGAGGAGTATTTAATACCACCAAGCTGTCTCCTACAAAAGAAAAGCAGATTATTTCTAAGAGTGGCTGCTTCATATTTCTACAGACTTTAGGAAGATTATATTAGTGTTTGCATGTTCTCCCAATTCAAAAACGCTGCAGGAATTATTTAGCCTTTATTCTGGTTTGCGGTGGCCTCAAGCACAGTCCCATTCTGAAGGCAGCGTATTGGAGTCAAGATCCATCAGAGCACTGGGAGAATGTTGTCCGTAATGAATTGACTTCATTATCCCTCTCTATCAATGAGCAAAATCCAGTCTGACAGAGAGGTAAAGCACAAAGCGTAAGTGCAATTCAATCCTACTTAAGGCCCTTTTTGTTTGCCCAGGAATGAATTTAATCCCCATCACTAGCAGGGGAGCACATGCAACCACAAAAAAAAATTAAAAAAAAATAAAAAAAATCAAGGAGCAATAAATAACTAGAATGAAGAGGTGAACTTCCAATCCAAGGAAGACCCTAAGCTACAGCTATAAATACCAGGCTAAGAGTACTGGTACTCATATCAGCTTTGCACCATCCCACTTGGCAGGGATTTATATTTTACAGTTTTTAATAGTAGTGTAGGACATCACATGCTGCAATATACAGTAAATTCAGTTGGGAAAATAATACAGTACCTGGAAATTCCTATCTTCTGTGTGTTATCCTGAGGGTTTTCTCATTATCTCTTTCATTCCCTACAAATCCTTCCAAGGACTGATATTTTCAGTTTTACCTTCTCTCAAGCTGAAATATGTTGCTTTGCTTAAAGGTGTTCAGTCATCGTTGTTAGAATACAACTTACTCACTGACTAAAGACACTCATTCCCTAATTCCAGTGCAGATCCTTTAGCCATGGACTGCTTACTTGCCTCTGGGGAGGTGGAGACATTGTATCTTCCTTCATAGACCAAACAATCACACGCTTAAGCACACTCAAGGCTAAAACCAGGAGAATAATTTATTACAATAAACTAGAAAGTTGTAATAAACTTAAATATGTTTCCATCAGAGAACTCTAGGTACAGAGCCAGTAGGTTATATACCAATTTGTATATAATATAATCTTTGGTTTAAACCAAAGATGAAATCTATTTTTGGATTACGTACATAATATTTTGGAACAAAACCTGCCCCAAAGCTAAAATGTAAAAGGAAAAATAATAAATTAGGAAATGCGTTAGTTAAACCAAATATTCACAAACATACTCTTCAAATATGACTTTTAATTGTTCCTATACTATAATTATGAAAATGACTTTGAAATATCCCCAGTAATTTTGCTTTGTTCTGTCTCATGTCACTACAAAGGCATTCTGCATTTTTAGCATAAACGTAGCACTACAACCTCAAGATTTTTTTCATAGAATTTTATGTTAAAAATTATATTTTAAGTGTACAAAAATGTTGTAAAGTTACTTGATTGTTTATTAATTTGCTTCTAATGAATTATATAATTTTATTTTGCATTCCTAGTTCCCCAAGTATGATATTTATTTGCAAATATTACCTGTGTTTTCATTTTACTTTTTTTGGCTGGAATTTTACCAGCAGCTCAGACATTGTACTCAACCGGGAACTCGGGCAAAAGCTACAGCCACCCTTGAAATTTTGTACCAATTTATCATTAAGCACTCCTTACTAACGTTCAGCTGCCAGAGCAATGTTTCGGATTCTCCAACACTGGAAAATACTGACATCACACTTTTACTTGAGGAAGAAACCACTGACCACCCATGCTTTCAATTTATTTAGCCATGCATTCCATCCTCATATCTTGGATACTTATCAATCTGGCTTTAGTATTCAGATGTACTATGAGCAGCATCAAATCACTCAGTCCCTCCGGAGGAAGGCATTGCGTACACGCCTATCTTTACCCACGCTAAAAGTCCTATCTGCAAGTACCTGCCTTTCTTCAAGAAACTTCACAATCAGGTCAGATACGTTCAAAATGGAGAGTCCCGATTAAATTACAGATGGATAAAATTCCCAGCACAGGGCATTACGAACATCTCAGTTTGGCAGCAGGAGTTTCACAAGGGACTGTGTTGCTTCTCAGTTAACAGAATCCTCTACATCTCTGTGGTTTGATCCCATGCTGCAGCTGCATCTATTAAGGATTTCAGGAAATAGGTAGTTTTCTTAGGTACTTATTTAAAATTATTTATATTATAAGAATGAAGTTTTCCTCTGAGAGAATACACAGTCTGTGCACGTGCACTTATGGAAATCAAATGTGAAGCTTTAAAAATTTTCCCACCAGAAAACCATGGAACAGAGTGTTCATTATAAAGACAGAAAAATCTTGACTGACAAAGTGTAATTACATGATTTAATGACACCTCTTGGTGGGACCAAGGAGGTACTACCCCCCTGCAAGAGAACGTGAAGGTGGAGATTGGATTCCCCCTCTCCCTCAGTGTACACCCACAGACATACAGTACTGGGACGCGGAAATGAAATAGCCAAATGTTGTGAACTTCTACATCCAGTGAACAAGTGTGAAAGAAACAGTACTAGAACAGAGGGGTTGTTTAGGTGTATGAGGACCCTGCTCTGCTCCTCAAGCCCCTGTGCCACCCGTGCCGAACCAGACAGGGCTGCGACCCACAGCAGAGCTCCTTCGGTGCATGGGCTGCGGAAGACATAGAAATATTTTAGTGATACTTTTATTTTTATAATATAGTATAGATTTATGACAGATGTAAATGTGTGTTTATAGCAATTTTTTGTTTCTGTTACGCTTTGTGCTCTACTGAGATGTATTTATCCCTCTATATTGATATATATGACCTGAAGTGTACACCAGTACCGCCAGTTCTGCTTATTGAAAGACGGAGCCCTGCACCGCAAATAAAAGCTACTAGAGGATGGATCTTGTTGCCTCTCTGTGCCAGGCACCCCAAACACCCCAGGGAAACACCCATCTTTTAAATTCACTAAAATAAGCTTGTAGAAGGTCCAACACAAAAAAGCTGAAACTAACCCTATAGTTTGGAAGACAAGAGTGGGAGGGGAGTGACAAAAAGATGGTTACAGAACATATTCTAACCTGTCACAGTGAGACAAGGCTCAGCTCTATCACTCCGCTCAGTACAAGCGGACACACATTCAAATAGAGATGTTTTTCTTACCCTTGGTGAGAAAACAGTGCGCAAGAGTGATCAGTGAGTTAACATCGTTTCTTGTGAAACTGAAGAATTGTGCGACAAACTTTTCAATTATTGTCTGAGGTTGATGGTGAAGAGATCCTAATGATCCAGTCAGTGCTCAAAGGAACTCATTTTTTGTTGCTAGAAGATGGAAAGCAAAAATTATGGAGATAGTCAACATCCTTTCAGGAAATGATCTGCAGAATTGCTTTGAACATTGGCAGCATCATATGCAGCTGTGTGTCAGCTCAGAAGGGAACGATTTTGAAGGTGATCATAGTTGATTTTCTTAATCTGTTCAACAAGAAGAGTTACGGGCAGTGTCTCAGGGGCTTTTTATGCTGACCTTATATCACACTATGTATGGAACCGTTGGAGCAGGTCCAGAGGAGGGCTACAAAGATGATCGGAGGGCTGGAGCACCTTCCATACAAGGACAGGCTGAGGGAGTTGAGGTTGTTCAGCCTGGAGAGGAGAAGGTTCAGAGATCTCATAGCAACCTTCCAGTACCTGAAGGGGCTACAGGAAAGCTGGAGAAGGGCTATTCGTAAAGGCCTGTGGGGATAGGACAAGGGGGAGCAGGTATAAACTGGAGAGGGGCAGATTTAGACTGGACATTAGGATGAATTTCTTCACTATGAGAGTGGTGAGGCACTGGCACAGGTTGCCCAGGGAAGCTGTGGCTGCCCCATCCCTGAAGTTGTTCAAGGCCAGGCTGGATGGGGCCTTGGGCAGCCTGATCCAGTGGGATGTCCCTGCCCATGGCAGGGGGGTTGGAACTAGATGATCTTTAAGGTCCCTTCCGATCCCAACTATTCTATGGTTCTATGTATTTTTCTTTTCCAATTGCACAAACCTCATTAAAAACCGAGTCTGAAACAAACTCGTAAGTTGAAGATGAAAATGTTCAAGCTCAAATTTAGCTATAAAGCAAAGTACTTGGGTACTTTTTATTTGAGTACAAAGCAGTTTTTACTGCTTACAGCTCACCAGTAGCTCCCTGTGATCAATACCAGGTGGGCAGCAGGCACCTGAGACCCAGGGGAGCAGCGCTCCATTTGGGAGCAGAGCAGAGCTCCCTCTGAGCTCTTGCACTCTAGCCAGAAGCCATCAGGCACAGGTTGCCCAAGGTACGCTGCTCAGAGCGTGGCTGCAGGACTCAACACAGCATCTCTGTAGATCTGGCAGAGTCAGCCAGTAACACGGCACGTTCACAAGTTTCCTGTCCATACTTAAAGCTGCAGCGACACATCACCCACGGAAGAAGGCGTAGCTATTTTTTTCTGATCCATTGCGCATTAAGGATTGGTGTGTACTATTTGCTCATTCCCTTACAAACAGAAACAGCTTTCCTCTCTTCTGATGCTTTCCAACTCTAGGAGGATAGTGAAAAATATTTCTGCCTAGCAGTATTAATCTAAGGTTGCAAAGTAAATCAAATTGTATGCATGTAATCTAACATTCAAATAAGTAAAATTTTATGATTATAAAGGCTTTAGATCACATAGATGTTTCCCAAAAAAAGAAAGATACGCTCGGTATCAGACAAAGCATTATCTGCTTGACACTGAAGACTTAAAAAGAGCATGAGTTAGTGCAATATACAGTCGCAGCCTTAACACACGAGTGATAGAAACCTGGAACGTTGAGAGCCTGAATGCTTGACTATGTAGGAATCTGTTTCCACATTGTAAAACAAGTCAATAGAATAAGACAAATTAAAAAAAAAAAATTACATCTATGGGAGCCCAAGCAGAAGAACATGGTGTTCCTTTGTTGCTGGAATCGCATTATCAGCTGGTTCTCTTGTTTTCCCTGTTCAGGTTATTTTACAGCAACACTATACAATCTACCATAATAAACCCAAAATGCACCTAATTCATCTAACCAAATACATGAGTCAAGAGAGGGCTTTGTCCCTTCTTGTTAGATTCTCAGCCTCACAAAATCTCAAGTCCTTAACATCCCAAGAAATTACTCTTTCAGCAGAAGCAAAACGAATTATGCGTCAATGAACAATTGGGTTATCAAGGTTGTTCACTCAATGTTCCAGCTGTTCTATAGTACCACCTTAATGCTAATGGAGAGTGCTTTTGAATTTAGTCTTATTCCATGGTATGTACAAATAAATGCATTTCATTTCTTACAGCTGCTGTGCCAGTTAATAACAAATACAAGTACATAATGAATTTCTGGCCTTATACTGCCAGAACTTGAAATGACAGAGGGTGGAAGCTTCATTCAAAGGAGATCCATTAATGTAACAACAGTGAAGTCAGAGATTAAAGCTGACAGGATTTGTGGGGAGTTCTGTGCAGCACTTCACTATATTAACACTGTTATTTGCTCCTCGCCCTCATAACTGCTAAAACTTAGATAAACTCAGAGTTCACAGGAAACCAAGAAAATAGAGCACTGGCCACTGCTCCTCTGCCGTTTCCAACTGTCCTGAAGGCAGATGGACATCAGCTTCTCCTGGAAGAGATCCCCTGACTGGAATGCTGTAGAGCTGGTGGTCAACAGGGAGACTGCATTTCACTGTAATGTCAACGACCTGGATTTTGGCAAGTAGAGTTTTATTCATCACAGTCTGTTGCTGAAAGCACTTACGAGTGAAATGTGTGCTTCCTAAAGCATAAACAGGCCAGGTTCTGTCAACAGCAACACTTTGAAGCTCTGCACTCCTTTATATTTGAGGCAGTTTGAAGTGCACAGTCAGGTAGAAAGGGTGGTTTGGGAGTTAAGGCCATGCTTGAGGGAGCACTCCTCCTCCCCTGGTGAAACACAGATAATACCATTTCAGTGCCTCGCAGAGAGTAATTATTTTGGAGAGCAATTTTTTTCATCTTCTTTTTTCTGTAGGTAAGACAAGGAGCTCAGGGCTCAGATTTTCTCATCACCCGCGCAAGTGACTCCCAGAAAAAGGCTGAAAGCCACTGCTTCTCACCTCCTCACTTCTCAACAACCTCTCTGGGAGAGAGGAGCGCTGTGGAGCCAAAGCAGAAAACCAGCAAAAGGTAACAGCATTTCTATAGCTTGATTGCCTTCTCCTTCCTGCAAGGAGCCGGGCCAGGAACTGGGAGGTTCCTGTTGGAAAATGTCATCCAATAAAATACATCTCACTTTTGTTACCAGTTCCAGACCTACACTGGTCAGTGAAGGATGGGCTAACAGGACACGCCAATGTCTGAAGAACCACCTGCACTGCTGCATTCACTTTTCACTCTGTCTCAAATCCAGATCAAAGCTGCATCAATCTCAGTTTTTAAAGCTAGCCAAGGTACAGCCAAGTACTAAGAAGGAAAATGGAAAGGAATATAGATGCCAGGATAAGAAGTAGAAATGTAAAATAAAAATACATTTACTTGCATACACTTTGTTAGCAGTGTTTTTGTCTTTTAGGAGGTGATGGCAAGTCAGATCAACTTTGTGAAGAAGCCAGAAAAGCAGTGTTTAATACTTCCTGATTCACAGGGACACATTCCCTTTTCCCTTAGTTTTCTGGGAAGCAATTTACTCATATTACAAAGGTATTAAAAATGTCAGGATACAGCTGGTATTTCACACTTCTAGGTCTCTTAATGAAGTTCTAGCTAAGATTACTTGTTGCACCCACGTGTCAAGCAAAGAAGAATATACTACCTTTTCCAGAATCAGTCATGTGTTACTACTCTGAATATTACAAATGCATGTAGGACTGACTTGTATTTAGTTCCAATATTTCGATTTTAATTGAAAGATGAATGAAACTCCTGGATATCTTTCATTCTTTCAACTTTTAGAAAGTTTTCATGTCAAAGAGAATCATTCCAAAGTCATTTATAGCTGATGATTGACCCATACATATTCACACAGATGTGCCAGTTCTGCTCTTGGCCACAAAAGTCTTTGAGTGCATCATTAGACACAGCTCAAAGGTACAGAGAGAAATAAGCTGGCATAACCATAGGGACACGATTAAAGCCGACTGGGTATTACTGCAACTGATATTCCAGGTACCTCAAAAGCAAACCTCCCTTTTCCTCTCTAGATTTTTGTCCCCAGTAACTAGACTATGAAGCTTCTTTTTCACTCCCGATTTGTCAACAAATATTCTCAACATCAACTACATTTTAAATTAACTCTTCTGACGTGGGTAAATTCAGCAGTTTGCAAATAATCGTATGTCAGAATGCTGGTACTCCTGAGTAATCTTCTGTTTGGCCCGTAATGAGTTATGAAAGCAGTGTGCGAACAGCATCTGTTGAAGCTCAGGAGCACCAGGCGGCAAAGCTGCCATTTCCATTGTAGCTGCGGGAGGGACAGGCTGCCCAGCATAAAGCCAGAGACAAATAAATCCTGTCACTCGCTATCTCCTGTCAGCTGTAAGCTGCAGGGAGATACCTGCAGTTACAAATAACCAAGCCACATTTACAGTGATGATGATCACACACGAAAGCAAAATAATACTATCTCTCTGCCCAAATACAGTCCCTTTCTAATGACCCATAGATGGCAGAGGCACAAAAATCAGTATTCTTTAGCAAGGGGAAAAAAATTATTTCTGGTTAGAGTTGAGTGAAGCAGAAACTGTATTGTCCCTTTAGAAGGCTGAAACCTTTTCACTTTCCACAACTCTGATATAACAAGATTAAAAAGCAAGAACATTCAGACTGAACCCTCTTGAGAAGATCAATAGGATTGAGCTTGGCACAGATGACAAGGCACGTTCTGCAGCAGACATTCACACAGGCAGAAGACAAGAGGTTCACCATCTGCTCCGCTCTCATCCTGCCCCAGACAGCAGCGAGTCAGTTCCCACCTGGCTGTGACCCTGTCCTGCTCCACAGCCCAGCGCCAGGGAGGGGCTTTACAAACCCACCCTCCTGCATTTGTCAGTGGGACATCAACAAATGGCTTTCTGCTCCAGCAGGACATCATTTATTGGCCTCTTCAGTAAATGCAAATTAGACTAAGTTAGTTTAAATAACATAAATTCTGGGCAGAATTCTCTCGCAATAACAGAAGACTAAACTCCTCAGACCTGTTGAGCGTGGATCACCATGAATATTAGTTTTCACATGATTAGGTTGGTTTGGTTTTCTTTCTGAAAAGTTTTAGTTTTGCTGTGTTCTGTGCCCTCTATCATTACTCTGAGTACTCTTCTGACCTCTCAGAAGACAGAATGACCTGCCTTCCAAGGCAGAATGACAGCAGTTTTGGAGGGAGATGTTAAGCCTTAATAGACCAACATATTTAGCTGGAATAAATACCAAGAAGCTTTGAGGAACACAAATCTTTAGGTCTGAGAGAGAAGCAGCAAACAAGTATGAGTTGAGAACAATTGCTCTGGCTTTGCTTTAAAGTATACTGAGACCACATTGTGAAGAGACAGATGAGAAAAGATTTTTAATATGACAGTGAGATATCTTCCACTGAGATAAAAAATTAGCTCCATCAGACATTTTGGACGCAGTTGGCTGGAATGCATAAAGAGATCTCAGGCCCTGTTACTGTGCTTTTGTTACAGAAGGGAAAAATAAATACAAATTCAAAGTAGCCCTTTCAGTTTAGTCCCCGTCCCCCAAACTCCACCTGCCATCAGTTGCCATGGCACCAGCAGGCAGCTGAATATTTGAAGGCACTGTAGTAGCCACTTGGACAAAGGCATTTGATTATTTTTATATGTGAAATAACTGCTTTCCTCCTCAAATTCTCTGAAACTTTTAAGGGGACTTTCTGCCCCACAGATAATCACAGCCATTTGAACACTAACCAAACATCCAAGTCCCCTCTACAGTGACTTTCATCTGGACTGTTGCACTGAAGTCAAACCTGGAGGTAGAAAACAGCAGCAACAAATTATTCCTGTAGTAACACCAACTAAATTGCTGTGCAGCTTTTAGGGTTTGACTAATTTTCTCATTAAGACACATTTCTGATCACTGAAATGGATCTCAAGTACTATTAATCATTGAAAAACCTGTACCACTAAGAGCTTCTCTCCCTCCTATCCTTGGCACTATTTGCAATGGAAAACACACAAAGGCTCCTGTTGATTGGAGTCCCACTGCTGCACAGTTGGCAGTCAAACGGTACTAATGGCACAATAACACAATGTAACTAAAATAGTTTGCCTTTTAGAGTAACAATCTCATATAACATGATTAAGTTTTATCATGTGCATTTTCATATGGCTGAAAAAAAAATCTGACAATTTTTCCAGTAATTCCTTCAAAAAGGGAAGGAAAATAAAAATCATTAGCTATCAGGAAACAAATTAACAACACTTCATACGTTAAAGAAGAGATGAAAACAACAGCACAGAGCGTGGGCTGCGGAGTGGCACAGTTGTGTGGCCCCCAGTCTGCTCCCCCTTGCAGAACACTCCTCCAAAGGCCAAGTTCGTCATGTTTAATTGCAGACACTTTATTGAAGCACTTGGTTTAGAAGCTGTCTCGCCCTAGGCTAACTCTGCAACTGATGGAAAGAGGCATCTCCACAGAGCAATTCAGATCTCTGCTAAGTACAGATCTCTGAGCTCCTAATTTAGTTACTTTTTGTGTGTTTGGTTTCAAACTACTAAAAGAGAAGAAGCTCCTTCCTCATATGAGGAACACGCTGGCATTACCCAAAGTACCACTGACATGCTCTTTCATCCTCAGCAAACAGGAAGATTCTGCTTTTGTCCATTGCCCTCGGTGGTCGCACAAGCCATATACTGCAACAAGACATTTCCTCTTACAGGAGCTGTAGGGGTTTATGCCATACCCTATCATATTAAAGATGGCAACCACTTAATTTTCAAGTATCATAAAATCATAGAAAGGTCTGGGTTGGAAGAGATCTTACAGATCATTCAGTTCCAACCCCCGTGCCGTGGGCAGGGACACCTTCCACCAGGTCACGCTGCTCAAAACCTCATGCAACCTGGCCTTGAACACCTCCAGGGATGGGGCAGCCACTGCCTCCCTGGGCAACCTGCGCCAGTGCCTCACCACCCACATATGAAAACATTTCTTCCTATCATCTAATCTAAATCTCCTCTCTTCCAGCTTAAAACCACTCCCCTTCATCCTGTCCCCGCACTCCCTGATAAGGGGCCCATCTCTGTCTTTCCTGTAGCCCTGATCTCTGGCCTAAGCAAGCCCGACTCTCTCAGCCTGTTCTCGTAAAGGAGTGCTCCGGCCCTCTGATCGTTATCGTGACCTCATTTGAACTCACTCTAACAGGTCCATGCCCTTCCTGTGCTGAGGACTCCAGAACTGAACGTAGAGGTCTAGGTTAGGTCACTAGAACAGAGCAGAGAGGAGGAACTGTCTCCCCTGACCTGCTGGTCACACTGCTGTTGCATCCCAGGATATGGTTGGCTTTCTGGGCTTCAAGCGCACATGGTTGGTTCACGCTGAGCTTCTCATCCACCAGTACCACCAAGTCCTTCTCTCCAGGGTTGTTCTTAATCCATTCTCTGCCCAGTCTATCTTTGTGCTTATCCCTGGAAGCCTCGAGCACAAGCAGCACAGCTATTGACGTACACTTTCATGGTAGCCAGCCTGGTCAAAACCACGTGCAAAGGCCTAAAGTGTTCTTTTGTGGAGGTGGAAGAGGCGCATGGGAAGGAAATCACTCCATATAGATACCCGAGAAGATCCAATTTATTCTCTATTGCTTGTTTTGAAGTGACTGTACGGTGATGATCATCAGCTTCCCACGGATACACTTTTGATCATGGACTTGGAAATATAAAGTGACACACAGCTGATACCAGCACAGTTCTCAGAAGAGAGCTTAAATTTCATCAGAGGAACAAAGCTGAATTATTTTAATAGCTGTTTTTTTTAAAAATAAAAAATATCAATGATACCCATTTCCTTCGTGTTCGTTTTGTATATTGGCTGCCCAGCAACATGATATTAAACGTAGCAGCACTAAGAATTCCCATGCATCATTTATATGTATTAGGAGAAAGTCTGTGACAGATTCACTTTGCAATCTGTAGGAAATAACTTCTCCATCTGCTTCATCTGAAATGGCTTTGAGTCACAGAGAGATCTTGTGGTCCCTAAAACATTTTCCAACTCTCCAGCAGTAAGTGCCGTACAAGGCTGTACGGCACTCCACAGTTACTGCAGTGATCTGGTCCAGGAAATGATCTTTTTAAATATTTTCTTTCTTTCAGCTTAAAAAAGAGGGAACAAAGCAGTCCTCTTTTTTTTAACAGTTTAATGTAAACTGTCCAGATCTCTCTGGGTTATTTTAAAGTATTTTTTATTTAAAATATTGAGAGCATTCCCTATCAATGTCCACACATGTTATGAGTGAAAACAGCCTGAGAGAATACAGGAATACAGGCGGGATTCTTCTGCTCTGTCAAGGCACATATTTACAAGACTCACAACTCAGCATAGGCTCATTCAGGTGAGAGACGAGACACATTACTAATTTAAGATGAACTTGAAAAGCAGCCATTTACTTGATACAACTTTCAATTTTGATCAGTTTTGTCAGGCAGCTTTAAAACAAGACAGGGTTGCTCTGCACCCACACTTCAGCACTGTTCAGACACAAATATTTGCTCACATGTACATGTATAAGTAAGCACAAACACAAAGGCATCCACCAAGGTCATTTAAGTATAGCCAGAAATGTTACAAACCAGGGGTCTTCGTCAAAAGCTCTGGAATTCATAGAATCATAGAACGGTTTGGGTTAGAAGGGACCTTAAAGCTCACCCAGTTCCAACTGCCCTGCCATGGGCAGGGACACCTCCCACCAGACCAGGCTGCTCAAAGCCTCATCCATCCTGGCCTTGAACACCTCCAGGGATGGGGCAGCCACAACTTCTCTGGGCAACCTGTGCCAGTGCCTCACTACCCTCGCAGGAAATAAATTCTTACTAACATCATATCTAAATCTCCCCTCTTCCAGCTTAAAATTGTTCCCCTTCGTCCTATCCCTGCACTCCGCAATCAGGAGCCCCTCCCCAGCTTTCCTGTAGCCCATTTAAACACAGAAAGGCTGCTCTGAGGTCTCCCCAGAGCCTTCTCTTCTCCAGGCTGAACAAGCCCAACTCTCCCAGCCAGTCCTTGTATGGGAGGTGCTCCAGCCCTCGGATCATTCATTCTAGGGGACAGACTATGCTACGGAGATCCCTCTTTACTTCCCTTAGGGCTTTGTGACTTTGTGGTGCCTGTCTCCGTAACAAAGCTCTGCATAAATCTATTGAGCTCGTAAGCCGCACAATATTGCGCTCACTCTGAAAACCACAATTTTAGTGGTACATCTACTGAGGGGCCCGAGGGCTGTGATAAAAGCCTGTGCTGAAAAAAAAAAGAAAAAGGAGGAAAATAAAATAGTCACACTTCACGTAGCATGTCCCTAATTTTTTAATGCACATAAATTCAGAACAGTGATCCTGAAGAAAAAGAAAAATATTGTTTTTTCTTCTGACAGTCCCTGGAGAAGCTATTTATGCACAGTCATATACTGACGTGCACACTCAGATATATTTTCCTGAAGCCCGTGGAGTTTTGCCTAAGCAAGAGCTTCAGAAGGTGTGAGTGAATAAATTTAAGAACGCCTGGTGTATAATGAGAAGAGTGTATTGTGGTATAAATATTGCAGAGTACATTAAATAAACATGGTCACATATGATCGGGTATCTATTAAATGAGCACATCACAGGAGAAGTTAATTATCTAAGAGTCTAATCAGGAACCGTTTAGAATCACTGGAGATTAAGTTGCTTTATTTCTGTTTATCTTTCCTTCTGAACAGGCAGTAGGTTGCTGCAATGAAGAGTCTCAAAGCAACAAAAAGCTTCACCTCTTCATCTACTCTAAGATTCCAGAGTTTTGTCAACAATAGCTTGAAGTTCTGATAAAGCAATAATTTTCCTCAAAATAACTTTGTGCAAAATACGCAGGTACAAAACAGTATTTAAAGTGTAAAGGTGCAAAATACTTACGGTTCTATTGATATCTTAAGCTGCTGAGGGGAAGGAACATGACTTACAGGGTATACTTTAAGTATATGGATTTCTCTTGGGTATCGCACCCAAAAAAGCATATGCAGACTTCTTAAAACTACTTGTTAGTGTCAGAGACTTATACCCCAGGAGAAACATGTAACCTTACCGGATTAATATTTTCCTAGATTTGCCGAGCTATTGTGTTTCAGTTCACAGGCAGAACATTAATTCTGATGAAATTGGATTTTGCTTGGGTCATGAATAACACTGTCTAGTATTCTTTCCATACAACATAATCAATGTTGCTGCACTGTTTAGTTAAGGATATGTTTGCGCAAACCACTCTAGCACAACGATCAGCTGATGAAGGTGGATTTAATCACAAAATCCTTGAACGCAAGACAAAGCAAATCCCTCAAAATTACTTAAACACTGCTTAAATCCTGTAATTAACGTATAGCAATAAATATTTCATCTTCAACAAGCCTGTTGGGAGCAGTTTGCTGAACATTTATTTCCAGTCATGGTGAATTACAAACGATCATTTTATCATGTTCTGCATTAGATAATTTTACTTTAGCTTCTTGATTTTATCCATGGCAGAGAAAACATTAATTTGGGGAAACGCTCTCTTTCCCTGTGAGGAAACATACTCTTCCTTCAAACATGGTTTGCTGTTTACTAATTCAGCATCCCTTTGCAAAGTCCTACCCAGCACACAGCCACAGCTGTTATCACACTACAAGGCTGCCCAAAATGCAGTCGCCGAAACCACTGCTAAAACAAACCCATCCTACCCATAGCGTCTAACATCAGTCAAAGGAAATCATCAAAAGCAAAGCTGAGCTTCGAGGCAGAGCTCCTTCACTTGTGATAGTCCGTGCACACCAAAGGGGAGGAGAATGTAAAGCTTGCCGAGTATGGCATGGGCAGAAAGTTTCACTGTGCTCCTTTATCAGTGAATTCATAGGCTATTGAACAGGAACTAAAGATTTCCGCAACAGAAATTATATTTCAGCGTTTCATACAGCATCTTTAGGGCTGACTACAATTGTTTTCCCCTCTAAACAAATTACATCTCCATTTGCCATTAATGACTGCATCACTTAAATATCACAAAGGAACTGCTTGGTGCACTTATTAATAATTGAAATCTTTGAAGGACTCTGTGAAACATTTTTCAGTCAAAGCTAATAAATCCCTAAAATATTCTTTTTCCTGAAAAATTTTCCTTTTTTTTCCCCCCCCTTTGGATAATAGCCTTAATAGCATTAAGAAAAGCACGATCTGAAATAAGACTTGAGAAGTCTCTAAAATCAGAAGGGATTTCAACAGTTAAGAAAAAAAACAATTGGAAAAAGAGGTAATATTCATCCATTTCCTTGTAGCAAGTATGTTCAATTTCTATTTCAGTCTGCATGCTGTTTCCTGATATCTTATGCCCATGATTAAGGAAAGGTACCCACTTAATCTCTTTCCCTACTCTGCATAAACATGAAGAAAAAACTTCAATAATCATTTTTTAATCAGTAGAGTCCATCAAATCAGGGCTCCTACTGTTACACAATTGGACTTTCCAGAATTACTAAATGACCAAAGGGAACAAAAAATAAAATACCCAAAACTTTTTGATGGGAGCTAACAGTAACCTTTAACCCCTTTCGCCATTTAAAGCTCCACGTTGGAGCTATTCTATTCAGCCACTTTTACTGCCCAAGACCGAGCGCAGAAAGATACGTACAAAATTACTCTCCTCTGCAGAGATTTTTTTGGTGCGCTGTAATGGTCTGTGTTTTCACTGGCACAGCCAGGGCACATGACAGGTACTAACCAAAGTTCCAAGACCTCCAAGCTCCCACTGGACATGGGAAGCACAGTGGTCCGGTGCCTATCCCGCCTAGCAGACCTCAACAGGGGGTGAGGGCTGCAGCCTGGCAAAAGGCACCTCGTTCTTCACCTCCACCCAGGGAAAGAAGACAAGGGAGTTTTAAAGGGTTTGGGTTTGTATTTGCTTTTAAACAGAAAAAGCATTTCTCTACCACCTTTCACTCAAAGGTTTCCTCACCTTTTCCAAACAAACCTTCCTGCTTGCACTGCAAGAGGCAGTAAGCGTACATGCTGAGCAGCTTTTCCCAGTGGTTTGTATCAGAACCCCCCAGTCACGCTGTGAATTTTTCTCTAGACCTTGGAACCTTCAGAAGCTCCGATAGTAATTCAAAGGACAGTGTTCACTTTGCTCCAAGAACAGGATGAGGCACCCCTACTCAGTTCCCACCAGACGCATCACTTACCTGCCCGCAGAAACCACTGGGAGCCGGTGTTTCTCCTTCCCTTCTCAGACTTTCCCAGCAGCCATCCCTCAGATTCCTTCACTGTAGTTTAACTCCATTAACTCCTGTCCTTCCTGCAGCAGAAAGAACTGGCAACACCCCAGAGGAACCCCTGAAGGGACCCACTACAAGGGCCCAGTCACAACCCTCCTGTCTGGGGGGAAAAAAGAAGTATTTGAAGCCTCTGGGGAGTGAAGTAAAGGAGATGGAGATGAGCCACCTGGGACCAGTTAACCCCAGGTGGTGTTGGCTTGGCCAGTCCTACCAGCTGTAATTAAGCAGTCACCTGTGCTGCATAACTCATTAGCCTGGCAGGAGCCTTAGCAGACCCCAGCCCCCTCTCTCCAGAGAATGGGTTACTGCTCTGCTCTAGCAGACCAACTCCAACTGTACCAAGGGCAGAGCGAAGGCTTCCACCGAGCGCACCCCTGTTGCAAGCACAGCTCATCGGGGAGCTATGAGGAAACACAAGTAATTTGAAGTGACAGAAGCTGTTCGTTTGGGCTTTTGCTGTTAAGCATGCATGATGTAGTACCTCACCTGCAAATAGGAAGAAGTTAATGGCTCTAGCATTTGCCATTTCTTCCTTCTGAGTTACAAAGCTGTAGTTGGACTAGATGATCTCCAGAGGCACATTCCAACCCTCACCACTCTGTCATATGAATTTCAACACAGAATGCTTGCAGGACAGGCTTATATAGGACTTTGGTCCTTTCCAAACACTCTACAAAGACTGATTGCTATTTAGTATGTAAAAATTATTTAAACTTGTCGGTTAGTTCTAATTAAGTATTTGTTTTCTGTGAGGACTGTGAGATGCAGTTATAAGATGAGGAGTAGTGGGTTTTGAACTGAAAGAACGGAGATTTAGATGAGATATTAAGAATTTTTTTGCTGTGAGGGTGGTGAGGTGCTGGCCCAGGCTGCCCAGAGAAGCTGTGGCTGCCCCATCCCTGGAGGTGTTCAAGGCCAGGTTGGATGAGGCTTTGAGTAACCTGATGTAGTGGGAGGTGTCCCTGCCCATGGCAGGGGGTGGAACTGGATGGGCTTTAAGGTCCTTTCCAACCCAATCCATTCTATGATAGCCTTAATCTGGTTTAAAGCTACCATTGCAGAAACTTGCACTCATTGTTGATAACGCACTTATTTAAGAACTCTTCAGTAAGAGTTTTTTTATTCAAGGGGTTTTGTTGAAGAAAAGCAGCAGAATTCTGCAAATAAGTATAATATATGCATTAAGCAATTTACAGCGCTTTAGTGGCTTTTGAACATTTACTATCTGAAAGTGCAGGCAACAGAAGTAATTCAATAGAAACCTATGTTGACCCAACATGTTTAGAGAAATGAATCTCAGTGTTTAGAAATGAGTTAATTCCAGTCTAGTTCTAGTATTTTTAAAATTCTGCTTGAAATAGAAATGTTTTCAGCTACTACTTCAAAAAATCAGAATATAATAAACTAAAACACTCTATTATAACCTCAATGCTATTACTACTTCTACCTCAATGGTTTTGAATATTTATCTTTTTCTAGCCCAAACACTGTCTCTCTCACTGCTACTGTATTTAAATAAGCCGCTACTGAGCAACCAAACAGAAAACTGAAAAACGAGCTGCCCTAGTACTCTTATGAAGGGGATGCTAATGCCAGCACTCGATGGAGGAACTGTCAAAAGGAACAGCCGTAACAGAGAATTTTGTTCTTACATATTTTTATTTTATTGGATTTTTTACATTCTTTGATGGAATTTTTATGCAACTATTATGCCACAATCTATGATACACAATGAAAACAGAAACCTGTCATTTACCACTTACATTTCTATGTTAATTTTGTTTTCTGCCTCTGCATATACTGTGGCATGAGTGCATTTATCATATTTCATGCAGCACTGACCTGCCTTATGCAAACTGAGAATACAATAAATGGTGCCAGCAATATTTAGCTGCACTCAATTCTTTCCACAGAAACAAACATTCATAAAAGCATTAAAATACTTTGGGTGATGGTTACTGCCTATCAGCTTCATGTTTTGAACTACAGAAATCGACAGGGCACAATCTTTGCTGCTGTCAACTGCAGTACTTTGCAAGTTCATTAGGTTTCAGAAGAGTGAATTAGCGCCACTGCTTCAATGAGAGAAAAAGCCCCAAGCAACCATCCTGATTTTAAAGGATGCTACTGAGTTTCGTGAACATTGGACGAAGTTGGGTTCTGGATCCCACAGTAAGTACCTTACCACTTTGGTTTTATGCTCTGACAGAGAGTTATTTTTTAAACCATCACGTTGTCTCCAGGCTAAATAAAGGGACAGCATAAGGCACACATCCCTTTTTGGTAACCTGCTTGGACAGGTTACCTGATAGTAGCTAGAAGATTTTAATACAGCTTTTTATTTTGATGATACAAGAAGCTTTCCAGCATCATCCAACTTTTCCAATCAGGCATAAACTGTCAAGTCTTATTCTGTCACAACCAATAGAGCAGCAGCAGGGTAAAACCTACTGCCAAGTACACAGCTATGTCCCAGGAGTGTGCTCAGGATAGGGAGCTCTAGATGGGGTTGGAGTCTCATCTATGTGTTTTCCAATCACTTGTTATGCATCAGATCTAGGATAACCTTTCCGGCACTGCCGAGGCACAGGGCCCTGCTACAGCCGGTTGCTGCTTCTCGCTTCAGCACAGGCACAGCTATTCTCCAGCAACCTACTTCACCACTTACTCTGTTAATTGAGCAGTTGCCTCTGCCAGCCAGCAGAAAGAAGGGAAGAAATCTCCCGCCGCTACCCAGTCTAGTGGTGCAGAAACCTGCAACCATAGACCCAAGTTCTCCCTGGGGCAGTGGGAACAGGACCCTGACAACACTATTTCCCACATTAAGAGGGAAGCTGTGCCCACCTGCCTTCTAGCACTGTGGAGGAAACATTAGCAGTGGCACCCCAAGTGTCTTGGGGCAGTGCCTCCCAGGAAACCAATTGCTGTTTTCTGAGAAGAGAAACAATCCCTGCTGCTCCCCCACCTCCAGCACCCACTGCACATCAGCTGCTTTACAGAGCCAGCTCTTGGAGGCGGTTCACTTTCATGTCCATACCGAAAGAACATGGCAACTGATATCCTAACTGACAAGTAAACACAAGTGACAAAAAAATCAATTATTACTTGTACAAAACCACAGCACGTGCCTTTGGTCAGTCAGCAACTGTTGCTTGCCCACCTTCCTCTTAACAGAAAAAGACATGACTACATCAGGAGTTGCCACTTCAGAGTTGAATTACCATCGGCAAGGAGATGTGAGGTAGGGATTAGCACTGGACAAAGCAGAGAAATTGCTACTTGCTGTGCAAACACAGATCTCTCATACAAACACAATCTTTTTACATCCGCTACCAGGTCAAAGAAAAGGAGATCGTAGCAGTTTGGTGAAGAAAAGAGTGTTCATCCAAAAGTAAGATGTTCACAGGACCCCACAGTTCCGAGCACCAAAGCACGTAGCCCAGGGAGTGGGAGCAATTGGTGCTGTCTACTCCTACTTTTGAAGTCATTTGATGCTGAGTTCTCCTGCTGAGCAACTACTGATCTGTCAGCTGTGGTCTTGTGTATACTCTTTCCCTCCTCAATGACCCCACCAAACCTTTTCTTGGTCCGTTTTATTTCTGCCTTCATCACCTCTCTCCAACTTACACCTTTGTGATGCGCACAACTTTTCTAATTACCCATAGCTTAGCAGCTCAGTAATCCAACTCCCTATTTCCACCCTCCTCCCCACATCACCAGGCTACCTCACCATCTCCCTCCAGCAATCAGAGCCAGTACATTTCTTTACCAAGGCCATCTATCAACTCTTTGCTTTTCCGTTTCATTACTCCTCTCCAATATATCTAGAAACAAATGACAACCATTTTCCTCTAACTGCATCTTGTTTCCTTAGTGGCTTCCCAAATGTACTATCTTCTTTTTCAGGGATGTATGCAACTATCATGCTGTCCATGCCTGATCTACTTACTGGAGCCTCCCTGAGCTAGGTAGGCACTGCATCCTGGTATGGGAGAATCTCCGTGTGCCAAAGAGGTCCCAATCTAAACAGACAAGTGACAAAAAATGGTGGAAGGCAAGATGGAATCGTTTTTGTTTTTTTTTCCCTGGGGAGCAAGGTGCAGATTAATGAAGTCAGCTGCTGGATCATTTTACCTGGTAAAGCAAAAATACATAATTTCCAGTATTTTTCCCATTTTTATTGCCTCTTTCGGATGCAGTGATTCGAAAGACAGCTAGTCAGAGATGGGTTGGTGACCTGCAGTTAGAATGTCTTTCCCTCAAAGGCCTCCAGGTTGAAAGCTGTGTCCAAGAATCTTCTGAGCGACACCAGATGCATGTTCTTGTTGCCTGTGGCAGCTGCAGCAGCAGGCTCTCGGCCAACGTACCTTTGTGACAAAAAGCATCGGGCAGACAAATGAGGTGAGAAGAGAGACTATTTTGACACTAACAAGCATGAGAACTTGCTGTTAAATGCATTCAAGTCAGCTTGGCAGATTTGGACATTTAATCATCAATCTTTCTTAAATAAAAATTAATCATCAGCTATACAATCTCGCCATCTTCTCTCTCTGTTCCCTCTCCTGTCAATACTAAGCTGTGTCTTTTCCCTCATCCCTCCCAGGGCAGCCAGCTACACTGTCTCATAATTAGATAACTTGTGTTTGGCAATGAAGACTCTCATTCCTCCACCAGCCGCATGGGAAGATCCGAGAATCAATCATCCAAAATAAATGCAAAGGTACGTCGACTGAGCTCTTAAAACAACTGTTTCCTCCAGAAACCTAATATTTGGAGTGAAGTTCTTAAAAAAGACAGAAACTTAGATGAAAAGAGAGAAAAAAATCTAGACGAGCCAATTGCTGTGCTAAGTGGCAATAAACATAGAGCTAGCTGACACTGGTTTTCTTTTAGAGCTACAAGGAGGAGCAAGATATGCATGACGTATCTGATAGTCATCTGGACTTTTCCCCCCCGCTTCATCCAGGAACCCAAATCCTGAGGTTTTGATTTGTGAAGAACCCTCAAATCAAAAATAAATTTAGAAGCAAAACAAAAACCCAACTAAACAAACAAACAAAAAAGCAAATAAACCAGCCCAGGAGTCAGAGCAATTGCTGAAAGTCTCATACCATATAGGTCGAGTGTGGTTCACAATAGTGCGGAAACGAGGTTTGACATAATCGTAATATCCACTGTTTTTGTGTTCCTCCTGACACCAAACTAGATCAGCACCGGGATACTTCTCAAGCTCTTCTTTCAGTAGGTCAAAGGGGAATGGTGAGATCTGGAAAGAGAGGGCAATGCTTTCTCTTACACAGTGTTGTTAGCCACCATGGTAGGAAATAATCAACCACTTAGCACCTAATATAATTGCTGTATGTTCTTTAAAGTGAGTCATATTTCTTTAACTGATTTAACACTGTCAGAAATGAACACACACTTATTTTCTGTCTGCATCAGTATGAACAGAAGTAGGTCGTGGTCCAGATCTCCTGCATTCCTACAGCTTTTGTAGCGAAGTAGCTGTGACAATACAAGACCTTTATTAATGAACGAATGATGATACAGCAGCAAAGCGTGCTATTCACACCTAGTATATGGAAATTTAAGGTGCCATCCTATTGTAACCTTCACTTAGTTACATCGTTCTGGAAAAGTCATCAAGCTGTCTGATCCCATTGTCCAATACACTATTGATGTGTTTCTTCTCCACAAGGCCATGAAGGATTAGATAACACCTTGTAAGATGCAACGTGCTATAAAAATGCTATTATCATCCTTCTTGGCAAGTGACGTCTATTTAAAAGCACAGGAACCCCTTGCTGAAGGACCCTGTCTTCCGGGGATCAGGGAGCTCACCTGTTCAAGTCTGGTTATAGCTACTTGTTTCTCCAGGTCTTGATTCTTTCTCTCTTTCACAAGATCATAGTACACTTTTCCTGTGCAGAAAATCACCCTCTTGACCTCGTGTGGCGCCTGAGCTGCCAGCCCATTCTCAGGAATCACGCGTTGGAAAGTGGTACCTAGTTAGAGCACAAATTAGAGAAGTGCTCCCAGTGGAACAGAGATTGCAATAAAGCAGCCCAAGAAAGAGCCCTTAACTGCGCAAGCAGCAGGTTGCAATGGTCACAGGGTTCTGCTGCCTCTCTATTTTGACTTTTCAGACCGGTAATTCTGCTGAAGTGACTTTCAGCAGTTTAGCTTCAAGAAGTTAAGACATTGTCAATAACCCACTCTTTCACACTTTATTAAGATTAAGTTGTAATATAATTAATGTTAATATTAACAATGGATTCTTTTTTAGCTTTGTGTTGCACATTACACTTTTAATTTTAAACTAATTGGAGAGATCACCTTTGCTTACAGCTTTTTTTCAGAGAATCACCTGCAATATTGTTTCTTCTTTCCAAGATGACCTCAAACATGTAACATCAATACAGGTCTAGAAAGTTTCAGAATATTTTTACATAAAAAAGCATAGTGCATATTCATAATACAACTAAATCTGGCAACTGCAGAAATATTTACACAAGCACATACATCACTGCCGTGTATTTATGTGATTTAAACCTTTGTTTGAGACCTAAAGCAGCATTAGCCAAAGGGAGAATTAGCATAGCACCAAGCCACTTGTACAAGAAGATTCGATTTCAGATGCCTGTCCTCACTGCTAGGTATTTTTTCCCCTGTGATCTCATCTCCCAGGAGAGCAGTTTACTTGGGATACACGGAACTGGAACAGGGACTTGATGGTCTAATAGATCCTCTTCTTTGCCCTCTTATATGATTGATTAGAACTACTCCTGCGTTAACTAACTGCAAGGCAGCAGGCAGCAACATGACCTCCGAGTCTGAATCACCTCACTCACTCACCAGGAGAAAAAGCTCCTGTTTGAATCATTTATCTTAGGGGGAGAAAAGCAGCAGCACAAACATATGAAAGAGGAACTGATTTATGTCAGAATTATCCTGTCTCACTGAACAGCAGAATTAATCATTAAAAAAAGACTGAATCTGTGCTTCATTGGGTCAGCTGGAGTCAGTATTCCTCTCCTTCTCAGCCTTCCATTAAAAATTGGAGCAAAAAGAGTTGGCTGAGAGACAGCAATACTTTACTACTTACTGTCCTCTTCAGAAGGAACATGAAAGTATGTCAGAATTCAATGTGAATTAGTTTAGCCACTACCGAAGGTTAGCAGAGGTAGAGGGGACTCCCAAGATAAAGTGAAAAATGACAATCCCTATGGAATTTCTAATCTGACTCACTCTACAAAGCTGTTAAACAGTAATCAAAACCAGCAAATATCTTTGCTTAAGAAGCAACCTTTACTTACCTACAGAAAGGAGATGCAATGCAATATTTAAGCATGTTTATACACTGTAACCTGCTTTTTGAAAAGCTGAGCAGTTACTCTTTTCTGACAGCAGTCAGGATATCTGCTAGAGCTAGAGACAGACCTTGGCACCTACGGATCCTCACACTCAGAAAAATCACTTTAATCACTACATTTCACTGTATTTCCTCATGCCAACCTCACACGTTCTAACCAGCGCATGGCAAGAAAAAGCACTCCAGTTTTTGGGATTCCCTCTGCAGAGGTATGCCAACAGCAGCTAGCCTACAGTTCTGACCTCACTGATCTCATGTTAGATCGCTGCTGTGACGTGGCAGCCCCAGAACTGAGTATTGTAAGAAGAAATGGGACCCTCATTCTTCCAAATAGCCTATTGAAGGGAACATCCCTGCAGCAAGGGGAATGCACCTGCTGCATTTCAGATTAGCAGTTGGTTGCAAGATAAACCTGTTAAAATGAAGAATCCATACTTGATAGCAGACTTTCCAGCAAAAGTCTATGCTGGATCTCACTACAACAGCTTCACAGAAATCACATCAAAAGAAAAGGCAAACTTTCCAGAGCAGATTCTCTTCCTCACAGTCTGACATGCTACTTGGCAGAGATAATTATTTGTCTGTCATACTTTAAGTGACCTACCAGACACCATTTCATCAAAACTGGATTTAGCTTCCGGATGCCTCAGCAGTGACTTGGGTGTCAAAATAATCAGCTGTAAGACAGGAATTTTTCCAACAGTCAGGAGATGTTTTACCTACATTAATACATGCAGCATTTATAATGTTGTTCATATAAAAACCACAAAGTGAATATGCTATAGAACAAATTAATATGAATAGCAAATACAGTAAATTATTTTTTCCTGTTTCAAAAGCCTAGGGAGTTTCCAAATTATTCAGAAGATTTGGGTAGTGCACTCCCTTGAAAGGATCTCAAACAACATTGCTTACGCTTCTCTTTGAGAACAAAATCAAACCCCAGGCTATGAACCAGTAAAAGATCCAACAGTTGCATCTTAGTTATTTGAAGTTCTGGCAATTAGACATGCAGATTATAGTTATGCAACCTGTTAGTGACACAGTGCCTCGACAAGCTCATCCGAAGGTCTGCCCAGCCAGAAGGAAGTACAGCTGAAAATCAAGTTTTAGAATCGTAGTAAGTCAGAGCCAAGCTTCATTCCATCAAGTTGACTTCAACCTCTGTTCAATTAAGGTTTTTCACTAATGATTCTTGTTCTTTTGTATGTCATATGCAAATAAAGACTCCTCTTTCTGTTAGCGTTAATATATCTAGGATAATCAAGTCTATTACAGTAAATTTACCGGTTTTCTGAATGGCAGCAAGATCTGTCTTCTGAGGACATGAAAGTAATTGGCTGGAGTTGAACAATTCACCACAATCCAGTTGCATTCATACAGCTGGGAAACTTCAAACTGCTCACTGAACTCCTGAGAGAGACATTAAAGGCATTAGAAACATGTCTAAAAGAGTAAAAGGCTTGAAAGCCATCCCTCTATTTCTGACTCTCAGCAACTCCCTTCCTCAGAAAACTTACACAGCAGATCTCTGCTGATATAGTATTATCAGTTGGGGAAGCGTCCCTACAAATCATTCTCTGCCAACTCTACTTCTTCATAAAAAACGTATGCAACTAAAGGCAAGAAACTTCCATTAATTGGAGCGAGCTGGGAAGTCCAGGGAGGAAGGGTGAGGAGGACTAGAATTCCATTAGGTGAAGACACAAAATAGAATCTCTTTGAAAGAATCTCAAAACTATAATTCATTTTTTCAGCATACAGTTAACTCTGCCCCATTTTCTGGGAGGAGTCCTGTCCTATTAAATCATTTTAATACATAAAGGTCATCTTTTATATATACATATTTTACAAGCATAGGGTTGTTTTAATACATATCTATGTTAGCTAAGCATATACATAGGTATAGGTACAATAACCTCATTATAGATTGGTCAGCATCTAACACAATTCTCTGGTCCGTGGTTTGAGCTCCTGCTTTCTACAATAAAATCTATAACTTGCTTATCACATGCAATTGACAGTGCTTATAAGTAGTCAATCAAACAGGTCTTTATTCTGACAATATTCTGATAATAAACTCAGAGCCAAAACTAAAACATCTACTTTTTTATCTTTTTTTTAATCGGAGGGCTTTTCAATTAACGTATAGTAGTGTTTCTTAGGAAATCTGCAGTAGGAAAGTGGATGCCCAGTATCCTGTACAGCTATGTACTTTATGTGTAGAAATGAATGACCAACATACGAAGGTCCTAGCTGAATCAAATTCTGAATCTGCTTGTTTTCATGCAGCACAATTTAGCTCCACTGCAAAAAGCCAGGAGCAGTCTCACTTGGCCTCCTTTAGCGATCAGCTAGAGACCACCTATTTGCAGTGCGCACAGCGATATAAACAACCAGAATCACTGGCCCTGAGGAACAGCCATAAAAAGATCACATAGCCAGAGATTAATTGTATATAACCTCAGCTTTGGAATGAAGCAGCACATACTGCACACTTCTATTATTTTAACTGGGATCAAGCTAATGCTACAGCAGCTCTTGAAGCTAATGTTAACCCACTGTACCTAGCTGAAAGGATACTTCTTACAAAAAAAAAATCTCTGAGATGTGAAGTGTAAAAAAAGGACATGGCCTTTGACATGAACTTACTGGATAAGCATCAGAATCATCATTGCTCATCTGCAGAAACCTCTCAGGCCTGGCTGATGAATGCTCTGGACCCTGGTAAACGTATCATTAAAAAAAACATTAAAAAGCCAAATCAGGAGATAGACATCAGTCTAGGTCACTCACTGTGTTAAATACCTCCTGTCACCCTGACAGCTCTGCACCACGCTGCACGCCTGCACACAGCAGCCAGGAAAGAGGACACACACAGGACTGGAATCCCTTGTGTTTCGTAAACTGTTTTCATAAGAAAACATTAGGGTTGACACAGATTTCCAGTGCTTTTACCAGCTGCGCATAATTTCTAGCCTCTGTATAACTGCACAATGAAGACCAGTTAAAGGGAAGTAGGTCCACATGGACACAAAGCAGGACCTTGCTCAGGCAAAACCAAGCAGGAGGAATACTTGGAGGAGAAACCCACATGCCTCAGTGTACTGCAGCAACCCACCCTTCTTTGGTCCAAACTGCACCTGCAGTCTTTGTACCACAAGCAGACTCTGGACCTCTCTCCTACCACCGTTTGCTCTTTAATATAGGACAAAAAAGCTTAGATGAATACTTAGCTAAAATGCATCAAAATGTATCTGCCAAACAAAGCTATGATTAATTTCTGCCTCCTCAGGAAGTATTTTACACTCTGTCAAAGCACTGAACACTCGCAGCCATTGTCTCACCAGCAGTACCCAAGGTGCGCAAAAACATTGTTAGATGTTTTAGTGCACAAACATTGTTAGATCCATTTCACACCAGCAAAACACGCATGCTGGTTACAGACAATACCAGGAATAACGAGTGTAACAGAATCTATTGTCTTCTCTCGCATGTCCTTCTTTATAAAGGATGAGAGAAAGCTGTGAGGAGTACAAGAATGCAGTGTGCTTTTTTATTTATTGCTAATGCTGGCAGCCTTTGTTTGTTCAAGTGACAGCTGCTGTTAGGAAGGACTTTCATTTTGAAGACACTTGCAAGGTATTTTAAAACCTGAAGACATAAACCATTACAGCTCAAATCTCTCCATGGCTCCTAAGCTAACGATACTCATATAGAGCTTTTTTCTATCTATGGCCATCTCTCATCATAACTTCCTCTGTTGAAAAGTTAACGTAAGACCTCTAAAATCACTCATTATTTTGACAGCTACAAGTCCACCTTTGTTCAACACAACGTCCTTCTTGCTTTCAAGTGCAGGATTCGCTCTACTCCGTGGACTAAGGAATTCAAAGGAAAAACCACCCCACTGGCAAGCAAGGAGTAACACAAACAGCCAAGAACTGTGCCTTGTATAATTACTCTTTTGAAGTCTGTTTCCACTTTTGAGGTTCGAAGTAATCTGGTCGTAAACGTGTAAGGGCTTGAGAAGAATCATAGAATCATAGAATCACCAGGTTGGAAAGGACCCACTGGATCATCAAGTCCAACCATTCCTAACACTCCCTAAACCATGCCCCTAAGCACTTCATCCACCCGTTCCTTAAACACCTCCAGGGATGGTGACTCGACCACCTCCCTGGGCAGCCTGTTCCAGTGCCCAATGACTCCTTCTGTGAAAAACTTTTTTCTGATTTTTCCTTCTGTGAAAATTTTTTTTCCCAACCTGAACCTCCCTGGCAGAGCTTCAGGCCATTCCCCCAGCAAAGCCGTGCAAAACTATGGTGGCACAGCAACAGTCCAATATCACAATATCTCTGTTGTAAACATCTATTTGCTGTAAACCAAATCCTACACTAAGTCTAATCTACATACAAACATCATCCTTCACAAGCACACCAAATTTGGCGCGCTGTAAACACATGTTACTGGCGAACAGTTACAGGAGAGACACAAAAGGCTTCTCCAACACACACACATACGCTGTCCTAGCAACAACCTCAATCCAGAGCCTCAGTGTTCAGATCCATCTTTGATTTCCCTGCTGACCCGACCAGCAACTGCTGCATGGGATGGGGCAGCGTTTCTTTCTACTGCGACCACCCATCCAGTAAGACCTATACTGAATCCATTAGCTACCTTCAGATGAGTCTCCAAGGAGCCATTAAGCAGCAGAGTCTTTCAATCACAGTCAACTTGCCTGTGAATGCATGACCTAGAGGTGAAGGGATCCATATCCCATTACGAATCTTTACCCAAATCATTCTGTCCACAACATTGTAGTTATAGAGAGAATAACACTCCTGTAATGGAAAGCTCCTCTGGGAAGACAGTAGATTTCAACAGCCTGGTAAGATTCTTAAATATTCCAAAACCACCTGACACTAGTAGCAAAATAAGCATGTTTCAGGAGATCTGGGCAAATCTTAGCTGTCAAGTGGATAAGAGAAAAGAAAGATTAACTGTATTGTAAACAGCAGAACCGGCTCCCTTCAGCTGAATGCTGCCCTGCAGAGAACACACCTCTTGCTGCGGGCATTCAGGCTGTCCCTCAGAATTCATTTGAAAAACTTAATTTATCAAAACTCTTGTGAACAGCATCAGAGCCTTTTTTATTTATGCACAAATGGGTAACGAAAGCTATTCATAAGGTATGAATGCACCCCAGTATATCAGGACAGGATTATAATGGAATGGAAATATATGAAATTAAATGTGAGAATGGAAACAATGCAGTTTGAAGTGAAAGGCTCTAGAGCCTTCATAGAGATGGAGATTGCCACTGTGGCACATACTACACTTTTCTTAATAGAAAACTAGAAACATACATGCATCAACTCAAGAATGTTATTGCATTTGAAAAGGAGCAAATTAACCCAGCCTGGCATGATGTTCACGTAACCTTTAAAAACAATTTAAAAGATTTGAAGAACAATTCTACTGCTGATATGAACTTCATATAACATTAAATACAGAGCTTGCCCATGCCCTTTCATCTTAGGCACTGTCTAGTTCCTCCTATTAGCTACCAAAGAAAACAGCCAATAGCTAGTGGAAACATTTTCCTTTCCTGAAAGAGGGCAATTTCTTATTATATCAAAGTTAACCAATGCCAATGATTTGTTAAGAAGTTTAAAAGTTGTTTCACAGAATCACAGAATCATTACAGAGTGGCAGAGGTTGGAAGGGACCTCTAGATATCATCCCATCCAACCCCCCTGCTAAAGCAGGTTCACCTCCAGCAGGCTGGACAGAAACATGTCCTGGTGGGTTTTGAATACCTCCAGAGAAGAAGACACCCTCCCCGGGCAGTCTGTTCCAGTGCTTCATCGCCATGACAGCAAAGAAAATTTTCCTTGGGTTAAGGTGGAACCTCCTGTGCTCCAGTTTGTGCCCCTTGCCCTGTGTCCAGTCACTGGGCACCATTGAGAAGAGTTTGGCCCCACCCTCTTAGATATTGATGAGCATTGATAATATCCCCTCTTAGTCTTCTCTTCTCCAGGCTAAATAGACTGATCTCTCTCAGCCTCTCCTCATAAGAGAGGTGCTCCAGTCCCCTCATCATCTGTGTGGCCTCTGCTGGACTCTCTCCAGTAGTTCCTTGTCTTTCTTAAGCTGGGGAGGCCAGAACTGGACATAGGACTCTAGATGAGGCCTCACTAGGGGAGAGTAGAGGAGGAGAACGTCCCTTACTCTGCTGACCACACTCTTCTTGATGCACTCCAGGATACCCTCGGCCTTCTTGGTCACGAGGGCACATTGCTGGCTCACGGTCAGCTTGCTGCCCACCAGGACTGCCAGGTCTGTCTCCACAGAGCTGCTTTCCAGCAGGCCAACCTCTAATCTGCCCTGGTGCAGGGGGTTGTTCCTCCTGGGGTACAGAACTCTGCACTTGCCTTTGTTGAATTTCATTAGGTTCCTTTCTGCCCAACTATCCGGCCTGTCCAGATCCCACTGAATGGCAGCACAACCTTCTGGTGGATCAGCCACTCCTCCCAGTTTTGTGTCATCAGCAAACTTGCCAAGAGTACACTCTGTCCTCTCACTGAGGTCACCGATGAAGATGCTGAACAAGACTGGGCCCAGTCCTGACCCCTGGCGAACATCACTAGCTACAGGTTTTCAACTCGACTCTGCACTGCTGATCACAACCCTAGTTCATATAATTTATTGCAAGTGACTTCAGTGCAGAGTTTACACAGACATATCTCATGCAAAATAAAACCAAGCATGTACTGCTAGATACTAATGGTTTCTTTCTTACTGTACTCTAAGAACCTGGCTTTCTAGGGGAAGAAGGCAGTGTCTCAGGGAAAGATACAGAAAAAAAAGAGAAGAACACAAAGCTAAGAGCATAGAATATTTCTCAGTTTTCTTTGGTTCTCACCAATGAATCTATCTATAGTCTTTCTTAAAGCACTGACGCAGTCCAACATGCTGAACAGTGGCTTCCCCCCACCGCTTTGTATCATCACTGGATCCCCAAGACACCTTTGGCTTTTACATCTGCAGATGAAAGTGCAGTAGCCAGCACTTCCCTCCTGCCCACACCAGCCAGCGGCTCTCACCATTCCTTCCATTCCGTGTGGCAGGAGCAGGACAATCCCGTTGTGACGAACCCACTTGGCCTGGCCGGAGCTGATGAATTGGTCTATTATACACTGTGCTGTGTTGTGGAAGTCGCCAAACTGGGCCTCCCAGCACACCAGGGCATTGGGACTTGCCATAGCGAAGCCAAGTTCAAAACCTGAGAACCAAACAAGTTGGATAATTAGAAAAGAAACAGACTTGCTGAGAACTCTGTTCCTTTCTCATTAAAAACAAATTAAAACACAACCAAAATGAGAGCATTTAGTGGATTTTTGCAGCACTGTTACATATCATGCAGTTTTCACTAGTACCATTTCCATCAGTGTTCTACTGATTATTAGCAAATACTGTTTTTCCAGTACTGACTCCCACACTTCAAACACTTCCTCAAGCACCTAGGAGCTTCAAAATTAACACCTAAAACCCTAGTCTCAGCTCAGGCTTTCGTGTGACGTTTTCCTAACACCTTGCTGAGGTAGGTACCATATTTTCCTGTAAAAATCTACTTACAGCTCAATATCAGTTCACGAAGCTACTTGTTAATTTTACTACTTGCACAGCCCTGCACAATACTATCTTTTTTTCCCCCTCTTCCATATGCAGGCACTGAACAAAATTACTGGTGACATCAATCTTCAGTCTACAGGCAGGATCACAGTCTTCAGGTCTTCAAATAAGCCTGAATATAATATCTGTATGGAGACACATGTGGGACTTGGGTAAACAATCCTGGTTTTGGCATGGCTAAGGCCCTTTTAGAGCTCTCAGTGGCACAGAGAAGACCAGAAGTGCTCTTCATGGGAAGCACATCACTACTTCAGCTAATGAAAACAGACAGGAGGTGGTTGTCCTGCTCTACTCTGCACTAGGGCAGCCCCACCTTGAGTACTGTGTGCTGTTTGGGGCACCACACTGTGAAAGGGATCTAAAGCTACTGGAGGGTGCCCAGACGAGGCCACAAAGCTGGTGAAGGGTTTAGAGAGGAAGCCATATGAGGAGTGACTAAAGTAACTTAGTCAGTACAGCTTGGAGAACAGGAGACTGAGGGGAGACCTCATCATGGTCTACTGCTATCTCACAAGGGGAGGAGGAGGAGCAGGTGCTGATCTTGACTTTCTGACAACCAATGACAGGACCCAAGGGACTGGCAGAAAGATACACCGGGGAGGGTTAGGCTGGATAACAGGAAAAGGTTCTTCACCCAGAGGGTGCTGGAGAACTGGAACAGCTCCCCAGGGAAGCAGTCATGGCACCAAGACTGACATTTAGACAACACCCTCAGACTCAGTGTGAACGTTAGGGTTGTCCTGTGCAGGGACAGGAGTTGGAATCAATGATCCTTGTGGGTCCCTTTCAACTCAGGACATTCTATGATTCTCCCTCCCCATTCTGTGTCAAAGATCTCAACCAATTTTCAGGTGCTTTGCACTAGCAGGGAAGTGCAGAAATTCCCCTAAACTCGTGCTGTTTGAACTGTAAATTCATCAACTCCATACAGCGCAGGAGAGCCACACATTCCCACCTTCTCAGCCACGTCAGGTTACTTCCAGCAGCAGCTTGGCTGAGGGCAGCTCAGGTGTTCTGCACAGAGCAAGCCAGACAGCTTGTCGTCTGCTCTTTAAACTTGTCCCAAAACAACTGAAGGCTCTTAACAGGCTCCATGAATATCTCTTAAAAGACAGAAATAAATTATTATTCTCACCAAGAGACCTCCTGCACTATGATAAAGCCCAAGCTCTACAACAGGACCCGGAGAGATAACTGCCAAAGAGAGAAAAGAGAATCAAAGCAAACTGCTACTGAAATGTAAGCGGGGCGATTGATTCCTAGCAGCTCTGCAAAGGCAAAAGATAGAAAACTACAAGTGTGTTTGCATGTGCTAAACAGCCTCTGCTGTCTAGCTTTAAAAAAAATGCAGAATTTTGTGTCAAGTCAGAACATGAAAATGCTGCAATGCACCTGTTTCAGTTTAATGACCACCAGTATTAAGTAAACTACAGTAAACTGTTGAGAAGCCATGATAAAACCCAAAGTCACTGGAACTATAGTTTCTGACTCTGAACAAACCTACTGTACAATTCTAATTACAAAAGTTTCAGGAACTTCATAAAATCTGGGCTTCCTGGAAGAGACAAGCTTAGCATCTTGACATTCTCCATACACGGAGGGCTATTGCTGTGAGGTCACCAGCAAGTGATAGCTGGTATCTCTCATATATTTATCATTTGTGATTTGATAACCTGCGGACTGGAGACTGCAGTCCCTCTAGGAGAGCCTCCCTTTGTGGAATTCAGGGGGTAAGAACATTTCTTCAAAAAGAACTAAAATACCAAAAACATATAAATGGAATAATAGAAAAATACCTAAAATGCCTTTAGGATGGCCTGGCATTCCAGGTATTAAAAAAACTTAATATATTATCAGATGGAAGAGAACAACATTTGGCACATACAGCGTATGAGTTACTTCAACGTTATCAGTGCCAGGTAATTGATTTAGCAATGGAAGAAAATTTCAAGACCAAGACAAACCTATTCAAACCTTCTCTGTCATTTTTTGTATTTGTTCACTTAGCAGAGAGGTACTCAGAGCTCTAAGCTAACACTGAGGTCCTTCTGTGCTGGATGCCACAAACATACACGAGTTCCTCCTCTGAAAGCTTTACTGTCAAACTGGGGGAAAAAAAACCAAAAAAAACAAGGGGGGGAGGGAAACAAACGAGGAAAATAAAAGAGTGAAGGACAAGCATTTCCACCACATAAAGTTCATAGGATCATAGAATGGTTTGGGTTGGAAGGGACCTTGAAGACCATCCGGTTCCAACCTCCCTGCTTCAGGCAGGGACACCTTCCACTGGATCAGGTTGCACAAAGCTTCATACAAAATGGCCTTGAACACCTCCAGGAAGGGGGTATCCATGACTTCTCTGGGCAACCTGTGTTAGTGCCTCAGCACCCTCAGAGGAAAGCATTTTATCTGAACATCTCATCTAAATCTCCCCTCTTTCAGCCTAAAACCATTCCCCTTGTCCTATCCCTGCACTCCCTGAGATCCTCCCCAGCTTCCCTGTAGCCCCTTTCACTACTGGAAGGCTACTATAAGGTCTCCCTAGAGCCTTCTCTGCTCTAGGCTGAACAAGCCCAACTCTCTCAACCTTTCCTTGTATGGGCGGTGCTCCAGTCCTCTGATCATCTTTGAAAACTACTGAACTAATTGAGAACTAACGAGCATGCGTTTACATAAAGTTTAAACTACCTTATCCAAAACCCTCAACAAAACTAGTGATGTTAGTCTCGTATCAAAGAAGCTCCTCCCGTTACATGAACTACGAGAACATCCTTCCAACACTTGACATTAAGTTTTGACACAGCTCATCTATGCATGAAACTGAAATTACTTTAGCTTAACTGAATGACTACCACTAAATTGTGACTACAAGATTTATTTCTTTTGCTTTAGGAACAGGATCTTCAGACCATGGCAGTATACAAACTTTCCCGGAAGGTTAGCAGAGGGACAACTGCAGGACAAACTAACTGCAAAAAGCAGAAAAAGCAATAAGAGATACAAGTGAAACTGTTTTATCCACAGAGAAAACAGGTCTACATATTGTTACTATGGTGTGTCTTCATATTGTACTAATTCCAACCCAGCTTTTTGTTTACTGTCTCCATGGCAAGAAATCTTTGAGTCACTTGGCTTCTGGACTGCTGAACTCTGATCAGTCAATCCATGACTCCAGCAGAGGCTCGTGTAAGTTAGAGGCCAGAAGGAGACTGATGAGTCAGACGGCCTTTCATCTGTGAGTCACCATGATGGGGCACTACCAAAGAGGATGGCTTGTGCTGACCATTCCCTTGGCCTGACTGCCTGAATGGCCTTTCTTCCAGAACATATTTTAAATCTCTGTCCTCCCCATTTGTGCGATTCTGTTGTTTTTTAACACAATATGAACAGTGGAAAAATTCACAAAACTCCTTCAATGTGCGTTCCCAAAGGTATCTGAAAAATAGATTTCCCTAGATAGACTCGAATCCCATTCTAATTTTACACAAGCATTAAGAGACCATTTCTACTGATTGGGTGACATGGTTGAGAAAATATGCAATATGTTCAAGACTTATTTGCGCATATGCTGATCTCTGTAAGGATGGGGTAATTGAGCTTTTAGAGAAGAATAAACTGGAGTCTTGATCGCTTGGAGTTATCAATAACCACGCAGTGATTTTTAAAGAGTAGAGAGCTTGATGGGTATTTAAAACTCAGTCACAACACACATATAATTCTGTTTCATACACTGAAACCACCCCTAAAATTCATATGGAAAAAGTGTGTCATTTCTCATTTCCTATCTTCTTGTCCACTTTGTGTTAATTATCTCCACAAGGTGACAATGTCCTAGGTGAAGCTGCATTGAAATGGACTCGATGATCTCAAAGGTCTTTTCCAGCCTAAACTATTCTGTGTGATCCTAAGAGGGACACCTTTTGCAGCTTTCTAACAGTCACTAAAATATCTGAGAAAATATATCCAAATGTAATCTCTACATTCTGCTGAATATTTTGAAGTTAATTCTGCTGAGACTATTTCACCTCCCATACAAGAACAGGCTGAGAGAGTTTGCTTGTGCAGCCTGGAGTAGAGAAGGCTCTGGCGAGACCTTAAAGCAACCTTCCAGTGCTTAATGGGAGCCTACAGAAAAGCTGAGGAGGGGCTCTTGACCAGGATGTGTAGTGATAGGAAGAGGGGGAATGGTTTTAAGATGAAATATTAGATATTAGGAAGAAATTTTTGACTGTGAGAGAGGTGAGGCCACTGGCACAAGTTGCCCAGAGAAGCTGTGGATGCCCCATCCCTGGAGGTGTTCAAGGCTAGGTTGGATGAGGCTTTGAGCAACGTCGTCTAGTGGTAGGCGTCTCCCTTCATGGCTGCGGCGTTGCAACTGGATGATCTTTAAGGTCCCTTCCAACCCAAACCATTTTATGATTCTATGATTCTATGGAATGTGTGTCAAGTGGTAAACCCATCTTCGATATACCAGAACTCATTTCCCACCAGGCAAATGACAATGAGAGTTCTTAACATTGAAGTTATTCCACCAGTGATTATAGCAATTGCTAAGGAGTCTGTCAAGAATGACTACTCCTATGTGTATGTGGAGTAAGTAATTTAAATAGCAAGATCTGAACCGCTAAATTAAATAAAAAAATTATTGGTGGAAAGATGTCTACACAGATGCAAGGTGAACAATCCGGGAGAGTGTAAGTTGCTTCTCCTGAAACGGATTTGTTGGGGCACCACATGAATCCAGGTGAAGGAAGGTAACCTGATCTAGAAAGACTCTAGAGCTCTAGAGATGAGACATGAACTGCAGGGGTCCAGGATCCCACCCAGGACCCTCATGAAGGCTCAACCTCAGACCAGAGTAAAAGGTTAAAAGACTTGCAGCAGACATCTTGCAAACTTTTATTGTTTGTGTTTGCACAGACAAAAACTGAACATTTCTTCAGAACACTGTGCAAACTTTGAGTTTAAAGGGTTAACTCACACGGCTAGAAACAAAGAGAACAGGTTTATGCCATGGGGAAATCCAGCGGCAAAACAACCAGGCTGCAAGACATAGTTTTCAAAGAACAAAAAGTACCGAATCTGCGCATCCAAAGGGTGTCAGAGACCCACCAGACAGCTCCCAAATCCCGGGCAGACACTCGGGGCTCAGAGCCCACCAGGATCAGGACCCAGCACAGCAGCTCAGTAGACCTCCAGACTGAGGAAGTAGAGGAAAGAAAGATACACAGCACTTGACTAAGGTTGCAAAACTAATGTTTTAATTGCTGAAGTTCATTAAGGTCCCTAGCTGACAGGCATAGCAGAAATGCTTGTTTCTATTAGTCCAGTTCCTGCTGTGCTCCCTTACTGTTCTTTCATCACTCCACCAGAGAAAGAGGTGTTGCCAAGCAAAGTGGCAGTTTACACAGCATATTCTGCCGTGTTTTTCCCCACAGCACTTTTCATGACTGTCATAAGAACTGCAGTTTTTCAATTAATGGAAGTAAGGCTATAGCTTAATTGAATATGATCTCAAAGCGACTTAAGGCATGAATGTCAACTAACGGTTATAGAGAGCTTATCAGTGTAGGGATTTAATGTCAGAATGAGGAAAGCTACAAAAGCAGATCTGTGCTATGGTTAACAGAAATTCAAAGTACAGGGACTAGCAGAGGGATATGCATCCTTTCACAAACACAAACATAACCCAGAAGAAAGTGAAGTTAATACTTCACTGACTAAAGAGAAAGGCATGCCTTCTTAGAGCTCCGTACAGATACTATTGAGAAGCTGGCCCTTGGTTTTTACAGTCTGTCCTATTTCCTAACACAATTTCTGACAGGCAATTGTATTTGCTACTGCTAACCTTAAAAACACATTCTTCTGCATGATTTGTAATACTACAGATTTCATCCTAGGAGTGAACTGCAAAAAAAAGTTTAAAATCAATACCTGTCCCCTTCCGTTTGTCATTTGCTTTAAAGATGACCTTCTCCCTTAAAAAAAACTATACTCTAGGTCTCACGGTTTAGGAAATTGCTGAACTATGCACTAGTTCCAAGCCTATTTTGTCTGGATGTTCCATGGAAGTTCCCAGTACAGGATGCTACAGCCCAAGATCTCTCAAAGCCAGTACTGAACCTGACAGAGAATCACACCTCCTGGCTGAAGATTACAGAACCATAGAATCATTAAGGTTGGAAAAGACCTCTAAGATCATAAAGTCCAACCATCAGCCCAACACCACCGTACCTACTAAGCCACGTCCCAGAGTGCCATATCTACATGTTTTTTATACACCCCAGGGATGGTGACCCCATCACTTCCCTCGGCAGCTTCTTCCAATGCTTTACCACTCTGTCAGTCAAGAAATTTTTCCTAATATCTAATCTAAACCCCCCCTGGTGCAACTTGAGGCCATTTCCTCTTGTCCTATCACTAATTACTTGTGAGAACAACACTACACCAGTCATCCTGAGGGCAGTAAACACAGACAAGAGATCCTCTCAAGTATTTAAAAACTGCTGAAGAGGGAGCATAGAGTGCCTGTAAGTTACTTTTGCTTTTCTCCTCTGTCTAGATCAGCAAATAAACTCAAACTTCATTGCTTAAATGATCTCATGCAGCCATCACTTATACTCCCAGACATTCAGTTTCAGTGAAAAGGAAAATTTATAGCTAGATGAGCGGATCCACTATTAAATTGTAATGATCTGTATGTAGTTAAAAATAGCAGACATAGGATGTCAAACAAAATTATCAGAGGATGATAAATACTCTGATATAATGCTCCAGAAGACAGAGTCCACAGCTTACTGTATACAAAACACAGGGAATTGTTAGAACTAAAAGTTAACAAGAGTGTCTTTGTTTTATTTCCATGTGAAATCGGTCTTGTCAGAGTATCATCTTAATGGAGCAGTTAGACCCTAGGTGTTCCCAACCAGCTCAACAACATCTTAGTGCAAAGCTCACAGCTCTGTACAGATGCCAGCTCTTGGCTTATGTATCTGCCAAGGAAATAATCTATAGTTTTATCATGTTGGGCTGTTCGTTCCCTTTTTACTTAGCTTTATTTCACAGAAACTGAGGGAATTCCCAAAATGCTCCTGAGATGCTGCATGTTAACACACTCATAAATTAATTCTTAACACCTTTTTTGTCCCCCTTTATATCATCTCACACCCCTTCCACTCCACCCCCCAACAAATACTTGAAGGTACTGATCCCAAACTATGCTGATCCCTCGCAACATGCTTAATAGTAGAAACAGCAAATAGAGAAAATAAAGCATTGTGGGGGTTCGCTATTCCTGAACAATCAACCCCTTGAGCTAAGAATGCTCACTTATTCTTCCACACACTAAAAAGGAGAACCAGTAATGTTAGCAGTCAACCAAGTAACAATTCGAATAGCTCCATTTTGACTGAGAAGCTTAACTAGAAGAGACATGTTCACACACTGCAACTTATCCCAACACACTCTTCTCTATGGATACAAACCACAAGCGTAAACACATTGGAGAAGGTTGATAAGTAAAAGCTAGCAAGGGAGAAGTCACTTAATTATAAAATCACTTCAAGATAGAAACATGGCATTTTTAGTTAAAAACAAAAACATCACTCATCAACTTTTTCTGTCAATTTAATATCCTTTGCTGTTAGAAAGCGTCTCAGACACGAGGGATTTAAAGTTCTTAGCAATTAAAAATGTCAACATTGTCAGTTTTGAAGAACCTGTCATCACATCTCCTGAAGAAGAATTACACAGAAATGGTATTCTATTTCCAGGGTTTGCACACATCCGTATTTTGCCCTATCACTTGTAATCAATTAAAGTTATTAAAGCAACTTTCACATTTCTGCTGTGAGGGAAGGAGAGAGCAACAGTAAGCAGGGTGACATCAAGAAAAAGAAAGAAAGAGTGAGCCTACTTTATGAGTTTTTTAAAGAAAAGAGCTGTGGCAATAAGAATTGCCCTTCACACCATGTCAACACCAGGCTTCCTAGGCCTAATGAGGTGTAATTTTTGGAACAAAATCAAATTTAAACCATTTCCTGACGTTTATTACTTTCACATTTAGACACATTATTTGAATGTAAAAAAGCCCAGACCACACTGTGAGAAACAATAGGAAATGGAAACAAACAAACAATCACTTTTGGACATTCAATTCTTACTTTTTATCTACGCCAATTCCTTTTCTTACGTTGATATACACCCTCTTTTGCACTCTCCTATTTAGAGTTTCCATTTACATGTAACTGTATTAACTTCAAGAGATGCAAACCCCTGGTCACACCAATTCTGCCACAGAGGTAAGAAAAATACCTAAAAAAAATCTCAGCTCTTCAGTCCATGCTCCAACTCCTCAGTTTTACATCATTTTATTTCTAATATTATTAGCAATAGGTAGCATATGTAGAAATGACTACATGATCAAATATTTCTGGAACCTTGAGCAAGCAGCTATCAATTACCATTTTTATCTACTACAATGTTTCATCTCTTCCTTTCACACTAGCTTTGATATAGATATGAAAGACTATTACATTATTTATCCACAGAATCAATAACATTTTTGATAAATTATTAGATGTATTTGTTTTGCGCTCCACATTCTTCTCGCCACCCTCATTTTGTCAGAGTGAGATTATCCATTCTCTGCAGCTGAAGGTAAAATGTCTGTCCAGTATCAAAATATAATTCACTATGATTAATCTCACCACTAACAAGAATTTGTTTTCTTGAAATAGCACATTCAGAATAGCAGTTCAGATAGGGCTAGGGTGGATTTTTATATCTATATTACAATGTGTAGCTGATTTTGACAGTTCCTCACCTTTAAAAAAGCATTAGGTGCATTAGATTCCAGCATTGCCAAGATCAACGACGACAGATGGGTAATATCAGCTGAATCCCATAATAGTGAACTGTATGGATGCTTGTCTAAGAGATGCCAGAATATCTGATATCCTGATGTATTTCTGATATCCATTCCGTATATAACTGTTTTACAGCTTTTTCCCACATTCTTGCTAAGCTCTGCCTCTTGTATAGTTATGCCATTCTCTGAAATTCATCTTCTGTCATTACTACATAATTCCTGTTGAATACTAACGAGACCAATGCTAGCTTATTCTGCAACTTCTCCATCAAAAACTGCTTAAGCCTTTCAGTTTATAGTTTTGAAGTACAAGCATGTTCTAAGCAGTCTAAGCAAATAGGTGTATCAAGCACAAGTACACTGAAACATGCAAATTGATATGCCTGGTACCACATTCAAAAATTAAACAAAAAAAAAGAAATAAAAACACAAACAAAAAAACCCAGCTGAAGATTTCCCCTCTAATTTTTAATTCATGCTAGTATATCAAAACTAAAATATACATTAAAAATACTGTAGGAAGAAAAACAAGAGCTTGGCTTAAAGTTTATACTATAATGAGTTTACAAAAACCCTTCAAGGTAAGATTTGTCAATGGACAAATCTTACAATGAACAGGGCAAATTTGTTTAATCTCTTGGTAGAACTATTTTTTCCAGTGGTGAAGTGGGCGGTGAAGTCAGTTGAGGCATTTTGGTTGGATTTTCGGCCCCTGTTCTGCAAATCCTGACTTCCACAAAAATGATACAAAACTGCTATGAATATGATAACGTCAAATTACAACAAAGGCAGGTTTTGCTTATGTATAAATATCACTAGCAAAAGGGGGCTTTTGTTTGTTTTGAAGCTTGGGAAACTCAACTAATAAAATACAACTTTGTAGCCAGGAGGAAGACTGGAAAAAAATTCTTCCTTATTAGCAGTCATCAGTTCCTACATCTTGTTTGAGACTACTGAAAGACAATCAGACCTGTCAGGTAGTCACCCAGACGTACCTAAGACCCCGTACTCGGAAAGAGAGCTGTTGCAGACAGTGTAGGGCGCCTGCTGCTCCCAGAGGTGATTCATGGGAACGCACGTTCTCTTGTCAACTTCTTGATCATGAAGCACATGGTGACGGTGGCTGCAAAGAGGCATTGAAAGGAATTTATTAGTTAGGAAGAACCTTGGGCTTTAACACAGCTATTTTCAAAAATAAACCATCAAGGCTATGTTTAAGAAAGCATGCAAGCAACAGAGTCATCTTTGCTTTAAACAACCCTCTGGTTTGGCTGTAACCTATCAATATCATCACACACCTAAATACAGTCGCTGCACCAGAAATACTTGAAGGGACTATGCAGGCTTGTTCCCAAGCACTCATGGAAACTGAAAAGACCTCATCACTAGTAGAACTGGAGGAGGAGAGGGGAAGGAGTGAGGAGGTTGTTACTATAGACTGATTAAAGCAAGGAAATAGAGGAAGTAAAAAAAAGTTATTAACATATTAACACACTGCCTCCCTGGCAAATTCTATTAATCTTTTCCTTAAAACAACTGTTGTTTGTCTTGTATGCAAAAATTTAATCTAATCTAATCTCAGCACCAAGAAGTGACGCAGTTGCATCCTCTTTCCTGCTATTTCCACTCGCATGCACCATTTACAGTTCTCTAGAACACCATTAATCAGCATTAGAATGGGGCACCAAGGAACACTACTGAAAGAGAGATGACTGAAGTAATTACTGTAATCCATTAACTCTCTGAGCAGACTAACTGAGTGAATCACACCAATATGGCCAGCTTTACAACCGCTAACATAAGGACAGTTATACTGGTAACAGCTACTGGGTATTGTATAGCTGCCAATGCTGAACCGAAGACCCAATCTTTTTGTACTTTCCTTTGCTATAGTGAATGCCAGCGAAAGAGCTCTGAAATGTATTTAGAAGTCAACAATATAAGCCTGGGAAAAGATAGGATCTTCGAAGAACAGCACAGGGAGGGAGAGGAAAATACACACAGCAGAAAATACACACAGCAGACAGCTGTTAGGCAGAAATAATTTTTGCCACTGACATTTTATTTTTGTCATTCAACCGAAGACTTCTTGAACATGGAGTTTCGTGTTCCCCCAGCCAAAGATGACTACAACGAGCATAGATAGACAGCCAGAAATATACAGACACGTAGGTCAGGTTTTGCTGTTACGTCATTGTCAAGTTTACTGACATCAAAGCAGTACAGAATCAAGTTTCTCTCTCCCTGTTTCCTTCCCCTCTGCACAGTGTGTCTCCAAGATGAGAAGGGGCTCAGTCCTTCTACCTGCAGCTTTGATAATGTCAAGCACTGAAATAGGAAGAAAGCATACTGAATACTGACAGAAAGCACTACTTTCTAGACAGCTCTTCTAGAAGCTCCAAAACAATGAAGGCACCCCCATCGCATTGTTTTCTTTATGGCAATGCAGTATCTTCAGTTCTTCCCAAATTCCAACTGATACTCCCTCTTGAATTAGTCCCACAGGTTTGAGATATTATGTACTTTGAGGATTTGGGTGACAAGAAGGGTCTTCTCAGTACAGAAAGAGGATAAAATCACATACACTTTGTACGTGTTTGAAATGTGTTTTTTTCCCAATGAAACTGCATCAGCATTTGTAAATGTCTTCAGTTATTAGGGAAGTTTATCACCTTTCTTGTAAATGACAGAGAAACCAAATGAAAGCTAAAAAAGAGCAGCTTTACTAAGAAATGCAGTATCTCTTAGATGTGCTTGTATCGGAAGTTAACTTTTCTACGTAACCCTCTGATGAAATCAGCCTGAATATGCTACAACAAGCAGAGTCTTACATATTTCTAAAGTACTCTCTTCTGTTTAACAGCGTAGTTGAATATTCTCTAATTTCCTCAGGTCAGGGGCATTTTTTCACTCTCTCCCTTTACTGTTCAGCTGCCCTATCACATTCATAACAAAAATTAATGATCAGACCACAGGCCAGTAAGTTGTAGATTCCACTGCCCATTGGGCAAACTCAAAGGCCAGCAGTAAAGCAGAACCAGGTTACTATAAATCAAACATCCGCAGCACCAGCTTCAGTCCTGAACTCCACAAGAATTTATTTTAATGCCTTTTTATGCCTTTTCTAAAAGACTGAATGATAAAATCCAGCTGACGTGGGAATCCTTAGCTAGTCTTCGCCAATCTGAAAACGTGGATTTTCTTTTTTTCCCCCTTATATCACCATGAGCACAACAAATATTATTATCTTAAACAAATCTGGATGATAGTTCTAGAAAATTCTCTTCTACCCATGAGAGAACTGGGAATACAGAGAATCAGTATTCTCCAGACAAGTCTACAGGTGTATGCTAGACGCGACTAAGCACTCAACTGAAATAGGTGGGTAAACTCCTGATCAATGAACACGTGTGTTCCTCCCCCAGGAGATGCTCACTGCTTTACAAGACCATGGTAGTGAAATCAAGGAGGATGAGAAATCAGGGGTGGAGAAAGTGGGTGGAAAGGTGTCCAAACAATTTTGTTAAACTGCCATTAAAATGAGAGCAAAAAGAAGAAATCCCAAAAGACTGGATACCAAATGAAGCTCAGCACAGAAAGAGACACCGCATCAGAGAAGACAGGCATCAAGATTTATCTCCCTTTTCTGTAAGCTTTCACAATGAAGCACAGTGCAGCTGCTAATTCATTCATCCCCAGCAATGGGCTTCGCATCGAAGGCTTCAATTAAATACACCATTAACATTTTACTCCATGGAGAATCAGGTAAGACACCAGAATGGTATATATTTCTACCTAGTGATCAAATTCTGCTTTCATTCATGCTCCACAGTCACTAAAAGTCTTGGTACAAAGGATCTTGATTCACTTTTAAAACTCTTGCCAACTGGCAATGTGTTTATTCACAGGATACCCAAGTTCCAAGCAGCCCCCACTGGAATGGTATTTAAAAGACTTCAGAACCTGCAGCAGCAAAGATCTTTTTTTTGCTTCCCAGCAATTAGATAGATGGCAGCTGAACTTTCAGCTAAAAGGCAGGAAAAAAAAAATCATTTCTGCTTTTCAGCAAGAGAAGGAAGAAAGTACCTAAGAATGCCTGTTCTACCTTAAATACAATTCTTTAAAATGCTGTTTACAGTGACAGAGGAGATTTGATTATTCCCCACTGCCAGAACCTATAACATCCAGAAGAGCCTCAAACTTCCCCTTCCTCACAGAAGGCCACATTGTTTAAGAAACGTCCAGGTGTTTCTTTAAGTATCAGACAGCATTTAACAGTTATGTCAGTACTTACCTAAAAGTACCCCTCTCCACATCCTGTCCACTTAGCCGGACATGGATCCCTTCTTTCAAAACAGAGCCAAAGGCCATGTATTCCGCTAAGGCCCAGTCAACCACCCTGTTCTTAGTCATCTCCAAGCGGGCTTTCAAAATCCGAGAGAGCCCTAATTGGAATAAAGACCAGAAATCAATGGACCTGCTTCAGAGATATTTTATATTCACATTACATTCACTGTCCCTCTTCACCACTGGCTAAGGTAAACACAAGCCCTAACAGGGTCAAAAAATTGTTCTTCTAGAACTAAACTGCTAGCATAAAATAACATGTTTCACAGCCAAAGGGTTGCATAATATTCCTGCCTTGGTTTAGAAGAAAATAAGATTGGCAGCATCAGAAATTACTGAGGACAATTAAAAAGACTCATGGTGAAATACTAATTCTTAAAGATTTATTTTCACACCTCTAACACCAAGCACTGTTTTATAAGGGAGTGAAAATATTGGCTCCATGATTTGTTCTTCTGACTTTCTCATTTTTTACTGGCATTTGTCTTACTGGAATTCTGGATATGTTACAAAGAGAGACAGGTCAGACTAATCAATACAGTAAATATCATATAAATAGGAACTTGTGGCAGCTGCCAACAGATATTCAGTTTGTAACCAAAAGCTGGATTTTCACAGTGGAGATTTTATAACTTGGTAAGCCACAACACAAGTTACAACACTGAATTTTGAAGAGATTAAAACTTGAAAGCTGCATACGGGCGCTTCCAGCGTTGAGGCTATCAGCTTTATCTATTCAGTGTCACTTGACACCATCTTATTTTCCCATCTGCAAGCTGTCCTATTTGTTATTTTCCCATATTTTCCATCGTTACTTTCCCCATTTTTGCAAAAATTGTCCCGCTTTCTTTCCAAATAAAACTATTCTCTGAACAAAATTATTTCATTTTAGGTTAAAAAAAAGGCAAATAAAAAAATTTGAACATTTTTCTCTTTAGAATATACTAAACATTCAAGAAAACGAAATTACCTCCCATTTTTTTGTTGAAAGACTGCAAGATATTAAGTTGTTTTGTTCTAGTGGAAGGACAAAGTACTCCAAAAGGCGCTCTTACTTTTCTAATTATACCAAGATTTTCTCTTTCGTGGCCTTTTCAACTACATAAAAGAATCTAGCAGGCCAAAATTTGCTTTCAACCATAAATTTATCTTAAATAAGGGCAAGTGTTATTTAGCATCAACAGTTAATCAAGTTAAAGAAGACACTGTCTTACCTTTTTAATTAGAATGTCTAATATTAAATTTTACTGGCTGACTATAATTTCAAATTTATCAGTGTCACAAAAAAGTGCACAAATGTGTAGGAGAGTTTTAAAGTTCATCTATTAATTATATCTGCTCAACAAGCCTGCAATTGGTTACTGGGAACACCCTATCATCATTACTTGTAAGTGTGTTTGATTGTCCCAAAGGAATACAGACACACAGAACACGTACAGCAGACATTTTATTCCTCAATGGATGACTCTGAAGAAGAAAAGAGATTTTAGCCAGAAGGAAAAGCTCTTTGTCCTGATTCTGAGTACATTCCCTGCCAGATGAAAAAAGATTCTTAAGCAAACTGTCTCCTTGTTTCCCCATGGAATGAATATGTTATACCCCGAATAAATAATAACACTCAGGATATCTTACCAGGCCATGAATGAATATGTTATATCCTGTAGAGCTGCTAAACTTCAACCTGACCAGAGAGTACAAGAATTAACTCAGAACTTTGACACCGTGCCAGGGCTCCCAGTGAGATGGGCACATCTAACTTCTCCCTGTAATAGGTGCCAAACTTGGAACTAAATCTCTTCAGACCAAAGGCTAAGACTTTTTTGGGAAATGCTAAATCTGTGCTGTCATTGACGCTAAACGGTAAGTTGAAAGAATAGCTCTGTCTGAATTTGCCCACAGAGTCCATTTAGCTGTACTAAAATTACACTCATGGTGTATCAGCAGTGATGCCAGGTCTGAAAAAACCAAGCTATATTCCTGAGTGGAAAGTTATATAACTACAGGAAAAGCATGTAAAGTGGACCTCAAATTACCACTGGTATTATCATTAAAAAAAACATTAATAGTGCTCCTTGAGATGGGTGCCATACTTCCCAGTAAGTTCCACAAACATGCTGTGTAGAGCACAAGGACTTGAAGAATGAAAGGAGGTATTAACTTAATGTTACAAAGAGACTTTCACCTCCCACAGAGGAAAATCTATTTTAATGAGGTCGGGAACAGAAGTGGCGAGATACTCAAAGAACAGTATGCTGAGAGCAAGCAGCAGGACCTTAACTGTCACGTTCTCCTTGCCCATAGGGTGGAAGAGTTAAAATAAAAGTCACAGGCATTTTCCTCTTCGGGAAATGGCCCAACAGCAACTTGTGTGCAGAAATATAAAACCTGAGCAAGAAACACAGCCACTGAGAAACAGAGACTCCAGCTGACCTGCATGTATTTTGAAGTCTTTGACTGGCACTGAACTAGCTACATTGCCAATGTGAGTCAGCAGGTCTTCCGAAATGCCAGTTGGAGGACAAGACATGCTCTTGGGTTCTCCATCCACATTAAAGAATCCTGGAAGTAAAAGATTTGGTGAGATGTTCAAGGACAGATTAAGAGACACCTACACTACCTACAATTTATTTAAAACCTCACAACTCTCAAAAGACATTGTAAGCAGCAGCTCAAACCTTGTTCTTCCCCTCTCACTGGGAGACACAATCATTTTGATTGTCTGCATGAAAACTTGGTCTTATAGGCACACAGTGATCAGGTTTGTTTCTGCTTTCACTCCCTGTGAAGTCCAAATGCATGGGCAAAGGTGGCCAATAAATGGCACATGGCACCTCAACCCCTCAAAAAAAAAATGGAGCATGAGACATACTCGTCCTTCCTGAAGGCACAGACAGTTAATATTACAGGAAAAATACTTCTCTGCTGAACTGAAAAGACTTATTTTTCCAAGCCATACCTTACTTCGCATGTTCCTTAAGAAAAGCAACACTTTCATGTTGATGTTTTATTTACTATTAACAGAAGCAAACCAAAGGTCACATACTGCATTTTAAAAGAATCCTGTCTTATAAAAACCATTTAAGAGTCCTAGGGTATGGACTCAAAACAGAAGCATGACGATATTAACACTAGGGTAAGTAAAAGGACACTTCTTACCAGGCCATGGTGAATCAAGCCAGTGCTTGATATGTAGGATCTTGTTATCTTTAGACCTAGCATACGCTTCTTCACATATTCTATCATACTTCGCAATTTCTTCCTGTACAACAAAAACTTTCTTTTTAAAACAGATAAACAGAATACCTTTGTATCTTACAGATGTCACCTACCATTTTAGTATGATAAAAACATTTAAGAAGAAAATTTAGCTACAATTATGCAAACAAACATTTTAATTTTATCTAGGATCAAACTGCCTTCTAGAAACATGCTTATCCACATTACTCTAGATCTAGTATTCAGTTTATTAGACAGTGTTACAAAGGAGACTACCAAGAGCTGAAGCTGCAAGCTGTACACCAGAATGAGACAGAATTGAAGTGCCAAACATCACTTCCAGCCACTATTCTAGAATCGATATTATCCAGCTCTCATTTTTCAGGACAGAAGCTCCTAAAGACTAGAAAAGATCCTCCTAGAAAATTAGTCTGGCTGGGAGAGTAAGGATTTGTTTGCCACACCTATCGCTGCAGGAGATACAAAGGCAGAATGCCCTTCATTCCAAAACCACACTTAAGATACTGAGGTAGTTAATCTTTAAAGTAATTAATGGCAATGTTGAGCTCAGTTTGTTCAGCAAAACATCCACCCAGGATCCAGCCGCCAAAGCCCATGGCACACTCTTACAATGAATCAGGATAGCTAGTTCTGCATGAACCGTGGTCATTCTTGCGGATAACAGAATGTACCTACACAAGCTGCTTATTTGTTGACCTGCAGTACAGTGCCACTACACAGTTAGCCACACCTTCTCAGAAGACCCTTTGTTGCAACTGCAGTCTACCCATTCACTTTCCAAAAGATTAAGGAAAGACCTAACCAGCTTAATACAGACTCTACACCTCATCCTTCTGCAATATTCATCTCCGAACTCAGTTGAATTATTGCAAGAAAATTTAAAAAGTTAAATTCATTTTATTGCATTATTGCTGGACACAAGCCAGCCAAGGTTATCAATATAAAGCTACAGATATATGTGCAAATATTCAAATTCTGTCTTACTGCTGAATCGAGATTCTAGAGATGAAGAACAACTGACAAATACATCCATCTCCAACATTCAGATCTGATCACCTTTTACAAATCTCAGAACTGAAGCAGATTTTTTTCTGTGCAATATGTACTAATTACTTCACAGCACTGTCAGTCCTTTTGTTACAATGCTATCTATTTTACATGAAAATCTAAACCAATTTGAATCAAAGTGTCAAAGGGTGAAGACTTAACACAGTGATGAAAGGAAGGTTTTTAAGCAGACATCACACAGTGACAGCTGTGTTTCCTACTGACAGCTTCTTAAGATCCCTTTAACTCAGTTGACGTGTACCTCAAACTCCTGCAGTGTCACAGTCCCATCTGCAATCAGTTTGTCAGCATACTTCTTCAGCACCGGCACCTGCTTATGAATCTGCTTGTACATTAGAGGCTGGGTAAACATCGGTTCATCCATTTCATTGTGCCCCCTCCTACGGTAACAAACCTACAAAGGGAAAGATTGTTTCTGTTGGTAAGGAAAAGTGGAATCTCTCAATTTACACAGTTTTTACAGAGATTTTAGGAGATTTATGGTATAAAACCATTTATGGATTATTGTAGGGCTGTTAGTAGTTTGTTTTTTTTAAATGAAGAAACTAAAAGCTATTAAAATCAAAATGTTTATTGACTGGGTCTTCTAAGCCACAGAAAAACAAAAGAGCAGCACATAGCACACAGAATGAAAAGTTAGGAAAACCAAGACTTACCAAGTCAACCACCACATCTTTATTGAATGTGTTTCGCCATTCTGCAGCTACACTACACACATACATCACTGCTTCAGGGTCATCGGCATTCACATGAAAAATGGGAGCATTGACCACACGAGCAACATCAGTAGGATACGGAGATGAACGGGCCATACGGGGGTCTGTGGTGAAGCCAATCTAAAGATTCCAGAAACTTCCATTAAAATGTGGGCATCTACCCCTACTTTATTTTGAATGCTTGAGGTTCCTATTTAATAGTCATTTACGCAGGAGTAGTATCAGCTTTTTAGTTTGGCTAGGTTCTTTTTGCTCCCTTAAAAACAAAATAAAGCAAATCTAATCCAATTAAGTGTTATAAAGGGAATTAAATAAATGCAGGTGATAAAATATTATCACTCAAAGTTGGTACTTGTGATCATTTTCAAGACATCTCAACCAACCTAAAGAACAGAGGGGAGGGACAATGAACCCAACTAATAAAAAAACAAGAGTAAAAAGAAACACAGTAGCAACTCTTCCCTGGACAAATTGATTGGAAAATGCTATTCTTGTTACCTGGTTGTTGACCACAACATGAATAGTGCCATTTGTGGTGTAGGATGGGAGGTCACTAAGATGAAATGTCTCATAAACCACTCCTTGTCCTGCAAAGGCAGCATCCCCATGTAATAATATGGACATAACCTAAGAGGGAGGGTAATACACACATATCCACACACTTATTAGAAAGCAGAATTGCAATTTAAGCTTCTCAGCAGGATTTCTTTCCTTCATATATTTCTCTACTGCTTATAAAACAGAACTGTATTTTCACAATACACCACACACTTATCAGCATCCTGCTGTCTTTGCTCAGTTCTCAAATAAGTTTTAAGCCTACTTCCTGCAGTTACCCTTGAGCTACCAAGTCAAAAACCTTATCTAGTTCAGCAGGTGATATAGCCCTCTCATGAAGGGGGAAGAGAGGAAGACTACAAGTAGTTTTGTATCATAGAAACTGTTTTTATTAAAAATAATACGAAAAACAACCAGTAGGAGTTACTACATTAAAAAAAAAACACTACCTTTTTCCCTGCTGTATCCCCTCGATAAAACTGTTCAGCTTTTGTCTTCCCTTGCACAACAGGATCGACTGCTTCCAAGTGAGAAGGGTTAGCCATCAGGGACAGAGTGATTTTCTTGTTTGTTGCTCTGTTGATCCTCTCATGGTACATTCCCAGGTGATACTTTACATCCCCAGATCCCTAACATGCAAGATGTAGTGTCAATTCAGGAACGTCATTCATACTGGCTGCATCCGATTGATTATACTTAAAATTTGTACTTTGGTCTGAAATATGTACCTAGCTGATTGTACATCAGTATGCACTATGGGTTTGACAATGTAATTTCAAGTTGGAACATTGTTCCTATTTTATTATCTTAGCGTCACTATCCAGTATTGGATAAATATTTACAGAATACTAACACACATTTCATTCAGATGAAGCAAAGTAAGATGCTTAGAGATCACAAACGCAGTCAAACAATCTGGAACTTACATATCTACCTTCTAAGACACCTTCTGCATGTCAGGGATACAGTGTAGTCTTAAAATCTGTTAAGAAATGTCACCAAATAATATTCCTCTAACTAGAAAAGAAGACAATGCACTTCAGCAGCTGATAATGCTATTTTCATAATAACCATGATCAAAATGACTAAAAATGTTGACCACTCTATACAGACCTATTGAAGAAGCATCTTACCTCATCAGCTGCTTCCAGTTTGGGATCAAACTGACAGAAGATCTGCTCCAGCTCTTTTCGGATTACATTAGCCAATACATTCAGCCTACCTCTAAGAAAATGCCAAACATAGTTATGTGTCAAAAAATGGTAATACCAGAGTTAATAGCATAAAACTTATAAAGCCAGCAAGCCATCTCTGTCAGAAATTTGCAAGTAAGATGTTTATTTCTAACTTTTGAAACTGAAACACTTCATTCTACACTTCTCGTCCCATTGCAAAGTTCCTCCAGTGCATCTCCACAGATGTTTTATAACACGCAGTTACTCAAGTCTGAGAAATTAATTTTGTAGCTATCAGTTTTAACATTACGACAGTAATAATTTATTAAAGCAGATCGCAAAATTAAGTCTGATACTATCTCATCAAGCTTCCTCTGTTCTAGACTATATGCAATGGGATAAACTATGGCTGCTGCCACATTTCCTTGTAGCTTCAAAGTATACTGGAACGAGTCTTTGTCAGCCTTTACCTGTGAAGCCTGTAGCCTTCCATTGACAGGGATTTCTTACAGTTCTGCGTTTCTGTTACTTGCTATGACTGACTCATGCAACCCTGCCTTCTCTAGTATCAACTTCATTAATAATATTCTAGAACCTGAAACACCTTAAGCTCATTTCCTGAGGGGCTTCAATTGACATTACCTGTGGGGCATTCCCATTATAACATATTCAATTCCCATTTCACTGGATTTATCGATGATGGTCTTCAGTGCAGGAATCATTACTTCACATCCTTCCAAACCAAATCTCTTCTCAGAAGACCACTTGCGAGCAAGGAAGTCTTCAAATCTTTTGCCAAAAAAGAAAACAAACAAAAAAAAACCCAACAGAGAATGTTTGCATTAAGATCATGTAGAAAATACTTATTGTCAAACAGCTTTTGGCAAATAAAATTACATTACACTGCTTTAAGACATGTATGAATACATGTTTTTAGGCCTTTGGAAGTAAGTCATATGTAGGGAGGGAGACACGGGAGAGAATGTAAGTCATCTTTCTCCTCCATCTGAATATTCAACAGGGCTTTGAAACAATTCAGAAAAGAAGCATCTTCATCTGAGACAAAATTCAAGTTAAACTCTGCTCCCTCGCATGTATATGTCTTTTCCAGCCTAACCAATTCAAATATACATTGACCGCTGGTAAGGCAGAGTAACAGCAAAGGAGCCTCTTCTATGGATTGAAGAAGACATAACAAAGAACTTGTATTTTCTGGAAGTAACAATTAAAAACTTGTGGGAACACAGTTGAAAGCACGCCTGATTCATAGGTCCTGTTCACTGGCAGAGCTCCTCAAGACTCTGTGATGTAACGGTTGTTAGCGTGCCAAGCACTACGATGCTGGTGTCTCTGCCTCAGCCGCAGCAGGAGAAAGATATCAGTCCTTGACAGCTCTATGTTCTTTCATTCTTTAATGCATTTGGGCCAGAGGCAATATGAGTGGTTAAAAAGTACCTTCTTACAAACTCTGAAAGGATTATATGTTGGAAAGCTTGGAGATACAAGAGGCAAAGAAAATACATCTTCATGAAAATAACTGTGTTGGTTACATCATCTGTGCAATGCCTCAACTGATAACACTGCCATAATCCATTAATACTCAACTTATTCCTCACTTAAAATTCTGGCATTTACCTCTTCAGATTGAAGTCCTAAAAGCAGTGAAAGGAAGAGTTGCTAAAAGACTCTCCCTCAGCTCATCCATCAATACCCTTAAAACTCAGGCATCTAAGCAACAAGCCAGACCCTCAGCTGAGCTATGCTGCCACAGCTCCTTGGGGAAGTCTGCAGGGCTGTGTTAGTTTACATAAACTGAAAGTGAGGTCCCACACGAACAGCAAGTTCTATAGGGCAAATCAAAGTGGTGATTGCACTTGCTGTTCTTCTACTCCTTGCAGCTACAAGTTATGCCAGTACTGGACAAGCAGAAAACTCATTATTTGAGGCAAACTGCCGCCAAGGGTGCAGTACTACAATATTCACAGTCACATCTTGCAAGTCCCCTGTAAGTCCACAAGGGCTGGCAGGGGCGTTGGAACTGGATGGCCTTTAAGGCCCCTTCCAATCCAAACCATTCCATGATTCTATGATCAGCATCTGATGTTGTTCTGTCCCTATTTTCTGAAACAGGCTATGAATCTTTAATGTAGACGCATATTACTAGTCTGTTGAAACAATTTCTCTCCCAGCTTATCTCCACAAGCAAATGAAAGCATTTCCAGATATGCCACAAAAGGCTGCATGAGTGTTACAGACCATAACCTGCCTTTCAAGAAAAGAAAACACTGACAGTCACCACACAGATCCTGCCATACACCACAGCACACATTTTCCTTTGATATTGCAGCCAGGTTAACTACACCCACCTGTGGAAGCACCACCAAGTATATGGAAGATTAACTGAGACTAAGATAAAGCATGAAGCTGGTATCATGCATATTAGAATAAACATTATTAAAAAGATCAGGTGTTCTGAACTAGACACACAGAATAATGAATATTCAATGTGTGAGAAGGCTAGGCTAGAAAAAAACACCTGGGAACAAGTGAATTGGAGATATGACTGAAAACAGTCACAAGGGTGTAGAATAGACAAAATCAAAAACATCCTGTTTGTCTGAAGTTCAGAAAACCAAAGGGCTGTATAAAGATTTGCCTGAATGAGAGAAGCCAGTAGTACTTTCTTAATTTGACTCCTGTATGCCGTGCAGATTAAAAGAATATGCTTGGAGAAGACTACAAGGTCTTTATCTCCTTCATTGCTGCACCCACCTGTGATCCAGATTTCACTTAGACTCTCTCCACTTCCACTTCAGCAGAGTTTACAGTGCACACCAGCTCCCGACCAGCTCCCCACAGCAGCCTACACCCAGTCAGGACAGAGCAGTTTCCCAGCACCACCCCATCATACCTCATTGAGCGCACCAGCCTGGCCAACAAAGTCCTTTTTTCCTCATTAGTAAACTTCATAACACCCGGCGTCTCAAACTTCTGCCGGATCCATTGGCACTGCTCCACATCATTGATGAACATAAACTCCAAACCGATGTGTTGGCAGTAGGTATTCTAGGATGTAAAGGCACCAAAACAGAACCCTTAGGAGTTAATGGGCCACAAAGAAACAAATACATTTTTTTAAATTATATTTTCTATTACTCTTCTGAAAGCTATCTTGTCTTCTTCCTCTTCCACCGCATCTTCCCCACACTACTCCTACAAAGTAACATTCCAAAATTTTTAATCTTAGAGATAATACATTCCAACTAGCCCAATATCCCTGCCTTAAACTGACTGGCATATTTCACCTAACTCCCTACCATTCTTACGGGCAGAAAGGAGACTTTTCTTTAGAGGCACCAGTGAACACTTCAAGTCATTTATCAGAATCAACCCTATCTTTTTTAAATATCATCTAAATTTGGGGAATAAAGAGAACGAGAAGAAAGCTATGAAGCCTCACACAAATTATCTGATAACAGTCAAGTCTCAGCGAACTGGAAATCCAAAAAAGGAGCCAAGCAGCTGAGACAGGAGGACAGGGAAAAATGCAAAGATACTTCACGAATTTAACCTCCTTGTTGCATTTTTTTTTTCACTTTTCTTTTTCTTACCTTAAAAAGAATATTCCAAATATGCGCAAAACACAACTCAATAGATGTAAGACCTAGTGTGAGTTTATTTGGAGCCAAAACCACTCTGAGCATATAGTATGTGCTTTCTACTATCTCTGAAAAGGAATTTTATGTTAACTTCAATGAGAAAAATCCAAAGCTCTGGAGAGAAGAGGGAAACCAGAGGATTATTTCTCTTTAACACAAATCAGGTTCTTGAGGCTTTTAGATTTTGCAGCTAATTTTCTCCATTTATTGGCACATTAGAATTTTAAGGATTCTCTCTTGAACATTTCTGCACAGACATGCTAGAAGTGCAAAAATCAAAAAGCAAATAGAGAGCTCAAATGCATAACAGATGCTGTGGTTTAACAACTTACTACACTTCAGCCAAGCTGCTGCAAACAGTCCAACGTGCAAGTCAACACATTCTCTCACCTTTGCAACATGTCAAAGCCATGAGCCCCTGTGTGCCCCAAAATTATTCTATTTTTACATTCCTGTAACTAAATTCTGTATTTCACTCTTTAAAACATTTCCTCATCCCTTGCCCTTTTTACTGCAATGGATTTCATTACCATGCAACAGAAATATCTACAAGTCCAGTACTCCAAAATCCTGGAAAAAGCACAGTTGGGAATATACAATACTTAGTACTTTACAAATCCATTACCATTGGAGTATTCCTCTAATTCTATTTATTCCTTTAAAATGACTTCACATGGCAAAACTGTATGACTTGTCAGATAGCGAGACTCTAGAAAAGCGACTGAGGATGGAAAACAAGAACCCTTGCTATCTGCAAGCTACAGCTGAGCTTTCACAAATTTGGTACCCAATCCTCATATTTTTACTCAGGTAAAAGACCCACTAAAGTAAGGCTCTGAGAGCAACATCCTGAGTACTGTATGCAAAGTTGTTTTATCTGTGATATGGCACTTAAAAAAAAGAAGTTTTAAAGGCTCTGCTTCTTTTAAACAACACTAGCTCTCTGCAGAACCAGGACCCAAATTATCAGTCCACCATATTCACTTCTTTTATACTCATCCTTAATTTGTGTGTTTCAGATATCCAGGCAATAAAACCAATGGTGCTGCCAACTCTAGAAACAGTACAAAGGTTATTTTTAACATCATTTTAATTCTTTTCATGCTCTATTAACAACTGACAAGTGACAAGCTCTTTGTGACTGACAAAGGGAAAAAGTTCACTTCGGCTTGGATGAAAACAACCACAAAATCAAAAAATGTCCCACTGACCTCTAGCCGTTTGATGATCTCTCGTAACGACAGACTGTTCTCATTTCCTCCTATGAAGGTGGTTGTAGGCAGCTGAAAGACTTTGTCCAAATCTGACTCATGCAAACCATAAAACCCTACAAAAGGAAGAAGTTGCCAAGCAGGGCAGGAGAGAAAAAGGAAACCAACATTGTTTTGAACACCACCACAAATTAAGTTTAATAAAGCAATATTAAGAAAGAACATATCAGATTAAAAAGTGGAAGTGTGAATACTTGGGAGGCATCCATTAGCACAGTGCACTTTAGTCTGGATTTTAAAATTAATGGTTTAATTAAATAGATATTACTTGATTTGAAGTACAAAACCATTCTTTCTTAAATGCTCACATAGAACAACTGAAATTAAAATCACCCAAATCTTTTCACATTTTACCATATCAGGGCATGTGCCATCAATTGTGATGCATGATTCTGTGTAATTCTCCATATTGAATCCTGCACTTCACTGTTGAGCAAAATAACTAATTTCTTTCTTGCTCTATCATGAGCAACAAATATCATGAGAACATCTTTGTCTTTATAGGGAAGTTAAGTTTTAAACAACCATGTCATGACCTGTACTCTATTTCCCAGTCGGCGACCTCTTATAAAACACACACAGTCACAAATAAACAAGGACTTGTTTAAGCACATCATCCTACCTTGATTTAGACACACCTCAACTTGTTCTGGCTGAGAATATGATATAAGAAAATCTTTTACTTAACTGTTACACAGTTTCAAAAGTCAAAATACACAACAGGCAAGACTGAAAGACTGATATCAATGCAAGTTAAAGGCTGTGCATAATAAATTTTAATCTAGATCTGTTAAATGAAGGAAGGAAAAATTGCTTCTAACAACCTTAAGAAACAAAAGTACAAGAACTTACAATAGACATTACACATAGTTACAGAAACTTATATATACATAAAAATCATATGCGTGCATGTGCACACGTAAAAATATTGTAAAAACTGAAAAGTAGCTTCTCAATTTTTAATTCTGAACTCTTTATACTGGTTCTGGATAAGTCACAGGCATCCACTTCAACCCCAATCTAACAGCCTGCACATAACTCTGAATTCAATATAGAATTGTGCTCCGTATGCTCTGCTCAATGAATTTTCTGATGATGAAAGTGAAGAATCCAAAGATTACAAATAATGCAACTCAGCAATTAAGCGGAAGTCAGGCCATAGGAGGGCATTGCCACCATTTTTACTACATAGCACCACCAGCCATAATGCATTTTCAGTTTTAAAATAATATCTATTTAAAAATAATAGTTTTAAAAATAGCTTTAATAATATATTGAAGTGTCAAATCCAGAGTGACCAAAAAAAGTGTTTGTGTACCACTTTCTCCTTCTTGGTACTGTAATAGGTTTTTCCAGCAGCAAATTAATTCCGATTTTCTATAATGCTAAAAAAAAAAAAAAGAGAGAAAGAAAAAAAGAAGGAGGGGGAAGTGATACAGGAATGTTTCAGTGTCACTTGAAACAAAGCAGTGCTACCATCCCATTTTTTTAATGTTTTATTTCCTTTGCTGTCTTTCTCTTAGACCTCAAGGGCTCGTCATGTTCTGTCATGCAAAAAACAGGGATGATGTGAGCACACTCAGAACATCTGTGCTTTGTCCTGCAGCGCTGCCTGTTCACTGTAGTATCACCTTATGCTTAAAGAGATACAACCCTACTGAAATCTAAGAGCTCCTGAACGCAGTTCTGGAACTAGAATTGCACACAATACTACGGTTGTAACCAGCAGCATTTTTAGAAGCAGCTGCCTGAAGAAACTTCCTACCAGAAGGTTTCTAAAATAAGGAAAAGGGAGAATGGGAGAGAAGGAACACAGAAAAATCAAACCCTAAAATATTTTCTGTATTACTTGAGACCTTTTAGAAGTTTCCTGCCTGGAACATCCAAAGATAGGCAAGATTTGGGATCCTTCTCTCTTTTGCTGTGCAAGGCTAGGTTGGAAATTTTGGTTTTCCTCACAAACTGAAGTATTACCTCCCATATGCTAACACATCCCCCCATCTTATTCTGAGGTCTCACACATTTTCCCTAAGCTCACAAGGGCTCAATATGACACTTTCTGATCAGTCACCACACTCTGGACTGACCTGTCTGCAGGGTTTAAAGGAATTGGTAGCAATATGCCAGCAATCACCCATGCTCCAAACAAATTCTGTTCAAGCAGTAAACATCAAATGTATTTTCTAGCAGGTACTTTCCTTTAATCAAAGCTGACAAACTTCCCTGATTTGTGTAAGCACCTCTCTATTTACAGGCTTAAGTAATCCGACACCTTCCTATGACCAAAGCTCAGAACTGCTTCCTTCCCTACTGCCAGAAACAGAAAACAAAGCAGCAAAGAGGCAGTAGATGAACTTAAGAGTAAAATCAAGCAGAACATACTTTTTATCTACTACTTGCACTGTGTTTTATTTCTGGTCCAGAAAGCTTCCTCACATATCAGAGAAAAATTGATTCAGCGTCTTTATCAAGTAGAAAACCACCTCTTAAATCAGATAGACTGAAGAGTAGAGAAAAATCAATCAGATGGGTTTTTATTCAAACAGAGAGGAGCAAAGAAATTGATCAGTGCAATTTTGCAAAGATGTGCCCTCCTAGCAACCACAACAACCTCTGCAAAAGCAGCCCCCTGTGGATTACACTCATCCAGCAGTAAACTAAAATGATCACCGTTGGATTATATAGACAAGCTAAGGATTCTCCACTTAGTGTTCACTTCTCGAGATTTCAAGTTATACAGAAGGAATAAGTACCAGAAGGTAGAATCCAAATTTGGTAGGAAATTTACCCTAAGTTCCTCTATCCAGCATTTTGTTCATTGCTTGTTTTTCCTATTAACTCACCTTCAGAAGTCCCTAGTTCACATAAGTATCAAGCATAACGGTATCAAAGTAATTTACATCACCAGAATCTTAGCCTAATGAACTGCTAATATTAATTTCTGGTGTGGTTCAAAAACATAAGATTTGGGGGTTTTATGAACTGTTGATAATGTTCACTCATCGGAAGGTGAATTCGCAGGAATCTCACCTGTGATCTCAGAGCAGAAATTCCACTGTCCTGAAAGCTGAGCCTCCTTACAGACGCTCAGAGAAACTATTTCATTGTATCAGCAACCAGAAAAGGCAGAACTTTCCCTGAAATTGTCTTATTAAATCACCTCAGCCCAATGAGATGAGAGAGATAAATGACCTTTGGGAATAATAAGGAATACAGTGTACGCACCAAGTTTATCAATTGTAGTGATTAAGTCAGATGGAACAAACGAATCCAAATCTGCATCCAGAATTCCAAGGGGATCCAGCTGAGCCACGTGATGACCGCGAATCTAAAAAAGGGGGAAAGGGAGAGAAAAATGAAATCACATTAACAAAAGTCAGACAATGGGAAAAAGTCACTGACATAGAATCACAGAATGCTTTGGGTTGGAAGGGACCTTTAGAGATCATCTAGTCCAATGTCCCTGCAGTAAGCAGTGACCTCTTCAACTGGATCAAGGTCACTCAGAGTCCCATCCAGCCTTTTACAGATGAATATATGAATATTTTTTCCTTAATATTTTTCTTTTTAAAGACAAATTCAGATCACTTGGGTAGAAATTCATTCACACTACTATTACCTATAGGTTGGTCAGTCTCAGCTCTGTGCCAGGCAAGATCATGGAGCAGATCCTCCTGGAAACTGTGCTGAGGCACATAGAAAACACAGAGGTGATTAGTGACAGCTGACGTGGGTTCTCTAGGGGTAAATCAGTTCTGGAGTCTTCAACACACGAAGGACATTGATCTGTTAGAGCAAGTCCAGAGGAGGCCACGAAGATCATCTGAGGATTTGAGCACCTCCCACACAAGGACAGGCTGAGAGAGTTGGGCTTATTGAACCCAGAAAAGAGAAGGCTCCGGAGAGATGCTATAACAGCCTTCCAGTACTGAAAAGGGGCTACAGGAAAGGGGTGGCGGGGGGAGCTCTTTATCAGGGAATGCAGGGATAGGACAAGGGAGAATGGTTTTAAGCTGAGGATAGATTTAGATCAGATATTAGGAAGAAATGTTTTCCTGTGAGGGTGGTGAGGCACTGGCACAGGTTGCCCAGAGAAGTCGTGGATGCCCCCTCCCTGGAGATGTTCAAGGCCAGGTTGGATGAGGCTCTGAGCAACCTAATCCAGTGGAAGGTGTCCCTGTCCATGGCAGGGGTTCGGAACTGGATGGGCTTTAAGGTCCCTTCCAACCCAAACCGTTCTATGATTCTATCTTAATTTTCTCTGATAAAATATCTTAATAAACTGCAATATTAATAATGAATTCCATCACACAGCAATAGAGCACAATTGAAGTGTTGTTCACCAAGAAGTGGCTTGTAAAAACAATATTCAAATGTCTGCATTTGCAACTGAGTTCATAACAAAATGCATTCCACTCCCAAGCAAACAGACATATAGCACTTCTTTTAGAACTACCAGCCCTGTAAATTCAGTCTGGCCTCTGAGATTGTTTGCATCTCATGAATCACCAGTAATAAAACTCTGACAGGCCAAATGATGCCCAGGGCAACATCTGTGCCACCTCATTGTTCACAGCGGCGCAGTCTATCTGACTGGAACTAAGCAAACAATTCTCTCAAGCATCATCAACAGGAAAGAATTCACCTCCCTAAACTACATCTGCCCTGCAGTACTAGTAGGAAGAGGAGTAGCAAGAACATCAAAAGTCTGAAGAGCAAATCAGTAAAGCACTATATTACACTCCAGAAGCAGTTCGGTGTTTTCATTAAAGACAGAATTTTCCTCAATATCAAGCTATTTTTTAATAACTTCTTCTTTCAGTGGATACAGAAAACAGTAACAACTGCAAAAATCAGAGATCAACCTTGTGAAAATACATGCATGGAAAATTCTCATCAATTGTCATCAATCTGACTAAAAGCCAGTACAGATTACCTGAAACTAGACTTTAAAATCATATTTTCAAAACACATGTTAAAAAAAAAAATCTCCACATTATAAAAGAGTCAAGAAATTAATTTATCTAGACTCATTTTTGTTAAGCACACACATATCCTTCTTTCAGTGTGGCCAGTACTCTGCATGAGAAAAAGCAATAGATTAACTGCCTTTTTGGAAGAGCAGCTCAACAGACCACAAAAACTGTTAAGATACTGACAGGTCTGAGAAATGAAAATTTTGTATCCTTCTCCATTTCATTTCATTATCAAGCAAAGGAAGGTCACAAATTGCTCATATCATTTCAACACTGAATTTAGAGGGTATTAAATATCTTTTAAAAGCAGCTGATTGCTGTAGATAAACCTATTTCATTGTGTATCACAGACTGCCTGCCATTTATTCAGACATTTCTATTCCATCCCTTGAGTCAAATGGTGCACTCTTTCCAACATAAGAAACAAAATGGCAACCCCAGAACTATTTTCACGTAAATGATGTCAACGCAGCCTGACGTTCTCCAATTTTCTCTAATTCTACAACAGATTTTTACTGCACAAAAGTGAACGGGCTGAAGTGGTTGTTTTCTTCATTACTATTTCTAAGTAAATTTTGTATTTTCTCTATATTCACAAGCCTTTCTAGTCTTTTAGACCTCCAACAGCTGGATTACCGGGGTTTATATCTGAATCAATGGTGACAACGCAACACGAACAGAAAAGGGTTTTGTAAAGTTCTTCTATTCTTCTGATGACAGCAAACAAGAGTTAAAGTTCTTAGTGTGGGGCAGAACAGATGTGTGATCAAACTGTGGTAAACTACTTGGAGAGTTAAATACTTATTTAAAAAAAGACAAATCCCCACAATTTAAAAATCAAACTGGAATATTTTGCTCAACACAGACCTAATGTTTGGTTTTATTTTTCACACCGGTTTTAGGACTTCTATTGAAATTAAGTTATTCAGCACTAGTCTAAATAAAAATGTGTAAACTTATTTTATACTTGGAAAATATCCAACCCAACCAATGTGATATTTCCAAAGTCCTTCTTCTAAAGGAAAAGGGGAAAGTAGACTTTATTTCTTAATTTAATAAAAGGGTTAAACAAATCTGAGCGTGAAACAAAGTCAACTTTGATGTATAGCTTTCTAAAAGAAATTCATCAAAGATGACTCAAACTCAGTACCTTCAGCCTCCCAAAATTCAACTTCTGGTTAATTCATTATTGCTCCCCCCTCTCTTTACCAATAATCCCACTCAAATCAATCTAAAAATTCACACTAGATGTACAAGGCATGCACATCTCCCCCTTTCTTGAAAAAGGTAGTAACATTTAGAACTGTAATACAAACGTCCCCAGAGGTAAAGACAGATTTGGTTCATGGAAAAGTTTGCTGCTGAAGAGAGAAAAGTTCTTATTTCACTGCATAGATCAGGAGATTCATTAGTATAGCCAGGACAACTCCTCGTATATGAAGCAAAACTATTTTAGATAACTTAGTCTTCCAATTTTGTTGAGTAACCTACTGAATCAGAGAGAGATGCACACAAATCTTAACACGGTCAAGGGAGCCAAAGAATAGTAAAGGCCAAGCTCTGACATGTTTGGCTCCTGCTTATGGTAAATGGGCAAAACCCAATGGATTCATGCTCCCTTTCACAAACAACTATCTCTGTAAAGAGCTTCTACATTAAGTCAGATGACCAGCATCAAGGCTGTGGGTAAGCCAGAGGAGAATCCCAGTCTGAATCCACGAACTCTGTGTTCACACACTGCAGAGAAGAAATGATTATCTAGTTCAAGACCTTTTGGATCAGAAGCAAGACAACAGGCAAGAGGTGGTGCTGGCCTCTTCTCCCAAGTGACAACAGGTGATAGGACAAGGGGGAATGGTCTCAAGCTCTGCCAGAGGAGGTTCAGACTGGATATCAGGAAAAAATTTTTCACAGAAAGGGTCATCGGGCACTGGCAGAGGCTGTCCAGGGAGGGGGTCGAGTCATCTTCCCTGGAGGTATTTAAAAGATGGGTAGACGAGGTGTTCAGAGACATGGTTTAAGTGCCAGAGAGGAATGGTTGGATTCGATGATCTTAGAGGTCTTTTCCAACCTGGTGATTCTATGATTCTAAGAGTTAAAATCAGAAGACAAACAAGACATAAAAAGGAAGAAAAAGGTTGTTGGCAAAGGAGAGGCCCTCCCATGTCTACCCCACAGCACATTTACCTGGTATGCTCTTATTAAAGACTGCACAGCAAGGTGATCTTCAACAAGCTTTTCAGCTTTACCCGGTGTCTGGGCCAGGCCATGGCTCTGAAGAAACGATGCCTTTCTTTCCAACTGATCTGGCAGCTGCGGATCATATGCTTGGCCAGCATTAGCATTTCGGAAAAACAAATCCCAGGACTGGACACATGTACAGAAAAGGAAAGAAGGAAAATTTATTACCTCAAACAGAAGTCTCAGCCAAAAGCAGCTCCTTCAAGGCACAGATGGTACCTCACTACATTACATTATTAAGAACCCCTAATAGCCAGCAAAAGGAAACCACTGATATCTCCACATCTCAGTAGCAACTGTGTGTTTCATTTACACACAGCACTTTTCATCTTATTCCTTACCCTGAGCTTGCTCAGTAAAACTCTCCAGCACACAGGAGTGCAAAGCATCTTCGTGCATTATTCATTCACACAGCTCTTTTTAACTGTGATGTTTATTCAGGCACCCAGTAATGGGTATGATATTATGCTGCTGGTAAAGAGATATCAAGCCTATAAAACTGAGAACTTTAATAAATGAAATTAAGTCATTCCTTTAATGATACCTAAAGAATTTATGATACTTCAAGACACTCACTGAATATGCTAAATCAGAAACAGTCCTTAAGGGCCTTTCTGGAGGAAACTATTTAAATCAATTAGAGCTTTTCTCAGTGAGGCTTCTGGTCCAAGATCCTTTCCTCAGGAGCTTAGGCTTCCTTACCATGAAAGAGATTCTGGATCTGGTTTCAGGTGCAAACCATAACTTTAGAAGAGCACCTATTTCAGAAAATGAATCACAACAAATGAAAGATCCCTTTATTCCCATCTGTACTTTTACACAAGCCACCTGTTCCACATATGCCCAAATCTGGCTTTCCTGAACTGTCTCCATTCTGATGGGGTGGTCACTGTCCCAGATTAGAGTGGAATTAGACAGATGGATGCCAAGAGACATCAGCATAATGGCATAAAACATTTGAAATGATCATACCCAACAAAGAAAGAAGACTGCACTAGCAGGGGACGGACCAATACCTGTGCTTAGCTTACAGTTTCCATAAAAGCTAACAAACACACATTCATAAAACACTTTCCTCAGATTGGCTAACTTAGGAAAGAAAGGAAGCTATTTCAAAACTTTAAAATCTTTGTGACTGGAATAGAACTGTAAAAGCTAAATTTCATCTTGTACAGTGCACGTTATTTACCACAGCTACCAACTTGGAACTAAAGCATTTCAAGGAACTACTGCCACAAAACCCAAAAGTAGCCCAAAGATTTCAAATTAAAAAGAACATCACTTAATATATTCATTACAGAATACACAAAAAATCAAAATAATCTACTACCAATACTGCATGCCAGAAAAAAATCATAAAATTCTGTTTTCATTAACAAAAAGTCTTCATATTGAAATTTCTACAAGCTGTAAAGTATTCAGAAACACTATGAGAAGGACAGCATACAAGAGCTAACTGTCACTCAACCTTCCAAATTCAAAGTTATGGATTGGGGGCGATACATTCTACCTGTGGGCAGGAATATCACCATTAACAGCAAGCCACTTATGAGAAACACTGCTTTAACGCACCTCTCTTACTTCTTTATTAATACAAAGCTGTTACAAACAGAATAAACCTAATTTATAACTCTGCTCTTACACAGATTTAGCTAAACATAGCCTAACTTTTAAATGCCATGACAAATTAAGGCAGACAGATCATGTATGGTGGTCAGTTCCAGACATACTGATAACGAACCCATTCCTCCTCCCTTCTCTCATTTATATCCCTTCCCTACATTCTTACCTTTACATCTTGCTAGTAATGCCAAGGATAGAATTCTGAATTCATACCATATTTTATATGCTATAAAAGGTCTACAAGAGTTTATTAGCATGACTGCATCTCCTCTGGTATTCTCTCTATTCTTACACATTCTTACCCCATATTAAGAACAGTATTGTTATTCCATGCCCATAAAGCACCCAGTCTGAGTGTCTGCAGATCCCAGGCAGTGAAAAACAGACTACAATCCCTTCATGTTACAACTAAGGCTACTTAGACTGGAGGAATTATTTTGGCAACACACAGTTATTAACTACCATTATATTAGGAAATGCCAAACACATCTGGATCCAAGACAAACCTGATATTTGGCATTCACTCAAAGGTTTACTAAAGAATAGGCTTTGCTTATGTTAAGGTTCCTTCTTTGCTTTTCACACCATCGTGGTACACATACGGTGATGATAATACAAATATTACTTTGTTGACTCTAAAGGTTTTCACAGCACAGTCCCACAAAGAACTGAATATGGTCTTAGACAAATACTCTGGTGAGGCAGATGCTATCGAAATCCAAACAGGCTTGCCTAGCACACAACCTGCTTAAGGAGAATAAGCATAAGGCCCTTTCTTTATGCAAATTCACAAATATAAGGAAATAACTTCAAAATGTCTACATCTGAAGATGCAGTCAGCTGGGATAAAAGGAACCCACGCTATTTGTTCATATCGCATTTTTTAACTTATTGATTTGTCGGGCAGGCTTGACATTTGATCAGAGGGGAGGGAAAATACATCATTTGGCTACAGAAAATTAGTTTCTTCTAGATACACATCCATCAAAGCCTTTACAAATTTCTGTAGTGTCTTTCAAGATTGATACCAGATTATAGTCTCCAAGTCTTGTGTATCAATGTCAGACTTTGGCACCTGCATTTGCCACGTGACTGAACAGACACAATTCCTGTTTGGTCTCCCAGCAAGCCTTGCAAATTAGCAAAGTTCCTTAAGAAAACAGTAGAGGAGACATAACTAGAAAATATATCTGTAAAAAATAAATTAGTATAGTGATACATGATACACTCGCTTTTTTTACCCTGTCAGCATATCTATATTGTAGTTAACTATTATTTTCTCAAGTAACATAAAATTCAAGTGATTCACTGCCAATATTCTACTCTCCTATAATATAGTGTTGCACTTCAAATAACAAGTAACATACTAGTTATCCTGATGGTAGAGCTGCTGCATACAGGGTAACATGTAAGACATTATGTACATAATATCCAACCATGCAGTTTCGTAATTAATCTTGTGATAGTAATAACTGAAACTTGTCAAGCTTCTCGCTTATGATCTATGGCCCTGACACCAAGCTTCAAGAAGAAATAATGATGCCTTCTTCAGAGCCCACATCATTTTATTCGGATTGTTGTTTTGGCTCCTGTAAGGATAGGAAATTCAAAAGACAAGGAAAAGAAGGAAAATCATCAGGAATGGATTTGCACAAAAAGCTCCTATAGATATAAATGCATATTCTGGGACATGGAACCATGTTATACATAGAAAGGAGATTCGAAGAAAAACAGGAACACTGACTGCTTATTGGAATGCGACAGTCATCTTTCAAGCAGTTTTAAATAAGCTACCCTGGGAAGACACATCCAGTCAAATCTTCTGAGGGGAAAATAATTTGAGGAGCCTTGATTAATTGCAGTTTCTAAGTAGAAATGCATCTAGAATGATTTTTAAAGCCCAGGAAAAATAAAGCATTTACTTCATAACCTAGAAGGCACATCCCTCTAGCAAGGAGGATATACCCAAAAAAAAGAAACATGGGGGAAAAATAGGAAATAAAGAGGAAAAAGAAGACAGAGAATGTGATGTCTAAATGCCTAGCACAAATTGACTCTCTAAAGCATGCTGGACATACTGGATAAAACAATGAAATATGAGTAGCCTGCTGAGAGAGTTAAATTCTTAGCAATATCATAACCAACACTACATAAGCCGTTGGTGTCTCTTGACAATATTTTCCAACACTTTCACCACTTTGAACAATTTCTTTCAACAAAAATCTTGGGTAGGTATTTTCAGCTTTCAGTTGATGATATTAGATGGTTTTCAAGAAACCAAAAATTAATTTTGTTGACGGAACAAACTAAAATTAATCAGCATCATTCTCTTCCCTATCTTTTTTTTCCCTAGGCTGTAAAAACTCCTATTATTTAGGCAAGAACAGCTGTAAAATAATGCACAACACCTATCAATCATGCTCCTTTAAGCCCCATAAACCAGGCACACACTGAATTTAGAATCGCAGAATAAAAGAATGGTTTGGGCTGAAAGGGACCTTAAAGGTCATCCAGTTCCAACTCCTTGCCATGGGCAGAGACACCTCCCCCTACATCAGGCTGCTTAAGCCCCATCCAACCTGGCCTTGAACATTTCCAAGGATGGGGCAGCCACCACTTCCCTGGGCAACCTGGGCCAGGGCCTCACCACTCTCACTGTGAAGAATTTCTCGTCTAATCTAAATCTTCCTCCTTCCAATTTATAGCTGTTCCCCCTCATCCTGTTCCTACATGCCCTTGTAAAAAGCTCTCCCACCCCCAGCTTTCTTGTAGCACCCTTCAGGTACCAGAAGGCCGCTATAATGTCGCCTCGGAGCCTTGTCTTCTCCAGGCTGAACAACCCCAACTCTCTCAGCCTGTCCTCATAGCAGAGCTGCTCCAGCTCTTCAGTTTTAATTCACTTCATTGCTGTTGTAAGTATATTACACATAGTTAACCTGGAAAAGAATTCACACGTTTTTAAATGCATCTTGAATTACCTGGGACCCATTCCCAAGTCTACACCCTACTCCACCAGTACATTCAAAATGCTGTCAATTCATTTCTGCTGATTTATTGGTCACTGTTCAACCCACAAACTGCATCACCTCACTAGGATCCATTGCCAGTCTTTTGGCAGGATTTTTCGCATTCTTACCGGCTTCCAAGCATGAGCAAAAAAGCAGGCAGGTCTAAATTTAGCAGGAACCTTTTCTCTTTCCTGGGATGGTTGTATTGGAATGTTCTCCACTGCCGCAGAGGCCGCTCTGGCAGCCCCAGCTGCGGATGGGGTTGGCCATTCAGCACCCTGGCCAGCTCCCCTTCCAGCAATGCCGATCGCACCGCCCTCGCGTTAATTCATCCAGGTTTATGTCCCCTGGGAAAATCCAAGAGTCTGAATAGGGCATTTCCCTAAAGGAAAGACGGTCGTTACAAGTCGACTTAACGTAAATAAAACAAGATGTCACCACACACGCTCCTTAGGCATTGAGTTTATCCCTTTCGGCATCCTCAAAATAAAGGGTTAATATCAATCTGTAGCACCGATTCAACATGACAGCTTCTGGAAAATTCACAGAATCATAGAATAGTTTGGGTTGGAAGAGACCTTAAAGATCATCTAGTTCCAACCCCCCTACCATGGGCAGGGACATCCCACTGGATTAGGCTGCCCAAGGCCCTACTCAACCTGGCCTTGAACACCTCCAGGGATGGGGCATCCACAGTTTCCCTGGGCAACCTGTGCCAGTGCCTCACTACTCTCATGGTGAAGAAATACTTCCTTATGTCTAGCCTAAATCTGCCCCTCTCCAGTTTATACCCATTGCCCCTAGCCCTATCACTATATGCCTTTGTGAACAGTACCTCCCCAGCTTTCTTGTAGCCCCTTTCAGGTACTAGACGGTTGCTATAAGATCTCCTTGAGCCTTCTCTTATCCAGGCTGGACAAGCCCGACTGTCTCAGCCTGCCATATGGGAGCTGCTCAGTACGTCCATACAACATGCTACCCTGCTCTACACCGGCTGGAACTTTAGCTGGCAGTCACACAGGAAGGAATTGAAGACAGATGGGATGAGAACAGGAGCAACCCCTGGAGAAGGCCTCTCCAGTTTAGAGTTAAGGTGTAACACAGATCTGGGATCTATGTGCTATGTAAATAACATTCAGTCTTCAGGGTTGTCATTGCATGTGTCACTTTCCAACAAGACTAAACTCATAAGCAACATCCAAAAAAACTGGTTTTTTGGCCTCCTTTTTTTACCTCAACATGCGTTACTCCAGATAATCGGACTTAGAGTGACACTTTGATGTACGTGCCTCAACAACATGGGAAACACATAACCAATTTGGTAAACATTTTGGGCACAATCACATTACTTCTCTAGGAAATGACTTGTCTGTCCTAGAATTTATCAGACTTCTCATCAGTTTCTTAAGTTACTCCACATGTATCACCATAAAAGAGCCTTCCTTGTCAGCAGAAAGCTTGTTAAAAATCAAGTCTCTGTATTCTGCTCACGAGAAAGCACTCGGGCAATAGATTTAAAGTTAAAAACGCAAAGAAATCATTGTCACCCAGAGAGAGGGGGACAGACAGGACAAAATACCTTTCAAGATACTTCAGAAGGCTTTTCTGACAATTTCAGATTCAGTTTTAAGGCTTTAGCTTCCACAGCTACCTAAGGGGAACTGAACATTCATCTTCTTCAGTTCGTTTAGATGCAACAACATCAACACATACTACTTAAATAGAACACATCCTCTGATTCAAATTTGTTACAACAAACCAGAACATTCAAAGTATTTTATTCCTTGGCTCTTCTTCCACATGTTAATAATTCCTTAACAGACTGCTCAAAGAGCATTTCCATGGAGAAACACTGGAAGTTTCAGAACAGCACACTATTTCTGGTCTGCATGTCTCATTCCTTCCACTCAGCCCATCCCACCTGTGGCTCCTCTGTACTTTTTCTGCTGCAATATCACATCTCACAACAATAAATATACGGGAAATGAGTTTCATGTTTTTCATTTCATACAAGATCTTTTTCTGGGCTTTATATAAAACAAGTTTAAAAAGAAAAATACTGATTCCACCCTTAAGCTAATATCATCACTTGCAGTCAACTTTTAGACTTACCTTATGTACGCTTTTAGGGTTTTCAAGCCATGCGTAATACATTTCCTCCACATAATTTGAATTACTCCCACTCAGGAATGGTTCTGAGGTTCCTGATGAAACATACCGCCGGCCATGTAAAAATACCCTTCTGGCTATTTCTTGCTTTTCCAGAAGTTTAATGCCACGCCACTTCAGCGTAGCGGCGAACAACTTCAGATGACTCATGTTTGTTTATTAGATAGGAGATCCAAGTCTATTAATAAGACAAAAACAAATCTAATCAGAAAAAGAGCAAATAAACTGCAGACACGCTTCAGTCTCACAGTGAAAACTGAGGTTTATGGCTGGAGTGCTCCTCAACAAAGCTCAGGCCTAGGCATGAAGTTCTCTTCATGAGAGAGGCCACTCCACAACTGATTGCAGAGCTACACTTACAGCAGCGCAAGGGTTGCAGATGGCCATCCCCACATCAATCAGTTCACTTCACAGCTTCTGTAACTGATAACATCAACCTGGTTCCTGAAGCAATGACGATACCACTTGTACCACAGGGTCCCTGAGCCCTGCTTCCCTGAGAACAAATGACTCTTCTAATCATTGACTCTCTAGAACTCCTGGCAACCGTAACGGCTGTCTCAGATGTAGAAAGCTGTGGCCTCTTACAAAGCCCAGCTGGGGTAGGTTCAGTAAACACCATCAAATGCAAACACAGTGGTTGAAGAAAAGCCTGCTCCCTCAAATTTATGTCATCGATAATGGAGCTCACAAAATAATTAAAAGTGGTAGTTAAGTGTTCATGTTGGCATTCGCCTTCAACCATACAGTGTTACGCTAAGAAAATATCCCATTTAATTTGCTTTCCTAACTAGCAACATTTATCTTGTACTTCCGACGACCTCTTACAAGGTTTTTAATGAGGAGAGCAGATTCTCTGTAATTTTGGACACCATGAGGGTTGAACCATGGGAATACTGAACACCATCAGCTCCAGCGCTAGCAAAGGGAGTCAAAGCTCACCTTCAAAATAAAAAGAACAAATGTAGCTTACAGTTAGACCAACAATAGTATAATCTCAATGCTACAGTTGCTACAATACAAAAGGAATAGGAATAACGTCAAAAGAAATCATTAGTGGTGCTTTCACTTTGAAAGTATTTGGAAAGCTACATGAACACAACAGAGAGAAGACTAACTAAGAGGAAGAAAAATTCAGGTTTAACTCTGAGATATCTCTGTTTTCTTGCCCATCTAGAGAAATAATTTCTTTGGTTAGAAAGTGATATCCAAGGCTTTTGTTGTTTAGTGAGACTAGTTGAACAATTACTAAAAGTAAACAAAAGTATTGAGCTGTGAAATGAACTTTAAAGTGTTTTTAAAGCAACACTGTCATTTTGAGTCACAGATTAAACCTGATGTTACCTATTACACGTAAAGACAGTTTTATCTCTAATTCAGAAATAGATGCCTTGAAAATTCTGTATAAACACCTTCTGTACAGAAATCCCATTAAATTACTTTCTCCCTATTTTCCTCTTCCGCCTCTCACTCCAAAAAATGGAAATATATGGTTATTTATTTTTAATCAGGCAATTTAAAAATTAATATTGATCTTAAGTAAAAAGTAAGAAAAAGGGTTGTATTAAATAAACCAGGATTACTGCATGCTCTCCTCTGGAAGCACAGTTTTAAGACGATACTTTAAACTCAACACCTATTTTGAAAACAGCTGACTGGATCAGTTTCCTCCTCACTGACTTTAACCTGCATCATTCTGGCAGTAAACTCTCCTCCTCTGTCACATCAAAGTCCCTTGTCTCCTCCTTCCAGCCTCTTCACTCTCACCCACTACCAGATCCAACCATAAGCTTGTAACACCTCTGCCACCACCCACTTTCTGACTTTTCAAAACAAGCACTTGTTCACATTCACCACGGTGCCCAGATACATGGAAAGTATTCTCCCAGGGCAGTACCACCACAACTAGTATATAATCCTCCTTTAAAGCTGCAAAACCCCCAAAACCACACACTCCTCTCTCCCCACTTGGCATTTTCAGCAAGTGGGCAGTGGTTAGGCTACCAGTCTGCTGAATCCTCTATACATTAGCATTATTTCCCATTTCCTATTTCACAGTCTCAAAGCCTATTACAAGGCTGATTTCCTCCTGTGTGTGATTAGGGCTCCTAGGCAACTGTAGGGACATAAATACTACCAGCACCGTTTTATCAGCACCGTTTCAAAAGCAGATTAAGTCCTGCAGAAGCTCAGAGCAACTGGGACAACAGTGACAGGGTAAATGTATCGTCTGCATACATAATTCTCTTTGAGATGAAACAGCACTAAGAGTGCTATGTGTGCATCAGGCTGTTTTGCAAAACTTTAGATGATTTGGTCAGAAGGTAAAATTCAAGTTTTAGACAGGCTGAGAGAGTTAGGGTTGTTCAGCCTAGAGAAGAGAAGGCTCCGGAGAGACCTTAGAGCAGCCTTCCAGTGCTTTAAGGGGGGCTACAGGAAAGCTGGGGAAGGGCTCTTTATCAGGGAGTGCAGAGATGGGATGAGGGGTAACGGTTCTAAGCTGAAAGTGGGGAGACTGAGATGAGATCTTGGGAAGAAACATTTTTGTGTGAGGGTGGCACAGCTTGGCAAGAAAAATCATGGCCCATCCCTGGAGGTGTTCAAGGCCAGACTGGATGCGGCTTTGAGCAACCTGATCCAGTGGGAGTTGTCCCTGCCTATGGCAGGAGGGTTGGAACTGGATGGGCTTTAAGGTCCCTTCCAACCCAAACCATTCTATGATTCTATGATTTCACCACATTACATCAGTAAGGACTGAGAGGTCATCATGGCACTTAGGACTTCATGCTTTTGTCCATTCTGATAGAAATGATTACTCCCTGCAAATACCATGCTCTGCCACCAACTTTTGCACACATACCTGAGAGGTGGACACTCATCCCTCAAGAGTTACCTACCCTCACTTTAAGTGCTTTGCAAAGAGCTAGGAGAGATGGGAATGAGAGGAACATTTTTCTCAGCTGATTATACTACATTCTTCAGTACAGGTAATTTCACTTCCTAACATGTCTCGCTGGAGAACATGTAGATCTTTCTTCTAGCAGTTAGCAAAGAACATCTAGCAAAATAACAATTTGTCAGGGAGATTTGAAAGCAGATGCAAATGACATAAGACAGAAACAAAGAGCTATGTGGTACCAGTCCTTCCAGTTCCATTTACATTTCAAAATGGGATCAGAACCACACTTCAATTCGTAATTATTGAATACGCAATCTATAACAACACAGAGGTCACTCCTGTGAAAATATAAAGACCACAGGTGAAGAACACTATTATAAGAGACATTATTCCCATCTCATGAAAAAGTAATGCCTCCATTTTTGTACAGGTACGAAGCAAAAAGGGACAAAGCCAACAATCATGTAATTCCAGCCAGATTTCAACTGCAGATTGATTTCACCTAACAAAACTGGCTTCCTCCTCATTCTTCCTTTTTCACACACTGCTCTTCAACACAGATGTCAGCCGTCGGCAGCTAAACGAATTGGAGGCCACCAGCACAATCATAGACCATTCTGGCCCACTCAGCCTTGAGACTGTCAGTCAAAACTCAGCACACAACCCAGAAGTTAGGAACAGCTAGAATTGTTCCACTCTGCTATGTCTCCTAAATGAACCCTGAAATGAAACCAGTGATTGGCAAGGAACCATGCTGAGCTAAGAGCAAATAAAAGGAAGATATTAATTAAATCTTTACTGGAGGTCAAAAATAAGAAAGAAGCAGTGAACCAAAAGAACAATCTGATATTTAATGTACCAAGGGCTTAAACCAGTGGAAGTAAATGAAAGCCCTAAGCAGGTGGAAATTTCTGCAGCTGTTCTGCAGCATGGCACAGAATCACAGAATGGTTTGGGCTGGAAGGGACCTTAAAGCCCTGTCTAGTTCCAACCACTCTGCTGCAGGCAGCAACACCTTCTGCTAGATCTGGTTGCTAAAAAGCTTCATCTGACCTGGCTTTGAACACCTCCAGGGATGGGGCAACCATAACTTCTCTGGGCAATGCATGCCAGTGCCTCACCATCCTCATCTTGAAGAATTTCTTCCTAATGTCTAACCTAAATCTTCCCTCTTCCAATTTAAAGCCATTCCCACTCATCGCATCACTCCATGCCCTTGCAAAAAGTCCGTCCCCAGCTTTCCTGTAGCCCCATTTCAGTACTGGAAGGCTGCTGTAAGGTCTCCTTGGAGGCTTCTTTCCTCCAGGCTGAACAAGCCCAACTCTCTCAGTCCGTCCTTGTATGGAAGGTGATCTGGTACTCAGATCATTTGCATGGCTTCCTCTGGACTCACTCCAACAGATCATAAAGCTGATCCAGCTGAAGAAGTCACCGTGAGGGGGTTGGACTGGGTGACCTTCATGTTCCCTTCCAATCCAAATCATCCTATGATTCTAAGGTTTGAAGCCGCGCATTCACCATAAGGCACTCAGTATCAACCCTGGGCAATAGAGGCTTCTGCAATCAATAAAACTGCCCAGTATATTCCTCTGCTGTCAGAAAAAAAAAACAACTTGCCTTCAGTGGGTACCAAAGGGATAACACCACCACAGACTCCAGGCTACCAACATGTCATAAAAGAGCAGGGGGAAAATACCTGGAAGGGTTTGGTTTTATTCTCTGTCCTTGGCTATAACACAAGGTCACATCCAAAAGATGGGAAGTCAAGATAACCCTGATTTCAAACCTTACATGGGAACTTTAAAGGAGGCCAGATACCAACAAAACAGGACAGGGAAGCCCTCAGACTCAATAAAGGACTGCAGGAAGCACGCGCGGCGGGGAGGACACCTCTTCTATTAATGAAATATGATTAACATAGAATCATAGAATAGCTTGGGTTGGAAGGGACCTTAAAGATCATCTAGTTCCAACTCCCCTGCCACGGGCAGGGATATCCCACTGGATCAGGCTGCTCAAGGCCCCATCCAACCTGGCCTTGAACACCTCCAGGGATGGGGCTGCCACAGCTTCCCTGGGCAACCTGTTCCAATGTCTCACCACTCTCACGGCGAAGAAATTCTTCCTTATATCAGGCCTAAACCCGCCCCTCTCCAGTTTATGCCCCGTTCCCTCTCATCCTATCCCCACAATCCTTTATGAACAGCCCCTCTGCAGCTTTCCCGTAGCCCCTTCAGGTGCTGGAAGGTCGCCTTAAGGGCTCCTCGGAGCCTTCTCCAGGCTGAGCAAGCCCAACTCTCTCAGCCTGTCCTCATAACATGCATGATTTTAAAGAGAAATCTAATATATACGTATGAATATTGTGTACAAAAACCTGCCGCTCCTCACAATCGGGATCCCTGGTAGGCAGGCCGATCCCCTTGTGTCTCCACACGGAAATTCAGGGGTGCCTGGCTCTGTAAGATAACGCTGGCGTTAAGGAGGGGGTTTTATTCCCCATTTCAGTGACACAGCCACTGCCAAGCCCACCGCTAAACCGTGTCCACAAGCGCCACGTTCACACAATTCTCCCAGGGATGGAAATTCCACCGCTTCCCTGGGCAGCCTGTTCCGTGCCCGACAACCCTTCAGGAGGAGAAATTCTTCTCACAGTATCCAACCTAAAGCTCCCCTGACGCACACTGAGGCCGTTCCCTCTCATCCCATCGCCCGTTCCTCGGCAGAGCAGCCCTGCAGGCGCCTCGCCCTGCCCTTCCCCCGCTCTCCGGGGCCCTGCACGGGGGATGCTGACCCGGCAGAGCCGAGCCCCGCCGCCCCCCGCCTGTCGCGGCGCGCACAGACCTGACCCGGCGGCTGCGGCGCGGGCAGCGGCCTCACCGGCGTCACGTGCGGCGGGGCGGGGCTCCGGCACCGCGCCCCGGGACGCGCCTCCGCCTACTACAGGCCACGCCCCCATACGCTGTAGGCCACGCCCCCACCGCAGCACACGCCCTCCACGCGCAGCAGGCCACGCCCACACGCCCTGCGCGACGGGCCAAGCCCACAGACCAGAGACCCTCCGGCCACGCCACCTGCCCGCTAGGCCACGCCCCTATCTATAGGCCACGCCCACACGTCACGCCTTGCCCCACGCGATGCTCGAAGCCCGAGACCCGAGCCCGCCCAAGCCACTCCCCCATATTCCCAGGCCACTATGATTGCGCCATAGGCCACGCCCACCCGCCGCGCCCCATTAGGTGCTCCAAGCCCCCAGTCCAGGCTGCCACTCAAGCCACGCCCCCATGCGCTCCAGACCACGCTTCTCGCGTCACAGGCCACGCCCATACAAACGTGCGGCCATGTGCCACAAACCGCTGCTTTATCCCTCTACGCAATTGATTGGGCCACGCCCCCCTCTGCTATGCCACGCCCCTGTGCGCTTAAGGCCACGCCCCCACTTGCACCCTACCCCCAAGCCACGCCCCCCTCCCAGAGCCCCTCAGCGCTGGCGCCATGTTAGCTTTGACGCCTGCTGGGCTGGGGTGGCCACTCAGGCAGAAGGCAGGGGCATGTCCTGGTGCTCCAGCTGGGAATTCCTGGAAGACCCGTGGTTGCACCAGTTTCCTCTCCCAGTACACAGGAAAGTTGTCCTGGCTGCCCTGGCCATGCCATGGGGTGTCCTCCACAGGAGACCTGCCTGGCACAAAGGAAAATGTAATAAAATTAACATCTACCTGCAAGATTTCCAGGCGGTTGTCAAGAAAACCGGTGATGGAAGCAGCAACCTGTGCAGCTGCACAACATGAGGCGTTGCTGGGACATAAAAGATTGTCCTGGCCTTTAAGACAGCATGCTGCACCGTCCTGGCTTTCGTCTTCAGCCTGTAAAGATCCCAGCACAAAGCGATTGCACTTGGCATTAATGGCAGAGGACAGCATTAAACCTTATGTGGACATAGAAAGTGCTATAGTGACCCCTGCCCAGCAGTTGTCATGAGAAATAGAATGTAGGAATAAAGGAAAGCGGCTCTCGTGAGACCCCACTTGGAGCCCTGCGTCCAATTCTGGAATCCCCAACACAAAGAGGATACAGAACTGTTGGAATGGCTCCAGAGGAGGCCACGAAGATGAGGATAGGCTGAGAGAGTTTGGGTTATTCAGCCTGGAGAAGAGAAGGCTCCAGGGAGATCATATAGTGAACTTCCAGCGCCTGAAGAGGCTACAGCAAAGCTGGGGAGGGACTTTTTACAAGGGAAATGTGTGATGGAAGGAGGGGAAATTGCTTTAAATTGGAAGGGAGAAGATTTAATTAGACATTAGGAAGGAATTGTGCAAGATGAGGATGGTGAGGCACTGGCACAGGTTGCCCAGGGAAGCTGTGGCTGCCCCATCCCTGGAGATGTTCAAATCAAGGTTGGATGGGGCTTTGAGCAGCTTGATCCAGTGGGAGGTGTCCCTGCGCGTGGCAGGAGGGGTGGAACTGGATGGGCTTTAAGGTCCCTTCCAACCCAAACCATTCTATAATTCTCTCAACTAAAGGACAAGTTGTTTGCACAACTCCTGTACAGGGATGATGGGAAGTTTCATAACTGAGATGTAAGGTGTTCCAAGGACACTTCTGCTTTCTCTCCAGAATTTGTACATAAAGCAGACTGAAAGCGTCAGACCTTGGCAAAATGATTGGAACTACATTTAAGGCAGTTTTGTCTCAGGAGTTATTGTCACAGGTGACACAGCCAAATATCAAATGCAAGACAATACAGTTTTAAGCATTCCTTTGCTGGCAGGATTTTTATTTATGCCTTCGAAGCCATCTTTACTCCCGGATGTCTTCAAATTACAAATATCTATCCATTTTCCATAATAATTCACAGCATGACATATTTGGTATTCATCTGCTCTTAATCAAGTTACAAAGTACCTTCAACCAAGGTCAATCTTCTGTACAGACACTAAAATTGATATTTCAGGTAAATACTGACACCGTCACATAAATACTAGTGTTTGATAACTTTCTGGGTAAATAATCAGATATAAATAACAGGAAAACTGGGCATGCCTTAGAAGGAAGGAGAGAAAGAGAGCTATAATTCATTTTGTGCTAAGGGCATACTGCAAAAATGAGTTTATCGGGGTCAGATGGGCAGAAATGGATAGTAAGAGCCTGAGGAAGAACCACAACAGGCTTCGTAGAATCATAGAATGGTTTTGTTCATAAAAGACCTTTAAGATCTTGGAGTCCAACCATCAATCCAGCCCTGCTAAGTCTGCCACTTGATGATGTCTCCAAGTACGACTTCTACTCATCTAGCTCATCATCTGCAGCTTTGTTGCCTAATAGTCACACAGATTTTCCCAAGGCTTACTGGTTATTACTACTGTTGTTTAGACTACAACTAATTTCTTCTAGATTAAAAAAATCTTAATCCTCATGTACATAAATCAAAAGCCTTATTATCATCTCAGCAGTTTTCCTGGCAGCTGTACATGGTGGAAATTGTTAAATACTGCAAAGTGCAGGTGTGAATGATTTGTGTTAAAATGTTTGGCCATAGAATGATAGTACGAGGGGGAACGGCTTTAAATTGGAAGTGGAGAGATTTAGATTAGACATTAGAAGAAATTCTTTATGATGAGGGTGGTGAGACACTGGCCCAGGTTGCCCAGAGAAGTTGTGGCTGCCCCATCCCTGGAGGTGTTCAAGGCCAGGTTGGATGGGGCTTTGAGCAACCTGGTCTGGTGGGAGGTGTCCCTGCCCATGGCAGGGGGTTGGAACTGGATGGGCTTTAAGGTCCCTTCCAACCCAAACCATTCTATGATTCTATGTTTGTGAACCAGAGTTTAGTGCAGAGACTAGATTGCGTACAGAGGTGGCACAGGAAGCACTGTGGGACAGCCCATCCCACAGATTGTGCCGCTGGGGGAGCCCTGCCAAGGAGGTTGCTTGCAGCTGGCCAGATGCTGGCTGAGCCTTCTGGCAAGTGGTGAAATATCATTAGATGCTGCAGCTACTAATTGAGTTTTAACCTTATTAGGAGCAAACAGAAGCTGTCTTTAGAGCAATCATGTTATGCTGACTGAACACAAATTCAATTAAATATTGTAGTGAGGACAAGCAGATCTCCCTTCTGCTTCAGAGGGAAACCGACGTGTTAAATCTGACTTTGAATACCATTGCAGTAAGTAGGGCAAATGTGCTTGGATAGACACTGAGATATTACAGTGTATTTAAATGGCTTACATTTTTCCCTGAAGTCTTTGCCTGATTTGATGGCATTTATGTTCTTTTACTTTTGTCTTTTTTAAAATTACTCACACAATGGGAATTTGTGTTCTTGAAACTGAACTTTTGCTTTGGAGCAACTCCCCATTTCTCCAATATATATTGTAACTGCATTTCACTCGACCTCTCCCACTCAGCTCTTGCTGTACAAAGGCATTGCCTTACTTGCTCCTCTCCTTTGTTCAGTGCCACTTTGCCACCAGTCTGCACCTCCTGAGCTGTACCTGCTTGCCACTCACCCATGTGCCCTTCAGTGAGCCCATGACAGATAGTCAGCCGTCTGCTCATGATTTGAGTTTTAATTCTTAAAATTCCCTACTACAGCTCACTGTTTCCTGCCCCTTTCTGTCTACTTTTATACTTACCTCTCTCTCCCACCACACAAAGGGAGATACCTACGCTGGCTTTGCTTCCTGCTAAACTATCACATTTTGGAATTGGCTGGTACACAAGTCCATCAGTGGAATGAAAACTTAGAAAAACTGCAATTCACAGCAGACACAGAGCCAAATTTGCCAGCTTGCTTAGCACCATTCTCCTGCCAGCTCTGTACCGACAAAGTGTTCTGCACTAGAGAAGTTTTGCACTGGATAAGATGGACAGCACAGGATAGTGATGACAGCATCCCTGAGATGAAAGTCTGATGTGAAATTGTCTGTTCTGTTGAAACACAGTGCCTCACCACAACAAGCGCCACAAAGATGACCCAAGGGCTGGAGCACCTCTGCTTCTGCTATGAGGACAGGTTAAGAGAGTTGGGGTTGTTGAGCCTGGAGAAGAGAAGGCTCTCAGGAGAACTTATAACGACCTTCCAGTATTGAAAGGGGCCTACAGGAAAGCTGGGGAGGAGCTTTTTACAAGGGCATGGAGTGATAGACTGAGGAGGAGTGGCTTTAACTTGGAAAGCAGAAGATTTAGATTAGACATTAGGAAGAAATTCTCCATGGTGAGAGTGGTGAGGCCCCAGCATAGGCTGCCTAGAGAAGTTATGGATGCTGCATCCTTGAAAGTGTTCAAGGCCAGGTTGGATGGAGCTTTGAGCAGCCTGGTCTGGTTGGAGGTGTCCCTGCCCATGGCAGCCGGACTGGAACTAGATGATCTTTAATGTCCCTTCCTCTTTCATGTCTTAACCCAGTCATGAGTTAAGAAAACCAGAACCAGCCTATTTGAACAAACCAAAGCCTATCTTAATGAAACTAGAACCAACCTGGCTTTGGAAACACACCATGTTGCCCACTGGGGGCACAGTTTGACACACTGTTTGTTTCATGGGATAGTGCTGCATGACTCACTAATGCCTTGCCTCTGACTTTGCTTGGTTTTGGTACATCAGTTTGCCTTGCTGGATCAGCACCTACTTGCAATCAGCATTTAAGTTGCTGTGGCTAATTGCTTCACACAACGATCTCTCTAACACAGCATGGCATCTCAGTAGGCTTGTGTCTTCAAAGGGTAATCTCATAGGAGATGGTCTGGGGACAGAATTACTCATAGAAGGACAATCTCATTAATAGCTTCCCCTCCTGAGACAGATACATTTATGTATTTTTGGCAACTCTTCGTTGTTATTGGTAATGTATTTCCACTAGAGACAACGCTTAGCAGAAGTTCTCTCAATGGAAACTCCATTTTACTTGATTTCCCAATGTGTTTATTACACGTGAAGACTACAAACAAACATAGGTTCCAATCTAAAGTATCATCCCTTATTAAAGCAAGGCAATTTGGAAATGGTAGAGCATCCTCTCACTTTGAGCCTAACAATAAACCTGGTGAATGTCCTACAGGGGTCTGGTCATTAGGCTTGCCTAATATTTAAATGTGAGACTTAAAAACATTAGAGGATCCTAGAGCAGGAAGCTCCAACAAATGATTCAGTCAGTTTTGAAAGGGGAGACTTTGCATGTTTTTTTTGTTGCTTATCCTAGTTACACATTTCAGACAAGTGCAAAAAACTTTTTAAAGCCCTATAAACAGAAGCAGAGTAATGGCACTCACTCTTCCAGTTGGGATTTGCACCAATTCCTTGTATGTGTGCAACATTTCTCTGCCTTTTCCACAACTGTCTCACAGTTGGAATATCCTGAAGTTAATTGGCAGGCACCTTTCTGACAGACACAGGAGCTTTTCCTGGTCAGGGTACATCACTTGGGGTGCTCGCAGCTGCTCCAATCCTTTCCTCCAGAACTACACTATATCTTGAGCAGCTCACACAGGATAGTAACCACAAATTCTTGCTTCCAATAAGGCACATCGTAATGAAGTCCTTTCCCCTTCCAGCCTCAGTCCAGCACACTCCGCTCTCATGGCATGCCATAGTCTCCCCGTGCAGCATCCAATGTCCTGCCTGCTGTTGGCACCCTGCACTGCCAGTGCTCCATTTACTTCTGTTAGTGTGAAAAGATATTAATTATAAACATACTTTGTAGCCTGCGGATCATACCCTGTTTTCAGGAGGAAACAAATTGCTTTTAGCAGCAGCTGACAGCTGCCGAGTGCTGCCAGGCAGTTCCTCTGGCAGATTTCTAATTCAAATTTCCCTGAGTTTGCTCTGTGGATTTTGGTTTTATTCTAGCAGACATATCCCCATCAAATGAGATAATGTTTTTTGGTAGCACTAGTACAGATCTGCTTTAAGCTGCTGTGTAGCCAGGGTAACAGGACCACTTTTCATGGTGAACTTGTGCTTCCTAAAATGGCACATCCTTGAGCTTTGGTAGGTGGCTTCTCTGAAACAGCACAAAATAGTGCTTCATGCTGATGTTCTCAATAGTTGGCTCCAATGGGTTCTGGTCTCTGGCAACAACTACCCCAGATACTCTCCTGTAGTGGCTCCACAGCTACGTTCAGTACATTTTACTACTACAAAGTCAACAGGGAAAACTATGCCCCTACTGGATCAGCAGCAAATTTCTGTTCACTTCAGTGTTTTAATGGAATAATAGAATAATAGAATCATAGAATGGTTTTGGTTAGAAAAGGCCTCGAAGATCACCCAGCTCTGACCCCTCTGTCGTGGGCAGGGACACCTCCCATGGGATCAGGCTGCTTAAAGCCTCATCCAACCTGGCCTTGAACACCTTCAGGGAGGGGGCAGCCACGACTTTTCTGGGTAACCTGTACTAGTCCCTCACCACCGTCAGTGTAAAGAATTTCTTCTTAATACCTCTAAATCTCCCCTCTTTCAGCTTAAAACCATTATCCCTTGTCCCATCCCTGCACTCCCTGATAAATAGCCTCTTTCCAGCTCTCTTGTAGCCCCATTTAAGTACTGGAAGGCTGCTATAAGGTCTCCCTGGAACTCAGTGCCCAGTCTCTTTTATCTTCCTTTTTTTTTGTCAGCTGGTATCATTTATCAGGCTTTTCTTCCTCCTCAGTCCTACATGGGAGAAGCACATTAATTACCTCTGACACCTCCTGCAGCCATGTTCATGTGGAAAAATTCTCATGTGCTATTTCCATTCCCTTTGCTTGCTGAAACCTTGGCTTTGTGTGCCACAAGCTTCAGCAATATCCCTAACTTCCCAGAATAAATTCCCCATGGCAAAGGAGACATGGGCTTCTGGATGTCTGTGGCATAGAAAACTGTGTCCGAGTTTCACACAGCATCTGGTATTGGGCAGGCGAAATGTGAAGCAGCAAGGAAAGCCGACAGCAAGCTGGCCTATGCCAACAGAAGCAAAACCAGTAGCTGGAGGAAAGGAATTACTGCCCTTTCCTCAGCCTCAGGGATAACTTGGTGGGTCAGCAGGAAGACAGAGCCTGGCTCCTCACAGTGCTGCACAGCAGGAGGATGAGAGATGGTGAAATAAAAGGGTTCAATATAGATAGAAGGAAAACATTTTTCACTCAGAGGAGAAACAAACACTGCAATAAGGACCCAGAAATGTGGTGAGTCCTCCATCCTTGGAGGCTTCAAGACCCAACTGAACTAAGCCCTGACTGGCCTGGTATGGCTCCAGTGCTGAGCTTTGAGGAGGAGTTGCCCTGGATGCCCAGGGCTCCTTCGAACCTGACTGAAGCATCTGTGGTACCAGTTTCACAACAGAAGTTATGTCAGATCTAGGGTTAAGCATGCAATTATTATTTGTTCAACAGACAAACTCATATCAGTAGTTTTGTACAGATGCAATCTGTCTTGCTTTTTTCTATTCTAAAATGTCAGGTCTGGAGAAAAGAGTAGGTTCACAGTACAGAGTGTTTTACTGGAAGACCAGGATCACCAAAGACCGCTCCTCAACTGATCTTGCCAACAGGTTATTTTCAGGTGACTTTATTCTCCAAACATATTCTGGGGTAAAATTAAACTGCAGGAGCCCATTTGTCTGGTCATGGATCCATTAGAGAGTGATGTGCTAGACAAGAGAGCCAAACGAAAGTCAGGAAACACAGATTCTACCTGGCTGTTTCACAAGCCTTTCTGAAAAAATTAGCTGACTACAATTACAAGAGCAAAAGCAACTGTTGCTGTAATTATTTCTCTGATATCTCACTAGATTATCATTAAAATCTTGGAGAAAACAAACACCTTCAGCATGTAAAAAGCAGCAAGGGAGTCAGTAAGAGAGGTAGGTTAGGGAGGAACTCTGGCACACAACATTTATTGTAGCTGCCGAGTAATGAATTCATATTGAAGTTAGCAAAAGTGCTAAATTTGTCATAGTACTTTAATGGGTAGTACGTTGGCAGGACAAACAGCAATACATTTTCCCACTGACTGTGGAAGCAGATCACCACTGGCACTGCAAAAATAAGCCTGCCAGCATTTGGAATGCTCACGAGGACTGAAGAACTGCCAAATACCCCTTCCTTAACTAAGGAAGAACTGAAAATAATATATTTTTTTTCTCTTTTACCAATGGATTAGGAGAAAACTGCTAGAAAATTGTTTTCAATGTTTGCAGGTATTTCACAAGAGAATCCTAACAAAAATAGAAATTAAGGTATTTATTTTTTATAGCTTTGAATCCTAACAAAAATAGAAAATAAGGTATTTATTTTTGATAGCTTTTTTTTAGCTACACCTAAGACACACTGCATTTTTTTAATTGTCCCTTTAGGTGAAAACAAAACATCCAGGTACCCTGCCTTCATCATACTCAGCTGGAAAATTAGCCTCATCTCTCATTATATACCACTAGCTGTGTGTTCTTCAGGAGGATCTGTTTTGATTTTTAATGCTATTTATCCTGATGAGGGAATGTATAATTATCTTCCCTCTTCCTTCATTTGGAAGAAAATAAATAAGGCAAGACAGTTCTCCATCATTTAAAACTTCTGGGATATCTGAGACTTGTGGCTCTCGCTGGGAGTAGGGTTTGCTAATGAAGCTTTTGAAGCCACAGTGGCAGCGTCTGATTGTAATTGCTGAGAGGTGACTCTTGAAGAGGTCTATTTGCACTAATCAACACCATGTTGTGCCTCAAAGCTAGAGTCCCCTTAGATGCACTGTCCCTACTGAGTTATTCTGCAATAACTACACGGACTTTTCTGTTTACTTCCACCGTATCTGTTTTTAATGGGGTCCTCTGAAGCTGCTCTGCAAACCTGTTGTACAGTTAAAACTTCATCATTTCTTTCTAATGCTTCCCTTTTGCAGCCCCCAGCCCCTTCTCCTGCAGTGCCCGAGCCAAAGGGACCCTCAGAGGAAGAAAATACCCGAGGACTCAGGGGTGGGCTGTGAATGTTGAATGCATTCCATGCAGAAAATAATTTCTTATTTTCCTGTGGTTGCCATTTAGAAACCACATTCACAGTGCTGGACACCGCTGGATGGTATTAGGGAATGATTCTTGTTCACAGCTGAAACAGCTCTACGCTCCCCTGAGCTTTTGTTGCCTGAATTCCACCACACAATTGTTCTCCAGTAAAGTAAAAAATTACCTGAGTGTCTCAGTTACCACAGTGAGCTTATGGTTATGCTTCAGGAGGACTCTTGGTTCGTCAGCAGCCACCACATCACCAAACAGATTTTCCAAATAATCACGTTGGTGTTACAGGAAAAATTCAACAGCTTACCCCCTTCCATGTGCTGGTTTGTGCTTGTTTTATCAGCTTAGAGTAAACAATTGTAGCTTTGCTTTCAGTTCCTTGCAGACTGGATTACTGTGCAGTTCAGGCTGTTGTGTTACACCAGTCCTCCTGTTTCCCAAAGCCTTCACCCATTACTGCTGAGCTCACTGAACTGTATTAGTGCTTATTAATGCGAGACAGTTGCAGTGCTCAGGACACAGCTCTGCCTGTGACTAGTTCTCTAGTCTTCTCTGCAGGCCAGTTGCCAAGATATGCCTGGATGGTGCTGGTTTTACTAACATGAAGAGTATCACTACAGCTCCATTTTAAGGCATTTTGAGCTGCATGAGTCACAGAATGACCAAAGTTGGAAGTGATGCACAAGGACCATCAAGTCCAACTCCTGTCCCTGCTTAGGACAACCCCAACATTCACACCATGTGTCTGAGGGCATTGTCCAAATACTTCTTGAATACTGTCAGGTTTGGCACTGTGACTGCTTTCCTGGAGAGCCTGTTCCAGTGCTCCACCACTGGTCTAGGTCTGGGTGAAGAACCTTTTCCTAATATCCAAATTAAACCTTCCTGGCACATCTTCCTGCCATTCCCTTTTGTCCTATCATTGGTCACCAGAGATAAGAGATCAGTGCCTGCTTCTCTTTCTCTTGTGAGGAAGCTGTAGACTACAATGAGGTCTCCCCTCAGTCTCTTCTCCTGGCTGACCAGACCAAGTGACTTCAGCCACTCCTCACATGGCTCCCCTCTAAATTCTTGACCAACTTTATGAAATCCTATTCTGACAAATCATAATATCACCTTCAGTGCACAGTACACCACTTGAAGAACAACAGCATAAAGTGTGAGGCAGAACCCACAGTGAGATGAGTTCTGGATTGTAAGGATGCTGGGGTTGGATTTTTAGCGCCTTGGGCTGTGGCAGCCTCAGGCAATTACAGATGCCGCCTTAACGAAGAGACCTTTCCTGCGCAGACCCATTCCTCTGGAAGTGCCCACGGCCTGTGGAAGGCTGTCACTGGAGCCAATTAAGGAAAAAGATTGAAAACTCTGTAAAGGTGTTTGAAAAGCGAGCAATAAATCCCTCCTGTCATTTGTTACTCAATCCAGATAGCAAGTCCTGATCCACACTCATTACCACCCTTGCACATTGTAGCTCTGAAAAGCAAGGATATCACGTCACTTTGGGGACTGTGATTAGCTCGAGCCTTAAGTAAATGAGTTTGAAGCTGACAGTTCACTCAATAGTCTTAAGCCACTAAGCACAGCTGGCACATCCTGTCACCACAGGCGCTGCGTGTGCGACAGAGGCTTAGCGGGAGCGAGCCAGGAGGCTGAATTATGATTCTTCCTGTAGACAGGGTGAACCTTTCGGGCCGAGGCTGAGATCATCGGCTAGACACTGCGAGGAGCTAAGCACACTGAGGCCATCAGACCAGAGCAGAGATAGAAAGCACGCACTGTAAACAGAGGCTTTTGCAAGGACTTAACACCTTCTCAAGGGTGGGACAAAACACACAGAGGTTTTACCCGCCAGGTCTGGGTTTGTGGCACTCATGTTTTAGCTCTGTAAGAGAAAGGTGCTGCCTGTGTCTGCTGGACACTTACTGAGCAGGGGATCCATGCCAGTCCCTTACCTCCTCCTGGCTCATCCTTTCAGAGAACTTCCCCCACCTGGAGATACTCCATTTACTCATTTTTGGAAAATGCTTTAAGGTACAACTAAATACAACATTAGGCTACTTTAGCCACTATTTGCTGCTTGTGTTGTCTCAGCCCTCGAGAAATATTAAGGTAGCAGAGAATACCTGGCATTATTTGTTGTTTCAAGACGCTGGTTGTTGTGATCCATACATTCCTATGTGCGCCGCTCCATACAACACTGGCTGAGTACTGCTAGAAGTCAGAATCCAAGGTTAAATTTAACTCCTTTGAGCCACAGCTCTGTCAGGTCATTCACTGCCACACAAATTTTCAGAACAGCAAAGCCTTCCCCTGCTCATTTAAGTAAATCCATGTGTTAGTTTGGTCATAGATTAAACATCTTTCATGGCTACAATTTTACATGGGTGTGTCAGGATCTTTTACAAGACTGTAGCAAAAACCAATCTCAAAGTAATTTATTAACATTTTGAGGCTATCTGAAGGTCACATGTAATCACAATTGGAGGCAAAAAGAGGGGGATGCTTGTTTAAAGCAAACAGGAATTTAATTAGCTTTGAAATCCTTCAAACTACTGGGGTCAGAAGCTTTCCTAGCAGGCAAAGCAAAGGAGGTTCCTGCAGTCAGTCAGGGTAAAAAAACCCTTCCAGAACTGGCACAGAGAAGATGCTGGTTCACCTGCATGTTTCTAGACCTCATGTGCCAATGACTGACAAACAATTTCAAGACTTAAAAAACTTAAAAACAAAACGACAAAAAAACCAAGAAAAAACAAATGCAAAAAAGTAGCCAGTCAAAAGATTTGCAGCCCCAGATGCTGAAGTCAGATGACTTTAGAGGAACTTAGTTTTCATTATAAACATCTCATCCTCATGATTTCCCACAATCAAATGGTCAAGTTTCAGAGAGAAAAAGAAAAGCTCCAAATCTGTTGTATTTTAAATTTGATCTGCTGGGTTTGGCTGTTATTTTTTGTGTCTGTAGAGCTGGGGGAATAGGGAGGGGTGTACTCAATCAGTCAGCAGCTCTTTTTTTCATCACAAACACCTGGGAATGGTCATCACCAACAGAAAAGTCTAAATGCCAGTTAGCTGAGACTTCAGTGCAAAAGCATGGGAAGCCTCCTTTTCTCAGAGCTGCGGTTCTTTCAGCCCTTTCCCAGAGACATTGTAGGAGGGTTTTTTGCAAAAGGTTTGATTTTCCACAGAACATGGAATCCAGCATCCCTTCCTTCCTGACCCCGGTTTGCACAAGGTCGAGTAATTATGAATGGAAATGCCACTTTGTTTCTATGAGTTCTGTTTATGACAGAGATGAAGGTATGAAATTTGTACTCCTGGCATCTTATTAATAGTGCTCTGCTGTACAATTCCTCAGGCAATAGGTGAAATAATGACTTAAAACTCCAGCAGGATAATTACCTTACAACGCAGGCATTTTGAAGATGGAGTTAGCTCTGGATTTGAAATTACAATTTTTTCAGACCTTATCCTTTATACAAAAGGGTGTAAAACACAATTACCTTAATTTATTTCCATGACATTTTGGGTTAGATCCAATCAATTCCTGGAACATTAAGGAAAATCTTGTCATTATTCAATAACAGGATTTAGCTACTCAAAGCAATTTTCTTAACCTTTAATTTTGAGAAGGTAAGTCTTCAAATCTTAGCAAAATTAACATTGTGCTGTAGTGAAACACTTCGATCTGCACAATATCCTGATTGTATCTGGTATGCCAGGACGCTTTGATGAATGAAATAAATCAGCAACTTCAGCACTTCCACTTCCAGCTGAGAGCCCAGCGTACAGGCACAGAGGAGCGACGTCCTCGCCCATACTGGTCCATGCATGAAGGTTCTTCTGAAGCATCTCTAAAGGAGACAGAATCGTAGAATGGTTTGGGTTGGAAGGGACATAAAAATTCATCCAATTCCAATCCCCCTGCCATGGACAGGGACACCTCCCACTACATGAGGTTGCTCAAAGCCCCATCCAACCTGGCCTGGAACACTGCCAGGAATCGGGCAGCCACGACTTCTCTGGGCAACTTGGGCCAGGGCCTCACCACCCTCACAGCAAAAAATGTCTTCCCAATATCTCATCTAAATCGCCCTTCTTCCAGTTTTAAACCACTTCCCCTCGTCCTATCCCCGCACCCCCTGACAAAGAGCCCCTCTCCAGAAGTTACACTGACAGCAGTTACTTCTTTTTTTATCTCACTATGCAGACAGGAGCAACCACTACAACATTTTACAGTAAGAATAAATTACTTTGTTATATTTTGTGCCAAAAATACTTGAATTATAACATTTATTGCTAGAACTGTCCTGTAGTTTTATGCCAGGTACATTCACGTGCCTGAACTTCTGCCCTGCAAAGGATATTACGAGACAAAGCACACAGTATTGCTTCAGTCAGTTTTTTAATCATATTCCTACAAAAATCATGTAAACATTAGCATACAGATCCCGAAAAAAATCAATATAATATAACGGTGCATAAACTGTAAGTTTAGAGGAATGTCAGGAACGCTTTGCCAGTTTATAAATTAATATGTACAGTAATGGGTACTCATCATTAGATAAGAACACCTCAGAACCGAGGAATTTAGGTGCAGGATCTGTAAAACAACAGAAGTGCTCCGACACCAAACGACGACGAGGCAACACTGCTATCTCCATGGCTGCCTGCTGTTGTTTCAGATTCAGCGTTCAATTGAGCTGCTAAAAAGTATAAAACAAACATTTCAGTAGGAAGTTGATTTGAAATCATATAGCAAACACCCCTAAAGTAATAAAAAACCCCAAACCCAAAATATTTCATAAAGAGGTTTCTAGGAGAGTGAAACTGAAGCTTATGAGGCTGCACAGAGAGGTCATCGGCCTCTCCCTTCCACGCCGCTTCCAGCACGGTGCCCTAAGGCGTCTCAGGCTCAATACCACCTCTCAGGGCGTTTATAAAGGGAAAGTGGAAGGTGCAGGGAAAAAGAAAGAAAGATGCAGAGGATGGAGGGAGCTGATGCAAAATTCCTGCTTCCACATGCAGCATTCCGGGCAGTTTAGCTCTTTATTGAATTGGAAAATTGTGGGAATGTAACAGTGTTGTTAATTGGTTAACTCTGGGCTATTTTGCTTAAAAATACCCTCAAAATAACTATGACAGATCATCTCCAGCCTGTGATCAAAGTCACATTCCAAGTGTCCTTACAACATCGCCCTTTACCAATCAGGGACACGCAGCAGAATGCAGGATATATCCGTCTTATTCTCATGACTAATTAAACAGAGTTCATTTTCCTTTTCTCCCGTCCATACAACCATAATCTATAGGGGAAGAATACACATGGTAAACATCTCCTAGAGAATGATCCCAAATAAAAAGTACTCTTCCCCACTTTAGAAAATCCTCAGATACCAGTGAAAACATGGACTGCGTAAAATAACTGGGATTATCCTGGCAACACTTGACACTGCAAAATCTCTTAACTAGATCCCCAAATGTGAGCTTCAGAGACTCATTCCAAAGTCAAATGTATTCCTCCATTTCTGGAGTTGAAGTAGAATTTTTTGCCATCCCACTGCGGTACATTTTTCACACTTGACAAATCCCTTCCCCTCACAATGAAAATTAATATTGCACTAATAAAGATGTGTTTATTTACAAGGAAGGGGAGGTCAGATCTGGCCACCCACAGCTTTTTGCTACATTTTCCTCCCCGTTGCTTAGGAACAAATTCTGTTCACCTTTTCGATGGGAAATCCTGAGCAGTAAGGTGAAGGTTTGGCAGATAGCACCAAATTTCCATCCTTTGTCTCAATTAACAAAGTCCATTTATCACCAGCAAAGCATCTCAGAGCACTCTCACTGCTGAACCCAAGTGCCCAAATAAGAGCTTCATCTAAACCAGTGATTCCTACAGCCAGGATCTGAGCCAACTCTGGAACACCAGGAGAAAAGATTTCTGTTAACTCTAAGGACCCAAGTTGCGAACACAGAAAAAGTCCCCGAATTGCAGCCCAGATCTTTTCCTTACAACAGATGGGGACAGAGAAAACTGCCGCTAGCGGGAAGAATAGCAATAAACCCTTCAGCTGCTGTGTCTATCTCCTTCCAAGCAACACATTTGGCATTAGTGCCAAGATGCAGTGCTCTGAGGGTGTCTGTAAGTGACCCAAACTCTTCACTCATTTCCACCAGTGCAGCTCAGGCAGCAAGTGCTTTGTTGTAAACCAGACAGCTTCCAGCGTTTAATATCCATGTGGTGTTCCAGGCTTGGAAAGGTTTTATCCAATGTTAGCCAAAAGGGTTTCCTGATCCTACGGCTTTAGCTCACTACATTTCCTGCTGTAGATTTCACTTGTATTGCTAAACTGGTAATAGCAACCACGATGGACTAGGAAATCTAACAGAGAGGAGGTTAAACTCAGCAATTTAGGCTTAAATCACTGATAAACAAATGTTTCACTGAACTGGTCCTGCACATAGACCTGGAAAGGTTTTATCACAGCTGTATCTGCAGTTTTGTGTCAACTATGGATGTACTACAGCAACACTAATCTGGTATTCACAGAGCGAGTAGCAGCACAGTCTTTACACATCTTTCACCATCTCTTCGTTGTTCTTCTTCCCATGCCTAAAGAGACACAGGTGCCAGCTCCTAACAAGACCTCATATTCCTATCGATAGCCTCCTGGCTTTCCTCCCACTGATATGTAAGCAATTTCCATTTCCTCACTCTCATTATCCCATGGGTATCTTATTCACATATATGCATATTGTGAAAAAGGAGAACTGATATGGCAGTATAAACACAATGAGCAGACTAATTCACACGACGTTGCCAACAACAATGAACCTGGAGAAACCTGAAATATACCAACACGTCTGAGACCTTGTTCAGTGTTGTGACAAAAAGCACCAGAAAAAAGGTATTGAGGAGCTTCACGCTAAAATTGTTTCCCTCCACTTCTAACTTTGGTCACGTTTCTCCTCTTCCCACTCTCCCGTACTTCATTTTTTCTCTGCTTCTTCATCCACTTACATTTGATTCAATAAAGACTATGAAGTTGTAAAATGCATTCTAGTTCCTCCACAGTCTTCCCATGTTTAAACATGTAGTAAAAAAAATAGATTAAAACCAGAATGCCCTGCAGCATAACTTTAAGTTAAATGAACAAAATAGTCGGTAAGAGGTAATGAAATAATGAGAGTTTTCAGTAAGAACGATCATCACGACACTTCTCTCTAAAATCATCCCAGGAGCTACATGGCTGCCTGTACTCCAGCACTGAGCTTATGTGAGAAATCTGGGCAAAAGATCTTTGAAAAGTAAAGGCAAAGGAGCACAGAGAAATCTTCTCAGGTTTTTCAGCAATCTCTTGACTGAAATACAAATGTGTACCAAAATATCCTGCTTAACAAGGGATAATGCAAACCAGATTCACCAAAGAAATCTTCTCTGTATGCACATGGAAAAGGTTTTAATCTACGAGACCATCAAATGAAATATCTCGTCTCTCAAAGGTGGTTTTACTGTTTGGGTGTTGTATGCAACTACCAACGCAGTCAATATATATTAAGTGAAGCCAATTCATACGTGATACGCAGCAATTCACACGATATACCAGTGGGAGGAGGTGAATGATGTTCTGATCAAATGCATTTATTTTAATCCTCAAAGCACAACCCTTTTTCTTCATCGTCATCGTCGGTAGAATCTGCATAGGACTCAATGGTGTTGTATATGAAAGAGTACAGCTTAACGTCTGGTCCTGAAGTAGAACAGCTTCTGCATTCTTCATTGTAGTATCTCAGTAACAGCCTATAAATGTCCCCTTAAAAACAAAAAGAAATCATTAAAAATCATATAAGACCCTGCCATGTAAAGAAAGTATGATTGCAAATGAAGACTAGAAAAGCACCCTCACACTGAAACGCTGACTGGAACATCTCTTTAAACAAGCACTGAAAGAGGAGGTAGAGAAAAGAAGGCTCCTCAGAGCAGCCTTCCGATACCCGGCAGAGCTACAGGAAAGCTAGACACGGACTTTTTACAAGGGCATGGAGTGATAGAACAAGGAGGGATGGCTTTAAATTGGAAGAAGGAAGATGTAGGCATTAGGAAGGAATTATGTATGATCAGAGTGGTGAGGCACTGGCACAGGTTGCCCAGGGAAGCTGTGGATGCCCCATCCCTGGAGGTGTTTGAGGCCAGGTTGGATGGGGGTTTGACAGCCTGGTCTGGTCCCTTTGACAACCTTTGAGGTCCCTTCCAGCCCAAACTATTCTGTGACTCTATGAACTGAATACAGGGAGTGTGGCTGTTCCCAAATCTGTTCAGAACACAGGACAGGATCCCTCAAGTTTCCAGTGAGCCTTCTGCTCAAGCTATCCCAACATCAGGTTTGCAAACGCATTACTTATATGGCCCATTACCTGGCTCTCTGCTTCTGCCCCAGAAATTAAAGATGTTTAACAATCGCAGCAGGGCAGTGGGCACACTGCTTTTCTTGTATTGCTACAGGATAGCACATCTGACCACAGTCTTAGAAGATCAAACCAGAACCACTATAAGACAAACCTACATCAGGAACACATAAGCAGATTTTCCCTTTTTGAAGCATTTTGAGTTATTTTGCAAATAATTTCTGTCTACCACATGTTTCTCTATTCTCCAAATTCTACCTCCCAAGTGAGTTAGAAAAGGATTCTAGAAATCTTGTAACAGATTAACCCCATACAGCTGACCCTGAATCAAATGAGTTCCCAGCTCTGGAAACTGGGGCCCATTTCCTTGTGTTCAGGATTTTATGACAATAATTCTTATGTGACAATTTCTGCTTACAGAGGTGGTTCAGTCTCTTGGCTGCAAGAAAAGATTTCTTTATGCTTACCAACAGTTTGGCCCTTCTCACAGAGAAAAGTGTGCATGCTGTAGATATCCCGCATCAGCTCCGCATCTCCAAAGGTAAAATAAACTACATCACGACCAGCCTCAGCAGCCGCCAGTATCTGTATTAAGGCTGAAACAATAAACAAAGGTACATGCATGAATACATGATGAAACAATTGGCCGAACGGAAAAAAACAGCCTGAGTTTACAGCACAATTGCACCACCCATCTCCAGGCGAGCGCTGCAAAGCGATGTGAACAAAGGGGAGTTAAGGATTAGTTCCACTTGTAACACACATTAAAGACCACTGGGCACCGCAGCTCAGAGTGCTGAAGTATTCTGCTGGAGTCATCAGAGGTAACAACCCTTCCTTTCCAGATAAACAATGTACCTAAAAATCAAACAGTTTTTTGTCTGTGTTCCCCCAAGCATTTTCTGGCCATTACTTATCCAACAGGCGTGTGCCTGACAACGTAAGAAGGCAGAGCAGCATCTCACATCCTGGTTTAAGCTGCTTGCAGCGAGTCGCAGCTAGTGGGGTGAAAAGCACCCATCAGTTACACCACAACTTCCATTCTCTGCCACCCCTCAGAAGGAACAGAGCCAACCCCTTCACTAGGATGAGCTACACAAAGCAAGAGCGGACCCAACTTCCAGCTCCCAAGAGGAGACCTGGGGTTCTGTAGTCTCTTCCTGCAGGATTTAAGGTACATTTTCCCTGTACAGAAGCACGCAGCATGAAATAAGATGGCTCATTCTGACCTATGAAAAGTGAGTGGCAATGCCAGGAATGCAATTCAGGTTATTTAACTTCCAGATTTATGTCAGACTCACTGGATCGAGCTGCATCCCAAGTTACGTCAATGGCTAAAGTTATAAAATAGACAGACTTTGGTTTTCTATATGGAAAAGAAAGAAGAATGCTTCCTGCCTTGGAAACAGTTTTGTGAAGATTCATCTTGAGAAATCCTATGGGGTTAGTGATCAGGGTCCAGCTGAGCCAAGCCAATGACCACTGCAACCAGGTAGTGGCTCTGATTTAGCTACATTTTCTCCCTTCTCACCCACCTCCTGACTTCTGTGTAGCTCTTTGGTGCTCATCAGACACCACACCGAGCCTGTCCCCTCCACCCACCTGGCAGAAAAGTTATACCCCAAAAGAATAAAAAGCTAATTGTTTTCTGCTAGATCAGCAGCTGGATCGGCTGAGTGGAGGGTCTGCTAAGAGCAGTGATGCAAGGGAAGGGCACCAGGCCATACAGCCAAGAAGAGGAAAGAGGAGAAGAAAAACCAGGACCCCTTAGGCAGCACCAAACTATGCCAAGAGCGCAGCTTTTTCCTCAAGCAATATTGCAAGGCTGCAGCGTCAGACACGTGCAAACGCTCACATGTTCATTTCAGGTAACATTACACCAGTCCAAACAATGGACCGTAGCAACTATTTAATCTACCGCAGCTTGTCTGCCTTCAGAGACTGTGAGCACAGTTCTCACATTCATTCTTTCCTCTTCTGTGCAGTAAGTACAGTTCATTACAATGTGATTAATATTGTCTTTGTAAAGATTGATTTTAAATAAAATAGCATCTGTACTGCATCACCACCTGCTAGCGGAAACTAGATACAAAGCTGCTCATAGCTCAGGTCAAGAATCTTTTACATTTTCAAACAGAGACCTAATACAATCTTGCATTCTTTAATAAAAATCCCTTTTGTAAACCCATAACTATAGTTATGAATTACATGATCCACATATGAAATTAATCTCAATCTGGGAATGATATTTTAATTAAACTACTGAACCAGCTGTGGATTTGGTAAAGCTTCAGTAGTTCAGCTTTTAAAGGGTCTAATTAACTAGCTTGCATAAGGGAACAGAAACTAATGAATCTTATTATTCATTCCAAACAATGCAATTTCACTTCACAGAAGATATTAAAAATAGCCTACTCTTTATTTTGAATTGTTGTAAATCTTATAAATCAAGGGTCAAATTTCTGTCAAGAATCAGGCTTCACAATCTTCTGGGCATTAATGATCTACAATGCCACGGGAAATTCCCATGCTACCAATAGGGCGAGAAGCATCACAGGACGACCAGTAGAGCCTGCGGCACAGGGGATGGGAGGGATCTGGGCTCTCTCGCCTCTTGCCCAGAGCAGATGTGACTCCATGTAACTCTCCTGACTCACAATTGGAGACCCAGTGCTCCTTGTGTTACTGCCAATTGTGCAAGTTCAGACCTGCAGTGCTATCACGGCTGCTATCACGGCAGCACGTCGGTATCCCAGGCATTTACATGAGGCAAGATGCGTGCTTTTCTCTCCTTCCACAAACGTCTTTGTAAAGCTGATGGCAAGTCTTCCTAATGAACTTTATTTTTCTCAAATAAATAAGAACACCAATTTAGCTAAAGAATACTTTCACACACTTGTTAGAACTTAAGTTACGTATGAGACGCCTCCCCAGATCATCTCCTTTGTGTTTTCAACAAAACAACATTTCTCTAATCTTTAGGCAGTTGCACAGAGTCCCCTGCAGCTGGGAATAATTACATTATCCTGTCATTTAAGAAGCAAGACAAGATATTCCAACCTCTCCCAATTATATAAACATAATTTTTAAATATCAAAAAACCTAAGTTTATACTAAAATTTTTATGGGAAGATGCCTAACTTATCTGGAATCTGTTTTGTTCACGTACCACATCTTTCATTTATAAAGCTAGATTATTTTTTTCCTCCCGTAAGACTTTAGTTTTTGCATCATCTGTGACCTTGAGTGAGACCGGATTTTATACACAACCATGTTTCATTACTTCATGACTAATAAAAATAAAGATAAAATATCATAATGCATATGGCGCTTATCCAGCGATATCCAATTACATCAAATACTGTGGTGGCTCTGAAGCCTTTATTACAGATCCAGCTACCATTACTGAAAGGACAAAGGTGTATATTTAAGAATGGTAAATGAAAAAGCAAGATTTTAAACTATAAAAACTGTTTTCTCATTACAGTACACTGGGAAGCCAGTGTAGTCAACAAAAGCTATTTATTTGGGCTCAGTGACACCGGGATACTGATAATCTCAAGAGTTTTCCAAAATATATTCTGAATTTATGACTCCCTATGAAGTGTAAAAGACCATGTCTTTCTAAGACCATGTCAGGGGGGTTGGAACTAGATGATCTTTAAGGTCCCTTCCAACCCTAACTATTCTATGATTCCATTCTCCAGTGCAAGAAATTCGCTTATAATGAAGTGAAATTGAGAGAATCCGCAGTTCATAATAACCCGTTATCCAGCACTTCAGAACAGAAGGAAGAACACCTTTAGTAGTTACGACTGTTCAGGGAGTATTTGTGAACTAGAAAAGACTTCATTTGGGTATCACATATCATATGCAACTCTCTTCTGACCAAAGCACACAAGACAAACTGCTGTGCTCTTTCTGTATCTCATAATTCACACAATAAAGAATGAAGCCATCCTATTTCCAGGCGGCATCAGAACAGGCACATACTAAACAACTGGCTCCATATTCCACAGCAAATAATTGTCATTTAATTATCTTTATTGATTTTTTCAGAGTAAATTAAGAAACTAGGTTGAGTTTACAACAAAAGTAACTTAAGTGCAAGTTAAGCCAAAGTCTTTGTACGGTCTGCAAAAGGAAAGGGGAGAACACTTCAGAGTGCACACAGTCAGATGAATTTTCCACAGCAGCAGGAGTACTGTAACTTGCTGGTAAGTGTTAATTCTTGCAGATGCTGGAAAAAAACCCCAAGGCTGATCCAAAACCAGAGGAAAAATTACATAAGTGAAAGCTCAATCTAAAATACTCAGTTAAAATAAAACTGAGGGAATGTTCAAGTCTTTACATGCTTTTGTTCTGCCTGGAGTTCACATCAGAGTTAGGAAGTGCCACATCTCGTGGCTCATTTCTTTATCTAAATCAAAGACTTATGGGTGACCTCACCAAACGGACTCGGCTCTGGTGGCCTTGTCAGTATGCTTCTGTTGTGAGCTGTGATCGATGGGGAGAGGAAGGAAAGCATTCCAATCACCAATCCCTCTTCTAAAAGCTACATCCAGTGTGGAACAAGTAATGGCTTTGATCAAATAAGCCATATTGTTAGGGATCGTGCATTAAAAAATATTCATGGGATATTACAGTTCAGATCCAAGAGGAAGACTAACCCAAATCAAAGCATTTATTAAGCCTTCCTAATTTAATCATAATCAGGATGACCAGATCCTGCACTAAATACTACCTCTGATATTGATGATCTGCACTTGGACATCTATTTTATGGAATGGAAATCAAAGACAACTGTCAGGAAATTAATGAGCACTGAGAAAAAAACAGACGCTCAACGAATAAAAGCATTCGAGAAAGAAAACCAATGAAGCTGGCAGCCTGATGATTGCTTGTCTCAATGTAACTCCCAAAAGCTGCTCAGGAAAGCAAGGTTTAAATACTCTCCAAGTATCTGAAAATAACAAAAATGTAAATTTCTACTTAGAATGATATGAATCAGGGTCCCAGTTTAAATGTCAGGATCCATCAGTTCTTGACTTGATGGGGAAAAAAGTCTTAAATGAATGTAGGAATGTGATATCTGCTGCATTATAAATACTCTAATTAAAAACAGAAGAACAAGAGAAAGTACATGATATAGCAGGCAAGTCAGTAAAGAAAGATGCATGTCTGAGCAACTGGAAACCTTACTGGCAAACAGCAATATATTAAGGAGCAAAACTAAACATTAAGCACTGCCAGCAAGTTTGTGAAGCCTTGCAAATTACCAGGTACCTTAAACAGCTTTGTAGAGACACAAATTTTAGGCATAATCTAAAAAGATTGCTCCAGAGAGGTCAACTGACTTATAGGTCTGAGAACTGCAACCAACATCTTCATTTGTGAACTAACATTTCTTCTGAAGCCTTCACCATCCGTCCTTGTAAACCAGGCATTTCACCACCACCTATCCATCTCAAAGTTCAAACTGAAAACAGCACGTAACAGCAGCAGGCATTTTTATTGAGGCCACATTACTGATGGCCTAGACAGCAAAAGTAACGAACCAGTTCTATGGACAGGTGAACTAGTATTCCAATTCTTGGTTAAAACATATCAATTTGAACAAAACCAACCAATTTACTTAGCAACAACAAAAAGAAGGTCCAAGAATTAATATCTAAGTTATTTGATTAATTTAGACATTAATGATCTGCTCCACTTTACCTTTTAATCGGGAGTCCCCTCCAAAGGCACCGCATCCCCAGTTTCCTGTGGCTATTGCAGAGAGGTGTTGAGGTGGAACATTGGCTCGAGAGAAGCCGCAATAGGCCTGCAGGCAGACAAGAGTCAGGAAATGAAGCTGACAGGCAATCTGGTGTGGTATTTTCAAACACTAAGACAAGAACAATGATCAGTATTGTCTTCTAGCAATAGCAAATCCAAACTACTCCAACGCAACATTAGCCTTCCTTTAAGTTGAAAGTCAATCTCTAAAGAATTTAAGGCAAGAATTTTTCCCCATTTGGATGCAACTTAAAAACTGACTCCTAGGGATTTCATTACAGCTATAGGAAAATTTAGAGGATAGCCAAAGCAGAGAATAAATTTAACAGCAGATTGTACCACATATGTTGCCTTTTGGTCCATTCAGCATACATGAGAGCAGAACTGCTGTGTCCAGTATTAATGAAACGCCTCAAAACTGAAAATAAAATACAAAATGGCATCCCAGAATACAGGTCTGTTGTAGAAATAGAGTGGGAGGAAAAAGTGTGATATCCACTAAGAAAATGAGCAAAGGCAGGTGTTTCTATGTATAGAAAAAATGATAAATCTATTAGTTTTTCAACAGTACAAAAATGGACTGAATTGGTACAATTGTCTGGTACAGACTGAAGTACCCATGTTTTCACTCCAACCTGCTGTAAGCTGTAAATTCAGGCTTCTGCTGGTTATTATTTAGCAGGGTAACATGGTTCAGGGTTTGCATACAGCTGATCAGTGCTCCTCATGCAGTTCCTTGAGCTCTTTTGCATCAGAGCTATCAGAGTGCTTCATGTCCGAAGCATGTTGGTGTGAAACTGGCAGGTCAAGCTCATACTTCGGCTGTGTGGACAATAATTCTCCTACCTCCATCCTCCCGGGGAGGAAAATGGATTGATCTTGCAACAGGATGCCATTTCCTTTTCAGCTTTTACTTAATGGGCATCTATTTCTCAACTCACCAGGACATGGAGAAAAGACACCGTCTCATCAGAGACAATACAGAAGTCAGCAAATACTTGGAAAGACTTCAGCGGCAAAGAAGAAAAGTATCCAAATTAACGTTCCTCTATGATTTTTCACAGCAAATAAAGGACAAAATTAATCACTTTTTTTAAGAAAAGAGACAGCGCACCAATATTTCAAGTAGGTTTCACCTAGGGATCCAGGAATATGAAAGCTTTCTGTGCAGTTTTAAAGCAGTTGCTTCCATATGGGAAGAAGAGCAGTTTCTTTGAACTGCATAAATGAAGTCCTAAGTTGTACACAACTTCCAATATATGGTATCTTCTGTTATTTAGAAGCCGTATGATGTCTACATTTGGTTTGTTTTCATAGAACATTTACATATAGTTCTCACAGTTCACACTGTCGGAAATGTAACAGTTCTCCATACCATAACTCTTAGGGGACCATTTCTTGCCAAACACAAAGCTGTAGCTTTTTCTAATGGGTGACTGTTAAAATAGGCTTGACGACAGTTAGGGATGGACTGCAAGCGCAATTAAAATCAATTGTTCCTTAGGGTTTGGAAAGTGGAAATTGCCACTGGAAAAGTTATTACTAGGAGGAGTCTTTATTAGGCAATAATCTCCAAGGGCCAGCAAGAATGAAACAGTGACACCTCTTACATGTACATCTGCAAATCTTAATGCTGAAATCAGACAAGGATTCTTTTTTCCTTATTCTGAACAGCTTCAGGCAACCTCGCTGTCAGAGCATGGGTTAAACCAGAGACAAGGGTCAGCTTCAGGCAGCTGTCTTCTGAGAAACAAACCAAGAGTGAACATTGGGTCTTTAGGAGAAACAGATCTCATGAAGGAGAAATCATATAGGCTTCTAAGGAAATACAAGTTGTAAGAAGAATCACTTTCAGTTGTTTCAATCATTTATCAATGTCTACTATAATATCAGACAAACAAAAGAACTTCTGGAAACAAATGGATGCTAAGCTGCATTTTTTAATAGATAATACACTTGTATTTCAAAGCCTGTGTGCATACGCTGTGCTTACCAAGTCCTGATTTATTAAATCATAACAGAGGTAGAGTTGCAGCTTATTCCACCAACTCGTTTTTACCCACAGACATATCTTAATATTAATTTTAAATCAAACTGAAATAAAACACTACAGTACATTCAAAAATATTTGATTTGTTAAAATGTTACAGAACCTCCAATAAACTTAATGATTGGTTTTTTACTGTGATAAATAGAGAATAACTCAGGCTTAAGATCTACTTTGAATACCAATCAGTCCTCGTCCAACAGCATCAGCCAAACTGACATGTGGTATAAAAGTCACACGGATCTACCACAATTTAGTTTAAAAATCCAAATCCAATCAATAATATTGACAGTTGCAGGCAGATCATAAATTCACTGGAGTGAGTGTTTTGAATTTTGCACTAAGACATCACTGAAGTTTACAAAATCTATTTACTGTCTTTTTCAGGGCTAATTTCATTACCAACCATGAAGAAACAAGCTGATTAATGTTATTTTGGTCAAGAAGCTAAGCTTTTACGACTTAATTCAATTAGTCCTTCAGCACTGTACATAATTTCAGGAGGGATGGGGGGGAAGATGAGCTTTCAGGTATGTTTCCTTCCCCTTTCCGATGAGAATTAGGAACACAGTGCTTTGTGCTTGAATTTATTTCAAGTGCACTTTACATTATTCTATGGGGCCTTGAGCAGCCTGATCTAGTGGGAGGTGTCCCTGCCCATGGCAGGGGGCTTGGAACTGGATGATCTTTAAGGTCCCTTCCAACCCAAACCATTCCATGATTCTATACAGGGAAGCAGGAGACTGACAGGTATACAGGTGCTATTAATACTCTCGCTAAAGCAGATGCCTGCTACATCCATAATAATAGAAGCAAACTGAGCAGACTTTATCAATAGCATGTTTCAAACCCAATTATAAGCACAATAGAGCAGAATAGCTGTATAAGCATTCTTGTACTCAACTGTCCAGTAAACACAGCAACACCACTGCTATAACGGGACAGATCTTCACTGCCTGTGCCTCATGGCCCATTAGCCTTCTTACTAAGTTATGAGAACTTGCATGTAAACTGGAGATTGATACCAGGCATCTCTTGTTAGGAGACAGAAATTATGCGTGGGATAACAGCAAAAGCCTTGAAATCATTGGCACTGGTTGAAAGTGAAGACCTCAGAACTATCAAACAGCTCGCTGATGGCAATTAAGAGTCATTGAAAAAGTCCAGCCTCAAGAGCTGGGAAAAGACTGCTTTAGCTTCAAAAAAAAGAATTAGCAGTAGAGCAAGAAGGAAAACAAATAACACGCAAATCTCAGCCATGCAAGATGATAAAACACCTGCTATTGCTTGGGAAAGAAACCTCACGTTCCCAAACATTGTGAAGCACGTAGTCCAGGGCAAAGACCAAGGGCCGGGAGCCATCTAGAAACTCAAGTATCTTATTTAAGGACCAGACCCTACATTAGCGAGGGCAGGGGAGAGGATAAAGATGCTCACTGCAGTTCAAGGTTCCCTTATCAAAGAGCTCTTCAGCCTGGATAACCCTTGGAGCTAACTGTGTTGTTGTGTACAGATCCAGCTAATGCAGCATAAGGTCAAGCACTGAATGCTTTGAACACACAGTGATAATAATACGTAAGAATTATTAGTATAAAACGTGCTATTTATGAATGTGAGTCTAAAGGTTCTGTTTGAAGTGTTAAACTGGCTTGATTTATCAGTTTTCTCAACACTCCTATCACAGCAAGCTCTAACTGGCCTGTAAATACACGTATTCAGTTGCAACAGGCCTGACGGCTACTGTCCAAATAATGATAGGAGATTTATGAACAGCTGGAACTGGTCTCAAGATCATGTCAACACACAAAGAAAGACTCTTAGGTAATATGGCAACATCCCAAGAGCAAACAAGATTAGTGGAAGAAATGCAAGTGGCACTGTATTTATGAACTGTCTTCATGTTATAAAAGATGAGGCACTCCCTTCTCCATGTTGACTGGAGGGCTGATCAGAATTCATAGAATGGTTGGGATTGGAAGGCACCATGAAGGTCCAACCCCCCCCGCAGCGAGTAGGGATATCTTCAAACAGATCAGGTTGCTCACAGCCCCATCCAACCTGACCTTGCATGTTTCTAGGGATGGGGCATTCACCACCTCTCTGGGCAGCCCGTGCCAGTGATTCACCACTATCGGCAAAAAAAAAAAAAATTCTTCGTAGTATCTAAACTTCTCTTTTAGTCCAAAACCATTGCCCCTTGTCCTGTTGCTACAGGCCCTGCTAAGTTTTTCCCCATCTTTCTTATAATCCCCCTTTAAATATTGAAAGGCCAAAGCCAATCATGAGAAGAGAACCAAAAATAATAATTTGGAAGCAGAACAGGGGAGGGTTAACAAAAGGTATATTCACGTGTCACTTATGTTTTTGAAAGTTAAATAAAACAGAACTTTGAATGGGATGCCAAAGGACAAGAGTCATTGTATTTGACAAGCTTCTGCTTTAACACTGGACAGCAAGCCCCTGAAAAGTACACCTTTTGAGACACAACTAAGCAAGGAGTTCCTTAGCTGAAGAAAATACAACAATATTTGAAAAGGTACAATAAACACAATAAGCATCAATGAATCGGTCTTAGACTGCAGGCCACTGCAGGAAGTTACTCGCCTTGTTGAGCTCTCTTCTTATTTTCTCCGGACCAAACTGATCAAGGAAACGTCTGAAGTGAAATGCATCTATAGCAACAATTTCAGTGTAGCGTCGCTGCCATTCATCCCTAAAATTGGAGGGAGTAGAAAAGGTGATGACATTAGCTGTTTAATATCAGCCATAGAATTATGATGCAAAATGAGCAGCTCTGCAGGGAAGTTGGAAGCGGTTAGAAGCAGTTGGAAATGTGATCTCATAAGAGACAACAGAACACTGATTTGTCTTTGTGAGACGGGAATGAAAGCAGCATCAGAAAGGAGACAGGTCTCCCCGTACATTTAGAAACACTCTGGAGAGAATTTAGGCATCAACGTGAAACAAATCTAATTACACAGCACCATTTATTAAGTACACAAGAACACTGCAAGGTCAGAGAAAAGCACTTTGACTCTGCCTTCCTCCAACATTTAAATGAGAATGTGTGTTTCTATGCCAATTGGATAACACTATGATAAAATTGTTGGAGAAATAAATTCAAGAGCTCGGAGCTTTCTACTCTACTTGATGAAGTGCTTAGGGACATGGTTTAAGGGAGTGTTAGGAATGGTTGGACTCGATGATCCAGTGGGTCCTTTCCAACCTGGCGATTCTATGATTCTATGATTCAGATTCATGGTGTTAAATCTGCACTGTGGCACCTGCGGTGTTGTCAAACTTCCTGTGACATTACAATACAGAGTTCAGTCAGTATCTTAACACAAATGTGGATTAAACACATAACAGCAAACGATAGTTTAAGAACCAACATATTGGCAGATACCATTTATTAGCATTAGTATCTCATTATTAATATGAGATAACTTTCTTAGCTTGTTTGGCTTTACTGAAGAGAGCAAGGTCAAAGAGTCAAATTCTCTATTAAAGCGAATGCTAGGGAGTACTTAAGCACATGCTAGGAAGTATTTAAAGCACAGAGTTCACAAATCTACAACATTCATTTATTCCTTCACTTGAAATATTTATGTGGAACTTTACCTTGGGGTCTTATCTTCATGGCTTCTGGCCCACCGGTAGGTCTCTGCATAGCCTGTGTACTCACTGTACTGCTCAGTGCCTGAAACAAAGGATTTTCTGTATTACACATGATACGTGTACATATTTTTTCACTTGGCAAACCTTTCATAGCAATTGTTCCTTCTCCAAATGAACATGCAGCTCTTGAAAGTGATGGAAAAACAGAGATTCATAACTGCACCAAGAATACGAGACCTGGTGATCAGAGGAAGCTTCTGCTCCACCGACGATGTGCAGTATCCACCATAGAACATTACAGGTGCAGATCTAAGTATGCTGTCCAGTATGTAACAAGAAGACAGCTTCCAACTCTGCCACTCTCGAGTTCAATAGCTTCTCAATAAACTGCCTGTCACTTTTAAAGTTTCCCTAGCTAATACCTGGTTAAGAAAGATTGCCAGCCTTCGCACCACCAGCATTTTGCTTGTCTTTTTTCAGGTTACTATCTGTAAACATGATGATAAAATAGTCACTCCACTGTTGAAAACACCGCAACCCTACTTCATCACAATTTAGCCCGTGTCTGGGCTGACAGTTCAGGAAACACGAGAAGAAAAATAGAGGGAGATTCAAAATTGTATGCACAGAGCTTTACGTTTATACATTTTATTTAACAAAATTTAAATGCATAAAGGCAAAAGAAACCCTGATGGTCAGAAGCCAAGCAGATTTCCGGCACACCACTGTTATCCAGCTTGTTGCCTTCCAGGACAGGCAGGGCTGTTACACTTCTTAGTCTCATTGCTCAATAAATCAACTCTTTCTCTTGTAATTGTTTCACCTTGCACTAGAGCTGCTGACACAAGTGCTCAGATATCACAGCAATTAGCGGCACTGAATGGACCGAAAGGCCACTGCTCTCAGCTGTGGCGGTCAGGAACAAGAAGCTCCTTCTGTAAAAGCCCAAGGACCTGCAAACCCACAGTTTGGAACATACTTGGCTGCTCTGTGAATAAGTCCAGTGGAGCATCTTGGCCAGCATTAAGGAAGTAAGAAAACAGCTCAGTAAGACCTCCAGTAATTAACCATTATGCTCTGCTATGCCAACTGCTTTCCAAAGGTTATCCCAAGACCATGGAGGAAAGCATTTTAAGTGAGAGTAAGGATCATAACCTTTCTAACACGCTGTCTTTTACCCCATTTTGCCAAACTTCAGGGTGCTGCTTCAAAACCTGGGAACGCACAAATGCTTCAAAGAAACAGTCCTAATGTTATGCCACAGCAAAATCACAACTTCCCCCCTTGTTTTAAGCTCACAACAGGTGAATTTCAGAAGTAGGGGACTGAAAAGAATGCGTTGTTTGGAAAATTTCAGCTCATTCAGGTATGGCTTGGCACAAGTTACAGACAGGAAGAGTAAGAAGAGAACTGTTAAGCAACCCCATAACGAGAGTGACACTAGTTCTGCCTACTAATTTAACAGGAAGAACAAGTTTTAGAAGGAGGTGGAAGCTGACAGCACAAAACATCTGATTACTAAGACTACGGCACAGATCAGTGATGCTCTGAGAATGCAAATGTTTAAACTTAAATCTCAAAGTGTTTCAATCTCTAAATAATAATAAAATAAAACAATCAGAAACATATACTCATCCACTTTTAACCTCATCTGAAAAGGGAATTTGAATGTTTGCTTTCAGTAGCTCAAGCACAGGAAACACAAGTTGTTAAAAATTGTTTGAAGTTACTCATATACTTCCAGACATTTTCCTCATTTACCCAAATTCATTTTAACTGAAAAGACTTCTCAGCGCTTCTTTAATTCCTCTGCCCTATTACCCACTCACTACGTATTAAGATTTGCCAGGATGATTTAACCACACCGAAGGCACACAAACTGCACTCAAGGCTATTTTAAACAGTTGCCATGTAAAATGAGTGGGATGGTCAGATTCCTCAACTGAGGATTCCCTTCCTGTTACAAAACCAAAGTCTCTCAAATTGTAATTGCAGAATATGCCTATGAATTCACACACATCCATGTTCTCATACAAAGCACAACTGCGAGCAGTTCAGAAGTCAGACTTCTATAGACCTTCAGCAAGACTTTCCTTGACCCAGATAAAATTCAGTTTTACTGATTGCTTGGGAAAATGGTCTGAACAAAGAGTAAGACAAGACAGACAAGGGAAGTCTGTGACTTCTCCAACAGCTCCCTTAGGGAACAAGCTAACAAAACATCCAGCTTTGGAAAGCAAGTACTTCCTTTGGTGTCTAGCATGTGGAAAGAACAGACTAGGTTATCAAGACAGCATAACAGGATAGATTAAATGACAGCCAAAGTATTAAGCTGACTTTTTCGAGGTTCATTGTTTTCATTAATTTTCACGGAAGTGCAGTGTCTGATGACGAAAGCATCAGGAAACAAACAATCAAACAAGCAGATACACATATATATCAAAAAAATCAATAACAGAGACACTCAAAGAAATCACACTAACTCTTAACTCAAGAAAACCAAAGTAACTCTTAACTTCCAGAAAACCAAAGTTAATGAAAATCAATGGGTTTTTTAAGTCAAGCTTTGGAAATCTGTCGGACAGAAATGGTTATACAACTGGCAGCACTTTTGCCAGTGAACTGCTGGGACACAGAATCACAGAGTCATTTGGTTGGAAAAGACCTCTCAGATCATCGAGTACCAGTCCACTACTAAACCATATCCCTGCGCGCTTCATCCACCCATCTTTTGAATACCTCCAGGGATGGGGATTTGACCACTTCTATCTTCCAATACCTGACAGAAAACTACTGTGGCTGGGAGAACAGAAGCAGTATGAGATAAACTGAATATCGTAATGCTTCTGAAGAATGTATTTTCTTCCCATAAAAAAAAAAATAAAGGGGTAAAATCCCCAGGGCCTAATATAGCATAATGGCACAAGCTCCATCAGAACTGTAAAAACAAGCTACAAAACCTACCTCAAGTCAAAAGGAAGTACCTACATATATCAGTCAAAAATACATTCTTTGTGAAATTCTTAATAGTTCAGCATCAGACAAACAGCAAAATTGCCAAGGGTTGGTGATTATGGGACCTCAGGCACCTAAAAAGCATTGCAATTAATACTAAAAATACATATGCCTTTCTCAGACTCCAGAGTCCAGCTTCTCACTTGCAGGTGATCTATACGGCATTATAAAGTTCTCAAGGATTGGGAAAACCCCCATCATGCTGTCCCTCGAGCATTTCTTAGGAGCTAGAAACAATAACTCTGAAGAGGCAGCACCACCAGTACTGAATAAAAAGCAGCATATGTGAAAAAAACACATGTGCATTTATATTTGTGGCTACAAAATGATCCACATTTACTGCAAAAAGTGAGGGGCAGGTCCTTCTTTGCCTTCGAGGGATGTGATTCTCCCCCTGTACTCTGCTCTCATGAGACCCCACCTGAAGTCCCGCATTCAGTTCTGGAATCCCCAAAATAAGGATATGGAACCGTTGGAATGGGTCCAGAGGCAGCCATGAAGATGATCCCTGGCTTGGAGCAGCTCTGCTATGAGGACCAGCTGAGTGAGTTGGGGTTATTGAGCCTGGAGAAGAGAGGGCTCTGTGGAGAATTCATAGCGACCTTCCAGTACTGAAAGAGGCTACGGGAAGGCTGGGAAGAGACTTTTACAAGGTCATGGAATAACGGGATGAGAAGGAATGTCTTTAAATTGGAGCGGGAAAGATTTAGATTGGACATTAGGAAGAAATTCATGACGAGAGTGGTGAGGCCCCGGCACAAGTTGCTCAGGGAAGTTGTGGATGCCCCATCCCTGGGAGTGTTCAAGGCTGGGCTGGAGGGGCCCTTGAGCAATGAGCGGGAAGTGTCCCTGCCCATGGCAGGGGGGTTGGAACTGGATGATCTTTAAAGTCCCAAAGCATTCTATGATTATCTTGCACCAACATCAGTTTTCTGGCTGTCCAGGCAGTGGCACAATCAGCCTGCTAAATCCAGCCGAAAACCAACTTTCCCCTCCGAGTAAAATTTCAGCTGAATTAATTATCTGATCTCATTTACTGCATGGGTAATGTGTTTAGGGATCTTACAATGCATCACTAAGATGCTGTCAGGAGTGGCTGTTGTTCAATTTGCAGATTTTAAACAAACAATGGACTCTGCTTCCTCTGCTCTTAACGCTGCACAAGTGTAGGTGAACACAAAAAGGAAAAAACCTGTATGAAACCCACTGCCACTTATTCACAGCTCTACCAGGAATGCAGCCATGTGAATCTCTGGCATTGCTGCTGACATTGCCGTAGGAAGACATCTGTGTTGAAGAACTTGGCTGTTTGCATGACTAGTTCCACATTCATGACAGCAATGATCTTAACCAGATCCTGTGCAATCACAACAAATTTAATTTCTCTCCAATTTCTCCGTCTTCTGCAATCTTCAGCTGCGCAGCCATTATATCCATTAGGCCGCTGAGTCAAGATGCATCACAAAGAATGTAATTTATCAAGAGCATTATGACAAACAGTGGCAACTTGGCCAAGAACTAAGGTGGAAGAGCTCCAGGGATGAAATGAAAGTGATGGAATGGCCATTTCCACTAGAGCAGAACACCATCCCACAAATGCTAATTGCAAAACAGTATAAAGTACTCAAGAAAACTAAAAGAATATTGTTGCAGTGAAAAAGCATCCTCACCTTTACTTGTTCGTGCCAAATCAGTATTTTTTTGCAGGGGAATGGAAGACATTAAGTGTTTTCCCTTGATCAGTTACTGCACAGGCTGATGGCTGAGCTCTGGTTTTACCCTCCCCAGAAGGACGGTGCTTAAATGTGTTAATCTCGTTACAGGAGCATAAAAAATGCACACCAGAAATCAGCCAAGGATTTTCTGACTCATTTGTTTAAAAGGGAATCACAAAAGCCAATTTAGCAACAAGTATCCACAGAAAAAGCATTCATTTTGGCAGGATAGAAAAAACAAAATAAAACACTGTCTTAAAGATTACCAAGTATAAGACTGAAAATCAAAGATGCTCTGCCCGGTACAATCAATAGCTCAAGACAGAGGAAGATTCACACAACCTACGCTCCAATTTCTGCTGCGCAGGCGCATGACAGAAAGAAGTGCTTTGGAAGGACTTTTCCAAGAAATGTGTTCTAATACTAGTACAAATTCCTGACTGTTGAGGCAGCTCAGGTAACTAAACCCAACATTTTTGCTGTAGCAGACTTAAAATTGTAAAATATACATGATCTGCTAGAATATTTGCCCATAGGACCTGTCTGATCAAATACGTTTTCTTTCTAACTGTTCTTTGGAGTAAGTAAAAAATATCGCAGCACCATTTTATTTTGCAGTCATGAAAAACGCTCACTGTGTTCCCGCAAGCAGAACTGACATAAACAGAACGACCTGGGCCTCCCTGGTTCTCTGTTAATAGTGACATTTGATGTTCTTATCCAAAGGATAATAATACATTCCCATTTCTACAACAGAGGTAGAAACAAAAAGAAAACCACTTTCAGTAGAGCACTGGGCAGAGAGCGAATCTCCACAGACAGCCCCTCAACACCACACTGGAGAACATTTTAGGTTTTGATCTTCTGATTACAAACCCACAACTAACTCATAAGTAACAAACAAACATGCACAACTTGAAAGATCAAAATCTTGAAAGAAAAATCCTTAAGAAACATTTTCTAACTTTCTACCCTTTTTAATGGATTTAAAGCTGATTTCCTCCTCTTCCACTTCCTCCCCATTTTGTAACTAGAAGGCAGTTCCTCTCCTCAGAGTTTTCAATCCCATTGGTCACACCAAATGTTACAATTTCCACACTGGAAATTTCCTGCCATGGATCAGGTTGCTTAAAGCCTCATGGAACCAGGCCTTAAACACCTCCAGGTATGGGGCAGCCACAACTTCCCTGGGCAACCTGTGCCAGTGCCTCCTCACCCTCACAGAAAAACATTTCTTTCTGACCTAATCTAAATCTCCTCTCTTTTGGCTTAAAATCATTCCCCCTTGTCCTATCCCTGCACTCCCTGATAAAAAGCCCCTACCCAGCTTTCCTGCATGCCCTCTTTAATGGAAGGTTGCTATAATGTCTCTGCAGAGCCTTCTCTCCTCTAGGCTGAACAACCCCAACTCTCTCATCTTGTTCTCACAGCAGAGGTGCTCCAGCCCTGGGAACATCTTTGCGGCCTCCTCTGGACTTACTCTAACAGATTGATGTCCCTCCTCTGTTGAGGATTCCAGAACTGAACGCAGGGCTCTAGGTGAGGTCTCACCAGAGCAGAGGGGTAGAATCTCCTCCCTCGCCCTCCTGGTCACACTTCTTGTGACGCAGCCCAGGACATGGCTGGCTTTCTGGGCCACAAACTCATTTTACTGGCTCATGTTGAGCTTCCACTAGCACACTAAACATACTATGAACCTTTAACTTGAAATAGTTTCCAAATACAAAACCAGAATGAGGTGTGAAGCATTTTCTGCAAAGACTAACCTGTGATGATAAGACATTCATTGTGATCCAAGACTTCAGTGATGAGCCTTGATACAATCAGCTCTGGGTTGATTAAAAAACGAATCTCTTCTTGTACCAGTCCTGCCCCAGTCACACCACCTCCAACAAAACGGTTTGCAAAATCAACCTAACAAAAATATATTCAAGAGTATTAGGAGACAAGCAAACAGTACAAAACCCTTCCATTTGCCAAGGTAAACAAAACCTTGTATGAATTTAATAATTCTATTGAAATCTGCTGCTACCACTTAAAAATACCCACGGCAGAACAGAGCGTGATTAACAGCTTTCCTTGCTTGCCTTTCTGCTTCTCCAAAAGCTTAACGCAAGTGAGATATTACACAGCAAAAACAACATTTTGCATCTCAAATGCTTTGAATCCAAGTTTTGTGGGTTTTCTCCAAAGAGTTTTGTGCTTTTCTTAAATAAGTGTATATTTAAGAAGAAAAAATATTTCAGTAAATGTGAAAGATGAAAATAGCAAATTGCAGTATTCTTCTTGCATTTTGTGGACACTGAAGAATCAACCTTCACTTAAGAAGGTTGTCTTTCAATAAGCATTCTGCCCTCGCTGTCCACACTGAAGCATTTTTCGATCAGTACTGCCCGTGTACCAGCTGTTCTGCACCTAAAAGAATCTCCCATGAATTCTCTTTGAAATGCACTTGAACCAGGCAAGTAATTTTGATCGTTACGGTTCCTGCTTCAAACAAGAGAAGCTGGACTATTTTTGCTGCAATAATACGTATTTTGCAAATCACATATTTATACAAACAGTTACAAAAAAGATATGGTCTATTCAATTAAGTGATTACTGTTTACCAAATTAACTGTCCATACAAATGTATAATTTTTAGAAGTCACTTCATCTTTCAAACGCTATTACCTTCTTACTGGTTTTATTCAGACAGCTGATGAGAGCATATTTACAAGAGGGGAACAGAAGTTGCTGGAGGGACATGAACACCTGTGTAGATCACAAACCAATACCTGAGTCAGATACAAGTCTAAAGCACTCTGAGAGCCGGCCATTGCAATAGCAAGCATTCCTGAACTCAGCCCTGAAAGTATCAACAGACCCCAGTTTTGCTGAACTTGACTACGATACAAAAAACTAACAAAAACTAACCAAATGTTCCCTGCATCAGGGCCTCAAATGCACTCTACCTGTGCTGCACAGCCTCACCTCCTCTGCTGACACCCACTTGCTGACTTGATATCTAGGGCTGACACTGGTCACCTTGCCTTCGTCTGATGACCACCAGCCCATCAGCAGAAACTGTTACTGTCACATCTCTGCTCTGCTTGCCCCATCCAGTGGCCCTGCCAGCTGAGGCTGGGGTCACTGTGACTCCTGCAGTACCTTGCTTTGGTCACCCCACCTCTTCCTGGAGTGAATGCTCCTCATCTGAGTGGAGATGTTTTGTTTGGTAAGACTCAAAATGGCCAGGAGGAAAAATACTGTGTCCTTGGCAATATTCACTTTTACAGAGTGCAACAGTACACAAAAAGCCATAATTCAATCTTCTCTCACCTCTGAGGTTACGCTATAGTTTAATAGAGAGAGAGCAGATAATTTCCTGCTGCCTGGCACAGAAGGACCTGAGGGTGTTGGTCGACAGCCGGCTAAACAAAAGCCAGCAGTGTGCCCAGGTGGCCAAGAAGGCCAATAGCATCCTGGATTGTATCAGAAAAGGTGGGGCCAGCAGGACCAGGAAAGTGATTGTGCCCCTGTACTCGGCATAGGTGACGCTCCACCTTTAATACTGTGTTCAGTTTTGGGCCTCTCACAACAAGAAGGATATTAAGGTGCTGCAGCATGTTGAGAGAAGGGCAAAGCTGGTGAAGGGGTTGGAGAACAAGTCTTAGGAGCAGCGGCTGAGGAAACTGGTGCTGTTTAGCCTGGAGGAGGCTAAGGGGAGACCTTATCACTGTCCACAACTGCCTGAAAGGAGATTGTGGTGAGGCAGGTGTTGGTCTTTTCTCCCAAGTAACAAGTGACAGGAGAGAGGAAATGGCCTCAAATTGCACCAGGGGAGGTTCAGATTGGATAACAGGAAACATTTCTTCACCAAAAGGGTTCTCAAGCACTGGCAGAGGATGCCCAGGGAAGTGATTGGGTCACCATCCCTAGAAGGATTCAAAAGACGGGTAGATGAGGTGCTCAGGGACACGGTTTAGTAGTGGACAGGAACGGTTGGATGAGATGATCTCAAAGAACTTTTCCAACCAAATGATTCTATGATAAGTGGTTATTACTGAGCAGATGCTAAGTTCTTACTAATTTCAATACACATTTAAGTGCTGAAGTTTCATAAAGCCATGAGACACTGAAGTCTGAGCAAAAAGCATCACTGAAAACAGTCCCCCCTCTTCTCCCTCCTCCCTTTCCTTTGCAGGACTTGTTCCTGGCTAAAGAAGTCATAATTTATTTTTTTTTTTTAATAACCTAACTCTGGAAGGCAGACTTTATTTTCTCTCAAAAGAAAAGCAAAACGCAAACAACTAATTTGCAAGCTCAGATGTGTTCCTTGCTATAGATATGGACAGGACATCCTCCTCACGCATTTCTTTTGCTGACTGGCTCCCAGATGGAAACAGTGGGGCTGGCAGCAGCAGGGAAGTCTCCTGAACCACTGACCTGGTCACTGCCTGGGGCACAAGAATAATTTCTTAAAAATAAATCAAAACCCTTGACAACTCATCAAAATCACAGCCTGAAACTTTCTTGTCAATCTCTGATCCTGGCTTGAACCAAAGACCTGAAGCTGTCCAGGGCTTGTGATTTTCTGTCAGCTCTTTCTGTACCAGGTACATGTGCAAACCTAGATGAGCTGGGGAATACTGACAGCACTAAGACTGCCCACGGAATTAATTTTGACGCTTCTTTTATGCTGCATAATATCTTGTCATATAAGTCTATTTATGATAAATATATAACATTGTTAAACTGGCAGATTATAAACATATGACAAAAACATGACATAAGGCACATACACTGTTTTCTGCACTTACCTGTAGCATACCATGTCCATTGCTTTCGATGGTGCCTTCATAGGTGACATGCAATCTAGACAGCTTTTTCTGAGACCTGTCATTGAGGAAAAACATTGTACAGGAAGGATAATTATATAATCTCCACGGCAAGACATCAATTTTAAAAGAAAACCCATCCAAACCTAAAATTCTCACACACCTTTAACATAAGGTGGTTTATAAAAAAACCTTCATGGACTAAAGAAAATGCATTTGCCTTTCAAAAACAATTTGTAAAATTTTAACAGTCAGTTGTTCAGCTTCTCCGCCTCTTTCACCATAAACCCCCACATTCAAAATAGAAGCTCTACATTTTTCAGACAAGTTTGTCCCACATTAACTTGCTAACAAGCAGGAAAGCTGCCGCACTTCTGTTTTCATGCTCGTTATCACCCATACTTCATTGTATTTCCTGTCATTTCTGAATTCAAGTCATACCTCTCAGTTTTCCCCACTCAAGCAACAGCAGCAAACATGTGCTGCTGTTTTCAAAATTCACTTAAGTCTTATTGGCTTCACAGGCAAACAAATATCCTGGAAAACTCAGGGCACTCAAAACTACTCATGGCAGTTCACCCACTTCCCTCCGAACTCCTCTCCATAACAATCCATACCAAGTATTGTTTTCAATAGTACTTCCAGGCTTGAATCAATTCAATATGAATGGGATTTGGTTATCATTGATTTAAGAAATTTCTTCCATTAACAGGATGTTTGACTCACCTTTCCCAGTCTGGAAACTCCTGCAGACACTGCCTTGTAAACGTCACCAATCCTGTAGGTTCTGCAGGGAAACCAACCCCACAGGAAAACACATTAACTGCTGGAGCTTTAGTCCTTGCATTATTTTAAGTGGTAAGCTTTTAAAACTACAAAAAACATCATTCTTGGCACAAACACAACAGCTTAACTTTCCTCAAGAGCAGTTTTGAGTCTTCCCCTGACAGTCCATGTTCAAGTAACACAAAGACAGAAATATTCACTCCTCCCTTTGGAGTTTGAGAATTTTTCATTTCCCAAATCAAGGGAAAAATATTTCTTAAATATTTTCATTTAAATTGTGAACACGACCAGAGAGACTCAATAGTTGAATTTAAAATAAAATGTGCTGCCACTTAGAAAAAAGGGACTGTGAGCCTTTAAAGGTAAATACTGCTCAATGTCAACAGACAATTCTGAGTACTCAGCCCATGGGTAGATGAAGCAGCAGCTCGTATTTCCAAGGAAGTCCTACTAAGCCAAAAAAGATGCAATGTTAGTGGATTCCACATCAGGCCATTTTTCAGCCCTGCTGAGATGCCAGTGAAATTCACTGTATTTCAGCTGAGAAAAGAATCATAGAATAGTTTGTGTTGGAAGGGACCTTAATGATCATCTAGTTCCAACCCCTCTGCCATATGGAGGGACATCCCACTAAATCAGACTGCCCAAGGCCCCATCCAGCCTGGCCTTGAACACCTCCAGGGATGGGGCAGCCACAATTTCCTTTGGCAACCTGTTCCAGTGTCTCACCACTCTCACGGTGAAGAAATTCTTCCTATAAGACTCCTGCCCTTAAGAGAAAAAGGGGAGCCATTGCTTGTTGCAGGAAGGATGCGTTACCTTTTCTCCTTATTTTACTCAAAAAAGTTGAGCTTTGCAACAGAAAGAAAATATCAACCTTTTATTAGGTTGAGACTCATTTCTTTTGAGACTCATTCCTTTGCTCCAGTAGGTCTATTGCTGGCAAAAAACATTCACAACAGTATGAAAAGCATAAACGTATCCTTCCAAAAGCCTTAAAAAATCCTATGCTGTTCTTCAAAATTATAGGAGTTTAGTGAAAAAAAAAAAGGCTTACTTGCTCTTAAAAAAGTGCACAGATTTCAGAAATCAAGTGCTTTTCCACAAGGGACTGGCGATATATTAAATATTAGAGCATTCACCCTCTGAGCACAAAGTTGTCAGTTGACAAGAGTGTCCACTGTGTTCCTTGACAAGGAAACCAATTACCATTTACAATAAAGAGAGTTGGAAAATTATTACAGTAATTTATAGACCTAAATTACTTTAGTCTTATTGATTATTTGAAACAAAACCAAGGAATGGGTCTTTTAAAGGTATGATAGGTATTTTTAATTCAAGAAAAGAGCAGTCATGAATCTCATTTAAAGTTATGATGTTAGGAAATCTAAAACAGTCGCTTCATAAAGCAAGTTCCCAACAGGTTCCATATGCAGAGGGGGGTCAGGGACAGCTGCTTAGATTTAGGATTTGGTTTGCATGAAGATGTTATTACTCAAGCCTAAAGAAGTTGGTACATGGTCCCAGTCCCACATTGATCACAATTTACTTTTTACCTCAGAGATTTAGGTCTATTCACACTGCTGAAAGTTTGACACAGGAAGTAGCTGCCTTTAATTTGTGGTGACTTAAAATGAACTGAAGACTGAACCAAGCAAAGGGATTTCCATATTGAATAGGTTAAAGCCGTCTTCCTTTTTAAACAAACCCTTCTGAGAAAATACGAAGCCAAGACTGAAATACTGACACAAAGTTCTTCAAAAAAATACTCTAATAAGGATATTGCTGCAGATGTGATGTATGCTGCTGCAGCAGCCTCCCTTTGTCCCCTCAAATACAACAAAAAAGCTCTCTCAGTTCTCACAACAAATCTAATTTTTAAAGCTGATGCAGGTGTTCAATTTCATGGCAACAACAGAATATCTGACTATGCACACTAAGAAAAACATCACGCTGACTTCTAAAGGATTTGGGGATTTCAGTTCTTGCTATCACTTGTTTTACCCAAACTGGGCAAATTTCCCAACAGCTTTGCTTTGAGATAATAGAAGAGGAAAACCTGAAATATCAACACAACTAGGGGAAATTCCCTCTGAACTACAAACATTACAGTCAAAGGACTAAACAAGCATATTGCAGGAAACCTGAAACTTGATATAGGATCTTTAAGCCTGTGACTTCAATTGTGCCAAGTTCCCTCTAAATTCTCACTCTGATGCGGTGCAGCAAGTAGCTGCATATATTACAAACATTATATATCTGTATATGTACATATATACATTTATACACACACACTTTATATGTATATTTATAAAGAGAGGTGAAAAAATATCTTTTTATATTTTACATATCCCCCCACATGTGCTTCTTAGAAACAAGGAAACAGAATAAGGTCTGTGCAAAAAGATTAACTGCATGCATCATCTACATGAGAAGAAGTGCCACTAGTATGAATATCAGTGTATTCAGCAAACTGGCTTTTGTTACACACTTCCAACACAATGCTGCATAGCCATTCCTAAGTTTAATGGCCTAAGATTTTCATTTATCTACTTTGTAGTTCAAGAAAAGAATAAAGGATATACTTTTTTCTGTGACTCTCCGAAAATAACAGAAAAGGGTCTTAAGTTTCTCAGGCTTCCTTGGTGACCGTCCTTCAAACAATCTGAAAAACAAGAAATAAAAGCAATTCATTAGATTTCAGGGATATAGTGCATAGTAATTAGGCTGCTTACTAATTGTGATTTGATTTTTTAACTATTATGTGCATATTTCAAACAGCCTTGCATTTAAATACTTTGCTGTGGAAAGAACCCTCTAGACAGCCCCTCTGTTGTCTTTAGGACCAACGAGTTCGTTCACTTGCTAAGATTCCAATGAAGACACTGAGTGAATGCCTATCTCACTGACACTGATTTTGTAATATCAAACAACATGATTTCATTATGAACATCTAGGAGAGCTACTAGTTTGAGTTGCAACAGACTAGGTTTGATTAAAATACATGACTGAGGGGTGAAAGTATATGTTGAGTACTCCAAGGTCCACATCTTACCCTACTTTCAGCTCAGTGAGTTGCAGAGCATTAATGCAACCATACTGCTTTCAAGAGCTGCACTGCACCAGAAGTGCTTCTAAAGAAAAGAACCCACTCCTAGCAGAAACAGCTTCATCCACTGGGCTACTACAGGGTTCTAAGCATCAAAAAGCAGCACCTATTTTCAGCCATTAAGTGAATGCATTCTTTCAAGGTTAGCTGAAATACTTTTACTGCATCATCTATCTTCCAGCAATTTGAACACGCATTACTTAATTTCACTTCCAACAAAGTGACATGGCATTGTTATTGGCAATACTTAATGGAATTTATCTGGAAGCAAGAATAGCAGCGACTTCAGAAATAATATCCTTTGAGTAGGAAGTTGACTAAAAGACGTCTGATACAGCAAAAGCCCCAAGGACATAAGATCCCCCCCAACAAAGAGGCTAAGTATGAATGACACAACATTATTCATTTGTTTCCATATACTGGAATGACAACTCGCCTTTAAAACCAGACCGCTGTCAGATGGATTGAGCTTTTAGTAGTGAAATGAACTAGATTTTTTTGGTATATAAAAGTTCTTATGAAGTACAGATGCTGAAGAGAACCATTTCATCCAAAAAATCTATATTAAGTCACAAAAGCCAATTGTAAAGAGTTTAATAATGTTTTATGGAAACTTTTTTATTCTTTGAATAAGGAATCAGGACTTGAAGAAAGAAAACTTCAGACTTGTACGGTCTAATTTAAAATGGGCAAACATGCAATTTCTATCAAGGGCTTGCGCTTGCACAACTAATAAGGGGTTCCTAAAAGGAAGAGCTGGGAGGGGCGCACGTCTTGCCTAAATGATCTCCAACCTTTTATCTGGAAGTCTCACTTGGTACAAATGCTTTAAAGTGCTTAACTGATCTCTTAGTCAAATCATGCCTTTACTTGGTTTTTGCCTCTTTTCATCAAATAGAAATCTTGCTTATGTCACAGACTCTCAGAAGAGGGTTCTTCACATCACAAAGGTGACACAAGATTCGGCATAACCAGCAGATCAGGCAGGAGAAGTTCGGAACTGGTAAAACCATACCTGACATTAGTCAGGTCAACCTAAAAGGCAATGACAAGAGGCAGACGAACTTGGTCTCATCCATTACAATTACTCACCAAAACACAGTCACTCTGTCAAGTAGGGAATTTCAAACAAAGCTTTGTTAAAATCTTAAGTGTTCAGCATTGGCTTGCCTTTTCTCTTGTTAAAAGAGAAACCTACCTCTTCTTTCTCTGGGATCAAAGCCAGAGTAATGCTGATCTGCTTCTGAAAGACCTCATTTACAGCAGGTATCTATTTCTGAACCGCCACCTACAACTACAATAATGGAGATGAGAGATCTGTATGTCTGTTTTAGCTCTATACAGTTGGGTAAAAACCACAGGGTAGCACAACAGAATGGGAAGAGCACTGAGTCTCAGGACAGCCACCCCTTGCTGTAGAGGGATACTCCATATAGCAGGAATAGAAGAATACTGTGGTGTTCAAAATTATTTTGACCTAGTAGCTTTATGCATCCAGTAACTACATGCATGGGATCTTTTATAGCACAAGAGCTCTCATCATTCTTCTCCTCCTCAAAAAGCATTACTTTTTTTTCGCTACAACACAACAGGAATTATGATTTTCAATGCTTTTACACCCAAAATCCTAAGTGGAAACCACATTTCCTGACAGAAGAACTCCAGGCCAAAACCCATTAATTCCAATTAGAGAACTCATCCAAATGAAGTGCTCTGTAAATCAAATGCAAAGCACTGCAAGCCCCCTTTCAGCTGTAGCAAGTGAAATATTGCTAGCAACTGCATACGTAAGCTGTTCCGCTTTGTACAAGATGTTCCCGCTGCCACGCAGCAAACTCCAATTTAGCCGGATTGGAGCTAAGTAAGCTTGCAGGGCTGAGCACCAAACAGCTGCAAATTTATCTTTGGCTTCCAAGCCATGGTAGTGGCAATGTTAATAAGATAAATGACCTCTACAGAGATACACGCAAGTATTCAGGGAATCAAGGTTAGAGAGTTAAAAACATAGGAAAGCAGATCGCTGAGCAGTGTCATAAACACAGTACGTTGTTAAAGTCGTTGTGGCTAAGTGAAAACTCTTCCCTGGCAAATATTCAGATGCTTATTTAAATTGTTCTGAAGATAAATCCTACAAATAAGAAACATATCATTATTAGATTATTATTATTATTATTATAACCGATACTGTGGAAAGTAAAAAAAATTACTCAAAAACTGTCAAGAAATGCACAGTAAAGTAACAGTAAAGTTACAAGGCAAAAGTTATACTGTTTCAATAAATATAAAAATGTGTGTTTGTTTTGCATTATAGTAACTTGGAACGGTTTGGGTTGGAAGGGACCTTAAAGCCCATCCAGTTCCATTTCCCTGCAATGGGCAGGGACACCTCCAACTAGACCAGGCTGCTCAAAGCCCCACCCAACCTGGCCTTGAACACCTTCAGGGATGGGGCATTTACAACTTCCCTGGACAACCTGTTCCAGTGCCTCATCACATCCATCATGAAGAATTTCTTCCTAACGTCTAATCTAAATCTTCCTAAAGATTTCCTAAACTTTTAGGGTAGAAAAAAGCATTTAAAAAGCACAATCAATCTTCTAGTTTTTGCAGTCTCATTGACTGCAAACTCACAACTGTCTGATTTTCAACCAACATTTCTGCCTTAGAAAGCTAGAGCCAAAAGCTCTAACGAACCTGCTCTTTAGTCCTTCAAGTGCAGAGTCCAGCAGCAAATCTGCATGGTACTTCTAACGGTGCATTTCCAATGACATGACACCAGCATGATTTAACATTACAGCTACACAAAAATGACCTTGGCATACATAACAGTTTCTTGGGGAAAAGCTGAGCCAGCTTAAGTAAACAGTTTCAAAATACACTGTTTCTGATTAAGAGGTAATTAAAATACAGTATTTACTTCTAGAATTTAATTTCTAAGGAGCCAACTTGATCCAAAAGTTACTTGAAGAACCAGCTCCAGGAATTTTCATGAAGGAGCCATCACAGTCACATGGTTTAACCTCCCAGCTAAATAATTTCATATCAGCATTTCCATCTCCAGCCTGGATCTTCCCATCCCCAGGCTGTGCTTCCTTCAAATACTTCTTTTCAAAGAATATAATCAGGGCTCAACGTTGAAATGTGAGCCTAATATAAGACTCAAAGCTGTTCACACTAACAACGTGCAAAAATCTACAGTAGGGATTATACTTCAAAGAACACTTCCCATTTGTAAATCCATGGCAGCTTATGTGCACTGTTTGCAAAAGCGTGGATTCTATACTTACAGTCTCCACAATTAACTGTGTGCTTTCTCTTAACTACCACAGGCACTAAAAAGTACCTTTTTCTTTATCACTCCAGCTGATGGCACTTGTATTGACTCATGCATTTTAGTGTGATCTCACCAAAGATAACACAGCTCTTAAACAAGTGCAAGAGATTTTACCAAAACCTCATTTCCCTCCTACAAATGAAAGCAGAAGAAGGATTTACAAGGAAGCAGTGCGGACACAGGAATTTCACCCAGTAAGCAGGGGGAAGGATGGAAAGTTAAGGCAGAAATGAAAATCCTGAATAGAGCTAATCACTAAACAAAGCTCTAGTCTAATGTACAGTATGACAAAACACTTGGGAAGAAGAATAAACCAAGCATCTTGGGTTTGTATCTTGTTGCATTTCAAGCCTAAACTTTTATGATCTATACAGGCGGGGGGTGGGGGTGGGGAGAAGGAATACCACGCTTACGTATGTTGATGTCAAATCTGTATTCCTCCTCATGTGACTGAGGGGTGTTTTCATTAAAAGGCCAAACATTCTCAATTGCAACAAATCTCAAAGGGAGCTACAAAAATTTCATTCTGATACATGGAACCCTAAAAGAAAAACTAACAGTGTTGAATGGCACAATAAGCTCATCATTTCAGATTACACACCGGGGAGCACACAGGAAGGATCTCTTCCATCTTTCTCCTGTAATTGTTTTCCCCTGGGGAAAAACAAAAAGGTAGAGTTCCACAAACAGAAGAGAAAAACAAAACTTTTTCAAAAACAGTGTCATATTTGCAGTTCAGTATTTTTGCACGCTTTGATCTGCAATGCTAAACACAGTTGATCAGTTTGTTTCAATAAGGGTTCTGTCACAATATGATTTGACATTTTTACTCAGTTGTGCTCAAAGTAACCCTTGTCACAGGTGTTTTAAAGACCACCTATCAATACCAGGGTAGCTAATGTCTAGGAAATCTGTATGCCTTAAAGCATACACAGAGAGAATCCCATCACATAATAGCTGGAATGTGTATATAGGGATGTGTGCTTATTACACGACTGCACAGGACAGAGAACAATCTCCTTCAGTCTCTAAATTCATGAAAGCAATTCAGCCGACCACATAGGAATAACTAGAATTGCAGTGATCCCCTGTATCCTGGAAAGCTGTTCCAAATGACTGTGTACTGGGTGAGACTCCACCCATACAGAAAAGCTTATCTGCCTTGTAAACCCGATTGCTACATCGATGCAAAATACAGAAGACAGCTCCAGTCAGTTACTGGTCAAGGCCTTTTAATGAAGAACAGCACTGCAACCAGCGTTTCATTGCTATCATTTACGCTCTCCTTGTCAAGGTAAATGAGTTACATGATGTTTCATTCCTATCAAAAAGCCTGTATTTTGTGAACGTAACGCACCAGACCCATCCTGGTCTGCAAAGCACCCCAGGGCTGTGCAAGACAATCCACTAGGATGCAGGAAGAAAATATTTTTGCACCATTCATGAAATAAAAATATTTTTTAAATCATGTTGATTTTATCTTTATCTCATCTTTTTAAAATTTATTTTTGTGCACGGTTTAGAATGTAATATATTTGTATAGTAGCACATATTTGGAAATTATAAGTAAATTTGTATATATTTGGGATGCACACTTGAAAATTCTTTGCCGAGAGGCAACTGCGATCAAAAAAAGTTTGGAGATCACTGCCCTAGACAGCCTTAAATACTTAAACATCAGTTATTTAATGTAAGACGAGAAATTCTTAGCCAATGTAAAATGGGAAATCCTTATATCCTGACACCACAAGAGGAAACAGCATTGTCCAGATCCCACACTTCCTGACAGGAAAAGGTAGCACAACCTTACACAAGTCAGCTACAGCAATTTCAGCACTGATTTTCTGGTGCCTCTGTGTGTCTCTTCCACCTAATAACATAAATTCCACCTTTCTGTATTCAAACTACCTTCCTTTTCTCTGTTTATACAGGAGTGATTTAGAGGTTTTGAATTCCCTTGGCATCAATTTCTCATTTACTGTCACAGCTATGAGCTGGTGTCACCTCCAAATTATTTAAGGACACTGTACTATTTGACATCCTTACGTTTAATCCAAATGATTAGATTAAATAAGGACTTTTCAGATTGGTATAAATAAAAAATTGAACAATGTAATTTTTTTCTGGAGGAACTAAGTTATGGAGGAAATTACTATATTAGCTAAGAAAAAATACTCACATTGAGTACTGTTTTAATAACTACAGCAAAGTAATTACACCAGACTTATTAAGAACAGCGTCCTTTTAAAGTTGTCTTTTTACAGAGTATTTCATCATTAACCACACACAAGCGTTGATTTAAAGTTATTTGAGAAAATTATATTCTGCTCAGAGTATTCCAGCCAGGATTAACCTGAACATTGCCCCAGGGCAGGCACAACAGAATCTGTTTTGTGGGATCTGTGTCTAAACTCAGAAAACCCAGACCCACTTCTCAGAGGAGCAATGCATCTCTCAGCGCAAACCAAGTTCTCTCAAAGTCTCTAGATTATTGATTCCCCAGAGAATACTCATTAGTGTTGCGAAATGGATGTTGTTTACAAAGATACAATTGCGTTAGTGGTAAATTAGATCTCAATTCTCCTGCATAAACATACTATACAGTTTGCCCATTTCCTTTCATATGTTATACATTCCGTAAAGAGATCTATATATCTTAACTAGTAGGTTTGTCCCCTCATTTCCAATCACTTAAAATTACTTTAAAAGGTTTGTTTGATAAAGATGAAGAAACTCAACCCTAGTGGAATACTGGCAGTTTCAGACCAGAGCATCCACTAATATATGTGCCATAAGATCCACCAGGCTTACATCATTAGACTACTACCTTCAATTATGAACTCAACCACAACTGCCTTGATGGGAGCTATTACGGATGTGTAGTTTCTCCAATTTAACTACAGCAGCCTTTTGAAAGGGGAAAACAGTCATTATTTTAAGCTGATACACTAGCTAAGAAAAGACAGGTAGCAGGTCAAAGGCACAGCAAAAGCACAGTGGTTCCTCGATAAATCTGTTTGCTTCTCAATCATCCAGAACACTGACTCAAGATTGCAGAAGTCTTCTTCCTTATGCTTTGCTTTCATATACAATTCAACTAGGATTATAAATGACCAAACAAAGCTGTTATTGAAGTTACAAAATTCTATAGAGTTAAGACCCTGATAAGGTCTGATAACTTGGTCAACAGGGGGAAGAAAAACGTCCACGGCGCGAAGTTTTTTGTGACAGCGAACTGTATCCTATTGGGCATCTCAAAAGAAATCAATGCAAGAAAGCATGGTTCAACCTTATCTTTAATATATTTCAAGGCGTATAGCTTTTATGGAAGTGCTACGTCAAACCCCAAACTACTCGCAAAGATTAGTTATGAGCATCACCAGAAGAAACTACTTTAAACTGTGCAACCAACATCATAAAGTAGAGATGACCCGAAGCACCGATCCCATTCACGCTCTGCATTCAACTTCCACAGAAAATTTATCAGTTAAGAGGAATAACATAGCAGATATAATCATTTATTTCTTTTGTGACAGGATATTTTTGCTATAAAGCCTTCCAATCTCTTTCCATGTTATATATTACAAAAGTATTTTTTAAAAGAAGAGTTGAACTCTTAAATGTAGCTTAATATTTGGAATGGAAGCAATATTTTATGCTATTTAGTATGATCTAATGTTTGGCCACTGAACAGATGTCATCCTATCTACTAGAATTCATAAATATCAAAGCTCTCAAAGCTGACTAACAAATTCTATTTTATTCAATACCTTTTAAATGAATTATGTTATTAATGACTTAAGAATCATAATAGGCCCATCCTTGCCAAGTACAAAAGAGAGGAATTCAATTAAATTACTGAGTATTTCGTTAAACACAAGTGACTTTCAGTCTGTAGCATCATGAACAATCATAATAGATAGTCAATGTCACGACATACTATTAAACTGAGTGCTTCGGTGTCAAAAGAGGAATGGTCACCTCTTTCCTCCTCTCATTTGGCAAGGCCAACAGGCAGGAGAGGAGAGGTAAAGTACAGATGACTCATGTCAATATTAACCTATAAAATGAACTTGCCAGCATCACTGCAGCAACAGCGTCAAGCACTGGCGCAACAGAAAATGCTGAACAGAGGGGAGAGGGAGGTGAGGGGAGAGGAAATTCGAAGTACCTTGCAGTGTGTGTTTTGTCAAACAGATTTGTATCTTCGGGGAACAAGGGTGGAAGTCACAGTACACTAGTTAATATGACAAAAAAACTAAAGGAGAGAGAAGACTGGGAGGGAAGAGGGAATATGACAACATTTATATGTAGAAACTATTTCATAGTGTATAAAAAGGTATTAATGTTTAAGTCTGCAGAAAATGAATTGATAAATGGCTGCTGTGTAAAACTGAAAACACAAGTAAGAAACAGCTCACACCACTGTGTTTCCAACTTAAGCACAAACGTTATTTTTCCAGTCTCAAATTGCTGAAAGGAGGGTAGGAAGCATTTTGTTTGAATGCAGAAAGGGCAAGCATAGCAGAACTGAGGAACGCCACATCCGCTAAGAAAAAAATTCCCCAATTGCTAGAATCCATCTAGTCAGTAATTCTGCTTTGTTAGGGAACCAAAACAGATTATTATTTTTTTTTTTGTACCAAAAGAACAAAGTCATTCATTCACAGCAACGCAGCAGATGAATTATGCTGAGGAAAGATCCAAGTCTGGCAAAAGCTGCAGAGCGTAATGCTGTGGGGAGAAAGGGCTGCTGTGTGGAACAATCTGTTACGCCCATCCCCAAACAGACGGAGCACAGCAGGAGCTTTCACATCAAAGCATTGTTATAAAGAGGAACAAAAAGTCAAACATTTTAACTGCTGTCATTGCCTACTGCCTTTCAAGTATGTCCAGCTTCATGAAAGGTTTTTGTGTAAAGTGCTGCCATGGACCAAACCTTGTCGCCTGAAACAACAGCTGGAAACGTGCCATTTTCTGCCTGTCCTTGCTACTAAAGGACTAACTTTGAGGTGAGATAGCACAGAGTTGACAGGAGGAAAAAAGGAAGAGGACACTATCCATCTCCCTTCTCCTCCCTTCACTTTAGAATTCAACCAATTCAGGTTGTCTACAGTAGCACAATAGAAAACAGTGCTAATTCTTCTAGTACTCTCTCCACCACTCACTCTCCTCAATCTCCTTCTGCTCTCACCCTGTCTGTCCCACCCTCACTGACACATTCTCTCTTATTGTATCCACTGCCTTTCACACCTCTATTCTGCTTCACTAATCTGCTCATTATCAAATGCAAAAAACACAGTGGGGGAAATTACAGTGCAACAAATGGTTAAGTAAAGAGAGGACTGAAAACAGAAACTAATTATATAAAACACTGCATAAATTAGCAAACACTGAGGAATAGTGAGGTTCACAAAAGTGAATATGTTACTCCAGTGATTTAACAGTGTATTTATATTTCATCTCAGCGTTCAGAGCATATATACTACACTTGTTAACTGTGAGGAAGATGAACAACTCCAGATCAATAATCTATCCAAGCTCCATCCAGCCTAATAAACTTAAGACTGATCTACAGAGACTTGTATGGAAGTGCCCAGAAGATGACAAACTTTTCTAATCTACAGGTCCATGCATACCATAATATCCTGCAGAAGGAACCGTCTCCATCCTTTTCCCCCATTGAAAAATGAAAGAAGCATATTTAAAAAACAAAATATGAGAAGAAAAATTTCTAATCCCATCTGTCTGTAGGCTAACGCTGAGGAAAAAAGAATAAGTGTCAGTTTAGAAATCAGATTATCTTTATGTAAATTCTTATTGTGGTCTTAAAACCTTTTTTAGGCTGACTTGTAGCAAAAAGGGCAGGTTTATTTTAACATGCAGCTCTACAACTGCCTGAAAATGATAAGAAATTGAATGGATACTGAAGAGTCAAGTCTTATTGATCTGACTTAACGTGCAGATCGCCACTGCTGACACAAAGGAGACAGCAGAAACGTGGCTGGGGAAAACACTGACCTTTAATTTAAATGCACAGAGCACATTTGAAGCACAATTGAAATATGCCATTCACAGACGAATGGCTTATGAGGAGAGAGGGAATTGTATCACCTTAATTACGCTAGAGCAAAAGTGTGTCTGTGCATGTGCATGCATGAAAAAAAGAAAATATAGAATATTAGGCATATCTTCCTGCACTCAACATCCTTTCCTACACAGTTGCACAGCTTTCTTGTCCCTTAGAAGTAAAAACAAAAGACAGAAAGGAAACTACTGGAATCAGTGACAGAAATGTGAAAGAAATGAGTTTCTCCCCTAAATGACAAGAATAACATTTTCCTTGAAGAGTTATCAGCTCCATTTACTCCGGAGTGCCATACCTGTTGAAGTTAATGTCTGGATAACTAGAATACTCAGACTTCATCTTCGCATTGCGACGTGGAAAAGTACAGAAGAAAGCATTGGCCAGGAAACTTGCAATCTGTTCCTGTGACATTGTGATGGAGTGATTCATCTTTTGTTTCAGCAGAGGTATTGGCTACCAACAAAAGAAGTGAGGGAGAGGGAGGGGCAGAGGGAGAACAGAGAGAAAAATTAGCTTACCCATTTTGAAAGAAAAAACAGGAGCACAAAATTACATTTGTTAAATTAGAGCAAGAGTAATTTAGGCCATCGGTGAACCCTTTAATCAGCAGAAACATTAAAGTCAAGAACAGTTTATTCAAGATGATTTGGAAAAAGCTTGCTTGACAAACTGCAGATTTCTAATCAGTAATGAAAAGAAAGACCAAGGAAACACAACTTATCAAACAAAACCACAGGGAAGAAGAGGGGAAAAGCAAATAGATGGGATGTTGCAATTCCTGGGCAGTCTTAAAAACTGAAGTAAATCCCCACTTTCACCAGGTGTTTAGTTAAGAAACTCCTCAGGAGTGCTTTCAGATACAATAACCACGCTTTGTACCTTACAAAGAAAGGTGAAAGTCGCTCTACAGACCATGCTCTATGACTGCTTTTGAATTTTTTCCATCCTACTTGAAGAAATTACACTTATAAATAAATATTTGCAGAAAGTGCATGGTTATCCATTCTTCCATAATCAGAGCGAACAGAAAGCTCAGTGTCACTTTGGCCTTCAGTTTGGGGTTTTATTTGGCTCTAGACAGGCCTTCTTTAATATAAAGAGAACAAAAGCTGACGGGACACCAAATAAACCCTGAATTGTTCTACATCTTCCATTTTATCAAGTTTTAGCTTCCTGCTTTAGAATTTTCACCCGCTATGTTTGCAGCATCTTTTATTCTCAATTATGGGATAATACAGGGGTCAGGATATCATTCTGACTGCTAAGGAATATAGCAATGATTATGATAAACCTACTGGACAGGAGAAAGAGAACAGCTTTCGCCTCCTTTTCCAATACCATCCAACTAGCCTTGCTCCAGGAGAGACGAGAACTACATTTTAATCTTTTTAGCTGTGAATACAGAATTTGGTACTAATTTAGACTGCTAAGTAGACAACCCCGGCTCCACAAAGCAAACAAGTTTCCCTTCAGTCTTACAACTACTCCAGTTACCTTCAGTGAATCTCATTCTGTCTTCTATTTAATTAACCAGCTGTATTATGACAGCCGAAGTCATCACAGCTAGAAGGGGAAAAAAGCTTCCCAGCTCTCTCTAGTAAGTTCTACAAGCCTATAAAAATAGTATATTTTGGACAGCATGTTAGATTGGAACAAATTTACCTTTATATCCAACTAAAAAAATGAGTCTGACACAATTCTTCACAATTTAGACTGCCTAACAGTATGACACCTCTATAAAAGGCATTGCTACATGTACTTCCAAGTCTTTGTGTTCAGAAACTTCACAGCATTCTCAAAACAGTGTTTGAAATCGTGTATCTGCTGCAGGACCTCTGCAGCATCACAAAGTCGGGAGAGATTCTCCCTGCTCCCATTCAACTAAAGTCAAATCAGAAAATTGTATCAAGAAGCTTACAAATTGTTAGGTGTGGCTTATCACACTTCCTCACTTATCTGATCAGTCCTATTCGCTTTTATCAGCTTTACAACCTACAGAACTGATTCCCACAACAATTATGAGTTAAGGACTCTATGCGGTCAAGTAACATGATGTTCTAAGTAGAGTAAAATACGCTTCCAAGTAAATGAAGTCTTTATGAAATTAGTATCGTAGTATAGTTTGGGTTGGAAGGGACCTTAAATATCATCTAGTTCCAACCCCCCTGCCATGGGCAGGGACATCCCACTGGATCAGGCTGCCCAAGGCCTCATCCAACCCAACCTTGAACACCTCCAGGGATGGGGCAGCCACAACCTCCCTGGGCAACCTGTGCCAATGCCTCACCACCCTCATGGTGAAGAAATAGTACCTTCTAGGATTAAAAAAACTCCAAATAAAAAGTTAGATGTTTTAAGATTATTGAAGTATTTAAGCTTATAAGTGTGATTTTCAAACCTGAAAGGTTTTGTGGTCATTTCATTTAAGAAAAGTAAGAAGCAAGTCCAGCAGACAGCAAGGAAAGTGTTAGTGAAGATTAGGCTCAAAATATGATAGTGAGATATATTTTTGTTACATTCTATTATATCATTGTGGATGTGCATTGTTGTTTCCGCTCCCTAGGCCTCAGCTGCATCAAACACAGAACAACAGCTTTTATAAAGAAAATAACATGACCCTGATGCTTTGACCTTAGCCATTAGCTACAATTTGCAGAGAAGCGGCCACGAAGCACTCAGCAAGCTGTGTTTGCTTACCTGGGTGCAGATACTAGGGAGACAGAGAGCCAGCTTGACCATATCGGGAAGAATGGACTGGAACAAATGTTGAGCCTCTGCATCTTCAAGAACCTGTGAAAAAGAAAGAAAGGGGAGAGTCAAGAAAGGAAAAAACGCCTTAGGAACAGCAACTGTACAAAAACTGTAAAAAGAAGATTCATCCAAAAGATGCAAGAGAAAAAAAATAGGTTCTATTAGCTCTGTGCAAGTCTGCTGCTTTTTTCATGGTTGTACCTCACTACCCTTTTTACCTTGCCTTGCCTTTACCTTTCAGTTACCTTAAGCGAACTGAAATACAGAAACAACTCTCAGAAGTTGAGAAAACACATCATCAAATGCCCTATAGGGAAAGGAATCTTGAATAAGTTATTTTTTTACTCTTTCCAAAGCAAGGAACAAGATTCAACTGACAAAAATCACTACCTGGCTACATAAGTACTGGAATAATTTACTTCACTTCCATATCCAGGTCACAGTCCAAGACAAGTACCTCTGATGTTCTCCCGTCAAAGACACCTGGAATGCACTGTTGGGTCCAATCAGTGGCCCCAAGCAGCAGCCAAAGTCGTCTTCTCTGTAAGAAGAGCATGCAAGTGTGGCCACCATCTGCTGTCCATCCCCATCACAACCCCCTGAGAACAACAGCCGTTAGATTACATCACATTAGAGGGTACGGCCTGCCTGGTCCCACATGCTGGAGTTGCAAACTTTTCAGTCTCTTCTTGTAAGACAGCTGAGCCTACAACTATTTCAGTTGCCCCTCTCTACTTACTCTAACTTTCTTCCCGTAAAGGAGAGACCAGCGTTTACAATACTCAAAATAACCAGGCACACCACTGTTTCACAAGGCTTCTCAAAGCTTTAGCACATCAAACCCTTCTTGTCCTACTCTAAATTCCCTCTCTGACACTGTGTGGCCCACTGTTGGCACGTTTGGCTGCCGAAGTGTAGCAAGCCAAAGTAGTTCAAGTCCAGGATCTCTCTTATAAGTTGCAACAACCAGTTCTGAGCTCAGCATCATGGGTTTAGATGCACACACACACCCCTCCCCACACTATTCATGTCCCATACACCTATTTTGAAAGGGTGTAAAAGGTACTTTATGTTGGGCAATGGTCTTCTAAGAAAAGCTAGGACAGACACATGAACAGGAGGCTGTGACAAGAAAAGCAACATAAAGCAGCGCAGCTGCCATACGCAGAGTGGCATAAAAGCATGCTGTACCCTCAACAGTCTCACATTCTGCCACACAAACAGCCTGGAGACCAACAAGAGAACAGCGCATTCTCTATCTTCCTGTGCAGTGATGCAAACTAGGTTTTAATTTAAAGTTACAAACGGAACAAACCTTTAAAAGAACAGCAAGCCTAGGAAACACGAAAGTCATTCAATATAATAGAGGAGGAATCCAAGTACTACACAAATCATTAGTGAAAGTCAACTTTTTAATGTTAAGGGAATTAACAAGATGCACCTCTCTCTCCTGTTGTTGGCTGCATGTGCACCTATACATTTACACAGTAGAAGTCAGATACTGACAATTATGCCCTAACCTTTAACACCATCTACTCTAGCAGGAGACTTTGCTCAATGTTTTTAAGTGCCATAAAGTAACAAAATGAGCATTCAAAGGCTGGAATTTCGGATCACAGTACACAAAATGAATATGTGAGCTAAACCTATTCAAAGAATGACATTTAACCTCAGACGTCTACCAGGCTGTCAGATTCTGATATTCTCTCCCCTTTGGGTAACACTTCCTCTCTTTTAAAGTTGACACATAAATAGTGGCTGCTATGCTTTGCTGACTGCCACAGACTATACAGTATCACTTATCTGGTGACACATTACGGCACTGGACTCTGTCACAGCTGTCAAGATTTCAACCTTTTCTTTATGCTCCTTTGAAAACAAATATAATAATACTGTGAGACAATCTCTTCCCAAAACAGCAGCAAAATGCACAACTGCAAAGTTCACTTAAACTCTGAAATACTACTTTGCCTTCTCCTTGCCTTCCTAATGTTTTACCAGAACATGCTCTCCTCTCTACATTATTCCTACACATGACTACACATTTACTAGGCCTCCACTAACACGAACCTCAAAACTTGGACGTGTTAATGCCGAGAAGTGCTCTCATTGCACTTCAAGCTGATTATTCTTACATGTAAATAAGACACAAGGTGGTGACGGTTTTGTGATGAAATATTGGGTACCGTGAAAATCTTACCACACATTCACAAGTGAAGTCATTTAAAGGGACCCCATAACTTTAAACCAATGATTGTTGCAAGTGCTAAAGTTCACAGACCTTACCAAGAAACGCTGTGTCACTCTCTGATCAAGCTACCTAGCATCCTAAGCATCCCTGGTTGGAATAGTCCCCTGCTTAGGCAAAGATCTCCTAAATATTTCAGGGAATACATCCATCGTTTCCAAGCTCAAACGCCGCTTGTTTCTTCCGCAAAGTGACATAATCACACAGAACAGCTCTGCTGTTCAACTGCAGGTGTTGGTTTTATTAGGAAAACAACCAAGAAAACAAACAAACAAAACTCTTCTCCCTAAAAACAAACAAACAAAAAAACCCCGACTCCTTGGGGAACTACTCAGTCCTGTGCTTCCCATTCATATCTTGAGGTTATAACCCACTACTGAACAGTGGCAGGAGGCCAGAAATATATATCCTTCCCTGCTCTGGGTTTCTAAAAGCCCCAAGCAACCTGAGTCACAGCCACATGCATGTAATCATAACTCCCCCTTTCTGCCCATGGACTCTTCTTGCACAGGTAACATTCCTATGAGGTTTCTATCAAAAGGAACATCTGCGAACCCCTGGCTCCTTAGGCCTCATCCTCTTTTGACTGCTAAACCAGCAAGCTGCCACAGTTGCAGCACTGTAGAGCACTGTCACTGCATATTGTCAGCCACGCTCAGCGCACCATGGAACCTAGTTTTCTCTCTGACAGTTTTCCCAGACTTTAAAAGCAGCAAAAAAGAACACTCCATCATGTAAAGTAAAAGAATTCCAGTATGTGGAGTGCTGACACCACAGCTCCATCTGACAGACATCCCATGATGCAAATGCCAGCCTGGGAGAACCTGGCAACAGCACAGAGAGTAACCAGTCACAGAACTGAATGAAGATTTATTGAGAAGGAAACGCTTCAGGATGCAGTGAATTGTACTGATGTAAAATCCAGCATGCCTAGAGCCACATTACCTATTTTACTTCTTAGTTGCTGCTGAAAGAGGGATGTGTCATTCTATCTCCCCAAACATACCCACCCACCACATTTCACCACTTCCTATGCTTATCTGATAATTTCTAGAGACCCTTCAGCTTCCCAATGCCACAGGAAAATTACTTGGGGGAGGACAGGGATAGTCCTCTTCTGCATTAATAAGTTGAACAGCCTAGCAAAAAGTCACGTGTCATTAGACATTGTTCAGGGTGGGAGTTAGCTGAAACAGAGCCAGTGAATGGACTAGGAAGGCACATACCAGCGGCAACTTTTCTCACTGAAAGAGCAGCAATATTGTAGTTCATATGAAGCTGTTAAAACAAGCACCTCACTTTGAAGCAAAACTCCTATCACAGGAACATCTGTATCGATTCAGTAACATGCTTTTAACTCTGTAAAATCTCTTTTAGGGCCACAGCTACGCAAAGACAAAGAACTGGATTGCCATCATTAAATAACATTTCTTTTATAACTTAAAGAGTTTTAAAATATGTAACAGTTGTCAACAGTTTTTGATAGAGGAAAACACATCAAAATACATTTTGTTCTTAAACACTTGATCAGTTCCTCCTTTCCTTATTATGCATCCATGCCCTTTGCAGCCTCCCTCAGGATTTGAAATAAAAACAAAAATATATTGTTGATTTTATTCATAGTCCTTCAATCATGCAAAAAATTACACAGGGATGAAACAAAAGCAAGGGTTATATCCCAAAGGAAAAGTATATGGAACCAGAGCTGTAAAGCATGACTCGCCTTTTGCCAAAGAAACCACTTGGCGATTTCATCAGTATTTGGGTTGGAACAACTGATTAAATGAACATGACTTAGGGCTGCAATTCATAAGATGCAAATGGTTCAGTGAGCTGGAGCAGAAGGAAGAGCTCTCAACCAAACCTGCACCGCAGTTTTGCAAAACAAACTTTGATGTTGCAGCACAGAGGCTGACTAAACGTGACCGTAAGTAATGGCCTCTTGTCACTATAAAACAGTCCTCCAAAACGTAACGGATGAGTATGCCTGACAGTCCTAATAGGAAGGATCGGAGGTAGCACAGGGCGATAGTGATGGTAGAGAGTTTAAATCTAAACCTGACAGCTCATCAAACCAGACAAACTGCACGTAGAGAACACAAATTTGGATGGCTCTATCTATCACAGAGGGCGGTAGAGCGATCACACCAACAGGCAACTGGCACACTAAGACAGCGGTGCCTTAATGCCTTCAATCTGTTTGGGTTTATTTCCCTGTATTAACTTCTGTGGCAGGACAAGGATCAACAGAACCACACCTTAAGGATGAAGAGGAATACCAGAACACTCCCTTTGGACTTTGTCTCTTCTCTAATGGAATTTGACCTTCTTCCTTTCCAGCTGCCTTGATACCTCATCCACTTTCATAAAATCACTTTGTTTCAGTCCTTAAGTGCTCAATGCCATCAGTTACTGTACCAAACTTTCCCCAAACAGGCTTCCAATTTGTTTTAATGCAAGATATCACATGGTGGTCAGAGGTGGCAACCCCTCCTAACTAATCAGACAAACTTCCATGTACTCTATTCTCAGCAAGTTCATTCTCCTAATTCCAGGAATAATTTGTTTTTTTTTCCTTCTCTCGCTATCTTCAACTTGTCTCAAATGAAAAATATCTCTGTATGTTCTATGGGGCATTAAGATCCACATGATAAATGGCTGAAAAACCTGTTTGCAAATAGAGGTGTAGCAAATAAGGGCATCTATAGCTCTACTACAGACATCTACTTAGACATAACGTCATTACTAAGCCTCCCTCAAGCCTGCAATTCAAAGAAAATAAGATACATATGTGAACAAAGCAATACTACTCACATTCTCATAAAGAGAAAGATGTACGCAGTGTTACCCACAATATGCAGGTAGAACACATGCCACAAAGTCTAAGACAACTCAGAACGGTCTCCTGAAAAATATTTGATCCACTTTTTGTAATTTTGCAATTTTGGTGAGGGCACCAAAAAAAAAAGTGAAAGATATATTTGGGGAACAAGGACAACAGGAACTCGTGTTTGAAGGCTTAAAAAGAAATTCAGGCTGTTAACAGTTATGTTCTATCCATAAGCATTTAAAATGCTGAGTTTTTCATTCAATGTATAGACTGCATGTCCCTTCCAAAGGCTCCTATTCCCCTGTCAAATGAGATCAGATCTCTCAAAAAAGTTCAGTTGTGCTCTTGCACTATTCTATGAGATATTGGTTCTTGTACAGTTTTGGGTAATGTTAACAATTTTCATTTCCCACTCTTAGAAGTTGATTCCACAGAAGAACCTGCCAGGCATCCTGAAGCATCTCTCTCACTACTCCACTCCAGCTAAGACTTCCCTTTGAGATGACATTTACAGAAAAGCTTGAGTGTGCTTAAATAATCACAACATGTGGCTGATCCTTTACTGCTCTGAGCAACGTGGTCTTCATTTTCTCTTCCTTCCAGAGCAGCCTGTAGTTATTTACTCATTCAAGTCACATGCTTGTTTTATTCTGTTTGTGTAACACTTAAACATGGTGGAGTCTGCATCCATGACTGGAACTCCTCAGTGCCCATAAAACCACCAGGCCACTGTCCGTGACATTTAAGTCCTTTACCCAAAAGTAAACCAACCTCACATTGCCAACCTGTACTCCATTTCTACCCCTACTCCCAGTATTAAGTGTTTTTAAATATTATAGAACAGATACAGCTGGAAAAACTAAAAACCAAAAGCCTGAATATGTTCTTACCGGGTGACTTTGAGAACTAATATATTTAAGTTACTACACTCCTCAAAAAACAAAGTCATACTCTGAATATGAGTGTCTAAGTCATACTCTACAAGCCTTCCCTTCTGGACAGGAAAGAGATGACTTCTATTTAAACATACTGTGCCACAACCGTCCACATACCTGATACGCAGACAGAGACACAAGGCTGCAGCCCACTAACAGGTTATGTGCATATAAAACAGACTCTCTTCCATCATATAAAATAATATAAACAGGATTGAAATGCAAAGCAGGGCAGGAGGCGGAGGATTTTAGTTCCCATTTTATTAAGTTAATGAACTCCCAAAATTGCTGGAAAGAATACTCTCATCTGCCTCCTTTATCTCCCTTACAACGCTAATTCAGTAGGAAACACACTTAGCTGTCAAATCTATCCCATTTCTTGAGCACTCGTCTGATTAGAAACCAAAGAAAGGACAAAGCAATATTGAGAGGGAAGAAGGAAAAAAACCAAAAACCCTAACTCTGGATTATGCAGAGAAGAATCTTATTTGAGAAGAAGAATGCTTCTGACATTTATCAAAACCACAAACTGACACTTCAAAAGGAAAAAAGACGACAGCTTACACGGCAGAGGTTAATTCATTTTTGTTTAATTCTTTTCCCCCCTGAAGGCTCATTCACGTCTTCTGCCAATCCAACCTTGGAATGATCTCTCAGGTGTATCATCCCTAACAACTGGGGCTTTACTCTCAGCTTTTCCACATTCTAAATAAAATACGAGAGAAATATGTGTATTTGTTTTTCCATCTCCTGCTAATGGTTTTAGAAGCCAGCTAGTATTCCTGAGGCACTCAATAGCCTCAATAATTTTTATTACCAATGAGTGGAATCTCAGTCCTGATTCTCTACAGGCCACTAACAGACTATCTGTATGCCCCAGCAAAGCAATTCTATGAACAGAAGCATCACAACCATTTCCAAAACAGCAGCAAAGTCCTGAGAAGAAAAGTAAAATACTGTTTTTGAAACTTCAGGCTATTTTTTTCTTGATTGTCAACGTTAGACTCCAGCCAATATCTTGAGAAAGATATCAAGTAATTAAGATCATAGTGGGCAAATAAGACCCTCAGGCCATCTCCAGGGTACACACTCTGCCACCTTCACAAACCTGCTCTTTGAAGAATGCATGGCAACGGGTAAATAACTCCACAAGGAAGCAATATAAACAAATTCAGGTTTTCAGACGAAAAAGCAGGAGGAAAAAAAAAAAAAGAAAAAAAGATAATCTAGATACAATACACTTCATTTATGCCTTCACAGTCATCTCAACAATGGCAGTGCCTCTTTCTTGCTTCCCTGCTTCACACATACTTTTTCTCAGACAATGTTTCTCTTGAAAGCTTTGACCGTCAAGTTTTTTTATTGTTACTGCTCCAGCCCTTAAAAAAAAAAAAAATCGTAAAGGCCCAAAGCAGCCAAGAAAGCCACAACCAAAAGGAGCTTCTCCCAAGCATTTGGGATAGATAGGTGAGCACAGATAAATGAGGATTTACACATAATCTAATGGAAGCAAAGAAATCTGTTCATCAGCCCCCTGTCCCCCAAACAAAAACGCAAATATCAGAAGAAAGCTTTTAAAACCAGAACATTTCTATCTACTGGCTGGTTTGTTGTTTTTTTTTTTTTTAAAACAGGAACATTCTCAATACAGTGAAAAACTATGGAAGAGATCCTCAGGATGCATCTTTACATGGGCTCAAAGCACGAAGTACCCATAAGCACTTAAGACAATATAATTAACAGCCCTACCTCTGGTACGTGTAGATATCTCTTCCCTGTTAACTCTGAGTCAACAATCTGATTCAACAGTCCTTTCGAGCGTGCTTACAAAACACCACTTAAGACATACTCAGCTGCTTTGCTGAGAAAGTACAGAAAACTAAGGATAAGCCTGTAATTCAGTACTCAATGTGATTTGTCCTCTACAATGCCCAGCTTCAAATGTTTTCAATGTGCACAAGATGCATATCCCCCTTACCCCAGAAAAGCTCACATTTTGTTCAATATGGGGGCAAATTCCTTTCTGCCACTGTGAAAAGAAAACCCTTCATGGCACACTCAAAAGGCCTTTTCAGTTCAGATTTCTAAAAGGTAACCTGATGTAATGCATATTGTTTGAACACATCCGGACTAAAATGAAACCCTGCAAGAAGCAATGGATAGGCTATTTTCAGCCTTGGGACATTTTGCTTCTTGCTTAAAAGCCTACACTTGTAGTGCTGCCATCTCTGTGCAATGCTCGCTTCTGTTTGTACTGTCCAGACAAGTATAAAATGATTTATCAAAAACCCAGTCACCAGAACAATTTGGTGCTTTAAAATTCCTTCTGTTCCAGTATCACTGATTACAGCAATCATATTTTCAAGCAGGTCATTCAAACAATAAAACATACAGGAAAGACTGACATCGTTCATAAGACCTTCTGGGAGATACGAGTCGGGTAAAGAAAACCTTGTTAGAACATAGGAATCTCTCAAGATATGCAAGTATCAACAGTAGCAACTGCTCTTAAACAGCAACTGCTCTCTTTCAAATAAGTGAAAATGCAGAGTTCAACCATAATCCCACTGGCCTATACCTCAGTCGCATCATGTCCAGATGTTGCTATCATAATCCTTTTTTTAAAATGAAAAAAGGAAATAATTATAAAAAACCCCAGAACTATAATTTCCATATTTGTCCAGGTAATTTCCAAATTTTAAAGGTTATTAAACTAAGGTCATAAAGGAACACACACAAAAAAAACCTGTGTGGTTCTGTGTTTTAAAAGTTTACAATTGGAGTATTTAATTGATGAGACAATTCTTAATTTCATCCAAATCAGCTCAGTGATCTCAAAATGCAACCAATCATTCTTAGTGCAGGCAAACTGCCAATATTTGCACATCTGATTTTTTTGCTCAGTACTCAAAGATTCATCATGCCTCATCTTTTCCCTGTTATTGACACCTGACGCACTTTCCAAAAGTACCAAGTTCAGGCCAAATGTGCTTCTATCCTATGTAGGAACACAGATTCAGATGAAAAACTACGATTTGGCAAAAAAAAAAAAACAAACCAAACATGCTAAGCACATTCTGTAGGTACTGTCCCAGGTTTTACTAGGTTTACATCACAATTCAGCAATTCAATTAACACGCATTTGTTCAGTTTTTCAGTGAAATGTAACAGTTTTCTTCTATTTATTTTAATTATTCCTAAGCGCAAAGTGTTGACTGACAGAAACAAGGCTCATTGTAACATTGTCCACCGCTCCTCGCTTTACAAATCACCTCCTATATTCTAGAATCTCTGCATAACACCACCAGTAGGAAAAAAGTGATACGTTAGGAAGTGTGTGTAGATATCCATATGAATATAGCTAGGTCAAAATTAAGTCGTAAGGATTTGTGCAGATGAAAAAAAAAATCACTTCTAGCACGATAATTAACTTCAATTTTTCAAGGAAAGGAAACCAGACTTTTGGAAGAGCAAAACATCTGTAATATGGATGTGTGATAGTGAAAAAGGAAAATGTTGTATTGAGAATAGAATTTATTTACATATTTGTCTTGCATATTGAATATTAATGTAATTATGCATTTCTAAATGGCATTTACAGAAAATTTGAAAAAGGTATTAAGTGAGGTTGTAGAAATTTACAGGTAGATACTTGCATATAAAAGCAGATGGGAATGAATCCTCACATTCTGACTGTTCTGGACTTCTAAAAGCATTTAGCACCCTGACATGCAATCATTACACACATTTTAATACTAAGAAGCAGGGAGAAACGAGTCTTTCCTAACCGTGTTACAAAGCTAATTACAGCTGTAATTGTAACACAAACATTTTAAATAGCCCACTTTCTATTTTGTATAAAAGTACACTAAAGGGTGAAGAAAAATAGCAATATATTCCTTCAGCTCAATAACTGACCTTGTTTTCTTGTTGTAGCTTTTCATTAGATTTTAGGATAAGCTGAGATTTGTGCCATAAAAAAACCCCCTGCTATCAGCCAGTTTTGAGGCTAAAACCAGTGAACTCACGCTTGACTGGAAAAGGAGAAAAAGAAGCACAGATAAAGTGGTCTGGTATGTTCTTCCTTTTCCTTCATGCTGAATGTTCTTCTCTGCAATTAAGTATAGACAGGAGAAAAGACTAGTCTTTTGGAAGAGAACAATCATGTTTCTTTCAACCTCATAGAAAAATCCAAATGTAAAAGCTATATAGCCTCTTTCATAATAAAAAAAATTTCTGAATGCTAAATTTCTATGGGAATCAACAACAAATATGCAGATCGTGGCCATTAAATAAATTGGCTTCAAACAGCTTTCCCAAAAGACAAAAAAAGATCACAAGACATCCATAAACAGACACTGCAGACCCACAAGTGCTTTTTCTTACACTAAAATCCAAACCTAACAGTTGGAAGCTGATTATTACACAGTGGAGAACGAGAGACTAAAGATACTGAGAGCGTATCCCCTTTAAGTCTTCCTACTTGCATCAAGTAGGCACCAAGGGTTTAAAGTTCTTCACAGAGAGCCTAGAAAAACAAGTTTTAAAAGGCGTAAGTGCCTTCAAGTGAGGTTAATTTAAAGTTTCAATTATCTTTATCATATTGTCATCCTGAGAGAGGTTGGTGCACAGACCCCCACGCCCTCCTGCCAGCAACAGCTCATCCTGGTACTAAGCCACAACAGGACCCTATGACAAGGCCATTTCTGCCTCTCAATCTCAACCCGGCAAAGTCAGAAGAATGTAAAAACAGACAAAAGTTTGTGAAAGCCCATCAACAAAAGACGCCTAGAAAAGCCTAACATCAAAAAAGTAATCAGCAACGCTTCCTCACAACACTCTTTACTCCGAGTAATCCATTTCAGAAATTCCCACAGTCCACCACAGTATCCACGGAGATGTCAATGGATCTTTCTACCACTGATTTCTCCAAATCCCTTCAATATCTGATGGAAAGTCGTAACATCCCCTACATCCATTGATAGGGAGCTCCACAACCTCTAATTCAGCATCGAAATAAATAACAACCTTCGCCTAGTTTTGAAACCCTTACCTGCTAGGAACGCTCATCTGGTGTCCCTTAACCATTGCACCAGGAGAATGAAGAGTGATTTTCTCTTCACCATCTCCTACATTCATTTTGGACCCCACTGCTACAACCATTTCTCACCTCCCTCTCAACGAAGATAAAACAGTGGAATGGTCCTGGCTTATTCAGACGTTCCTCATATAGAGAGCATTACCTTAACATCATTCCCGACTCCTCTCATCCTACCTTCTCCATTTCACACACAAACTTTTCATCAAGATGATCAAAGCTCAAAGAGCCCAGACAAACATAAAAAATATTTCTTGATACAACGTAAACATCTGCAAGACATATTGCGATCCATTCTCCAAGCGACTCAGAAGCTCATAGACAATCACTGTCCATGCAACACAAATTTACCTAAACTCCAGCCTTTGGTCTATGATTCTTAAGAGATAAAACTTATGCCTAAACTATTTGCAGTTTCCAATATGTGAGTAATCATCAGAGATTACAGTTTGCCTTTTACTGACACTCCTAAGTACTGGATTTATTCCTTTTCAGCACTGAACAGCATAGAGACATTATTTCACAAGCTAACTTTTTAAACACAAATGCTAACAGTCCTGCATACATAACACAAGTCCCTCTTTCTCCTTGTCACATATGAAAAAGCAGCAAGAGTGGCTAAAAATCAAATTACTAGATCTGATTTGTTTCCTTTTTCTGAAGTGTATCAGGAAATCCCATAACTTAGATAACTTGTAAGTAAGAATTTAAAAGCATATGAGCATTATTCCTTCGCTTTTTGACACTAAAATGTTGTCAATGCTATAGTTCCTCTGTGGGTTTCAGTGGAGTGTCAAAAATTACTGAAATTAAAGCACATAAGAAATAAAAGCACCCTCTATTGTTTCATTGTCTACAGAGCCCCCATCTGCCACTTTAAGTGTCCATCTTAAGTTAATAACAAACCTATTGAAAAAATAAGTAAGACAGAAGGGTTGCTGCTAATTCTCACAAGCATTAGATAGGACCAAATAACTCAGTCAATACAGCTCTGCTGTACAGGACAAAAACAAGCTGCGAGACAGCTCTCCAACTGGTTCACCTCAAAATAGCTCAGGTCTTAATGATGACAGAGGTTCGATACCACGAAGATTCCTGAAGCTTCACAATATGCATCCTGCTTACTTAAGTTCTTGCATGCTATGCAACTAAAACTGAATTTAAAAGGAGGATCACCTTTAAAGAAACTTATGCACTGCTTATACAATATCATGTCGTTTTCAGATTTAAACACTCCTCTGTTCCTGAAAGAACATGACAGATGCAAGCAAGGAGAGAAAGAGTTCATGGAATGACATTAACAAAACTTATGCTTAAACTCTAAGAGACTTTAAAGTAACAGAATAAAAGCAAAGCATGTCCAGAAGAAGCAGGTCCAATCTAAAACAGCAGACTGTGTGACTGTCTTAAATGATAAAGCCCTACTTTTCCCTTCAAACAGATTACAGGTTGTTTCAAGACATAAGCCTTGAATGACCTCAGTTAGACTTCTTATTTCATGTACTCGGGAAAAGGGAAAAGAATTTAGTTCTTCCTGGAAGTGGAAGGGCAAATCTACAAGGAAGGTAAATAAAAACTCCTAGGGTGCATAGCACTCTTGGTCAAAAGCATGTAATAAATTCCCAACCTATCATCATTCATGCAAATAAAGGTCTACAACACACTGCGGGTCTGTAAATAGCTCCATCCACAGCAGTTTGCTCACATTTCCTTTTCTGCTTGTTGTTTACTCTTTCCTGTCTGGCTTTCAGGTAAGTTCTGGAGAAAGAGATGGAAGGATGACTTCCAAGTGACAGGAACTTTGCAAGTAAAAAGAAAAATGTTAGTGCTAATAATTTTCATAAATTAAGTAATAACTAGGCCTCTTCGCCAATATTAACAAACAGATGGTAAAACAAATCAATACAACAGCATGGAAATTCTGTAGAGGACAACAAAACTATCAGACATCTTACAAATAAGCCACCAAGAGCTTTATACACATTACTGATGGGTGCTATCAACTTTTTGAAAGACACAAAAAACCTCCAAGCCTCCAAATTTACTTTCCTGTACAAACAGGAATTTTACTTCCACACACTTACTGGCATCAAAAGGAATACTGAAAATAATGTGAGGGCTCCCCCTTCTGACAACACCTTGAACGAACAATAGGACTGGGCAGCCTATGCAATCGTTGGTGTGGTGGTCTGGAAGAACCCTGGCTCATAGACATATTTATTTCCTATTCATTAATAAAACTGAAAGTGTTCTAATCTTTAAAGAAAATAAACTTAAGACCAAGAAACAGGTAACTATTGTTGCTATAAGAAAATCGCTTTCAAGTAGGATTTAACAACGCCTCTTTTGACTGTGTAACTTGGAAGGAAACACCTAAAATAGGAAACACAACACAAGACTGATATGAAAGCATTTAATAGATTAATAGATAAGGTGAGGCGTGACCAGAATCAGAAGATAAAATAACAAATGGTACTTTATGATTTACCAAGCACAGACCTATTGAAGTAACATCTGAATAAACTGGTCTCAAATTATTCAACCAGACACCACGAGATTTGCGGACTCAGCTTCCTTCTACATCAGACCACAGAACTCTCGGTTAAGAATGCACCGAAAGTCAGTAGTGCCCAAGAATATCAATAGATATTCGAGGCTCATCAATGCTGTTTTAATCTTTTTCTTTTAATATATATTTGTGACTTTCTCCCTCTGCTGAGCTGCAGCCCCTCACTTTGAGCTGATTACTCAAGGCAGCTTTCCTTTCAACCAACCCTCTCAACTTTTGCTTAGCCAATGTCACCTGAAACAGTTCTCCTGTTCCCTCTAAACCACAAGAAAAATGGGAAGGTACGCAAGGCAATGCTAAGCCCTTAACGATTAACTCCTGGATACAGTAACTCCAAAAGCCACACTTCCCTATAGCTGGTATAGTTACGTCATTTTCACAGAGGATCTCAACTTTTCACTCAACAGCTGCTCACTTAATCAGACTGCCAAGTCTTTGAAAGCAAATGCCTTGTTAATTTAAAGAAAGAAGTTTGCACATCCCATAATAATAGAAAAGATTTAAAACATTTCTCTACAAGATGTACCTCCTTCATATGTCCTGTTCAGTGAACTCAATACATTCAATAAACAAAGGCAGGGTAAGATCTCGCTTTTGTGCTCTACAAGGAGCCACTGTCTTAGAGTGCTTGTCTGCTCCTTATTTAATGCACTGCTGCTCGTCCTTCACCTTACTCTAAAACCAGTGTTTTGAAACAGCTCTCCTCCCTTCAGCTGGGAACCTCACACATAAATCATCATTCCCAGGTGACAGATATTGCCTTTTCACCATCAGTGAAAGACTGATGTTCAATACACAGTTTATTTCCCTGTTGTTCCTCTCTTCTCTGAGGGCAGCTGATGTTACTTAATTACTGGCCAACAATCTCTGAATCTAATCTGAAGGGTTTCTCAACATCCATATGCACGATAGTGACACATTGTGACAAGATCACTTGTGTTTGTAGGAATATGATGCTAACCTGGTACATTCCCGAGTCAGTGCTTATACTTTAAAACATTCCAATAAAGAAAATACATATTATTTAGAGAGGGAACATCTCAACAGGCCAAGTTAATTTCAACTGATACAAGAAGGAACAGAAGCAAAGAGGCCTCAGTCATGATAGCCTGAAAAAGAGACATCTGCCCCACAGATGAGAGGGGGAGCACTCAATTGGCAAGACGGGCAAAAACAGTAGCTCTCATGGCTACCAAATACAATACCACTGGTATTGCAATAGCTATCTTCTCTCAGTAATAACACTACTATGTTGCATGCAAAACAAAACTCATTCTGTAGAAGAGCAGTCCCTGCACACAATGGAAACAAATGATAGGAAGAACAGCTCCTCTGATCACGGGAATTAAGCAGACATCTATTTTAAACACAACTAACAAAATTAACTTCAATTCAAATTTAGCTTCCACTGAACCTTAACACAGCTTAGCAAGCCCCTCCCAAGAAAAGAAGCACGTGTTTTAACAGCGCTTCTGAGCTGGTGGAAGACAAATACAGCAATTTCCATTGTAACTCATCTAATCTCCCATGTAGCTTTAATTAGCAGTATCTGATCATCAGTCAGGAGGTGCATTAATAATCACCCAACATGCATTTGTCACCTACTACTCATTTTTCTTTTCTGTCCTCTTCCAGGAAGGTAACATGAAGTCATTAGAAAACAACCCAATCTTTCCAAGACTCTACAGTTCAAATTCATCATCTCAGCACATAATAACATTTTACTGCTAGACTAGTAAGGCACTGTCTATACAAACACCATTGTAATACAACATGCAAGGTGTTCAAAAAAGGAAAAGATCAACACTGTTTAAAACAATAAACCATTACGATGGCAATATTAATACAACTTTCTAAGAAATCTGGTTTGCATAAAACAGAAAAGGTGTTTCTCACCTCACCTTAACTTCAGCAACCTCAGGTGTTACTGAAGCACCTAAATTACCTGCTTAAGATTTAAAACTAACAATTATAATTCCCATTTCAGCTGAAATCACCAGCCAAATAACTGTCCACTCAGATGACAACTGCAAAGCCTTTACTCTTGAAAAGGGAAATAAAGCCAAAAGCATGGAGACGAGACAAAGTAGTCACTTATACTTTACTTTTCTTCCTATTTTAAATCAACTTCGTTTACCTTCTCACAGAAGTCCGTGAGAGCGGTGAAGTCCCATTTCTTGGAATAAGCAACATTGTACCTCAGGATAGCCTCCTATGGAGAGAGCACAACAAAATAAAGCTTAGAGATACTTATTAACTGAAGAAAAAACACTTTATGAAATGTCCTCTTTTGAAGGAACAGTACCATCTAGTGGCTAAAACCAGTCACAGAGCCCACCAAAATCCTAACACTATTAATACGGCACAACTCCACGGTATTAAATCCTGTATTTCAGCTTTAGTCTACATGTTTTTTCTCCTAGCACAAAGACAAGAAGTGCCTGGATCTGCCCACAACACGCAACATAAACATTCTCCAAACGGCACTTGCTCTCTTTAAAAATACCAAAATACCAAAAAAACGTGTCCCTCAGCGATGCAGCAGCAGTTTCACCAGTTCAGGTACTTAGAGAATCAGAAGCACAACAAAATCAAATAGGCCCTTTACAACAACTACTACCTGTTTTCATCACAGGCTGGAGGACAACGTCATTGAGAGCAGCCCTGCGGAGAAGGACTTGGGGGTGCTGATTGATGAGAAGCTCAACGTGAGCCTGCAATGTGCACCCACAGCCCAGAAGGCCGAGCGTATCCTGGGGTACATCAGTGTGAGCAGCAAGTTAAGGGAGGGGATTCTGACCTTCTACTCCTTTCTCATGAGACCTCCACTTAGAGCCCTGGCATCCAGTTCTGGAATCCTCAACATAAGAAGGATATGGAACTGTTGGAACAGATCCAGAGAAGATCAGAAAGATGATCCCAGGGTTAGAGCACCTCCCACGAGGATAGGCTGAGAAGCCTGGAGAAGAGAAGGCTCTGAAGATACTTATAGCAGCCTTCCAGTACTTGAAGAGGCTATAGGAAAGCTGGAGAGGGACTTTTTACAAGGGCATATAGTGAAAGGATGATTGGGAATGGCTTTAAATTGGAAAGCGGAAGATTTAGATTAGCCATTAGAAAGAAATTCTTCATGATGAGGGTGGCGAGGCACTGGCACAGGTTGCTCAGGGAAGTTGTGGCTTCCCCATCCCTGCAGGTGTTCAAGGTCAGGTTGGATGGGGCCTTGAGCTGCCTGATCTGGTGGGAGGTGTCCCAGCCCATGGCAAGAGGGTTGAAACTGGATGATCTTTAAGGTCTCTTCCAGCGCAAACCATTCTAAGAGTTTCTGATTAGCTGCTGGGAAACACTGTTTGTCTAAGGTTTCTTTGCAGCTTGTGCACCTTTCTCCTTCACTGCCTTTCAGGTATAATCTAATTTATTCTTCACAAGAAACCTTCATAGCAATTCTAAGCTGCTCCAAACCATGATTCATTAATAGTCAACGAACACTGTAGGAGTTACCAACAGAGCACTAGTCTCCAAAGTGTACACATTTTTGTCAGCAACTTGAACTGTTGCAATTTCACTAGAGTACACTGGTGTGAACAGTTATACCTTCAAACTCTCACCTGTGTATGACCCAGATGGTTACTGTAAAAGCTCACACACTACACTTGCCACAAACCAGCATATACTGCTGGACAAAGAGCTTTGTGTGGATTATAAAAGGCAATTTATTTTAATAATACCTAATAAATTCAGTGGTAAAACTTAAGACTCATTAACTAGGACCCTTAATTCAGCAGGGAATCCCTTAAAAAGCACAGGTTTTTTTTTAATTTACTTTTGTAAGTGATTAAGCAAATAGTACTGAGCCAGAATCACTAACAGTGTATGGAGAGCCTGAACATCCTTATATATATATACAGTCTATATATATGTACACACACACTTGTATGTGAGCTTGATTTCAAAATGACAAGCTTACCTTCAAATCATGCGAACAAGTAAATTTGTTCAGTAAGGCAGTTTGGATTAGTTCCCACCGACTTCCAGCAGTTCTGTCTCCATTCTTTAAAACAAAACCCCACATTCAGATTAAGTTATTCAAAATAGAAAGATGTATTTACTCATAATTGTCTTCCTGGACACATTTTTTAAAATAAAGTTGGCTTTATCTGCCAAGTTTTTTTACAAACAAATCACATATTTTGAGCAACTTTTAGTCCACTGCATTTTCCTTCCTGAAGAGATTCTTTTCAATGGAAGCATCACAAAATTCATAGAGCTTTTTCACATGTGTAGCACTCTTCCTCATGCCAAGGACAAATAACCTTCAGAGTATTCCTCACGAAGAAACTGGATTTTGCAGATAAAACATGAGCACAATTTATAAAATCCACAACTCAAAAATAGAAACTGAACTAACCGTATAAAAATGCAATATCCAGAACATTAACGGCACAGATTATAAAAGCCTATTGCTGTGGCTGACTCTTGTGCCAGCCCAAACTCAAGCCATCCCATGACATTATTCCTCAACAGAAAGTCTTAATGTGGTATTTTCATAAGAAATGTCATAAGGACAGAGACTTGTAATTTATATACAGAGATATCTTGCTCCACTGGCAACAAAGACCTCATCAAAACTTTCCCTCGGAAACATCAATTAATTTCATTTATGTTGCAACTGTAAAAAACGAGAAATTAAAAAACTAAGAACCTTTTCCGGTGGCTATAAAAATTCTCTGTCCCAGATTGAATTATCAACAATCACTGTAGTGTCTTCACTACAGGACATGCTTGCCAATTCGATTCACCACAGTCTGAAGTATTTCAGCAGGTATGCTTAAGTAAGTCCCGAGCAGTGAAAAGAAATACCAGATCAGTAAATCGCACAGGGCCAACTCTGATCTCTCCACCTCTGTTTTAGCAGAGCAGCAGTCAGATGGACTTAACACTATAGGCAATATCTGATAGAATAATCAGAATGCGGTTACAAATTCACTCACATCTGTTGCCATCCCAAATTCCTTCACAAAACAAAAAAACCTTCATATACATATGTATTTAGATAACTTGTACGGAGAATGAGCTTATTCCCCATACAGATATATAAATATAAACACCATCAAAGCAATGTGTAGGTAAAATAATTACTAGGAAAAAAAGTCATCAGCTCTGCCTTACAACCCAGAATCCAGCTTATCAGGCCAGGTGTGTTCATCTACTTGATTTTCCAATTCCATAAACAGAGTTTGCAAGCAGAGCAAATGCAGTGAACTGAAAATTCAGCTACATGTAACTAAACTTACTTGATTACATGACTGTAAACACTTCCCTCTTACCTCATCCTCTACAGGGTATAAATTTTGTTCCGAACAAGGCATTTTAACATGTTTGTTGTCCCATAAATCCTTGTAGTGAGTTGGAAAAGGTTTAGGCACCTCTCCTTCTCTCAGAAGATCTACCTGCAACACAGAAGGAGGGAGGAAAAAAGCTCAGACTCTACTTTCATGTTTTTAAATGGAAAAAAATTAAAAGCAAGCAAAAACACAGTTAAGAAAAGGGTCTTATCTACAGCCACCGTTCTCGGGAAGAAGAAAGCTACAAACTGACAACACGATGGACATTCAGTTAAGAAAAAATCCATCTGCTACTCTCCAGTTATACTTGGTAAAAACACCACCACCTCATCATTTGACCTCTCGAAACACACTGAAATAGAGGTAATATACACAATTATTTTATGCCCAGTTATCAGCTAAAGATGTCCTCATTTATGAATTTAAGTATCTGCAAAATTTCATCAGAATAATTTCAAAATGCACTTTCAAATGTAACAAATGACATTCAAATGACATGAGGATGAGAAATCATTACAGATGCAGCAATATTACATGTTTACTCCACAGAATACCAGAAACGTAAAAATAAACAACATGATGTTCTTAAAGACCTAATCTGCTATACGGCTTTCTGGCAGCACTGATTCTCTCAGAACTTGCATTTAAACTTAGAAGTGCTTTTCTTTCATTTGGGATTTATCCCTCACCCAACAGTTTTCTGGTCATATGTTTTATTTCAACAACAATTTGACTGCATACCACTCCAAAGGATTAAAGGCAAACAGATCAGAGTTGATCTAAAATGCAGTGGTAAAATTGCTACAAGTCCGTCATTCTTTGCCTTTTTCATATCTTTACTATTTTAAGCCTTCTGTACATCTTGAACTCAAAATAGTACTATATTAAAATAAGAATATAACACAAAAATGTTGAAATACAGATTTCACTTGCAGATCTGTTTCAATTCCCAGAGCTTAAAACTCAGACAAGGAAGTACACACACAGCTATGCAAATGAAAAATACTTGCCCCTAACAAGCCAGGGGCACTAGACCCCAATTACATTTCTTCTGGATCTTAGTATCCTAATTCTGTGCTTCAGAAAGGTCAATTTTCAGGAAAACCAGTTGCCCCAGTCTGCTCATAAGGAATGACAAAGCTTTCCACAACCTGCTAGCACTATAGGACTAATATTTGGCATTTCATATTCTTGAACAATGCAGTAAGGAAGCCGATTTCAGGTAATACACTGAATTATCGTACTCTGACGGTTACTGTGTGATTGGCTGAGGGTCGCAGATGAGGAAGACGGGCCCCACAAATAGGCATTCTTCTCATCTCTTCAATCGGTGTCCCAAACCATTTCTTATTAGTTGGAAGTGGAGGTGGTGTATATTTAGGAATCTTCCTTCCTGGTCTTGTGGGTTTGAATTCACACTTTTCTTTCCTGCTGTTAAAATGAAATACATCGAAACATTTTACTTCCACCAAAAAAACTGGAAGGCAAATACATGAACGTCCACTCTGGAGTTACGGTCCTTACAGTCAGTTTGCTTGTTGGCCTTTGCTGTGGCCCCAGGACAAAGCTTTATTGGGGAAACCCCCTGCCACCAACCACCTCTTCCTCTTCAATACAAGTGCATGTCTACCAAAACACTCTACAGCCTTACAAACACCTTCACAGAACTGGAGCGGCTGAGCAAGGCAGGGTTTTCCTCTGCTCTTTCCCAATAGGATCAGTTTACCCAGGGACAGATGACAGCCTCAGCAGTCTGCATTTGTCAGGATACTCTCTGCAGCCCCTCCTCTACTCTAAGAGAACAAATAGACGTGCATGCACAGGTCCACATATTCCTTCTTCAAACAAAGAAAACAACTTGTTAACCACCCTTTCTCCCGAGGGTTGTGTTTTTCATGCCAGGCATACAATGCTTTAATGGAAGTAGAAATTTAAAAGCAATCCAAAACACCTGTGAAATTAAAATATACGCAACAGCAGACTAACTAATCCTCTCCAATAACTGAAGGTATTTGCATGGATCTGAGGTATTTTGGGGAAGAAAAACCTGAACCTCCTGGATCTTTGATGTAACAAACCAGATGTTTCTCAGGCAAGAGGAAGTTATCTGACTGAAATGTTAAGAAGTTAAAAGCCTACACTTTGAGATGCTGTTTAGATCTCTAAATTCCCCTCAGTGAACTTACTCCACCCTTGAATAAAGACACTGTCCAACCTATCTCTATGCATATGTCAGTATCTTCTGGTGCAGAAACTGCCTCCAACCTGGCCAATCACAGGCAAACAGCATAGTAACACTGGCATGACACCAGGTACAAGTCCACTGTGCTCATCCGAGAGGATAATTCTGGCACAGTGTTACCCATGATTGAAGCCTGTTCAATTCACTGCTGCTTCTTTCTCCCCAAGTTAAGACCTGAACCACGCCTTTACCTACTGTTGAGCCGGTCTGGTGAAAACCAGGAAGACAGCTTTAAGGTCTTCCAACTGCCCTTACACACTACAGACATTACTACTATTTTGTCTGGCAGCAAGATTTAAAACCATTACAGGATCCTGTGACCTCAAACAGAGAGAAAAAAACCCTCTCACTCTACAGCCTCATACTCTACCTTACCAACTACTCTGTAAAGTGCCACTAGGATTCCCAGCTATCCACACAGCAAAACTTTTGCATGAGTTCCCCTTCTCAAACATAAGTTTATTGTAACACACAATGCTCTAGCACTGACAAACGCAAGCCTTGAGCTCTGCTGCTTGGCTGCAGCAGCCATTAATTTCAATTAGTGAAAAAGAGTACTCTCTAAACCCAACATTTTAAACTTGATGACTCTCTTCTCCACGGTCTTTTAGCAAATTCTTCATCCATCCATTTTTCCTAAAAACTACCTTTTCTTGTTTTAAAAATCCACTCTCAGCCTACTCATCTCTTAAGATTGCTCAAACGTAAACTCTTGCCACAAGTAAGCTGCTCTCCATCATCCTGTTCTTCATTTCCTTGAAAGGTACGGTTTGCGCTGCTCTCCACACCCAGAAAGGATCTCCCAGCAATGATGTGCAAAACCACTTTCTTGTCCTACTTTAAAGGACTTGATGTGATAAGCAATTGTCTCTGTAGACTCAAGACACACAGTCCTCTCGTTTCTGCTGACTCTTTTTATTCACTTTCTCAGCCCCCATTGAAATCTAAGCTCTTCAGAGCAGAGATTCTTCTTTTGCCCTTACCGAACATCTTGCATATGGAGTCCCACGTCACACTCACGCCTCCCATTTCCATTGCTGTAGTGTGTAGTCACTAGTCCTTCCCTCTGAAACTGTGAATAAAGCCAACCCTCCCCCCTTAATCACACATACCTTTACAACTGCTTTCAAAACTGAAATTTCTCATATCTATGTCAATCAAAGCATCGCTAGCACTGATGCTTCAACAGAACAGATTCAGTATTTCTGACCCATGAAACTAAAAAGACCAAGAAAACATCAGTTTTCTCAGGTATTCTGAATGAAATAGTGAATACTACACTCCATCAAGCACTCCTGTACCCACCCACCATTCATTTCCAAGCATTAAAAATCCCATGGTCTTAAAACACTTAAAGAACAGCAACTTCCTATAGTGTCTTTAATTCCCCATTTTAACAGATACGCAGTGATTTGAAAAACTGCACTGGACAAACATATCCTTTAAAAAAAACACAAGTGGTGCAATTAAAAATAAGTTACTTCAAGCTTACATCAAAGTTGTCTTTGTGTATTAACATGCATTTTGCAGAACTCCCTATAGATTCCAGTCTCCAAAGTGGAGCCAAAGAGGTGGAACAGATGAAGAGGCAGACAGAACACTACCTTTTCTCCTCAATTTTAGGTATCCTCATGAAGTGAGAGGTGATTTTGGAATCTCTCTTCACCCCTTGTTTTACACCTTTGCATTCTGATGATGGAGCAGGAGAGATCCCGGGTGACTTTGTACGCAGACCATCCTCTTTGACAGAATTATCTATTTCCTCAAAGCTTTCACAGACTTTAGCTGAAAAACGTGACTTTCTTGACTCCAGTTCAGCATCTCCATATTGAATTCTAAAGGATTTGTTTATGGATTTTGACATATTAATCTCCTCTCGCTCATCAAGAAATGGACTCGTTTCCTCATCAGCCTCTGACCCATGACAGCTATTTTTTGAATTATCTACATCCATCGGCGACTCCGGTTCACTTTCTTTCTCAAAAGCAGGTGAATCCCCTGAACTGCTCTGACATTTCCTCAGTTTCTCAGGATCTCCAAGATCAGATATGCAAGCATCACAACCAGCATCTGAAAGTGGACTTTCTGGAACTACATCCCCCTCTTGTTGACCTGTTAAACAGACAGAAGTGCTACTCTTTGGCTTCTGCGAGTTGCATGAAGCCAGTTGTCCATCTGTATCAGCATCTTTCAAAGAAAATTTTGTATTTCCCGTTTTCAAGGACCGTCCTGATGAGAATTTCCTCTGTGTCCAATTGTCACTGCTTTCTTCACAGCCACTTTGAGCCTGTGTGCCAGCTTTGCGCAATGGATTGATGTTGGCGTTTTTAAAGAGGTCTCCAGACTGTGTCTCCTTCTCCGGCTCTGTGTCCAAGCCCCGATCTTTGTCCTTGGCCTCCCAGTTACTCATGCTGCCTGTCTGAAGCAAATTTACTTGCTTTACACCAACTTCCACAGGTACTTCTGAATAATTCTGCTGACAACTATTCTCCAGCTTTTCCACATCATGTTCACAAAAGTTCTCTTTTTTAATAGAAGTCATCTTGGGATTTGCTTCAGTGTTGTTATTAATTTTGCTGTGTAGGCTGTGGAAAAGAAGTAAGGTAATTCAATGTCTTATTCTTTACATATATACACTGTTTTTTTAAAGGGAACGACTTTTTTAAAGGGAACAATTACAGACATACACAGAATTTTACCCAATATACTCAGTGCTACCAGGATCACAAAGTCTTACTGTGCTGGGGAATGCAGCTCAATAACAACCTATTTCCATTTAAAGGTTCCAGGACAACCATGAGTAAGTTCCTTGCCTTAGAAACCTATTCCAGTGAATTAATTATCCTTATTTTCAGATCTGAATAGTATTAAGCTGTTATTTAGTTGTTTTCTTCAGATGAAAAGAAGTTATAATTCATAATAAAGTCCTCCTTAACTTTCATTGATGTTGACTAAGGAGATAGTCTGACTTCACTGCTAATTCTGTCTAGCAGCTGGCCGCCACTGGAAGCAGCAGTCCCACTTTGTCCTCCCATGCTGCAGGTCCCCATCTTTTTTCTCTGCAGGAACAGCAGGATTTATTTACCTAAACACTGAGGTGCCTCAGGAAACAAAGTCAGCCAAAAAAGTTTGGTTTCAGGGGTGAAAGGAGAGGGCTGGGGGACCACTAAGCTTTTTGTAGCCAGCATCTTTCCACTGGTTCTACCAAAGAGGATGCACCAAGGTAAGGGAAGCAGCAGAAACGATGTGGCCCCTTTCCCACCAGCAAGCTCTACCAGCAATCTGCACTTTTAGTCCCCCACAGGGCCGCCCAAAGAACAAAGCTTTGAAATAGGAATGCTATACATTTTACCTTTTGGACTCTGTTGTCTTGGGTCCTTTATTCTCCAACCAAGTGGTAATTGTCCGCTGTTTACAAACTGAAAAAACAGAGTTCACTACATTATTACTTGAAACATGATAAAACTGCAATACAATTGCATATGAATAAGATAATCTTTACTGGATGAAGACAGAAACACCTTGGTTAAGTCCTCATTATCACCTCTACCGCAGGGAGCATCCAGGCACCAACACTACCAAACCCTCAGGCCTGCAATAGTCAGTTTGTATCACTCAGCAGGTGTGGTTTCCATAACAATCCTCATAAATGCCAGCCTTGGTGCATGGTGGGCTTTTTTTCACCCAAGATTTTTTTTTTTTTAATATTGTCAGAAACACAGAGTGAATCTCTAGATTTTAAAAATAAAATAAAATAAAGCAACTTAAACTTTCCAACTCTCGTTATTCCCTTTAACTACCATCACCGTGAGCCCTGACAGCCTTCTACTGAATTTTGGAATGAAGAGGCAACGTGACATTTGCTTTTGAGCAAATGCATTGCTTTGAGCAACCTGATCCAGTGGAAAGCATCCCTGCCCATGGCATTGGGTTGGACTGGATGAGCTTTAAGGTCCAAAACCATTCTACGAGTCTATGATGTAATTTAAAACAAAGAAAAAGGAACTAGCAACTGGGCATCTTAAAGCCCCAGCTAAGAACCTTACTGGTACACGGAATACTGTGAAATATGAGATTTAATAGAAAACCATAGACATTAGAAGTGAGAATTGCTGAGAAACAGACTATTTGTTCCCTTCACCCATGTAGAACCTGTAAAGCCTATCACTGCTCACTCACGTAACAGGCAACAATACGTGAAGGATGCTTTTTTCAGATCTACTACCAACAACGCAGTCCAGACAATGCGATTGGTCTCCTCTCTGAGACGCTGCAGTTCAGACAAGCTTTCAACAGATAGCTGCACACAAACTACTCACAGAGGTGCTTCAGGGAGCGGGGCTAGAGAGAATAACCTCAAACCAGTTATTTCACAACTGGAAATGACTCTTCATCAGTATAAGAAGGGTGTTTTAGCTTTGTTTTGCAGTTATTTAATAGTGACTCTGAGAATTTGACAACCAGCGTGAATTCCCTTTCTTTCCACTGGCCAGAAGTTATCCGCTCGCCACTGCTGACTGTGCAAGGTGTTTACTCTCTGCTTTCAACTGGGTAGGTAAAATTTGCAGTTCCCCTACAGCAAGAGTGGTTTTACAGAACTTAAGAACCAGCCCAGCACACCTGGCTATTCTGATTAAAAGCTACTATAAAAAGATTCAGCGTTTCATTGCAAGTGCAGGTTGTGTAACTCGCAGCGCCGGTAGCTTAGGCCACAGACAACTTAAGGGACACTGTTTCATAAATCCTTCCCACAGCTGGTGATCAAACATCAACAGCGTGGAACTACTGGAAAAGTTATCTCCAGAAAACATTTAGATCACTGTAAATTCTTCTGAAACAGCACAAACAATAGCACAAAATCACCAGTGTGTGACAGGAAGACCAGGGAGCAAAGACAAGCTGCACGTAGATAACAAGCACAAGGCCATACACAGCCAGTCAGTTTTTCAATACTCAGCTTCATTCAGACAAAAATAACAGCTCGGTGGATTTCATAAACTAGGAGACTTTTATTTCTAAAGATTCATTAATACTGAAATACATTAGTCATTCTGGTTACCAAATTTCAGCTTCTTATATTTCAAGTGTTAACCCAAATTGCCTACAGGAAAGGGGAAAGAAGCAGCAGAAAAGAAAACCTGAAAAGACATGTTAAAACATGGGACAAACAAACCTCTTCAAAGGCAGCTGACTGCCTCTTGAGGTAGAAACTTGAGAGCACAGAACACTTATTCATTAGCTTAGCACAACAAACAGAAACAATATTAGCAGCATCAGAACAGAATGAAATGCCTTTGGTCTGAACCCTCACATCTGAGTAGCCCTAAAATCAACAGAACATACATAATTTTTCTCCAATACTAACATCTCTTCTTGGTACAGATGATAAAAACCTAAGAGGCAACAAAAAGACTCTGAACACGTGCTTGTATTCAGAGTAAGCAATAAAACCAAACTGGGTTGTAAGTTTTCTGTAAATTGGTCTCTAAATTTCTATTCAAGATTTCCCAGATCATTCCCAGAAAACAAACCATTGCTCAGAATCTATCACTGAAGAAAACAACTGCATTTTTAGGAGATCCTTGTTTATCACTCTGTAGGAGTGCAGGTGCACAAGGTCAAACTGTTATCAACTCAAAAGTTGTCTCTCAGTTACCAAGGTTGAACACATCAACAGAAATCAAAGCAAATATGGGATTTTCCCTTCCCTACATTTCTTTCTGTCCCTGAAGTGGGTATTTTATTGTGCATCGAAGTTTCATTTCAACAGCACTAGGTCCAAATAAAAATAAGGAAACCAGGTGAGAGCTTTTTCCACATAGCTGTGTCATGCAGCAGCAGGAGTGCCCCAGGACAGCAGCCACATGTCCATGGGGGTCCCTGCCCCGATCCCAAGTCCTCCCTTGTCCTACCACACTGGTACAACGCCCTGCCACATACCATTCCTCTTGTGGCAAGGATTTGTCCTCACACACCCAGAACGCTCCCTGTAGCAGCTCACAACTCACTTGGATGGCTGCACTACTACCAAAAGTTTGTAAAGAATCTGGCAGAAAGGCAGCATTAAGGATCCTGTACCCAAAGCCATTTCTCTCCCAAGGGATGCATCAGGTACTGCCCAACACCACTGGTACACAGAATCATAGAATGTTTTGTGTTGGAAGGGACCTTTACAGCTCATTCAGTTCCAACCCCTCTGCCACGGGCAAGGCTGCTCCAAGGCCCATCCAACCTCGCCCTGAGCACTTAAGGGGATGGGGCAGCCACAACTTCCCTGGGCAACCTGGGTGCTTCACCACTATCATTGTGAAGAATTTCTTCCTGATCTAAATCTTCCCCCTCCCAATTTAAAGCTATTCCCCCTTATCCTTCCACTCCATGCCCTTGTATAAAGTCACTTCCCAGCTTTCCTGTAACCCCTTCACGTACTGTAAGGCTGTGGCAAGGTATCCTGGAGCCTTCTCTTCTCCAGGCTGAACAACCCCAACTCTCAACCGGTCCTCAGCAAAGGTGCTCCAGCCCTGGGATCATCTTTGTAGACTCCTCTGAACCCGTTCCAACATTTCCATATCCCCTTTATGTTAGGGATTCCAGAACTGGACACTGGACTCCAGGTGAGGTCCCACAAGACTGAGGTAGAAGGGGAGGAAAAAAAATCACCTCCCTCTCCAAATCCGTCCACACTGCCCTTCTTGGGTATCAGTCCCCCGGCGCCCAAAACTACCCCATCCCTGCAGTAGTAGCCGGGGGGGACCCTGGAGAGCCCCCCCTCTGCGCTCAAGCTGTCTGAAGGAAACGGGAAAGAATCACATAATGGTTTGGGTTGGAAGGGGCCTTAAAGCCCAGCCAGCTCCGCCCTATGCCGTGGGCAGAGACACCTCCCACTGGATCAGACTGTTCAGAGCTTCATCCAACTTGGCCCAGAATCCCTCCATAGATGGGGCAGCCACAGCTTCTCTGGGCGACCTGGGCCAGCGCCTCACCACCCTCAGCGCGAGGAATTTCTTCCCGATGCCCAGTCTACCTCTGCCCAGGTCACACCTCCCAGGAGCCCCGTTAAAGCTAGGAGCCGGCACGCACCTTTGTTCCCCACGGCGCTGGCGGGGCTGAGGCCGCCGGGCCCCTCCCGGGCGCCGGGGCTCGGCCGCGCTCTCTTGCGAGGGGGATCCGGCCCGCAGCCCGCGCTCATCCTCGGCGGGGCCGCTCCTCGCTCCGTGCCTGCCGCCTCAGCCGCGCGGGGCCTCGGGCTCCCGCCGGGGCTGGGCTGCAGCCACGGGGGCAGCGCCACTGCCGCTCCACATCCTCGGGCCGCGGGGCGCGACGGAAAAATGGACCCTCAGTACGGCCGCCGCGCGCCGCAAAGCAGGGCGGGGGTCGTAAAGCGGCCTCGGGGTGTGTCACCACGGCGATCGCACGCCGCAAAGCAATTTTTTTCAGGGTGAGTCACCATGGCAACCACGCGCCGGAAAGCGGGGCGCGACGAAGTCGCAAAGCGCCCTCGGCGCCTCTCACTATGGCGACCGCTCGCCGGAAAGCAGAGCGAGTAGGGTGGGTCGTAAAGCGGCTCACGCGGCCGAAGGCGGTGCAGGGTCAGGTAGCAGGGCGGGGTCGTAAAGCAGCGCGCTTTACCTCGGCGCGCGGAGGAGGTGGGTCGGATCCCTGGCGCGGCAGCATGGCGGCCCACCCGACTGACACCATGGCGACCGCGCGCCGGAAAGCGGGACGGTGTCGTGAAGCGTCGCAGCGCTCTTTCCGGCGGCGCGCGGCGGAGGCGGGGGGTGCGGGGCCGGCGGCGCCATGGAAGGCAGCGGCTCCTCCAAGGGCCCGGGGCTCGGCGGGCTGTTCGGCGGCGGCGGCGGAGCGGGGTACTCCAATGCAGACCTGGCCGGGGTGCCCCGTGAGTACCGCGGGGGAACCGGCGGCCCGGGAGTGACGGGGGGCGGCTTCGCCGGGGCCACGTCCTGCGGGGAGGGAAGGGGGTTGCCCTCGCCACGGGGCGTGGAAGCGAGGAGTGAGGGAGGCGGCTTTCCTCGGGCCTGACGCCGTCCGGCAGGCAGGGAGGGAGGCCATTCCTTAGGGCCCCGTCCGTGGGGACTGAGGACTGAGTCTTCCCCCGGCGCTGCCCCTGGGAGCGGGCAGGGAGGCAGCTTTCCTGCCGGCAGCAGCTACCCGTTCCAGAACCGCCCTGCCCCCGCGCTCCCATCCGCTGCCGTGTCTCAATCCATCGTGCAGCTCAGTGTCAGGATTCCCCCTGGTTTCCCGCACGAGGTCCACCCCTTTTCAGCTCGCTGGATGCAGAATTGTTATTAGGGAAGTTGGTGTAAAACTATTCTGTTTTCTTTTTTTTTTTTCTTTCAGTAACTGGAATGAGTCCTTTATCCCCGTATTTAAACTTGGACCCCAGGTATCTCGTACAGGTGAGAAGGTGACTCATTTTTATCATGTTGAACTCGATTCAGCAGCCATGTGTGAAGACCTCGAAAACCCTGCAGCATGTATGTGTCAGTCTTGAACTGATGAACAGTCGAAAGGAATGATTTTTTCAGTACTGTTCCTAATAAAAGCTTGCAGTGCCGTGGTGTCCAGAAGGAAAACAGCTTTAATACAGAGAATGATAAGTAGGAAGACTGTGGTGTCAGTACAAGCCTGCTGCGATTGAAAAGAGTAGGTCTCCTTCCCTATTCTGAGGGACACGGTTTAATGGTGGGCTTGGCCATGTTAGGTTTATGGTTTGACTCGATTATGTTAAAGGTATCTTCCAACATAAATTATTTTCCTGTGATACAGCCCCAGTGCACCCTTGCACAAGTCCTGACCTTTGTCCCATCCTCCACTGAGCCCCTTCAGCCAGTAAGAGCAGCCAGAAACATTTTGCTCTTTAAATAGATTTGCTTTCTGTACTGTGAGGAGTTCAGTTTACAGAGGTTTCAGCCAAACCTCAGACCTGAGACAGGCCTTGCTGCGTGTATGCGCTCAGCACAGCAGCAGCAAATAGCACACCATTTCCCAAATGTCATTTCCCAGCTGAAGGGAGACCATCATGAAGCAGAGCTCTCTGTTTTATTCTGCAGAATGTTGTCTATTATACTTATTCAGCTTAATATTCATTAACGTAGTGTGATCATAGAGCAGTTTGAGTTGGAAGGGACCTTAAAGCTCATCTAATTCCACACCCTGCCATGGGCAGGGACACCTTCCGCTGGATCAAGTTGCTCAAAGCCCCATCCAGCCTGGCCTTGAACACCTCCAGGGATGGGGCAGCCACGACTTCTCTGTGCAGCATGGGCCTCACAACTCACAGGAAAACATTTCTTCCTAATATCTAATCTAAATCTCCCCTTTTTCAGCTTAAAACTATTTCTCCTTGTCCTGTCCCTGCCCTCCCTGATAAAGAGCCTCTCCTGAGCATTCCTGCAGGCCGCCTTTAAGTGCTGGCCTGAAAGCCGCCATAAAGGAAACAGAAATAATTGCAATTCCAGTAGTGTTTTCCTTTCTCAGCAACATTAACAATAGCTGACAAGGTTTAAGTTAATCAGATGAAGATGAGTCTTAGTAATTTTCATTTAGTTAGTATTTTCTGTAATTTTTTTTTTTATGTATGGCCTGTATCAGCTGAGAAGCTTAATTTTGTAGAAGTGGCACTGAAGGTCAACAGTTGTATTTGCTGCTCTGTGTGCCTTCTTTTTCCTGGTACACTGGGTCACTGCTGCTTTTGTACAGGGAGAGTGCTGAGTGTAGTTCTGGGGTCTGTTTTCTACATTTCTCCTTTACCAGAAGCTGTTGTAGTCAAGATTTACAATATAACATTCCCATAATGGTAGAAGACAAGGAACATACCTCTGTTTGAAGTGGATTTATTAGCATGATTATCTTGCCTGATGCTAATGAGTGGTCAAAAAAAAGGCTAAGCGGTTATTTAGGCCTCTTCCAAAAATACCCTCTGAAGTTTAGTTAGTACAGTACATCTGCTAACTCAGTGGTGTTAAAAGAGTTTTTGAAACAAGTTTTTGATGTGTATATCCCAATGGATCTTTTTTTCTTTAAAGAGCTTGCTTTGAAAGAGAAGGGGGCATTTGTGTTACTGTCATGAGTAACTTATAAAACAGTTCTAAAAATACCCATTGACGTAGCACTAGCGGCTGCAGTTTGTTGCGTTGTAACACTTCCCTGCTCTTTACGTTTAGCACTAGCAAGTACATTGAAGTAAACCAGAATTGCATTAATGTCAGAGTGCTTTTTGTGCTTGAACAAGTTGTCCGGAGAAGCTGCAGGCTGTGTCCTTGCAGAGGCACAGCACGCAGGTATGGCCCTGGGCAGCAGCAAGTGCTGGCCCCTGCTCGGGGCACTAAGCAGTCTCCACAGGCCCTTTGTGACCTTAACCATTCTGTGACCTCAAAAATTCAAGGGAAGTGGTGTGTTTTGAAATATTAGCTACAAGAGCTTAAATTATTAGCTTTTAAAATTGGTTTGTCTGTGAAGGTGTGCGTGGAGGGGTGAAGGTCTCCTGTATTTAAAGGCCACTCATTTGCTTTCAGAATGCAGAGACCACAGCAGCCTTATTGTTGACAATCTTACATTTCAATCCTTGCCTTGCCATAATAACAAATCCTGCAGTGGTTCTCATTACTTTAAAATCCACTTTCATAGAACCATAGAATAGTGTAGGTTGGAAGGGACCTTAAAGCCCATACAGTTCCAACCCCCCTGCCATGGGGGGTACATGTCTCACTAGATCAGGCTGCCCAGTGCCCCATCCAACCTGGCCTTGAACACCTCCAGGGATGGGGCATCAATGCAGGCACAAGCCAGTGGGCTTTCTGCAATGCTTTTACCACCTTCAGCAGGTATTGCTGTAAGATAGCAGGCCAGCCTTTGTCACAGACCTGGAGGATGGGCTTCCTAGGCAGTTGTCTCCACAGAAATACATTGCGTACAGATGACGATTGCTTCATCTTGACTTTTAGGACAAGAGTGAAAACTAAGAAACTGCTGACTAGTGTACGCACTGAATGTCTCCAACTATCTAGTTACAGGGAAGATAATAAAAACATAGGTTCAGTTCACTGATAAAGCATTCAGTTTTAGAAGTTGTGTATTTTTTATGTATTGCCGTCTGCATTCAATATCAAATACAGGCTAGGAAAACCCCTTAGAATGCAGTCCCTTGAGCCTGCAGTTGTAAAATCAGTTAAAAGGGAGGTAACTAATACTGTGACTGGGAAGCACAGAAGCATAAAAAGAAATCTTACTGGTTTAGCACCTTATCAACATGTATGTGTCTTGTCAGTCAGTGTCTTGTGTTGAAAGAGTGCTTTGGTCTACCTTAACTCTACACAGATGCTCATTATCAGCCCATTTCTCTGGCTTTTTAGACCAATCTGATTTATGAGAACACAAGCCTGCCCCTGGGAGAGAAAAATGCACAAATGAAAAACTCCCAGCTTCGTGTATTTTATGCCTGATCACCACTAGTTCTAAATGTATTCCTTGCTTTTTTGTGCCTTCAAAATAGGTCACTTATTTCAGTGCAGGGAAATACAACCTTGGCTACAAAGTTATTTTTTCTTTATTGTCAGAGCAGTGGAAAAGCTGAATGCTTCACTGAATCAGCATAGCTTCCTCAGTGAGGAAAGAGTGCCGCACAATCAACACCAGGAAGGGTTGTAGAGGGCAGTGAGTCTTATATTGTCTGCTGCAAGATACATTAAATAATTAAGCAAAGTATTAAATAAGAGAAACAAACCTACAACCCACACAATAAGACTTCATCAGCTGTCTGATAGAATTTATAAAAAGTTAGGACAGCTGGGGAAAAAAAAAAAAAAGGCTCTCAGTCAGTTTATCTTTAAATAAATTCTTGTATTCAGTCTCTCTGCTAGTATAGACAAGAGTTCTCCAGAAACACTGGTTGCATCTGTTTTCTCTTCAGTTTGCTGCATGGATTAAAGAAAAAAAATGAACACGGCCTACATTTTGAAGCAGGTACACCAAGAGAGTACAACGGTGTTTGTTTTGTTTTCCCCCAGGATACAGATGAGTTTATCTTGCCCACGGGAGCCAACAAAACTCGAGGCAGATTTGAGCTGGCATTTTTTACCATTGGAGGATGCTGTATGACAGGTGGGTGGTGGTGTTTGTCACTTGTCCCAGCTGTCCAGGTAGCACCCATGGACTGCAGTCGGTGACAAGGTTGTAACTGTCCTCTGCTGCAGTCCAGTCTTACATGAAGAGCTGTCTGGCTTCAGTCTCTTCACTGAACTCTGTTCTCAGTATTTGCTTGTAGTATTGTTTTTATTCTTTTTCTCCTTCTTAAAAAGTAATAACTGACACTGTGCTATATAGGGGCAGCATTCGGCGCACTGAATGGTTTACGACTTGGCTTGAAGGAGACACAGAATATGGCATGGTCAAAACCTAGAAATGTACAGTAAGTGTTTAATCGCAGAAAAAAATTCACCTCAGTGGCAAAGTTGTTCTCCCAGCTTGTACAAATATACGGCAAAAATTAATCTACTTTTGTGTTTTTAGTGGGGACAAATGAGAGTCAGGGTTTGTCTTCATCAAGTTATGAAATGTTTTTAGTTATAATGATGTTCAAGCTTTTGGCTTCTCAGCTAGTGGCAACCGACATGTCCTCTGCCTTCCCTGAAATATTTGAGAATAAATTACTACTTCGATCTTTACAAAAAATCTACTTCAAAGGCCTCGAGTTGTGCCAAGGGAGGTTTGGATTAGATGTCAGGAAAAATTTTTTCACCAAAAGGTTTTTCAGGCACTGACAGACTGCCCAGGGAGGTGGTGGAGTCCCCATCCCTGGAGGGATTTAAAAGACTGGTAGATGAGGTGCTCAGGGATACGATTCAGTAATGGACAGGAATGGTTGGACTGAATCTCAAAGGTCTTTTCCAACCAAGTGATTCTATGAAAGTCAAAACAGTATTTTTATATGTTGAAGTACTCCCAGAAGAAGCACGATTTGATTTGAGCTGTTTTTTACTGTGACTTAACCTGAAAGTGAGTTCTCTTGTTTCCCAAACTTTCCAAAACCAGGAAGAGATTAAAATGCAGAAGCTGGGCCTGCCTGGATTTGCCTTAGGGCTGACACGGGTGCGTGCTGCTGAGCAAGCGTTTCATGCTTGAGGTTGTTCTGGGTTACAGCTCCACAGACACCCCTGGCATTCCCATGTTTTCACTTTACCTGATGGTTTGAAAAAACACAGTAAAGATAGGAGCACACTTTTTTCCTGCAATATGCTGCTCCTTCTAGAATTATTATTAGTTCAGACGTAACTAAGGAAAATTAAGTGCCTGTGAAGGGCACATAGGAAAGCAGAGGATTGAAATAACTGTAGGAAACCACTTTCACTCTCCTAGAATACTTTACTTTGGAAAAAAGGAAATTTTAAAGCAGGGATTTAATATTTCCTAGTACGGTTTATACTGGCTCTTCTCCTGTGAAAATGTTATGTTCTTCATCCCCTTTTTACCATCTCTGGAATTAAAGATAGAACCAAAATCTTCCCCGCTGTAACTATGACTCCTCTGTAATGTTCTAGATAAACAGAATTGTGAGTTTCGGCATGAAGAGAATCGGACAGAAACATTGTGAAGTGCAGCGTTTGATGGGCCGAGCCCAGCAGGTGGCAGTCAGGGCCCGTGCTGCTGTTAGCTCTTGCCCTCCAAGGGAAAAGGCCTGCTGAAGGTCGTCACCTTGAAACCGGCCCTTGAGTCCCATGTTTTCCTAACCAGATGCAGGGAAGAAACTTGCCTAGCTCTATTTCCTTCAAATTTATCCTTAAATACACAGATACTTATTTTTTTATTAATTTGACTTTTGCTGTTAATCCTGTCATATTTCATAGTTACTAAAATTATGATTTTTCTCAGCAATTCAGAGTTAATTTAATGTTAACAAAATGGGAGTGGGGGTTGTGATTAGGGGGAGATTGTCAATACCCTTTGACTCCTTCCTCATTTCAAGATGAGGTTTTCCATTGTCATTTAGTTCACTACCTAACTGTACTCAGTAATGGCCTGTGTCTCATCGTGAAAGTTATGAAAAAGGAAAGTAGTGGGAAACAAATCAGAAGAAACACCATGTGTAACACTGTCATTGTTTTAAATGATAAAGCAAGTTCCAGTGGTAGTCAGCTGTCCAGAGCAGTACTGTGCCTGTGATAGTGTTACACTGCTGGCAGATAAAGACCAGTCATTTCTTCTGGCTGTTGTTGTCACCGTTCTGGAGACAGCTGATGCCAAAAAGAAGTGGCATTGTGCTTCCCTGAGAGCGCGCTAAAGATTGACTTTCCCTCTTTAGTGCTAGTCTGGAAGCATACATACAGAAATACTTGCGGTACTTTACCTGTTGTCAAGTGCCAAGTTGTGCAAGTGGAAGTGCAAAAGATTGCCTGTTTTCTTCCTGACTTGCTTTAGTTCAGACTTGCTTTTCATACCCACACTGTGCAGGCATCACTGTGCTCTCTGCTCGTGGTCCCTGTATCATTTGTACCTTCTAGAAGACCTCTTTGTTGGAGATCCTTTACACCCAGTGAAGTCAGCATAAGTGTATCAGTCATTCTCAGCAGCTACGTGTAGTCAGCGTGGAAGGAATATGTAGCAACTAGGGTTAGGAAGTCATTTCATAGAATCACTAGGTTGCAAAAAGCCTTGAGATCATCCAGTCTAATCTTACCTGTCCACTACTAAATCATATCTCTAAGCACTACCAATCTTTAAATACCTCCAGGGATGGTGACTCAACCACCTCCCTGCACAGCCTATGCCAGTGCCTGATAACCCTTTCCGTGAAGAAATTTTTCCTAATGTCCAGTCCGAACCTGCCCTGGCACAACCTGTGGCCATTCCTTCTTGTCCTATAACCTGTGAGAAGAGACCAACACCCACCTCACAACAACCTCCTTTCAGGTAGTTGTAGAGAGCAATAAGGTCTCCCCAGAGCCTCCTCTTCCCCAGGTTAAACAACCCCAGTTCCCTCAGCAGCTCCTCATAAGACTTGTTCTCCAGCCCCTTCCCCAGCTCCATTGCTCTTCCCTCGACATGCTCCAGCACCTCAATGTCTTTCTTGTAGGGAAGGGCCCAAAACCAAACACAGTAATCGAGGTGCAGCCTCACCAGTGCTTAGTACAGGGGCACAATCCCGGCCACGCTGTTTCTGATAGAGGACAAGATGCCATTGGCCTTCTTGGCCACCTGGGTACATTGCTGGCTCATTCAAAGGGAAGAGGTTGTATTCTCAGTAAGGGGTAAGTTTCACTTGAAAAGAAAGAAAGACTTTTAAGAGTTGACAGGACTATGTATTTTCACTGCATTACTATTTGTAGTATGTGGGATAGAGAAGATTGTATTACCAAGCTGTGTGCTTTCCCCTACTGTTACAAAGGGATTTTATTTCGTATTCCTGTGCTATTAATCAAATGTATAGTGGGAACACATCATACATACTATCACAAATGCAGCTGCAATGTTAACACAGAGCAATAAGTGTTTTAATACCTTTTTTAACTCCTTTATAGAATTCTAAATATGGTGACAAGGCAAGGAGCATTGTGGGCAAACACTCTGGGATCTCTGGGTAAGTAATTTGTTATTTTGTATGGAAAATCTAGATATGTAACTATTTGAAAGTGCATTCTCCAAATTTTCATTATGAAGTCATCATGAAAAACTGCAGTTCTTTTTCTTTAGGACATGAGGGCATTTTAGTACAAGAAGGAAATTAAAGGCTAAAGTAGGAATTTAAGCAGAAGCAGCCAAGAGCCTATAATTAAGCCCCCAAATTTTTAGTCTATTATAAAAATGAGCTCTAGCTGTGGAATTACAGGAATAACTGAACATTACAGATAATGCTTGCTTGTTAATAAACTGTAATTAATTCATAGCTTAAGGTAAAAAATAGAATTGAATACTTATGAAATAACTTTAATAACCTAAGAAGACAGTCAATGTCATGTGAGCAACTCCTTGATGTCTTTTTCCAGTTAAGGGATCAAGAAACTGTTTGTAGAAGAAATGAGATGGTGACTACGAAGATTTATCTTTCTCTGATGGTACCTTAGCTAGAAAAATCACATATGATACCACCCTTTAAATCTAAATATTTCTTATGACTAATAAGGGCTAGGAAAAAAGAGAAAATTAATTTATCGGAAGCCTGATAGGTGAGAAAGAACCTTCTGTGAGGTAAGGTTTCTGGGGGTAGGAGGATGGGAATTAAAATCACATCAGTTGCCTCCAAAAAACAGCTTTGGATGATTTCATTAGAGTGAGTCCAGAGGGGGCTATGAAGATGATCCAAGGGCCAGAGCACCTCTGCTATGAGGACAGGCTGAGAGAGTTGGGGTTGTTCAGCCTGGAAAAAGAGAACACTCCGGGGACACCTTATAGCAGTCTTCCAGTACCTGAAGAGACTACAGGAAAGCTGGGGTGTGACTTTTTACAAGGGCATGGAGTGATAGGATAAGGGGGAATGGCTTTAAAGGGTACAAGATTTAGATTAGACATCAGAAAGAATTTTTCCACAGTGAAGAGTGGTGAGGCACTGGCATGGGTTGCCCAGGGAAGCTATGGCTGCCCCATCTCTGGAGGTGTTCAAGGCCGGGTTGGATGGGTCTTTGAGCAACCTGATCCAGTGGGAGGTGTCCCTGCCCATGGCAAGGGGGTTGGAACTGGATGGGCTTTAAGGTCTCTTCCAACCCAAAGTGTTCTATTAATCTATGAATAGCTAATACCCTAGAGAATAGAAGCTCTTTGCCCCCTCCCCCATCTTAACAGCCCAAAGGGTGCTCAGTTACTTTGGAAGGAGAAATAAAAAAATGATGAAATGGTTTGGAGAACATTGATGGAACTCATTGCTCCACAGAGTGATAATAGTAGAGAAATTAGCAATACTCAAAACAGAGCAGAGATCGCACCATGTTATAACCCAGTCTAGAAATATTTGAATTTTGAGAAGTCCAAAGCATGGGATAAGTTGCATTTATTGCGTTTTGTTTCAGTCTTATTTCTAAAGACTAGATTAGCTTGCCATTTAGCTCAGACATCTTTTGAAGCATAATATAGAATCGCTGGTTAAAGATGGGATTGTGTACTAGAGTGAGAATGGCACTTTACCTAAGAGACGTATGAGTTTTATGGTGGCATTTTCTTCTTAGTTGTTTGTTTTTTCTCTTATTTTCTATTCCAAATCTAATCAAACTATGTCCAAAAACTGAGGTGCAGGCACACTGCAGTTCAAGGTTCCAGGTTAAGTGACACATTAACAGGTTTTTTTCAGCTGTGTTTGAAGAAAGATTACTCAAGAAAATGTTTTTACATTCCAGTAAAAAAATGTTCCTTTTCTTAAAAATTATGGCCTCTCAAGTCAGAGTTAAGCAGAACTTAGTATTTTGGGATTTGGTATAGCTCTTTAACACCTTTAAATTGGAAGAGGGAAGATTCAGATTAGACATTAGGAAGAAAATTCTTCCCAATGAGGGTGAGGAGGCACTGGCACAGGTTGCCCAGGGCAGTTGTGGATACCCAGTCCCTGGAAGTGTTTGAGTCCAGGTTGGATGGGGCTTTGGGGCTGCCTGATGGGCACGTTCTGGTGGGACGTGTCCCTGTCCATGGCAGGGGCTTGGAACTGGATGGGCTTTAAGGTCCCTTCCAACCAAACCATTCTGTGAGTCTGCCTTGTCCTTACCACCAGAGAAGTTCCTTTTGAAGAACTGCAGTATTTTTGCATCTTATTTCACTGGGGCAGCTTTTCTGTACCACTGACAGATTGTTATTCTGAGGTAGCAAAGTCAGTGTTAAACTGTTTAAAGAAATGTTGTTGAATTCAGCTTTTCCTTCCCCTCATTGTTAATAACTGCATGCTGCTAAGATCAGGTAAAATTCCGTTGCCTGGGCTGAATGGAGGAAGATGATTCTGTTAACTTATCAACATTGACATAGTTGCTTATCAAGGATTTACGTTTTTTTTAGCAGAAGTAAAAATTTCGAATTCTTGGAGGACAAGGGATTAATTAGAGTAGCACGATGTCTCTATCACTTTAAAATGATGACAGACTACTGTTTTTTGTCAGCATGGAATAGGATTATATTGTGAAGGGTGAGGATTGGGATGCCTTCTCCTTTCACCAAAGTGAATAAATTGTATCTGTATCTGTAATAAACACCCATGCGCTTCTCTTTCTGATCCTTTCCAGGGCAGTGCTCAAAACCCTTCCCAAAGCAAAAGACCCTTCAGGGGCAAAGTTTTCTTATGCAGGCAGAGGTCAAGCATATCTAAATGTAAAATCCCAAGTAATCAGTTAGTCATTTATAAGGGAAACGTAGCCCATTCTACTCCAGCCCTTGGTAACCAGGTCTGAATGCTGCACTTAGCTTGCATTTCATTTCAGTCACACACGGGCAACAATTTTCTCTGCTACATAGAAAGTGTTGTTAAGTTTCATGCCTCACAGGGGACAGTACAAAGCATGGTAGTGCAAAGTTAAACCCTCAAAAGTTTTGAAAACAAACCTGAACTAGCAAAATAGGCTTAAACTTCAGTCAGTGCTTTATATCACAAATTTATCCTGTCTTAAGGCAGTACTAGATGTCATGAAGAACGCTACTTTATAATCATACTATAGCTAGAGAAAGCTTGTCTGTAAAATAGAAATAGGTCTGGGAAAAACACCAAAGAGGGTTTTGCAAGGATCCTCCACTTTAAAATAAACCCAAAATCTGTGCATTGGAAGTGCATTCTAAATAGTTCCACCGAGCCTGGATTCTAAGTCTCATATCTCCGAGAATGGGAGTTTTAACTCTACTTTTTTAATGTTTTTGTTTCCCAGCTCTACTTTACAGTGCGTTTGGAGTTGTCATTGAAAAAACACGAGGTGCAGAAGATGACCTGAACACCATAGCTGCTGGAACCTTGACAGGAATGCTGTACAAAAGCACTGGTAAAGTAGCAAAATGTTTCTAGTTTTACTCTTCTTGTGCTTTATCAGTATTTTCATTTCTTTTACTGAATACTATCCTGCTCTGAAAATTGGCAGTGTAAAAAATCATGAAAGCCAAATTGTCTCTTGTATACTGAATAAACACTCATATTCAGATTTATAGTGAGATTGTGTAAAACACATACCCAGCTCATTCTTAGCCATGGTTTTCAGGTGCCGGAGCAATAAAACCGATAGTTTCTCACATCCATGAGTGGATGCAGGTAAATGGGAACTACCTGCCTGAGTGCAAGGGAGGAGGAAAGCAGAGAACACAACTTGACTACATCGAGACGAAACTTACTACAAGCGATTCCTGCAATAGTAACCACAGCTGCAAAAAAAAAACTACACACAGAGATGGATATGTTTATGAAGTTAAGACAGCTGTTTGTGAAACTGTTGTCTTGTGGCAGGACTCTAGTCTTTGCATAGTGGTCAAAACTAACAAACTATGTTATTTGAGAACAGCATGGATTTAAGGTTAGTTTGCTGATGCATACAGGTTTGTTTGCAGAAGAGAGGGTCTGAGCTTCATCAGCAAAAAGCCTCCTAGCACATTCCAAGCTCAACAGTTGGAGGGGTCATTTTTTTTTTAGAGGACTACTGGGTACCACAGATTGACATTACTGCAGGAAGAGGTATAAGTTTTAAGTATCTTCATAAAGGTTTGGCTATGAGATTTGCCTCTGTTTTACTGAGGAGATCATTCTATAATCAACCTATGTATTTTTACCTAGCTAGCTGAGCCTCAGTGCCTTTAAAGCGTTCCTGAATGCCAGATTTATATATGGGGCAAAACAGTTTGAGACGTCTTCTCTTCTTATGGGCCTAAACTAATTGAAACCAAAAGTAGTCATCTTGAGCAGCCTTCGTAAATACTAGCTTGTACACTTAACCTTGAAGGCCGAGATTTGTTGCCCCAAAGTGGTACCAATTTTCACAATTTGTCCTTGCAAAGGTGTTAATCATTATGAAAATGCCAGTGGTCATACAAAAAAAGCTTTCCAAAATATGCATGTTCTAAAGCTGTTAGATGTGAACAGTTTTGTGCAAGGCTACTTAACACACAGCCCGTGCGTGAGGAGATGAGAGCGCTAAAAAAGCCTGTAGGTGAGGACCAGGAAAGTTCAGCCCCCTGTGTTCACTGGAGTTGATATTACTCACTGGAAGTTCCCCATCACAAGTGTCTAAATCACTTAAAGTCCCAAAGCTTTTGACAGTTATCTTTGAATCGAGCGCCATTAACTTGCTGTTACAAACCGAGTGCTGGCTGGAATCTGTCTCGGCATACTGCACTGCTGAGGCCGAGTTTGAAAGTAAAACTGATTTAAGGAACTTTGAAACTGGTTGATCCCTTTGACCAAAGTAATCTCTAGCATTCACATTTATTTTTAAATGAAGTTTAATACTAAGATTACTTCCTACACTTAAGTCCAAATGTAGCAACATGAGTACCATATTAGCTTGTTGCCCTAGACTTGTGAGCTTAAAATGCAGCTTCCATAAATTCACAACTTCAACTGAATGTTCTGGGTAGAAGTTGAGTGATGGATGAAAGAAAACCCTCTGTGTTCCTTTGCCAGGGGCATACGTGGTGGACTTTGTGAATCCTATTTGCATTTTGCTAAAAGGGAATCATATAGGGATATAAGCCTGCAAGGATGGCTTTTCCATTTAATAGGATATTCTTTATTCTTCCATTTCAAACAAAGGCATAAATTATGGTCTATTGTATTTTTCTATTAAGTGTTGCAAAGCACAAGTACGTATCTTAAAAAAAAAGTTTAGCCCTCTTGTATGTGTTTCCAAACTCTTTTCTAAGTCAAACATGACTCTGAAAGCAGCAAAAATCAAAGAGAAGATTGTCGCTGTGCACTGTGTCACTGTTATTCCCTCCCACCATGAAAATGCACGTGGTTCCAGTCATCATGTCACAAAGGTCCAGCTGGCTGAGGATCTTGCACTCCTCAAGCATGCAGCATTGATCACTCAGGGAAAAGATACTGAGCCAGGTGGGACTTTGGTCTGACCCAGCGTGACAGCCATTAATTTCTCATTGAAATTACTGACAGAGACTTCACTAAGCAAAAAAGTTAAATAAGCTTTACCTCTTATCTAAGGGTCACACAGGCTGTACATGTTCTTTTTCTTAGATAACCGGTTTTTTTAATCCCTCTCGAGATTAGGGAAAACAGGAACAAAAATGAAGTAATGCTTTGGACAATGTAATTTTGTTTGCTGTACGTCTGTGCAGTAGGAACGCAATTCTCGATACACAATCTGATGCCTTTTGCACAATAGATGTTACATAACTTGGTATGAAAGTATGTGCATCCGAAAAGAAGGGAATCGCATGCTAACAGTGGCTGAAGGGAATAGTTGTGATCTTAAGACCTCAGAACACAACCCTGAAGAGTCAATATATTATGAATTAATTAAGTTCTAAATGTTTTATTGCTGGCAGTAAGGTCTGTCCAGAGCTAAAGATCAGTTTTGTGACATTCAGTGGGTAGAAGTTCAGGGCAGTTGTTGTAGCTAACTACTTTGAACTATAAAAGCCTCTTCCCTTTGGGCTCAGTCTGTTTTTCTTTGGACCAGACAGGGTTTTATTCTTGTTTCTGTTTGGTGAGGAAAGACGAGCTTTTTGCAGGGTGCTGCAGGTGTGGCCCTGGGCCATTCTTTTTTTGTGTACTATATGGAGAAAATCAAGTAAAGGATTTGCTTGTGAACTTTGAAGTTCAGAGCTGTCATGCATTTTGGAGATTAAGAACCTCTGCCAAAACTTGCTTTTAACATAAAAAGTCTATAGGACTATTAGTCAAATGCTGTTCAGTGAAAGGATTTTGTTTCAGGTCTCAAATAAGAGATAAGAGCAAACCACAAGCAGGTGCTACAGGTAGTACTTGTCAAGGCTTTCTTTGTTACTTGAGGGCTAATGTCTGAGGATACACATGGCCACTGAAAGCAGTGCTGCCTTCTGCCCGGCTCTGTGAAGCAGAAACAATGGACCAAGTTCTCCATGCTGCAGGGTTCTTGCTGCCATTTACAAGACCTGAAGTTGTCTCCTGTCAGTCAGGTGCCAGTGCTTTCTGTGAGGAAACGGGGCATTTTAATAATATTTGCAAAGTACTTTCAACACCTTTGCTACTTATAAACTTGTAAATTAAATTGTAAATTCTTATTGTTTTACTAATTTAGCCTTCACACTGCAGTAACTACAGGAATTTTTCCCCTCAAGCTTTGTTGTTTGTGTTTTCTAATCACAGTACTGTCTTGGCTGCAGCAGTATGAAAGTGGAACATGTTTTTCTAGAATGTATTGCGTTTCCAAAAATAAGTTATCAGTTTCCTCAGTAACTTCTGTACCCACAGACTTGGCCACACTTACAAGATTTCATAGAATGAACGCAGTGGAGCAGCAGGAGGAAACCGTTTTGGGTTTTCCATTGACCCAGAACCACCCACAGATGTTCAAACAAATGTGCTTGAATGTGGAGTGAAACAGAGGCTGCCCTGTACATTTGAAAAGTCAAGCTCTTTAAACCATTTAAAATCATTTTTGTTCCTGGAAGCCCTAAAGGAAGAAAAACTACCTGCATATGAGTTATCTGAAAAAAACTGGATACTTTTAAGGCTCAGCTTGACAGGGTGCTGGTTCCTCTCACTTAAATTATCTATCACCTAGAAAGGTTGGACCAGGTGATCTTTGAGGTCCCTTCCAACCTGGCATTCTGTGATTTTTGCCCTCATGTTATGCAGTATGGATAATGGTTTTACCTACTATATGAATCAAATTGAGTCTTTGGAGTGCATCATACCATGAAGAAATGCAAAGAGGGACAGTGTTCTATGGTGAAAAGTGCAGCAGCTAACATCAGAGAACTAAATTCTCATTTAGAGAGCATTACATGTATCTTTGGAAACCCACGGCAGCTCTCAACTATTGTGCGAGTTGCCTGATCTCAAAATACCTGCTTTCAGAAATGTCCGTCCACTGCAACTTCAAGTTATCTTACTCAGGCATGCAAGATTAGAGGCTTATGACCATGTTTCTAGCAGAGTTTGTCAAGGCAGACTCGGTATCAGAGGCTTGCAGAGAGCAATTGCAGGGGAGGGGTGGGAATGCATTCTATCATGCAAACACAGCTGGGATGGGAGTGGAGAATGTATTTTCTTTTAAGAATGTAATCTTCTTAGAAGGCTCATGTCTAATTTGGGAACCAGGTGCAACTGCTACAAAAACTACTGGTATAATTTTGTAGCAGAGGCATAGGAACCTGGTAAGAAAAATTTCTTAATCATTTTCTTGGATTTTCTGACTCTCAGTAATGTGCCTGTACCAACTACCCAGGTTTAGTTCCTGTTCATGAACCAGTCTTTCACTGAAACACCTTCTTCAGCCAAGTCCAAGGGACCGTAAGTTGTCTGCAAGGCCTATGGACTGCTCTAGGCCTGGTGGCTGACACTTTGCAAGTGGCTTTGAAGCTGCTATCCTCACCTCAGGACATGAAAATACTTATGATGTGTCAGCAGCAGTATGGCTTAACAGCGCTGTGTCCAGGGCTGCATGGTTGCTAGGAAGAGGATCGGCTGTCCAAGTTTAAGACTATCCCTGTCTTGTGCAATCCTGACTTCACAGAATGTGGAACCTGGCTTGATCAGCCTCCAGCCTGCCTTTCTTCCGTAGGAAAAATGGGATTTTAAGGGGAAAGGAGAGGAATTAAACCTAAGGGCTGAGGGAAGAGTCTACAGTAACAGTCACAGCTCTGTACTGCGTTGTGTTCTGTGAGGATGTTCCACATTTTGAGCATTTCCCTGTACACCACAATTGTTAGGAGCCCCTCTCCAGGAGATTCTTCTGTAAGCAGTTGCTTCCCAATATGAACAGCAGAAAAATCAGGCTCCAACATTGAATTCATTTCCCCCTAAAAGTAACGAGATGGTATTTTTACAGCCCATCTCAAATATTTGTTTTGCACAAAGTGTCCTTTAAATTGTACGTGTGGCCTTTTGCCAGAAGCTGCCAGTACACGGTGAGCTCTGTGTACCCAGCTGCAACCCCTTCATGTGAAAAGCTTTTTGTGCAACAATTTCAGGGTGAATTGTCAAAAAATAGAAGTCTATATTCACATTCCTAACTACCAGTTTGGGCACAGAGGTGCATAAATGGTATTGCTTTCCTTAGAGCTGTTGGGTTCTCAACAGCTGAGGCAGTGAACTTGGGCTTACATCCCAAAAGCTTCCAGAGTCATCGCACCTAGGCAATGACACTTCTAGAAGCCGTGGGTAGACATGATCTCCTGTACAAAGTCCAACTTCTGCTATCACTTCTGCACCTGCTTGGTTTCGTTACGTGCCTGGGCAATGGGAGTAGCTTTAACAACTCCAATGGAATCAATTTAATCTTTCAGCTCAGGTAGTGCTGTCTCAGTCTAGCTGACGCCAACAGCTCCTTGCCCTACTACGAGCCCAAATGCAATTCTCAGACAGCTTTATGACCCATAAAGGAAAAAAAAAAAACTTGCACAAATTGAGATACATTCCTCTCCAATTTCAAGGAACCTGAATTCCACTGTCAGCTTTACAATAAATTTGGCAGGTTTTGCCTAGCTGTGAGCAGAAACTGGCCTTGTTCTATACACTGTACACATTATCTAACTTGCTTCATCTGGGATTGGCAAACATTGCAGAATCAAACTCAGTGAGGTTTTTCCTAGTCTTGAGGGTCATGCTCTCAGGTGTTCCTGTGCATTTATACTATGTTTTGGGAGCTTTATCGAGGCACTGCCTACTACTGAGGAACAGAAACGTGGTGCTGTTTAATCCAAGAAACAGAAGTCTCTACTTCTCCCCTAAGTATACTGCAGTGCTCACATGGATGGAGTGGAGTAGTAATGCCATCCGGCTCCTGGCTCCAGCCAAGTGCACTGGCTGCCAAGAACAGCCAAAGTTGTCCTGTATTTTTACCTTCACAGCTCACAGGAGCCTTGAGTCTTCAGTGAGCAGTTGAAAAAGTACATTTTTTTCCCTATTGCCTGTGTGACTCAATTTTTGCCATCATATGCCAATTTGAAACATTAATATTAGCAAGAATAAAGTTTTTCAATGCATGCCCTGTGAAATTCTTGCCAGTTAATCCCTTTCAGCTACTTATTTTTTCCAAAAGGTTTTAACATTCCCGACGCTCAAAAGCAGTGCAGAGTTCTGTGTGATGGCTCTCATGAGTCTCTGGAGCTCAAGGTCACATCCACCTCAGCTGGTGTTATATTCACCTATGTCCCTGCCACCCTTTCTCTTTTTCCTCCAAACCTCCTTACCAAAACTGACAAGCGTCATTGTTGTGCCTCATCTGAACTCCTAATGGAGGAGTTCTTAAAGCAGAAAGAGATCAGATTTGCCTGTAAACGCCTGCTTTGAGGACAGATGCAATAGACAAAGTAGGACTTGGGAAGAGCCATCCTTGCTTTGCATGTTCTGCAGGAGTTCACTCAGGCAGCAGTGCTAACAGTGCAAGAGGAATTCCTACCACAGAATTAGTGCCAAGGTCAGGAGTGACCTTTCTTGAGCCTGGCAGCATGATGAAGGGGAGGGCAGAGTTAGCACAGGTACTCTTTCTAGAAAGTCATTCAAAAAGAAAAACTGTGCTTTGTTAAGAGGCCTCTAGATTTCAGCAGCATCTTGGAAGTTGCTGTAGCTGACCTTTTCCTCAGGTTTAACTTTAATGGGTGTTAATCTGTTTTTCTTTTTCAGCTGGAATGCGTGGGATAGCACGAGGAGGTGTTGTGGGGCTGACGCTTACTGGGCTCTACGCTCTCTATAACAACTGGGAGCATCTGAAGGGCTCCGTTGCCCGGCAGTCCCTCTGAGCAGGGCAGCCAGCGCTGGACAAGGACATGCTTGCACAGTCACCAATCAAACCAGCTGTGAGATCTGTCTGGTGTCCCTTCTTATTTTATTTCCAATTAGTGGGAAACTGAAAGAAGCTGCTGGGAGGAACCTCTTGATGCCATGTAGCTGGACTGGCTCTTTTCTTTCTGCCAGCCAGTTGCTGGAGGCAGTGATTTTTTTGTTGGACCTGCAAGTGAGCAGTGGCCACCAAGCTAGAATCTCCCTACACGCTCACCACTAGCCCTGGGCCAGAGCTACGAGGCGTGCTCGAGTCCCATAGCTGTACCTGCTGCACTACCAGGTTTGTTTGGTTGCGTGTACTAGAGCGGTCATGCTGGGTAATAAAGTCTGTGTCCATATTCCCTGCACTCTTTCACCTCGCCTCACCCAGCCAGCGCCCGGGCAGCGGGCGCCTTCAGTAGCAGCCAGCACAGGGCAGGGCTCGTTACTCTGACAGCACGGGGCAGGCTGTATTGAGGGGCATCATCATTAATAAAGAGGGTGGCACTTAACGCAATACCTTCTCTATGTTTTACTGTTCCTACTCCTGATAAGACAAAAGTGCGCTGCATCCAGCAACTCTTTATTTACTGTTCTTCTTTGAAGGACTGATGTGATAAAATCCTGGTGAAGTCGGGGTGAGGAGAAGTGAACAAGCAGGCCGATTGTCTCCTGTTGTGGGGTGACAGCAAGGCGTACCAGGGCGCAACTCCCTCCCTTACTTCCTTACCAGTAAGGAACTGGTTGTTTCTGGGCAAGGTACATTTGCTGTTGCAGAGCAGCTGCCATTGGATTATTGAAACACTGGGGTGCTCCAGGATCTCAGACCTTGTTTAGCCAACAGTTAGAAACCAAGCAGTGTAAACACTCCTCTCATTGCCTGTTAAAGACGTTTTAATTGGCGATAAGCTTTGTCCCCCAAGTAATATTTGTAGGTTACTGACAGAGTGAAGACGGGATGAACCTACACCACTTCCAGTGTTAAAATTGAACCGCTTCCCAAGCATTGCTGGCAGGTAAATTAAACAGTAAGTTATTAATTAGTTCTACAATTAGAGCTAACCTAGAGCTAACCCGATATCTTCAGTTTCTAAATAATTAAACAAGTCTGAGTGTGAAGGCAGGGCAAGGCTAAAACAATAAAGTTCCTACTCAGTAGATAACTTAATGCAGAACAGGAGCTAACTTTGAGGTCTCTCTGCTGAAATAGCTCTTGATAACTGGCATCACACCCAACAAAATAACAACAGAAGTATAGTAGAAAGAAAGCAGTAGCACTTACCTTCCTCTAAAAAGCAGCAGCTCTTCTAAGAAGCCTCTTAAGGATAAGGCAACCCCTAAGACCAGCTTTTTATAGAGCAAGTCCTCCAGCTAACGAGCCTTCACAGCTGAACTCAATTGGCTTGCTTGGCTACCAGGGCAAAATGGATGCTTTATACCAGCACTCAACAAGAGTGAGCATAAAGGGAAAGAACTGGGCCTTTTTCACCTTTGTGAATGCTGTTTCTTATTAAGCCTGATATTCCACTGTCTTTTAGCAGGCTGCATGTTACTGTTGTGCTGCTAGAGCTAGACCTAGCGGGCCTTTTTTGAGGGCTCTACCACCAAAGAAAGGTGCCATGGGCTCTAGCTGCACAGCACTATCATGTGGGACATAAGGAAAACGCATGCACTTTTCCTGAGCTCTTTCTCTCCAGTGGCATCAGTGAGTTCCTTTCCACCCTGTGTTTCTTGGTCACTGTTAGTCGGACTGAAACGACTCCTGCATGCTTGGCAATGCTGGATGAGGGATCGATAGCTGCCTTGGGGGCTCAGTGCTTTTTAAGCACAAGGAACTTTGCAGTGTATATTATAAGTTTTCTAGAGACTTTTTCAGGACTTGAACTATGACCTCAGAGCTCTGCCCGTCATTGAAGTGGAACAGCTGTGAAGGAAGCAGGGCAGGAACAAGCTTTTCTAAGCTCAAAGTTGCCACAACTTTCAGGCGAGGCTGCCTCTTGAGGCAACTCGGCACATTATCTGGTGTGCAGTGACCTCAAGTTTCATGGAATTGCTTGCTTCAGGGGCAGAGCTGAGTGTATATTTCTAAAATAGCTTTGTCTCTAGGGCTATTAAATGCTTTAGTTCATAACCCAGTTGTATGTGGAGCCATCCGTAGCTTGAGCTGTGAAACAGCCAGCACACAGGCAGCAGTGAGGGGGGCGAAAGGGTTCTTAAGTACATCTTCACAATGTTCTGTGTCAAGACTTATGTGTTCACAGTTTCACAGTGAATGATCAGTATAAAGGTGTTACTTAAAGCACCCACAGTGTATGAGTTCAACAGGAATAAAAGGAAGTGAAAGCAAGTTACAAGCAGGATTTGGCAGGCGAGTTCTAGCCCTACCTTGTGCTGTTGCACAACTGGGAGCATGGGAGAGCTTGGCCATGCTGAAGAACAGTGTTTTCTCCTCTGGCAGTGCCACTCATGTCGTTGTGCTGGTGCGCTTGAGGCAGGTTCTGCGCTGTGGCAGCAAGTGAGGGAGTCGCACAACGGGTATAGTGAAAGCTTTTTGGATCTCATAGAGCAGCTTTTGTGTAGTTGTTGGAAAAGAGGCAGGCAAACCGCTTACACCCTTCCCTGCCAGCAGGGAACTTCTCTGACAGCTGGGGGAATTTGCTGAAAAATCACTGGTCACGTGGAAGGAATCTCCACCTTCCCCCTTGAAGCAGAAGCTGAAATGTATTTTAGGGTAGAAAAATGATCCAGTGTTCACAGCCCATGTTTCCCCTGATCTAATCCAGGACTGAAAAAGGACTGGAGGAAATCCTGGTTTGTGCATTAATGGAAGGTTCCCCCTGTGCTTATACATTCTAGGTAGGAAAAGTGCTGTGCTAGGAGCTTTGTGACTCCTGTCCTGTGCTGGTGCCTGCCGGGCGCTGCAGGAGCACCAAAGGGAACCACTGCCCTTTTTGGTACTTTCACAGCATCCGTGTGTTCCCCGCTGGCGTCTCTGCTGTGCGATCGGCTGCCTGCCCTGCACCACAGCCGGCTGGAGCCCAAGGCAGCCCAGGAGCCCTGCAAACAGGTTCTCGTGAGGGAAGGATGCGGCTGCTGCCACTCATGCCCTCTTGTCCTTTGCTTAAAAAGGCTCCACAGCAGTGCTGGCTATTGTGACAGATTTCCCCGGGGCTCCATGCATGGCTGATAAAGGAAATGGCAATTTGCTTTGCTCACCTACGCTGTGCCACAGCCTGTGCTGCTGCCATCAGAAGCTGCCGAGCACTGCCTTTCCCTCTTCACTGAGGTCTGGGGCACCCGTCCTCACTGCCCACAGAAGCTCTCAGACAGGGATGCATTAGGCGCGCTCCCAGCTTGCTGAGAGTCCCCTGCCTGAGAGGAGCCGAGAAGCTCTGTCCTTGCACCAAGACGATCGTGGTGTAATCACAAAGCATTGTGGTTACTTTGCACAGAAGTATGTTTGCAGGATTCGTTACAGAAACTCAGCTAAGGCAGAAGGGGGAGGTAACCACTCCAACTCCACAGGGAGGGAGAGAGGTGGAATTAATCCTTCCTCCGTACAAGGCACCAATCTGATAATCTTGGATTGTTCAAACAAAGGTCTCCCAGTGTTTGAGAAGCCACCAATGGCATTTTCAGCTCCTGCTGTTCTGTCCTCCTTGTCTTTGGAAGACTATAGGTATTTTGTTCCCCGTCTTTGAAAGCTAAACATTCATGATGCGTGTCCACAAATTCACCACGTGGCTGCATCCAACAACGCGCCTCCACTCCACTTAGAATAGCTGTGTGCGTGCACCCCCCATGAAAGAGGTGGTGTGGGTGAGAGGCTGCCAGGCCCAGCTCCATGCTGACCCCTGAGAAAGTCCTCTTAATGGTACAACGCAGCCTGGAGGTTAAAGGAATGGAAAAGCCTCCAAGGAGGAAAAAACCATGCAGACTCTGATGTTCAAACAGCAGAAAAGCCAGAGAAGAGCAAACTTCCACTTGTGTAGCCAGACCAAAGACGTTCTACAGCCATGGGAGGACTGAAAGCTCCCAAAATCCAGAAATCCCCCTTAAGTACACAACAGCAAGAAGAAACAAACACCACTTTGTCTCAATCTGTATTTCCTCCAGCAGCGGCACCGGCCATCCCAGCCCTGTGTTCAGGGGCTGGTGGTGCTGGGCAGAACAAAGTTGTCCGTTCGGTGTGTTCTGGCGCCAGGGTTTCCTGGCTTTGCCAGCTCCACACGCTGCAGGGAGTGGTGAAACACAGAACTACAGCACAGGAATCCACTAGAGGGATGGAAGCACAGCTTCATCGGCATCCAGACAAGTGAACGCCAGGCAACATAGCCCAGCATTGTTAACCGCCTTGCAAAGAAGACACAACACACCCTTTGGTTGCAATTATTTTTTAATGGAAAAGACTAATCGATGTTGTACATAAATATGAATTAGTGATGAGTCAGTTGAGTGAGGGAAGAAATACATGGCCCAGGTCTTAAAGGCGCGTAATAAACTGACAAAGTAGCACACAATGACAGCTACAGGGAAGTGTAAGAGGTGGGCTGCACGTCAGTAGTCTTCATTAGGTTCAACTGCTAATCAATTAGGCTGTTACCGGAGCTGGTCACAGTTGCAGTTTTCCCAGGCAGCAACACAGACTCGGGCAAAGGGCATGTGGACTCCAAAACCATGTTCCTGCTTCCAGCAGAAAGCCCCAGCCATGACTGTATGGAAGTCTCAAGCTGCCTGCTGATGGGAAGCCCCGAGAGGTCTGACTTCACATATGCAGCGTCCTGTGCTCAGACTGAAAACTACCTTTTAACGAAAGGCACAGGTTCTACCGGCTGGGAACCTGTTGACACTGCAGGGATACTGAGGTTGGGTCTGGCTAATATTTTTTTTTTACAGTGTTTTGAAGAACTGAAGTCACTTTTATTCCCAGACAGGCTTTGGGGATGAGGGGAGGCTATTCTTATAGAATAAGAGCAATTTAAGTGAGTAGAAGCTGCACCAGAAACCACATTAACTTCACAGTTTTTCATGCAAGCTGACAGGTATGATTCACATTTCCATCTCGCATCTCCACCCTCCTTCCCACAGGCTCAAAATGGTAAAGACTTATCACTCCTGTTCCCTCCACCGCTACAGAAAGCAGTTACTCAACCCCACCTTCATATGCAGAACACGAGAATCCACAGCTTATATATCTTTAAAATGGATCAGTGGAAGCCACAGTTTGCTGAATTAGCGTTTCCCAATTAAACAGCACAACATTGATGTGACGAAATATTACCTTTAAATATTATGTGGCTACTGGTGGTTTAGTCAGCAGAAATTCATTTTGAATTGTCTAAAACTAGCAGAAACACAGTTTATCTCACAGCTTTTTCCATGAAATCCAAAGTCACTAAATGCTGCGGACATTGCAGGTGCTGATCTACTGACACAGGTGAATTAACACCCTGCCCTGTTCTCAGAATGGCTAAAAAATCAGAAAGTTTTCATTCAAAGCTCAGTTCCCAGTCTCCTGCCATGTGTCCACTCCCATAAATGCATGCCTTTTTCCAAACCCAGACATCCACACACTCAGCCAGGAGGCGCACCAATACAGGACACAAATGAAACCTTCGAAGTTAGCAACTGCTCAATAAAAGAAACTGCTTCCCGAGACAGCCTAAGTGATGTTGCAATCCCAGCTGGAACCCAACCCATGACAAAGCTGTAGCAGCTGAAAGAAATGGCAGTGCTTCAAAAGTCACTGCCAAAGGTGGATATTTCACAGCACCGGGGAAATTTTGCTTTGTACTTGCACTGGCTTCGACGTACTTGAAGTGACAACCCATTAAAGAAGATTCATGTAGACCCATAACAGACAGGAATTTACTAACACCTCTCTAGTATCAGATTGCTTATGCTCAGTGGGCTTACATTTGAGGATTAATCATAACAAAAAGAAATCTTCAGCACCTCAACTCTGTTACACGAGTAATCTTTCTGTTTGTTATAATTTTAGAAGAAAAAGCAGATGGCCAAACACAAACACAAGGATTCAGCTGGCTGCAGTCACTCAGCGTGGTGTGCGATTGATCAGCAGGAAGGGGATGAGTTCAACACTTCCACTTCTTCACATCTAAACAAATTTAAATACGGTTATACTCTCTGATAAACAGAAAGCAACATTTTTTGGGAAGAAAATGTGTAGGACACCCTGAGGGGAAAGAAAATCATACTGAAATAATTCCTAGAACAGAGTTTCTTGCATTTTCGGGTTTCATGTTAAACCACCTAAGGAGGACTTTTTTCATGAAATTCAAAAACAATGATAAAGAGTTATCTTGGCTGAGAGGAGAAACTGGATGCCAGCTGTAAACATGCTACTGAGATAAGAAAGAAGCTGCCTAGAAATTTAGACATTAATTGCACGTTCTAGTTACAGCAGAAGTTACCAAGGTTTTGTTGAGAAACAATTAGTTGAAGAGCGATTTAATCAAGAATGTAAGTAATTCCCTCCCTGACTTGCAATCAGAAAAGGAGGTATAATAAAAAGAACAGAATGGTCTAAGCTGTTAGAAAGGTTTACGGGGGGGCGAATAATCACCCTGCTGGTGAATGTTATCTACAGAGGACTCTGAAGACGACAGCTAGCTGCCATCATCTGTATTCTGTACTGCTGAGTGACATTTGGGCTCAGCTGCTGTAACGCATACTGTCCTTCCTACCTGCAAAGGGGTCCGATACAGCCATTTTTCTTTATCTCCACTGAGTTTCATACAGGCAAAAATGTCGCAGACTGTAGGAAGGCCAAAGTCCTGGAAAAGAAGTCACCTTAGTTACTTAAGATCTCCAAACAGAAATATATTCTGATGCATCTTCAAAATTCAGTCAAGCACTCACAAAGAAAACAAAGCTGACTTCTGAGCCTTGGAGCCAAGTACTTTCTTCGTTTAGCGGACTAGCTATACTTCAAAATTAACTTCTTTTGTGTTAAATGATGGTCTAATCTACTTAAGTAACTAAGTAATAATCACAGAAATCATTAAAAGAGCTAAGTAAGAAACCTAGAATTTGTCAATCAGCAGTATCCAAAAGAGCTATGTGTTTAGGAGGCAGGCATTAAATTGAGCAAAACAATAAACTTGGCACATTGGCTTAAAACACAACTGTAGCAAAAACTTAAAAGCATGCTCACTTGTGCTTTCTTGCGCAGAAGCCATTTATCTTCTGCTGGAGGCGGGTTTGCATTTTCTAGGTTGTTTGAGGTCAGCACCCAGCTGTTTATGTTCAAGGGGAGCTGGAATGGAGCCAGGAAGCCTAGGGAAGGACTCGTGAAACTATTATCTGCTTTTTCCCTACTGGCCTTTTCTTCTGCACTTTCTGGTTTGTGCTCAGACTTGGCTAGCCAGCTTGTCAGAGGCCTTTCGAGCAATACTTTCCAGGGCTCTGCAATCTCTGCCGAATAATCCGCTTTCTCTGCACTAACGGGTTCCCCTGTGAGCTGCTGCACGGGGTTCAGCCAGGTTTTGGCAGCAGACTTTGTCTTCTCCTGCTCAGGGTTTGGTATCTCTTTCTGGCTGACCGGAACTCCATTTTTATCCTTCCCTTCTTTCTTCAGAAGCCATTTACACAGAGCCTCTTTTCCACAGTTTTCATCACACACACACTCTGAAAAGCTGGCACACAGCTCATTAGCTTTGCACACATCTTCCACCTTAAACGGGGCCTGGGGATGAAGAAGCCAAGCGTTTACAGGAGACGTAGTGGGCGATTTCTTTCCATCCAGATGCTCATTCAGGCACTTCAAATTTCCCAGGTTCTCAATTTCCACACCTTTGACCTGGCTGCCGAGACAGCTGGTACATGTTTCAGCTTTGAGGAGCCAATCATTCAAATTGAATTCTTCCCTAAAAGGTTTGAATTCATACTTCCATTTCCCATCTGAAGCACTAATTCTATTTGCTGTGTCAGGAGTGAGCAGCCAGTCAGAAAGGTCCATCTCTTCTTGTCCAAGGGATTCCAAGTCCTCCACCTTTTCGATAGTGGAAAAGGATGAGTCGAGAGTAGAGGTGGAGTCCTTGCGGCCAGCAGAGTCTGTCTTCCCAGTAACATCACACTGTTGGTTCTGCAGGAGCCAGTTTTCCAAATCTTTCAGATTTCCCCAGGCTTGCTCAAAATAACAGAGTTTGGAGGAGCTCAAATCCTAGTAAAGACACATTGAAATGCATCTGTTAACACTAAAAGACAATGTTTGGTAACTGCGCAGTTACAGCTTGGAGCATTCTGACAGAAAGTGCAAAATTGAACATGAGGCAGAGAATTAGAGATGGTTTAATTCCCACCATATTTCACCTGCAATCCGATACTGTATTCTTCCCTTCACTAAAAGCTAAGTTAGTGCACAAAAAGCTTACCTGGCTGGGCTCCGAGACACATTTTTGTGTAACCCAGTCTTCCAGATTGGTGCTGGGAACGTACGGAGCCTGGCGAACAGCCACAGGTTTGCTTCCCAGTAACCAGTCAGCAAGCGAGGCACTCACTGTCCCACACAGTGTTTTCTGCTGAGAAAGAACGTTCTTGGTTATGAGAAAGTCTAATTGCTAAGATGAGCTATGGTGAACAGCAAAACAGGCATTCACCAGGCATCAGTATTTCTGAACCAAAAAAAAGCCAGTCCCTTCCAATTAACAAAAAAGGAAGGATGTGGATCTGCTGGAGCGAGTCCAGAGGAGGCCACAAAGATGACCCAAGGGCTGGAGCACTTCCCATATGAGGACAGGCTGAGAAAGTTGGGCTTGTTCAGCCTGGAGAAGAGAAGGCTCCAGGGAGACCTTATAGCAGCCTTCCCGTACTGAAAGGGGGCACCAGGAAAGCTGGAGAAGGGTTCTTCATCAGGGAGTGCAGTGACAGGACAAGGGGGAACGGTTTTAGGCTGAAAGAGGGGAGATTTAGATGAGATATTAGGAAGAAATGTTTTCCTGTAAGGGTGGTGAGGCATTGGCACAGGTTGCCCATGGAAGCTGTGGTGCCCCATCCCTGGAGGGGTTCAAGGCCAGGCTGGATGGGTCTTTGAGCAACCTGATCAGTGGGAGGTGTCTCTGCCCATGGCACGGGGGGTTGGAACTGGATGGGCTTTGAAGTCCCTTCCAAGCCCAATCATTCTATGACTTCAAGCCTCTGCACTGATAAGATTGCTTTGTGATCCCAGACTCCTCAGAGCAAAAATGACGAGAAAGGGAAGGCAAAACTTCCACAATACAAAGTTAGGGTACATTTAGCCCAGCCATAATCTTCCAGATGACCACAGGTCCTTAATTTGCTGCCCTCCTTCACTGATGCTGTTTCTGTGCAGAGCCCAACATAAGATTTCCTATTAATTTCTGCATTAAAAGGAATCTGATAGTTCCAAGTCCTGACTTGACAACACCAAGGACCATTCAATTGAAAAATTCTGCCAAACAGTCTCATCCCAAATTCACTTTCATAGCGTGTTCTTGCATGTCTGTTCCTGGACCAGCTAGAACATCAGATCAATAATCACAGCGACCGTTACTGGCTACTCAACTTCTTAAACAGAAGTCATCACTCAAGCAACCTAGCATTGTGCTCAAGTTCTCCTTTAATGCAATTAAAGGTACGCAGCTACAAGTCTTAATCATACCTGGTCACAGTTCATTAGGCCACAATTCTGCCCTGGGAACCAAGGAGAAATTGTCTCTCTCTCTGAGGTTTGCTGTAAGGGAAGAAAAGTAACAATTAATTTAAATCTCAATTTTGTCCAGTTTCTAGGATGAGTTCTACAATAAAGCAGAAGTAAAGTGCAGTTCCAACTGGTCTGTTCTTTGTGAGTAACAGTTTTCTCAACATTTAAAAACAGAATGGAGATTTACTACAAAAATACTACCCTCAGTCCACTTCCTTTAAGAGAATTATCTCCAATAACATGGAAGATATGCTGCTTGCATAAGAATCCCAAATATCTATATCACAGAAAGTCATCTATGATGTAGAACTATTAACATCTAAAAAAACCTTTTATTAACATCTAAAAAAACATTACTTTTCAGTTTCTGCAACAGAATAAGAATACAACCATCACTCCCTTAGTCTCTGCCAAAATATATTAAAATAATGTGTACATAACTAGTTCTAAGCTCAGCCAAAATCATAACTACATGCAATAGTTGTTAAACCACTGAGTGTACATCACACTGCTAAAACCAGACTTGTACACAAGATCCATTCAAGTTATAACTAAAAGTAGAAATGTCACTTGCAATATACCACACTACTGCCTAAAAAAGGGATTATTTTTGCTCAAGTATTCCAAGCGAGGAAGGTCTTGGTGCTTACCATCGTTTTAATTGAACCAAAGGAGGTAATAGCCTGGCGAAGGTAAGATGTGTCAGCCTCAAAATTCAGGATGGAGGACTCCTCTGGTTTAAGAGTAAGATTTTCCAGTCTGAAAGAATACAACAGTAGTTAAATTACAATCCTCCTCTGTCACGTTTTAGGAATCAGTACAGCGTTTCATGAAAAGGCTTTCAAGCTGACTTGGTATGAATAAAGGAACAAAAGGACTTTTAATACTTCCATAAAGAGATGCCTATACACAAACAAAGAACAGAACAAAGAGCCAGCAAAATACAAGTTTCTTCTTCTCACTTCAGTTGCCACCAACAACTAATATTTAAAATAATCTGCGCAAATGAGCACCTCGCCTGCGTGTCACGGTCCTGCTTTTTCAACCAAAGATAAAGCTGAGAGGAATCATATCAAACACTGCTTTAAAGATCTTATTTCTAGGAACCATTAAAAGTGTAGAAACCGTCGGTTAGTTCTTATTAGAATAAAAAATTAGATTAAATTTTAAGTCAAACTAAATACCAATTATTATAACTTGCATCAGAAAATATATTTACCTCTCTAGGCAAACTGAGATCTGGTTTGCTAGTTCGTTACTATAGGAGCGTTCCAGCTGATGAATCAGGCAATTGAATTGTCCCAAGTACTGCATGGAAGACAAAACATGTTACCGTTTTGGCTTCTAACATTAAAACTGAGAAAATACTTGCAAGGACAAAGTTTAGAGACACTCGTGCAGCAATTCACCATGGGCTCTTACCCAGTAGAGCTGCTGCGCCTGCTGCTGCAAGGCCTCCTCCTTCAGCTGCTGGATGAGATCCACCTGCTCGAAAAGCCAGACCTCACGGCTGCGCAGGCACTCCAGGTGGCGGCTGATGTGGCTGTGAATCTTTGCTTTCACCTGCAAGGTAACACCAACCATTCCCAGAACTCTGTCAAACAGCAGGATAGAGCTGCCCCAATTACCAAGCTGCATTTGTCACAGACCAGTGGTATTTTTGGAGCAATTTACTTCTCAAAAACCAACCCCAGTCATCCGCAGCACCACACGGCTCCTGCCAGTACAAGTTCCAAGGCTACCTTTAGAGAAGTATCAAAGAGAAACATGATTTGCAGTCTCTCTCTGTTCTGCTGTTTCAACCAACAGCTTTAGGAAACTGTGGGCCCCGCCTAGTAATGCAGGAATGCCTTTATCAAAGCAGAACCAAATCACACTACAAGGTACTTGCAAGTCTCCAGGAAAATTTCAGACCATCATCATAATAAAAAGTACTCTGGAATAATGAAAACAACGTTAGTTATTAAAATATCTTTTTAAAAGAATTTTAAGTTACCTCCTGCCAGTTTTCTTTAATCTGTTGTTCAGCTTTAACGATTCCAGATATAGCTGTTTCCAAGTCCTTCTTTGCTTGAAGGCACTTTGCCAGAGGCTCGCTGCTGCAGGAATTTCTACTCCTATCCTGTGGTGAACTCATTCTTGAAGTGCTTCTAAAACACAATGGAAAAATAGTTTCTATTCCTCCTTAACAGAAGAGGAAGGGCATCATATGAAGAACCATCTGCTCTACTTCACTGTAATGGTAAACAAAAAAAAAAACCCTAAGACCCTACACCCATGCAAGTTTTCTAAACATAGATAAAGCTTTCTCCAGGAGCAACAGTTGTTGCTTAAATGCCTCAGCCCACAGGATTTGCTCAATCACAGGAAAACCAACAGATATTTGACAACAGCTTTAACCGCAGGAGCTTAGGCAAGCCTCTCCTGCCGTTCACCCTCTGCTTGCTTTTATGTCCAGCCAGCAAGCTCCAGCAGCCAAGGGATGATTCGAGCATGGCTCAGCAGCTCAGCCAGAGCCACTGGCTCCCATGAATGAGAAAATTCCAATATGGTTTGATCAACTGAAAAACCAGGTGTTGGTACACATATCACACTTTACTCAGCTGCAAAAGCTGAAGCTCATAGCACCAGCGTTATCTTTCTTATGGTCATAGCTGTAGTAACTTGCTCAGCTTCAGCATATCCGCAAGTAAAAGGGGCTCAGACAGGGAATGTCTACAGAAGTTACACTGGTGAGGATTCTGCAAGTAAGGGGAAAAAAACTAAATATGGATCTTTAGTAAAAATGGGAAGCATTGATATAAGCATTTTTCCTAAGCAGTGGGTAATTTGTTACAGAAAGAGTTTCAACTTCGTGGGATTCCTGAAGCACTGACTTTAAATTCATAGTAAACATTTGACTTAAACCCCGCCTTGAGCAATGACAGCTATGGAAATTTCCAGCAGAATTAAAGCAAGCACCATGTATGGATCTAAAATATTCATAGATTTTACCACTCCTCTGGAGGGAACTGAGAGTATTTTGAACATGACAAGATGACCACGCAGCAAGTACGTAGCCTGCAACTCCCAAGCCCCGTGACCGTACAGACTGCAGCCCCTTGCTCCCTGATGCAGTCTTAAAGTATTAATGCAAAAGCAGAAATACACCCAGCCAAGAAAACAAGGACGTTATCTATACTAAAAGCTGTCATATACTCAAAAGTAAACAAAAAAGAAAATCATATTGCTCTTTATTATTTCGTTCATCATACTCTATGTAACAACTGAGCAAAGCCTGCCAAGGCTAAATGCCATGTTTGCTCACACAATGTATAATGTACTTAAAAAAGTTCTGTGAAAATTACGTTAAGCTGTGTATCTACAAATGCCCCAACCAAAGCAGACAGCATTGCCAGTTACGTGATTTCTGGGTTTATTTACGCCACTAGAGAACTGGGCACAATCCTGAAGAAATGCTACTTTTGCACACTTTGCATGAGCAACTTCATACTGGCACAGTCACTGAATTGCTTAGGTTGGAAGAGACCTTAAATCACCAAGTCCAAATGTAGACTGAGTCCAAAATTAAGAAACACACACGAGACTGTAATGATCTCTGAAAACACTTGCATTTGTTGTTTTTCTGGTTTTTCATTCGATGGCAAGGTTCTCTTTCCAAAATGCAGACAGAGACAGGGAATGCTGCTTCCCTCTGTCCAGCCACACTCATGAAATGGCTGTTCTCATGCCTAATCAAAAATAAGCCAATAAAACTAACGCTACGGCTGAGGATTAGAGTAAATCCATCCTTCTTTTCCATTTCTGCAATGCCTCTAACAAAAACAAATGGGATAATCACCTATTTCCTTCCCCTCAATTCCAACCAAATAGCACTGGGAGTGCAAGAGATATTCAGGTCCCCTTAGGGAGCAACAGCACAGTTGCCTCTGCAAGGGGACAGATGGTAGTCACAGAGTCACCACTTTGGCCATGTCCATTACATGGAGCTGCTCCCCACATACATCCCAGGATTCCCCCCAGGCCAGTGGGACGTGCATTTACTTTCTAGGCGCAGAAAGCACTCTCGGGTGCAGACAGCACTCTCTCTGGCTCACAAAGCTGCTCCCACTTCTACCCTCCTATCCTGTGATCCAGAACTGCTCCAGCTGCACCCAGCCCTGTTCCCAGTGCCCTGGGGCGGGATGAGATGGGATGAGATCTATTTCCTTGCTCCTCAATTCTCACCAAATAGCACTAGGAGTGCAAGAGATGTTGAGGTCCCCCTCGGCAGCAACAACACAGTTGCCTCTGCAAGGGGACAGACTGTTTCGGCCATGTCCATAGCGTGGAACTGCTTCCCACCATGGGCAACCTGCATCCCAGGATCTCCCCCTGCCAGCAAGATGTGCACTTACTTTCTGAGTGCAGAAAACACTCTGGCTTACAAAGCTGCTCCCATTTCCTCCCTCCTATCCTGTGACTCTGAACCGCTCCAGTTGTGCCCAGCCCCTTGATGAGATGGGATGGGATCTATTTTCATGCTCTCCAATCCCCACCAAACGGCATTGGGAGTGCAAGAGATATTCCGGTCCCCCTCAGCAGCAACAACACAGTTGCCTCTCATGGGGACAGACCACTTTGGCCATGTCCATGGCGTGGAAGTGCTTCCCACCATGGGCACCCTGCATCCCGGGATGCCGTCAGTGCCAGCAGGATGTGCACATACTTTGCAGGCACAGGAAGCCCCGCAGTGCCGCGCTCCCAGAGCTGCTCCCTTTTCCTCTCTCCCATCGCTGGGTGGGCACCTTATCGGGGCAGCCAGCACGTCAGCACCGGGGGGGCATGAAGGGCGACCTGCACCCCGGGCCTCCCAGGGAACTGCAGCATGTGGCAGCACAGAAAAGCTGTGCCAGGTAACCCAGCCAGCGCCGCCCCGCCGGGATCCAAACCCACAGAACGGGTTGGGTTGGAAGGGACCTTAAAACCCATCCAGTTCCAACCCCCTGTCATGGGCAGGGATACCTCCCACTGGATCAGGGCCTCAAAGCCCCATCAGAGCTGGCCTCGAACACCTTCAGGGATGGGGCAGCCACCACTTCCCTGGGCAACCTGGGTGCTTCACCCACCATCATAGGAAAACATTTCTTCCTAATATCTCATTTAAATCTCCCTTCTTTCAGCTTAAAACCGTTCCCTCTCATCCTATCCCTGCACTCCCTGACAAAAATTTGTCTTCTCTTGCTTTTATTTCTAAGTCAGAAACTGCTGAAGAACAATGATTTCTTTTTAGCCTTTAATTAACCTCCACGTCGCTGTGGAGTGGAGGAGGAGGAGGCACAGCCCTTCCTTGTCTGGCATCTGCTAACAGCCCATCAGAAAACTGGTTTTACCGGCTTCTCGCTCTCAGCGTGACCATCCCCGGCTGCCCCTGTGTTTTCCATTCCAAAGGGATGGTGAAGCAAAAAGATGGCCCCGCCGACCCTCTGCTGGGGAAAAGCTTCTGAAGGGAACCAAATCTCACCTCAAATGGGCTCTATTGATAAATATGGAATGATGTCTTTCAGTTGGCAGGCTAAGGATGTTCCAAGTTGTCTCCGACCTGACCTCATGTGGTTTTAAACCAGCTGGCTGTTTTGGACTGAAATCCCTCTTCATTTCCATTTTACCCCACCAAAAAAACAGTAGTTGCTCTTAAGCAACTGTCCCAAATTAGGTCCATGGGAGCTGTGGTCAGGGAGTGAAGTACTGTAAGTACAGCAGCCAAATCTCACAAACTTCCACTTACATCCCAACACAACGAGCGCTTCACACAGTGCAGCACCAACATCACAAGCCAATATCTGTGTGGAGCTTCTGCTGGGGAGATTATTGTACCAAGACAAGCGTGTACCACCGTACTTCGTAAGCCACATGCAGAAAAAATGACCCCTAACAGTTCCCAGTAAGACAGAAAGCAAAATTAACAACAAAATGAATAACAGAAACATTTTGGGTAGAACATTTTCTAAAATTCAGGTAGTTTTCACTGGATCTGTGCCACAGATCCGAACCTAGGCAACTGCCTTTTCAGCCTGCTTTAGCCCTACAAGAGCCTGGTCAGAGCACAAAGCACAAGTCCTGAGACATCTACACAGTCTGGATTCCAAAGAGTCATGAGCAACCAGTGCAGCTGAGACAAGAAGGCTGATCATCACTTTATTCCATCAATCGCTTGTCTATTTTTAAGTACACCACAGAAGTAAAAATCACAAAACACCTGAATATGAAGGCCTGAAGTCACTGTCATGGTTACAATGCCAAAGTAGATATCCCAGAGTGGAAAAGACATGCTGTTAACCTCACACAGATTTTATACCAACACAACTAATCTTTCAGGCTTTTGCATTTAAAACTCCTTGGAAAACATATCAGCATGGCCACGTTCTATGTTTATCCATCAACAGACCATTATGCACTTGCAGAGTAAGGAACAGTATTTTTTAAGTGACTGTTAAGCTTTTTTCCACTCCATGGCTGCATACTGTACCTAAACCCCACCCACAGAAGTCCATTTTGTTCCTCTGTCAGCTTTTCCATTTAATTCCAAGTACAAACATTGAGTCTAATGCCAAAAGACCGCCAAACAAAAGCCCTGAAAGTGGCTCAAAACCCCTTACCCATAACTTAGCCCTGTGCACAACTCTTGATCATTTCCAGCCCGGATCACTACTGCTTATGCAACCTTTACAAAACCACAGCTGCTGACAGAAGAGTTTGGCACCTCAGTTCAGAATGCTGGCAGCTGAGCTGCTCCCAGGCACAAAAAGAAAGCGAGTTCAGTAGAAAAAAAAAAAAAACAGTGCACTCAACTGCAGGATTTAATTCTCTGCCCAAGCTGAGCCAGGCTGCCAGAGCAGGGTTCACCTTATGACTACAGGAAGGCGAGGAAGTGCTCTTTATCAGGGAGTGCAAGAATAGGACAAGGGGAATGGTTTTAGGCTGAAAGAGGGGAGATGCAGATGAGATATTAGGAAGAAAATTTTTCCCACGAGGGTGGTGAAGCACTGGCACAGGTTGTCCAGAGAAGTCATGGATGCCCCATCCCTGGAGGGGTTCAAGGCCAGGCTGGATTGACACCAAAAATGCCAGCAAATCAAGTCTGTAAGACTCGTTTTGGAGTTTTAAAATGTATTCATCCTTTAATCAGGCCTGGGCAACACGAGGGAGTGATATCCGTCAATCATGTGCAGATTCTGTTTACAGGATGTATTTCCCATTTACATCTATATATATAAATTTTCCTAGAAATCTTACCCATATTCTATTACTTTCCAAGCATCAATATTGTTATCATGAACTTCACAACAGTCAAACCTCTTGCTAATTTGGAGCTGGCTCCAGGTCTGCTTGACCTTGCATTTGAGACAGGGAAGGACTGCAAACAGAAGTGATTCCAGAAGAGATATCTGTTCAGCACAGATCACACCGAACGCAAGACTATAATTATAATCTCCAAAAGACAAAGAGCGCAACAGTGTCTGGAAAAACACTATTTGAAAAAAACATGCTATTAAAAAAAACATGCTAGAAGAAGGACATTTTGTCTAACTTCAAAAAATACAGTTACTTGGATGCAATCTTAACTCTATTTTAACTGAAATCAAAATATTCTGGTTTTTGTTACAGTAACTACTTCCTGGATCAGAATGAGGCTTTGAGCAGCCTGATCCAGCCCGAGGTGTCCCTGCCCAACACACAAATGATGCCCAGGGACAAAGACACATAAACAGAAACACACGCTCACACGCAGACACACACACGCACAAGAGATACACATACATAACACAGACACACACACACACACACAGAGGCATATAGGCAGGCACACACACCCTGAGACACACAGGCACACAAACACACAGAAACACTCACACAGACAGATATGCACGCACAGAGACACAGACACATGAACACACATGATAGGCATGCACAGATATGCACACAGAGAGACAGGCACATGCACAGACACACAGACACTGTCACATGCACTCACACTAATACATGCACGCACATACACACACTCAGACACAAATGCACACTCACTCAGACAAATGCACACACACGTCTAGACATTTGCACACATGCACAGACACATGCACTCACACAGACACGCAGAGATACAAACACAAACTGGCATGCACATCCACACACAGACACATACACACTCACAGACACTTGTGCGCACACACAGACAGACATGCACGCTCTCACACACACAGACACGCACAAGCATGCACAGACATGCACACGCGTACACACCCATGCACAGTCACGCTCACAAACACAAGCACAGACACACAGACGTGCACATACACACTCACATTCACACACACAAAGACACAGACGCACACACACTCTCACACTTGCAGACACTCACATACACAGACACATGCACTCACAGACACGCAGAGATACACACAGACACATGCACTCACAGACACGCAGAGATACACAAACTGGCTTGCACATTCACACACATAGACACACACAGACACTTGTGTGCACACAGACACAGACATGCACGCTCTCACACACACATGCACAAGCATGCAGACATGCACACGCATACACACCCACGCACAGTCACGCTCGCAAATATATGCAGATACACAGAGACGTGCAAATACACGCTCAGACACACAAAGACACAGAAGCACACACTTGCACACTCGCACAGCCACGCACTCTCACACTTGCAGACACATGCACAGACACATGCACGCAGACACTCTCACACAGACACACGCACTCACGCAGAGACGCACACAGACACGCTCTCACGCTCTCCCACACACACTCTCATACACACACTCTCTCTCTCTCTCACACACACACACACACACACTCTGATACACCCTCTCTCACACCCGTTCCCCCCCCGCACTCACCGGTCCCGGCGCGAGGCTCTCCCCTCCACCAGCGCCGCCGCGGCCTCCCGGACACCGAGACGCGGCTGTGGCGAGAGACAGAGCACCGCCCCCGCGCGGGCACCGACACACGGCTCTCGCGAGACACAGAGCACCGCCCCCTTCCAGCCGTGCGGCCACCGAGACGCGGACCCCCGAGCGAGAGACAGAGCGCCGCCCCTCCCTCCCGCACCAACCGCCGCCCCCTGGCGGAGTGGCGGAGCGACTGCGAGGGGTGGAGGGCGACAGAGCGAGAGCCGGCATGGTGGGGTGCAGGGGTGGTTGGATTGGGAAGGGAGCTTTGCAGGTCATCCCAGTGCAGCCCCCCTGCAGCGGCTCAGGCTGCTCACAGCCCCTCCAGCAGGACCTCAGCTCAGAATGGCAGAGTGGATTTGATTAAGGAGGACCTTCAAGGCCATCCAGTTCCATAGAACACTCTCACCTTTTCAAATCTATGAGCCTGTGTCTATAATTAGATTAAATAGAGCTAAAAACCTACATATAGCAGCCTTCTGCTCCAATGTATTTCCTAAGTTAATTAAAGTCACACTGTTTTCCGTGTATAAAATATACACACGTTGGAATACGAGTTTGGGGCAGAAATCCTATGTTTGTCCCGTAAAGCTGATTATTGCGCAGGTCACCAAGTGCGGATGCAGATAGGGACCAGAATGATGCAAATGAAGAAGTGAACTTTGGGCAAAGCTCTGATAACCCCCTAATGCCATGTGTCTTCTCAAAAAGTACCAGAGCTCCTTATAGAGGGTCCTGGTCAGTAAACAACATTAACAGTCACCATCCAAAAGTTTTGATGTGCATCAAATCACCTCACTCTTCAAAATGCACAGACTCACAGAATGGTTTGGGTTGGAAGGGACGTTAAAGCCCATCCAGTTCCAACCCCCTGACACGAGCAGGGACACCTCCCACTAGACCAGGCTGCTCAAAGCCCCATCCAGCCTGGCCTCGAACACCTCCAGGGAGGGGGAAGTCACAACTTCCCTGGACAACCTGTGCCAGTGCCTCACCACCCTCATTGTGAAGGATTTCTTCCTAATGTCTATTCTAAATCTTCCCCCTTCCAATTTACAGCCATTCCCCCTCATCTGATCCCTACATGTGCTTGCAAACAGCCCCTCCCCAACTTTCCTGTAGCCCCTTCAGGTACTGGAAGGTTGCTATAAGGTCTCCTCAGAGCCTTCTCCAGGCTGAACAACCCCAACTCTCTCAGCCTGTCCTCATATGGGAGATGCTCCAGCCCTCAAATCGTCCTTGTAGCCTCCACTGGACCCGTTCCAACAGCTCCATATCCTTCTTATGTCGGGGATTCCAGAACTGAATGCAGGACTTCAGGTAGGGTCTCAACCACCTCTCTGGTCAACCTGTTCCAGTACCTCACCACCCTCAGAGTGAGTAATGTCTTCCCGATATCTAGTCTAAATTTCTCTCTTAGTTTAAAACCACTACCCCTTGTCCTATTGCTACAGGCCCGGTTTAAAAGTTCCCCCCATCTTTCTTATCAGTGCCCTTTAAGTATTGAAAGTCTGCAAATAAGGTCACTTTGGAGTCTTCTCATCTCCAAGCTGAACAACCTCAGCGCTCTCAACCTCTCTTCATAGGGAAGATGTTCCATGCCTTTGATCATTTTAGTGGCCTTCTCTGGACTCAGTCCAACAGGTCCACATCCTTTGTGTCCTGAGGACTCCAAAGCTAGATGCAGGATTCCAGGTGTGGTCTCACCAGAGCAGAGTGAAGGGGCAGAATCCGCTCTATTGCCCTGCTGACCACGCTTCTTTTGGTGCAGCCCAGGGTACAGTTGGCTTTCTCAGAGCACGAGAGAGAAACAAGGAGGGATGATGCTGTTCCACGACCCGAAAAAAAACTGAATTATAGCAAGCCCTCAGGTAGCCACCTCATGGGCTTCCCAGGCTCAATCACAGCCTCTCCTGCAGGACAATGCATTGCAGCTCATCCTCTCTGCTCCCCTCTCCCTTTTCCCCTGTGGTGGTGGGAGGGCTGCTCAGCACCCTCAGCCCTGCACAGGTTGCAGGGCACAAAACCACACTCCCTAGAACCCCCCAGGTGGCCTGTGTTGGGAATCCGGCACCCACAGCCAGGCCTGCTTCCAGGCAATGCCAGGTCACCCTCCCCACTCGCAACAAAACAAAGCAGAGGAGAAAGATGAAGGAGCCTTGAGAGGAGAAGGGGAGACCTTATGACCATGTACCAGTACATAAAGAGTGTCTACCAAGAGGATGGAGGCTCCCTTTTTACGAGGAGTCACATGGAAAAGACATGAGGTAATGGGAATAAGTTGCTTCTGGGGAGATTATGACTGGATGCCAGAAGAAAATTTATCACTATGAAAACAGTTAAACAGTGGAAGAATCTCCCCACGGAAGTAGTAGATTCCTCTACACTAGTCTGTTCTATGGCTCAGCTTGACAGGGTGCTGGGCCATCTCATTTAAACTGTCTCCCTCCCTTGGGAAGTGCCTAATGAGCTCCTGTACTCAAAATTCAGTACTACTTCTTGCCAAATGGGAATCATGCATACAGTCCTGCACCTTAAACCCCATCCTTCCTGACAAGCCACCACCTGGCTTTGCCCTTATTTGGCAAAATTGCTTAATCACAGAATCACAGAATCACCAGGTTGGAAAGGACCCATTGGATCATCGAGTCCAACCATTCCTAATACTCCCTAAACCATGTCCCTCAGCACTTCATCCACCCGTTCCTTAAACACCTCCAGGGAAGGCGACTCGACCACCTCCCTGGGCAGCTGTTCCAGTACCCAATGACTCTTACTGTGAAGAATTTTTTTTCTGATATCCAACCTGAACCTCCCCTGGCGGAGCTTCAGGCCATTCCCCCTTGTCCTGTCCCCTGTCACTTGGGAGAAGAGCCCAGCTCCCTCCTTTCCACAACCTCCTTTCAGGTAGTTGTAGAGAGTAATAAGGTCTCCCCTCAGCCTCCTCTTCTCCAGGCTAAACAACCCCAGCTCTCTCAGCGACTCCTCGTACGACTTGTTCTCCAGCCCCTTCACAGCTTCGTTGCTCTTCTCTGGACACGCTCCAGAGCCTCAACAGATCCTCTTTGAACGCTTCAAGTCCTCTTCCTTGCTCAGCTGCCAGAATAAAGGGCAGGGTGGGATTTAACCCTCCGCACCTCATTGAAACAGGAGCCTTGATACCGAAGTGCAAGCTTTTCCTGCAGTTCTTATATATTGGCCTGCAAAATTGTGCTACTCTGTGCCACCCAAAGCACAAAGAACGTGAGAATATTCTCTGCTGCAATGATTTTATAGCAATTTTTATGGGCGTTATGCACATGTTCTTAAAGAATGTTTCTGGCTCCTGCTTAGACCATTCCTCTTACAATAAGCTTCAATAGTTTTGTTGAAGAGAATCAGTTAACTTCTGTGTTTAATGCCGCATAATGTAATTTCCCTGTCCTGCAACTCTATACCACACAGTTAAGCAGCAAACCGCTACCTCTGAAAAGGGAAACGAAGCAGTGCAGCACACCGACCGCGGCACAGCGAGCACAGCACGGCTGGAAGTGAAGCCAAGTGTGGCAAGGCAGACTAACAGGCTGGCAGCAGCTCTTCTCAGAGACTGCAACGATCCCTAAGCAGAGTATAAAATCCTAGAAAAAGGATCATTGTAGGTGTCAGGGACATTCATGTGGGTCCTGGAGGAATCATCACTTGTTTCAGGCTCTGCATTCCCTTTGTCCCTGTCAGCCTGAGTGCGTGGCTCTCCCTCCCACATATCCTCTCTGACGTCTGTCCTTGGTCCCTTTCCAGGCACACCATGACCTGGCACTCGGTCCCACAGCTGCAAGCCAGATTCTTCTCAATCCTTCCCCCCGTGCTCATCCTGCCCGTGGCCGGGGGCCAACCTCGCAGCCTCCAACCCCGATGCCCAAGGAGATGAACAGGGCAGCAGTCAGTTGTGCTTTACTTCCTTGCGGGGGATTTTCAAAGCTCTTTGTGCTGTATTTACTCACTTTGGATCTTTGCTTTCTGTGTCGAGCTACCTCAATGCCAGAGATTAGATATTTTTGAACTCCCACACAAAGAGTTTCCTATATAGACTGTAAGCAGATGTTATCATAACCCTTTCCTGCACCCCACACTCAGCCCTTTTCCTTCCTCTATTTTAAGGATTTCTCATTTCTGCAAACTTTTTTCTATTACTGTCTATTTGTCTACCCCTCATATAGTCTGTCCCACTTCATAGTTGGCCTGAAGCTAAGTTTGAGTTGGTTTCAAGTCATTACCTCTTAAAATAAACTTGCTATGCATTTTAATTAGAAAACAAACAAACAAACCAAAAGCACTAGATCCTGTATAGTTCCTCACATTGTTCATTACCTCCTGCTTATTACAGCAGCATTGAGGAGATGAGCTTAAATTAGGTGAGGTTGTTATTAACCGCCTTTGGCAAAAGACAGATGCTAGAAAGATGGGAAGGTGATGCAGGGAAGAGCTAGTGTCTGGCTCAGGGCAGGATCCTCCAACTTTAATACCCCAAATAGATGTACTTTTTTATTGTATAAAGACATATAATACTCTGATATATCTTTTTTTTACAAGAGAAATAACAAAAAACTTAAATAAGAACCTAACGAGGAGAAAATGTGTGGGGAGGGTGCATACCCAGTGACCAGACGGCTGTGTTCCAGCACAAGGGAAGGGTCTCCCAGGAGGTAAAAGTAAAGGAAATCTTTACTTATATCTCAGCTTTCTGCAGCTCCAGGCAAGGTCTCCACATTACCAATCAGGTGCAGCACCAAAGGGAATGAGGGTGGGAGGTAAACAGTGTATGATTTCAAACAATTTTAACTAGCCTGAAACCATTTTTACAAAGCATCAACCTACTTCAGAATAATTGTTCTATCACAAACATAGGTTCAGCCTGTAGTGAAAGAGCTGTGGGATTTCAGTCACTGAACATAGTGAATTTTTCCCTCCCCATGCATACACATGCATATTCCAGGGAAAACTAGGGCAGGTAAGGACTCATGGTGCAGGCTTAAAGCACAAGGGCTGTTTTATCTGACAGCTGTGCTGTGTTATGGCTCTGGGAATGCTCTCATTTAAGTGGGGAAGTGGGTGGTTGAACAACAGGCATCACACAAACAAAACAGGTTTCTTCTGCTTTCTCAGGAATGCTTGGCTCATCTTTTTTTCCAACATCCTTTTGAAAAAAGTAGCTACAGTAGCACAAGTGCTAAATTAACCCCTAATTCCACTGTTACAGTGAGGCTGAAGCTGAAAACAGCAAACCATTGAGCAAACACCCCTCATTGTGAAAACAAGGAAGACATTACAGCATAACCCATCATACCGTGAATTCAAATTCGTGTGCAGGCTTTCCTAAAATTGGGTTCTGTGAGGCAATGGCATTTGTAGGGTTTTCCAGGCAATGTGAAGACAAGACAGCATTAAACTTACCTATCTGCAGGAGTTTCTGCTCAGTTCCCACAGGGTGAAGCAGTTTGCAGTACAGCCAGCATCACAGCGGGGGAGAGCAAGTGAGCTACAACCACTGCAAAAAGCAATGAGTGGGGATGAAAGGACTGACTTTTTATGCCTGTGTCATTACTGATGGTATGGTGTCCGTGGCAGGGGAAAGACCACAAGTGCCAGCTCCTGCAGTACAGTGCAGGTCAGATCATGGCATGCAAGCCTGGATAGTTGTGTGCTTTGAACACCTGGAAGAGCTGCCTGTCAGCAGCTGTGCACTAGAAAGCATAAACAAAAGGATGCTTCAGCAAGGTCGACTGCTCAGGGAGCTGTGACCTGATCTTGACAGTAAAAATTGTCAGAGGTGAGCAGGAACCAGAAAATACAGGGGAGAAAGAGCAGTCTGTACTGCCAGGCTGTGTGCCAGGCAGAGCTGGGAGATGTCCTGGTTCACAGAAGCTCTGAACCAAGGTTCATTCTGTTATACTACCTTTAACATTGCAGGGGACAAAATTTCTCCTCCGCTGCACCACTGAGCCACTTACAACAGCGTTGTTGCTGGGGTTGTCTTTTCTGCCTGTAGGCGAGAAGGAGATGGCCGGTGCAGGATGGAGCTCTGCTGTGTCATTTCCTCACTTGGGTTTCCCTGCTTTGTTTTCTAAGCTTCCTTCACGCATTGTCATAGAAACATAGAATCATGGAATGGGTTGGGAAGGACCTCAAAACAAAAATCATCCATCCAGTTCCACTCCCCTTGCCATGGGCAGGGACACCTCCCACTGGATCAGGTTGCTCAAAGCCCCATCCAGCCTGGCCTTGAACGCTTCCAGGGATGGGAAAACATCTCTGGGCAACCTATGCCGGTGCCTCACCACCCTCGCAGGAAAACACTTCCTCCCAGTATCTCATCTAAAACCCTCTTTCAGCTTAAACCATTACCCCTCATCCTATCCCTGCACTCCCCAATAAAGAGCCCCTTCCTCCCTAGCTTTCCTGTAGCTCCTTTCAGTACTGGAATGTCATCATAAGGTATCTCTGGAGCTTTCTCTTCTCCGGGCTGAACAACCCCACCTCTCTTAGCCTGTCCTCGTATGGGAGGTGCTTCAGCCCTCTGGTCATCTTCGTGGCCTCCTCTAGACCTGCTCCAACAGATCTGTGTCCTTCCTGTGCTGAGGACTCCAGAACTGAATGCAGGGCTTGGGGTGAGGTTTCACAAGAGCTGAGTAGAGGGAGAGAATCACATCTGAGTGACACAGGCCCTAGTATATCGAAAGGCTGATAATAAGATAGATGGCATCTGTTTAGGTCACAGATAGGATTAATGCTTCTAAAGACTTACAAGCTACAGCTTAATACTCTGCTATCTGAACACACTGGTCCTCGTAGATGTGATGGCTGTCAGCTCAAGACCCAGCACTTCTACACCTTGAGAAAGATGGAAGGCAGACATCCAAGTGACCATAGCAAAGGATATGCATCGTTCCCTTCACTGATGCAGACTGTCAGGAAAAGGCATAAGAGACCCTCTTGTGAAGGAACTCCTGGAGGAAGAAATGACTGTGCAGTTTTTTTTTCCCAGGGCAGGGGTGCTGTCCCACAGCAGATGGACATGCTCCAGTTTGCAGAGGTGAAAAAGGAGCACAGCTGTTTTCATAACGGTCAGAATTTTGGGCAGCAAGTTTCTTTTTAAGAAAGAAAAGAACAAAATTCTTACTAACCCACCCAGTTTATCTGATATACTTTATAAATCACATAGCTCTTTAGACTTAGCTCCTGTACAGGGGTGTGCGATGCTCCGGACTATTAACCCTGGCAGAAAGAACCATTGCTCCCTCCCTCAGCAGGCACATGGCATTTGCAGACATGAACAGCCCAGGGCTCTCAGGCATTAGGTTCTTCTTATTTGCAGAGGGTCAGCTGGATCTTGTGACCTGTGTAATTACCAAGGATTTGGAAAGCAGCTCAATAGGCACATTGCGTTCTTCATTTCAGATCTGTAGTTCTGCATAGAGAGAAAAGAAATACAACTTAGAAGTCAAACTTTGCCTCACTCTTAAAGTCCCTAAAGTCCCCAGAAAGGGAAAGACACAAGTGACTGACACAGCAAATCCCACCTGTTATTTAACTGGTGTTGTGGGAGCTGATGGGAATTATTTATTTCCAACTCGTTAACCCACATGCTTCCTCCTTCTCTCTTGCCAAATAACAGTATTACTTAGCACTAATAGACTGCTTTCATTTTCAAGGGGCTTAAGAAGGCAAATTAATCACCTCAAGATGTCTGAGAGGAACAGATGGTGATGAAGTATTAACTTTGCAAATTCGCAGTTGGAAAAGCTCAAGAGAAAGGGGGCTGGCAGTGTCTGGGGAGCACTTGGCCCCACTCCCTGTCTTAAGTCAGGGTTCTTGGCTCTCATCTCTGCTCCAAGATTCTGTCGTATCCCAACCTCACCGCACATTACTTTTCCTAAGCAAAACCACATGTTTTTTCCCATTCCATCTTTAACAGAGAGTAATATCCTTCTAGAAGGCCTCTTACCTCAGCATGTCTTCAGACAGGTCATTACTGCTTTGGATTTAAAAGACTAAATGTCTATCCAATAATGCAATTAGTCCAGCTTGCCATTATTTCTTACTGGCTGTAAGCAGAGAAGTGATGAGGAAGAAATACATTCCTCTCTTCATACAGTAGAGATGTCTTTTTTCCCCTGCAACATCTTTGGTTGCAGCTGGGGACAGAATAGCTGGTTGCCTTTTCTACTCCACTCACTCCCACTTTATTGAACCAGGGCACAGAGCAGCATCGCTGCACAGAACCTTTTGGCACAGTTGTACAACCTGTGGTTTCTTAAGGTAGGTCTGGAAGGACGAGAAGCTCCTTATAGAGCAGGGGTTCCTACATCAAAACCCGTGTATGCAGCGGCCATCCATAGCAGAACCAGCTCAGGATCCACCCCATAGTGAATAAAGGTCTCTTCCAGCAGCATGAGGCCAAAGGCAAGTGGTGTGCAAACACTGCAGACTGAACTGGGGGTGAAAGAGACCTTCAGCTGAACATCCGCATGCTCACTGATGTCTCCGCGTTGTCCTGGGAGCAGCAGGAGTCACTGGGAAGTTTGTTATGTGAGCACAGCTGTTACTGGTCCAGGGTGAAACTGGGTAATGGCCCTCCCACCTGATCCCCAGCCATTAAGCAACCTCTCACGAACACAACAATGGACATGTTCAGGAGAAGACCGACCAAATAAATATAATGATTTTAAAACTAACTGATATGACATTGATTAAGCAAATTTTTAAGGTTTTTTTTTAAAAGAATTGACTTAACTACAGAAGGTTTTTATTATAAACATTGAGAGAATACCCTCTATTTCAGTATTTAACCCTGCAGTCAAAGATTATCTCAAATTACAGCTGCACTATGATAATAAAGTCAGTTATTATCAAATGTCTGGCCGGTTTTGGCCTCTCCTCTAGGAATGGTAACAGCAAATATGGTGATACAGCTCCTGTGTTAGTAGAAAAGATAATAACTCAGAGCAAAAGGAATTATTATAACTCTTTTTTCAGAGCTATTTCATTAGCATTCTGATCTTAGTCCTGAACCACTGACCTAAGTATCTCAGACCATTATTAGTCCCACAGCCATCAAGTACCATGTACAGTTCAGTCCTTCTACAAGACATCAGTTAGGGTCTAGGGGTGCCATAACACATCCAAAATACTGCATTAACAGGTGGCTGTTCCGCATTTCAAGGGAAAGAAGGGACACAGAGGCAAAAGGGTTAAGATCTCAGTGCACCAGTGGAGCCCTCAGTGTGAAAAGCAGCCACAGTTTGATCAGCTATGAATGGTCCTTGAGGACTTAGGCTGGAGAGCAGAGGACACAAGATGCAATGCAAACTGGTTTTCAAATGGGCTCAAGAAAACAACAGATACTTGTCAAACTAGGGTGGAGTCAGGGGGTGTGTTCAGCATTGACCCACTCAGTGATAAATCTAGGGTAAGGTTTTCCTTCTACTTTATTTATACTTAAAAGTAGAATGAAATGGATTTGGATTTTCCGAAGTTAGAAAACATTAAAAAACAGAGATAGAATTCACACATTTACAAGAATAACACTTGAACAGAGCACGAATATGAAGAATAAATATACAACGTGACTGCATTTAAATTAAAAATTTTTTAAAAATTGAACCCAAATGCAAAAGGAATCCAAATTATTGTTTGGTTTTTTTGTTGTTTTTTTTTTTTTTTTAAAAAGGCATCCATCATACAAGCGAAACAACTTCTTTTATCCAGGTAGCAAATATTCAGAAAAGTATTTGTTTCCCAGGTCTCCATTAATATACCCTGTATTTTAATCCTTTTCAAAAGCACAGGAAATCCTCAAACACAAACTCTATTTTTGCTACCAACAGTGGAGTATCATAAAGACTCAACAATGCCTGCAATGAGTGAGCATCTGTTTTTCTTGATTAGCAAATCATTGGTGTCCTTTTCCTCCTTGCTTGTCTTTCATTTTTCTCATCGAAGAATGATAATCAGTGTGTATTACTGTAATAGCTAACCCATAGCAATGCATAAACCATGGGTAACTCACACCAGAGCTGTATGAAACCAGCGAGTTCTTCCAGCTTTTATAATACACAAACAGCCAAAGCACTCAAGGGACTTTGCCATATTGTTCCAGTCCCTTCTGCAAACTATCTCTTCCTGACCAGTTTGATACAGGTCCTGTTTATCATCTTCTCGGGGTTGGGGGCTTTATTTTGGAGGAGTGTTTGGGGATAGGAAGGAGAATGAAAATTAATCCATAGGTCAAATAGGTTAAAAGTATGGATTATGATGGTCACAGGAACAAGGTACATTTGCTATTTAAAGCCTTATTTTGATGGTTCAGAACTTTAATTCTCCCACCCAACTGAGGACAAGCTAAAAACCACAACGTTTTAGACCACCATAGTGCTTAAAATGCTCAAAATGTGATATCTGAAGACAGGAAGAAATCAGCGTTTGGTACTGCTTAAGACACTCCAGACTACAAAATAAGCCTGTATAGAAACTGTTTAGATAAAGGCTGAATAACAGCAGAAGTGAGGTTTTTTAGTTACTCATTACTTCTTTACTTCTAGTAAAGCTTTAACAAAAGGAACTTTAACATCTAGGATCGTTATCAAAACTTAGATGCTCATGGCTATAGAGGCATCCTGAGTAAGCTGTCATATTCCACTGGTTTCAGACTTAGTTTGTATAAAACTCATTTTGAATTCAGGCTTTATTAAGGCCAAAGTTCCAGGGCCTGAACGAAGTCTCCTGAACTCAAAGTGAGTTTCACAGGAGCCAGTTCTGTATAGTTCCCCTTTGTCCAGGAATTAAATTTTTATCTTGTACTACTCTGTAATTAAATTAATGCATCACAGCTGGAATTAAGAATTTCCTAGATGAGATTTTAAAGCTGTTCTAAGCACCAGGGGCTCCTGTTCATACACAAATATCAAGCAAACATGATGCAGACAGCCTGCCAACTTACTGGAACAAAACTCAAACCAAAACAACAACAGCATAACCACACACATTTAAAGAAAGAATGGATAAGCCCACAGCAGGAAGTTCTCTGACAGTGCAAGTTTTCCTTTGAGACAGAAATGCATGTTCCTCCTCTCTCTTTATAAAAAAAATAGCACATTCCTAGTTTCCTGAAGAACCTTAGACATTGACAAGAAGCCACATATGACACTGGAAATAATTATCTCAGTCACCTTGACAAACCTTTCAGAGCAAATAGGCCCTGCATTACAGCATCATAAACAGATTCTCACTGGGAAATTGTTCGCAAAGTTGCTTTTGGGAGAAAAGAAATCTTGAAGCTGCCCGTAGGACCACGGCACTCGGAGCAAATAGCCTTAGAGCTGTACTTTGGTGAAGAGACAAAGTCTCACTTCCAGGAGACATTTGACGTCAGCTCAGACAGGGAGCACAAGGCAAGCGCAGATTACCTGCAAACTATCGCCCACCCCTGGTTTACACTACGATAAAAAAGAACGACTGTTCAGAATAGATGTACATCAAAAGAACTCACTGGAAATTACCTTTAATATAAGCAAACCAAACCTGCTTATAATTTGTAGGGTATGATAGTGTGACAGACTAATCTGGACAGCTTTTGTTTTATGACTCTAGAACAAGCATTCGGTAAGTAATTCACATTACATGAGTCATCTTTGGTAATACTGTACATTTGTGTCAATCACTTGATAAACATTCTGGATATTTAGAGCAGAATTCACCGTAGCTATAAACTAATCTGAAAGTTGCAGGAGCATCCTCCGACTGCACACCAGCTTGCGAAGGGAAGAGATCAGGCTAGCTATATCCAAATGACTTGACGGAGTTATGTAGCAAAAGTTACAATTCTTGGTCTGTCTACACCGGTTTGTCATTTTGTCTACAGGTAAAGTGGGTTTACAGTCAGCATTATTATAAATTAATAGCAAAGTAGCTCCCAAAGAAACTTAAGGGAGTAGGATTGAAAGCTAAGAACTTTGATCAAAGCATCATGTTCTAACTTTGTTTTCTAACCCTAAATTATCAAAATACAGAAAAAAAAATCATCATTATTTTAAAAAAAAATGCATCATTTAGAAAAGAAGTCTCATTCCTTACAATACAGTTTCAAACTAACATAGAAAAGCAAAACCGTGCTACAATAAATAAAGTCAAGAGTCTTCAGATGGGTTCTTCCTTGCTTTGATGTGTATTTGAGGGTCACCGAACTTTTCCCACTTATCCTGAAGAGGATTATCCACGAGTACTGCATTAACACACAGGAATCAGCATTTATTCACATTCTAAAAGCAGCACAGCGGTCCTACAGCTGTGCTCACTCCACTGCAGTACTGGAACAAGTGCAACAGCTCGGATATCTCAGGGAATGCATCACTGTTCTAAATGGCCTTTTCTTCCCTGTTTTATCCGAAGATGGCTCCTCATGACTTTTCCCAGCCAGCTGAGCTGGCTCTGTCTGGAATTGTTCTATTTGAATCTCAAGGTGTTTTTGAATGGCTAACCCAAGGACTTCTGGATCCACAGATGCCCCGTACACTTCCCATGTCATTCCTTCATCATCCCATCTCACTTCATGTATTGGAGATTTGGGGGCTTCCAAGTCTTCCTCCAGGTTGACCTCTGGGAACACGTGCGAGTGGCCTTCTGCTGCTGCCGCTGGGCTTGTTGCCACAGATTTGCATTCCATGGTTGGAAGAGTTTGCACCTGGGCATCTCTACGCTCCAGAGGTGGTTTCAGTCCTTTGGTTAAATCATTCATAGAGGTCATAGTCCACATATCCTTAGTTGTCCTTACCACGCCTGTGCCTTGCTGGCTGCTGAAGGCAACAGAGGCAGCCCTCGTCTCTGGAGGAGCTCTCTCCTGCTGACCACAGTCTTGAGCATGTTGCGGTTGTTCTCCAGGAATGCTGCAGCACTTCAGGACCCTCTTGGCATCCAGGCCCGATTCGCTTACTGAAGAGACCAGCTTAGGATATGTCAGAATGTCTGAAGCAGAGAAGGAATGAAAATAGCCGGGTGCTTCCTGCTCTTTTCCTGACTCGCTAACCGAGCACACCAACCGCGGAACAAGTTGTATAGATGGTATGGGCAAAGAATGGCAATAGGCAGGGACGGTGGCATCTACTTTCATACAAGGGTCCTGCCTTGTATGACAGGACCTTGCAGAATTGTTATGAACCGTCATCACCATGGGCGAGTATTTAGAGTTTGGAATGTTGCCATAAGTCAGGCCACCATGAATAATCCCAGTGGCCTGACTGAACATTGTCCTGTTTGAGAAACCATTTCCAGGCATGTGGGGTCCTAGAACAGCAGCGTGAAGTGTTCCAGGATCGGTGTAAACAGTAGTATTACGTGGAATACCACTGCTGTCAAAGCTATTGGTGGGTACTCTTTGGTCTCTAGGTGGAACTGGAAGATGAGTCACAAGATTTTGATAGTGAGATATATTTTCATTCATTTCTGATCCATATCTCTGTGTTTGGAAAGACATCCTAGTCACTGGTGGACCATGCCTGCTGCTAGAATAGCTTAGGCTGGAATGAGTATCACTGGTTTCTACATAAGTGACATAAGTCTGCTGTTTGCAACTGCAAGTTAGATCTGAGCGGCTTCTCTGAAGGGCAGTTCCTGGTTCTCCCATTTCATACGTGCTTTGCTGGTGTACAATGCCAGCTGAAGGAACATTATCAACAGTGCTGCTCTTTACACACATCTTGGTGTCCCTTCCTTCCCAGGATGCTGGAGGCTGTTCAGTGACAAGAAAATGGTTTGTAGTCTTAGTTCTGCTCTGTGAATTCTCATCAGCTGACTGATAGATTGTGGGTTGGACCACTGATCCAAGTTCCGTCACCCCAGGCTGCGAGGACCATCCAGGACTTTGCACGCTCCTGGCATCACTCTTGTTTTCCAAGGTATGGCAGATGGTGCTACTGTGGCTTTTCTTCAGCTCCTGTTTCTTGCTTTGCCTTTCCTCTAAATTTGATTGCCCGGTGCAGGCCAGACTTGAGGAGCTCTTCGACAAGGCGTGACTGTTTACATTCAAGAGACTGTGACAAGAAGAACTTAGTGCATCCTGGTAGGAATGAGTGTGGAGCTGGTGGCTGTCAGCTGACATGGCAAAAAAGAGAGATCTGCGAGAAACAGTGGAGAAATAAAGCAATGTGAGAAGGAAATACATGCACTGAAAACTATAACCTCTATTGACTTTTTGCCTGGGAGGCCCCATCCCTGAAGGTGTTCAAGGCTAGGTTAGATGAGGCTTTGAGCAACCTGATTCAGTGGGAGGTGTCCCTGACCATGGCAGGTGATTTTTAAGGTCCCTTTCAGACAAAACTATTCTATGATTCCATGTAAGCCCATACTCACCTTCCGATCCTTGTAAACACTCAAGGTCAGGTTGGATGGGGCTCTGAACAACCTGATCTAGTTAGAGATGTCCCTGCTTCTGGAATGATGACCTATGAAGGTCCGTTCCAACCCAAAGCCCTCTTTGATTCACTGCCTCCAGGTCAAATACTGTGGGATATTTTGTTGTGTAGAAGTCTAGTGGAAGCCTCAAGTTCTCATTTTAGAGAGCTTTCACTTGTATGCACTCTATACACTCTGCCTGCCTACCAGGACTCATACAGAAACCTTCACGATTTCTTGTAAACTGAATCACTGAAATAAAAATGAACGTGGGGAACAAGAAAAGTGTGTACACGTGGTGGATAAAAACACTCTGCAAACGTAACAGGAAAGCTCTCTCATAGCACCAAGAGACCAGTAGCTGCAAGGCCTCGCATTCAAACCTCTCAGTGAGAAGATTTTGATATGTGATCCTTTTAATATGATATGTACAGGCTCAGAGTCATCTACCAACAAAACTGATAGAGAGCACGCCTTTTGCTCCATCCACAAACCAAGAGCTCCACTACTGATCTAGACAGCTATCAGTGCTTACACGTCCTTCCATTTTTGTGGTTAACTTTGGCAAGCTAATAGTTCAGGCTGCAATTTTCCCACCACCTGAAATCCACTTGCGTTGGCCTTTTCCCATAATGAAATTAAATTGAGCAAGGCATTAAAAAATAATAATATTTGCAATCACATTTTTGAGAAGCTTCTCATTGTGGGCTGTGTAGCAGGGACTTGTGATTTGCAGCAGTATTCTCTAGCATCAGAGTTTGCTCAGATTTGGACTGTATGCAGAAAAAAAGGCATTTTCCCCTCTTTCATGTGTGGTTTTTAGCTAGAAGGTAAGCTCATCACAGACTCCTCTGCACCAGTACGCCACAGCCTCTCTGGACTTCACGGGATGGTGGCACCTAGGGACGACAACACACAGGCATATTTTTTTCCAGGATCAGAATTTCAGATTCCTGGTTTAAAGGCACTGCTGAGTGCAGCAGCAGTCAAAAGCAACCGCTTCTCGTCCAGATGACCATCAATGTATTTCTGCATGTTTTTCAAAAGCCCTCACAAAATCTCACTCAACGCTTGGAAGAGAAGCAAGAACTGGGGAAGGTACAGTTTTAAAACACTTTGCTCATCTCCTCCAGCGTGTTATCTGTCCTGCAGCCACTTACACGTCTGGCTATGGTCCACCACATAGACTTCGAAGGAGTCAATAGGATTAAACACCAGAGCACAGGTGTCTGCAAGGTGAAGACCTTACATTTAATCTCTTTAAAAGATAACAGCTGCGAAGGCGTGCACACACACTGGGATGACAGAACATTTACTAATGGGAATCCTCAGTCATAAATATTGAGTCTCAGGTGAAAGGCAGCTTCAAATATATCCTGTAACAAAGGCTATGCAGGCTTCGAGGAGCTCTCTCACAAAGTTTACAAGGTTCAAATAAGTACTTGTAACACAGATACCAAGGCCTCTCTTTGCTTTCTTCATGCAGCATTTCTGCAGAAACCTCTGTAACTGGAAGAAGCGATGCAATTTGAGATAGATTCATCACCTGAATGTGAAGAAACACATTCAGATGAATGAAAGCATCCAAATATATTGTCATTACTGAAAACATCATCCAGTGTAACATCTGCAATGAAACTTACAAAGAAAATTCAGGTGATTTATTTTTACCCTGTTCATATAGACTCCAACTGCAGATAATTAAGACCAAACATGGAACAATGCCACATCTGTTACATATGTACAAATGCATACGTAATGTTATAACTAGCAGCTATCAACACCATTTGAACAATCTTTGCTCAGGCAGACCAGTGTTCCATGCTAGCATACTTGTAACAATTACCCTCTGACTTCTGCACCTTAAAAACAATGGGAACAATCATCAGTTAAGTAAAACAGCATCTCCCCTGACGCTTTATGATATAGTTAAAGATGGGGGAATAAAACGAAAAGAAAACAAAGCCCCATTCAGACAAAAATTCCTTTAGAATTTTTAGCAGTTTCCTATCATGTTGAAATCCAAAGTTATGTTTTCCCAGAGAAGCTGAACACCTCGCCATTTATAGTCTGCCCATTGCTCTCCCCCTCCACTCCCTGCTCCTTTTCCCCATTGTGGAATCACCTATGAGCCCCGACACAACCAGGACACTTTGCCCACCTGGCAAAGGCAGGACCCTGAGCCAGACTTATACATGCAGGGCTCGGCATGGAGGGTGATGGCTGCAGAGCAATCCAATATCTGCCAGACTTGGCCTTTCCTCACCTCTGCGACAGCCAGATGTTACCACAGCATTTCACAGTAGCACAGGTGAGCATGCAAGCGTGTCACAAACTACATCAGCTTGCTGACCTCTCCTCGCCCCTCACTACACCAAATCATCAGTCCAGCCACACAGATCACTAATGTCAGCAGAGGAAGGAAACGGAAGATGACTGTCCTCTGCAGAAACACAAACTTACTAGTGGGATAAGTTCAGAGCAACCCTGCACATGCTACGCCCTTCTCCCTGTGACTTTGGAAATGGAGATGGAGAGAGACTCGTTATCAGGGAGTGCAGTGATAGGATGCGGGGTGATGGTGTTAAGCTGAAAGAGTAGATATTTAAATGGAAGAAATTTTTTCCTGAGGGTGGTGTGAGGCGCTGGCCCAGGCTGCCCAGAGAAGTCGTGGCTGCCCCATCCCTGGAGGTGTTCAAAATCAGGTTGGATGGGGCTTTGAGCAACCTGATCCAGTGGAAGGTGTCCCTGCCCAAAGCAGGGAAGTGAAACATTTAAGCTTTTAAGGTCCCTTCCAACCCAACCCATTCTATGATTCTACGCAAGCCCATACCCACCTTCCCACACGCTCCACTTCACACGTGCGATGCTTGTACACAAACTCTCACGTGTACATCTACGTTCCTGCAGAGGAGACACGCTCTGCGTGTGCACGCACCAGAGCTGCTGTTCCGCCCACATGAGCTCATGCAGACTGCATCCAGCTGATGCTTCCCAGAAGGGGTTGAAGCAGGATGCCTGGATGGTTATACCAACTGATGTACTGGAGAGGGGCTGGTGGCAGGTACTGGGAATGGTGACACAAACTTCTTAAAAAAAAAACCTCACCAAAAACGCAAACATGGAACCTCTCCAATGTCATTGTCATGCAGTGCCATTGTATTTGGTGAATCAGCGAATCAGGAACAGATTACTCACGCGGAACATAGAGATAAACACAGCTGACGTAGTGGGTATTTAGGGACCTGAAGTGACTCTTTTGAGCATGTTGGGTGGAAAGGACTGCTTTGCTTAACTTTGCCTTTTAAAAACTAAATACATAATTTATAGGAAAGTAGTTTTATTCAACAATTCCTACTGTAGGTTCTGAGTTGATCTGCGAGATTTTCCTTTGGAAATTCAAAGGAAATCTGCACCTGAATACACAAACCAAAAACCAAGAATTTTGGGGCAGATACCTTGCTATGAATATATAGAAAATTGTTAGGCAAGCAGAGAAAGGATTAGGATAGAAATGGAATTAACATCCACTATTTTTGGCTTAGCTTCAGATAGCTTATGAGGGGATCTAGGCTGCTTTCACTAATTCCACTGAACTACTTTAAAGCAACAAATGTGTATTTTGCTGTGACTTATGATTAAAGTTGTGACCTATTTAATGCACCAGTAAATTTAGTCCCAAAATATTAAGTATCATGTACGTTACCGGCTGAAAGGCATTCACGGGCAAATTAACTACGACTCCAAAATTCTTCAATATTTTTGTATTCCATGCATGTACTTTTAATTACAATTTTACAACAAACACAACTAGATATCAAGTGGAATAACTCGTTACAGTCATGCCAATGTACAGAGCAAGCTTTCACATAAGATAATAATATCACATGATATTTCAGTATGATTGTATTTAACTCCTGCATTGTGTATTTGCTAGTGATTGTTTTTTTTCTCTGCATTGGCAGGCTTCAAAAGAGTGACAGGATAAAGAAAACATCCACAAAACAAATCACAGAATCATAGTGTGGTTTGGGTTAGAAGGGACCTTAAAGCCCATCCAGTTCCACCTCCCACTGGATCAGGTTGCTCAGAGCCTCATCCGGCCTGGCCTCGAACATCTCCAGGAATGGGCCGGCCACTTCTCTGGGCAGTCTGGGCCAGTGCCTCACAGCAAAATGTTTCTTCCTAATGTCTCATCTAAATCTCCCCTCTTTGAGCTTAAAACCATAAAATTTTAGCTTTCGTAACAAGGACAGTAACATGGGATATTTAACATAAGACAATGTGTTAATAAGAAGAGAAATCCAGCCACGCTTGCATTTCCTCCCACAAGCAAAGAAAAAAAACCTACAAAATGCCATAAAAGTATCACAGCTGCTGGATCTTTTATCCCAGGAAAGGATTTTTTATTTTGAGTAGTGTCTCAAGGAAAAATCTGCACCATAACTTAGTAAGCTGCAGGACACTGTCTATTGCTCTTTTGTAAGTACTCTGTTACTACAGGAACTAAAGATACTGCAAGACAGTATGAATTGCCTACTCATAAACAATACAAGTCAAACCACCTGAAAGGCATTGGCAAAACAGGATTAGCCATGGTAAAAAGCTTAGAGATTCAGGTGTCTGGGATTAGGGGGGTTTTGGTGGTTTTAATTGCTATTATATTTTGGTGAGGTATAAGGGAAAGGAATAAATATAGGTGTTATAATGGGGGAAGATATCAGGGAACTCAAGGAATGTCTCTAAGTTCTGTGAATACAAGTCTATCGATGCAACTACATTAGTATAGAACAAGGCTGAGACCGCAATTACTTAACCTTTAATCCATCATCTTCCTTTAGGCTTTCCATTTTGGAATAGCATTATAAATTAACTACACCTTGTTCAGTTCAATCTGCTAACGCACTCTTATAAATATTTTGGGTCATCTTCTATTTCCAAGCACCAAACAGATCTATGGGACAGACTGATCTGAGCATCTACAAATACCATCAGACACAAACAACAGACAAGTGTGTGCTGTGTATGGAAGTGAATGGGATCATTTTCCTGTTCCAGACCACTAAATGCAGCAGTAACAGCAGTGCATGTCACCAGGACCAGACTTCATTTGAAGGAGAAGAAAGAGAAGTACATTTGACAGGCTAGAGAGCACAAGAACAGAAGCGTTGTGACACTCAGTGCGTACAGAAAAAGCATAGAACGTGTATTTTATGTAGATGTAAGCTGGCAAGTCACAGCTTTGCTTTTTCTGTTAATTTGCACTTTGTCTATCACACTTTTCTACAAGGCTTTTTCTTTTCCCTATCTGAAGCTGAGCACAATGAACAGATGTGTCTCTGCATTGACTGGCAATCAGATGAAAAAGAATGAGTCCCGTTGTTACCGAGCAACCCTCAGCTGTCTGCTTCCTGAGGACCCAGGCAGAGACCCCTTCCCCAAACACGGAGGTTACCATGGGTAGCCTGGTTACCAGTGGCCTTGCTAGGGATAACAAAATAGTTGCCACGTCAGAAAGTGAGTAAATTCAAACATTTGTCGATACTTTCATCTCAAGGCAGAATGACAAGGCCATTGTGTCCACAATTATCCAAACAGTGTAAGAAAAGTCACACAAGAGGATGTGCATTTGCTTTTAAGAAACAGCTGAGGCAGCCAACAGCCCCAGTAGAGTCTGAGCTAGGAAAGCAGAGCTGGCAACTCTAAATTCTGGAATGAAAAAGGCTAAAAAGAGAGTGCCATGAGAGAAGAGCCAGAGAAGGATGAACCAAAGACTATTCCAATGACAACATGAATTGTATTCCTAGGGAAGTGGAACACACATGGGGCTGTAAATAAATTATTGGGAAACCAATGCAGGGTGCACTCCGTCACAAGGGAAGCATGTGTAGGGATGCAGTCCTAACACAACCACATGATGCACTACGCGACTATGTGTCCTCTTTGCCACCTTTCTTTATTTAAATGTCTGTTCCAGAAATAACTAGAGATCTTTTTTTAGACAAAAAGTTATAAGCAAAACATTACTCCCACGATGTGCACATAGACCTACTGCAGTGTACAAGCTGCACGGGAATACACCATAAGCTAAAATATGAGATACTGTACAGTCATATTTGATGGTCACTGTTAGTATTTGACAGCTCACTCCTTTAAAGCTTGTCTCTTCAGTCAGAAGACTAAAAATGTTTTCATTACAAGTGAAATACACTGATATGGTCATGTAATCAGTTGTTTTCAGCAGCTGGGTCTTTAAAAAAACTCATCAAATATTATTACAGCAGGCAACACTGACCTAGAGTCACACTCGGAGTGAACAGCGTGTGCCTACAGAAGTGGTACATTAATGTAATTGCCTTGCTGGTTTAAGCAGAACAGAATTATGCAAAATGAAACTGTTAATTCAGCTGCCAGGCTTATACTGTTCAGAATTGCTGGCTACTGATGTCCACTGGCAGTACAAAAGTCCTGGGAGAAAAGCATTTCATAATTTCTTTAGGAATTAATCTTTAATGCAAAAAAAATTGCAGTGACGTCTCTACATTTGGATTTATTTCTGATGGACAGACACTAGCGAACCTTTTCTTCTTCACAGCAGAGGATCAAATCCTATTCCATCATGTCCAGTTTGGAGGGGACAGGGTCAGCCTGGTATTGAATGTCTCATCCTCCTCAGAACTCCCTTTTTGGGTCCACTCTTCTGTCCTGAACAGACCACCGCCAAAGCAAACCCAGCCTCCTGGAACTCTGCAAAACCACATGGCCATGGCTTGCTCAGCCACTCAGAGGCCCGGCTCCACAAACTGTGTCTGACATAGTTACCTGTGAAGCGTCATGAACTGAAAACCAAAAGCACACTTACAGCCTGCTTCCAATCTCACAGCTACATCTTAATGCGACCTTCACAGAAGCCAGCAGTTCGCATATCCAACAAACTCCACCTAAACTGGCTAAGTTATTAAAATATCTACTTGTCAATTCATAGAATCATTAAGGTTGGAAAAGACCTCTAAGATCAATTCTGTCAGCCCAACACCATCGTGCCTACTAAATATGCCCCACAGTGCCATGTCTACACGCTTTTTGAACACCTCCAGGGATGGCGACTCCACCACTGCCCTGGGCAGCCTGTTCCAGGGCTTCACCGCTCTTTCAGCAAAGAAATTTTTCCTAATATCCAGCCTAAACCTTCCCTACTTCACCTTGAGGTCATTTCTTCTCATCTTATTGCTAGGATACTTGTGCTTAGTAGAAAATATTCGAATAATCATTTTTGCTTCTTGCTTGAAAGCGCAATAGCAACAGTTAGAGGGAAGATACGAACTCGGCTTGGCTCAACCTCCCTGCCCTATGGATATCCCAGCTTCAACTTCAGGATTTAGTAGTTAATTACTTTTGAATACAAGGGCAAGGAGATGCTCCACGCTGACAAGCGAATGTGCATCTGACACCTAAAGCTCTGTGACACAATCTCTGCGAGTCAAGGGACAGTTTGGGGGGTGTGCTCAGTGCTGGCTGGAAGGAGGTGGCCCAAGTGCAGAGCTCAGCCTCCCAGAAAAACCCACTCGCTTGGTCTCAATGTTATGCTGACAGAGATCAAAGCTTTATAACTAATTATGGTGTCAGACAAAGCAAGTTCAAATCTGCCTCCAAAATACTGACTAGATACAACTGCAGGTACAATAGCTTTTCATGTTCACATATCATCATTAATAGAAGAATGACTATTTCTATAGTGGCATCAAACAGGAATAATGGTGACATAAACAAAAGTCACAATAATCTGAATAATCTGAATTTCCATCAGGATGAAGGAAGATAATATCTACAGACTGAAAGATGCCCCACCAAAACCGTCAAAGATGGTTTATTCTTCTGCATCTAATAGTTACATCTCCTTCTTGCCTAAAAAAACCTGCCAACTTATCTAGCAAGACTTAGTAATTTACCCTCATTTCTTGTTCCCTTGTTTTTCCCTGCACAAGGCCTACAAGAAAATTTAATTCTTTATTTAAGTGACAGTAATTAGAAAGAGGAAACAATTGCCTTCTAAGTCTGTCTGTGCTCAATGAAATACTGCATGACCTTGAGGAAGTCACTCACTTTGTGACTCAGTTTACTCATCTGTGACTCATGGATTAGAAACTGAAGCCGCTGGTATAGGTTTTTAAAGGCTTAATTTGTGACTGCAGAGCACTCTGAAGTCCCAGAATGAAAGCTATTAAACATAAGGCATTGAGAAGAATGTATTCTGGCCCTTCTTTTGTAATATTTGCTTTGAAAGAAATAAGTGGAGCAACTCTATGTTAAATTCTTGTTGCAGAAAACTATCTTACCGGTACAGTTCAGATGCTATCCAGGCCCCAGAAGCATCTCTTTAAAGCACTGCCTCCCCAGCTTCCCAGCATCAAGTGAGGATGAATAATCCTACGGATTTCAAATACGCAAAACCAGTATTAAGAGAATCTCTCAAATTAGGTGTCATATCCATGTACTGCATATATAATATGTATGCTAATGACATGCATTATTATATACGCATATGGTATGTTAAGTAGCAATGATTTATTGTAAGTAGATTCATGATCTCTTTATAAGCAGAGCTGCCACAACTGCAGACCACGTTGCCCAGCAGTGCTGCATACACCGACAAGCTTTTATTTACTATGATGAACTTTTCATGAAAATCTCTCTTGCAGAGAGAGATTCTCTGAAAAATTTAAGTCTTCAGTTCACACTGTGAGCTGTCTCTTATAGATCTTGAAGCTGGAAAAGAACTGGCAATCTCTATCCAGAGGGATGAGCAGGGCTGCGTGCATATAGTCAAGTGAGTACTGAAAAGGACTAAGACCATGACTCTCTAATCAAGTTTCTTTATGCTGCTAAAAGTTCCTGTTGTCTGACTGTAATATAAGTTAGATTTGAAAGTATATAAACAAAGAATGCCTGAGGAACTAGGAAGAACAAGTTTCCTTTTCAAACTTGTTATGTCACTATAAGTAACAGTTATTGTGTCAAAGCACGGTGTCTCTCTCTCAAAAAGGCAACTGTCCCAATTACTCTGTGGTCTAATCAGACTTATGTGGGAAACTGTTCTCCATGCTTCTCAGCAAACATCTGAAAGGGATGAAAGCATCTCTACTCTCTCAGGACTGAGAGAAGGAAAACACTAGAGCTTAGCTGGAGGAGAGCTCATGCTCACAAGATGCGATCCAAAGCATGTTTGACACCAGAGACCTTAAAGGGAGAAAAACCAAGACCTAGTAAAGCAGCAGACAAAAGCTTGCAAATGTTTGTCTTCCACATGAACTTCCTCAAGAACACTCTGCTCTATGTAAACAAGGAAGTTTCCCCTCCTCTTGGCTAATCTCAACCACAAAAATAGCCACAGAAGTCTCTACTTGCTTATTAACATTTAATAAGGCCAGAAACACAAAATATTGGGGTAAATTTGGAACAACTCAGGAACTGCAAGACAATGCAGGTTCCTCTCATCACCAGGGTAGGGGAAGATCCCACCTGTATGACACGGACAGCTTTAAGCATCATCTGTTAACTGCTGGCAACGAGATACTGATTGTAAAGAATTAAGTCTCTATTAAAGGATTTCTTTGCTTTTCAAATGTTGGTTTGACCATATTCAAGATCCAAGTGCACAAAGCCCTAAGGAATCTGATCTGACCTCACAGCTGTCTCTGCTTTGCACAGGAGGCTGGAATAGATGAGTGCCCAACATCCCTTCTGAGCTGAATGTTTCAATGATTTTTTTTCTTTAATTGTTTTCATAATTTTGTGCTTTTATCTGTTATTGCCCCATGAGCAGTTTTCATAGAGCTTCTCATCCTGAGCCTCAAAAGAAGCAGGGATGTGCAACCAGTTTGGAATATTAAACTATTCGTTTAAACAGTGGAACCTGTACCTGTTACTAAATGAAGCCAACCAGGAATGACTTTTGAATAGAACCACAAATGATTCCTGTGTTCTACAAAGTGATACATGTGAAGGAGGCAGTGAACTCCAGAAATTTCTGTCCTATCTGTTAGCACCTTTCTTGTTACTAGATCAACAAAAGCACATCACCCCTTCTGCAGTCCAGAGGCCATAGAGAACCAAATAAAACTGTTACAACAAGATGTGTCTTTTTGTGTGACAACATTTCAGGACTTACTCATCCACCATGTTCAGGCACAAATGCTGAACTAGATGTTGAACTTAATGATCCTTGTGGGTCCCTTCCAACTCAGGTCATTCTATGACTCTGTGAACTTCCCCAGCAGATTCTTTGCAGAAAGCAATACAATAATTTTAAATATCAAAAAAAAAAAATATCAAGTTTAGAAGAATTAGAGTTGCTTTGTGCATTCATCTCTCCAATTTATGTCAGGTTTCCTTAGTTTGAGCTGAAAAGGAACTCAGACCATCCAGTTCAGCTCAGATGAACTGGGTTCTGTCAGCCTTATGCATTGTTGACTAGAATAAAGCTCTGCAAGTCAAATGAAGGTCTTACAACTGCTCAATCCCATTAACCTTCATTTGCACACTCAGATGTGCCCTTACTAAAGCTTAATTAGCAAACATTCCTCAGATGGAGAAACACTCCTGCTCATTTCTTTGTTTTTGTATTAAATCCACAGTGCGCAAGAGTTAAGCCATAATTTCAGAAGACACTACTTTAAAGACGCACACAAGGCAGTTTAAAGGTGATCTTTTTTATGATGCTTCTTTTGGTGCAGAGTGATGCCTGGATATAACTCACATGCTTAATGCTCACACTTGACACTACACTAGCAAACCTGGCTGATGTCAACTTCACTTAATTTCCCTTGCTCTGAGTATATATACCTAAGTAGCCCTAAAGGGATTTTTTTTTTTTTTTGTGGTTCCTGTTGCTAAAGGTAATTTTTCTGTGTGGGATTTTATTCTGAAGAACTTCAACAGCTTTTGTAACGGAAAGAGACCACCTTTTTCCACACCATCCACACAGGAAACAGAAGATACTCATAAAGGACAGTTCTTAACATGCATATGAACTATCAGCTGCAGAGCTTTAGATCAATTCAATAGTTATAAAGCATTCACACATAATATCATGTCAAATGTTATTAACCAGAGAATGGCTCATTTAACATCTCAGTTCTCTGCCTTCTCATTGTATCCCTCATGCAGATATTCCTGATCACTGTATTCCAACACTTATTTTCATTCTCCTCCCTGTTTTTGCTTTTACAAGATCTCTCTCTCACCACTGAAATGTTTCCCCGCACTCCCCTCGGAATAAAAAAAGACTATTATGAGTTTGGATGATTGGGATCTCCCAGAATTTTAATAGCCCAAAGAGCAGTGTTTTCACAAACGATACCGTGTATGTGTACAGCTCTACAGTTTACCGTAGTTTAAAAGCTCTTATTACTATACGATAAAACAACAGGAATTAACCAAAGGGCCAGAAGGGACCACTCAAGTACACTCCATCCTCATTTTAAGACATTAACAGTAGGCAGAAGGGCTGGAGAACTCAGCCTCTTTCATCTCCAGAATTGTTGCTGAAGGACGAGGGCTTTGCTGCTGTTCCCACAGAACTCAACAGCCTGCAGACAGGTGCACCGTCGTCTCACCGTACAGCAAATACCTCTGATCATCTATAGTATTTTAAAGCTATGCCCAATTTACCCTTTGTCATTTCCCATAACAGAAAGAAAATTAAACTTCAGAACTATAACGATCATCAATAACAACTTCTGTCCGTTTCACCCTCCCTCGTACAATCTTATTTTTCAAGTGTATTTTGAATATGTATAGTTGACCACTATACATATAAGGAAAAATGTGGATCAGACGTGGTTATCTAGTGGGGAATCATCACATTGGTTATTATAAACGGACCCAGGCATCACACAGCAGTTTACGCTCATGTTGTTTGTGCAGCCCTAGGTAATTGCCAGATACACTGAACTGCAATTGCAGCTCTGTCTAACAGACAGTGCAGATAAAATGTCTGGATGGTAAAAAATCAACAAAATCCCATAATCAGAGATAAGTGTTTTACAGAGTAACTGAGCCATGACAAGAAAACATGAAACTCTCATCTAATCCGCCCTCATAAATGAAACCTTCCCCAAACCTTATTCTTTTACACAAAGACTCAACGCAGAGCTCTTTGAACTTGGATCTTATCACAAACATTGAACCATATGCTTAACCTTAAACATGCAAACAACTATTTGAAAGCTTTAATCAATGCCTCGCTACAAGGAAATTACTGATATTTTTGTATCAGATGATTACTTTGAAGCATGAGTCACTGGAAAAGAGATAGATTTTGATCTTTATGCGGTTGATCTTATTAATGCACAAGATCAACATCTTATGAAATGTATTTATCTAATGGTTATCTTTCCAGTCACCTTTCATGCTTGGAGTTCTCAGAACAGAAATAATTGCTTACTCTCTCCCTCCCTCTTAAACCTCTTCCCCTAAAATCCAGAAGAGCATCAGCACAAATTCTTACTTTTAATCAAAGGAGTTTATAGACCACAACATATACACAAAGCACTCTTCTAATTTGTTTTCTGATTTAAAACACGTACCCTAGTGACAACAAAAAGCCGAGCCAAATCAAATCTCTGACTTCGGAAAAGACATGTTTCAGTTTAAAAGAAAATTGTATTCATCATTCTAAATAGTGATTTATCATTTACCTGGGAAAGAAGAGCGTAAAACAAAGCTGATATGCAGAAGGTACTGAAATATTCCTCAGGTTCTCTCTAGTGCTGGATATTAACTTCTTAGAAATTAACAAAACATGTGGTACACACGGTGGAAAAAACAAGGGAAACCATTCTCCAGCAGATTAGTACTAAGAGGTAACAATATAAAGCGATACAATTTACTCATTGTTTTAGTATCAAAACCCCAACATACACACAAAAGATAACCAAAAAGCATCTTCGTAAACTTGCAGTTGTGCAGAGGAATAAGATGAATGGGATTATGGTTTTTTTTTCTCCCCAAAGAAACAGTGACAAGTATATTCTAGAAACACTTGCTAAAAGACAAATACATACACTGGCACAACCCCCCACACACACACCTTCTGCAGAACCACGGTACATTCAATTAAAGCTCCAAGTCATAGTTACCATCATTTTAGTACAGAGAAAACTGCAATTTCCTGCGCTTTTCAGTCCAGCTCTCAACCCCCTGCTGCCAACACAGCACTTACAGAAGCCTGGGTCTGTCTCTGTGCAGCTCCTCTCCCTTCCCCTCATCTGCTTTGTGACTCTCCGAGAGCTGCTGGCAAAACAGAGAGGGTTCGGTGTCCTTACAGGAGGCAAGAGAACGGGCAACGCATGACTTCGGTGGTCCTTACCTTCCCCCTACTCAGAGTCTGCACATCCAGCTTCCCCGTCCAGGTTACATGGAGGGGATATAAAATAGATGCTTAGAAAGCCAAAAGAGTTCAGATTTCCTTTAGAAACTGGGCTCCTTGATCCGCCTGATGCTGTTGACACTAAGGTGAGCATATGACAAGGGGAAGGAGGAGGGATTGTTAGAGAGCATCAAAGGCAGGAGACTGGGAGATGGGGTTTCCTCTGCCTAGACGTGACGCTCCTTCCTGCCTACCCCCTTGGCTGGAGAAGAAATAAAATGGAGCCTGGGAGGGAGGGAGGGAGATAATCCTGCGGCTTCAGCTGATTATAAAAACTAGGCCTGTGCAGAGCCAGTGATGCCGCCAGAGGAGCACAGGGAGGGGAGGCAAAGAGGGGCAGGAAGAGGAGGAGCAGAGAGGGAGGAATAGAAATGATAAGGGAAAAGGGTAATTATAGAAGGTATACAAAGGAACTGGCACCTGGGCTAAACCGCCCTGGATGTGTTCATGTTCCTATCCTCATATAAATGCGAAATCTCCAGTACGAAGCACCCAGTGCTTCCAGTAATGTGGAGTAACCAAAAAAGCACCCCCAAAACCCAGACCTCAGAGTGCATCAGTTGTACAGGCATGGACTGAGCACAAAGATCTCCCAAAGGACTGAAAAGAGCAAGACTGTTTGTGCTGAGTAGGGAGAAATGGAAAAGCAGCATGCTACCCACACTTATCTAGTTTGTCACGGGCAGGACACAATTTAGAACAAATTTTCTATCGGAACTCATTTTCCAGACCCTGTTTCCGCTGACTTAAACAAAATCTTAGTTGAACCAGAGTGACTTTAAAAGAGCACGTGTCAGCACACACATCTGCGTGCCCGCAGCCGTGGCCTCAGTTGCCCTTCCACAAGTCCTACCCTCCCTCCCACAGGCAGTTTTGGGCTCACAGCTGCCCCCCTCCCCGCATCCAGCTTCACTGACGCACCCCGCGGGGGATCCCCAACCCGCAGGAAGCCGCAGCTGCTCTGGCCCTCGCTGCATGCAGGTGTGAAGGCAGCACCGTGCCCTCACACGCAGCCTCACACTCAGGGGCTCTCCCGAGGACACTGGCAGGGTGCTGAGGATGCTGCTCTTGAGCATCTCGCGTCCCATCCTCCTCCAGCAGGGAAATCCTGCCTTGAGGACCCAGGCATCCAGGTCCCTCCGAGCTGCCAGGTGTGATCCATGGTGCACTGGGGGAATGTTGAGTCTTGCCCTCATCTGTGGTGACCCATTTCTGTGAAGAATCTCACCTTTATCAGCGGCCTCACTCGGTCTTTTCCCAAGTGCTACTTCTTGTCCCTACGTTGCAAGCTGCTTTTATTTCCTTCTGGCTTATTCCCCTCCATTTACAGCTTCCCAGAGGCAGGCTGACGGTGGAATCCCTGATGGGGCAAAGAGAAGGATACCAAAATATCAGAAAATAACCCTTTCAAGTCCTCCTTCTTTCTGTTCACACCTTTCCCGTAAAACACAACATTCTCACTTTGTTCCCAAGTCATCGCTCAGTACCCTCGATCATGCCTAGCTCAGCTGGGAAAGGGCAACCAAGCCCCCTCCTCCCGATGCTTTTAGGAACACAAGGTTTCTCCCTCAGTCTTCAAAATAGGCTGCAAACCCAGCCATTTCCTATGTGCTGCCAGGCTTTGTTCCCAAGCCCACCCTACACACTCACTAAGCAATTTCTCCTTGGGCTACAGGTCAGGAAGCATTTCTGGGGTTAACAGTCACACAGGGATTAGCAGGGGCTTTCCAGCTGCTGTATTTGACTTGCCATGTTTATTACAGCAATGAAGCAGAGTAGGCACTTGAAGTTAGCTGTTTGTGCTGACTTTGTGCATCTTTACTGCAGGTCCGGAAATGGAAACTCGTCAAGCCCATCCCCTCCCATCTTATCAGCGTTCCTGGCAGCCCAGGATCATGCCCAGGCAACTCTCCTCACAGTGAGATAGGACTGCAATGGTGCTGCAGGGAAAGGACAACTCTACAGCATTTTGGTTCCTTTTTTATTCCAGCAAAATACCTTTGGGTGACATAATAAGAGACACTCCTGGCACTCATAGTTATTCCAACATTGTTCTATGGGTGCCAGCAACCGGCTGTGGAAAAACCCTGCATATGACCGTTCCAGTCAAATGCATCTTCCAAACTTGTCCCAAGATGCACAAATTATGTTCTAAAAACTTATCAAGGACACAATGTGAGGATGATATTGCATTTCTCTTTAAACTCTCTACAGGAGGCAGGTGCATAGCTCTCTTGTCCTGGATTTGCTATGTCCAACAAGGTTGACTGTTTTCACTAGAAGTATCAAAAGGTGCTTCCTAAAAGAACTTGTACATCAACAGGTTACACATCTGGGCATCCCTAACAATGCCATTGGCATATAGCTTTTTAATTTTACCTTTAACGAGAAAAGGTATAATGATAGATGAGGCTTTGAGAAACCTGATCCAGTGGAAAGTGTCCCTGTCTATGATGGGTGGTTTGGAAATGGATGATCTTTAAGGTCCCTTCCAACCCAAACCGTCCTGTGGTTCTATGATTCTGTATCTCCAGTCCAAATTTGGAGCATTTATTCTATATCTTTCTTTAACAAAGCTGACAGAGGAAGCAGAGAAGTCAATAGCCTACAGATACATTAGGCTAACTCCAGACATTGTCGATTGATTTCTTTTGGGAAGAAGGGAAACATTACTTTCTGACAGAATTTTTGCTGAACAGTTCTGCCACTGTTGCTCAGTCAGACTAGGGATTCATGTTTCCCAAGAACTCCACCCAGGGTTTAAACAAGCATTAATGCATTTATCTTCATGAAATAAATGTCTCACACCCAGCCACGGAAAAGAGCTTTCAAAATTACTATGATATTTACTATTTGGGTGCTTGAAGATCTGAAGAAAGCAAGACACCAGCCCCGTGACGTTCAGTCATCCCATGTGAGGACAGGCAGTTAGCTCCGCTTGTCTGCTGAAGAGGAGAACCACCAGGCAGAGCTGTCAGACCCACAAGCCAGTTTTTGACACCTCAGCTGCCATCCAGGTTATCCGGGCTTCTAAATTAAAGAGAGAAGAAGCACAATGGGAAAACCATCCTATATCTTGGTTCCCCCATGTGGAGAAGAAGGCTCTGCACTGTTTCCTTCCCGTTTATAACCCTATAGCCTGGATGCTCGTAGTAATTTTTTCATGCCAGGCAGGGTGATTTGGACCTGCTCAGGCTGCAACCGCTGAACTCCTCCATCAGCCTTGGATCCCCTGAGCTCTGCTGCTGGCAGAGCTGCTCTTTGAGGCAGCAGGTCCAAGTGCCCCTGGGGGGAGAGTGCCCTGCTGGAAAATCCTTTTTGAGCCAACTCACAAAAACTCTGCTTCCATTTGTTTATCTATCTCTGTCTAGCGGCTCTCTTTGCAAAGCCTGGAAGGCTGATATTTGCTGTCTGTTGATTCAAAGCCACTTAAAGCCAGTGAAACCACACCTGCAACCGGGCTGATTTTAGCTTAATGCATTGCTGGAATATGTTCTAGTAAACAACAATAATGTAGCCCTCCAGGAACCATTGTGCTGTCTTGTGAGTAACCCGAATGTCATCTGCCACAGCCAATCTGGATCAGGTCTTGGATATTTCCTTTGTAAAGTATTTCTGAAGATTAACAGCCCTTTAGCACAGTCTGAGAGAGCCTTTAAGATAATAACTAATGCCAAACTTAACTTTCACTATGCATCCAACCAGTCAGAAGCTCTCCACTCTGCTGCTAGTCCCTTACTGAAACTGGCACTTCGTATGCAGTGCCCGGTGTTCAGGCTTTCCTTATGCTCAGATACCTAAAATAATTCCAGTCAGTCCCATATAGGAGCTAGCAGAGCAAAGGTTTTCATGCAACTTAAGGCAACTCAATGCATTTGAGACTGTTCAAAAGTATTAAAATTCACCATGACCTTCCATTTGATGCAAGAAGCCAAATTATTGCTAACATCATATTTCACAAAGAAAGCAATTATTAGATAAGCAATATCACAAAAATTTCTAAGTAAATTTTAGATAAATGTGCAACAGCAGTAATCCAAATATAGTTTACAGATAGAATCCATCTTATCACATGTTAACATTCTACTTAAGCAGCCAATGCCATTTATGTATAAAAGCTTAGCTTATTAAAAATATCTGCAACTCTAAACCATAATCTGATGTATAGGAGTTATTGTATTTCAGAAATTGAGCTCTTCTCAAATTCTCAGGCCCCCCGGTACTGAGTGACTAAAAACCAGACCCAGAAAGTAGTGTTTAGATCTAAAAACCCTCAGAATCATGACCTACATCTGCTGCCATTTCATAGAATCATAGACTGGTTTGAGTTAGAAGAGACCTTAAAGCCCATCCAGTTCCACCCCCTGCCATGGGTAGGGACACCTCCCACAGGATTGGGTTGCTCAAAGCCCCATCCAACCTGGCCTTGAACACCTCTGGGCAACCTGTGCCAGTGCCTCACCACCATTGCAAGAAAAAAATTTCTTCCCAATATCTCATCTAAATTTCCCCTCTTTCACCTTAAGATCACTACTCCTCATCCTATCCCCACATTCCCTGATAAAGAGCCCCTCCCCAACTTTCCTGTAGCCCCTTTCAGTACTGGAAGGCTGCTAAATGGTCTCCCTGGAGCCTTCTCTGCTCCAGGCTGAACAACCCCAGCACTCGGACTAAACCACAGAAGAGTGTGAATAACACAGAGGGGATGGTATAAAACCACACTGACTTGGACTGTCCTTGACTGCTGTAGAACCACCTGCTTGAGCTACTTGGCATGAATATTTTCAGCCTGCAAAAGGCAACACTTGGCATTAATGACTTGAAGTTCCACTGAGAATTAAGGAAAAGGCAAGAATGCACATGGCAGTCTTTTCTAGTGATGGCGACAGGAGACTGGGGTCCAGTCTCTACTCTAAGGGTGCTTTATTCCTTTAATCTAATCTACCTGGGTTACAAAAACTGGGACTGAAAGTTTCCCCTGGAGATGATTATTGCCTGAGTTGCATGACAAAGCACATGATAGACTAATAAAAAGCTGCTGTTAAAAAGCAGTAACAGCCTTACTCTTTAAGGACTCCACTATAATATATTGAAGATGGACAGATCAATGGAAAAAAAGCGATTTTTAAACATCTAAGTAAGGATATGCCAGGCTGGGGGCCTCTATATCTATTTTAAGAAAAGAAGAGCTGCCAGACACATTTAGGGTGTTTATATCCAGTGATTTCTGCTGCTTCTGCCTGGGAGAAGATAACTGCTGGTTAGATAGTCCAATTGTAGCAAGTACGTGCTATGAATAATCATCTATCCTGCAATTTTATTTTTCTGTGACAAGGAAGACGATTTGTGTGGGTTTATCTCATCTGTTCATTTTAGAAAGCCATTATGAAATCTGCCAGGTCATCTACATTCATCTTGCTTGGGAATAATGCTGTAACACTACTGACATGACTATTTTCAAGGAGCAACATAGATGCAGTACTCACCTCCGAGAGATTAATCTTTTTGAAAGCTGTCAGGCTGTTTAGTACCATGGGAACTGGTGCTTTTGAGCCATGCCATCTTTCTTTTTCATATTGGATTTAAAAGCAGCTTTCTCAAGAGAGCAGACCAGTTCTTTTGCTTTTATTTTTCCCTGACAGTTTACAAGCCAGTCTGCTGACACAAGCAATCACATATATTACAAAGACTTGGAAAACCTCTACTTTTTTTCTTTTTTTAAATCAAATAGAACAACAGCTGATTACAGAGAATCATAGAATCATTGAATAGTTTGAGTTGGAAGGGACATTAAAGATCATCCCGTCCCAATGCCCCTGTGATAGGCAGGGACACCTCCCACTGGCTCAGGCTGCCCAAGGCCCCATCCAGCCCAGCCTTCAACACCTCCAGGGATGGGGCAGCCACAGCTTCCCTGGGCAACCTGTGCCAGTGCCTCACCACTCTCATGGTGAAGAATTTCCTCCTTATGTCCAGTCTAAATCTGCCCCTCTCCAGTTTATAGTCTTTGCCTCTCGTCCTGTCACTACAAGCCTTTGTAAACAGTCCCTCCTCAGCTTTCTTGCAGACCCCCTTCATGTACTGGAAGGTAAAAAAGATCCCTCTTTCAAACATGTTTTGTTATAAACCAAAGATTTCATGACGTGAAAGCTTGAATTTCATCTTGAATCAAGGGACTATCACATGGGCACTCCGCTCTCACTTCTCCTTTTCCCAGATCTCATTTCCTCCCACACGCAACCACTGTTCTCTCCCCTGTTCTCTACAGTTGCTTAATATCCCGTAGCGGAAAATAATCAATAATTGAGCAGAAAAAAACCCTTCAAGCCAGTTTTGGGGTAGCTTTAAGCTGCCTTTCATGCAATAAGGGCTTTGGCCTTTTTGATAATTTAATCACATGTTTAGCTTGCCCTACATTTCATTGCCTATCTTCCATCTGTTCTGTTCCTCTCAACTGGAAAGGAGGGAAGCCAGCACCACAGAAGCCAGCAGGGCTCCCAGGGCCCGTTCCCAGAAAAAAAACTCCGTTCAAAACATCACTTTGAGGATTCACTGATAATTCTGTCTATCACAAATTTGGATCTGAACTCTTTTCAAATACATGTTCGTGTATTTACTAAACCTCTTCAGTTTAATTCTGCAAATGGCGTGATTTGAAAAAATGATTTGATCTTTGGACAACAAATAGAAACAAAAGCATTGGACTCCTTTCTAGATCTGAGCTGGTGCCCAGAGCCGACTGCTGTGAACAAAGACTGCTGCAGAGACAGTTAGCCGTGCTTAATGGGAGTCAAGCATCTAGATAAAGACTTTAACTCTGATGCCTCAGTTCCCAGATGTAAAATAAAGGAATCGGTGAGAAGCTGGAGAAAGCACCAAGGAAAACACTGTACAAGAGGAAAGTTCTGCAGCTTTGGAGAATAATTTCTGATGGTGATACACTTTGAAAAAACATAGCCCTGTAGCTCCAAGGAAGGCTTTGTTTTCCCACATGATATTTCTGAACCATTTTAGATCACAGTCATCTTAGCTTAGTTGTCTGTTGGATTCGTGGCCTGTAGATTGACTCCAGCACACTAAAACTCATAATCCAGCCTCCCTTTCCCTGGACAACATGCTTGGGCAGTATTTCCATCCTCATTTCTGCCCCATACAGCAGGAGTCCTCCTATACAGGTCTCCCTGACTTCTCTCAGACAAGCTGAGAGGCTCCTGAGGAGAGACTATGATGGAAGGAAGAGAAATGGAGAACAGAAGCTTCAGGAAAGTTGGGGAATTGGAAGAGGATTTGGATCTAGTCCCTGTGGCTGCCTATACGGGTCACCCTCGGAAAAGGCATGACCCTTGATTAAATGGAACAGAGACAAAATCATTATGCAACCAGGGTGACAATCCAAATTAGACAAAAACTGAGAGCAACAGCTCTCTATATTGAATAAGGCTTACACCAATAAGACCTATAAAGTAGTACACACAGATTTCAGAGCAGCCCCACAGCAAGGAAATAATGCTATTTCAAGTGCATCCAGCGTGAGAGGCAGTGCAGTGAGATGGGCTGTAAGCCCCGGGCTAGTTCTGCCTGCAGTAATCTGCAGGGTTGACTCTGTGACAGATTGAGATGCAGTAACAGTGTTAATGCACTAAATCTTGTTCTAATCTATTAGTTTATGTAACCTTTGCTCATGGACATACTGACTCTTAGGCCTCAGGAATCTAAAGAAAATCTTCTTTTTAACTGCCTCTCATCCTTCAGCCCTGAGTTGCCAAACAAACAAATAGTTCATCAGAGTTCTTATTCATTCTCTTTGAGGAAAAATTACGTTGGTAGGGGGTAAAAAGGGTATTCACTCAAGTCTTAAGCACCAGTGTACTTCTCCACACACACAACCGAAGTTATAAAATAAGCTGTCTAATTGTAGGCAGGTGTCCTTCAGGATAGCATTTCCAACCACAGAATGTATCATTTGAGCCTCAGGCTGGGAAAGGGGCAGAAACTGCTTACTTAGTTCTTAGGGAAAAATTATTGCTTTCTAGCATTCAGGCATCACCCTTCTCAGCAACGATATCTATGGGAATGACAGCAATTCTTCTTATCTGGAAAGCTATTCTTTAATCCTTCTCCTAGAATGTTTTCACGTACATTTTAAGTGAGGGGCTAACAACAGAAACAGTGTGCAGCCTTCTTCGACTCGTAGAATCATTAAGGCTGGAAAAGACTTCTAAGATGATTCAGTCCAACCATTAACAACACCACCGAGCCTAGTAACCATGTCCTGAAGCACTTCATCCGTACATTTTTTGAACATCTGCAGGTACGGTGACTGCCACTTCTCTGGGCAGCCTGGTCCTATGCTTCACCAAACATTCCTGCTGTAGCAGTCATAGTTCAAGTCACTACTACATGAAGTGTGCCCATATCATCTTATTTTGGCCCTTCCCGGCTAGGCTCTAACACAGATTTGTGAAAGGATTTGAGTTATGATGAGCCCTTTCTGTTTTGTTTTGTTTTGTTTTGGGGGGGGTTGTGGCATTCGTTTTTGTTTTGGTTTTTGTTTATTCCTGCCAATTGAATAGTTCCAATAGCTGTGATGATGTTGCCCATGTGGCATTTGTTATCTACACTATATCTGATTTAATTTCTGACCCTTTGTATTGAGGATTCATGCACAGGCCGAAGCTGATTGATATCACTTGGAATTAAATATATTTGGAGCCAAATCCCATTGTATTAGATTTATTTAGGAGAGGTCGAGGTATTTTTGATAGATCCTAGGCACTGTCACTACTAGACATTCTATCAATGGATCATCTATTCCTTATTACTCATGCAAAAGCAGGATAAGAACAGGCACTGTGCCTTTTTCTACTAAGCCCACCTACATATGAGGATGGTCTCTTAGCAGATTCTGTGATTACACTGAACTCTGCATTCTGGCAGAGCCAGAACCTGAGTCCAGATAACACCTGTTGTGTTTTCACTCCGCCCTGTGCAGCAGCCAGCAGAGAGGACCCAATGCTGGTGCCCTCCCTGCAGCCTCCCTGCTGATTTGCAACAAGAAAGGAATCACTTATGCAGGTGAAGCAAGGTCTTCATTATAGGAAAAGCTTATTCTTTTTTCCCTATACTAGGGATTTTATTTTTTTCTCACACCCTTGACCCTCAGTCAAGATCTCATTACAGCCTTGCCCAGGCTTTTGGGCATCCTTTTTTTTTTTTTCCAAACATAGAGACGTATAGGATGCCACCTGTAAACCTGTTGTTGCTATACACTGGAGCAGGTTTACATGCATGTGCCAGCAGAAACAACTCTAAGTTAGAGCAAACAGATCTTCTTCCACCTTCAGTATTTCATTCCAGTTGTATATTCTCCCAGAACCGAACATCTAATTTTGCTCTCAGTTACAAGTTTGTACCCCCTAAGGTTGTACCAATCAGGGCTATATTACATATGGTATAATTGTTATGCCACATACATGACTGGAGAAGAATAGCCTGAGGGGAGACCTTATCGCTCTCTACAGCTCCCTGAAAGGAGGTCACGGTGAGGTGGGCGTTTGTTTCTTCTCCCAAGTAACAAGCAATAGGACAAAAGAAAATGGCCTCAAGTTGCAGCAGGGGAGGCTTAGACTGAATATTAGGAAAAAATGCTTTACTGAAAGTGCAGTGAAGCATTGGAACAGTGTGCCCAGGGACGTAGTGGAGTCACCATCCCTGGAGTGTTCAAAACACATGTAGACTTGGCACTTTGGGACACGGCTTAGTAGGCACAGCGGGGTTGGGCTGACGGTTGGACTGGATCATCTTAGACATCTTTTCCAACCTTAATGATTCTATGACGCTGTGCTTTCCTGCACTTCATCCAAACCTTCAGATGCAATTCTGCCTCTGGGTTGATCGGCATGCTTAGCATTCTCTCCTCATTTATCTTAGAGTACTCATATCTTATTTGCATTATGTCTGGCGTAAATCCATTACCCATTCCAGAGGGAGTCAGAGTTAGGAAATATCACCTAAAATAAAAACAAGTCTCTGCCATGGAGCAACATTTGTTGTCCATCACTACAGCTGTGCGAACAGTTTACTTTGCATGTGTACACAGGTAATCTCACAAGGCTTTGTCAAAGTTATGAAATTTAGATTATTATTTCCAAGTTAAGATAGCGTACAAAGGAGAACACAAAGACAGATATCGCCCCCAAAAGGCTTTAAAGCTGTGGAAGCCAGAGCTTCACAAGTTATTTTCCCTGCAAAAACCTATACAGGCCTTGTGTACATCATTTGTGAACTTGGAGCTTTTGAATAAAAGTCATTTTGAAGAAATATTTTGTGCTATTTTTTTTTTCTTGAAACAGCAACAGCTGCTGACTTTCTTAATGCAATTTACACTAGCAAAAAAACTCCACAACCAGGAGAACATGTTCCAGTAAAAGCAGGCTAGGCCTGGTCTTTCTGAAATTACTATTGCAAAAATAGGAAAATTCAATTGAAAGGAATAAAAGTTCAAGTTTTCTGCATTCTGTTTCATAGACCAAAGGAAAAAAAAGGCCACATCTAAGAGTACTTTTTGGTTTGCTCTACTGATTCACGTGAAAGCCCAGCTTTGGACAGGAGGTGGTGCTACAGCTTGCATAAATTTTAGAATTGGGAACAAGCAAACTAAAAGCGAAAGGAAAAGGTAAAAAAAAAAAAGCAAAATATTCCAAGTTCTGTAGAAGTGCTGATATCCAGACTTTACCTCTGTACACCTTCATATCAGTAGGCATAATAGTAACACTGCTGAAAAGATTTGTAAGAGGGCCCTAAAGAGAAAGCAAATGCACAGTGAATTCACGTCTATCAGGGACTTCAAGTACCAAGCAAAAGATGAGTATCGAAGCATGGAAAAAACCTGCCTTGCACAGCGTGCTCTGTGTGAACTGTAGAGGTTTCTCATGTGCCCAAGGCTCCATTGGAGAGTTCTGTGCCAGCAGAAAAGTGATTGGACAGATAGCGCTTGAGAGGAGGATTTGCACAGGTCCAGAAAGCATCCTGCCTGCCTAAAGAGTAGCTGCAGCATAAGGGGTTTCACTGGGCTAAGATGAAAAAGTAAAGTAGCGGTTTTAAGCTGAAAGAGGGGAGATTTAGATGAGATCTTAGGAATAAATTCTTTACTGTGAGGGTGGTGACGCACAGAGAAGCTGTGGCTGCCCCATCCCTGGAGGTGTTCAAGGCCAGGTTGGATGGGGCTTTGAACAGCCTGATCCAGTGGGAGGTGTCCCTGCTCATGGTAGGGGGTTGGAACTGGATGATCTTTAAGGTCTCTTCCAATCCAAACCATTCTATGATTCTATATGAAACCAAAAGAATTAATGAGGTTAATGCTATCTTAGAACTGCCCTCCCCCCATCCCTCTTTTCACTGCTTTCCTCCCTAATCTGTTCCAGAGTCACTAAACATGGCAGCTTTTAAAGATTTGTTTCCTATTGTCCATGCTGGCTTTGTCTCCATCTCAACTCCATGCCTGTAATTTTACCAGGAGAGCAGTTCTGGATTGTAGCCTGAGACACTGAAGAGTGCCCAAAGGAAACTACCATCAACAGCTAAGCTGAGAAAAAAACAATTCTGGCAGACTCATTGCCTTCTGGATGCACTTATTTTCCCATTCTCATCTTTTTCTTGGAAAGGAAACTAACCAATGTCTCCCAGAATGAATCCAAAGGATATTTTACGGCAGAGTAGATCTTTCTTTCACATTTTCTTTTCTGAAACAGTCAATTATCCACAGCCTGCTAAAGCTAAGAACTCAATGTTAGTCCAAGGCCAATGGTAGATTGTGGGAGAAAGTCTTATCTCAATTACACGAGTGTGAATCTGGAGGAACGCCAGTTGCTAAACAATCTATAAAATAAGGATAACAATAACTATTATTTTAAATAGCTATTGTGATGGTTAACTACCAGTAATTGATGTTGGTGCAGAAACAAGGAGCCTGAGAATGAAAGGCACTGTAGAAATTCTAAGCACTCATTATTTCTGTCATTCATAATTATACTTTCAATGTAATCTATTTGTTGTAGTTAGGGTGCCCATCAATGCTCCCTGCAGACTCTAATCTGTTACGTCCCTGGCTGATTCACCAGCCTCAATTAAATTAGCCACACTTTAACTGGGAAAAAAGTTGCCCCCTTTGCACAGTTCCAGCCGAAGGTGAACTGTGAAAGTTAGAATTCACAAACACGAGGAAGAGGGTACAAAGGCAGGAGAACTTGGTTACATTTCACTTCCAATGCCTGGATTTAAAGATCATCCTAGGGTTGCCAAGTGGGATTCATTTTTTTTTAAGAAAAGGCAAAAAAAAAATTAAAAATCCTTTAACTGAAAGGGATCTGTTGTAACTTTGGACTGAAACTATCAACTGAGTTATCCTAAAATTACTTTCCATTAGAAAAATTTACTGATGTTTGTGATTCTACAGCTCTGTCTTCTTTAAGTATTTCTCTATCCACTGTCAATACTGTTTGCAGGAACGCCTCATAAGAGATTACACACAGTCAACTTTATGTAAACAGAGCAGTATAAAAGGTGTCGAGCAAATATTTCACAAAGGTATCCCATTAAAAAACCCACATGGATTCCCATTTCACCCACTCTAGTGGAAATTATAAGAATATCCTATGATATACAATGCAAACATGTTATTTCAGTTGATGCCTCACCAGCAACGTGACAACACTGCTTTTAAATTACTGCATTTTAGAAAACTGCTGCGTGACAGAATATTCTTTAGCTTGAGTGTTCTGACCTTTGAAATCCATTCTTTAGGAGACTACAGTCCAACTTCCCTTTCTATTTTTCAGAGGGTTTAAGAGCAACATTATAGTAAATTTTCAGGCTTACCTTTGCTACTCATCTCTTCCAGTGCCACATCTGCCTTTTCAGCACCAGTTTCAGCTTTAACCAAACACGAAGAGATCCTCCACCTGAGCAGCCATGAAAATAGTACCGTAATTTCAGCATTCAAAATGAGACTAACCATCACCAAAGCAAGGAAGCCGCCTGTAAGCAAAGTGGTGTCAGGCATACACAGTAAAAACCACAGTATTCAGCATCTCCCCAGATGTTGAGCTCTGCAGTTTCATTAGAATGTGTATTTTCAACAACATGACAGGAATGCGCCACCTGAGTTAGAAAACCAGAAAACTTACTTAAGTAATGTGTTACTATTTGGGAGCCTGACACCTTACTTTTGTTGCTAATGCTACAAAAATAAACCGGGGTGTATGCAGGACCCTCTGCCTTGTATTGTAAATTAAGATGCCTTGGTCATTATCCTGAAGTATAGTAAATATAATTCTATAGCTACAAACAGAATTGTTACGTGCGTTTTGAAAGGCCAAAGTTTCTGTAAGAAGGAAGACCTGATATGCACATGGAAAAATGTATCTACTTTGTTCAAAAAAAGCACCAGAAACTTAGAACATTTATAGTACAATATATAGGTCCACAAAACATTAACCTCTCACCTTGCTCTCAGCTGTTCCAGAGATCAACTTTCTCTGAGGAAACACAATTATTTTTCAAATCCAGCAGGTGAGAAACACAACTGAATAAATATTCACAGCCTCAACCGAGAAGCAGAGAGCGTGAATCCATCATGGAGAAGGTTGAAATGTGCAGAACACACACCTGTTAAGGCAGTACTGTATACTTGAAATGAACAGCCTTGTTAAAATGCCCAAAATTAGGCATTCGTGTCTCTTTAGACACTTCCAGAACTCTGACAGAGAACTGAGGTTACAGCACGGGAATGCAGACAGATCAACATTATCTCACATTTAAACTTCGGGCTGGAGCTTTAAAACAATAAAGGAAAATATACCAGCTTCTGGATGGAAGCAATTGGGGACCATAATCAGACACAGTGGATGCAGAGAAACAGCCTTCAGCCTGAGCTTTCCTGTACTACATGCTGCAAGCAGGCACATCCAGGCGCATGGCAAACAGTATTGATGTGTTTAGCTTATATTAATTAACATTAGTTCCTTCAGGTGTGGTGATGTAGAGGGTGAAACAGGAAACCTGTAAAAAATTAGGAGTAGAAAGAAGGTTAGTAATCAGAGATAAAGGATGATATAATTGTGTTCCTCACATCCTGTATTTATTATTTCAAACTGGTGCCAGAACTCAGCACAGAAAGACTGGAGAACAGGAAAGCTGTGGTACAGCACAGAGTCAAAATAGCCATTTTGCCATTAATTCCTTCCACAGGAACTTAGAGAGGGGTAAGATCTGCTCCTCCAAGCTCACCGCATCCCATCCACTGATTCGCCAGAATGAGAGCCGACTCTGCCGATGAATATTGCCTCTCAGACATACACACACTTCACGCCCCTCTACACAAGCAGCACAACTTGCGTGGGAGACTGAGCATCTGGCTAGGATGATTTTCACCATTCAGTGCCCTTCTGCAAAGCAGTCAGAGACTTAGAGCAACTTTACGGCTCCCCGCACAGACATAAATGTGACCTCAAGCAGCAACATCATCATAGAAAGCACAGAGTTGATCCCACATAAAACTTTCCATTGTCTCAAACTTTCTTATGGCTATTATCCTGATAGGTGCCAAACCGCTGAGCAAAAAGTCTGTAATTCAATATTACTACTAATTCAGTGTAGAAACAAGAACAGCAAAAGCACTGATGATGTCATATTTATTTAACAGCTAACTACGTTAAAAGTGCAATATGGAGCCTTTTCTTCGTGTTGTAGAAGTGATCTAAATACTTTCTCACTTATGGAGGACTCAAAAAGAAACCAAAAGAGCTAAACACACTACATCTGCAGCAGGACATTGTAAACGCAATCGACAGAATTCTAAGATTCCACAGCAACAGATGACATTTTATTGTAGTCCTACTGGTTTAATTCCTCGGCATTTATCACAGAGTCATAGAATCATTTGGTTGGAAAAGACCTTTGAGATCATCGAGTCCAACTGTACCTGCCCACTACTAAACCATATCCCTAAACACCTCAACTACCCGTCTTTTAAATCCCTCCAGGGATGGTGACCCAACCACTTCCCCGGGCCTCCTCTGCAGGTGCTTGAGAACCCTTCCAGTGAAGAAACTTCTCTTAATATCCAGTCTAATCCTCCACTGGCACCCCTTGAAGCCATTTCCTCTCATCCTATCGCTTGGTGCTTGAGAGAAGAGACCAACACACATCTTGCTACACTCTCCTTTCAGGTAGTTGTAGAGAGTAATAAGGTCCCCCCTCAGCCTCCTCTTCTCCAGACTAAGCAGCCCCAACTCCCTCACTGCTCCTCGTAGGATTGTTCTCCAGCCCTTCACCAGCTTCGTTGTACATTTCTTTGGAATTTAGGTTGAACATCACTACGCAAACGCAATAGCTGCAAACAGAACCGGCGTATGTAATACAAACAGTCGTTAAACCAGAGGTGTAGATGCTCGTACCCGCTGGGAAAGCAGCGAGCATCAGCAGGCAAGGAGCGAAGGCGAATTCTGTTTCTGAGAGATGCACCAGTGATTTTGTTAGTTAAGATACGTTTGGTCCAGTTTATTACACGCACAAGAGATGAAGGACCTCAAGGGGAGATGGAGATGAGATGTTAGGACAAAATGCTTTCCCAGGAAGGGGGGGAGGCACCGGCACGGATCGCTCCTCCCTCCCGCGGCTCCGGCGCTGCCCGGGATGGAGAGGCGGCAGCTCTGCCCGCTGGGAGCCGCGGGCAGCACAAGCTCCGCGTCTGCCGAGTGCCCGTGTCCCGTAAGAGCCAGCGGGAGCCCCAGCAGCCTTGCCCGGTCAGTGCCTGCGCCCGGTGGGAGCCCGGAGGAGACCAAGCACCTGCACCCGGTAAGTGTCCGTGCCCAGTAAGAGCCCGGAGGAGCCAGAGCATCCGTGTCAGGTAAGAGCCAGGGTGCCCGGTAAGAGCTGTTGGGAGCCCCAGCATCCTTACCCAGTAAGTGCTGGAGTGTCCAGTAAGAGCCCGCAGGAGCCCAAGCACCTGTATCTGGTTAAGTGTCTACGCCCGGTGAGAGCCAGAGCATCCGTGCCTGGAATGTGCTGAGGAGTCTGGTCAGTGCCCGTGCCCAGTAAGAACTCCCAGGAGCCCAAACACCTGTAATCCGGTAAGTGCCCATGGCCAGTAAGCACTGGGGTGCCCAGTAAGCAACAGCGGGGAGCACAAGCGCCTGTGTCTGCCAAGTGCCGTGCCCGAAGAGTCCAAGCATCCCTGCCTAGTAATTGCTACAGTGTCCAGTAAGAGCTGTCAGCAGCCCAAGCACCACGCCTGCCAAAGTGCCTGTGTCTGGTGAGAGCCAGCAGGAGCCACAGCATCCTTGCCTGGTAAGTGCTGGGATACCTGGGAAGAACCTGCAGGAAGCCAAGCACCTGTACCCGGTAAGTGCACGTGCCCAGAAGGTGCTGGGATGCCTGGTAAGAGCCTAAAAGGAGCCAGAGCATCCATGCCCGGTAGGTGCTAGGGTGCCCAGTCAATTTCCATGCCCAGTAAGACCTGTCAAGAGCCCAAGCACCTATACCTGGTAAGTGTCTATGCCCAGAAAGCACTGGGATGCCCAGAAAGCACTGGGATGCCCGGTAAGAGCCTGGAGGAGCCAGAGCATCCATACCCAGTAAGTGCTCATGCTCAGTAAGTGTCAGCAGGAGCCCGAGTACCCATGCCCAGTAGGTGCCAGGGTGCCTGGTCAGTGTCCGTGCCTGGTCAGTGCTGGTGCCTAGTAAGTGCCAGGGTGCTCAGTATGTGCTGGCCAGAGCCGGGGCTCCTGTACCAAATAAGTGCTGGGGTGTCTGTTAAGAGATCACAGGAGCCCAAGCATGTGTGTCCAGCACTGGGATACCCCTCAAGACTCGTGGGGAGCCAAGCACCTGTGCCAGGTAAGTGTCAGGGTGTCTGGTTAAGAGCCAGTTCAAGCATCTGTGCCTGGTATGTGCCAGTGGGGAGCCCGAGCACCCATGTCTGCTAAGTGCCCATCCTGGTAAGAGCCATTAGGAGCCCAAACATCGTTGCCCCCTAAGTGCCAGGGTGTGCAGTAGGTGCCAGGGTGCTCGGTCAGTGCTGGTGGGAGCCCCTGTGGCCAGTAAGTGCCAGGGTGTCTGATAAGACCCAGTGCGAGGCCAAGCATCTGTGCCTGGTAAGTGCCAGCGTGTCTGGTAAGAGCTGTCGGGACCCCAAGCACCTATGGTAGGTAAGTGTTGAGGTGCCCGCTAAGTGCCCATGGCAGCCTGAGTCTGCTAAGTGTCCATGCCCAGTAGGTGCTGGGATGCCCAGTAGGTGCTGGGATGCCCAGTAAGAGCCTGAAGGAGCCAGAGTATCTACACCTGATAAATGCCGGGGTGCCTGGTAAGTGCCCATGCCCAGTCAGTGGTGGGGTACCCAGTGAGAGCCGACAGGAACCCCAGCACCTGTGCCCAGTAAGGTGCCAGGGTGCCTGGTAAAGAACTGGGGTGCCCAGTAAATGCCCATGTGCCTGGGTAAGAGCCATCAGGGGCACAGGCAGGCAGGAGGGACCTGCTGGGACCTGACCTTGCCTGCCACGGTGCGCAGCTCTGCCCTGCCCTGGCCCCCCTCCCCAGTGCTGTGGGGAAAACCGGGATGAAGAACTAGCTCTAAATATCCCTGATCTTTCTCTGGAGCCCATTGAGGAACCACAAGGCTGGAAACCACAGGTCTGTGGGGCACCTCCAGTCCTTATCCTGCACCCAGAGCGCTCTGCTGTCAGAGACTGGCACAGCAAGCGCAGAGTTTACCTCCACCCCAATAATTTGGTTTATACTGTACATATTTTTATACTGCAAATGTTAATAAATCTAAAGTATTTATACAGGAACTAGAACTTTTGACAGAGAACTTGCCTGGTCATTGCACTAAAAAGCTTACTGCAAAGTTTAAGAAAAGCTTACCAAAAGCATTTTACCAGACATCATATATCATATTACCAGACATTACGCAAAAAGGGATCCTGTCCCAAAGGAGATGGATGACCATCAACACTTTTCTGTGCTAGGATAAACCCGGTACCTGTTAATGGAGGACAGTCTCCCAGCACAGGCCACTTGGAGATGAAGTGGTCCAACAGGTCTCCTCCACCTCCAGCTGCCACCGTCCTGTAGCACTGCAGAATACAATACGTCGATTTCTCATGATGACAGGTAGTTATTTTGAAAGATACATATTTTTCTCCCTGCACACAATGGATTCAACTTATTTCAATGGTTTTGTGACTAGCATTACATTGTGCCCTCAGCTACAGTTCTGTTGCTGATCTAATCAGATAAGATGGCCTAGAAGTGAGCCAAATTCTCCTTAATCTCACTAAATCATAGGTAGATTTACTGAAATGGGTAAGACTTCACGTGTTCCACTGTGTAAAAATAATAACGCAGGATTTGAGGCAGTAGCAGTGGGTGGGTCATAAATACTTAACATCATTCTGCACCGAACTAATTCAGTACATTTAACTCACTAAGGAAGAGACTGGAAATGCATTCTCTTACTCCAAAACCAGCGCAGAGCTGCCGTACTGTATATTGCATCACAGCGCAACTCAGCCCTCTGTCCTTAATGGTAAATGGTGGCAAACTGGTTGGGGAGAACACAAGACAGCAGCTGAGAGCAGTCAAGACTTGAAAACAGAAGGGATAAGTTAAACAGAGTCCTGTTCAGCTTGCTTGAAATGTTAACCTTTAAGATACCTATGCCAGACAGTAAAACCACCAGCCATAGAAACGTTTGTGTTGTTGATAGTACACCTGCACGAGGTGAACCAGTGATTTCTATTATACTTGTGGGCATTAAACTAAGGCGGTTTTTTCTGCATCTGGCCTTTAAGCTCTAACAAAATGTCAATCTGACTGAAAAGGTACTCAGGCATGCCCTGCAAAACTAAGAGGAACAAATATACAGTATTTCCATGCTCAGGACTGCATTTGTTACACATTTCCTCATACTGTGCATTCTTAGGAAAGAAAACTAAATTACCAGTGTAGCACAACCGGACTTGTCTCTGTATTAATATTAACCCATACCAAATAGGTTCTTGCTTCCTTTTCCTCAAACTAAGTCTTATACCAATACTATTGCGCTGATAGTCTGGCTAAACGCTGGAATGTATTAAGCCCACTTAGACTTTGCAGGGACAGCAAAGTGCCCGTCACTGTCATATAGCCATGAGTAGGGTGGTTGCTCCACAGTGCTGGAAGACAAAGGTGATAACATGTCTCATGTGGGAGCAGCCAGACAATTCCTGCAGAGAGCTAAGGCAACACACCTGGAGGAGAGCTGCAAAAATAAGTTGGCTCCTACGACTGTACCAAAGGCAGGACAAAGGAGATAGGATCGGATAAAGGCCTTTGAGGCACTACGGCCAGGTTAATTTTATAGCACAAGGTATTTACATAAGAGTTCTGTAGCTGAAGGACATTTCATATCACTTATTGCAACACAGCAACAGTGAAAAAGGTCAGTAGTACACGTGCTTGCAACTCAATTCCTATACTCTTCGTAGCCCTAATCAATAAACTAAACTGTGTTGAATTAGTTTTGAATTCTTGTTCAAAACAACTACTCGTGTTGACTGATTATTTTGTGCTTGCATTGTGTGTATTTGTACCATTGTATAGAGGTGGCTAACTGCAAGGTATCTACCAAGCTCAGACAGATAAAAAGGAGAAAGGAATGAAGCATAATCACAGTTACCTCTACTTAAAAGCAGAGAATGGGACAAAAAATTAAAATCAGTGCCAGTTGTGCGAGAACACCAGGTTGCTTTGTTGCTCCAGTGTCAGGGGAGACCCTGAGGACCGGCAGTGCTCAGTGCTCACCTGATCCTGAGCTGCCTCCCTTGACTGCAGAGAGAAAGATAACTCGGCACTTTGGTCTCATCTTTTTAGACAGAGGATATTCTGGTAGGATCAGTTCTCAGCTGACACCCAGTCACACCTCGATGCATGGCTACTAGTTCAGTGCTAGGCCAAGACAGGCAGGGTATAAGGTGCCGTGCAGAGCCGGTCTTTCCAGCCTTTTTCCCCAGCGTACTCAGCAAATGTAAGAAAATGATGAGCTGAGCACATTATCAGTTGTCTACTCTTGGTCTAGTGAGAAATTCTCATTACAGAATTCCACATATTCATATTGAAGACAATTATCATGTTTTCCATTTTATTAATGTGCAGAAAAAACAAAGCTCAAATTATAAAAGGTTTTGTTTTATCTGAAGTAAATCAAGGTTCAGGAAACAGTGTTTAATGGATACTTAGGGCTGGCTTTACAGATCAGGAAACACAGGCATCCTTAAAAAGGAAACAACACAGAACTTTACTTCATTCCTTGTGCCAGAATCAGGTCTCAGCCTAACATAGGTGAAGAGTTGGAAGAACAAACCAAAATAATGTTACCTTTTGTTTGAAGTGCTCCCAGGTTTTCTTTTTTCTCTTATGAAAGCTCTAACACTTCTACCATGCTGAGGCAAATCACAGTCCACAGAACTCCTTGGGTTCCTATCATCTCTTACACCGCAGTCATTGCCAGCTTATCTGAACACTTTTTAATCTCACTGCCGATGTTGTACACCTTCAAGTGTGTCACATCATGCTATAACCAAAGACAGAAATGTGCACGAGCAGCGTGTTTAATTTAAAAATCACTTTGGAATGTAAATTACATAAATCTGTGAGCTTTAATATTCCTATGTACCCCCAAAATGCACATAACTTTGATCCTCCTATGATGCTTTATGCACTTCTGTGTTTGAACAGAACAAGCAGTTGCTGTTGTTGGAGGTATAATAGGAGGGACCCTTTTATTTGTTCTCATGGGCATGACTGCGTACCTGCTCTGGAAGAAACTGTGCCGCCGCCTCTCTTACAAAAAGCTCACCAGTCCTGTCAAAACCACAAATGCAAATGCCATTTTTCAGGATCAGTCAACTTCTGAAATTCAGCCCAAAGGCACAAGGTATATACTTTTGTTATTTCTTTTTTAAAGTATGAACTATTTGTGATTTATTTCAACTGTCAAATCTCAAATGAGAGAGTGATCTAAATACATGTGAGTATAGAAATAAATGAGACCCCTAAATTGTAAGAAAACAATCAGTTGTGTTCTGTTTTGTTCCTGTAGGAACATAATACTTTCTGTAACTAAAAGCATGATGATTATTTCTGATTTTTGCAAAAGACATAATGTATTCAAGTGTGATTTGTGCATGGGTAGTTTTATCCGTTACCTAGAAAAATCCGGTCTGTGTTCCAGACCCAGAGTCATTCCTGGTGGTCTCATAACAAAGCATCCGAGAAACAAATAATAGAACTTCAGTTCTGAAAGAAAGCTCTCTAAAAAGTTAGTTACTGCAGGGCTTTGGGGCTCTAAAACAAGCAGCAGCAGTTAATTCTTCCCTTTCCTTTGGAAGACTGATTGTAAAGAAAAAAGGGAAAAAGTGAGGGATCTGACTGAAGAATTAAGATCTCACATCCCTTACTGGACATTTAGGTGCTAAACAAATAAAATCAATTCCAAAACAATGGATTTTTACCTTTTCTACCTATGCATCTCTGTAGAATTTTTACAGAGCTGTGAGATAAGAACAATAAATTCATTACTGTTACCAAGTATGGTTTTCCATATTTAAACCAGGAATCAGTAGCTGTTGTTGTCTTCAGCAGATCCAGAAGCATTCCCTTTATCATTCCACCAACACTGCATGGGCGAGACTGGATTAACCTGACGAACGAGGAACACGTTCAGGAAGACAGTGACCCCTGTGCGATTCCTCAGGCTGGACCACGGTCATCGTTCCATTCTTTGGGTATGGCAGTGCGAGAACGGGACCTCTTTAAGGGTGCTATTTTAAAGGGTAACTTACTACGAACCGTGTTTATTGGAGGCATATCAGACAGTGTTACAACAGTACAAGCCCAAAACACTATATGCATGTATTTATGTTCTGTATATGTAAGAACTGGGCCAGAACATAGCTATTCTGGTCTTTCTGCTGTGGGATCTTGCACATGTGGCAGACAAAGCAACCTCTCCCCGTGTTTTGTAAAGGCACAACATGAGCTGTAACTCAGGAAGTAGAGGAAGGCCCTGAAGTTAATCCGAGGGCTGGAGCACCTCTTACATGAGGACAGTCTGAGAGAGCGGGGCTTGTTCAGCCTAGATAAGAAAAGGATCCAGGGAGACCTTAGAGTGACCTTCTAGTGCTTAAAGGGAGCTTAACGGAAAGCTGGGGAGGGGCTCTTTACCAGGGAGCACAAGGATAGAACGAGAGGTTATGGTTTTAAGCTGAAAGAGGGGAGATCTACGTTAGATATTAGGAAGAATTTTTTTCCTGTGAAGGTGGTGAGGCACCCAGGTTATCCAGAGAAGAGGCTGCCCCATCCCTGGATGTGTTCGAGGCCAGGTTGGATGGAGCTTTCAGCAACCTGATCCAGTGGAAGGTGTCCCTGCCCATGGCAGGGGATTGGAACTGGATGGGCTTTAAGCTCCCTTCCAGTCCAAACCATTCTATGAGTCCACGATTCTAAAAGTATCTGATTGTTGCCCCCAGAAACAGCAGTGGCATCAGCTGCAGATTGCAACAACAAATATTCAAAGCTATTAAGGTGCTGTCACAGGAATACAAGAAAGAAGAGTGGTGCAGCCTACAACTACTCCCCCAAATCTGAGAGAAAAAAAAGCATTAAAATACCAAGTTCATGCAAAATTGGATTGTTAGGAAAGAGATCAATGTGACTTCCCTAATACAGCAGTGGTTATAAAAATGCCTGCTACGGTCCTGACACTAATCTGAGCGTCCTTGCTTTTTATGTCATGAAGCTGGAGCTTATGTTTTAGGGATCATTAACCCAGAACTGTACAAGTTCCCTGAAGACAAGAGTGAGACGGACTTTCCTGAAGGCAACATCGGCCGCCTCTGGTTCTCCTTAGAATACGAACAAGAATCTGAAAGGCTCCTTGTCTCCTTGATCAAACTCAGGAAGCTGCAGCCTCCCGATGATTCCTGTAGTGTGTTTGTGAAAATCTACTTGCTGCCTGATGAAAGAAGCTATTTGCAGTCCAAAACAAAACGCAAAACCCTTAACCCACAGTTCGACGAAAACTTTGTTTTTCAGGTACTGTCCTTTTGATGAAGCAGATTTTTGTTTGCAAATAACTGGCTTGTCAAACTACAACATTTTTTGTGTAAATTGATTTTCTACAAACTTCTACCAAGACACAAGTCGTTTCCACTAGTGACAGGATTTATTACCAGGGCTTCTGGAGATCCTGGGCTACTGGAGTCTGTGGCTCCAGAACTGATCTTACTTGTGATCTGCACCAAAGTTGAGGATTCCAGAACTTGCCCTGGGAATGATGAAAAGTCCAGTTTGAACTATGGCTGAGCAGTTCAGCCCAGCAGCTCTAGAAGTCCAGAAGCCACTGATACTGAACTAATGCTTTCATAGCCTTTAGTTCCTTCGCTATGGAAGTAGGCTAGAAATGAGGTGCCCGCTATACTGTTTGTATACACAGTGCTGCGAAGCCCGGAGGCTCTCTATGCCAAGAGGCTTCGAGCAGGTATCACAAGGCAAAAGCTTTGAAATCAAAAAAGGATGTGTTCCAGAAAACTGAAAAAGTAATGTTCACAGGTTTATAAGCGTTTGTGTCTGGAGGTGACTGCATCATAGAAGACTAGATCTATCAGTTGAAAAACCACCAGCTAACTTCACATTTGTCAAATGAACTCATTCTGGTTTAGCTTGGGTCTTTAGACTCCTGCATAGATAAAACTTCAGGAAAATTAAGACAGTGGACTTCAAACAATCAAAGAAAATCTCCGCCTACCTTTAACAGACTCGGAGAAATTCTTCCTTTGAAGTGATACTAGAGTAGAAAACAAAACTCACCTGCTTTATAATTATGTACATTTCTTTTCCTGTACAGGTTTCCAGTAAAGTGTTGCTCCAAAGGACTCTGAAGTTTTTGGTTTATCATGTCGATAAACAGAAGAAGCATCATTTCCTCGGCCAAGTTACCTTCCCACTGAAAAATGAAACATTAACTGATGACAACAAACTAGTCATATGGAGAGACCTGGAGAAAGAAAACTTGGAGGTAGGCAATGCCAGGCTGCTCGGCGTTATGAAACGTCTGTCATCTTACAAAGATGGGAGGGGTACAGCTGAAGCAGAAGTACGTTATACGGACTAAATCAAATGCAAAAGCATTTGATCAGCATTTGGAATAAAAATTCCCGTCTTACCAACCTGCAGATCCATCGGTGTTGTATAGGCATTATCCAGCTGCTCAACTGGTAGCTGAGGAACAGCTATCCAAGTGAGGAGGCAGATAAGAAGGCACTCCTTTTGTTGGCTTCTGCTTTGAATTAGTAAGAGCAGAAAAAAAGCAGCAGCGGTAAGGAAATAGGCATCGCTTGGAAGACATAAGAATTCAAAAGTTCAGGAAGGCTGATTAATTGGTTCTATTGAATGTCACAACAGCATAAATGAAGCCATTGATTCCCTCACATGCCTTGGTGTGGTGGAAACCATAATGAAACTGTACGAAGAGAAACCTTCCCCCCCCCCCCCCCCCCCCAATCTGTGTCAAGTGAGAGTTTTTCAGATATATTTGACAAGTGCTCTTCTGCTTCCAAAGCCTCCATCAGAGTACGGCGATATCCAGTTCTCCCTCAGCTACAACGACTACCTGGGCCGTCTCACTGTAGTGGTTCTGAGGGCAAAGGGATTAAAGCTCCAGGAGGAGAGCCATGCTGTTGGTAAGTGCCATTTCCTCTCTCCTATCAGCTCCAGAAATCCTGTTTTAATTTGTGCTTTCCTCATCTGTCCACCCAGGCTTGCACTGAGTGATGCTGGAAAGAACAAATAAACATCCGGGTGATTGAATTTGGGTGGAAACAAGCCATACTTTGTTACTGGGGTAATTAGATTTTGTTAGCTCAGTTCTGCTGTGGTTTTGTTTTGTTTCATAATGAATGGTTTGTCTCATGTCCTCAGTAGCAATTTTTCTCTCCTGCTATAGCAAGCACATCCCTTTGCTGCCCTCCAATCCAGAGGAGATAGGATACTGCAGGGAATACTGACATTAATGGAATTGCCTCAAGGCAAAAGCCCAAAGGCAACAGCTGCAGAACAACTGCTGTCCTGGGGAGACAGGGACTGGGAAAAAAAAAATCTTCTTGTAGGACAGCCTGGCCATTGCTCAGAGGACCATGGCATGGAGTCACAATTTTTCTCCTTTACTGCAGTGGGAGTTTTCATGCTCACACATCCTTGGCCTCAGAGATGCTGAGTGTAGAGAATACTTCCCAAACACTGCTTAAAATGTAAACACTCAAAATAAAATAGATGGAAGAACAAAACTTGTGTTGAAATCTGTAGTGGTTTCTTGGAAGGATTTTAAAGAGTATAAATGTAAAATATATGCAACAGTTAAAAAGAAGAGGTTTTGTTCTCTATATATACACATCCACTACGAATGTTTTTTTAAGGTTTCTTTGAGTGGACTGTTACGAGGATGTTTCACTTTAGAAACAATGACCTCTAAATGAGTAAATCGACGTTCATAATGTTAGAGATAAATTTGCTCTGCTTAGGGTAAAACTCAGTAATGAGATGTACAGTAAAATAATGAGAATATAGAGTTTTCCAACAAGCAGAATCATGTCCTGTGCGCTTGTGGGAGGAGAAAAATTAGAGTTTTACAGCACAAATAACTAAGATGAGGATGGACAATAGAGATATGACTGGTTCACGGCAAGCGAACAAAGTAGCTTTGTCATGAACTAAAAGCAAATCTCTTTTGCATGATCTCAATAGCTTTACAAGAGAGGGAGAGCACACTTAGTACATCACGTCTGCCTGCAGGCCATTGTGAAGAAGCAGAACTCTTATGTGATCCTTTCTACCAATCTAACATTAATCTGCCATGCCATTTCAGTGCTGGTATACTTGAGATTATCATAAGAAGCAAGAGTCTGGAAGGAAGACCTGCCAGAAGGCGATTGTCCAAAATATCTTACTAAGGAAAAAACCAAAAAAATTAATTGAATTGCGTGTTATTTCCTTTGATAATGCACTTCAAGTGTGATTTAGGGTCCACAAAAATCCTGCAAAAACATGACTGCTCCTTTTATCAGCTCTTACATTGGGCAGTGTGCTGCAAACCCGCACCCCAAGTGCTTGGTGTGCTCCTTGCTTACTCTTACACATTGCCGTGCTGCCATGTAAGTTCCATGATCTGATTTTATACTTAATATTGACTCCTGAAAGCAAGAAATGCCTTAAGCCTTCTCCCAATTGTCCCTGATGTATTTTCTTCTTGAATCTCTTTACCCCTAGGTGTGTATGTCAAAGTCTCACTGATGAACCATAATAAATTCATCAAAAGTAAGAAGACAGCATCTGTTCCAGGATCTCTCAGTCCAGCGTATAATGAAACCTTCAGCTTCAAGGTAGATCAGATGGAGCTGGATACAGCAAGCCTGAGTCTATCTGTGCTCCAGAGTATCAAAGGAGAAAGTAAGTCATACAAATTACTGCAGTTAAGATCTCATAAATATCTTTACTTATTGCAGAGCTATTTAAATCTGGGAGGAACTAATTCCTTGTCACTAATAATCATCAAAACATATAAAAGGTCTGAGGTATTTCACAGGCACATTTGTGTGTCTTAGCCAGACTCTAGCTTAGAGGGCAGGCAGTGGGGTAGGCTTGAACTGACCAAATACCCACTTACTGTGGTGCCTTGTAATACTGCATCTTAACACGTAGAAACTACGGAACCTGAAATCTAGAGGGAATTACTTGATGAAAATTCTGGTTTAAAAACAACCTCCAGAACACGCATTACTTAAGCGAAATATTCTAATTCTAAGTATATAAGAATTCTAAGAACTTCGATTCCATTCTATAATTTAAGTTAATAGTCTAAGCAAGGATTTCAGAGAAGCACTTCCAGGTAGTCACTACTAACTGCTCTCTTTTTTCCTCAGAAACACATCTGCTAGGACGTGTAGTGGTTGGGCCTTTCATGTACGCCCGTGGCAAAGAGCTGGAACACTGGAATGAAATGATCAGCAAGCCCAAGGAGTTGGTTAAACACTGGCACGCTCTCTGCCACAGCACGTAAACAGCATGGACAAAAAAACAGCTTTAAAATGGAAGAGCACTCACTAGCTTTCATCATCTAATGGTAAAGAGTACACAGCGCTTGTCCATTCTATACTCTTAAATAGACAAGAGTAAAAGAAGTGAATTCTTTCCTTGCCCAAATGCAAAGAGAGAACTTGGTCCCCATTAAGTTGGAACCCTTCTCTTTCCTTTCTTTAAAATACAGTTCCAATTTAATGAGTATGCAGCAGAGTAAACAAAACAGGAAGACACGATCTCCCAGCATTAGGTATTTTGACTAGTAAACTCCAATGCTTGGTCAAGAGCTCTGGGCACAAGTGATCATCTATCTCTGTGTGGACAGAACCGAAAATGAACTAAGATTTGTCATGATACCAGGTCTGTCCACTGCACAGCGTCACCACTGACAGAACGGCTTCACCAAAATGGACAGAAGTCCGGCAAGCACGCCAAAACAGACAGAGCCCAGAGATGTGAACTGATTATTAAATATACCATGTATTTAAATTAGCGGCATTATATATAAAATCCCTTTTGAATATGAATGGTGGAAAGCAGAGTGATTATTGATCAAAACCTAGCAGCCTCCATTCCCATTGGCACAGGGTCTTTCTGGCAGTAATTCGTGTAGATGTTTTCAGCTGACCCCAGTGTCCCCGGTAAGGGAGAAGCATAAGAAGTCCTGAAGTCACAAATGACTGGAGGCTTGCACGAGCACTCCAAGAAAGTAATACAAAGGACTTGTCCTGGCCTCATCTATTGCTCCCTAAACGTGTCTCTGCTAGAGACAGCACATTTATTAAAGGAACCTTGGGTTTGACCTAGTATGGACCATTCTTACATTGACAATCCAATTAGCTTAAGCACTCAGGACGTATGTCTGTTTTAGTGGTAGAGTTTTCTTTGTTAAAGTAAATTACTGTTCTGTAAAATAATTCAGAGCAATTATTTTTAATCAAAATAAAATAAATAGGACATTCTTCTCGTCTTCATTGTTCACTGGGGACCTGAGCTCTGTACACTTCACGCTGTACAGTCATAAACCAGAGAGACAGACTATTGCAGCAAAACATTTTGTACAGTTACGTTCCAAGACGACCATATCCTCCGCAGCTGAAATAAAGCCAACTTCCTTTCAAACAGGATGCAATATTAATTAATTCAATATATTAAAAAAATGAGGCTTCGATGGGGAGATGAGAACTCTTTCTATTGCGGTAATATTGGTATTATCTGAAGGCAACATTATGAATGAGAATATATGAGAGAAATTGTAAGATGGACTCCACTATCTTATCACCCAACTGAAATGGTACACGGTACCCTCAGTCCCCCTTGATAACTGCACCACTGGATACAAGATGAGCCTAGACTCAATACATTTAATTGAATTACCCAAAACATTCAACCATCATTATATCTGTTAAATGAGTAGTGCCAGCACCTCAATGAGCAGTCTTCAAATTTTACTCCTACAAAACCACTGAAAACCAATCTAATAGGCCACACGTTTGATCTGGGCAGGAAAACTATATATAAACTCTATAATAACTGTATTACTATGATAAAACAATTTTACCAAATACCTGATGTCCCTCTTTATGATTAAAATCATACCAATAAACACTGAAGGTCTTAAAAGTAAATCATTAGGAATGTTTCAGGGAGTAAGGATTATATCACAAGCATCTTCCTGCATGAGCTAGTACAGTGTCTGTTAAAATAAATACTTTTGAAGTGAGAAGTCAGTCACCCCTCTGCCTCGATGTACTGTATGGTCCAAGTAATAAAACAATGCATTGTGCTAATATGGTCCCATTTCATTGCACTTCTTACATTAAAATATCAATAATTCCAGCAAAAATTGAGAAACACATTTAAACGCACTTACCAATGGATGATCTTGAACAAAAACACATACAAGAGAAGTAAATGAGAAAGGTCCTTTTAAACTCTTCTTGAACAAGAATTAGTCCAGTAAGTCAAGAAACGTTATTAGATAAGAAGTTATAATATAGTGTTATCAATTGCCACATAATAGAGCAATTTGGTTTTACTTACGGCCTTTTAAGGAGCATCTATCTGGTCTCGTGCTCAAGACTGATACTGCGATGAAGGAGCAGGAATGATTACAAGACCTCTCAGTGCCCAATAGTGCTTTTTTTCCCCTAAAAAAGCTTAAAATTTTACCAAGATGTACAGCACAGAAACCCCCATGCAAGAAAAACACAAGAAATAGATATGAGATCATAAAAAATCTGATGCTTGCCTCAACACTGCCCATTACTATGGACAAATACAGGAATCTCTAAAGCTCTGCAATAAATCTAGTACATAACTTAATGGAAATGCAACCCCATCAAATGACAGGGAGCAGCAATTTAGCACCATTCTAGAACAGACAGGAATAATGGTTACATTCTTGTTCTAGAGAACAGGATCTTGCAGAAGAAGCCGTACCACCACTCAAACAGGTAATTTATTTCTATTCCCCTTGTGAACTACTCTCCACCTCGCCTTCTCTCCCAATTAAAATGATACCTATTCTAGTTTTATAGGAAGCCCGATGATCACTGCCATCCACGCTGCTCTATCCTTCTTCCAAGTGAGGAAATAGGAGACCAGATGGGATTTATTAGGTAATTACTTGCTCCTAATCTAGCAGCCCATTCTAAAAGCAGCAGGCTGAAGAAATTGAAAGGGAGCAAGATGCGTTACAGGTGATAATGGATCTCAAAGCTCCTTCAGAAGAAATCTCTATGTCAGAATGGCCTCCTCTTGGAAAGGCAGGGAGAAAAGTCTGCACCAGTAAACACAAGGCAGCAGGACCTACAGATTTTACACAGAATAAGTAAAGTGAAGAAAGAAACCAAAGAAGTTACTAAATCACAGTGAATTTATTGAAGTTATTATTGAACTATGATGTCATGTTTGTAGCTTGGATTTCAGGAAGGGATACTGCTAAACAAGAATCTGTGTGATCTGAAAAGTCATGAGAAGAGAACAAGGCAGGCAGGTCCAAGTCAGGTGGAGACACCTAACTGCATTACACACAGCTTGCAGACAGTGCACCAAACCAGAGCTCATGACTTCTGTCCAAAGGCATCAAATCATCCCAAGACCACACCACAGACAGATGTAAAACAATCCATAGCATTTCTCTAATACAACCAATGTCTGGCTTTTAAACCTTCCTAAACTCAAAATGCTCCTGGAATGTTATCAGCACTGGTGCCAAAACCTCATTTAAATCTAAACATTGAAACTGCTCTTCCCTTCAACATATTTTTCCCTGGCATGAAGAAATACACATCCTCGAACCAGACACTACTGAGATAATCCTAGTGAGAATAAGGAATAAAAGCACAGAGGCTTAGGACATTCTCCAAGGTGGTGGGTTAGGACAGTGTCATCCTGATTTTGCCAGGTCACACAGAACAAGAAAAGTGCTTTTACAGTGATGTGAAATTCAATCACCACAAGTCTCCCAACTTCTCCTTGTACACAGCTGTGTTGTACATATTAGCTTTAGCACAATTCATTAACAGTAGCAAAAGCAAGTTTTCATTCTTGATCATCAGATGAGGACACTGTGATTGGTCTCTCCTGTGACTGGTTGCTCCCCAGACTCAACATTTTGGGAATAATCATTCCTCTACAGAGTTCCTTCTTATAAGTAACTACCTAGTTTCCTGCTCTGCCATTAGCACCTGACATGCACACACTGCTGCTACTGTTGAGTGTGGGCTTTGGTGTCACTGCACTGTCTGTCTTATACTTGTCTTTCTTATCTTGGCAGAGCAGGTATCACGGTTTAGCCCCCATCTCACTGAACGCAAGCAATTGTGACCCAATCCCCATTCCACCCTGGAAAGGGAAATGAAAGAAAGAGATTTGTGGACAAGAAGGTAAAACTAAAACAGCTTTAATGAATAAATAATAAAAAAATACTATGAATAAGAAAATAATGAAGTATGTACAAATCTATTAAATCCCCCCCCCCCCCTTTCACATCTATGTCACCACTGATGCTGCAGAGTGGGCATGAGGGAAAAAGGTCCCAGGCTGGACTCAGGGACGCAGAGATCCAGCATCAGGGACAAACAGACAGACGAGGTCCTCAGTGGATGTTGGTCATCAAAGAATAGAGTGAGACCTTTGTGATCCTTCGGTTTTACTCTGAGTATGACATATATGAGATGGAATATGCTGTTGGTCAGGTTCTGGGTCTCCCTTCATTGTGTGGCTCCTCCCTGCAGGTCTGACCCCTTTTCACACTTTTCTCTTATGGCATTCCACCACCTTGAGGACAGCCTCGGTTTCTATAGGACTAAGTATAAGCAATGGCCTTTCTGCATACCACTGCCCTGTGTTATCACTCCTAGAGACACACAGTCTGAAAAACATGCAGTTAACTGTCAGGAAATGAAGTTACTTAGACAAAACTTAGCTGAAAAGTTAGAAAACTGATTCTATTTTAGCTCAAACCAGACGGCAGGAAATTGATTTTGCTGGTAAGATCAGCATTTCTACGCTTGCTGACAAAACTGCTGGAAGCAGTCTTAGAGATAGACAAAAATACAGGGGAATTACTTTATCACAAGATGGATAGGGCTTAAACCAGAAAACAAAGTCTTCTACAAGAAGCAGAGCTACAAAAACTTGTTTGAGCAATAGAATCAGACCAGACAGTTCAGTACACAAGTAGTTAAATGCAGATGTAAGACAAGTGACCTTGTGAAACTTCAGCTGAGAATTCATTTCTATAATGTCATTCAATAATCCTTAGGATTCTCTTTCTGCCAGGCTGATCAGAGGCATTACTACCTTCCCCTTTACTGGCACACAAAAGAACACACAGCTTACACATAGCTCCAAACAACATCATTAAAAACCCAACACTCCCAAACTGGTTTCACACAAGATATAACAGAATCCAAACTAGCACCAAGAAACAGGGTTATTCAATTCTAAGTGGCCTACAAAGAGCATGTGAAAGCTGTTCAACAGTCATTACTCACATTACAGTACATTTAACAACTTGATTTATCAAATTCAGTTTTGAGAACAGTTGTGTTTGAACCTCAAGGAGAGCTGCAATGGTGTATGTGGAAACCGCCCAAATAAGAACAACACAGGCAAAGATCTGCAAGGATCTAGCCAGACAGCAAATATAATTCATACTCTACAGCTTCTACCAGCCTCTGTTAGAGGCACATTTTATAGCAGAGAAAAATATTTATATAGATCAGTATTTTTCTCTGATATATTTAATCACTTCTACAGTACATCAGAGAAAATTACCGATCTATGTATTTTATCGCTATTTTATTCATTAGAGTAGTAGTTACAAGATTGCTATTTTATGAAGTCGGGTGCAGTGATCATTCCCTCAGTCTTTCATCAGAATATACTAAGACTTTAAAAAGAATTAAATTCATTTCTAAATCTGATCGACCTAGGAGAAAATTTTGCAGACCTGTGTTAAAATGATTAAATTGGCTTAAGGTGATACAAGTTCATTTGCCAGCTTATGCTGAATAAATGCTACAATTAAATCATTTCAAGGGTCCATGAAAGGACGCACCAGCTTAAACTGTTTAAAACCTCCTAATTAAATTGGGGCAATAACTTCTAGATATACAAAATCAGATTCAGTGAAACAGTTCTGTTTCACAAGAGCAAACAACTGCAGCAAAATTGCTGAGGGTAAAAGCAAGAAATTCTGCTGTTTAAAGAAGGAAAGCAACCACAATGGCAAAGCAAGGAAAGATATAACCAAGTCACAAGTAAGTCATAGGATAAGACAAACAAAATTGTATAACTCATAGTATTAGTGAATTGTGCCCGTTTTCCTCTAGGCTGACATATCTGATAAAAATGCAGTCTCTCAATACTAGTGGGCTTCTCTGGGGAGAAAAGGAAAACTGATACCCAGTAAGAGTTTAAGATAAAAATACACATATTAAACATACTTTACGACAATTTATCAGTACCACCAGCAAATATTCCATACCAGTCCTTTTGGTTTTTTTTTTTGTAAAAACTAAAACCAAAATACTTCATGCTTTTAAAAAGGTTTGCTTCCTTGAGCTAATTCATTTTTCTTCTGTTTGCCATCTGTGTGTTCCTACATTCTCTGCTACTTGGTTATTGCAGAGGTCAACATTTCAAAGATCAAGATGAAAATTGAGCAGATGGAAATCCTTTTGCAAAGGGTAGCTGTTTTCATCTAGCACAAAATGGCTCCTAATTTCCAATAAATAGGATGCTTCTGTATCTGCCAGCAGCAAATGACACAGATCTGCTACTATTGTGCTGTAGGTTACATCCGAAGAGGACACTGCAAAAGACAAAACAACTCAATTTACTCTTTATTTTCAGAGCAGCACCTAACATTGAACTATCATCTTCATGAAAGCTGTACTGGATTACTGGAAGAGCAGCTCAACATCAAATAGAAAATTAGCTTTTGTTTATAACATTTTTTTAAAAGCAACGTGTTAAGATTATCTCATTAAACTAACACCTGTGAGTCATGGAAAACTCCTCTCAGGCAGTCAAAGTAGATCAAGGGGAATGTGTCTGAAACATTGCTCAGCTCCTCACATCATGAAAGTATGCCAGCTATTCCTAAAACCTGCTAAGAGATTCCATTTTGCACAAAAGGAATCCATTTAGTTACTAAATACTTAGGTATCTAATGTGTAACAAATGTTCATACCATCTCCGCATCTCATTGTTGCTACTCAAACTCTGGAACTTCTGAGTTTGTCAGACAGCAACTGAAGCATTCTCTTTGAAGTTGGTCTTTTTTGGTCTCATACAATATAAGCAATCACTCTATTTCCAGAACAAGCTCATCCCAATTCTAAATTACCACTGATTAAAAGTTCTACTTCCGTTATGAACTGTGCTGAATGTTTCTATCACAAGTAATTAATGACACAGCACCTACTGATCTGTTCAGCCAGTCTGCAGGAATATTGAGGAAGATTTTTTCCATCAACTCAGAGACCACATGAACATAAATTTCATGTCCTCCATCTTCTACTGTCATCAGAGCAGGTCTAGATCAGAAAACAAAATACTTGTGAAAGTTAGCTTCTATGGCTTTTTTGATTGAAGCAATATCTCTGAGTGAAAGTAATACAGTGTTGTATTACTCTAACATGACAGAGAGAACCAGAACAACTAGCATATCTCGATGCACTCATCTTTGTCAAATCTGTGGAGCTGGAGGAGAGTTTGAGACATAGATGCTGAATTTACTACTCAAGTGTTAAAACAACTTCTAAAGCTGTGAGGTAAACCTTATGTTCAGATAACTGCAAAAAACAATGCTTTAGCAGTGGCCTTTTCCTGGAAGACAATAACAACTGTACTGTTACGAAATTAGTAATATGTCATTTATAGCTTTGAACTTCAAGTCTTTAAAGTGTAAGTGTTAATACATTTTCATAATCTTAAGTGAAATGATCATAAGAAAACTCCTTGCCTGATTATCCGTGGGATTGTTTCAAATCTGTTGTTTTAGACAGATTTTCTCTGAAAAAGCTGTGTATTTAAGTTTCTCATCAACCTGTGTTCACATGCTGAGAATACAAACATTAGAAATTCTCATCAGTTTTGTGTAACCTTTTGTGTGACAGTAAATTGAGGTGCTTCAGAACCATGACAGCACATAACACAATGGAAGAGGGGAAACTTTTCAGTTAATAAAATCTTTTTGTACTTAATCTTCCCTCACAGAAAAATATGTAGCTCATAAACTTGAAGACAGAAGACTTTTGCATAGAGGAAAATTTCTAAGTCACAACCTTGTTGGACAAATGGGATTTAAATCTAAGCCAAGTGAGAAACAATCCAGAACGCAGCGATTCATTAGAAACACAATGAAATATTTCAGAAATCATTTTAAAAAGAATTTTGGTAGAAAATTTACATATTCTACAGTTCTACTACATCTATGATTGTCTCAATTAACCTTCTCGAAGTACCCATCTTTCAAGTTGCTATAATACTGACATTCCAAAAGCCCTAAATACATTTTAAAACTGAACAATTAGTTAATAATGTTGTTCCTACATGAAATGGATCCATTTAGTTTATTTTCTTTACATAATGTATATCCACAGCTTGTCTCACAGTGCCATCTGCTGAAAACTTAGTATCTCTGCTCTCTATGAGAATGTTCACCAAACGTAGTTGTTAATACTACTTCTGCAAGGCTGAAATTCATAAATCAGTTTAAAAACGTGGTTGTGTGTTCACACAATTTCAAATTTAGGGAAACAAGATGCTCAAGGAGCCTCCCCTTGATCCTCAAGCGTCTACTCCACCTTAGCTTACTGACACAGTAGTGGGTAAATCTCATTACTGTATGACACAGTAATCCAAAGAAATCAAAATGTTCAGTTTAAACAAAGAATATCACCTATAAATAATGGCAATATAATACCGCAATTCAAGAGCAGCTCCTTGAGAATTCATTAGAAAAATAGGAATTGCTAACCACACCCTGTATACAAACTTTTTTTTACACAGAGGAACATAAAATGGAGAAAGTTGTAGTTTACTTCCCTAGTAGCACATATTATTTTAGTTTTGTTTTGCTTACCTGTAGAATTTTTTCACTTTGTTGAATGGCAAACATCTAATACATTGCTTGTAGATCATGTTCTCATCTGCCTGTAGTTCCAAACCACATTTAGCACAACCTGAATACGTAATCACAGGCAGGGAAGCCAACACATACTCCAGTGGAGTGTCAGCACGGAAGATGAGTTGCTGGTACGGACCAGTTGAATTGGTAAACTTCAGTTCTAAGATACGGGCTTTCACTTTAACCACTCCTACAAAAACAACCTTTTCAATCAAATCTGCATTCAATTATACTTATAACTGAAAGCAAAAGCAAGGATTCAAAATCAAAATAATTACCAAACTTTGAGTTTTTTCCTTTAGTGGCACATGCTCATCTTTTAGAAATTATTTCTGCAGTGAAAAATCATTGTGGTGAAGTACTATTTAAAGACAAACTACAAGAGATCAGAACTGTGCAAATAATTTCTACTGCCTTTACTTCTACACTAATTCAGAGACACTGAAAAACACATCTTTAACAATGTAGCTTTCTGCTATTTATACATAAACTACAGTTAAATGCTGCAATACCAACTTTATTTAGTTACTTCTTAATGTTTAACACCAACCTTGGCAATATTCTAGTTCTATCTGGGAAGGGGTGACAGTGTCAAATGTATTCTTTGTTCTATTGTTTCCAATAGCAGTAGCTATATTACTCTTGCACTAGTTTTGAAGAAATACAATTCAATAAGCTTTTGGTGATTAATCACATCGTTAATAGGACTGGCTGGTATGGAGAACAACAGGCAGCATTTTCCCCTGTGTTCCAAAGCTACCTTTATATGGTACCACACACCGATCTCGCCTCTGGGTTCACCGAATGAGGGGTGCAATCACAGTCTGGCCAAGTACTGGGCAGAACAAATTTAGACACCTACAACTGTGCTAACTTAAAAGAATTTACTTGATCAAAGCACCTATTTTGCTTAGTTATGCACTGGATAACAGACATTACAGAGCTGCGGATAACAACTTCACCTGAGCATTTTTCCTCCAAATGTGCGGAGAGCTTTGTCAGTTGCATGAGGGTTATTTTGCTTTTCTGAAAGTTTTCTTTAAATTCAATTGCCCTTTTGTCATCATCAAACAAGCACTCACAGGATGACCACGGAGTTGTGTGCAACTCCAAGTCACCTGAGACAGAACTACGTTGGACCAGAAGGTACTGAAAGTCCCATATATGATCTGCAGAACAAAAAAAAGCAAACAGAAGAGTTTAGTTTCTATACCTTGGTTAATTTATAGCAACCCAATATCACTTATAAGATCAAGAGACAAACCAGCACGGCCACCTCATATGGTCAGGTCTGGCAATTTTATTTCAAGCCTCATGACATATAGGGTTTTCCCTTTCGCTACAGAAACTTGGCATGAGACCTCCCATAACAGAAGGATGCTTTCATTTCTCTTGTGCTGAAGTCAGCTTTCAAGGTAATTCAACTTGTTGAAAAAGAAACCAGTTCTGAAGCTTCTTGTCAGCTCTAATAAGGAAAGGTCAGTAACGTCTATAAGAAAAAAGTCTGCATCTGATTGTTAATCAGCATCTATCTTTAATATGTCCCTGATTTTTAATCTCCTACCTCCATAGTAGTCTTTTTTTTTTAAAGAAAGATTGAATTAATTTTCCATCTTCCAGTTTGAATTCATTTTCCATCTTCCAATTAAATCTGCAATTAAAATACTTTAAAAATGGAGTCTGACACCATGGTATGGTGGAAAGCAGAGAAAGAAAATCATAAGTAGAAAAAAAAAGCAAAGCATGCTAAACCAGACAATGATAGGGAAGATTCATAGTTATTCTTTTTTGTAGCTACAAATGCACCTTATGTCTAGATGCAAGTTTCTAAATTCTCATGCTTTCTCAGCCTCGTGAAGGGAGTGCATTCACGTTCTATTGCTTACAACACTGCTTTTTAGCAGAGGAGACATTAAACTTGGTATCAAATCTGTTGCCCTTCCAGGGGACTATTTAAAGTTGAATGGAAAAATGTTGCCAGCTGAGCAGTCTAAAGATATTAATAGTATCACAAAAAACCTTTTGCAGCTGTCTATCTGTACAAAGACTTTACCTTTCTTCCTTTGAAGCTGAGGGCACCATGCAGCCCCGGCTCCCCACAGCACCATCCTATAGCACCGATCTCTGTTCTGTTCTACTGTCAGAATAATCTTTCTTTGGATGCCACCTCTGTAGCTATACACAGATTCTGAAAAAGTTTGAAATAAGACTTGTACAGTAAAATCCATATAAACACATAACAACATCACAAAAAATAGCTCAATATTAAGATGAAATCATGGTGGTAGTGTATTTAGTGCTACAATTATAAGCAAACAAGAATACACTTACAATTTCTTCAGCAACACCAATCTAGTCTTAAGGAATACATGAAGTATATTAATTTACCTTTTTCCACCTAAATAGTCAGCAACTCAACACCTCCCTTTGAAACAGCAGGTATCTGAGCATCTTTCAGCTACTATTCATACTGACTGGTCTAAGTGGAAAGAAATAGTACTCAGTCTCTCAGCAACAGACTGTCATAATTGCCAGTTAAATTTCCTGTAGCTTCCATGGAATACACTGAAAGAAACATTGACGTTTTCATGTAAGAAAACCTATAGGTATGTACAAGCATGCTAAGAGGATTAATAACAGTATGTATCAGTGGAAACAATTAAGATCTCTACAGGTCTCCAGTACCCAACATACTGCCTGTAGCTTCAGCTCCACATTGAAACTACAACATCTTTTGTAAACACATTTGTTTTGAACAACTCTTGCTTTAACTATCTAATGGGTCTGAGATTTATATACAATAAGAAGTTAAATTAAAAAAAATAAAAATCAGTACATGGACTGTTGTCCATGATTCTTTCGGGGGAGAAGAATCTTTAGAGTAAAAAAATATAAAAAAATCTCAAATTTCCAAAACTATTTATATTAATGAGGTAGTTCTCCATTCTGCCTATGCAGAAGTAATAGTGGTATTGCAGTAAGAAATCTTAGTAGTTTCACACTGTGTATTTTCCAGCTTTAAAAATAAAAAAGCTTGTACAAAAAAGGCACACAAGTAAGGATTATTATAAACTGATATTGCATATTTAAGAAATGAGGAATGCTTAGCTTTAAAAATCTCTCCTAAGTATGAAGAACCAGAAAGAAATAAACAAGCATTCAGAATAAAACATTAGGAAAGAGCAACAGTTTCACTACAAAGTCAGAAAGGCAAGCAAATCCTATACCAGTAGATTAAAATAACAACTTATGTCATCCTGAAAAACATGATTTATAGGGCAATTAAATTTTCCTTTAATGACAGGATGCCTACACAGAAGGTAGTTGGCAGGTGAGCTTTGAATTAGTAAAATTTGACTGTCGCAAATTATGTTCACAAACCAGCCCCCTTCCTCAAGCCATGCTCTCCAGTAAGTGTTCTTCTATTTCAAGAGCCATTAAAAAACATATTTACGTTCCACATTCTAATTGCAGTACCTCTCTCTTCCCAGCACTCCTGCTACACACACCTATCTTCCCTGAAAACAATTTCAAGCTCTCATATCTCACACATCCCTACTGCTGTGCCACCACCCAACACTAAACTTCGTACCTGCATCTCTCTTCAATCCTCCGTCTTATTGAAGATGAGGTACCACACTGTTTGGAGCTGTGGAGATGCTCAGGCCATCTCGCTGACAAGTCAAGACATTAGTAACTGCTGTAGCGAGTGCTCATTCCTTAGCGGAAACCCACCAATCCCTCAGCAGGTAGGAACACTGATGACGCGTGTCCGCTGCTCGCATGCCTCTCACGCAGGCATGTGTGCGACTGATCGACACTGATGTGCGGTCATCTTCTCTCAGCAGCTGACTACACTCATCATTTCCTTCCCATCTCAAACTCCATTTCTCTAACCCCTATGCCCCAACGAGAGGATGATTACTAAGGTTTTACTTATGATACCTATGTGAAACACTGGTGTACGGAATGGGAAACAACCATGATCACCTTGCAAAATTACTAGTGAGGTTTTACCTCCTGCTGACATTTTGGAAGTCCATTGCATGAACTTACCTGTTAATATAGCAATGCTGATAATTTTCAGGATTGAGTGAACCAATGTATTCGGCTGGAGCTGGTCCAGCTGCACATACTGGACACTATCCAGCCTCTGAACCGGTCTTACGGGAATGTCACCAAAGTGTGGGAATTCTGATGAGATGTATGCCAATAAGCCAAGGAGAACACCATCATCCACTACAGGATAAACTTGCATGAAAAAAAAAAATTAAAGGACACCCCTTTTTATTCTAATTTTAGAAGTATAAAACCTACTGGTTGGTTACATATTTACACTGATAAAACCCAAACCATTTCACAATAATTCCAAGGCAAGAAATTCTCAAGATGTGTAACACTTGACCCAAAATTAAACTGTACTTCATCCGCCTCCTCTTGATAACATCCCAAAGTCAAGCTAAGCACAGTACTTTAAATTATACCAAAAACTGGAAAGAAATCTTGTCTGACAGCTGATAAGAATAACTGGTTTTGATCATTTACCCCAGAATCTGCCTAAATAGCTGGCAATAATGGACATTGAGAAGACAGCATGAACAGTGCAAGTTCATGGTGATATTTCCACGGTATTTTCACCTTAGTCTCCAATCTTTAGAGATGTTTTGCTTAATAACCTACAATTACTCCCCCCAAATTGATATACTTTATAAGCCTCTAAAAGTTTTGCAAAAAATGGAAATCTCATGAAATCTCAGACATCTTATGGTTGAGTCCTGCGACAACTTCTGTTTCTTAAAGAAGCTCAAAGAACTCTGTTTTTCAGAGTTTTGTATGGTAACCTCCCAGCTTTACCACAAACTGCACGTGTCTGTCTGATGTCCTATCCACATCCTGTCCACAGGTGCTCCTGTCATTTTCCTGTAGTGTTTTTACCTCTCAGTTGCTCACATTTCCATTTCACCCTGTGTATTAGGCACTGCCAACAAAATGAAGCACCTCAAATAGCCAGTTTACTGTGATTCTTGTGGAAATTTATGCACTATAATCTTACATTCTTCTGCACTGAGAGCTGAGCAGTTCCCCAGATTCAGCAACTGACTGGTAAACGTAGATTGCAGCATGATTTCTCCACACCAAAGATTCTCATACATTATTATATCTGCAAGACAAAAAGCAACCTTACCAACTCATGTATCAACAATATTTAAGTGCGTAATACTTTTCTTGCCTATAGAACCATCATACACACAGGAGTGAAAGACAGTTTGAAAGAGATCACTTAGAAACAAAGCATTTTTTTTTTTTAATCTACCAGAAGGAGAAGCAGGCGCTGATCTCCTTTCTCTGGCCATCAATGATAAGACTCAAGGGAATAGCAAAAAGATGCACCAGGCGAGGTTTAGGTTGGATGTTAGGAAAAAGTACTTCATCCAGAGGGTGACAGAGCACTGGAACAGCTCCCCAGGAAAGCAGTCACAGTACCAAGCCTGACAATATTCAAGGGGCATTTGGACAACACCCACAGATACACGGTGTGAATGTTGGGGTGTCCTGTGTAGGGACAGGAGTTGGGCTCGATGATCTATGCGGGTCCCTTCCAACTCAGGACATTCTGTGATTACCTCTTAACAAAGAGGAAGAGGCATCTTAAACTGCAGAAATAGTCAAACAATTTTATACTATTTTTTCTTTTCGCATATTGCAAAACCTAAATGGCCAGCTCTCTATCAAGTTCCAGTCAACTCCAGCCCTTAACTAGCTGCAATACTGGTTTTCATAGAATGACAGGTTGGAAGGGACCTCAAGGATCATCTGGTCCAACGTTTTAGATGATAGATAGTTTAAATGAGATGTCTCAGCACCTAGTCAAGCTGAGCCTTAAAAGCGTTCAGTGTAAAGGAATCTACCGCTCCCCTGGGAAGATTGTTCTAATGTTCAACTGTTCTCATGGTGAAAAATTTACTTCTAGACCCCAATCGGAATCTCCCCAGAAGCAACTTAGACCTATTACCCTACGTCTTTTCCACGTGACTTCTTGTAAAAAGGGAACCTCCATCCTCTCGGTAAACACCCTCTACTAGTACGTGGTGGTAAGGTCTCCCCTAAGCCTTCTCTTCTCAAGGCTGAACAAACCCACTTCTCTTAGCTTTACTTCATATGGTAGGTTTCCTAGTCCTCTGATGACCTTAGAAGCCCTTCTCTGGACCCTCTCCAGCCTGTCCACATCCGTTCTGCATAGTAGGGACAAAACTGAACATAACTACTCCATGTGCAACTTGACAAGTGCTGAGTAGAGTGGAATAATGACTTCTTTATAGTACCGTATTTTCTTACGTAAGATGCGTTCTATAAGAGACAGGGGTTTGCTCCTGGTAAGTATTCAAGCGTACAAAGGCTTTATCAGGAGTAATCTTCACCATTAGCTGACATGTTATGAGACATGGTTTAGTAGGCACAGTGGTAGTGTGTTAATGGTTAGACTGGATGATCTTAAAGGTCCAACCGGAATGATTCCATGATTCTATAACATCACAATTTTCTGGTCCATCTCCTGGCCCACCAGCAGAGAATTACCAAAAAAAGTCTACAAATAAAAAAAAAAAATCAGCACATGTGGTTCGTAGTAGCACTTATACCCTTCAGGAACCACTGTTTCAAAACACCAACAGGTTACAGAATACACCTGGCTACCTAAGGCACTGCTGTAGTGTCAACACATTGCTGTGCCTCCGACCAAAGACAATGGATAAGAGATGGACAAATTCCTATGGGACAGCTGATGTTCCACTGCCAGAAGGACTGAGAATTCAAAGTGACATGGAGCGATGCAAGTGAGGTAAGAGATATTCACAAATGCTTAGCCATAGTTCCAAGTCACTGGTTGCATATTACTCTACTTTAAACAGACATTTCAAAGATTAACATTTTAAAAGGGCAAATGAATGAATTCTCACCTGTAAGCAGTACAATATCCCCAGGAAACACAGTGAGGGACCAAAATGCAGCACCTCGCCACAGCACCACCTTTCTCTCAACTTCTGACTGGTCAATAACTACAATTGTCGCTACAGGAACTTTACATGAAGATTTTGGTCTAGTCTTCATTTGTATTTCTTTGATATGACAAGGATGTACTACTGCAACCAAAACATTGTACTTTTGGTTTTTGCAGCAGCAATTCTTAAGTAGTGACAGTTTCTTTCGAAGTTTCTTGAAGTCTGCCATGCTCTCTTGATCCACTCTCACCCCAGAACCAGTTGGAGAAGAATTCAGTTTAGCTCTCTTTGATTTCAGCTGTCTTTTAAATGCTGAGTGAAAAATATGAAAGGAATCTTCATGCTTGTGGGCTCTTTTAGAAGGGCTCTTATGATAACTGCCTACTTGAGAGCACAATATTCCTGAGCTTAAGGGTTGAATACAGATATCATCTGCAAACTGCCCAGTAGGAATATTAACTTCTTGAGATGCCTTTGTGTTTTCCTGAGCGCGTCCTTCTTGTCTTGTAGCTTCAACACAAACATCTTTCCTCTCACCCTCAGAGCTGAAAAGTTCAAGGGAATCTGTATACTCTTCCTTATATTCTATTTCAGACACATTAAGGTATGTTCCAACACCAGAATCAAGCTGGAAGTGATCACACTGCCTTTCTTCAGTTTTTTTGCCTGCTTCTGTTTCTGACAGTTTCACAATTCTTTTTGGCATCTCATTCCGCTCCTTTGCACAAACAGCCATCTGACTCAAAGTCATAATACTACGAAACTCAGTATCTGTCAACACTGCAGAGTCTGAACAATCACTTGGTTCTCCTCTTGGTTTTGACTCTTTGTTTTGGGGGAAACACATATGCAGGTATTCACTTAGATGTTCATGGAGATCACTTCTATGATCTGAACAAACACCTTGTCCCACACACTTTAGATTTATGGTGATCTGCTGAGTACTGGCAACCAAAGCAGAAATATCAGAGCTGTTCACTTCTAAATGACTGGCAGCTCTTCCCGTAGGATCTGAACAAAAGCCATGGAACTGTTTATCTTGTCCAGCTGATCCTGCAGACTTGTGCAGATGGCATTGATGAGTAGCCCGATTTCCATGTGCACACGTGCATCTGTCTTCAGGTATTTGACAGTCAGAATAAATTAAACTTCTGGTCTTTCTAGGTGTGCTGTCACAGGTTACTGCCACAGGTATGAGAGATGTCAAATCTTCTTTTGCTACCATTAATCTCCCCTGCTCAGACTGCTGAGAGCTGTCACCATTTGCAGGAACTGCTGTGCTGACAGAGCTTTCTGCCTGAAACACTGAGTGGTTGGCACCTTGGACTTCTTCAGAAAAAAAACCACGTACATCCCACAAACAGTGGAGTTCTCGCCATTTTTCAGCAGCAGGTGCTGAACTACTTTGCTCTGACACCTCCAGCAATTTAGGAACACTGGGTGCTCCCACAAAAATATGAATTCGAGGTCTTTTTGTCATTTTTGACTGCTGTGTAAGTTTGACTTTAAGCAATGAGGTTTATGCAATAAGCACATTAAATATTAGTAAACATAGAAAAAACATTTAGCCTTTCCTTAACTATTTTAAAATACCTAAAATCCAAAGGAGTATCTCATAATAATCTAACTGGTAAAAACACTACTTTACTACTTACAGTCTAGAAGATTAAAAGCATAAACTAAAAAATTGAAGTTATTTACTAAGTAAAACTTGCATAGAAAAATAAATTTACAGTAGGGGTTAGGTTCTGATTCCAATACTTGGAAACACATAGCGGATGCACAATTTTAGTGAAATTAATTTAAGTTTATTGAGCGGACTTATCTTCATTTATTACTACTAAGTAAACAGCTCAATGAAGTACTATTCAGTACTTCATTTTAATTCACGTGGAGTAAGTGCCTGTAACAAACTTTCACAGCATGGTTCAGAGATAATTTCATCTCCAAGAAACTTAAACTTTCAATTAAATTACTAAAAATACTAGACATACTTAAAATCAGTATAGAAGTTTGCTATAAATGCAGTACTTCGCATGCTGTTTTAGCATGAAAATACTGTATTAAGTGATTATTTTATGAAATGGAAGGTTTCGAGACATTACTGATAAGTTATAACTATTTAATAAACATTAAGAAATCAGTGAAACTTGAGCAGATGATTCTGAATTTGCTTTAATTCATTTGCACAGTATCCTACTACTCAAGAAGTTATGAGCTTTCTAGCCAATTAAAACTAAACCCACCTTACACAGCACAAAAGACCCTTTATTTTGTTAAATTTCTGCTATACTATCATTTTAAAATACTCAGCTACAGCTACAAGAATTCACTAAAATGCAGACGCCCAGCTGCATCGTTTGGCAGTGTTGTTAATAGAAGTTACTGCACTGGACAATTCTTCAGAGGTAGGAAACTGAACATGAAACAGTTTAGGAGCTAATCCACCTGCAAACAGAAGAAAAAAAAACATTGAAACAAATAGAACTTTCAAAAATATTTAACTTTCTCGTTTAACATTTATGAAATTAAAAGCCATTTTCCTAACAATCCTCTAGGGGTCGATAAACCTGCATTCACAAAGTTCAAAGTGACATGGAAAAGCTATAAACGTGCTGAAACAGTGATCACTGGTATGTTACAGGTGTAACTGGAAAAATAGCATACAGCCACTAAAATTAGACACATCACATCTTAACACAAAGACTCTAAAACCCCAGTAACCGGTATTGTTCAGTTTTATGCTCGTTGCAAAACAAAGAATATTTTAATAAACTAGAGTATGCAAACTCCTGCAGCTGTATATTTCAATTTAGGCTTATAAGAATGCAACTTTTGGAGCAGAATTCCCACACTTGTGAAAGCTTTGAGTTATATAATTAAGAAATGGCAACACAGAAATAACAAGGAAGACAGAAGTTACATTTCAACACCAAAATAATGGATCAGGTAAGAAGGGAAAGACAAAGCAAAGTGATCATAGAATCTTAGAATGACCTGCGTTGGAAGGGACCCACAAGGATCATCAAGTCAAACTCCTATCCCTGCATAGGCCAACCCATGATAGTGAGGTTGAATCTCTAAAGAAGTGATGTTAATAAGTTTTGTAAATAAAATGCTGCCCGATACAAGATGTAAAAAACAACTGCAGCAACCAATTGCTTATGACAAACAAAGTGTTACCACTTCTTTAAATGACCAATTAAGTCTATAAATCAGAAAAAATAAATACATTTGTGCAAATTCTCCCTGTGCAGAATTGTTCAAAGAATCTGTTATGCTTCTTTAGAACAGTATTATTCCTTATTTAATGAGTTTTAGTTGTGAGGTTCTGTGCCTTTTTTTAAAAGGAAAGCCTGAGAGAACAACTCCTACTGCAGATCTTAACAAATGAAAAATAAACTATCAAATCATATTAGCAAAATGCCACTGCCACAAAACAAATCCATTCTTATACTGTAGTTAAAGTATCTGTGGGTAGATAGAGGGTTAACTACACCAAAGATAACAGGAGCTAAAGCTCATAGAGATATAACTGAAACCTGAATGCACATATCCATTATACCTGTTAATTATTACACCATTTCTTAATTTGTGGAAAGGTGCTCTATTCATAACAGCCAATAAGACTCTAGCTTTTTATCTCTGAAATGGTCAGAGTCTGATTGACGGGTCAATGATCTATTAAAAAAATAGTCACTACATCAGCAAGTTTTACATTTGCAAGACACTGCAACTAAAGTTTAGTACACTCATTACAAGAAATACATCATGGTATGCAGTGTATTTTCCCCAACCTACACAGTAAGACAGGAATTCTAAAGGTTTTTAAAATGAACAATGGTGCCATTAACAGTTTATCAATCTCTAGTGATTTGCTCCACATATGATGAAATTAAAAACAGCTGTAAAAATCCTCTTCCAATAGCTAAATAGTCTAGGAACATTGTGTGCTGCTACCTACAAGACCTTAAATTACCTTTAAAATCCCTTAGAAGTATTCATTACTTTTATTACTATTTCACCATTCACTAACAGTATTCACTCACCAGAATAATCACTTAAACACAGGCCAAGGTAATTTCAAGAGGGTGACACATCTTCAGCTTCCCATCACTCCTGAATGTTAATGGTAGTCAGATGCCCAAGTCCCTGTTTCTAGAAGTTACATCCAAATATAGTTTCATCACATCCTAACTTAAGCCTTCCACACTGAAAGTAAACCACATGAATTCCACCTCTGGGTAACAGTTTGTCACACACTGCAGCCTCAAGCTATAAATACAATTACAGAAATAACAGACCACAGTGCATCAGAAGACAAAGGATTGGAACAATATAATGCAGAAGTGTAACAACCTTTCCTCTCTGGAATTCTCATACACCCCCCAGCACTGAAGGGGTTCCTTTCTAGGGGTAAAAGCAGTATATTCTTTTAACTTCCAGCTTTCATTCAGTACAGCTTGATGATGAACATCCTAGCTGACAATCAGTCAATAACTTGATTCCTACAATATGCAAAAGCAATCATATTATCCTTTACCTGCTGACATGCTGGCCCTGGAGATAAGACAGTCTTTAAATTCTACATTCTAACTTCTACTGTGAGCTTCCCCCTCCCCTGTTTGCACACTCGATTTTTTGCTTCTCCTATCATGGTTTAAGGGCGCTTCACTGCCCTTACAACAGAAGAAACTGAGTTACTAATAGCAATCTTCAAGAATACTGAATTCCAGTTCAATTCAGGATGTCGAGTGGTTTGGCTATGTTTTTTTTATAACAGTTCGTCCCATAAGATGGCAGAATAGAAATACTAAGATGCTTGCCAGCCAGAGGAAAAATAGAAATAAGCTTCCAGATGCAGAATTCTGATTACACTGCAGCAAACTCTTCTGGCACCTTCGCTGTGCTGCTTGAATCTTCCTCCAAAATTCAGCTTTGCCTTTTTAAAAGTCATGTATGGTAGCTGTACAGTAACCCTACAAAGCTGAAGAAACAGCAAGCAGTGCAGAAACAGTTTCATACTCCTAGAATCTGAAAGAACACTGTGATGAAGTGATGAACACATTATATGTTTGTTTGCAACTTGTGCAAGAAAGAAGGAGGATGATCTTTCTGCCAACAACTCATGCTGACACTACACATGAATCAATACACCAGCAACAGCACCCATCCACCAAAGCAGTAGAAGCTTGGTCCAAGCATATATATGTATTAAGAGGAACACAATGGAAAATAAAAACTACTAGAAATGAAGCTAAACAACTCATAGCTGAAGCAATGTTATCACTCACTCTTTTGTTGAGTGAGGGATGCATCATGTGGGCTTAAGAAAAGATTATACTGGTAAGGGAACGGTAGCCCAAGGAGATTTAAGGGATTGCTTTCCACTAGGCTAGTGGGACTGAACAAGAAGTCAACGGAACACATATGCGAGAGAAAGTACATGTACATACAGGCAACTGGGGAAATGAAAAGGACAGATAATTACAGGTCTTACTTTTTCATCCTTGGCTTGGAGATGGTAACAATCACCAAATACCTTTTGTCTAAATTTTAATACAAGGTTTCAGCCAGAGACTACAGTTCTGTGTTTAACTGACCTGCCTATCCAAATGTAATTTCACTCCAAGGTTATTTGGCTCACACAATAATGTTTCTGGAATACTGTGCACAGGGGCAGATGTGGTGGTACAGCACGAATCCTGCTAGTCAATATCTACATTTATGAAAGTCACAAGCTCTCACTTGCCTACAGCACTAACTGTACTAACAGTATAAAGTAATCTCCAAATGCTATCTGAATATAGATGCTGATTTACCACAAAGTAAATTCTTTTAGTACTTATTATTTATATTAAACAGCAGCACTACTAATCCATCCAGTATTTAGTTCTTGTCACCAGCTACTACCAGAGGACCACAATAGCGTTTTTCCTCAAGACAGGTACAGCTGGTTCACAAATACATAAAAGCTGTATTCAGCAATATATAGACATAAAATCCCCCATGTATCCAAGCTGGTTTCTTTATCTGCAGTGGTTTCAGTGACCAAACACTTCTTTGAATATCAGACACCTCTGATTTAGGCATTGCAATAGAAATATTCCTAAATACTCCTGCAGCATAAGCAATTAAATCAGTAATTTAAACCAAAATCAATGTTTTGAGAAGCTCCATGCAATCTGTCAGTTCTCAAAAGTTAAATCAAAATACCGATTAAAAAGAAAATATTTTTCTTGATCTGAAATAAAGACATTTCTTCTTTAAATACAAGCTTGGATCATATGGAGGTATCTACTCAGCAGCTGCATCAGCCATTTTACTTTAAAATAATCAGTTTCTGGAACTAAATGATGCAAAAATTGGAACACTGCTAACTCCTTGTCAATTCAGCCACAGAGATGGTCTTCACTGTGTTTGAAAATTGGAGTAAAGGTAGTAGGCTTTTGTGATTAACTTAATTCTTTCCTCACTGCCTTTGTGCCTTGCAAGATCTCCTTTCGAGTAAATGCTATTTATCGATTTTTGTTTTGCAATACATAAGCCCACATAATTAAGGAGATATGAACATACAGTGGCTGTTACAAAGGAAGTTAAAAGCTCTGAAGAACAACGACCTCTGGAGTAGGGAAGAAAGATAAAGGTAAAAGGTCAAAGACGCACAAAAGTTTACGCGTGACTTATTGAAGAACACTCATTCCCCAAACCCTTATTTCTAAGAGCTATTTAAGCAACTAAACCGCTGTACCTTCCATCAAGAAAGATATTCTGCCAGGCATTTCTGCATATTCAAAAACCTCACAGTATAAGAAAGACACAGATTTTTTTAGAAAAATGTTAGGTCAGTAGAAAATCACCCACAGGGATCATTACCAATGCAAATATATTTTACAGCTTAAATCTTCTGATAAGCTGAGGTTTATACAACAAAATAGAGCCTAAAATGACAGCGAGCAACTGGTTAGTGAAATTTGATCATAATCAACCTGTTTGCATCAGATAAACAGCCAGCGGATTTGATTTATTGGGGTTGGGAGATTAAAAACCAAGATGCTAGGCTAGCATCAGCTTTTATACTCTTCCTGTAGAAGTCTTTGTTTTCTTAAACTGAATTCTTTTTGACCCACCAGGAAAACAGAACATTTTTCTAAACTGAGCAACAACTCACTGGGCTTTGATTTAACAGATTTCTGTAAATCTGCTTCCAGAACACCAAACACCTTCCAGCTTGAATTAGTAATATAAACGCCAGAACATCAGTATGATATTGTGCATCAGGCATATCAGGTATACAGTACTTTTTCCTGCACAAATCCAATGCATTTCTCAAAACACCAAAGATTCTTATTTAGGATCAGGTCTTGCAAGTTGTATTTCACATGACCAAAATTGGAATCCATCTTCTGCAACAATCACATACATTGCTCGGATTAACTGGTTATGGCACGGCACATAGATAGCCACAATCAAAGGCTTCTCCTCTCTCAATTGCAGTTGATTTAGCAGCTTGGGAAAGAGAATCTACTCCCCTGCATCATACGTGGCTTCCATGCTATGGCAGAAAAACTTATTTAAAATATAAAGACACTGCTATTATTTTCTCAACTTCACAAAAGCTTCACTCAAGAAAGATGAAGCTTTCTAACAAAAAATTAGATGCTGACTGCACATTCATAAATAAAAGAGGGCTATGATCAGTGTTTTGGACAACAGCTGTAGGTAAGACTATGCTGTGCTCATGCTTTGGTACTCTGGGAGATAGGGTGTTGAAAAGGTATCATTCATAAGTATACTTTGGTGGAATATGTTAGTGATCTACTGGTGTTAGCGTTCTGCCTTTTGCTCTCACAAGTGGATATATTAGCAGTACATTTTAAGAAAAGCCACGCTTCCTTTTGCATTTAAGGCAAGCGGGGTATTTTTTCATTTATCAGCATGACTAAACAATTTAAGTTGAATGTCTGTTAACTAAAAAAACCAGGCACCGCTCACAGAAGTTATATGAGGAGAGCACAAGGCATCACCAGATGAAGACGTGCTCCACTGCCGTCTATAAACTACACAAGTGGCTCCAGCAGAAGCCAGGTGACACATAAGCCCACAGGACCTCTTCAACAGCTCAATCAGGAGTTCATCTACCTCCTCACTGTGTGTGCAGGATCTCTCCTGAAGAGCAAATATCCAACCCCCCTGTAAATAGGAACAACAGCAAGTATTTTTGACAGGCCCAAACCTATAGCACCAGACCCCTTTCCCCACCCAGAGCCACATTCTGCACATTTTATCTGTTTCTGTACTATAAAACTATATCCCTCACGTGCTCTTATCACTGTATTTTTGAGAGGTTCAAGGTGCTCTGATATACTAAAGATCTCCCTGATACGTTCGTATCTCAGGAAGATTAAAGCTGGCTTCACACACAACATCTATAAACAAAAGTCTCAAAAGGAAAGTTCTTAACACATGCTTCTGATGGAAGTATTGCGTTTTAAACAAAACCCTCAACAGAAATTAACTTCATGACAGTGCTGACTTTTCTAATCACATCTCTAGTATTTCTTTTCCCAAAGATGCAAAGAAATTTACGGGCTATTTTAGGATCTTCCTATTGCACACAGTACACCACCACCACTCCCTGCCAAAAACACACTTCAGCCTTAATAACTGAGAGAGATGCTCTTCTGTCAGGAAGTTGAGAGGTTTGCAATTTCTTCAGAGATAAAGCTTCCTTAAGGAAATATAACCTTAAGACTGGCCAACCTGGCTCCGTCCAACAGTGCATAAGCACTACAAACATCAGACAGTTCACTGCACACACTTGCTCCTTATTGTGGCTACAGAAGGGACATAGCTACCAATTTCTTTATAGGACTGGATAAATGTCAGCCAAGCAAGTGCTCGTTCACAGGTATCAGGGCTAAGGAGTAAAGTTGTTTATTTACTAGAGCATTGCAGAAAAATTAAGATATTTAATATTTAAGTATTTTAAGTTGGTGAAAACTACAGTGAAACTTCTGGAAACAGAAAGTTTTCAGTCCTTTAGCATTTCCTTAGCAAAAAAATAAAGGAAATTAGCATTACCTCTTTAATATATAAGCCTTTACGTTTCAGTGGTTTAGATCTTAGTTTAGCGAACTAGTTAAGCTTTAACAGAAAACAGGTGACACTGAGTAACTATCAATACAGCTGACTGAGCCAAAGGTGCCTTTTAGATGCAAATTTCCCTATTTCAACAGCGTAACTTTCCTCCCAGGCTTTAAGGCAGCAATGCACTTAGACTAGTTATTAAAAATAACCTGATTGATTATATTTCAAGAAAATTGCAGATCACCATTTCTATCCTACTACACCCATAAAAGTTTCATGCAACTATCACAATTGAACAAAATCCATTAATAAAATGCTCAAAATACTGATTTATATGACCTGTACAGATATCTACCCTCTCCCACGGCAATTCAGCTATCTGAAAACACCTCAAGCAAAATAAATCAACTCAAGGTACAGTGTTAGAAATCACCTCTCTAGTGTTGTACGTCATTGTCTCCCTCTGCTGTTGTACGTCATGGTGCATACCACTAGTGCGCAGCAGCGTAACCACTGATGAAAACCACCTTGAACCTATGCCTCAGTAAAGATGCATCATTTCCTTCACTGTTTCATGTCAGCAGCAATACGTCAATCATTTCCCCTATCATGTCACTGTGACTGTTGCTGCGTACCTTCACTCAGCAGTCTTTAATTCAGTAACTTTCACAAATTATCTTAATACTTGCAGTAACACATGGTCCTCACTGTTGAGGTAAAGTGCTCTAAGGGGTTTAGATTAGGCCTACCTGCCCGTTTCACAGCTAATCTGAAAAGTCTTCAACAACATTTATTTCCACCCTCAACAGTTTAATACCTCCCCACACGAACTCTTCCATCACGTGCTTTGGGAGAAAGCCCAGCTAATTATACGCAAACTTAATGTATTCAGACAGACTAGCAACTGATAAAAACTCCTTTCTTCAGCAAGAAGCTGGTACTCTAGTTGATCAATCTAGATCAAACTACATTGGCAAAACCAACAATACAAAAACATGAAGAAACCATGGAATTTTAAATCTTCGAAGTACGAAGAGTTAAGGATAGAAACTAAAGAGGTTGATTTATTCACCCATTTGTCTTCACGCAGAAGTTGTTCCATGCTGAAGTAAAGCTATAAATTGCCTCCCAGTATAATTCAATATAATGAGGAAAGACTACATTTAACAAACGCTCACCTCATAATTTCCGTAATACTTTGTGTATTGACTTGTGTAATTCTGCTTGCAAATACACATTTTTCTGTCTGCCAAATGCTGCAAGTTCTATACTTGATCTTCATCAGGACAGGAACAATATAACTGCTGGAATACACAACTCCCGTGAGCCTGCGAGCGTACTGGCAAAATTTTCATCCACGTAACCACGTGAGCTGCTACACAAAGCAGTTAAATCACAATAGTCTTCAGAAAAATGCTTAAAAATCAGTAGTAGGACATTTTCATATAGAACAGAAAGGTCAGTGTCAATGTCAGAAGCATATGTTTTATCTAAGAAGAGTCCTGTTCAATGTTCCAGTACACAATCGAGCTTAGCAGCTCTGAAAAGGCCTTTGGAACCTGCCCTTACTCTTTGTCAGTTGACACACTTTCACAGACGGTTACAACTCTGTATGACTTGTGGTACTTCAGCTTCACATGCTCACAGGTGAATTTTACCCTCTGTAAAGGCCTGAAAGAGGAAAATTAGAGATAAAGTAAATTATGATTAACTGAGGGAGGTGAAGAATTACAGTGAACTTGCTATCCATTCCATATCAAGCTATTCTACACATTTAGCTAATGATTTGAGTAACTCCAAATTTTACTTGCTTGCGTGAGGAAGCACATGGATAATAATGATGGATGATAGATAACCAGGCACTGTCATATGGAGCACATAACAGGTACCAAGTAAATGTACATTGGTTTTGTCCTTTCCATAAATTTCACACAAAGACCTGCTTATATAGTCTTATTTAAAGGCTTTATAAATAAAAGCTTTATAGCTTTTTTTTAAAGATAATGGCTTTATAGATATAGCAGATAAAGCAGAAAACCAAAAAGCTACCACATTAAATACATGAACTGTTATCTTTCTCTAGAGATTCGTAACCTTCACAACTGAGCAGAGAGAAAGGAATTCAAAAAGCAGTAGTCTGTTCTATCCTAGCTCACGTTCTGAGTTATCTCATTGCAAGAAATATACTGATGTTTACACTATAAACCTTTATCTTACAGCAAAAACTAATACAAGCATCCAAATTAATGGCAGTTTAGGAGCCACAAGCTCATAATAACAAACATTAAATGAAATATGGCAACATTTCATGTTAACTATTATGAAACACTGGAGCAGAAGAAAAATCTGAGATAAATAAAAAGACGTAAACCACTAAGCTATTGTGCTTGTCAGGACAAAACTAAAAAGCAACAAAGAGAGACTTAGTTTATGGTATGGAAATCAGATTAGAAAATAATTGAAGGAATCTTCCCCAAAATAAAGACAGTATTCATTCATTAAATACAAGGTATTTAGTGACAAGTAAGAACCAAAATAATAATAAGTTAACTGAAAACTTTTCACTTGTATGACATTACAATACATTACACAATATATTACAAACTACAGCTGCTAAGAGAAAAACTATACGGAAAACGGAATAGTCAGATCACAGTCGGAAAAGAATTAGTATGGTAAGGATGTAGGGCTTTAATCTTCACAAAATAAGGAAGTCATCGATTGGATGAAGCTGGGAAGAAAAATATCGAAAGTACAGTCCATTCAATTTTTATTCCTCATTAAAAAAGTCAAACATAGAAGAGGTAACATCATAATATATAAAATAATTAAGAACTGCACAATATGATTACACAGTTCTTAATTCTTCAATATATCATGATGTTACTTGATGTTCCTTTCTCAGTTTGGCAAACAAGTAAGTTTTACTCTACCAGCTCTCAAGGCAGTTATAATTCTAATCCCAAAGGGGAAAAAGTGTCAAGTCCCTTTGCGTATGCTCATTCCTGCAACCTGGGAAACCCAGTGTTTAGAAAAAAAGGTACCTACAATTTAAATCCAGGTAATTTCTAAGTCTGATTCTGAAAGCTACTCTATGCAGATACCATTTTACAAGTGCATGTCAAAATGAAGAAAGAGAGGCTGTGCATCAGTTGTATCCTCCCCTGCTCAGCAACACAAAGCCCCTTGTACTGTTCTCCTGGATGGAGTGGTGGTGTTATACAAAGTTTTTCCCTCCTCAGAACCCAGCTTCTTAAGGTTACAAACATAATAAAATGAAAGACCATAAAAAATATGTTGACACAGACTTGTCTTTAAAAAAAAAAAAAAGAATCTCCCTCTTGCAGGCAACATTAGTATTTCAGAAAGGGGAGGGGAAACCTTATTTGAGACTTTCAAAGAATAGGTTTTGACCTATTCAACTGCTCATCTTGTATAAATCAAAATACAGCTAAGCAGAGGCTGAAGCTGTTCCCATTTAAAACTCATGTCTTCTACATTAGAATTCCAGTATAGTTCCAGACTCCATGACAAATTTGCCACCACGCTTCATACTAATAACAGCACTCGTGATAATTCAAGAGTGGTCTAATCCATTATCCTAAGAAGGAAACACTGACTTCCAAGGTCAAGAATCAGATGCCAAGAACAGCACTACTGATAGAAATTTGTTATTCCAAGAGAACTTCTGCTTTTTTCTCTCTAATTTTTTTAATCCAACAGAACCTGAAAAATCCCACCTAAGAACCTACTAATATTTAGTGCTTTCCAGGCATCAACACAATAAGGCGTTTGGTCTTGACTGATTATCCTGCTGTAGGAATGACAATCTTATGCCTGGGAAGTAGGAGCTCTGCCCACATTGCCGTGTGCGGGAAGACCAAGGAACAGCCAAACTGCAATGTCTGTACTCTTAACAGGTCAGTTAGAATTAGCAGTCCACGCAGTTAAAGGTCTGTTAAAGTCACTCCGCTCCACTTCATCTCCAGATTCTATATTCTCTTGTGATCTAGGATGAGAAAATAAATCAGAATAAAGCAAGTGCAGATGAAGCTCAAGGAACAATATTGCTTTAAAGAAGCTGATCTGCCATTCTCAGCAAAAACGCACATTCATATCTACACTGGCACATTCCCAAAGAACTCATGCCAATTCTAGTATCTATTTCCTTTGTTTGTTGAGTAATTTCACCTTACTTGGCATTTTAGAAAGTTTTATAACCAAATATAGTCACAGGTCAAGTTACATTGCCTTTTCTTCACCTGCTATCATCCAATTTGCTGGATGAAGACTTGCTGAGAGACTTTCCGTCTCAGGCAAATTAAGCACATGGTGTGGAAATAATGGAAATAAAATCTGCTGCAAAATCACACATGTGATGTATTTACCAATCATTCCTTTTATCCAAACTGACACATTCAAGTAGCTCATGGAGGCAGCTACAAATGGCATTTGTTATCCCAAGAGAACTTCTGCTTTTTTGTCTAACATTAATTTCTATGGATTCTTTTAATCCAACAGAAGCTGAAAAATCTTACATAACTTATATTTTTCATTATTGCCTACATAAAATGAACTGTAATTCCATTAGAGCTCACTGTTTCTGCTCCTGACAACAAAAAAACCTGAGTAAACTTAATATGCTCTGATAAAGGGTAAACATTGAAGACTTAAAGTATTTCACTCAGCACCTGGAAGACAATCTAAGTCTTTCCTGTATTTCTTGAGAAAACCAAAGGTGAGAGGAAAGATTAACATTATCAGTTTATTAGAAAAGCAAATTCCATGAGTTTCATATTGAGGATAAAAATACTGTCCATGCTCTGTAATTTCTGACCTATATTCATCCAGATACAAGGACCATACAAGTTTGCATAACCAGCTCAGTTCCAAATGATACCTAATGTATATGTCCCACCCATACCTTTAGGAAGCAGGAAATAAATTATCATCTGTTTTCCTTATGGGAACTGAACCTAGGAAAGATTAAGTAATTTTCTTTGGCTCACTGAGGAAGCTGAAATAAGTCAAGAATTAACTCTGTGTGAATCTTTCCTACTCTACTCATACTTTAAACATTGCACTGTTATTCCATGATGTGTAATCCTTTGCCTTTTGATAAGTCACAAAATTATCCTTTTCATCTTAACCTTTCAGCTTACCTACTGAGATTTTAATATTCATTATCTCCAGTTATCCCACTTCTCTACCTGCAGTTTTCTGTCTTCCTGTACATAAGATATATTGTCATCCTCAGTCAAATGCTTTTATTTACTTGAGGTCTCAGGTGTTGACTTAACAAAGGCATAAAATAATCAAATTATTCATATTCAGTATCCACAAGGGCACTCAGTGTTATTTTTTGTGTCATTCTTGAACCTCATTCACTCTTTTAAAGTGGTTTTCTCTTGTTTTATGCATTGTGCAGAACATACCACACAATGAAGCCTTAATTTTCAAAACATTAAGAATGACTTTAAAAATTCAAGTCCTCAGGCAGTGTGCTGGAGTCTGATGTGACTTTGAGATTCACACTCTGAGAGAAAAAAAGGTGATGAGAGTACAGCGTTTTGCCAAATAAGATATCTTTTTTCTATTAGTTAGCAGGCCCATTAATTTCTTTGACTTAAAATAACCTTCACAGAATTAGCCATGTAATAAACAAGAATAAATTAAACCTAGAACTAAATAACACTAATGTACTTGCCCTACAAGTATGGGTTCACTGGTAGGTGAGGCGTAAAGTATACAGGGGAACAGAACAGTGAAGGAGACTGGTGTCCCTGCCCATGGCAGGGGTTTGGAACTAAACATTCTTTAAGGTCTCTTCCAACCCAAACCATTCTATGATTCTAAGATTCTCTTTCCTTCCCTCTCCTTTACTGCCTTCATGAGGAAGCACCTCAATTTCTGCTCATACAGTCCAATGTTATGTGTACTTATATAACTGCCACAACACTAATATGGGTCATAAACCTGAGATGACCATACAATATACACACTCTTCAATAAAGCTGATCTCTAATAACTGTGATCAATCAAAAAGCATACATCATTTAGATTGCCAGTTAGTTTTCCTTTACTAAATTAAAGGCAAACACCAGGTTATCTGTAAAGCTGATAAGACAAAACAAAAGAAATCAAGATAAGCTTTTACAAATTCCATGATGATTTTAACTCATTCAGTCAGATAACAGCAATATAACACTCCTTCTGAAATCAGAAAGTCTGTTCCTGTGATGGGCAGAGGCTCTACCTTACCAGCATTTCAAAAGAAGCCTTACCTTCAACCTACTGACTTGCAAAGGAAAAACAACAGATAAAGCGGAACAGATTAATTAGACATCTTGTCAACATTGACAGGAGTAGACAATAAATAAAAATAAACAAAAACGTAAATGGCACAAAATCTTCAGCTTATAATTAAAAAAAATTTAACTAAATCAGATTCAGTGGCTGTGCTGCGGGTTTAAGGCAGCAATTGCAAAGTGTTCACATGTCAACTGTCAACACCCCTTTGGATGCTCCTCACATTTCTGGACACCACTAGGCCCACAGCACCCCCTCAGGTGCCCACTGCTCCCACCCCAGCACCAAGTAACAACAACAGCTGCAACACCTCCAGAAGATACTCCAGGGCACACAGGTTTTGCCACAACACCATAAGCTGACACTTATGTCTGGCACTCATGGCTGTAGATTTAACATGATTGCTATATATGCACCTAGACACCACACACAACATTATTTTAATAAACTCCAGCATTTCCACAAGAAGGCATCAATAATTAACGAAGTCATTTAACTACGAGACAGACCAAAAAGACTGAAAAGATATCTAACTACTTTTTGCTAAATACAGTGTTTTCAAAAATTGTTCATGCGTGCTCAAGATGGAACAATTAAATTAAAACAGAAGTATTTGTTTTCCCATTCCGAGATTCCTCTGGGACAAAGTCACTGTTCACTATAGAACAGTGACTTTGTGTCCCGGATCTCTATATCCATTGGGCACCACGAACAATCTTGAGGTCTTTAAAAGATGATGGAGAAAAGATATCACATGCACATTTTTAGCACCCAGCATGACCCACGATTTTTAAATTTATGGGTTTTTTTAGGAAATATGTAATGTGTTGTAAGATACCAGCCAAGGTACTCCTGGAGTTCTCTGATTAACAGTGTCAATTTCAATTAAACCAACAAACTTAAGAGGCAATTCTCAATTCCTTTGGATCTGGGCTTCATCCACCAACATCCTTCACAAAGGATTAAGCATTCAAACATATTTTAACAATATGGTTTTCCACAACCAGTCTTTCAAAGTGAAGGAGGATTAAGTTGATTTTGTTAACAGAAATGCAAATAAAAAGCCCTACAGGAGACTGGAATGCTCTAGTTCACAACAGGTTAAATGTTTGTTATTTAAACAATATGCACTTCGTTTATGTCAACACCTTCTGATTGCCAACAGAGTACTGAAGCAAGAAAACATTTGCTTGCAGCCTCTGAGGCTGTGTCTCCAAGCCATTAACATCTCAGGTGCAACTTTCAGCCACACAGCCAAGGACACCAAGCCTTGCAAAAACCATCAATTTAAATTGTAAATGTTACTTTCAAACAATTCTTAGTTCACTCCCAGCATACCATACTTTCTACTACCTGTTATTTGCTGGGTTGACTAAAATAGAGAGCAGTTCTCTAAAAAACAGTATAATTTCCAGGAAATAAAGTGACTAAAGGACTTACTTTCCCCTCCTAACCCTATTTAAGGGAACAAATCTCACATGCTCACAGTGCATCTGTGAAGGTCTGTATGTCCGCATTCCTGTCAGCTTTCCCATAACGATGTTTTTACATCAGCTAATTTCCAACACATTTAACAGTCTGATGGGAATCTCAAATATATTGGGTTTGGTTACTACATTATCCCCTCTTTTGTCTTCTAATCTAGAAATGAGAAAAAAACCAAGAAAAATCTAAAGATTATTCCACAGACACAAAAAAGCTGCTTTAACAGATTCTCACTGATACAGGAACTGAGAAAGAAGAAGCCTTCACATTGACCTGGAAAAGCCTCTGTCACTTCACCAAGGGCCGTGTTGGCTGAAAGGTCACTGAAATCAGATTAATTTATTACCAACTTCAGAAAGCTTCAGATCAGATCTGAAAGTTACTTTTTGTCCTACCCATCTGAAAACCTGAAGCAGCATTTAAGAGTTATAAAAAGCATATTTTATATTTCTCAGTTATATTATCTGGCAATGCCCATTAGTTATATATTGACAGTAACAGTGCCAAAATGTATATCTATAGACTGTCTAAACAAGAGACGAGGACACCATCTCCTGTATACATGAAAAGCTTTTTATATCTCCTCAGTCAGAGAGCTGAAGTAACCAGCTGGCAACCTCACTCATCATGCACAGCAACAATATAAACAGATGGAGACAGACCGTCTTTATGGCTGATAAACATAAGCACTGCCACTTTTCATAGCAATCAAAACTGTATTTACTCATGAAGAGGTTATCAGAATTTATTCAATGTTTTCTGACTTCTGCAGCAGAATTATTAACATTTTAAAAGCTCAGGAAACTGCCCTCTGACACTCACTCCGCAACACTGGTAGATTAGCCCACTTACTGCAGGTTATTCAAGTACCTTTCACTGAGAGAAACAGGAACCCCTGCCACATTTCTGGAAAACAACCGAAGAATTCTATTACCAGAACTGCAAAATAAGAGCAGTACCTTGTGGCAGAAGGTTTGGAAAAGTAAAAAAACCAAAATCTTGTGATTGCTTAAATAATAAATTAAATCATTATTTTGCCCAGCTACTCATTTTTGTAGCAATGCCTCAAGTATAGAAAACAAGACTCTCGCTTCAGACTAGCACTTCCTAAAGAAAGTCCCTACCAGGCTAAACCTATCAACTTCCCAATTTACTCATACACTTAGGAGTTTCACTCCCTACTTTTACAGTGCTACAGACATGCAAAAAAGTTACTATTTATATATGAATAAGATGTTAGCAGCTTATACTTGAATTCAGCAATCATGAAAATACTTAACACAAAATAATACATAAAAATAACATCTAATAATCACACCACAGGTACCCATGCATCTCACTAATAACACAAAGTACTGAAAGCTTTAAAGTCTTTCTCTCAACAGGAAACAATGCATATACCTCCAGCTCTGCTGGAGAATGCACATCTCACATATGCAGCATGCCCAAATCTAAGTTCTGTTGCCTGCCTTAAAAAATATCAAATTCAGGTTATCTTGTATAAAAGTGAAGAAAGCCAATAAATAAAACCAACCAGTTTGCTCTGCAGCTTTGGTATGGCTGCACACTGCTGGAGCTGTTTATAAAGGAAAGGAAAATTATCTCACAGACATCAATCAAGGGAATCACAGGTCTTGACCAGAATTCTAAATTCACCTGGCTCTCCCTTAGTCTCCAAACCAACAGATCTAAGTATTTTGATCTTATGCTGCTAGTCAAATGCCTTTTTCTTCACCTTTAGTCCCTACTTGCTTGTAAAGAGATAATTGAAATTGGATTTCTCGTCAAGTCTTCATTTTTGTAAAAGTGCTCATACAGACAGGTCACAAATTACAGCCATCTCTTGGGATTTACTCAGTTCATAGGTTGCCCCTAACAGCATCCTACAGAGCCAGCCATCTAGCAACACTGGAAAGCAACAACTGCTCCACATCACACTTCTGATTTGATCCCCATTATGTCACACATTGGCTTGGCATAAAAGGGGAAGAATACAACCAGGAGATGCCGTAGTTTGATTCAGATCCAAGTTGTAAATGGAATAGAATAACCTATTCACAAATTTGCAATTAAAATTAGGGAATTAAAATTCCACCCCAGGGAAGTGGTGGATATCTCTACACTGGAGACTCTTAAGGTTCATCTTGGCAGGGTGCTGGGCCGTCTCGTTTAAACCACATATTACCTAAAAGGATGGACCCAGGTGATCCCTGAGGTCCCTTCCAACCTGGCCTTCTGTAATTCTGTGATTAGGCTCAGGTCACATTAATCATACCTTAGATTATTTAAACCGTTGTGTATTTATTTCATAAAGATACACATCTAAAACAACACACACTTTATCAACACTTCCCCCCATTATTCTGAAGACTGAACGTCGGCACAACATTTTCCTGCAGATAAAGAAACAGCTCTCTCTTTTCTACTTTCACATCCCATGCCAAAAATAATTATACATGAAGTTTCACTTTACAGCATTGTGAAGGTGGAAAGTACAATCCATAAAAAGTAAAAATATTTTGAGTTAAAGACCTGCAAAAGGATTAAGGTTGCCATTTCATGGTATTTTAACACACTTGGCTACAATACACAGGTGGTTCCCATGCGGTAGGATTACTGTGAAGTCCTACCTACTTGCTGCCTACCTGTACATCCTCTATTTAACAGAGACACACACAGGATTTCAGCTGAGAGCAACAGGAACAGGACTACAGTCAGTAATTCTGATAGACTCACACCCTCCTGTTCTCCTAGTAACTATTACTCAATCATCCAGAAGTCTATTTAAGCAGTGGCTGAACGTTTTTTTCTTCAGTAACAGACAATAATCCCAGCTCTCAAATATTTATTTACACTACCAGACAAAGCAATACAGCATAACTGATCAACCCAAGAAAAATAAGCATTTATTGGCAACTTCTGGAGAAATGAGGAAAGGAAACATGGTTGCTCATATAGGCAATTCAAAAGGGAATAAGATCTTGGTTCAACTTGTATAATAGTCTAAATTATCCCACTGGGCTAGAATCTCAGTTTTAAAACTTGACGTGTTATTTCTGGAATCACTACAAAAAAAAAAGAATTCATATGTAAGTTACCAATATTTGGACTTCCTCTCAATCAATTCTTTAAGCAAAGGTTAATAACTGCCAAATGCTTCATGCGATACAGCTGACAGCTTAAAATGAAGCTTGCTGAAACAAGCGTAATTCCATTTGCAGAGCATTTCAAAACCCATTTCTGTCCCAGAAGAAAATCTGTTCACCATAAAAAGGAAATAGTTCTCTGCCCATGGTACGGATCAACTTTCCTCCTGAGCATGTAAGACTCTGGAGCCTCTGAACAGGAGATAATCCAAGGGTTACCCTGGATTCAAGTGAGTTTAGCAGGACAAGGGGCAGAGATACTCAGCACCTTGTGAAGATCCCTAGTGTTCAGCTTCTCTGCTCTCTCACCTCCTTTGGTCAGCTAGTGAAGAGACTGGGATGCCAACTGGGAATGGTTATCCTAGCTCCAGAGATAATCCAGTATCAGTATGTTCTAGGAACCCTTCAGCTGAATTGACAAACTGGGATAGAAAACATTAAGCTGAACCTAACCGACCTGTTAATTTTAAAAAAACATATATTTTCCTTTTATGAAACCACTATTAAAGATGTCAGATACAGGAAAAAGATTTAACTAGTCACCTATTCTCAAATAGCTAATACTTCAAATAACATCATGGGCTATCGCAGAAAGTCTGGGTTCCTGTCTGAGGAGACTTTTTTTCAATAAAATTTTAAAATTTGACATATGATGAACCTGACTGCACTTGCTATGAAACTGGTAATTTGCACCTTAAAACTGGAGATTGCTTCAGGAGAGCACAATAGAGCGTTTATTATTCATCTTATACATACTACAAATAATCTGGTAAAATTATATATAAAGATATTCTAGAAGTAGCTTAAGAAATTACATCAACTTGTTTGCCTCCCTCACCTATACTTCACCGATTTTAAATAAAAACATGTCCCAACCTATCATGCATACACAGTTAAATATGACCTTGCTGCAGAGTCCATGAACCACACAGACAGTTCCTACCACACAGCTACAACGTTTTCTCTGTGCATCTCTCTTCAGATGCAGGCCTAAACTTGACACTCCATAAGAAACTAACAAAGTAAGTGAAACTTCTGGTTGTGAAAGAATCATAGAATCACTAAGTTGGAAAAGACCTCTAGGATCATCGAGTCCAACCATTCCTATCTGGCACTAAACCATGTCCCTGAGCACCCCATCCACCCATCTTTTAAATGCCTCCAGGGATGGTGACTCCACCCCCTCCCTGGGCAGCCTCTGACAGTGCCCAGTGACCTTTTCTGTGAAAAAATTTTTCCCTGATATCCAGCCTGACCCTCCCCTGGAACAGCTTGAGGCCACTCCCCCTTCTCCTATCATCTGTCACTTGGGAGAAGAGCCCAGCTCCCTCCTCTCCACAACCTCCTTTCAGGTAGTTGTAGAGAGCAATAAGGTCTCCCCTCAGCCTCCTTTTCTCCAGGTTAAACAACCGCAGTTCCCTCAGCTGCTCCTCATAAGACTTGTTCTCCAGCCCCTTCACCAGCTTTGTTACTCTTCTCTGGACACGCTCCAGAGCCTCAACGTCCTTCTTGGAGTGCGGGGCCCAGAACTGAATCCAGGATTCAAGGTGCGGTCTCACCAGTGCTGAGTACAGGGGCAGAATAACCTCCCTGGACCTGCCACTGGTTGGCCATGCCATTTCTGACACAAGCCAAGGTGCCATTGGCCTTCTTGGCCACCTGGGCACACTGCTGGCTCATGTTCAGTCAGCTGCCAATCAACACCCCCAGGTCCTTCTCCTCTGGGAAGCTTACCTTTTAATCCATCCAAGAGGATATTATTCCACTGATTCTATTCAAATGTAAATCTTCCGATGGGATCCCATGTGCTATAGAAAAACAAAGATACAGTTAGTCTTTTACTATATCAGGTAAGAATGTAGTAAATGCAAAAACTGATTTTAATGCATGTGAATTTTAATTTCTTCTGACAAAGAGATTTTGAATTATAGAATGTCCTGAGTTGGAAAAGACCCACAAAGATCATAAAATCATGGACGGTTTGAGTGGGAAGGGATCTTAAAGATTCCAGCCCTCCTGTCCAGCTCCTGTCCCTGCACAGGACAACCCCGACATTCACATCATGTGTCTGAGGTTGTCATCCATATGCTCCTTGAATATTGTCAGGCTTGGTGCCGTGATTGTTTCCCTGGGGAGCTGCTCCAGTGCCCCACCACCCTCTGGGTGAAGAGCCTTTTCTTAATACCCAAGCCAAAGCTCCCACCTAAGCTTCAACTGCTCACCATTTACCACATAAAAATACCGGGATGGGGCATCTAACTCCTGTTTCTATTTTTCTTGGAAACCCTCAGGCAGTGTGCTGCCATTACTCAAAATACATGCCTGAGCCCATGGATAGACCCACTTTATTCTCACACTGCCACATCCCATACTCCATCTTAGAAACACTCACAAACGTGTAATGCAAACACAGCCTGATACCGCAAGTGGCTGGTAATTGAGTGACACTCTTAAATTAGAGATGAGACAGCTGAAGGCAGGATAGGAGCCTTGCTAACCTTGTTTTGAACTAGATCTATGCACCTGAACAAACTGGTTAATCCTATTTTTCATTCAACCTTTGTGTCTCTGAAATAGTATTCTAAATTACCTGCAGAACCAGGTGAAAATAATTAGCAGATAAGGACTAATTGCCACAATACCTTTCACTACCTTCTTTCCTACACATTCACAGAAGTTAGCTTGTACAGAAGTCTAGCTTTAGCTAACGAGGACCTGGCAATGATGGGAATCAAGAATAGCTCAAAACTAATACAACCACTGAGAACACCGCAATTCAGTGAACTGAAAATGAAGCCCCCAACAGAAGGTGTCTATGAACCACCTACAGAGTAGACAAAAAACCATAAATCAGTACGTTTGTTTCTGAAGCCCTGAGGGAACATCCAAACAACAAACTGGCCTAAGAACAAGCTCCTTTCTTGCTTCTGTTTCCATCTCACTTACCATCAAGGATCTTTATTCTCTAGACAGTGGTTATAAACCACACAACATTACAGACAGGAGGCAACCATGATTATTAGTGGTCCTTATGACAACTTCCCAGGAACCTTAGCATAGAGGAAAAATGTGAAATTAGGCAAAAATTTGAATATCAGTTGCCTGAAAATTTACATGCATTGAAACAGCCTGTGACCAAGATTCCTGCTGATAAACATACACCAAAGTTACACTATTTTCCCACAAACCTTGTAGCACAGCCCTTCAACATCCATAGCGGCTAGAGGGATTCCCATAGAGGTAAAGGAACATCTTGATTATTGATGCCCTAAAGGCACTGGCCTTCCATGTGCCTTAACAAAACCCCTGTGTTTTTCAGTCAAGCAGCTCAATCCTACAGAAAGGGAACAAATCGCTTATTTCCTCTAAAATGAACACGGTAAAAATGCTGTGACACATTATCTCCTACTTAAGGTCCCTCCTGACCCAAACCATTCTAATTTTATATTTTAAGTTCTGAACACAGACCTCACACAGTTCAACACAGAATCCTAGAGGGGGACTCAAAAGTCTGAGCTACATAAACCCCAGCTCTCTTTAAGGGACCAAGAGCCTGCAAAAGGCAACAAAACAACATAAAACCTGAGGAAATGCAGCAGCTGTGTCAGCAGCCAGACCCAAAGCCTCTGTCCCCTCCTGACAGGGCAGCCAGTGCCACACAGGAGAATAAACGGGGTTTTCCTAACAGGCTCCCACCAAAACAGGCCCTCACACCAACCAGCTTGCCCTGAGGAGCTCTGCATGCTGTTTTGTGGGGAAGCAGCCTCACTGGTACCAGGGGCTGCATCCTGCCCAGCACGGGGAGGGAGAGGGAGAGGAAGAGGGAAAGAGGAAGGGGTAGGTGGGCAATAGCAGGGGGAGACGGGGGGCAAGGGCAGAGGAGAGAGGGAAGAGGAAGAGTAAGGGGAAGAGGGAGTCAAGAAAAGGGAAGGGGGACGAGGGCGGGGGGAAAGAAGGGGAAAGGGGAGAAGAGGAGGAAGGGTAGGGAGAGAGGGGAGGAAGAGGGGAGAAGGAGAAAGAAGGAAAAGGGAAGAGGATGAGGAAGGACGCTGAGAGGGGATGGGCGCAGCGCCAGCCGCCAGAGCCGCGGCTGCTACCGGCCACTGCGAGAAGAAGGCGAACCGCTGCTGGCGGGGTGAGACAGGGCGGCCCCGTCCTAGCGCGCACCTACCGGGGCCGCGGGAGCCTCCCCGCGCCCTCCCGCTCGGGCGGGACCGGCACGGAGCAGGGGGGGAAAGAGGCGAGGCTTAAAGAGGGCCTCGCCCATATCGCCCCGCCCCAGCGAGGGATCGCGCCGGGGGCGGGACGAGTGGGGGCGGGGCTAAGATCATCCCGCGGGGCGGCATCCGCCTCAAGGGGCGGGGCCAGAGCGGTAGAGGCGTGGCTTATCTCATGCCCCGCCCCCTCTAATTCCCGTCGCCCCCTTGCGAGTTGTGAGGGGCCGGGGCGGAGACAGAGCGTTTAGGGGCGTGGCTTGGACCATGCCCCGCCCCTCCCCGCGGGTCTCGCCAGGGCCCGGGAGAGCCCTCAGGGGGCGGGGGCAGAGCGTTCGGGGCGTGGCTTTCTCGCGCCCCACCCCGTGAGGCGCGCCGGGGGCGTGGCGCTGCGCATGCGCGGCGCTGCGGCGCGGAGGTTTCCCCCACCCCTTTCCCCCGTGCCCGTTTAAAGGCGGCGGCAGCGCCGCGTTCCCGCACCCCCGCCCCCTCCCTCGGGCAGCGACATGTACCGGTACCTGGGTGAGCTGCTGGCGTCCCGCCTGGCCGCGGGCTCGGCGCTGGCGGGTTTGGAGCCGGGCGGGGCCGCGGCCGCGGCCGGGGGTGCAGCAGCGGTGTCGGTGTGGAGCCGCGCTCCCGCCCCGCGGCGCCGTTACTGCGAGGCGGGGAAGAAGGAGGACGACCCCAACTTTTTCAAGATGGTCGAGGGGTTCTTCGACCGCGGTGCCAGTATTGTGGAGGACAAGCTGGTGGAGGGGCTGCGCACCCGCGAGAGCATGGAGGAGCGGCGGCACCGCGTCCGCGGCATCCTGCGCATCATCAAGCCCTGCAACCACGTGCTCAGCGTCTCTTTCCCCATCAAGCGCGACAATGGCGAGTGGGAGGTCATCGAGGGCTACCGGGCGCAGCACAGCCAGCACCGCACCCCCTGCAAGGGAGGTGAGACCCACGAGCCCCTCCTTCCCTCCGTCCCTCCTTCCCTCCGCAAAATGCATGGAAACACCGTGCTCGAAGCGTTTCCTCGGGTGTCGGGAGGTAGAGGATGCGTCCCGTGTGTGTTTTCAAACCCCCAGTGCTCGCCCAGGAAACGTCAGTAGAGGAAAACATCAAGTTTTCCCAGTTTCCCTGAGCTGATACCCAGGGAAAGCCAGGGATTGGGCAGGCGGTGCCCTCCCGGTTAGCCCGGCTGCGATCCCTCCCTCCCACTCCAGGCTTTATATTGGAAAAAGTATGGAAACCCCATGCTGGAAGTGTTTGCTCGGGAGCTATGAGCTGGAGAAGCCATCCTGTGTCTGTCCTCAAAACCCCAGTGCTTGCCTGGGAAATGAGGGGGAAGGAAAGTTTTCCCAGTTTCTCTGGGCTGGATCCCCAAGGAAAGACAGGAGTGATTTTCCTAGAGAAGGCTAGCTTGGCACGGGGGAGGCCACTGGGGTGTCTGTGCGAAGAGAGAATGCCACTAGAGATTCTATCTCTATGCTATCCTAGGATTTATGTTGGATCAGCCGTGATCTGGGAGGAATCGCACTCCGTATTAGTCTGGGTTAGGTGGCATATTTTGTTGGAAAACAAGTACAGATGTCCTTCAGCATGACTGACTCGGGACCTCTGATCAGCATTGGAGTCCTTACTAGGATAGTCTCAAACCAGAGCTGCTGTGGTCCATGAATCCCTTTGTTTTTCTTCAGGGTACACCAGCTTTGTGGTTTTCTCTAACTTCTTATCAGTGGAGGCCTTTGACTCCTGGTATGGAATAGGAAGGATGTTCTTGGATAAATGTGTTCTTCGTAATCAGTTCAGCTGGTGTGCATGCATGGCATAGGGATTTTTGTCTTTGCAGCACAAACAGTTTGTCATGCTGATGTGATTCCCAACTTTTCAAAGTCGCATATGTCACGAGCATCCTGTGGCCTGTGTAATTCTTTCTTGACAGAGGCTGACTGAGGTTCTGGTGATGGCTTGGTACAAGAGCTACCAGCAGCAGCAGACTGAGCTGTGGCTGAAGCTGGGTATGGCTGAAGCTTACTCTCTGTGAAGCTGCACACTGCTGTAATCTCTTTTAAAACACTCATAGTTACTGCTCTGTTTATTTGTCACTGCTTAGGTTAAGTTACTTTTTGCTGCTGCTTAGAAAGTCCTTTTCAGTGTAGCCTGTGTTACTCCCAAGATCCCTGCTTGCATAACAAAATACAGTTCGGTGGCAAAGGTAAGGTGTTAGTATTTAACATAGGATAACTTCTAATATTTTACAATAGTATTGCTCAGAAGTGAGGAGAATTAATGTTTTCCCAACAAAGACTTATACAATACTCAGTACATGAACAAAAAAATGCCACTGGGGTGACGGGATACCTTCTGTTGTGATATTTTTTTAAATCCTCAACAGGATTTCTTCATTCTCAGTAGCATTCGTTAGTGTTACACTGGAGCAAACATGAGACCATTTATGGGAAGTTAGAACTGTAAATTTTAAGGCAGTTGGAAATGACAACTAAAGGAAATAGGAAGTCTCAATAGTTTGTTCTCTTCTTCCTGTGCTGCTCCCCACCCCCTGTGGGTTTAGGTGAGGAATTGCAAGTGATATTTGCTTTCCGCTCTTCTCAGCGCAGTGATCATAAGTGAATTTCACCTTCTAATGCTCTCTAGGAATTTGCTCACTATCAGATGACAGATCTAGCTTTGTAGTAAACTTAAATGGAACATCTGAGAAGGGTAGATAGACTGCTTGAACCTTAAAATGAAAAAAGAAAAAGTGGGAGAAAGTAGAACATTTCTACCTGAACTGCAAAGAAAAGGGGTGGTAAAGATATTTCTGCCTTTGTGGCTCATTGGATCTACTGAAAATACACCAAAAACTTGAGTGTTTGTCTACAAGTGATTTTTAAACCAAAATGCTAGTAGATTCTACAGGGAAAAAGCTGCAAAGCCCAGTGAAATACAACTCAAACTCCATAGCAGTGTGATATGGGAGAACTTACTGAAGTGTTTTGTGCTCAATGCAAGTAATTCACACCAGCAAGAAACACGAAACACCATAAGACCATCCTTTAAAAGAATGGGAGAGTTGGCATCTGGAAGGTTTGCAGAGCCGTAGGAGGTACACGGCTTTCAGAACTTTTCAGATACAGAATTCTGGACTTTAACTTTGCGCTTACCGAAAAGTAAATTTAAGAAAATAAGGCTTCCCGTACCAATTTTTTTAAAGTATCTTGTGTTTTATACTAAGAATGAGAGAGCTTTCTGTTACTGCTAGGTAATCACTAGCATGTAGGGATGCTTTGTCATCTCTGTCATTCTTTTTAGGAGCATTGTACTTCAAATGCTCATCTCTTGTATTTCTTGAGGGTTACATGGTAGAGCAAATGTAATAAAATTTGGCTTTTCATCTATAGGTGCATTTGCAGAGAAAGTATATGGTGTACCCACTTATTACTTATCAATAAGCTCAGGTATAAGATTCTGTTTAAAGAATATTAAATACTGTTCTGTATGCAGATAAGACAAAAGATCAAAGTGCACTTTAAAATTCAAGTGTAGAATGCAAGAAAACAAATGGTTTTAGGCTTTTTAAAGGCTGTCTTCCTTTAACTTTGTTCCTCTTTTCTTTTTATACACCCACACTAAAATACTTCATTAGTGATTGCATGTTACTTCTATACACTGTTTATAAGGTTATTTAAAGCTTTAACCATGAACCAATGAAGAATTTATGCCTTAAATCAGATTGAAAAATCTTGAATTAAATGCTCTAAACCCGAAGGCTGCTCAATTACTTGAGGAAATGGACTAAATAATCATTTGAATTATCTGCACTTTAGCAGCACCTGCTGTTTCTTTTAAGTTTTTTTAGCTTAAGGTTACAGCTAAATAGATTAGTTATTTGTAGTTAGATTGTGTTCCTTCTGTCACAGACGTCTCTTTCAATTTCTTTGCCTGCTCATTCTTTTATAGGGTGAAACCTCAGCCCCTGCTTAGTATTCCAGCCCAAATCTGGAAAGTGCCAAACTTCTTAACGTGAGGTTGATCTTCTGGAAGCAAGTTTAAAACTCTCAGGTGCCTGCAGATACCTGCCAGTAGACCTGAAGCAGCTCCTTGGCTAGTAGTCCTTCTGTACCTCCTTCTATTGCCTGCAAGTCAAAATAACTTGGCAGAGTGAATGCCAGAAGAGGCCTGATTTGACAGCAGGGCTTCTGACTGGATGGGGGAGTGTGGCCTGGTGCATACATGGAATGACAGACCATGTGGGATAGGCTGGATGAGAGCAGATTTGAAATCAGTCTTGCATCTTTTGCACAAGCAGACTTCTACACCTTGGTGGGAGATTTGGCTGTCATAATTCTATTGAAGAAGTATGATGCTCTTAATATTCTACGTTCTAACAGCCTAAAGCACAGCTAATACAAATAGGAAACTATTTAGTGGCTTTTCCTATTCTCTTCCCTCCCCTCAAAACAGGTGTAGAAACACAAATTATCTTTATTGTTGGACAGAGTTGCTATACAGTGGTGCAGGTGATTCTTCATTGTGTTAAGAGAAGAGGCTTTTCAGGAAAACTGGCACTAGGTACTGAAATAAGATTTCTTTTCGCTTTATAATCCAGGGGGATTTTTTTCCTTCTGGAGAGAACCCAGAAATAACATTTCTTGTTATGTGGTGCTTACCTTGGTAATTGTTGTAGAAATTGATCCTTGATTATACTTTGAAGGTTGCAAAACTTTGCAACTTGAGAAGGTGGTGATTCTTTTGTCTTTCGGTGTCCTTCTCTTCCGTGCTTTGGGAATCGTTACAGAACGGTCATGAATATACCCATTGAAGTGGTAGGGCTCACAGTGTGCCCAGCGTGCAAGTCCAGGTTTTAAAGACTCCCATTTTCTGCAGTGTTACTGTTTGCTGGAAGGGAAAATGTAGTTAGATGCCTCCTCATCCCATTGTGAACATGGAGATACACAGTTTTCTTGTGTGCTGGAACTGGAATTGCTTACGATCCAGACTTACGACCGGACTGACGCTGGGTGTTGCTGAAATAGTATTGTGGGTCAGATCACTGTTTCCCTTGCTGACGCGGTGACTTGCATGCTAGCGGCCAGCACTAACAGGAAACCACAGCTGCTCTTGTTCACTGCACTGACAGCTGCCTGGAGAACCAAACTGAGCCCAACAGGCTACAGGAAATGAGATGGCTGAGCACAGAGACTCTGTGTGGCAGTTCCCACTGAAAACACTGAATATTTGTAGATAACCTGATCGGGTCCTATGAAAGGTGTAAAACCAGTTAGGCTGTTCATCACAGTGCTTGCTGACTGTCACAGCAAGTCTGTTATCAATGAAACCAAATGTATCAGAGTTGGTGAACAGCCTAACCTTTTGTTTCCACTTGCCTTAACCAAATCTCAGTGGCTTCCTGAGCTCCAAAAGGCTTTAACGCAATCTTAGCGTCAGACTAGACTTAGTCCAACTTTAACTTATATAGGAATTTTGAAAAACTGTTGTATGTTGCTTCAGAGTTCAGTCTGTATATAAAGGCAGGGGATTCATAGTTTTTAATGCATTTGGCTGGGAGGTGAATGAATCTGCCTTCCTGTGTGGTGCTGCCTTGGCTGATTAGTGGAAGGAACTATTCTGCATTACAAAACCTCCCTGTCTCCAGGTTTGGACAGCTTTTCTTCTGCCTGTCGGGATTTATCCTCCTTGCTTGTCTTTTGAGTTTGTGTTAATATGCTGCTTGCTGCATAAGGTGGCACTTACTCATGCTATTCTTGCTGCAGTTTTCTGATTGTGGCGTCTGTGACTGATGCTCATCTTGGTGCCTGGTCATCAAATAGCCTTTGTTGTACACATTATCTTGTCTGAAGCTGTACATACGTCATGATGGTAACTGGACTTGCAAAAGAAGCTTGACATGCAAGGGTTGGACCATTACAACTCCATGTGTTGGCTACTGTGTCGTCGTTTATTCCCCTCTGTAGATGGGGGAAATAAGAGTTGGTGCTGAAAAGTATCTTCACTTCAGAGCTCTGTTTATCCTGGGTTTGTATTGTTGGATTTGCTGTTTTAAGTCATGCATGGTTAAAAGTTCTGAGGTTGTGTCTTTGGCCCACAGAAATGTACCCTGAGGACCATGCAACACATGGAACTATGACATAGAGCCTCTGTAATCCCACTAAACTCTGGAAACTGATCGAAGGCCAAAGCAATAGGGGAGTTTTACAGAAAAAAAAGTAATTAGTGTAACTGTGACAACACTTGCAGTGTTACAGCTACAGCTTGTATGTTTTTTATTTTTCTTACTGTAGAGCTTACTGAACTGACAATTAGTACAGCCGTGGGTATACATTGCAATTGCAAATTGAAAAAAAGAGATGGAATGAGTGTCCTGTCCTTTTGCTGTACTTTAATAAACTAGTTGCAGTTCTGTGAACCATGTCTGTTTTGTTGCCACCTCTGATATTCGTGCATGAGGTTATGCCTTACTCTCCTGGTTGTGAATCCTTTCAGTCTCGGCTTTTTCTTATGATCAGCTCATGTTGTTTGTGCAGTAGCCGGCTTTGTCCTTGATCTTAAATAGTTGTTTTCCCTTGCTACTGTTAGCTTCTTGTCTATTTATAGAGAGATCATACCTCTCTCAGCATCGGGCTTTCTGGATAAACACATGTTGGAGAGAGTGAGGAGGGGAACCTCTTACATGATTGTCTGCCTCCTATTCTCTGAGTTATCCTGACAGATATTTTGTTGTGTGAATTGCAACAGCTCCATCTTGTTATGAGGTAAACTCACAGGCAGAACGTGGAATTTTCCTGCTTCATACCAGCACTGTGGTGGCTTATTGTTTTGTGGCCTCTATGGCATTTGGACTTGCCAGGGCCAGTTTGTGTGTTATTTCCACCCTCTGCACACACCCATGCACACGGCTTTCATATCTGTGTGGAAATAGCGTTACTGCATCTCCCTGTATCAGCCCTTGTTACTGCAGAGTTGAGTGCAGTTTAGTGAGCAACCTAAGCCTCTATGTAGGGCTGAGGTAGTTCTGTAGGTGAGACTCCGTAACCATATTCTAAGTGCATGGATTCAGGAAATATGTGCTTGCCTGGTGGAATACTAAATTTGCCATATTTGCATGTGTAATGCAGAATCTTCCTAGGGCACCACACTTGCCTTTCTTGGCATGGGATGATATAAATGTATATGGGTACATGTTTAAGTATATTTCAAATATAAAAGCGTATTACAAGTACACGAGAAGTGGTATACTGAAGTGTTCTCTCTGGTTGACTACCTTGATATCTACTGAATTAGATACTTCTTGTTGAATTGGAATGGTGGGATGTGTCCGTATGGGAATCCCTTTCCTGCGCCAGGTTATGGCTGGCTAATGCTGTGTAGGAAGAGAGAAATATTTTTGTCTCTTCTCTTGGCAGTTGGTGAGTTGAATTTAGGAATGTTCTTGTTTTCCAGCACAGAGTTACTCATCTTGCTTTATTAGGGTTGCCTGGAATTTCTTTGTCTTCAATAACTACACATTTGTCGTTATACTGTTTATCACACTTTCCAAATGATTAAATAAGGCTGATCAGTTTCCTTGTAGGGGAGGCTGGTTTTTTTTTCTGGATCTAGAAAAATGTAATTGTTCTGAAAGAGCCTAAGGATTTCTTAGAGCATTGGTTCCTGCTATGTTAGGTGTCAGTGATTACATAGAGTTTGATAGTAGCATGATCAGTCTCTCTTACTTCCCAACTTCATCTACATGTAAATGTAATACATAATTCAGAGCTAAAACATCAAGGAACTAAGGTGTTATAGTAAATGCTGGAGCTGATTTATGGATTTTTGTTTGGGGATTTTGCTGAATAGTTTGAGCAAGATGAGCATCTTCCCTGAAGCTTCTTTTGACTCCGGATATGATGTCAGGCTTTGGACAGGGTCAGGCAAGCTGTTAACTCATAGAAGCACTGCAGAATCAAGTGTGGCTAATTAGGAGATTAAGATGACTGTAGTCAGTCATAAAAAGTATCAAATGAGATCAACAGGTGTGTTTTGCCAAGTGCTATGTGGATGGTGTAGGATAGCTGCTGCCCTGAAACACTTCTGATAAGGAGGTATTTGGAAATAGAAATGAGTGAAACTAATGCACTGTTTTAACAAGAATCCTCCACTGTAAAGGGGACAGATTAGCTTCAAGGATCAGAAGGTGATCATAGAAGAAAACACCAAAGTCAGAGCAGGACAAAAGCCTTGGTTAGATATTAATAATCCAGACTGAGACGCAAATCTGGTTTGTGTACTGGGGAACTTGAGAGACTTGCAAAGATTTGCAAGATATTTAGTGCTGGAGTAGTTTACAAAGTGTTTAGGGCTGAACTGTTACTATGGCAACTTTAGTTTTGAGACTTCTCTTTGAATGCTTCATGCATGTTAGTGGTGAGGCCATAGCAGACACTGTGGTGTAAGATGACTGCACTGGAAGATCAGGAAATAATTACACTGACTTTCCTAAGTGTAGGTTTTTAAGCATATTGGAAAGATAGTAGTCATCTTTGAAAAGTTCGTGATTCTCTACTCCGTGTTTTCTAAGGAAGAGCAACAAACACACTGAACATGACAGACCATACTGAAATCCGTGCAACGTAAATTTCGTGGGATGTGGTGTCAGTTTTCTCTGAAGTCAACATCTTTGTTAGATGCCTGTTAGCACACTCCTTAGTACAAACCTGCTGATTAAAATAACTGACTGCTATTATTATAGAAACCAAAATAGTCTTACTGATAACTGCTACTTTGACATTTATTAAAAAAATTACTGTATTTCAAGTGCTTTGCTACCTCCCTTTGGAAAAGTGTAAAATTAATCCATAGCATCTACCCCAGGAAGTTTAAATCACGAGCATGCTTTACTTTAGCCAAAACGATTATTTTGCTTCGCGCAAGAGGTGATAGCTGAGTGAAGTATATAATCTCCAAAATACAGATCATAAAGTTCTAAAAGCATAGACGCTGCAATGTGATGATAAAGCCTTCTCTTTATACTGAGCAGTAATGAAACAAAATTAAAATGAGAACACTTCCTTGTCTAGCAAGTCTTGTGCATAGATAAACAAGGTCTCTCTCAGCACAGTTTAACTTCTCGGGGTGTGGCAAGGAAAGAGAATTTTCAACTAGAACAAGAATTGGTATGTTTTCCAGTGAAAAGCATTTTCCATGGCAGTGAGTCATACTGTAACTTGAGGCTTTCTTCGAACTATTTTTTGTAGCTAGTTTGCTGTAAGTCACAAGTTTCCAGAGACTGACTGCATGGGACTTGCCAGGGTTTAAAAAAGTCGTAATCTCGCTGCATAGCAGTGACTTTTTTTTGCTTATGTATTAAGAATCATTTAAAAAAAAAAAAAAAAAAAAAAACACAAACCACCAGTATTTTATCTGTATGCAGTCCATTTTTAGACTCCGGCTATTGAATGCATAGTAATACTGCCAGAAGAGCCATGCAAATGCATGGCAATACTCCTGCCAAATTAGGAAGCTGTCAAACTAAATTTCACTGATGTCCCAATAGAAAAGAAATTAAGTCTTTTATCTTTGTTCGTCCCCTGGCAGATGGAATGTACAACATTCTCAGATGCCTGCTTCTCATCAGTTCTAATAGCTTAGCACAAATAACTGCCCTGTCAGGAGGTGGGGCTCCTGTGGAGTAATGACAATTCCTGGAAAACGGTAGCTGGCCAAATTGTAAAAAAGGATGAAATGTTAGCATGTCTTGTTATCCACCTATGCCACAGAAGGGGGGAGAATCATCACACCTGTCAGGTAGCCTGGAATCCACACCCTGAACTATGCCTGATGCTTTAATGGAAGCTTTTAGCCGAAAAACTGGAGTGAAGTGGCTGAGGAAGTCTGAATGCCTTAGTCCCTCACCTAAGGAGACAGGAACAGCAAACAAACCTTTAAAATTAAAGCTGTTTAAAAGATTAAAAAAGAGAAGCTAAATCTTGCTCCAAAATATGAACTTGTCCAAAAAAAGTACAGTTTTGGCCTCAAGTCTAAAAGTTTCCCCAGCTCTGGTATATTTACATGGGTGACAAACGGGCATCTCGGTTAGAAGCCTTTCAGTGCTTTGTTAGTCTTGGGGCTTCTTCCCCATTTCCCTTTGTATAAGTGTTTAATTTTTGTTACAGTAGTCCTTGACTTTTAATGGAAAACGTGGAGATGTAACTGTTTTGCATGTGTTTGAGTCTTCCAGTGAAACTGCTGCTTGTTCACCTTTTCAGATGCCTATTCATCTTCCTTATGATGTGCGGAAGGGGCTGCTCTCTCCTTTTGTATTTTGCTTCCCTGGTAAACCTGTACAAAATAGCTATCCCAAACTATTTAGCCTCCTGCTGCTTTCAACATGTCAATAAACAATGTTTTGTGTGCCATAGGAGTGTAGCTAGAGCAAAACTGCTTTGTGTATGCAGCCTGGAGTTTGAATAAATATGTAGGCTGAGTAAATACACAGTGACCCAGTTCAGCTGGGGTGGAGGGGCAGAGTTCATCTCTGTAGCTTCAGACTTGGCTGGCTTGAGCAATGCTCAAATGAGACCTGTCCCCAGAGTGCCTGCTCAGCCGAGAGGGAACAGTGTCCCCAAGCAGGACAGTCAGTGCCATAGGTAGTGTTTGTTCTTGCTCGGGGCTTCACAGAAGGATAAACACTCCTGAAGGGTCCGAGTAAGGGGTGTTAAATGTGTACGTTATAACTTTGGTCAGTTGGGCTCTGATAGATTCCACTTGAATTTTGAACCTTGCCTCCTATGAGGAGGTTCCTGAAAGCACAAGCGTAAACACCTTACAGCTCCAAAGTCAGAAAACAGTTTGCTGTTGGTGACCACCCTTCCCCACTAAATTTAAATTCAGTTTTGCAGAGGCCTGGTGCTTTCTTTTACTAATTTGAATTCACAAAAGAAAGCAGCACTTGGCCCTGAGATTTATTTGAGCAGCTCTCAGTTCCTTTGAAACTGGGATTGTTTCCAGAGCATTCAGGAATGGCTTCCATAGCAGCACAGTGCTTTAGTTTGGATAATGGATGCTGGCCTTTTTTCACTCACGAGGACCTGAATATGGTCTTCTCTTTGCATAATAGGAAATTCGTGGTGCCTTGCCTTGCATCTAAAGGACACTCTGTACCTCCTACAAACTACCATGCAAATTGGCATAGCCTACAGCCAAGGATTTCGGGAGCAGCGGTAGGGATAATAAATTCTTCCTGTTGTATTTTAGTGATGTAGGAAAAGCTTGGATAGAAGCTGATGCATGTAGGGATCTTCCTGTGGCCGCGTGACTTGGGGCATTGTGATATTAAACATTGTGTTTGAGCTGCTGTAGTTCTGTATATGGGCCCTATCAATTAACTTAAAAATATTTTTGCCTTGGAACTACCTCCAAAATATGTGAATTTGAACTTTTATTTCAGTCAATCTATTGGACAGCTACAACATGTTTTTAGAAGATGGGTAGTAGTCAGGCAGGTGAAACATCTCCCTACCTTTGCATAATTCTTTTCCACTCAGTTTTGAACTGTCTTCAAGGCTGGGGTCACCTGTTTTCCATCCAAGCTGCTATCAGACCACAGCAAATTGAACTCTCTTCTGGACCAGTTGTCAGCTTGTGGTTCTGCTGGGTGACTCAGAGCAGGGAATGCAGGCGTGGGCTGGCTTCCACACGAGTGTAAATGGGTGGCCTGGTCACACATGCTTGCTGGGGTAGAGTTACTCCATCAAAATGGTTTGAACAAACTTAAATTAGCGGAGTGGCTTGCTGCTTTCTGTTATGTGGCTGTGCCTGGTAGCCAAAGCCCTGAGGCTACATCAGGCTTTGTTGAACCACAGCCAGTGTATTGCAAGGCTCATAAAAGAGCTTGCATTACTCCAGTGAAGAGATTGTGATTATAACCTGTACGGATAAGTTATGTTCAGGAATAAAGTTCATCTTGTATATACAATGAATGAAGTCCAAAGCTGAACATGTTACAGAATGATGCTGAATTTTATCAGTCTCTTAAACTCTGCTCCTAGTTACCTTTCAGCTTGGCTCATCTTCCTCTCGAGGAGTATTTACTTTTGTTCCAAAGTTGAGCACTGCTATTAAACTGCTTAATAGAGGGTTACTGTAGTCTTTATTTTCTACGAAGATAGAAAATTAAGTAGGAAAATGGGAAATTGTTCTTTAAGTCTTGAAGCATGTAAGTTGATAAATTGCATCTCTGCCTGTTATACGTGGTTGTAGAATTAGCATTCCTAATTTATACCTATGAAGTTGTTCAGTGAATTCCTTTTTTCTCATGTCTTTTGCAGGTATTCGTTACAGTTTGGATGTTAGTGTGGATGAAGTCAAAGCCTTAGCATCTCTGATGACATACAAATGTGCTGTGGTTGGTAAGTGATAATTTTTCAAGCAAGAGATACAATCTTTAATTGCAGTCAGTACTGATGTAATTTACAGAAAGAAAACCAAACATCTAAAGGATTAATTCAAGTTTTATACACTCATCTCTGGCTAAAATATGTAGCAAGATGGGAAAAATATATAGTGACCAAAGTAATAGTACTACCTCTTGAACTCAAATCAAAGTATGACTAACTTAGATTAGGAGGGGACTAATTTTAGGGGGAACAGATGGAGGCTGTAGAGGATTCAGGCAGGAGAGCTGTGGAGAGAAGTATAAAATTCCTTTATGGATTATAATGAAGTATAATTCATACATAGCTGCTAAATTGTAGCAGAGTTTGGAAAGAATCTGCACATTACGTGTAAGAGAACAAAATACTTTCTTAATATCCATATAGACATACTTGACTTGCAAAGTAAAATTTTTGAACTAAACCACTAAAATGTAAAACAGTAAAACCTATTGTTTCTACAAGTGCCAAATACCAGGGTTTGAAAGATACAAAATTTAAATAATGAACTTTTGAGTTTCAAAGACTTAGTTTCAAGCTGCTCTTGAAAGATTCTCTCTTTTTATAGGAGTACCTAGATCAGGTTATAGCTTATGCCTGTGAAGCTCTGAATGTGGCAAAACAAAGTTCACTGCAAAAAATGAAAGATAAAATTACTCACACATTACTGATGTGTTCTGCCTTTATTGTTGAAAAAGTAAAATGATTTTCCTTTGCATTCTTGTAGATGTGCCATTTGGTGGGGCAAAGGCTGGTGTCAAGATCAATCCCAAGAACTACACAGTAAGCTTAATCATAGATAAAAATTTGGTTATCTGCCGTACTGAAGCCAGCCAGTTAGAAAAGCTCTTCTAAGGGCATTAGTGACTACCTAAACCTTCCTGCCACTTCTCCCTCTGTAAAGGCTGAATTTAGCTTGTGCATGCAATAGCTAGGAAAAGAGTTTTTAAAAGGTCTGTGTTTCAGAAGTGAAACAGTTATTTAATTTATTAAATTATTTATTACATTTTTCCTTAGAGTCAAGAGTCTACAAGAATTTGGAACCTGATTTTTTTTTTGTTGATACTGTTAATAAAGGCTTAAATTAAATTACTCTTTGAAAAAGGTTAATGTATTTGTTTATTTTGACAAATAGTTTTATGCTCCATTAAACCTTTCTATGCAGTGTTCCAGTGTGAATAATAACTAACTTGGCTTATAAGGTTTACTGCAGGCTTGCCTTCTTGCCCTAATTAAAGTAAGTTTTACAGAAAGGAAAACTAGAATACGTAACAGATACTCTAAGCCTGAAACTCCTGTAAGGATTTGTGCGAAGTCGTTCTCCTGTGTTGACTGAACTGGCAGGCCAGCTATTGCTATTGCTGGTTATAAATCTGTCACGTAGGATATCAGATTTGTTTGCTGGAAATCTCTGCTACAAGCAGAGCACAAGTTCTTCCTGTGCTACGTTCCTGACTTGTCGTGGATCAGAATGTATGGAAGGAAGGCTAAATGTTTCCTTGTGCTGCCTGAATACCAAGGGTCTGTTAAGGAGTGGCATAAAAATTATATGAATCATCCTTTCTTCTAAAAGGAACGGGCATCTGTTTATGCTTGGGCGTAAGTTCTAGCAAATATTCATAAACACTGTTAATTTGTTGCGGTATTTGTTGTTTTCTCTATAGGACAATGAATTGGAAAAGATCACAAGAAGGTTTACCATGGAGCTGGCAAAAAAGGGCTTTATTGGTATGTTGTGCAATTTTACTATTAAAATTTTTGAGTGATTTGATGTGCATTCACATCATCCACTAGATAGTATCCTTACATAACGGTATTTTTGAGAGCTGTAAATTATTTGGGTATAGAACTTCCACCAAAGAGCCACGAAGAATTGAGTCACTGCATCTGAGTGCATTTTAAAGGGGACTGTCTTAACTTTGTTTTTCTGGCAGCCTTTGTGTATGGAAAGCCAACAAAATCTGGATCCAAAATGAATCAGGTTTCTTTTAGACATAGATTATAATTGTGACAGAGTTTGTTGCAACTTTAATCTCTAATATCAAACTGCTCACTGTTACTGTTTCCTGTAGCCTCAGTTGAGGCTTTTGGCAGATATCTGAGGAAATAGAGGAAGGAAATAGAAGATCCACCCCAGAAAACATTGATGGCTTCACCCCTAGCAAGCATAGGTACCTGTTGTAACAGAAACTCAGTTTCTGTAATGTTAGCAGGTGTTTCATGTGGACTCTCAAGCTTGAGTTGTTCTGAGAGCTTGCTGTCTGGAGTTGCTGTCTGAAAGTCTCCTCTGGAGAAAGCTAAATGTTACTGGCTCAACTTGTTATTAAATGGGGAGATTTTACCTGGAGGAGGTTCTTCCTGTGAATAGTAAGGCACAGAATGAGTTAAAGGTCTGTTGTGGGTTCCTGATGTCTAACTGCCCCTTGGAACATATGTCCATTTATCTGCATTTTTTTTGCTCTTCAGCCAGGGGGGTTGTCATCTAAATCAAGCTTCTGTGTAAACACAGTTATTGATATATTACCCTAGTCACGTGTAACTCTATACAATGCCACCTATAGTGATTGTTAGTCTGGTGACAATTAAAATTATTTGATTAAATTTATCTTCCTTTTTGCCTCTGTGGTTGGTACTACATGGCTTTCACAAACTTTTAAAAAATAAGTTGGTAGAGGCAGAGTTGCATTGAAAATCTGCTGAGCCAGTCCCTCTGATCTTAAATAGGTTGGGTGAATGCTATTTTTAGTTATCTAGTAAAAACAGACAAAATTTCTTTTTATTACAAGAGATGTGAAAGTTCTGTCAAAGGTTTATTTCACCAAGCAAGATGTAACATCTTTCTAGAAGTGAGCAGTAAAACCAAATGTATGCGCTACAATGCAGCGACTGGGAACAGCCTATATTCTATTTTTATACTCAAGCAGGAACAAAAAGGAAACACTAATGCAAAAAACCCAATTACCGTTATGGTGTATAGAAATTATACCTAGATAGCACCTTTCCTGGTGATACAACAGTGATCATCAAAAACAGCTTTTGATGTATTATCTTACTCTTTTTATTGATAAACTGACATTCATTTTGCTGAACAGCTTGTGTGAAAGATTGGAGGTTGACAGATTTGTACAAATGTGACACAGCATCTAAAACTAAATTGAATCCAGAAGAATCTGTTGTTGCATAATAAACTGAGGATTAAATGGGAAAACACTTCATCTTTGCCAAGCCCTGCACAGTTCCCAAGGGAATAATGGTTGACGATAAGTCTTCATGTTTGATTGTTAAAAGCTATTTTCACTGTTGCCAACAGGACCTGGTGTTGATGTGCCTGCTCCTGATATGAGCACGGGGGAAAGGGAGATGTCCTGGATTGCTGACACCTATGCCAATACCATAGGACACTATGTGAGTTTTGAGCAGAGGCTTTTTATCTCGAAATTTCTTACCATGCTCCTTAATCATATAATTTTATTTAGTTATGTGTATCTAAATATATTCTTGTAAACTCCAACAACTTAATTGGTGGCAGGTTTTTAGGATACAGTTAAGGAAAGATAGCTTTAAGTTTCTTTCTTTTTTTTTTTTTGTTATGCTAGGCTTAAATTGTTTGATATGGTACTGATTGCAACTCCTCAGCAAGAAGAAAATGTGTTTATAAAGGTCTTATACTCAGTTTAAAATAGGTTTCAATTTCTCCCATCTCCCTCTCGTTTTTATTAGTACTCTAACTTTAACAACTTTAGTAATTAAAAGTTGATAAACTGTTATTTCATAATAGTTAGTATAATCTTAAAGTACTGAATCTTTCCATTTTAGACTACTGAATTTACAAATGTTATAAAATAAATGCTCATGTTTTCGTTCATTTAAGAGACTATGTAAATTCAGTGTGCATTTTGGTACAACCTGTAAAAGTAAAGTACTCTGAGGTCCCCCAACAGTAGGAAGTAATCAGTGTAGACTTCAGCAAATTCTCCAAAATGTAAAGCAAAAGGGCACTGATACAATTTTTTTTCCCAGAAGGCAGTAATTTTTTTTTTTAAATTGGGCCAATTAAGGGCTATAATTAGAAACTTTCTCCTTATATTGCTGGGGTTATTTGTGCCTGGTTTGTCTGTATCAACTGTGACTATTGACCAAGCAATTTTGCTGTATACTTTTGACAAGAAAAGTGTATTATGGACATCATCTTTCTTAATGCTCTACTCTCAGCGCAATCCAAACTTTCTAGCTTCTCTTTCAGATGTTTCTGCTGCTCCAGCAGGTCATGCTGTGCTAAGGAGTCTTGCCATAGCTTTATATCCGTGTGTTAATATGCTAAGCTATTGCACTTTTGCATCTACCAGCTCCTCTTGAATTGAGACTTCCTTTTCACTTCCTGCAGTCCTTTCCAACCTCAGAAATGCAGCAGGCTGGGTGCTCCCAGTAGTAAGGCGTTAGAGCCACCCAATGCCACACTCTGGCATGTCTGGTCAAGATGTACCTGGCTTTGCTGAGACAGTCTTTTGGCAGGATACTTGTTTTGTGCAGTCTGATGCTTTTAACAATAGGAGGATGGGGTGGCACAGGTTATTCTAGATCTGAGATACAACCTAAGGTGGTATCTTACAGGGGAGAAGAGAGGAATGCTTGAGGAATAGGCTGTGGCACGCTGATTAGTTGAGTTAAATCACTTTTACGGAGAACTGTTGGATAGGGATATTGCTTGGAAACATTACTTGCCTTTTGTTACTCATACATGTAAATGTGAATATTTTATTTTAAATGTTTAAACCTGATGAAAAGTCAAAATTTTGACTGCAAAAATACTTCAATGTGCAGAGAGGCAATTTGGTCCTTTAATCGTAACTTAAAATTCCAATGTTTAAGAAAACTACTGCCTCAAAGAATTAAGTTTTGACATTTAACTCATTGCACTAAAATGTGTTTCACTGATAAAGAGCATTGTTATGTTACAACTGACACAGAAGGCTCACTGCACATGTCCTGGTTTAAGATTTGGTCTATTTTTTAATGTTTCACATACAATTTTATACAGAAGCTTTTCAGAGTTTTTAATGGGTGGAAAACTAGACACTGATACAGGAGATTTTTAAATGGCTGAGTTTCTCATTTTTTCTGCCTTGTAGTTTCTCAGCTTGTAGTGTAGTCCTACGCAGTCACATGCTTCAATGACAAAAGAAAACAGCTACTGAGGCTACAGATTGTTTGAATTATGCTACCCCAACTTCTTCTATTCCTAGACTCTCTTTGCATGGTGGTATATCCTTCTTGAAGAATAAAAAAACCTGAGTTTTAGGTGCATTTTTCTGATTTGGGTACACTTCTGTTTTGAGTACATTTTGTGTACTTAAAGAATTGAAATAAAAAAAATAACGGTTTACTTAATTTTGAGTTTCTACGTGGAAGGGAGAACAGTAGCCATAGTGAACTACTGTGGAGAATGGCCAGGTATAGAGAGGACGAGAACTCTGACAAGGCTGTAAAAAGTGGGGTAATCTATTAAAATGGGTTTGTAGAGGAAGATGTTTCAGATACGTATCTACTCGAGACACCAAGAACAAAAATAGAGGTGATTGAGAAATACCAAATATATAAAGGTGACCATGGGGGAAGGAGAGAGGGGAACCAAGAGCTGAAAATGGTCATTGAATGAAGTGAAACTAACCATAATTCAGAAAAGATGGATGCTATGCAAGAAACTTCAGTGAGGGATCTGCCCGAGAAATCTACAGACCTGATGAGTCATTGTGGCTGCACGCAAATGTTTTCAGGGAGCTTGAAGTGGAAAGGAAAAAACAAATAACAGATACAAACAGATAGGGAAAGACTGCTTGAAACTTAACGTACAGAGCCAGAAAGCCAGAGGGGCAAGGAAAATATTATTGCAGGGTGGAGAGGGGATAAGAAATGAGCAGAAATTCAGTGTCTGAACTTTGCCAACTAAGTACTAATACAGAAGTCTTTAGTGCTAGCCATAAGCCATTTTACAAGCTTCTTATTAAAAGCCCTGGTCTTTCTTTTGGGTCCAAATGTGTTTAACGTTTTTTTGATTGACTTAAACACAAGGTTTTTAGGACTTTGACATCAACAGTGGTTTGTATATGTGACTTAAAGAAGACCTGGACCTGTTCTCGCCTCATGCTCTGTTTCCTTGCCAAACCATGCAAGTCTTTAATAACTACCTCGTTAACTGTTCCAGAAAATCCGTCTTAAGTTGCTGGATCAGTGGTTTATGTATGGCTAAAGTTTTTTATTGAATTCATCCTTTCCATTCGTCTGTACTTCCTGGCATATCCAACTGACTTTTGGGGTGTGGAGGGAGTTTAATAAATACATTCTCTTATATGGTGGGAGGCTGTATTTCTTTGAGTATTTGTAAAACATACTTCCTTCTTTGAATGCACAAAGGCTGAAACGTAGCTTCAATCTGAAACAGAATGAAAACTTAAAAATACTTCAAGACAGCAGGGCAAATTTGTTCCTAGGAAAGCAGCACTGAGGATCTTGTTGATAGTCAATATGCCAGCAGAGGGAGCATACAGCTTAATGACAGCAACATAGCTATATTTTGGAAAACTGAATTGGGAATTTTGTGGCAAGGCCAGCATCCACCTGAATTGCTTTTGAGGAGGGGTTTTCTTTGGCTTTGTATGCTTAACTCACTATCACTTTCAAACAATAAATGGTTTTTGTTTCCACTATGGCTCTAGTTGTCATCTGCCATTCTGTTTTCCACTTACTTTTGTCTGTTCCTTTCCTTCCTCTCACCGAGTGTCTTGCACTCATGCCACAGGCATGCAAATGTATTTGGCACAAGTGATGGAGAGGAGGGAGCCTCCCAGTGAATGTGGCTGTTGGAATGGAAACCCATCCGGCTGCTGGCAGACTTATTTCAATGGATTCCCTTTCATCTCTACTCTTTCACTTGCATTGGTTGCCAAGCCACTGTGTGACTGTGCTCCCAGGGTGTGGGGAGCATGGGAACCAGTGGTGGCAGGAGAGGGAAGCCCAAACAGTGTCTAGTCTGGAAGAAATGGTTCCAAGTTATTAATTTCAATTTGAAAAAAAAGTTTGTTTTTAAATAGTCTGTTTTATCTTGGCTGGCTGCCTCACATGGGAAATTTAACCTTACTGCCACCAAATTAATAGTCTTGATGGTATATATTGGTTTTCTGAACAAAAGTAGTAAATGCTTGCCTAGCTTTTCCCATAGGATCTTTGTATAATAGATTTTCCTCTGAGATCAAACATCCATGTACTCTGACAACAGGAAGGTATTAGGCCTGTACTGTTGCTTCAAAGTAATTATTTGGTGTAAAGGAACACTAATGAAGCAGCTTTAGCTGTGACCAGTCCAAGGATATATGAGCCCTTTAAAAGAATAAAATGTCAAGAATAATGATGGAGATTATGGCTGTAATAGGAGCTAATTCTGAGAAATAAATCTAAGCTTTTTGAATTGTCTAAGGTTTGCACTTTGCTAACAGTGCAACAGAGATGTCATGGTACTTAGTTAGCCATAGACTGAAGTTCACATACACTTAAATGCAACAAAAATTACAGACGGTATCCAGTGTTGCAGTACGCAACTTTTCCATCATCTACTAGAGTACTTCTGAGAACCTGTTCACACAAGCTGAGGAAGGAAATAATTTTTACAAAATAAATGCAACTAAAATATATCATGTTCTGACTCTGAAGAGTTTCCCCGTTTTCCGTTATCTCTGAAGTGTATAAAACCTTGTTCCAGCTGTTCTTTGATTAATCCCATAGCTTACAAGTTCTTGACTGTTTTGCAGGATATTAATGCACATGCATGCGTAACTGGTAAACCCATCAGCCAGGGTGGAATCCATGGGCGTATATCTGCAACTGGTCGTGGTGTCTTCCATGGGATTGAAAATTTCATCAATGAAGCATCATATATGAGTATATTAGGAATGACTCCTGGATTTGGGGACAAAACATTTGCTGTTCAGGTAACTTTTCCTTGAACTGCAGGGAAAAACCAATAAACAAACTTCCAGTAGGGCTGCTTTTAAAAAGGCATTTATTAGCAATAAATCCTGTTAGGGTTTTATGACTTCCAAGTTAACCTTTACCCTGAAACCTTAGAAACACTTTTCAAGCAACATAGGTACCCTTTATTTTGACCTGTGTTTTAAAAAGTGAACTTCTGATTGCACTCTACAGGCACAAAGTCAAAACTCCAGTCGTTATAAACATAAGCTGCAAAGAACAAAGTGAAATACTATTACAGAGTGCTTTAAGGGATTGTACACTTTTCAACGAGTTGTGATGCTGTTTTCTGCCTACACAAAATTTGTTGCACTGTTCTGCGATAGAAGAATTTTTAGAGGGGAAGAATTGGGAGTTATGTTCTTGTTCCGCTATGGAATGAGCTGTTGGAAAAAGTAGAAACCAATTGTAGGTTTGAATGCACATTTTTTTGGTGTTTGTAAGACTTCAGGATTAATGTAGTTGACTTTTCAAGGGGGTTTGGTATTCAGTAATATGCCTTATCACTACTCTGGACTACAGGAGGGCAGACTTTGGCCTCCTCAGGGATCTGCTTGGTAGAGTACCATGGGATAAAGCCCTGCAGGGAAGAGGAACCTAAACAAGCTGGTTAATATTCAAGGATTACCTCCTCTGAGCTCAGGAGCAATGCATCCCAATGAGGAAGTCTGCCAAAAACACCAGGAGGCCTGCTTGGATGAACAAGGAGCTCCTGGACCAATTTGAACACAAAAAGGAAGCCTATAGAGAATGGAAGCAAGGACAGGTAGCCTGGGAGGAACACAGAGAAGTTGTTTGAGCAGCCAGGGATCACGTTAGGAGAGCTAAAGCACTGATAGGATCAAATCAGGCCAGGGACATCGAAGGGCAATGAGAAAAGCTTTTATAGGTGTGTTGATGATAAAAGGAAGACTAGGGAAAATGTGGACCCTCTCCAGAAAAAATTGGGAGAATTGGTTTTCTAGGGTATGGAGAAGGCTGAGGTATTTTGTGATTATTTTTTTTTTTTGCCTTGGTCTTCACTGGCAAAGGCTCGAGCCAGACTGTCCAAGGTGCAGAAGGCAAAGGCAGAGACTGGGAGAGTGGAGGGCCACACACTGTGGGAGACAGTCAGGTTCAAGACTATCTAAGGAACGTGAAGGTGCACAAGTCCATGGGACCAGATGAGACTCATACATGGATCTTGAAGGAAATGGCAGATGAAGTTGCTAAACCTCTATCCCTTGTATTTGAGAAGTCATGGCGGTCTGGTGACGTTCCCACTGGCTGGAGAAGGGGAAATGAAACCTCCAGTTTTTAAGAGGGGTCGGGGGCAGAAGGGAACTACAGGCCAGTCACTCTAATCTCTCTGCCTGGCAAGGTCATGGAGCATATCCTTCTGGAGACTATGCTAAGGCACATGGAAGATAAGGAGGTGATAGGTGACAGCCAGCATGGCTTCACTAGGGGCAAACTGTAACTGACTAATTTGATTGCTTTCTGTGGCAGGGTTACAAAGGTAGTGGCTGAGAGAAGAGCAACTGATGTCACCTACCAGGACTTGTGCAAAGCAATTGGCACTATCCTGCATGACATCCTTGTCACTAAATTGGAGAGACGTGGATTTGACAGATGGACCACTTGGTGAATAAGGAACTGGCTGGATGGTCACACTCAAATGAGTTGTGGTCCATGGCTCAATGTCCAAGTGAAGACCAGTGATGAACACTATTCCTCAGGGGGGCGATATTGGGACTGGTTGTTGCAGACATGGACAGTAGGATTGAGTGAATCCTCAGCAGGTTTGCTGATGATACCAAGCTGTGTGGCAGGGTTGGCACGCTGGAGGGAAGGGGTGCCATCCAGAGGGACCTAAACAGACTTGTGAGGTAGCCTCATGAAGTTCAACAAGGCCAAGTGCAAGGTCCATGGTTGGGGTCAATTGCAAGCACAAATACGGGCTAGACAGAAAATGGATTGAGAGCAGCGCAGAGGAGAAGGACTTGGGAGTGCTGGTGGATGAGAAGCTCAACATGAGCCAGCAATGTGCGTGTGCAGCCCAGAAAGCCAAACCATATTCTGGGCTGCATGCAAAGCAGTGTGACCAGCAGGCTGAGGGAGGGGATTCTGCCCCTTGACTCCACTCTTTTGAGGCCTGTCCTGGAGTACTGTACCCAGTTCTGGAGTCCTCAGCACAGGTAGGATATGGATCTGTTAGAATCACTCCAGAGGAGGCCATGAAAATGATCAGAGGACTGGAGAACCTCCCATGTGGGGACAGGCTGAGAGAGTTGGGCTTGTTCAGCCCAGAGAAGAGAAGGCTCCAGGGAGACCTTATAGCTGCTTTCCAGTACTTAAGGGAGACCTACAGAAAAGCTGGGGAGTGGCTCTTTATGAGGAATTGTTGGGATAAAAGGAAGGAGAATGGTTTCAGTCTGAAATGGGGGGACAGATTTAGGTGAGATATCAGGGAGAAATGTTTTCCTGTGAGGGCGGTGAAGCACTGGCACAGATTGCCCAGAGAAGTTGTGGCTGCCCTGTCCCTGGAGGTGTTCAATGCCAGGTTGGATGAGACTTTGAGCAACCTGATCAAACCTGAGGTGTCCCTGCCCATGGTACGGAAGTTGGAACTGGATGGAGTTTAAGGTCCCTTCCAACTCAAACCATTCTGTGATTCTCTAAATTTAAATTTAGACAATCTTGTTTGTACAGGACCACATTAGAAATTGTATGTGAATGAATAATGATAATCTTGTTTAATGCTTTCTGTTCTGAGATGGTTCTACACTTGTAAGCCCTTCTTACTGAAATTAAATGAGAATATTTCTTGGCTTGCAAATGTTAGTCAAACCATAGGATGGTCATACCAAAATCCATAAATTCCTCTAAGACAGTCCCAGTTATAAAATAGATACGCTTAATATTCCTGTTGATAAATATCATAGTCTTGACACTGTTATAGTAGCATTAATGCTTCCCTTCTCCATTTCCCATATAAAAATCTTAGCACAACTATACATTGGTGGTTACAATGCGTAATTTCTGTAGCGATATTCCAACCAGAATGTATGTAGATTTCTTCCATCTTTCCTGTATCCATCATCTAATGCCAATAGATAAGAAACTATTTAAAGCAACTCAAAGCTATATAAGACTTAGCAGTAACCATCATTGTAATTGAAGGACTAACTACTTTTCCCTTTCTCTTTCCACTTGCAGGGATTCGGTAACGTGGGCTTGCATTCTATGAGATACTTGCATCGTTTTGGAGCAAAGTGTGTTGCTGTTGGAGAGTTCAATGGTTCTATCTGGAATCCTGATGGGATTGACCCGAAGGAGCTAGAAGATTTCAAATTGGTATGAAACTTTGCTGAGCAGAAGTAGATTCATTTTTTTGTCAGCTTTGTAAGTGCATAGGATGACTGTGCTATTTGAATCATGCTGCAACTAATACTGACAAAACACCTTAAGAGTGTTGGCTTTCTCCTTATCCCTAACATGTATAGAGATGGCACTTTTTTCACCTTTTGACCTGACCCTCAGAAGAATGGCAAGGTCTTGCACTAGTGCAGGCTAATTAGTTTGGTTTCAGAACTGGAGTTCATGATTACTTAGCTTTTCTGATGACTAAACCAGGAAGGATGTCTCAAGAAACCAGGGCAAGGAGGCTTCTGAAGGATTCCTGGCTGAAAATCACAAGCATATGGATATTTAAGACTTCAAAGTGAATTTTTGCTGCTGCTTACCCTCTGGATGTTTGTGAAGAAATGAAAGCCTGTCTGGCAGTGTGGCTTAAATATGTATTTTATGATGAAAAGTGGATGTGGTGGTCTTATTTCACTTTCCAAGTGAAGCAGTCTTGAGGGAACAGTACACAGGCAATAAAATATGAATTTCTATTTAGAATTTCTAAGAGGCTAATTTGATGCATTTTCCATTATGTGGGGAGAATTTGAATGTCTTTGTCACTCCCTTTCTCAAAAGAGGGAAAAGATTCTGTCTCAAAACAAAGGCTGTCGTTGTAGTACTGAATTTTAGAATGATACTTCTAAATTTTATGTGACGCAGCTTATCCTGTGCGTAGCAGACTGGTGGGTCATTTCAGTTATCTGAAAACTGTTGTATTTGCTGTGTATTTTAAGAGTTGAGGGGGACTATTTGTTTTTAAATACTTCAGAACCCAGATGGTTATCAGTGTCTTGGCCCAGAGAACAGTTATGCCTCAGTCATAGCCTCTTTGTTACCGATACCAACAGCATCCTGGCCTGCATCAGAAACAGCGTGGCCAGCAGAGCAGGGAAGTCATCCTTCCCCTGTACTCAGTATTGGTGAGGCCACACCTCAAATCCTGTGTAGTTTTGTATCCCTCACTACAGAAGGACACTGAGGTACTGGAGTGTGTCTAAAGAAGGGCAATGAAGCTGGTGAAAGGTCTGAGCACAAGTCTTGTGAGGAGCAGATGAAGGAGCTGAGATCATTTAGCCTAGAGAAAAAAAGGCTTAGAGGAAACCTTATCACTGTCTACAACTACCTGAAAGGAGGTTGTAGCAAGGTGTGTGTTGGTCTCATCTCCTCAGTAACAAGTGATAGGACAAGAGAAAATGGTCTCGAGTTGCGCCAGGGGAGATTAAGATTAGATATCAGGAAAGATTTCTTCACAGAAAGGATTATCAGGCACTGGAACATGCTGCGCAGAGGTGCTGGTTGGGTAACAGTCCTTAGAGGTATTTAAAAGACAGATAGTTGAAGTGCTCAGGGATATGGTTTAGTTGTGGGCAGGTATGGTTGGACTCGATGATCTCAAAGGTCTTTTCCAATCTTAACAATTCTGTGATTCGTTGTAACTTGGTTTTTATGTTAATCTAAGTAAAAAGAAATGATGTTGCGTTCTGTCTTTCTAGTACTGCTGCTTCCCCTTTCTTTTTTGAAAGTTAGAAGAAGGGAAGGAATTCCTACAAGTACACTCACTAAAGACACCCTGGTTTCTTTCCTTGAAACAGCAACATGGGACAATCATGGGCTTCCCTAAAGCACAGATACTTGAGGGCAGTATTCTGGAAACGGACTGTGACATTCTCATCCCTGCTGCCAGCGAGAAGCAGTTGACTAAGGCCAATGCTCACAAGGTTAAAGCAAAAGTAAGTTGGAGAGTTCAAATGCAAATGAAAACTAGAGAAGTCATGTTTAAATACTAATGTTCAATAATTAGCAAGGATGGAAACAAACATACCTCTGAGTTACTCTTCTGTGATTCCTTTCAGATTATTGCAGAAGGTGCCAATGGGCCTACGACCCCTGAAGCTGACAAAATCTTCTTGGAGCGGAATATCATGGTTATCCCTGTAAGGTTCTATTATGACCTTTGATTTTTGTTACAAGGGTAATATTTCTGTGAATTGTAGTAAGACATTATTTATTGAAGGTTTTTATTAATAGCTGTTAGAGTAGTTTTTAAAAACTGAGGTCTAGGAAATGGGCGTAAATGTTGCTTAAGACAGGTGGTAATTACTTAAAGACTTGCTGCAACTGTAGATGAGCAAAGATAGCTATTACATGAAAGGTGCCTATTTGGAAGAGACATTTAGACACAATTAGTTCTTATATCTGTAGTTTTGCATTTTGGAGTGTTAGCTGACATCTGTGCAACTAAATAGTGCACTAAGCAAAGGAAGAAGGCAGAGTAAATACACTGGCCACTGTGTTTGTAACCATTGCATCTCTGGGTGATCCTCTGAGAGAACCATGTATGATCAAGTGAATAGAGCAAATGTTGCCTATAGTGATAACTTGAAAAGATAAGACTTGTCCAGGTGTAATAATAACCTGTTCCCAGAAAAAGGATGTCCTGATCAAGTGATATTGCTGTGAAGAATTTCAGCCTTTACTCACTGAGATGGCCTAAGAATGCCCTAATTTTCTTGATTAAAAACTTGTGCAAAAATAGAAGGGAGTAGTCAAGCACACCTGAACTTTGTGTGTCCTGAAGTCAAGTCTTTGAATCAAATCTCAATCAGTAGAAGTAATGCCTGAACTGTGGAAGAGGATAAGTGTTGTCATGTAAGAGGATTGACTTCTGTACTGCAGTTTAATACTTTGTATATAATACTTCTGCTTTCTTTTCCTTGATACAATCAAGCTGTCTTTGTCACACAGTCACAATTCAATATGCTTTTTCTGTGCAGGATCTTTACCTGAATGCTGGTGGTGTAACAGTATCCTATTTCGAATGGCTGAAAAACTTGAACCACGTCAGCTATGGCCGCTTGACTTTTAAATATGAAAGGGATTCAAACTACCACTTGCTCAGTAAGTGCTCATGTCCACTTTCACTCACTGTTTAATTAATAGATTAGACTAGCAAACACCAAATGTGGGAGAAATTAATACAGAACTATTTATAATTCACCTCTATTTCCTGCAAGTCTATTATTGCCACATACTGAAGCATAGGAAAGATGTGAGAGGGTACCTGACTTGCAAGGCTAACAGCTTAAGTTAAATGCATACTTTTTTGTTACGTTTTAATTCAGAAAGAGATACCTTCCTTGGTTTTATGAAAATACTGAACTCTCAGACCACTATGTTCAGGATTTATAACTACTTAATAAATGTCTTTCAGCTGTACACTTGGTATTTGAGAAGTATTCAGATTTTAAATGGATTGTTCAACACATACAACAATAGAGGCTTTTTGTAAAGGGCAAGAATACAATTGGTAGAGGTGCTGTAAAAATCTGCTTATAGCTACAGCTCCGCTTATAGTCGTTCTGTGCATCCCAGTTTCTGGGCCTCAGTATCAGTTACGTGGAGAGATGAAGCTTAATGGAGAAAAAGTGCTGGATATTGCTCCATATTAAACGATACTCTGTAGCAAACACCTGAGAACCTTGGAACATTGGACTGAACAAAATATACATATGAATGTTTTCTACTATAACCATTTCTCATAAATGGTACGTTTGAAGGTGTTTCTAAAGTGGTTGAAGGTTACAGCAATTCTAATTTAAATCTCTTTCTTAACTTCAGTATTGTGTCATCTGAAATACTCTGCAATGTTCCTTAGGAAACCTTACTAATTAAATGTGAAGAATTAAGATGAAATCTACGTGTCAGTTACATTGCTTCTGTTTTTTCTATTTTCCTAGTGTCTGTCCAGGAAAGCTTGGAAAGAAAATTTGGGAAACATGGTGGAACTATTCCAGTTGTGCCTACAGCAGAATTTCAAGATAGGATATCGGTAAGTAATTGCTGTTGGATTTTTTTTTTGCTGTTACTGCAACTGTGTTGTAACTTCAATCATTGTAGCTATCATGGAGGATTTTGCCTGAAGCAAAGCATTAGTACATAGTTAGCCTGATGGCCAAACAAATAAAGCAAGCCATTTTTCTTTTACTTGAGCCCATGCAAAATACCTCCAATGTTGTTAAAAAGCTGTGGTTTTAATACAAATATGTTTGTATTTGTAATTAGTGTTAAATTGCATGTTGCTGTTCGTATACTGGAGTCAGAGCAACAGACTTCCTGCATTGTTCAGAAAAACTGTGCAAGTGTGTTTTTACTGGGGAGGGGCAAGAAAACCTTAAAAACCTGTGAAATAACTTAATATTTTTGCTGGCTAATACGATAAATACATAGATTCCACAATTCTTTAAACTCTAGCTATCGAAGTCTGTGGAGCTTTTGTAGTGGGAAATACTGTCTCAAACATCACCAGAATTTGTTTTGGAGATCTTGTTGATGTACTTTGCTTGGATTTCCAAACAGTTCTCACAAGATCCCATGCCACAGACAGTTTGACACACTGTTTATGTAACTCCGGGATAATAGAGACAAGAGCTGGGTGAAAAATTGTAGGGTACTCCTCTAAGACTGAATTAACGGGCAAAGAAATGTCAGGTGAAATTCATCTTTATCTAATGTGTAGCAATACACAGTAGGGAAATTTTCATATGAAATGGTAGGTTGTGAGCTCATCCATTTGCATTCAAATTAAAGAGCCAGAGATGGTGACAAAATATAAGCTTAGAAATCCATAGCAGTCAAAAGGCTAATCCAGGGTTAGAAATTCTACTGAAGGGAAAAGTATAAGACTGACTAATGATGCCACAGTATAAATCCAGAGTATGTCTGCCTTCTGAATACTGCCTGCAGGTTAGGTCTCTGTATCTTAAAACACTGTAGGTGTGGAAAAAGTTGAAAGCAGGATCACAAGACTGGACTTGATGGAATCTAGACTTGGTCTTTTCCAACCTTGCTGATTCTAAGCATAATCAAAGATACAGAAGCCTCCCATACATGGAACAATGAACTAACCTAGGTCTTATTGGCCTCAACTGGTCTGGGGATGGAGATGCATTCAAACAAAACCAGGGAAGTGAGGCACAGGATGAACAAGGACAGTTTCTGGCACAGCAGACAATTAAGACGGGCAGTGCTCTGCCAAGGGATGTATGGAAGCTAAAAGGGTTGGTTGGTTGGGTTTTTAAACACAGGTTCAGGCGGAGATGGGAGATACGTGGATGAAAAACTCCAGTGAGTTTTGCAAGACATTAAACTGTGCTTCCTCAGGAAGAAGTCAGGGAAAGCCCATGTAAGCTTGGGCCACTGTCAGATGATAGAAATAGACTTTAGCCTGATCCAGTGTGAATGAGCATTTTCATAGATGTTTGACTAAATTAATAGCGTGATAAACAGGTTCTCTGGCTTAAAGCAATTGCTATGATCTCTTAAATGCAAGCCATAGAAACTGGCCTAGTAATTTTTACATCCAGCCCAAAATGGTGTTTGAGGGAAAGCATGTATCTTGTGAAGGCAGGTCTCAAATTGTTATTAAATTACAGCAGCCAGGATGATGGAATATTGAAGCTGATGCTCAGTCATCCTAATTCAGGCTACCTGCAATTATTTATTGTTCTGTGTATTTTAATTGCGATGGGAATAAAGTGATACTGGAGTTGCTTGGGGCTATTACAATGCTGAGTGCACAAATTGGGGATCCATGGCCTTCCTAAAAATTGACTGTCTTCAACTGCAGGTATCTTCTACAGGTTATTAACTCTTGGGAGCTGTAATGTTTTAACATTTCCTTTGTTTTCGGGTAGTTACAACATCAATAAAAATGCTAGCATCATGCATCGAGAAGGTAGGCACTTAAAGTACTTCAGTGCTTACATCTGAGGTTTTAGGATTGCATGGAGAGTAATTAGTTCTTCAAGTAACACAGTGGAGATGATTTCGATTCTTATACCAGTCATTAGAAGAAAATGAGCAAGCAAGCTTCAGTAATTATGGGAACCCAACATGTCATTGTCCCTAATTGAGGCCTAGTACCTTTGTGTTTTGGATTGAACCTTCATTTTATTCTCTGTTGTTGCAGGGCGCATCTGAGAAAGACATTGTCCACTCTGGGCTGGCTTACACAATGGAGCGCTCAGCTCGGGTAAGTTTTGCATTAGGAAATATACTTACAGGAAAAAGAACTTGCATGACTTTGTGACAATTTTTGAATGGGTTGTACAGAATTTCTTTGCAATTAAGGGAGTAGATGAACAGTTCATAATAATGGCGGTTGCTGTGAGTATGAGGTATTTCTGCTCTGTGCCGGGATGGCCAACGTTAGCTGGGTATAGTAAACAGTACACACTAATACACGAAGTCAGGAAGTATTTACTAGTAAAAGCTGTAGTAAATAGAAACTTTTTAGTTACCCTCTTGTGCCTGATCTGAGACACATACCTAAGAGTGCTTTACTTTACCATCAGTGGTTTTAAATTAATCCCTTTATGCGATACTTTTAATTAGTGGGGCAAAGACCATTTGAGACATATTGTCTCTCCCTGTGTCCAAGGTACACATGGGGTACTGTACTAACCTGGGAAGACTTTTCCTTTTCAGATCTCAGTTGTAAGGGGAATCAAGAAATTTTAGAACTGATCCACAAAGGATCAGAGCTGTTGTACTGCTCTAGTAGCTGTTTTACTCCTAACTTGTATCCTTCAAGCAAAATCTAGTGTAGTTCCTATGGAAACTTGCAGAAATCACATATGACCTTTTCTGTTTCAGCAAATCATGCGTACTGCCATGAAGTACAACCTGGGTCTGGACCTGAGAACAGCTGCATATGTCAATGCAATTGAGAAAGTCTTCAAAGTGTACAACGAGGCTGGCCTGACCTTTACATAAACAGGCTGTTACCGCTCCTTATTCTATCCCATCCCTTTCACCGTTAATGTACCCTCTTCTTGAGAAAGCTTATCACAAGTTTACATGTAATCACAAAATTTTCTTCTGACATTATAATGGATTCTACTCTCAATTAGTTTCAGTCCAAGCTAGTCTCTTTTTTTACAATAAAAATCCATGGATTAGGAAATTGTATACAGGTATATATCTGAAGATACCAGTTCATCTGTGCTTGTGGGGGCCATTCTGGGTATTTTGCCTACAAAACAAAATGGTACATTTTATGTATGAAAGAGTGGTTTTGCCACCTGAGCCACTTCTCAGACTTCAGATCAGATACTGTACTAGATGAGCACCTGGCTCATTATTATTTCATGCACTTTTTTTTAATGATGTAATTTTGGCTTTGGCACTTTCAGTATGGCCTTGTATGATCAATGCTGTGGCATTGTCAGAGGAAGAACGGGCCTCCAGCAGGGATTAACTTTGATAGGAGTCTAATTTTTATTTGTAGTAATCAGGCCTGATTCTTTTTAGGCAATGGTTTTTCTTTACCTGTGCTGCTGTTATGGGGCTGCCTTTTATTGCTTGTTCAAGCTAGCTTGACTGTCACGGTGAAGTATGTAGAGGTGACAGACTTAATATTTTTATAAGCTGAAACTATTTAGCAACTCTAGTTACATTTTTAACCAAGAACCTGCATAACTATTCTGACTATAGGTTGTTTCCTTTTTTTTTAAAAAAGGGATAGTCTGAATTTGGTAAGCAATCATAGTTAGGTTTTTTTTTGAATTCTTTTTCAGTCTTTTCCTTTCAGAGGCCTTCTGAAAATTAGATACTGCCTCAGTGAACAACTCAAGTGAAACTGAGCCCAAAAGTCATTGGCCAAACTGCAAAGGAGATGGAATGCACTGAGCCCCAAAATCATTGGCCAAACCACAGAGGAGGTGGAATGCCACTACAAACTTAATCCACTGTCTTAACACACACAGCTTTTCCTCCGTCCCTCTGCCCTCCAGAGGTCTTATGAATTTCGAATATATCTGAGTACAACAAAATGGACCTCAACACAATATTGGATCAAATACAGTTTTTAAAGTATAGGCCTTTTGTCCAGTGGAGTCCCCTTGAAGTGCCAGATGTTATTTATGTAATGAGTATGAATGGTTTTTTTTTAAAGGACAACTAGTCCCTCCCAGAAACTCATGCTTTTTTTCTAACTACTTTGTAACTGCATGACATAACCTGCAGAGAAGAGCAGTTATTAAAAAAAGTTGACCTTTCCAAGCCTACTATGCTGGTGTACTACTGTTTTCTACTTCATTCAATAGCTTTCCGTAGGTACAATCAATCTGTGAATCTCCACAGCACACTCGTTTGTTCATAACTTGCCTACTCAGAAGATACCCTCTCCGAGTTATCCTATGGGGCTCACTAACACAGTTCTCAGTCTCTTGAACTTGCCTGTCAACATGACTTTTGAAGTTGGATACGTTTGGTAAATAGTTTCAGGTCTTGACTGTGTCCTTTCAGATTTGTGTAGAGAACTATTTTAGTAGTTAGCATTGAGCAATAAACCTGTGTGATGCATTTAACTAGTGCCTTACTCCATATTATATGCTGGTATCCAGGGTTGTACAAGTACTTTCAGTCATTTAAGGGCAGCGTTTGTGTGTGCGCATTATAAATAAATGCACACTGACATTTGTTTTTTTTAAAAAATGAGAACCCTTTGAGCATGAAAGAACTTCTGTGATCGAGGTGTGGATCTCTAAACATGAGATCTGTATCTTGGATCATACTTTTCAGTGCAGGTTTTATGTAAACATTTATTAGGCAGTAAGCTGAAACTGAAATTGTAACAATTCAACTCTGACAATTGTAACCTACTTCCACCAAATCTCAGGTGCTAAAAACTCATAAATAAATATAGTTATATTATTGGAAAGCAAAATTATTTTATAAGCTGAGTTGCATTATCTGGCAGCAAAGTCATTGAAAAGCAAAATTATCTTAAAAGGTGAGTTGCATTATCTGGCAGCAAAGTTATTGAAACTAAGTGCAGTAGCAGTGAAGATGCTTGGCTAATTTACTATTGTTCTCTCTCCCCCCTAATTTCCTCTCCAGCTACTGAAGCACCTCTAATTTGGCTGTGCAGACTTGAAAAAGGGGACCTTGGAGTGTGTGGAGAGCTAGCATAAATAGCTAACTGGGACATCCAGAGGAGGGCCATGAGGATGGTCAGAGGGCTGGAGCGCCCATACAGGGGCAGGCAGAGAGGGTTGGGCTTGTTCAGCCTGGAGAAAAGAAGGCTCCAGTGGAAGCCTACAGGAAAGCTGGGGAGGGGCTCTTTATCAGGGAATGCAGGCATAGGATGAGAGGTAAGGGTTTTAAGCTGAAAGAACGGAGATTTAGATGAGATAGTAAGAAGAAATGTTTTCCTGTGAGGTTGGTGAGGCACTGGCAGAGGTTGCCAGTCATGGATGCCCCGTCTCTGGAAGTGTTCAAGGTGTTTAGAGGCTTGAGTGCAAGGCAGCGCTAGCCTTTTCCTAGCCACAGTTGAAGAAAGCAATCCCTCTCTGCAGTGTAGCTTATATTTATATCTGTACTGGGCTTTTTTTTTTTTCACTTTAGCTTCAGTTAGGTGTTAGATTAAACTTGGGGAATGCTGTTTGCCTTGCACATACATAGCCACACTCAGAAGTTTTATCTTCCAGCCAACACCATCATTATTGCTTGTGTTCACTTACATGTCACTAGACATTCAGTAAGAAACTGTAGGACGTTGGGTTGGGAACCATTCAGTTCCTGAAGTTAGAGTTAGGCACAGATTTTATCTTGCTCTGAACTACACCTCCCAGCGAGAGCAAAACACATCCATATTATAGCAGGTATTTGTACTCTCCTGCAGTATTAAGTGCTGGTTATGTAGATAGTTTGTGTTGAATAGTGACACAGTAAGCACTCTGAAGCCACGAGTGAATTTCATAAGGATCACAACTGCAGTGTTTGGGGTTACGTGCTGCCTACAAAAGCCTAAATGCAAAAATATTTCTGTTACGCAGAAGACCAAGCAGAACAATCAGTTTTCATCCCAGCAAAGAACTCAGACCTGCATCTGTTTTCATTGATGGCAGCTGTCACGATCAGGAGGAAGCATTGGACCAACGGTAATTCTTGCTATGACCTCAAGATGCCAAGTAAGTGATCTCTAAACTGCTGTTGGTAACCAGTGAGTCTGTAATATCAGATTCCATACTCATTGCAGTAGCATGACATTTCTTCCTTTCTCACTCTTAAGTTCATGTGCATGGAGGGTTGGATTGGGTTGGGTTTTTCATAGTCCGGACTTGGCCAGTTCTCCTTCTTCCAGCTCCTACTTGATTACTGCCCATCTGTGTGTGACAGGAGCCCTGCAAGTGTGGTAAATTACTCCATTGCCGTACTGTGTGCTGCATTAAACATCAATTCTTCACTGTGCGGAGCAGTTGAAGCTGGTTGATGATCCAGCTCAGACAGTGTTAAGGAGTTCAGTGGTGAGTTAAGGGCTCTGCTAGCAGTAATGCTTTGTTCTGCTGTTAGCATTAGTTTGAGTATCAAGGTGCTCATTAGAGTGGTCATGTCTACGTTAAAAGCACTTGAGTCTCCATCAGCACGGCAGCTAATTGCAGTTTTACAGATAAGACCAAAAGTACCACCACAGCCGTCTTGTAACGGCTCTTTAGGTGCTTGGCTTGTGCAATTTGCACACACACTATTGTGACTTACACTCAGTGACAAAATGGGAGACAAACTCTCATGTCCTTGACTTTACATTTTGCCCTCTTTGAGCCATCTCTTAGCTGGTAAAAAAAGGCGATGCATTAATAACATGGCACAGCTTTTGCTCTCTGCTCTGTGAGGTTAATCCAGTCTTTCCAGACCGGTGACTGTTGATATTTAATGTGTGTAACCAAAGGATTCCTAAGCAACACAGGCAAGACAGGTAGCGTGTAAGTATTTTCTTTATTTAAGAGCACAGGTAGTAGAAATTTGTTTACAAAAACTTCAGTGGTGTTACATTTTTATCTTCACTGTCCAAAGCTTTTGCCCCATGAAGTTGCTTGATCTGCTATATTTTTTACAGCCTTTTCACCAGTTTCAGCAACTTTGTAGACTTCATCGAGAGCTTTTAAAACAGAAAAAGAGGGATGACTGTAGCACCAGTGCAATACCTTTCCCTTTCCCACCTGGTGTGGGACAAGGGGCAAGGCAGGGTTGGGAGACCCATCTGGGATTTCACTGTTGTGGCATTATTGAGGTAAAGTGTTACCATACCTTTCTGACCAGCATCCTTAGCCTGTTCTACTGCTTGCTGCACAGTCTGACCCACCGTGTTAACTGGAATTAAGAGAAAAACAAGTGTAAATTAAGCAGTCCTTACCCTTCCCCTAAACTCAGTAATTGCATTTTAGAAGGGCGAGAAGATGAAAAATTGTAAGGATGGGCACTTCATTCTAGTGGCAGAGTTGTTGTTAGGAAGCTGACACCTGCACTTCTTTAATCCCCCTTGGCTCCAAATACTGCCTTTTAGAAAAGCATTGATGTATTCTGCAGACACCGAAGTAGGGGCTGACTGAGCGAGCCAGATTCCTCATGGACGTTGCATGAGGGAGAGGTGCTGAGGTGACTAAGGACACATAAATGGACTGGGGGTGTGTAAACCTTCAAAGGTCTCCAAGCTCGAATCAAACAGCTCTTCAACAGTAGTTGTTTCATTAAGCGTTTGTAAACCAGTGGCCTGTTTTACCTTGGGTTTGTAGGACGCTTTCAAATGCTTTAAAGATGTACCAGTAGTCATCATGCATCATCTTTTGCTGCAATTCCCATGATTGGTGATGATTCATATATGCTGCTCGGAAGGTGTGGCTAAAGAAAACGCTTCCCATAGCAATCTTATGTCACAGCCAAGTTTGTGGCTCCTTTCAGGAACCGTAGAGTAGGTACTAATTTTAGGTACTAGCAAAACCCAGCTGTGCCACTCTGCACTTAGCAACGTCTTGTGGGACTGCACCTTCAGGGCATATACTATCACAACAGAAGTAGTTCAGAGACAAGGTAATTAATAGTTGCAGAGCCACTAGTTGGACAGTCGTATTTTGGTTAAAAAAAGCTGCATAAAATCCTCCTTTGTTACCATTTAAATGGGGATTTAGAGGGTACCCCTCTATAAAGCTTCAGGAGTTGGTACAGTACCAACAGTGATGCGGCATGAGTTCAGCATCACATGCTGTGTATTTGCTGCCCATCGCCAAGGTACATGCTAATGTCACAGCAGTAAGTGGCCAAAGAGGCCTGAGACCTCTCGTTATCGTTCCAGGATCCAACAAGGGCAGGACTTGCTGGGAAGATGCGTGCAGGGTTTGGACAAAGGGCTTCAGACTGCTGGTATCTGAAGAACCAGTTCAGCTTTGAGTGCTTGGAACACGAGGGAGAGGACTGCTGCTGCTATTTAAAACTTTGCTCTTGGAGTCTGTTGACTCCTTAACACTAAGTTCAGTCAGCTGAACGCTGAGATTACTACTCACTTTCTTCAAGATGACAAATAACCACTTCCAAAACATCAGCATCAGTCTTACAGCATAGAAAGCAGTATGTTTTCTCAATGCTAAAAAAGTAACGTCAAAAAACTACAAAATATGCATTTCTGGGGCTGCTGTATGGCAAAAGCAGAAAGAAATCTCAATTTGAAAACAAAAATTGATGGTTACCCTCCAGTTGTCCACATCCTGGTGTTTCTTTCATGCTTCAGCGTAAAAATAGTTGATTTAAGTAGAAACACAAATTGTTTGGAAAAGAGGGCAGTGGGTGTAGGATTAGGCATCTTTCATCTTCCTAGCAAACTGAACCAAGGATAGATGGTTAATAAGTAGCAGGCTTTCCACTTGCTTCCACTTCCAACCTGCAAGTGACATTCCTATGACAGTTGAAGTTATAGACAAAATATCTGGTTTCAAGATATTTGAATGTCATGTAGAGGAATATACAACAGTCTCCCATACTCGTGTTTTGTACTAAGCACAAACATTTCAGGAATGGCAACAGTGCTGATCTCTGTGTTAAAGCTTCACTAACAACGACTCATCTCAGTGGCACACGATTAAAAGCCGGGGCCGATTCTGCAAGCCTCTCTGCAGGAGTAAATTCGACTGAGGTCCCCCGAGCCGCTGCTGCTGCAGTCGTGCCCTCAGCGGGGTGAGTGGCTGCGATGCTGGTGGGGCCAGAGCACCCACAGCAGAGCCGAGCTGGTGTATTTGTGTGGCGCTGAGCAGATCGTCGCAGCTTCAGGAAACTAATCCACTGCACTACAACAAAACTTGTATTTGTCATGGCTGTTTGTGTTAGGAAACAAAGCCCTAACTAAGCATCCTTGCCTTTCATTCTCAACTTTCTGCTGTCCTCTCTTCAGTGCATCATCTGGACACCTAACGCAGTAAAAGCCAGAGCAGGGAAAGTTTTGGGAAGCCAGTAGTTAATACTGCCTTTCATTCACTACAGTGCTAAAAGGTTTGGACACACTGACCACCCCCTTGAGGAGAGCATCTATAGAGTTCCTGCCTAAGAGACAGATTTGCTCCCAGCTGCAGGGGTGGGAGCCAGGCACATACTTCAATCCCCAAGGCACAGGAGGAGGGAAAGTAGGGATTTGTGTTTACCTGCCGACTGTGCAGCACTTCCAGCTTGTTGTGTGGCTTCTTCGGCAAGCTTCTTCCCAATCCCAAACATGGCTGCACTCGGTCCTCTCTCCGCACAGAGATGGGTGAGTGAATCCCTAAAGTTGGTTCTGTTACGTTTGGCAAAGTGCAGCTTTTTATAGACAAAGCAGGACTCCTCCCCGTAGTTACAGGGCAAATGCAAACTGGATCAGGGAAAAGCCATGAGCCCTTGTTGGGTGATTAATATACGAGGCATAAAAGGGTGAAGAGACATTAGTATTTATTGTTTTCCTCCCCGGGGAGAGGGCGTGGATTAATTGGCAGAGTTTTTCCATAGCCCAGGAATGGAAGCTTTTTTCCATGTTGAGTTGGTAAACAGTGTGCATGCCACAGCTGTTCCAACTAAAGGCTCCCAAGCCGGTGCCACAGGGGGCGAGATACAGGCAGGCACAGCCTCTTGAGAACCAGGCAAAAAAACACTGCGTTGCAAAACAGCTGGGGAATTGCTTAAATCAACTGCGGCATTTCAAAACCTTACATAGAAAAGTATGATTCTTGTCCACATTTTTTTCCTCCCAAGCGGGACTTAAAGTTCACGACTCTTAAAAAGAGAAGGGAGGAGCTAACCCTGCTTTTTAAAGTGCCTGATGAAATCTTTGTTGTTTTAGATGAAGCTAATAATTTTGCGGTGTGTCATAATTAATGTTTTAACTCCTTGTTTCCAATCCCTAGCTCAGGAGAGTGAAGAGAAAGTTTATGCCTTTCCCAGGGGCATCAGGCAGGGGCTGGTGGGTGCAGTCTTTGCCTGCCCATATCAAGGGCCAGGCAGCACTGAGGTGCAATGCCAGGCTTGCATGACCTGCCCTGAGCAACAAAAAGCTGAGCTGCCACTGTGTTCCCTGAGCTGGAGCCATGGGAGTGGGATATGGCACGGGGCAAGCCCACGTGCAGCACCATGGGAAGAGAGGAGGCAGGGCACCAAGCATGCAGTCCCCACACTGTCTGGGTTCCTCTCACAGGACAGCCGTATCCCATCCAGCCAGACGGGAGCTGCTCTCACCCCAAAGGACTAGGCTTCTTTGTTTCTTGGGGTCATCTACTTTATAGCAGAACTGCTTTTGTGTCCTTTCACATCAGGGACAGGAGCTTTCACTCTGTTGATCAACTAACTGTTGCTTTAAAGGGGGAGGGAAAAGCATAACCTACCTCAGAATATGGATTTTATTCATCAAACTGATCTTCTGCCTACAGTTCCAGCCACAGCAGGCTCTAGGAACACCTCTCCTCATTCCAGGCATGTCACTTCATGAACAGCAGTTCCTCTACAATGTCCCTTCCAGCATTACAGCAGAAGTTCTCCTTGCCCATGGCTGTGGGGTTGGAACTGCATGATCCCTTCCGACCCAAACCATTATATGGCTCTGTGATTCTGTTTTCTTCAAACCATTGCAGGGTCTTACTGACCTTAGTGCCAATTAAATATGATGTGAACAGTTTTCCGGGAGTGTAGAAGGGTTTCTCTGAATCATTTCATCTTCTGGCAGCAGAGAACTGACTACTCACCGTATCTGAAAGCAAATTCTACCTGCAAACCCTCACAAAAAAGCAGAAGGAAAGTAACAATTTTGGTTTTAAACTAAACTCTTCCTTGATGTCAAGTCAAGGGGCGTTGATAAATTTTAGAACTGACCTATGATGCAGAAAAAAACCTGAGTTATCCAAAATATTTCAGACCAGCATTCAAACCATGGAAATTGATTGCACAGCAGCCAAGTGGTAAAATGCACCCATTGTTCCCTGTAACATCCCCAATTACCAACAGCTGACCTTGCTTACAGGAAACAGCAATTTCCTAGGCCTGCTCTGCTGCTGCTCCAGTTCCTGACAGGGATAGATGCGTGAAGGCAGGGAGACTCGGAGTCAGTGATAGGCTTGTGAGTTTGGCAAGGTGACTGTTTACATTGTAAAGAGGCACTAGAAATGCCCCTCTTCATCCTATCCCGACTGCAAAGTGAAGGATGGATATTTCCTTCTCTCCCACTGCAAATATAGCTCTGGTTTTTTTTTCCCCAAGAACCACATCACCAACTCATGAGCAACTTCCATGAGAGCCATTCAGTACAGCTCCAGCACCAATACTTTGTTTTACTGATGAACGTGAGTGTAGAAATAAAGTTACAGGCACAATCTTAATTATATTACACCAGCGTGCTGCAGGTACAAATTGAATTGTAACAGCAGAGAGAGTACACATCATTGCAACACTCCATACAAAGGTGAAGGTGATGTTTGCCTTGCGGGAGTAAAGCCATACAGCATTACAAAAACACAGTTTTCAAATATGAAAATGAGCTATTTTTTGTTACTACACATAGACTAAAATTACAGAAGACCAGTGAAGAGGAATAGTTCTCCCCAGGCACTAGGATTTTCATCATGTATGCATTTAAACTGACATTAAACTGCATTCAGTACCATTGCTTTTGTCACCTGGTATTGCAGCAGCACACAGCTCAGTCACAGAATCATAGAATAGTTTGGGTTGGAAGGCACCTTAAAGCCCATCCAGTTCCAACCCCCCTGCCATGGACAGGGACATCCCACTGGCTCAGGCTGCCCAAGGCCCCATCCAGTGTGGCCTTGAACACCTCCAGGGATGGGGCATCCACAACTATCCTGGGCAACCCGTGCCAGTTCCTTACCACTCTCATGGTGAAGAAATTCTTCCTAATGTCCAGTCTAAATCTGCCCCTCTCCAGTTGTTACCCCTTCCCGCTCATCCTTTCCCCACAAACCTTTATGAATAGTCCCTCTACAGCTTTCTTGCAGTCACTGCGTTTCCAAACTTCCCACAAGCACTGGCGGTGCAGGAGATAGCCCTGTGGCTTTCCATAGCATCAACTGCCCCTCAGCTTCTGTCCCTTGGCCACCCCAGCACAGTGATGCAAACATTTCGGGGACCTTTGCTTGTTAGCGTGCTGGGGCTAACGAGAGCGGGGCCCCAGCTCCCTCCACCGGGCTCATCTCCATGCACCAACCTGACCCCGTGCCCGGCTGACGGCACAGCCAAAGCCCGGGACTGCCACTCAGATCATGCAATGCCAGCTTGCTAGAAACTTGGATTAAACCTGCCAAGGTGCAAGCAGGAACACATCCTAAGCTCAGCCACCTGCCAGCGCAGGCAAATACAGAACTGGTGAGCAGGGACAAACCCCATCATCCTTCACCAGACGGCCAACAGCATCCTGGCTTGGATCCGAAATGGCATGACAAGTAAGGAAGGGATTGTCCTCCTGTGCTCGGTGCTGGTGAGGCTGCACCTCAAACCCTGGGTTCAGTTTTGCTCCTCTCAGTACAAGAAAAACATTGAAGGTCTGGAGCGTGTCCAGAGAAGGGGAATGAAGGTGGGGAAGGGGCTAGAGAACGAGCTTTATGAGGGGCAGCTGATGGAACTGGGGTTGTTTAGCCTGGAGAAGGGAAAGCTGAGGAGAGACCTTATCACTCTTTACAATTACCTGAAAAGAGGTTGTAGCAAGGTGGGTGCTGGTCTCTTGTAATAAGTGGTAGGACACAAACAAGAGGAAATGACCACAAGTTGCACCAGCGAAGGTTTAGATTGGGTATTAGGAAACATTTCTTCACTGAAAGAGTGGTGAAGCATTGGAAGAGGCTGCCCAGGGAACTGGAAAAGTGACCATCCCTGGAGGGGTTTGAAAAACATGTAGAGGTGGCACTTCAGGACACATTTTACTAGGCACAGTGATATTGGGTGGTTGGTTGGACTGTGTGGTCTTAGAAGTCTTTTCCAAATTTAACAGTTCTGGGATTCTAAGCGCAGGCTGCAGGACACTCATAGCCAGCCTGGTTGAGCCCCAGCACCGACTCCTGGGAGCTCTCAGTCTCTCTGATGAGGTCACATCCCACCCCATGCAGCCACAGCACCCTGTGTTGGCGGGGGTGGGGGGGTGGGCAGAAATCACAGAATAAGAGGCAAAGCTACAGCAACCAAACCACTGACGCTCCTGCTCCCCAAAACACACAGCTTCCTCAGACACCCCGCTCCTACCTGCCCACAGGTCCGCATCCAGGAGCTCTGCAGACCTTCTCCCACAGCTCTTTGCAGTCTTCCCACCCCAGCACAGCTGGGCAGCCTTGGCCAGGTGCAGGCAAGTTATGGGGAAGAGTCCCTGCCCCAGCCCTGCCTGCGGAAGGGCCCTGATTTGCTAAACCTGGCAAGGCTTCAGGTGAAGGGGCAATCGATGGAATTGGTAGGAGACTGTCCTAAAGCATGAAAGGGTGGTTGCTTTTGTCCCATGGGCAGCAAACCCCAGTGAACCCCCTGCCGCCGCCACAGGCTCTTGGAGCAGACAGTGCTGGCAGCTCCAAAAAGAAGCTGGACAACATCACAAACAATAGATCCATTCATAACCAGAGACTCCAAGGAGTGGCAAGATGTACTCTCCAGCGTTGTTATTCCAGCAGTAGTGGTTGCTCAGGAGTATGAGGGAACGGTGCCTGGCAAGGCTCCCCAAGTCGCCTGTCCTACAGCCGCCCTTTGGTGCTGCTGCACTTTGGAAGGAGAGGTGCCGAGGAGGGGAGGTCATCAGATATTTTTTCAGGTCATGGTCTAAAGACATAACACAGTCAAAGCGTGCAGCCAACACGGTGGCTTCACCTCCAGCACACATCAGTGGCAGATGGAGAAGAGCATCCAACACAGCAACAGCTTACTCAGCTTTAGGTTTCTTGGAGTTACCTTTAGGAAGGCAGGTTTCTCCCAGCAGATGTGCTGGCAAGTGGTTTCCTCATGGGATCCTCATGGAGCAGAATGCTGTTCCTGCACTCATGCCCCATGAGCCCTGGTACAGCCTCAGCTCCTTCTCTCTGGAGCCACCAGCCTCCCACAGCACCCACCCACGTCTTGTCTGTCTCCCATCACCCAGCCTCAGGGCTCCTAGCTGCAACTATGCCAGGAAAGACCCTGCAGCCGCCCCTCTGCCCCGGTGGGTCCAGGCTAGGGACACGGTGTGCGGCAGAGGGAAGGGAGAACCCAATTCACCGAAAAATGGGTGAGTTGGAAAAAGAAGTAAAAAGCCAGAGGATTAGTCCTAGAGGACACAGGAGATTATGTTTCATAAACACTGCCTAAATAAGACATGGGAAAAGAAACAATAGCTGATGCAACAAGGTGTGAGAATGGGAACCGGGGGAAACTGAGGCAGGGTGGGTTGATGCTAGCAGGTCCTGGGGAGCTGCTTGTGCCAGGTCCAGCAGCAGAGCAGTAAGGAGGCCTTTCTTTCCCAAGGGCTCGGTTAGTATTTAACAACAGCGTGTTTCTCTGCACAAGCAGCAGTCAACCTGCTGTGCTCAAGAGTTGTGCCCTCTGCTTCACAGCTTTTGCATGGGCTCTGCTCTCCCAGCTTGTAAAATTAACCACAAGGGCTAGAAATGCTCCAAGGGTGCTCTTGGTCACCTGGGCTTGGTCTGGCAGTTGCAAAGAAAGAAATTAAAAGAAAAAGACAGAGCGGTTACTACAGAGGAAGATGGAGCTAGAGGAAAGATAGGGATAGGCTTTTTAGCAAAGCCTATTGTGACAGGACAAGGAGTAATGGTTTTAAACTAAAGGAGGGGAGATTTAGACTGGATTTAAGGTAGAAGTTTTTCACAATGAGGATTGTGAAACACTGGCACAGGTTGCCCAGGGAGGCGGTGGAGGCCTCATCCCTGGAAGCACTGAAGGTCAGGTTGGATGAGGCTCTGGGCGACCTAATCTGGTTAAAGATGTGCCTCTTCTGGAGAGGAGGGTTGGACCGGATGATCTGCAAGGGTCCCTTCCAACCCAAAGCGTTCTATAAAAGGTTTTCTTTGCATGAAATTCCTGGTAATTTTCTACCTGAACACAAAAGAGAAACTGAAAAAGCAGCACCTCTGTGTGTGTGTGTACATATTTGTGTACCACCGTGGCAGCAGCTGAGGGGTTGGCACAAAGCAAGGGAAGCACCTATTATGGTAGGGCTTATGAACAAAGTAAAAACAGCTCATGCAGGTCTTCTCCAAGGCTGTCTGCCCCGGTGTTGTGAGGACACAGAGCCCAGCGCAGCCCAGAGCTGCATGGAACCGGGCAAAGGGCACTGGGCTGGGGGAGAGGCGGTGGGGATTTACCAAAAAAAAAAAAAAAAAAAAAATCTTTGCTTTTTTTCACTTAATGGGAAACTTCAGCCACCAGCACAGCTTTCAGAAAGCTCAAATCCTTGATAACCCACAGACCATTAATCAAAGCGTTCACCTGAGATGAGGATTTACGTATTTCATGGCTCAGGCAGCTGCAGGCACACCCAGATGCAAATCTTAGGAAAGCTGAGAACTCAGGTGTTGGATAGTGTCATGTGTCTGTAGTACTGGTGGCACGTGAGCTGGTAGGAGCTTTCAGGATGTCTGGTTTCCTTTTATACAACACCTGGAGCCATCTGGAAGGATGGGAAGGCACAGTCCTGGGTTGGGAGATGGCTGACAAGGGAGGGACAACCCCAAATACTTTAAGGCCAAAGAGCACTGGGGATGAGGCAGTGACCTTATTCGTGGAGCAAAGTTTAGACCTAGAAACACTTGCCAGCAAGTGACTCAGACTCACGGGTGTCTGTGGCACAGCATCCACCCTCAGGACAAAAGAGATGCGAAATACTCTCATCAGACTCCTGGGATTGATGCCGAAGTAGCAAGGGCATTGCTGCACTGGGACCAAGAGTCAGAAGCTGCCTCCTGGAGCTCCTTGTTGGCTGACAGCCGACTGAACATGAGCCAGCAGTGGCCCAGGTGGCCAAGAAGGCCAATGGCATCTTGGCTTGGATCAGAAACAGTGTGACCAACAGGTCCAGGGGGGTTATTCTGCCCCTGTACTCAGCACTGGTGACACCACACCTTGAATCCTGTGCTCAGTTCTGGGCCCCTCACCACAAGAAGGATGTTGAGGCTCTGGAGCGTGTCCAGAGAAGAGCAACGAAGCTGGTGAGGGGGCTGGAGAACAAGGGTTACGAGGAGCAGCTGAGGGTACTGCGGTTGTTTAGCCTGGAGAAGAGGAGGCTGAGGGGAGACCTTATTGCTCTCTACAACTACTTGAAAGGAGGTTGTGGAGAGGAGGGAGCTGGGCTCTTCTCCCAAGTGACAGGGGACAGGACAAGGGGGAATGGCCTCAAGCTCTGCCAGGGGAGGTTCAGACTGGATATCAGGAAAAAATTTTTCACAGAAAGGGTCACTGGGCCCTGGCAGAGGCTGCCCAGGGAGGGAGTGGAGTCACCTTCCCTGGAGGTGTTTAAAAGACGGGTAGATGAGGTGCTCAGGGACATGGTTTAGTGCCAGATAGGAATGGTTGGACTCGATGATTCAAGAGGTCTTTTCCAACATAGTGATTCTATGATTCCTTGCCCAGATGGAGAAAGGTGCTTCTCTTCTCTTGACACAGTGGATGATCTCCAGTGGTCCCTCCAGCCAGGCAGTCCAGCCACTACCCTGACTGGGGCAGACCACTGGGCAGTGACAACCAGTGTAGTTACACTGAAGAGGTGATTCTCCCCCTCTACTCTGCTCTTGTGAGACCTCACCTGGAGTCCTGTCTTCAGTTCTGAAGCCCTCAGCACAGGAAGGACATGGATCTGCCTGAGTGAGTCCGGAGGAGGCCACAAAGATGATATAAGGACTGGAGAACCTCCCATACAAGGACAGGCTGAGAGAGTTGGGGTTGTTCAGCCTGGAGAAGAGAGAGCTTCAGGGAGACCTTCTAGCAGTCTTCCAGTACTTCAAAAAGACCTAGACAAAATCTGGAGAGGTGCTCTTTATCAGGGAGTGCAGGAATAGGATGAGGGGTAATGGTTTTAGGCTGAAAGAGGGGACATTTAGATTAGATATTAGCAATAAATTGTTTCCCGTGAGGATGGTGAGGCACTGGTGCAGGTTGCCCAGAGAAGTTGTGGCTGCCCCATCCCTGGAGGTGTCCAAGGCCAGGCTGGGTGAGGCTTCGAGCAACCTGATCTAGCTGGAGGTGTCCCTGCCCATGGCAGGGGTGTGTGGAAAATGATGATCTTTAAGGTCCCTTCTGGCCCAAACCATTCCGTGATATTCAATAAGACTTCGCCTGTGATTGGAGTAAGGGAACATAAATACTGCACATCAAGATTCAAGGCTGTCTTCCCCATGCACAGAGCAACAGGAACAGAACAGGTCATGCAATGGGATAACAGGGCTTACTAGCAAAAAAATCCCTACAACTGTTCAATTTTTCTTTCTTTTTTTTTTTTTTTCATTTTTGTAATACAACCTAAGGAATGTTTTGCATGGAAAAAAATGGTGTGCTGGAGAGTGGTGTATGGACCACCATGACCCACAAATCGCGTCTGAAATGCCCATCTGAAAGAACTCATTCCCTGAAGATTTCACCATCGGGGAGGTAACCATGGAAAGTACAAAATAATTAAGTACTCTTGAAGGTTGCCCAGTAACTGAGAGGGCAATAGTCTAATGCTTTTTCTGTGAGCTTGTACTTGAGTAAATATTTGGGCTTTTAAAGCTTTAGACAACAGTGGACATTACATTGGGAAGCCGTGCAGAGCCCTGGACTATGTTTACTCACAGATAGTCTATTGCTTATAGGGTCCTCTAAAGCCTTTTCAGTCCGTCCATTCCTTCTGCAGGTCTCTGGGTTCAGCAGAGAGTCAGCTTATCCTAGGACTGCATTCACAAAGATCGATGCACACACAGCTTCCACAAACCATGGTCAACCACAGCTCTTGGCCAGCAGGTGCGAGGCAGCGGTATCTCAAGCTCTCCTGGAGCGCTCTAGTTCAATAATCCAGATGCTTTTGGTTATTCTTTGGTTTTTGTTTTGTAAGGCCTAGATTAGCTTATTACTGAAATCAGATGAGTAAAGCTTCAAAACAGGAGAAAAGAACATAAATAAAAGAGGGAAATATTGCCTAGCAGTAGGAAACCCAAAGGCTGAGGGAAGAGCACTTACTGTGAGTAAGTGGGTGTTAGTGCCTTCTGTTGACAGAGGCAACACTAAGTGGACAACCTGCCTCGCTGCAGCAGCCTCTGATTGCCCAGCAAACAGTAATCTAAAATAAATATTTCCATCTCCTAAGCATGAAGATAACCACTTCCATCTCTCACACTGGCTACATCCCTGAGCACTACTGCCTCTGAGAGCTGGTAGCTGCCGTGCAGCATGTTGGGGCTGCCTGGAAGCACCGCGCAGAGGCTGCAGCTCAGGCACGAGCCAGCAATGTGCGCTCACAACCCAGAAGGCCGACCTTATCCTGGGCTGCATCAAAAGAACCGTGTCTGGCAGGTCGAGGGAAGTGATTCTCTTCATCTATTCTGCTCTTGTGAGTTCTGCATCCAGTTCTGGAATCCTCAGCATAAGAAGGATATGGAGGTGTTGGAATGGGTCCAGAGGAGGCTACAAAGATGATCAGAGGGCTGGAGCACCTCCCATACAGGAACGGGCTGAGAGAGTTGGGCTTGTTCAGCCTGGAGAAGAGAAGGCTCTGAGGAGATCTTATAGCGACCTTCCAGTACCTGAAGGGGCTACAGGAAAGCTGGGGAGGGGCTGTTTACAAAGGCTTGTGGGGATGGGATGAGGGGGAATGGGTATAAACTGGAAAGAGGCAGATTTAGGCTTGACATATTCAAGAATTTCTTCACCATGAGGGTGGTGAGGCGCTGGCACAGGTTGCCCAGGGAAATCATGGATGCCCCACCCCTGGAGGTGTTCAAAGCCAGGTTGCATGGGGCAATTTGACCCAGTGGAAGGTGCCCCTGCCCATGGCAGGGGGGGTTGGAACTGGATGATTTTTAAGGTCCCTTCCAAGCCAAACCATTCTATGACTCTATGATTCTAAATCTAGACCGGCAACAGGCACAGGAGAGAAAGGAAAAGGGGAGGACATCATAGGTCCCACTCACTCACAGACACCACGGGGCTCCTCTGCAGTGCGGGGCTGTTGGTTTCCATGTCCATCTGCCAACCGTGAAATGATTCAGTATTTATCTCCCTTCCAGGATGGGCACTGATGAACTTTGAATCAAAAAACTAGATATTTGCAAAACATTGTGTGATCCTTCACTGAAAGCCCAATAAAACAACAAGAATACATAACACAGTGATACGTTTCTGGGTGGTGTAAATCTTATAATACCTTTTATTTATCTTAATCTGAAAACACAGCAAAAGGGAACAAACAAAAAACTGACATGAACTATAACCTCAGCTTCATTTTTGATTACTGGAAGGAAATTCAGCTTCATCACACAAATGTTCTGGTTTCCCAGAGCATGAAAGGTTTCGCTGATTTTGTAAATACACTCAGCAAATGTGGCAATAGTCATTGGGCTGTTGTAAGAGCAGGGCAATCGCATTGCTGGAGCCTTATGAGCCATGTTAAAGATGGCCAACAGATGTTACAAGATGTGATAAAAGACGTATTTTTTTCCTACGTGAAAGAGGAGGGGGGCTTTTTGCCTTAGAAGTATGTATTTGGAGAGAGAGAAGTCACCCAGATCTCAAACAGCTTTCATATTTCTACACAAAGGACTAGGGAATCGCAGACCAAAGAGAGATTTTCACATGCAATACCGTTAGCTTAAATTAGCATTATTTCTTAAATCCACATTTTTTCCCGAGGCCAGACACTGCTTCTGCAGCTTGTCCGGTTGCTTTTTCTACCCCATCTTGCACTGTCTTGGAAGCCTTGTCAATAGCTGTAAGAGAGGGAAAAATATAAGCAAAAAGCTTGAAAAATGCAACAATGTTTAATATTATGATAGAAGGGGCAAGTGTCAAGATTAGTAGATTATAAAATACAAGGCTATATCTTTTTTAAAAAGAAAGAGTTCTCTATAGGTGATTAGAGTTGGGTTTGGCAGGATGTATTTAGGATGGGCTGCAAAACAGAAGGATTCACTTGGAAGTTCCAGGTGCTGAGCTGAAGCACTATAAGATGAGTGACTGGACAAAGCTGCAACAGTTTGATTTTGGTCTAAGTGTAGCCTGGCTGATGGAGAAGGGTGCTTTGGGCTAAGAAGTGCTGTGAATAATAGGATGTTTGGAAAACACAACCTTATCAAGTGATAGGGAAGGTGAAGGAAGCTTTTCCCTCTGTTCCCTTCTCAACTGTGTATTTGAGGCACATTGGTGAAAGGCTGTGTCCCTGTTTGGGACCTGATGTGAGCCAAGCTGGAAAACCAGTGCAGAGTCTCACCAGGGGGGAGGAGACCCTGACAAACAGGGGACAGCCTCTCTCTCTTCTCTGAGATCTTGGCTCTGTTTTGGCAATTTTGCTGCCTCCCCATCTAACGTTAACAACTACCCAAGCCCTGCCTGCCTTCTCATCACATCATAGAGCTATAGACAGTATCTGATCTAAGGAGATATTACCAATGCATTTCGGCTTTCATTAAACATTTTAGTCCCTGAAATTGCTAATTCTCCCTTCATTTTAAGAAATTTAGTAAATTAAGTGGTAACTGAACTTAGTTTTTTTAGTTCCAAATTCCTAGAAACAAGTTACCAATGTTTTCCTGGTGACACCTTTCTGGCTGTGGGATCATCACTGTTTGACCCTGGCTGCTGCCTCAGAAACTCTGGGGCTAGTGTGGAGCTGGACCTGGGCAGATCTCTGCCCTCTGGGCTGGGGAAGGAAGGTGCATCACAGGGTTATTTAATCTTTAAGAAAGAAGAGCTACATTTTTTCTGCGTTGCTTGCACAAGTTTTCTATAAAGGAAGCCAAAACGGGTTGGAACTGGATGATCTTTTAGACCCTTTCCAACCCAAACCAGTCTATGATTCCATGAACATCTTAGTGTCATGCGTAGGACTTGGTGGTCTGAGGGTGAGGGAGTTGTGCAGTGCACCCGCCAGTAAACGAGTGGAACGACTAAGGAACAGATCCTGACATGCTGTCCCATTAGATTTAGAAAAGGCCAAAAATTGTCACTGAAACCATGGGATTTTGGGTTGAGAGCAGCTGTGGGGTACAGGGGAATGAGCACAGCCCCCTGGTGTCTTGTGCTGAGCTGCTCCATCGCTTGCTTCTTGATTTGTTCATCATTTCTCCTACCTTTCTGGCTCGCCTCTGTAAACTGGTTGACTGCATCCTGGGTAGCCTGTCCGAATGCATTTGCTGTAATGAAGAACAGAAAAAAAAAATCATTTCCAGCTGTTCACATTTATGCTTATAGGAATTCCCTATGTCAACTGGCTTTTCTGCATGTCAGAGGAAGGTTTTGCCCCTGGTATGGGGGAGGCTGAGGCTGTGTGCTTTTCTTATGGGCACCTTATGTACCACGTGTGTTGCCAGAACAGCTTGCTGTGAGATCAGTGTTCTCCTAGCAGCTACGGTCGGCTGAGGAAATTGATGACAGATAAAATCATTAAATAAGGTGATAAAGAAGAATGCATGCAGTGATTTGGAATGATGACATTTAGCTGCAAAGTGCTTATTTTACAATACACCTTATTCTGCTTGGCAAAGCTTGGCCATCTAGCATAAATTTTCTTTGTGGGCCATTTAGGAGTAGTGCCTTTTCCAAAAATTGAAGCAGATGCATTAAACAGAGCAGGAGAGATTTTTACAAATAAGATATAAATAGAAGAAGAAGGGGAGCAGAAGCTAGAAACGTAACAGATCCACTGCAGTATATAATGAAAAGTAACAAATCAGCTCCGAAATATAAAGCATTAAAAAAGTGAGATGCCAAGTAAAATGTAAGATGTCTGATAATTTATGAAAGAACGAGAGCCAGCCTATCATTTCTGCTAAAAGAAAAGGTGACTCCTCATTGGCATGAATATATTCAGGGTATATAACCTACTATATAAACCATTTTGTTTTTCAGAAAGCAGTACTGTCATGTTTCTGGGTCTACTATACATTCATTCCCAGGTGTCTAGGAACTTTACCCCCAAAGAAATCAATGGTGTTGCTCAAATATTTTAGCTATACAACAAAGTTTTTGCAGGATCTCATCAGGACTGTATCCGATACAAATTATACCCTGCTAGAAATGATCTGCACACAAACACTGTGAGGAATACACTATAAAATGCTTGAATAAACTCCACAGATATTGCAATTTTTCAGTTAAACAAAAAGCTATTATAATTTGCATTGAAAAGTTGGTTTCCAATGCACAGCGCTAATAATAGTGCGGTGATTGATTCCACAACATGGGTGCAGCTATGACAGAAATAAGTACGCAGGGGTTTATTAAGCACTGTAAAGTCTGGTGATCACTTCTGGAGAAGAATACAACAGAAACATACTTGTACTGCTTATTACAAACAGTCCATTGCAGTCAATATAGTTATTACCCGAAGGCGCTGATAGTCAGGCCAAGTAGCAAACATTAATCCAAGGTTAACTCCAACTTCTTAAAAGGAGAACAGTTTAAAAGCCACTGCAGAGCATGAGAAAAAGGCCACCCTGATCAATGTCGGTGTTGGATACAAAAGTGTTGGATACAAAAGTGCTATTACTACCAAAAAAGGCTCCAGTGCTCCAAACCTACTGAGTTTAAAGATCTGTTTGGGCAGTGACAAAGGCTGGATGATGCTCAGCAGTCTCTGAAGGAGCTGAGACAGCTGTCCATGCCAAGCTGACAGCTGGGGCCAGCCTGGGACCTTCTCCAGGTGACAGCCAGCATTTGGCCCCTGGAACTGAAAGGAACTGAAAGCTGTGCCCTGCCTGCACTGATGAAGATAGTAGCAGAACTTCAGAGGGTGGTTTCTGTAAGCAAAAGCGGCAGTTAAGCCCCCCCCCAGATATAGAGTGATATCTGATCTTTCTTACCAGCATCTTTTGCTGCACCTTCAGCCTGTGTCTTCAGTCCCTGGAAGTTTTTAGCCGACATTGTGGTTTCTGACAACCGTTAGCACTCCTCTGCTTCAATAAAATCAAGCGTCTGTCGATGTACAGCACATTGTGAGAGGTGTCCTGACCTGTCCTGGTTTTATACGTGTGCCAAGAGCTCTGCTGATGCTTTTGGGGGTGATTGATACAATGGGTGGAGCTTCAACGTGAAGGATGAGAGCTGGAAATACACACAAAAAAGCCGTTTATTTACCCTCCCCAATGAAAGGGTGTGCCCAGGTAGAGATTTCTGCTTCATCGCGCTGTCTTTGTTTATAAGTTTGGATTTTTTTTTCAAAACCATGAAAAAACCTGTTCCACCATCATAAGCAGAGAAAAAACATTGAACTGAGTTTTGTACAGAGTGCTGGAAAACTACTGAAGTGGCGGTACCTGGGCACGGCCAACTTTCATTCTTGCTGGGCTGGCTTCTTTTTCTTCCCTTCATCCCCTCAGCTGAACCTCCTGAGAACAGAAACCAGCCCAAACTACATTCAGTTTTCAGCAGTTTTAATCACAATGCCGTTTCCTTTTCAGGTGGGATGCTGTTAGGTGGTGAGAGTTATCATTTATGTCTATATTATAAGAAACTGCAAACCTGGTCATCTTTCCAGCTGTCTGCCGGAATCGGAATGCAAAGGCCCAGCATCATTGAAGGCTTTGCCTGGGTTAGGCAGGTAAGCAGGTAATCAGCAACAGAGCTTGCAGTTCTCAGAAGCAGGAAAAAAAAAACGAAGCCAAATTAGCAACCCCACCTTTTACAAGTGTTGCTTTGTGTTATGAGTTTTGTTAGTACAGAAATAACATTTAAAATAATTTTCTTACCTAACATCAGTACATTAATAAAAGATTCTGTCTCTAACCTCTGGCTTTTCACAGGTTTCTATTAGTTTTAGACTATGTTTTCTACCACCAATCCCCACTACAAAGAAACTTTGTACAAATAAAGTGTTGGTGGAGTTGGGGGTCAAAGATCTCACAGACTTTTTGGGGCTCAGATTCCGTATCACCATTTTCCAGTGCACAAAGCACCCCAGTTCAGATGTCCATACCCACATTCATCTTTTTGAGGAAAGCTGTTTTTGTTAAGAAATGGGCAGAAGAACAAGATGTCACAGATAAACTAGGGTGGAAAGTGACAGTGCTCAGAAGTTTAGCACTTCATTAGTACCCAAGAGAGAAAGAGCAGCAGAAAGCGAGGTTCAATGCGTTCCTCTGCGGCTCCTATTCAGCCTGTCATTTCAGAGAGCTCTTTTCTACTTTTTGCACGGCTGGCACTACACACTTATGTTTTCAAACAGCAATTCTCTTTACAGGACACTTAGCACTTTAATTATATATTCTCATCATGTATCTTTTTCAATTCCTTGCTGATTTCTTTCTTGGAATGCTTTTCTTATTTGGATTTGGGAAAACTCAGATAAAAGACACCCAATATTGTGGGCCTTTGGCATTTTTTGGACAAAAACACTCACATGGACTTGCTTATCTTTCCTGCCCACCCCAAGTACCTAGCAACAACAAAACCATAACAAACAGGCAGATTCCAGTCTCAACTCCCATAGCCAGATCACTGCTGCCTCCGTTAACTTTGTACGGAGTGTTTGTGAGAGGGAGGAAGAGCCCCTCCAGCAGCCACCAGGCACCTTGTCATCGCTCCAGAGAGGATGTGTTGAGGCTCCAGCACCAAATACCTTTCAGCTGCCCTCCCAGGGCCTTTCTGGTGCTGGACTCTGCCCAAGGGCCTCGCTGGCACTGGCCGGAGTGGTCTGCCTGCAAGAGGGAGGAGGAGATTAGGAGAACTATTAAAACCGATGCACAATTCCCATGGAGTATTAAACATCCACCACCTTATAGCAATATTTTAAAGACTCTTTAGCAGTTCAGGTAAATATTGATCTTTAATTCTGCTCTGACAGCTACCTGGATTATGCCAGCTCCAACTAGTTTTCTTCCAAGTGGAAATCTTTGTGCAGCACTTTGCACTCATGAGTGATGTCTGCTCTGTGCCACTCCTTGCTTTACTTTCTGCTCAAAGCATTAAGTTACATGAATTAGTGAGTTAAAACCTGTACCTCTGTCAGCATAGCAACATGACTCCTCATGTATTGTAATCCTATCCTTATTATTAATATCATTATCCTGATTCCAAGCAAAATAAAAGCAAAGAAAGCAAATTACACTTGCCCAGGAAACTGAGATGGTGTGATCATTACAATGAAGTCCACAGCAGAATCATAGAATCATAGAATCACCAGGTTGGAAAGGACCCACTGGATCATCGAGTCCAAAAGAGAAAGAAACAGGACTTTCAGTATAGTACATATTTATGCTCTGATCATCAAGTGGGTCACAGAGTCAAAAATCCACGTCAGAAAATTAACGAAATGTATTGCGTCACCTTTATTCATCCGTAGTCCATCACAATCACATCAGAGAAGATCTAACCACCACTTGATGGACGCAGCCAGCAAGTATTGTGGGGTTGTTCATTTCACCATTATCATTTCTCAACTATGTCATTTCATGACAAAACATGGGAGCGGGCCAGGATATTATAAAGCATTTTGAAAGCTAAATGCTGAAACACAACAGCCTGTGACCTCCTTGTCTCTCCATTTCTCCACGGTATTGATCCAAGGTTCCAGCCTTGAAGTACATCTACAGTTTTAACTCCTGCTCCTCCCCTGCATTACCTCTTTTCGATGGGTTTCATGGCCTTTGATTGCACCGTTCAGTGTGTCCTAAGGTCAACGCAAACTACCTACAGGTGGAAAGCTAGTTTGGACTTCTGCTCCATCAGCTCTCGGTATCTGCTGAGGCTGCAAAGAGCTATCCTGGTTAATTCCAGCTGGGGTAGGTAACACGGTGTGAAAGCAGAGCCACTTGCCAAGGTGCCCCTGAAACTTCAGGCTATTTCTAAAGTTACTCCTCCAGGCAATGCTGAGGCACATCACTGACACTGCTTGGGCAGAACAGAGACATGGGAAGTGTCACCATCTCCATGGGGGTAATCTGTCTCACTGTTGCACTTCTGTGCCTGGTTCCTTGGGCTTTTCATCCATATTCTTCTCCTTCTTATTACTTGTGTTGGGGGGTGCAAAACCCAAACTGGAATCTTTGACTGCTAGGAGGCCTCCATGATGCACAGCTCTGGAGCTGAAGGGCAACTTCAAACATGCAGCCCAAATAGCTGTGAGTTAAATCCAAGGCACAGTAGGGAAATTATAAATAGCTCTGGTTTCCTTTCACACCTCTTCTATGGCATCTCTGAGCACCCTCTCACTTATCAGTAACCGAACACTTCTCTTTTTATTACCTGATGAAGGTGAGAAGTAACTGATCAGAGATAGAGCTCATGTTTTACACATGAAAATGGGCAAAACAAGCTAATTAAATGGGAAGTATTGACATTTATTTAGGTTTTCTTCAATTACAATTCTACCACGGTTACGTTTTATAGGTAGGTATGGTTTTCATCAGCAAGGTTTTAAATGCCATGATTTGTCAGGGATGAAGAGTTTTACATAGATCGTTCTTGAAGCTAACGAAATGTGCAGTGGTCAACATCTACAGCTGCTAAGAGCCTGATACTAGTGTGGAAGGGATGGGATGTTTACACCAAGAAATATAATTCTTTTAAGAAACAGAAGTGATTAGTCATAAAATATATAATTATCCTAACTCATACGCTAGTCATTTAAAAGACCAAACCAAAGCTGTTCTAATTAAGATAAATTACCCTCCCATTCAAGTATTCAAATATATTTCTGGCAGAAAAGTAGGTTTAACTCACTCTTCTTTTACAAAGGTGATAGCATTCTCCAGAAATCATTAGTTAGCTCTGCTTCAAAGCATGAGATCAAAGTAAGGCCAATATATATGGATTTCTTTACCCTCTCATTTCCAAATCTTCAGCCAATGCTTACGTGAAGCGTCTAGTCTCTGCTGTCTTGTGGAACACCGAGGACTAAAACGATGCTTAGATAGCATCATAGAATCATAGAATTGTTTAAGTCGGAAGGGGTCTTAAAGATCATCTGGTTCCAACCACCCTGCCGTGGGCAGGGACACCTCCCACTGGATGTTTGACCCATCCAGCCTGAACTTGAACACCTCCAGGGATGTTCATGGATGGGAGAAATCCATGACTTCTCTGGGCAAGCTGTTCCAGTGTCTCCCCACTCTTACAGTAAAAAAAGTCTTCCTAATATCTAATCTAAATCTCTTCTCTTTTGGCTTAAAACTGTGCCCCCTTGTCCTATCACTGCGCTCGGTGATACAGAGCCCCTCCCCAGCTTTCCTGTAGGCAATACTGGAGTTGTTGTGGAGTCTCATGATATCCTGCAGCTTCAGTATAAAGGAAAAAAAAGTCTTTAAATTAGAAGAGAAAAAGAGGAAAAAGGATTGACTACTGCCTTAAAATCCAGCAACGGGCTAGGGAAAGAAATAACTGGGGTCCTATCCCAAGAGTGCCTAGAAAAGCTGAGGACATGAGCTGGGATGTAAACCAAGGGTATGGTCAACAGGAGAGCTTCGTACATTTTTCTAGGCACGCTAAGAGGAAGGAGTGCCTTGGCTCTCCCCTTCTGTGCCGCCCACCCCACCTGTGGCTCAATGGGAGAGGAAAGGTGGAGAAGAAGAGCTGCTGAACCTGCTTCGCTCCCATGCTGGGATCCATGCAAAAAAAAACCAAACCAACAGTTCCAAAGCCTGACAGAAAAGCATTATGGGCTAAAAGAGCTGTGCGAAGTGGTGCAGACAGGGTTTTGTCTGACATTTAGAAAGCTCAGGTTTAATCTGTGGTTTTTTTTGATACGCTATTAACGGGATGGAGTGTCTTCATGTGATTTGGGAGGGTTTCATTGCATTTATGAAGCGAGTTATGTGACAATAAAGAAAAAAAGTGTCAAAGAGATGAGAATGTGTGATTGTATCTATTTTATGGAGAGCAGCATTAAAAAAATAGCCCTTCAGTATTTAATGAAGTTCTCTTTGAGTTCAGTTTTAGGACACACATTATGCAGTCATGAAAACAGGACTTGAAGATTAAGTGGGATTTTAAGTGGTGTATTATTATCTGATTTGCATTTAAATTAGTTGAATGCACATATAGATAGTCTGGAGACAGCCGCTACTTTCTCTTCTGCATTCCAGAAAAACACCTTCAAAAAATCAGGCCCTGCATGCCCTTCAGACCTTGGCTAAAGCGTAACTGGGGGGGAGGTCTCGTAGGCTATGAACTGTAGCAGAACAAATCCCTTAACTGCAGTTTTACATGGTAAGTTTTGCTGTTACAAGGGGAAAATATAAATATTTTCCAGCATTTTCTGGTTATTTATATGGCAAAGATGAGGCAACATTTGGCAGCAGCTCATTGGATCACGAAGGTCTGAGAATGAGCACCTGGAGTCATTTCACTGGGGATGGATGTTGGCCCTGCTGCACCTGGCACTGAGTACTGTCTGGTCACAGTGGGATTAAATTAACAGCTTCTACGAGAGGTATCACACATACAAGGTCTGCTTAAATAAACCACAGTATGAGATGTGTAAAAGAAGCTCTAGATCACCCAGACCATGACCGGCCAGCAAATAATTGGTTTGCTAGTGTTTGCCTCCATAGATTTTACCTGGGGCAGAGGGGTTCCCAGCATCTCCCTTGTAAAAGCACCTTCTCCTAAGGGATGTTTTTCGCTTAATCTCCTTCATCCTTCCGTTTTTCGGTTTCCTTCCACCACCTCTCATTACATTTATCTGAATTCTCATTAAAAGTACATCCTTCTTTTCCATACAGTGAAACAAACAGACGTGGTTTTATTGAATAATTAATAAACTATCTTTTGGCTCTTTTATGACAGACTCTTCTACTTCAGGAGAAGCAACTGTTCACTGTTCTTACCTCTGACAAATGCTGCACAGACTGGCACCTCTGCTCTCCCTGGCTGGGCAGCAGCAACCTGGGAGAGGAAACCCCGAGTAATTGCACAGCCACAGCGCTGCCCTGTTCCCACTCGCTGACACAGGATGCTCACGTGGGAGGAAGCCATATCTCCTGATCTCTTCTTTAAAGCTGGGATTGCCTTGTGAAAGATGTATAAAGACTCTTGCAAGCTGCATCGCCACAGTACTGGACCAGACCAAGGCAGTGGCTATGGCAGGGCCATGCTGAATCCCCGTCCAGCCTGGCCATGCATCAGCTCTCAGGGATGCAAGGTGCAGGCAAGCGCAGAGGCAGAGCTTTAGGAAACATTTAGACACTCTCAGTGCCCATACTCAAGCAGCATTTAGGCTCATGGTTCTAGATATAGGTGTGTAGATACCAATTAAATCTTTCCCTTCCCACAGGGAAGAAGGTGCTGTAGCACAGCGTGTCAGTGCCGTGTGCTGCAAGCCTATCTCCCAAGCAGCTCCATAGCTCAGTACTGCAGAGTGGCCTGTCTGCTCTCTTTGCTCTGCAGTTATAATTTTACCCTGTTTTAAGACCTTTTGAACCACAGGAGAAGCCTGCTTGAGCAAAAAGCAGCTTGCTCCTTGCTTCGAGCTACAGCCTGGTCCAGCCAATACCTGCCCTTGCCTCTCACATGTGCTGGAGTGAGAGAGGGGCTCAACTCCTCTTTTCCTATGGCTGGTAGAATATTACTTTTTGTATCACCATAAAGCAAAGCTTTGGAGCAAAAGGGTTTTTCCTTGTCTCTCTCCAATGAGCATTAAGAATAGGCTCCAGCTTCCTGCTGCTGGGCATGAATATCACAGACCTTTATGCCTTCTTACCTTGGCCTCAACTTCAGTTATTCCGTTTAATTGGCAAGTTCTGCAGATGTTTCGCAGGACATCAGAAAAGACTGTGCACATACCGGATATAAATTCTTTTGAGGGGCCTTGTTATCTTTGCTAGAGTTCTTTTGTTCCCTTTCCTTGCCGGGATCAAACATTCACTCAGATGGAAATCCCGTGGTCTCTGCAAGGCAAAGCTTTATGTGTATTGTTAATGTGTGAGGGAGGCTGGTGTCACATTTGCTTGATCCTTCCACGCTACAGCAAGTCCCTCCTGTAATACCTTCTGTAGTTTTTATCATTATGCAGCTTAATGAAACTCAATGACCTGATGCTAAAGAAGCTTAAATCTGTTCATACTGCCTTCTTGCAGATTCGCCTGTAGATGAATAAAAGACCCCATTTTTAGGTCCATACTTACTGACGTGCTTTAAACTCATTCTTCATTACTTACAGCAATAAGCTTGTAGCAATATTCTGCCATTCTCTATGTCTGTGAAGGCAGAAGGTCCCTACAGCTCTCCCCCAGCAGCTGGAGGCTGATGCGCTGCTGTAACCAGGACCAGCCTCGGTGTTCACGTTGCACCAGAGATTCTCCTCTGGCGCTTGTTATCAGACTCATGCATTTCACAGGAATCCTGCCTGCCCCTGCCAGCAGCAACGCGGTTCTGTTCTAACAGGTCAGTGCCCGTCACATTTCTTTCATTACCTTTTAGCTATTCATTACACCCAGAAGACATCAGGATAGACCTTTCAAGCTCTGGTGTCAGCAGAATGAACAGCAAAGAACAAATGCTAACCAAGCTTAAGCTGACTTTCATTTTCTTTTAGAAAGCCTTCAGAAAGCCTTCTTTTTTCCACTTTCGCTCATGCAGTTTCTCTTAAGCATGGAGGAATATTTAAAAAGTCAAATCTCTATTTTTGGCCAGAAACTTCCAGCCTACCTACACTATTGACTCCAGAAATACAATTTTTTGTTATTCCCCATCTTCCATATCACCATTGAAAGCTGTTGCAGTCCTGAGATCGTTGTATTTTAATGCCGCATTATTACAGGAAGAGTTCAGCAGTTCAGAAAACTCAACACCTAAAACTTGCAAACAGAACTGACAAATTAAAAAACTTGTTCAAACACTTTTTTTATTAGTTAAAAAAAAATATTTCCACAATAAGTAGAGATCCCACGTGCCAGTGCAGATGGATGTGAGACACAGATCAGTGAGTCCAACCAAAACACACAGAGGGAGTGGGTTGGGAAGCCATGAGGGACTGCGGAAGGGGACACTCACCCTGGTACATGGCTGCACTTTACTTACAGTCGGAGGAGTCTGGCTTACATATATTGTATGATTGGTTTATGAGGGAGGTGAAAGGCTACAAGGCTGAATGTAGTTATTCTATGGAGAGCAGGATTTTCATGTTGTAGTGTCAGCTAAATTTCCATGTATGTTCTTGGAATGCTTTCTTTTGAGATAGAAGTCCCTAGGTTGATTAATTGCCTTCATTTTCACCCTATGGGAGAAGACAGACAGGAAAACAGTTAAATATTTCCAGTGGAAAACGTATATAAATAAAAAAAATATATAAATAAAATCAATGCTGGTAGTCATCACATAAAATCCCATAAACAACTACATAACAAGGATTGTATATGGTGGAGAAAATAAATGAATTATCCCTCCCTTCTGGGAACCAGACACACTCCTGCTGTAACTCAGACCTCTGGGGAAAATGAGGGCGTGATTTCAAACATGGCAGAAGTTGAGTTAATGCAGGGCCAGGCTGCCAGCGGCAGGAGTGTCCTGCTTTCTGCTGCAGTCTCTGCCTCCTGCCCTGACGTGCAGCCTGATATTAGCCCTTGGGCAGCCCTGAAGTCAGTTGGATTGGCAGGGTTCATTTTTGTGGCTGACATGGGCAGTGGTGATGGCTAGCAGAGAGTGGTAGGTGCAAGGTGAGACTTCTGGGAGCTTCAGGCACTGTGACAACAGTCTGAGCTTCAGAGAAGCTGAAAAATGGGGAGTTCAGGTGCAGACTAATGCAGGGCTTGTGGAGTAGGCAGCCAAACACCTTAGGACCAAAACTGTAAAGGAATTACTGTGTGAGAAGTGTTTGTCCATTTAAAGCGTCCATGTTAGACAATATGAGGTCATCCTCCCTTTTTCAAGAGCTGACGTTGGCCCAGAAACTGACATTTGACTCAGGGCTTCAAAAGAACATTGCAGAGTTCAAACATTAAAGTAACTAATATACATCTAAAAAAATCCGACTTGTTGTCAAAAAATCTAACCAGTTATCTAAAGCTCCTCTAAAGCATGGCTGCAGTCAGGGAAAAGGTATTCCATGTGATGCTGGGTGTCGTGGCTGCCCCATCCCTGGAGGTGTTCAAGGCTGGGTTGCAGGAGGCTTTGAGCAACCTGATGCAGTGGGACGTGTCCCTGCCCATGGCAGGGGGGTGGAACTAGATGATCTTTACAGTGCCTTCCAACCCAAACCATTCTATGATTCTACATATCCTATTCCTGATAGGACCACAGGATAACATTAACTATTATACAAGTATTTACACCCAAAAAAACACCCCAAACCAAGCAGCAATTTACAGTCTGTCAGATCTGTCACTCACGGCAACGTTTTAGTCCTGAAAAAGTAAGTGCCAAAAGCACAAACCAATGAGCTCAGGTTTGTCAAACAGCTCATGACAACGGGAATATTGATGGGCTTTACGTGTGGTAGAAAGCAAAGGTGAGATTGTCCCGGTGACAAGCAGTAACACAGACAAAGCACACGTGCAGGCTCGAGACCCCGGGGACCGTGGGGAGTCAGGGCTGTGGCATTGCTTACCTCTCCACCGCTGCCTGTGCTTGCTGCTGGGGCCCCCTCTCCCTCCATCCTCGGCTGCTCAGGCGGCTGCAGCGGTGCCAGGTCCTCCTGCCAAGTCACAAGAGAGATGTTTTTCCTTACTGCCACATGCAGAGTCATCGCCCTAATCTTAGACAGACTATTTGAGCAGACTGCGCGAAACGCGTTACACGCAGAAATAAAAAATCGTGTTTAGTAGATGTCAAATATTACTCAAAATCAATTTTTCAGGCAGCTTGGTAGAGCAGATGTCTGAAAAATAAGATTAAATTTCTTACAATCTGGTTTAGGGTCTTTTTCATATGGAAAATCACTTCTTTTTTCTGAAGTTTTCTTTCCTGTCCCTGAGACCAAACAGGAGTTTGACTCCTTTGGTGTGAAGAAATTTGAGAGGAACAAGTAAATTTACCTGGAGTAGGACAGATTATGCCTAGCCTTTCCCTAAGGAGTCATTGCATAGAATAACTAATACTAACTTCATGTATAGCAGCATTGTGGTAGCACTACAGTCATGCCTCGGATAAAATTTCATTATCAAAGGATAAGCTTCCGTTTGTGTCTGAAATCCAAGAATTTTCATAAGCACTTTGGGCTCTTTTAGCTACTCCCTCACATCTTTCAGCTACCTTCCTATTCAAAGAAGAAGATAAAAGACTGTATTACCAGGCAATTATTTTAAATGTGATTTGGGGAGCAAAGACAAAAATCCCGACCATCCTAGATGTGCACAGTGGACAGACAGCAGAAATGCACCTTTGTGGCATCAATCAGCAAGAGCAGGGGGAAGCAGAAATAGTGAGACCTCTATAGTCCAGCCCCAAATCACCAGAGAACTCTACTAAAATGACAAATCTTCTCTATATCTTATAGGATTGTCTTTAAAATAACAAATGCTTTCAATTTAAAGTATAGTATGTGCAGAAATGATAGTCCATAAAATATTCTGAAGATCAGTTTTAAAGCACTGAAAATGCACTGAGCCAGTCAGAGTTCAAGGAGTGTCTGGATGATGCTCGTAGTCATGCTGTTTAGTTACGTGCCCTGTGAGGGGCAGGGAGCTGGACTTGATGATCCTTATGTATCCCATCCAACTCAACATATTCCATGTTTCTCTTCTATGATTCTATTCCCTTTGAGCACACATGCCCAGCAGCATCCTTGAGTTTTCATTCTCTTTTCCCTTATAAAATCAGAGCCACTATAGCAGGAACCTGAGACACATACATCACATAAAGGGAAAGTGAATTTTGCATGGAAAAGGGATATATCATTCGAATCTCAATTTTTCGGAAACATGAAGCCACCACTTTCTCTGGTGCCACTGCTGATGTAGTGCAAAGAAAATATCCCTGTCAAACCTACTGTAAACAGAACTTTATGCTCCCTGTCTTTTGCAGAACTCCACTCTTCATTTTGGCGTGTCTTTGTTTTCCAGTCCAGTCCCAACTGTTCTCCACGGTAGAACAACCTGCTGCTTTTGGGACTGAATTAGAGAAGAAGAGGTGATTTGAAATAAAAAGGGGAAAAAAAAGGATATATTTCACAGAGTAACATATCTATAAGGTAAATCCCGTGAGAATTTAAGCTGAAAACTGGACTTCAGATCCATTTTTGGCATGAAGGGGAGCCAGGAGATGGAAGCACCACAACCTGTTTGTCCTGCCATAGGCCTCCTGCTCTCCATGTAAGCTGCTGTAAGAGATTGAATATTAGGACAAATTTCTTTCCTGAAAGAGTGATGAAGCATTGCCACAGGCTGCCCAGGGAAGCGGTGGAGTCTCCATCACTGGAGGTGTTCAAAGAACACATAGATGTGACACTTCGGGACACAGTTTAGTAGGCATGGTGGAGTTGGGCTGACGGGTGGTCTGGATGAGCTTCGAGATCTTTTCCAACCTTAATGGTTCTATGTTTCTATGCTTCTATGACATCAAATTGTTCATGTTGCACACACCAACTTCTGGTTTCCAGCTCCTGCAGGGACCTGCAGCTCCAATGAGCCCACCTAGTTACAGCCTTTTTGAAAGAAGTAAACCCTTGATGTCAGCAAACAGTGCTCCCTGCTTTGCATTTACGGAGACTGACCTGGCCTTGGGATCCAGTCTGTGGCTTCAAAACACTTGATGTGCATATAGGGCTGTATAAAGAGAACTACACCCTGTAACTTAAAAATGTACATTAGGTTAAAGGAGGTAAACAGCTTCAAATTGTATTTTAAAGCTTTATGAGCAGGTTTTTTGACTATTAGGCAGAAATAAAAGAAACCTGCAATGCAAGGCAATGACAATAGCTGCAACAGCCGGTGCTTTGTAGCATTTTTGCCCATGGGGTTACCACCTGCCACGTGAACCGGTGAAGGTGAAACAAAGGTGAGAGCCTAAGGCACGGAGCTGCACTGGGAAAACTGAGGGATAGCCCCTATGAACACAAGTGCAGTGCCCCCCACCTTTCTAATGGGAACGACCACCTATTCCTCTTGCGAGAGGGGAGCTCAGCTCTGGTGGGTGCAGAAACAGCCACAGAAAAGGGGATCCATTCCTCAGACACTGCATTTGAGAGCAATGGATGGGCTGAAGAATCCCTGTTTGGCTATTGTGCTGCTTGTTATATCTCTTAAATCCTTCTCTCTGCCAAGACTCTGCTCCAGAAGGATAAAAGTGACTCATCCATCTATTTTTAGAAAGGGAAGCAACCATGTTTCTGGAGAATGTTCGTAAACTGTGGAGGAACCAGCACAATCGCAGGATGAAGAGGTGTCAGGCTGTGCTAGGGACATCTTCTCACAGCCTTTTTCTCACGCGCTTCCCACCCTGCCCAGAATAGCCAGCATAAGATGAGGAAGAGCTGCATTCTTCAGCTGGGTGTTACCTGGCTGGGGATTTTGGTGGCTTGTCAGGGAAGAAATAAGCAGAGAACCATGAGATGTTAAGGGATGAAGAGCCAGAAATCCCTGGGTACCATCCCTAGCTACAACACTGACTGACAGTGTGATGCTGGGCAAGAAAGCAAGGGTGAAAAATCCAGTTTCTTTGGAGGACACCAAGAACTCTTACATTTTTTTAGTGTTCATCTGCTCAATAAAAGGCATAAAATGTTCTAAAGCAAAGGCATGTTGCAACCACGAAGTAATTAGTAATGCTCCACTTGCTCTGAAACAGGAGGCACAGTTTTTGCCCTCTCAGAAATGTTGTCTTAACAGAAGTATTTAAAATGAGAAATACTGACTTAGTTTGCTATGGGCTGCTTTCTTCAATTTTTTTTTTTTGCGGGGGGGGGAGATGTTTGAATCTTTTTGCCCAGAGAAGAGAGGAAAAACTAAGTAGTTGAACATAATAGTTAAGTGAAACACAAGACATTAAAATTCATTACAGGAATAAAATACAGGTTTTAAAATATTATATAGATATAAAAAATGTATTTGTATATAGAATATATATGACATAGAAGATTTATGATATATAAAATACAATATTTCTCTAAAGTTATGAAATATAGTTACATATTCAGATATCACCAATAAAAAATTCAACAAATCAGGACCTGCCTTTTATAAAAATATTCCTACACAATGTTAAGAGGTCTTAAATAGAGTGCACTATAGGCTTGAATATATTTGTAAAAGCCGACATTAAAGGTCCACAGATTTTGGGTGAAAAAAAAAAGTTAATGGCAATTTGATTATTCAGATTTCTCTGTTTCACAGGTTCTATGAAATTCCCTTTTTCAGCTCAGTGACAGTGCTGTATGTTCTACTGTCTGAGTCCATAGAGGAAATGGAATTTATATTTTTATCCATAGTATGTTATAGGCCAATGTTTTGGGGTTTCTTTTGCCATCCCCCCAAATTTCTGAGATAAACAGCCTTGTCAGGATTATCTTCCTTATCTAACAGAGAAAGTACACAGAGTCTAAATGTTGGATACTGAAACATTACTCAGCAAAATCTCAACAAATTCAGTGGTAGCAAGATTTCTTTTATCGTCATTATTATTTTAACGCTGTAGAGGAGACCAGACACTGGCAACCTAACCGACTACAAATTTAACAGCCCACAACAGGACATCAGTTGCATAAGGCAGAGAAATGTTGAGTCTCCTGTAATGTTCTTGACCTTGGGCACTGGAGCAAAAGCAATTCTACTTGGCGGTATCCCCAAACCACTCCCTTGTAAGCCCTCAGGCAGTCTGACAAGTCCTATGGATGGGCTGTCCTGGATGGGTTTTGGGCAGAATGTGCTTGGAGTGATGCTGACAGCTCTGACTAAGAGGTCAACCTGTGATTAAAGCAAGCAAACCCACCAATGGGACAGACAGACAACTATGTGGCTTTGTCCTGCCTACAAATTCAGATGGACTCTTGGGATAGCTTTGTTTTCATCCAGCTCACAGCCAGACTCTCTTAGGTTTTCCTGGGGATGCTTATACAAATAACACATATATAATAATATTTACATTATAATCCTACGGGATTACTGGGGTACAGCCTTCAGCCATGGAGCTCACTCACAGTCTTGTAGACTTCATGGCTTCACCAGCGCTGTTAACATCTATTCTGAATGTGAAAAATGTATGTCTGGATGCACTAATGAGACTGAGAGGGAAGCACACAAAACATGCTCATTGGCAGAGTATCCCTTTCCACGCTGCTTTTCAGTCTTCCCAGCTCCATGGGGTGCAGAACAGTAGGACTGGGATACATCACTGCATCAGTGAGGTACAGTGAAGCTTGAATACACAGGATAAAGCTTGAATACAGAAGGGAAGAGTTTCAACTATTAATTCTACTTAATTGTAAGCTAGTTTGGCTGTTGATTTCCCTGCTCCTCCTGCTTAGCATCTCTGCCCTCAGTGGCTTCAGATGCTCTTGGTTGCTTTCTCTTATATGACACTCACCCTGCCCAAATTAACTTAAACAGGGAGGTCACTCAACAGTTTCTGTTTCTAATGCCTTCAATGCAAATGCATTACCGTCAGTGGTGTTGCAGGGTTTAAGCAAACAAAATTAAGGCCATGGATGTCAAAGGTTCATATTCAAAATGTGCAGTGGTTATGAAAGCAATTAGCTGCGGTACGGGCATGGTACACGTGTGCTAGATCAAGCACAGAGAGAAACGATGTGATCCAACGAACGCACCCAACGGTTGCACATAGCTGACAACTGCTCAGATAATTAATGGAGTGAAATAAAAAAGCTCAAACCCAATTCAAAATGACAGCCATGAGCTAAAGCATTTAAAAACTGGCAAGGCAAATAGATCTAAAGGGAAGATCTAGGTGGAGGGTGTAGGAAAGCATCAGCTACCGGGGAAATTCCTCCAGTCCCCGAGGGACATTTTGTGAGAGAGTGTGTGTGTGTGTAAGTACACGCACTTGTCGCCAGCCATGTGGTGTCTGCAATGCAGCAAACTTTGTGCTGTGTCATGCAGACGAAGAATTAATCCTCTTCTAAGACAAGGATGTTTAGTGGGTGGTTATCTCACTGAAAGTCCACCCCAGGGACTGAGATAGGGGCAGATCCACAGGCAAAACAGTATTGACGGGTCTCATTCCTTCGCACATCAGAAGAACTGTGGAACATTTATACCCTTCATATATTTTTTCCTTAATACTTAAAACGTGCTCCAAACCAGTCAACGCTTTGTTGTACTCGGTTAGCAGTGACCAGGCCAGTGCCAGAGCCCTGACAGGTGGTGCCGATACTGCTCAAGGTTGCCCTTGTCTGGAGCTTGACACTCCCCTGCAGGCACAGAGCTACTTCAGCCCCGCGTCCTTCTGCCTGGCTCTGAGCACTCCCACTGAGGACAGCAAGAAGCAGTGGGCTGCCAACCGCCCCACGTGTCTCCACATTTCAGTGCCTTCCATATTCCGCGAAGGACTGGATACTCCCCATGGCCAGGATCGTCATCTGATACACCCCTGGAGCTCAGCCACCCCGCAGCTGCTGCCCCGAGCAAAACTTAACCCAGAATCCTTAGACTTCCCCACTCCTTCCCAGTATGTGTCTGCCACTGATCCCAGCTGTCAAATACACAGATTAAATGTCAACAAGCTCTCCATAATTGATATTAATACTGGGAACGCTGAGCTGGGGACATGCCTCCTAGGCCACTCAGCTCCCCAGATTCGAGCCATCCTGTAGCGCTGCTCAGTGCTCACCACAGATCCACACAAATCCCCTGGTGTTTGAATGACCCCTCCATAAAGCCAGCAGGGAACAACAGTGGAGATAGTTGAAAACAGTAATAAGGCAATTGCTCATTGCAATTAAAAAGGAGGAAGACAGGATGGAGCATGAGCAAGTCTCAGGACTGGATGCAATAGCACCTTCAGACTTCAAGGGCTGAAACACTTGTGTGTAATTTCAGCATTGCAAGATTTTAACAGTAGGCATTTGGGGTTTTTTAACCACCAAACATTATCACTCTTCTTAATGTGTCTGCAATGGGTCTCTCAAATGCACTACAGTGCCCGGTGCTGCTCTTGGCAGCCTCTGGCTCTGTTTCCATTAGCAAATTGCAGACCACAACAGGAGCAGATCTGGACAGAAAAGAGCTGGTGCCAAGAGCCCAGCAGAACCCCTCTGCTCCTTTCAGGGCCTTCACTCCGCAGCAGCTCTGGCCCCGTGGCCATTGACCATTAGCAGCTGGGATGCACTCAGTGCTCCATCTTCCATGTCATTGCTATCCAAAAGCTGCCCAGTGGATGCTGCTGGAGTATGGTGAGTGGGAGTGAGTGGAAGATTGGCCTAAGTAGAGTTGACAACCCCACTCTTTCACAGAAACAAACATTTTTCCTGAATTTATCTGTCCTGTGACTTCTTTTGCCTTGCTTTTCTCCTCCCATTTTCATTCCACTTCCCACCTCTAGTACCAGGCATGACACCAGGATATTGTACCCAAAGCAGTTACCTGGCTCTCTGGCTTTGTCTGCCCTTTGGTGTGGGACACACTCCACTTTTCTATTTCTTGATCAATCCCCATTTTAACTCTAAGCAGGTCAACATTGACGGAAGACACCAGAAAGACAGTTCAGATGCTTTAACCCTCTGGAAAACTCCTGGCTTGTATGTATTACCTGCAGTCTGTATAACCCAGAACCACCTACAGGATGGAGGAATCGCTGATTTTCTAAGGGGCTGTTTGCACAAGGATGGAAACAGATAATATCAGCTGGTTTGAGCTGTGAAATTACCACCTGTAAGTGGTAGCTCATTAGCCTTTGAGGGAGGGCTCTCACTTAGGACTAAGTGGGAAGAGGATTGCTGCTGTTCAGTCCTTGCTAGAAGCGGGGACAGGTCAGTATCTGCAGGACAGATTCCTACTGTCAGCAAATTCCTAGTTCTCCTGGTTCAACCACTCCACACTCAGCCAGTCAAAAGGTAGGAGGGGGTAGTCTGGCCTTGTGGAATTAAGACTCGCTGCACTCCTACAGCCTAATTGCTATTCCCTGTGGGAGTAGAGATTAATCTTATCCCAAAGGCTTAGCAGAACTTCTGTATCTGCCCTTTTCACATGCTTTCAGGAGGACATTTTACATCACTCATAACTGCTGTTCTCCTCTTTTGTTAGGCTATTCTCTCAGGGTTTATATGGTGTGTAGAAGTTTTGTTTCACATCACAATGTGTTTACGTGCAGGTCAGGAAATTCATCAGCCAACTGTCTGAACAATTAAAGCAATTTTGGCTGGCCTTGCTTTGCTTTGATTCTGGGTTTGGGTTTGTGGTGACTCATCTAGCTCGTGTCGCTCTCCACCCCATTGACCGCAGCTCTCTGAAGAGGGGAAGTGCAGCCGGGCTCACTAAAGAGCTGCCAGATATTAGCCTCATGGACTGTACAAATCGTTGCTGTTTGCTACCAGCTGCTGAAAGCATTTTCTGTAATGATCGACTTTGCCTTCACCCAGGGAGCTGTTGTGCTCCTTCTGCCTCTTAATCCCCTCACCTGAAGTGACCCAGTTTTTCAAATTCGGCAGGGGGACAGAGGATGCCTTGTCTGAATCTGGCTTAATCCGCGCACAATTTGTGACGCAGCTTTTATCTACAATCACTTGGTTGTTGTCAAAATCAGCACAAAGCAGGGCATGAGGGTCAGGTGCTCTGCTGGGACGGGGCATTGCCAGAATTGCTGCTACTCGCTGCTGCCAGGGCCAGGGCCAAGGCTCTGTGTTGCATAGGCACCAGCCAGGTGTAAAGACAAGCAATGAGCTCTGCTCCTTTCACACCCCAGAGCTCCGACTCCGGCTAGATGCTCGCTGGCCTTGTTTCTGCTCAAAGTCCCTGCAAAGAAACACTTTTCTACCTTCATATGAGAAGGTGGAGCCAGACTCGTGCCAGCAGTGCTCACTGATAGGATGGGACCAATTCGATTAATGTGTCCATCTGAACACAAGAAAACATTTCTTTATTTTTTTTCTTTTTTTTTTTTTACTGTGAGGGTGGTCAAATGCTGACACAGGTTGCCCAGGGACATTGTCGAGTCTCCATTCATGGAGATATTCAAAATCCAACTGGACACAGTCCTGGGCAACCTGCTCTCGTTGACCTTAAAGGAGAAGGACTAGATGATCTCAAGATGTCCATTACAAATTAAATTCTGTGACTAAATATTAAGCATTATGTAATAATATTAAGCATAGTATAAAAGGAGATACTGATGAAAACCTCTCACTGAACAGGTAAAACCACCAACTATAAGCATTTGCACACACTTGTGTAATCCAAAGACAACTCTTCTGTCCTGTCCATTACTGAAGACGCAAACATACCTTTTTTACAACTCCTGTAGTAGCCACGATGGTCTCTGCTCCTTCTACAGTCTTGTTTGCCACTGTGTTCACGCTGGCTACTACAGCTTCTCCCACCACATTGGCCTGCTCTTTGGTCTTCTCGGCAACTGGAATTTCAACAAAAGCAGAAAGTCAATAAACCAGGCACTGCCAAAACACTGTTAAATTCACTGGGATAGCAAAATGACTGCATCAAGGCAAGTGAAGACTGGCCCCGGCACAGTCCTTATTTCGATTTTCTGTGTGAGATCACACCTGAATTTAGATCCTGAGGGCTCGTGTCACTGAAAATGCTGCTAAGAGGGCAACACTGTAGCCTGTCAGTCTTTGTAGGCAATTGGAGAATGAAAAAAAATCACTGTAAGATACTATGAGACAATTGTGCAAATGAGGTATTTTGCATTGCAGACTGGATATGCCCAGTCTCTGGGTACCTTCTGTTTGATTTAATACACCTGGGTAGGGAAAATAAAACAGTTTTGTCATTAAATACTCCAGGAAAAGGATCCCTTCATCTCTCTTCCAGGCAGTTCAAAAGGCTGCCCAGCCTTGGAGCTTGGGATACTCTGGAAGATTCCTTAGGGTCCCTGAATCTGTGACTGTCTGACAGGAGACTCTCAAAGACCACAGTTTTGGCCTGAGAGGAACTGGTGTAAGTAAATCCCCTCTGCATGCTGGGCAGCACTCTTGGCACTATGCAATGTCTAAACTGCTGTGAAACACCTGAGACTGACTAGTATTTCTTCAATTTTGTTTGACCTCCTCTACTGATTAAATATTTTCTCCCATCCATGTGCATTGCAAATGCCAGACTCCGAACGTCTTTATCAGAGGTCCCGCAAAACATCACAGATTTCCACATCACTCTCAGGGCTGTGCTCTTACCTGAAGTCACACTTTGCACTACGCCTTCCTTGGTTTTGGTACCTGTAAAAGGAAACACATAGTCCATCAGTGCTACCTGGCAAAGAACCCTCTTGTTTCTGGACGTGGATGGCTTTCTGTTCTCACTAGATGCAGTGGGGAGACCCGGTGCTGTCGGCACCTCCTGCTAAGACACAAGACATTTTTAGAGCCGGCATGAGGGTCCAGCTTCCTTCCTCAGTGAAGTCAATGAGTACCTTTGTGTTGGGAGCTGGAGAACTTCAACCATAAATGGTCTGGAGGTGCCTAGACCTGAAAAATCCTGATTATAATGTGTTTAAGTAGGAAAAATTGTCCCTGAAATATTTCCAGAATGAAAACAACAGTTGAGTGTAGGTACATCAATGTTAAGCGAACTGTAAAAATGAATGTTTATTAAGTGACCTGGTGAAGTCTCACCCACTTCAGACTTTCAAGATGTGAAGTCCCAGCTGTGACTCTCCCTTGCCTTACAGCAGGTCATTTAAAGCCTAGTTCTATATGTCTAATAAAGAGTCTGGAGAAACTTGAGGCTGAATTTACAGAACACCACGCTGCTACTACATACCTACCTACCAGATTTCCATTTTGGTGCCTCAGCCTGCTCACAGAGATACACAGAATGCAGATGGTTTTATCTCAAATTATGAAAGTACACCATACGTATGCTTATACTATAATTTATCTTGCTGGTCTCAAGGCAGAAAATCTTACAGGATGCAAGGGCATCCAGTCTGCAACACAAGTAGTCCATTGCAACACGGGTAGCCCTCGTGTGATAATTCATCTCTGCTGTTTTCCTCCAAGCTTGAAGTGATAAGCTATGCATCCCTTCTGTTGGTATCCTGCAGCATGGATGTCTGATCATACGGTAGATGCGCAGCCCCCATGCTTTTTCACATTACAGAATTAAAGGATAAAATTTATCTCTGGTGGAAGTTAAATAAACACTTGCCAAAAGGTTGCACAAGCCCCACTTTACTATGTTTTGTAAATCATCTGCAGCTATAGCTCTTTCCAGGTTTCCCATACTGGCACAACAAAAGGATTTTTATGGCCAGCTGTCAAAATGATAGAAATAGAGAGCCAGTCAGATCTTTAAGTCCAGAGGTGCTGGAACATCCCTGGGTGTGGTGGGAGAAATCAGCTGCAAACCGCACCTCATTCTCACTAACAGCCTGAGAACAAAACAGGTGCAGTGCCCTGATATCAGCAGATCCAGCCCTGCTCTGTTCTGCCTGATATGTGTTACGTATTATTGAATGTAATTCTCAATTGTTGGTTTATTTTGGTGGCTGTAACGGTTGCCTGGGTCAGAACAAAGCTCTTCTATTACAATGTGCCCTCAACACTACTCTCCACCCTTCTGAACTGTGTTCAATCTCAAGAGATGAAATCTTTGTGTTTTATACTTGTTACTGCTGTAAATTGCAGTTTCTAATGCTGCACATGATACGTGTGCATGGCTATAAACTGGCTTTAATGATGATGCCTATGATATACAAACGTGTACAGAAGCACAGCAGTGAGCAGAGTCTCAGGCCATGAACACGGGCTCCTGAATGGCCCACTGTACAATTCAGACCTCATCCTGCTTCAGCATCCCTCCCGATGCCATTAATAAGACTGCCAAAATATTGATTTGACGTACAAGGTCTTCTCACATCAGACACAGCTGTTCAAGCTTAGCCTTTCTTTCCTGTTCTTTTTTTTGGTCAAAGAATAGTTGTTCAGTAAGCAAAGCGTATAGTTTTCTGTACTAGTCTCCATATGCTCCAGTTTTGCTGTAAACATTCTTAGTGAAACAAGAGCTGTACTATACATTTTTTTACCAGACTTTTGATTTAACATGACTATCTGGTCTTGATTCTTTTGCAGGGGTGTGGGTGGGCACCACATTTTCTGATAGAAAATCATTCCAGAAAGGAGGGATGCAGGCAGAAGAAGAATAGCCAAATACATTTCGCAACAGAAGCAATGGCAGCAGTCAGTGCCACTGCCGCAGCTTGGGAAGAGCTTGCCTCATCTCCCTAACTCACTCTCCTGACCACACCCAATGACTCAGGCTCAGCATCCATTATGCACCAGATGAAATCCGACCTTCCGGCGCATACCCTTGCCAGCAACCCGCATCTGTTGAATCGGAAAGCAATCACCTGATGCTCAATCTCATTTCACTCATTAGTCCTCGCCTGCAGTGGCTTGTGTACACAGAATTAAAAGTTCATGCATCCTGCCTCTTCGGAGTGCTGTGAGTCATCCGCAAGAGCTGTGGTGTTGAAAGGGTGTGACCAAGGTGGTGGAGTACTGTGCAGTGGGAAGGGTTGTTGCAGAATCCTAGAATCATAGAATAGTTAGGATTGGAAGGGACATTAAAGATAATCTAGTTCCAACCCCCCTGCCATGGGCGGGAACATCCCACTACATCAGGGGGAAAAGGATATTATGTACGTAGAAAAGGATATTATGATGTGCTGCAAGTCCTGCAGGAGTTCATGCTGGAATCATTTCATTTAAGTAGAGCTTGTTGCGTTGGGGCTTTCTGTGACATGCATCATTGAAAGCCATTTCAGAACTAGAAGTGCGTTCTTTGTTGAGGCTTCCTGAACTACAGTATTAAACAGTACTAATGACCTTATTTATACTCAGTAGTCTGATGCAGCTTTGCATTAGCTTCATTAATTAACTTCACGATGACTTATTTCCCTACTTAAACCAAATAAAAAAGACAGCCCATCGAATCAACTTCTGGATACACATTAACTGTGCAAGAACCCACAGCCACTTCAGTATACGCAGTTACAACGCAAGAAGAGGCTGCGAGGCTGTGATTTTACTAAGTGCAAAGGTGGCCCATGCTACAGGACTTTTGTCTCTTTCTGCACCCTCTCCTGTAACCCTACACATGGGGCAAGCCAGGCGGCAGCGCAGGAGCCCCCCGCGATCGTGACTGCCCCAGCGATGGCAGCATCTCCAACCAGCCGCGCTGTGAGCCGCATTGCAGGGCTGGCACAGGAGGGAGGCACCTCGGGATCTGGCACTGGTTGGGGGAACAGAACTTGTGTGGCTCAGAGAAGAGGGACAAAATGGCCACAGAGCCCAATGACACCGTCCGCTCCTGATGGATGCCTCTAAATGCGTATTTTTTAGTCCTGGGGCAGCAGCAAGTGACTCACCAGACTTGGTAGCTGAGCCCAGACACCTGGAATCCTCCTTGGAGAGTCAGTGAGAAGTTAACACAAACCTGAGTAAAAGTCAGAGACCCACTTCATCCACCCTAGGCTTTGGTGTTCACCCTCACCCCACTCCTGACTTTCTGAAAAGACCCTCCAGCTTTTACACAAATATTATTTTCTCTTGGCATCACATAATGCTCCAGACCAAGCTGCTAGGATAGTGCTCTGCAAAGAAAGGAGCAAGGAGGGAACAGTTCAGGTCTCTGATTAACCCTTCCTGTGTCACAGAGTGAAAAAAAGTGGCACAGCAACATCCTAATCGCTCCAATTTTAACTGATATACCTGGCCTCCACCGTCTCTATTTAAAAATAAGTTCTCTGAGCTAATCAGCATCTGGCCTTTACTTCTCCTGCCTTTGGAAGGCTGAATATTCTCCAAAGGGCTGAGCATCCCCTGGTGTGCAACAGGAACCAAATCAGCCTCAAGGCAAAGCACTGTCCAGTGCATGACAGGGCAGGAATTTGTGTATTAAAAAAGCAAAACAACAAACCAGAAAAATAACAGGAGAAACCACTTTGTATTCATCTTGATCCTTATTTTATCCTCATTTAATCCTCATTCAGAGATCGATCTTTTAAGAAGGGTTTTAGAAAACTTCACTGAAAAGTTTAGAATCTCATGTGCCCTCATTTCTGTGCAAATATGAAAACCAGGTCAGAGGATGGAGACATACAACACGAACAGCAGAATTACATATAAAAATGTGGAACAATCCTTTCTGGCAATACTCAAATCAGTTAGCAGCTGGAACAGTAGGGAAGACACAATTTGCCACATAGACTTGACATTTCAGAGGCTGGTGTTTTGGTTCCTGTCATTAGTTTAATTAGCAGGGATGCTGTTTATCTTTTTTCTTGCAAGTCAGCTTCAAATTGAAATGTGAGCAGTTACCTGTGTTCATTTACAGCATGCCAAGGCTTAAAATTTCAGGATGAAGACATTACCAGATCTGCTTTGTAACGTACAACATGTATCTGCAGCTATTGTCAATAAGGCTGCTTTAAATATAGTAGCTACGTACAGCTGCGGATGTTGTAGCACGACAGCAGAAAGAGCCCTGCATGCAAACTTTCCTGCTAAGCCCCTCCTTTCTCCCACATGCAACAAACAAAATGCTGTGTGAGGTGCAGTAATCAGTATTGAGAAGCTAAGATTTGGCAGAATTTATTGTATATGGAATATCAGACCACCCAGCCATTTAATCGTATGCAGCAGTGAAGAGAGAAAGTTTTGAGAGTGACCTTGAACGGGGAGGTTTCTGACAGAGGACATTAACTGTGAGAGGTCTCCAGCAGGACATGAGGCGTGCTGTTTTTCAGATCCCATTCTTTGGGCAAAATGAATTGGATGTCTCTTGCAAAGCAAGATTAATGTGCGCATGAGGAATGAAACAGGTCGGTGAACAAAAGAAGGAGTTCAGGATAAAAGGGTATGTTTGTGGGTAAACACACATTTTGCAATCCCTGTTTAGTAACAGTGCTGCTCTCAGGGACCTCCTCAGCATCTCTCTCACAGCATGGAGGTGAGGCAGAGACCGGCAGAGCTTGGATGCTTGGAGAGTGAGTGACTCACCCCGCAAACAACCAGCGAACAGTCATAACGGAAACCTTACACCTGAGCATATGCTCCTTAACATCACAATAATTCTGTCCCCCTTGAAATAGCAGCCGGTACTGTCTAATTTGCAGTTGGGGAAACTGAGGCAGAAGGAGCATGTGGCACCCCAGGCTTACACAACAACTCTGTGACAAAGCTGAGGATGCTATTCAGGTATCCTGCCATTCATTCCCAGGCTTTAGCCACAATATAATTTCCCTGGGGTTTCTCAGGGACAACTTGTGCGGCAGTTCATGCTCAAATGTAGATTGAAAATAGTTCTGTCTTACCTACATACATCACCCCTTCTTTAGTCTTCTCTGCAGCCTCCGTCACTCCCTGCTTGGTCTTTTCTGCAGCAGCTACCACACCTTCTTTAGCAATGGAGAAACCTTTCTTAAAGACATCCATTCTTGACACTTGCTAGGGATGATCCAAGTGAGAGACAGCAGCAAAAAGCACCTCAAGACAGGGACTGCAATATGCACCCTTACCCTCAGTGGATTCTTGGTTTCTCTGCCAGTCTCTGCCTTGCTCTTACTTCTCTGCTGGACGAAGGCAGTGTGGAAAACCTCACAGCCTTTCCCGGTTCTTATTGATGAAGTGCGCTGCAATGTAGCCAATGCCTGTGAACAGCTGATACTGAAATATTAATGATACAGATCTGCTTGGACAGATTTAAGACGGGAGGGGGAGAGGAGGAGGAGAAGGAGGACATTGGTAGGTAAGTGACTGTCTGGAAAATTTCCAGATAGCTAAAGCTTTTAAAATAGGATGCAATGCTCTCACTCAAGGATGCTTTCATGTGAAGAGGGAGACTTTATCTGAAGAGCGGAGTTCCTGAAAGGGCATCTCCCTGAGGCTGCAGCCGGAGGCAAACACAAGCTCTCCTGGGTTCCCAGGGGCTGGAGAGCATGTAAAGCTGGTAGTGTTTGTAGCGAACAAACAGGGTTGGGTTTCTTGGTCTCGCAGTTACCAGAACCTGCCCTGCACAAAACAGTAACGAGAACACTATTTCTAGTAAATACTGAGAGAAAAGAGAATGAGCTAAAGCTTGGTGCTCATGTGAAGGGAGCTGTAAGTCCCACTTGCCGTGTTTGTCAAGTCTGAATGCATTTAGTGTAAATTATGGATTTTGCCTGGCTGCACATCCCGTTACAACGGTTCACTTCTGAAAAATCAGAGGCATGTTGGGGGAAATCCTGTTTCCTATTTGTTTCTCTGAGTTGCTGTGGACAGAGCTCTGCTCCGCCACTGCAGAGTGAGATGACATTTTATACCAACACCATTGCTCAATGTCGACATCTGTGCTGCAGAGCACAGCAAGCAGAGAAAATCATCCAGCAGAGAACTGGAAAGACAGGGAAAACCTTAGAGCTTGCATAGAGACTCAAGGCCTTGAGAGGAAAAAATACCAGAGCATATGATCATTAATCACAGTTAAACCTAATGTGTTTAAAGTTAAAATCAAGCTAAATAATTTTCTAAAGTAGATCCTGAGTGGCCCCAATAAGCTCTTGTCCCATTAAGAAACTGAAATCTAGTGCGAATGTCTGTGAAAGTAACTGCTCGTGCCACAAAATGATTATTTATATATACTTTTTAATAGTGCAGTATCTAAAACAATGGAAGTCATGGAGCATCGGCCTCCGAACACAAACCCTGAACAGCTTTGCCTGCTTTTCCTTACCAGGCAAACAGAAGACAGAATTCAGAACTTTAACTGCACTTTAGGAGGGTAGCACACCGTAACATCATAAAATATTGTTGTCTATAAGTCACTCACTGCTGCCACGAGTTATCAGTCTGGAAGTGTCAGATGGGGAATGACTACACAGAAAAGAGAAGAGTCTGAATAAAAATATGGCATGTCTGCGCATACATGCGGACATGCACATAAACATAGTTTTGACTGTGAAGTAAGAATATTTCTTTAGTTTTGGGGAATAACTTCTTATTTTACTCCATAATGAAACATTGGGAAAACTTTCTTAATCTTTTCTCCACAAAACAAGTCTCCTTACTTAGAACAATTATCCATTTTAATGTAGAAGAGCCAAATTTGTGAAAGGACTAATACATTCATCAATTTTTAATTTTAAAAAGTGCAAGATTCGAAGGAAGGCCATCATAACGTAGCAATTATTATAGAAGCTCTTCTTGTTTTAGACCGTTGCAGCAAGGAGTGAAAAAAGGTATTTCTTGCCATCTTTCAAGATTTCCTGTTAGGTGGCTGATTGGTCACTACCCAGAGTGCAAGGTTGGTGCTCATTTCTGCTCCCTGTGTATTCCTGAGCTGCAGATGTGTCTTATCGTGTCATACCACCAGCAGTTTAACCTTGCTGCTTCTGGAGTCAGTCACAAGACTCCCGTGGATGTCACCAGGCACTTGGCAAGAGTCCTGTTTTCACTACATTTGGTAAAAAGTGACTTTACCATCTTTGGGAATTGCTCCAGGACCCACATTTACTTTTTCACGAGGCTCTTGAAGACCATTAAAGCAGAGTAGAGTTGTGGGCTTTGCTGGCATTCTCAGAACATCCAGGCTGATAAGGCTCAGTGAGAAGTGTGTTTTGATTTTGTTAAGCAATTGTTCTGTCATTGTGATTTGTACAATTGAATTCTACATATTTTGCGTTGCTATATAAGGTAACAAATACATGAAATATCAAGCCATGTTGGGATATAAAGCATGAATCATTACCAGACTGAATTAGCCGGTACTCAAGAGGGGTCCCTCCTTTCCTGCCTTCTCCTCTCCCGATGACCTTCAGAAAGAGCTTACAAAAGTCATTTAAATATTGTTGGATCACTCCCAAGGCAGCAGGTAGTTTACACAGGCATTGTTTTACCTTGAAACCATTTTAGGAAAGCTCTGGACAGAAGACAACATCATGGCCAATCTATATAGGGCAGGCATCAATAAAGGCTACTGAATATTTGCCACACCAGGGCAACTGAACTGTGATACACTATTTCTACTCTAAGCAGAGGATCCAGCCCTGATTTGTTACCACTCCTGCCTCAGGCAAATCTAACAACAGGAATTAATTAACATAAGCAACCCTGGCTTCAAGATTTTCCTAGGATCTCAACCTTGTGCCTGACAGGTTTTTCCCCTGTATTAGATAACACAATCTGCAGCTAAAGTGAAGCTTTTCCAGTGGGAAATTCAGAGAATCCAAGTTTCTATCTCATGTGGCAGCAAACTTTCTCTGATATCTACCTAGGGACACTGGGGAGAAGACAGTTAAGCTAGTAAGTTCCACATTTTCTCTATTGAGTTTCATTTGTATCACTTTGTAAATGAATTTATGTCTCAAAAACATTTATCTGATCTACACGTGATACCAGAAGAAAGCCTTGTCTTGACTTGTGCAATGACAAACCATCGAACTCATTTAAGTGAATGAATCCTGGCTGCTCAGGTTTGTCCATCGGGACTCTTGCTCCACAATACCATAGTTTCTTGAGGGTCTCTGAAAGGTGTAGTTCTCCACCTCCCACACTGCTAAACCCCTCTCTGGGTGTCAGTGGCTAATATCTGGAAGCAAGTTTGTGCCATGCCTGCCAATAATTGTGGAATATGGGCAAGACAAGTCTAACTCGGGTCTACCTCTTCCCAAAGCACAGATGTGAAGGAAAGAAAACAATGCAAAGCAGAAAACAAGATTCCTTGTCCTTTACTGTCATTTTCTTTGCATCTGCAACAGATTAAAAGAGGATTTTATTTAACTTGTGTTTCTTCCCTCTTTAATTTTCCCAGTTGCGAGTCACTCCTCACACCAAACCTTAACCTTGTCCTGTAATGATGAACTTATCCTGGAGATTAACAGCTGACAAAGTCATCTTGCTGGATGAAAGGAGTGGGATTTGGTCATATTCTATTGAAGTCTATAAATGGTGTATGACGTTGTTTGAGAGACAGGTAAGGAAAGAAAGGGCAGACTGCTTTTGTGGCTGGTAAATATCCTTTGTTCAGGAAGTTTTTGCATGGAGAATAATATTAACGTTAACAAGATCAAACCTTGCTCTGTATAAACAGAAATCTACCTCCCTCTTCTCTCTGTCTCAGTTTATGAAAACTTCAAAACGCAGAAGGGAGAACTGTCCTAGATCATTCATCTTCATGTCCTAACAAAAACAAGCAGTTCTGTCTGACATCCTCTTGACAAACAGTTTGAGACTTGAATTCCTGCATGTACGTTTGCATAGTTAATGAGTAATTTCCTCTGCCAGAGCACGAATAGCGTGGATGCTGACGGAGAGGCTATTTTTAAGGCACGCATACAGCGAGCTCAGCGGTCTTTCAGGACCGATCTCTGCCACTGAATACCATTTTGAGCAAGCCAATAAAAACATGGTCAACAAGAATTCATCTTCCTCCTCTGAAGGATAAACCACCAAAAGAAATCCTCTCCTAGCCCAGCAGCTCTCTCTCCGACACTCCTCTCCCCTTCCAGACATGTGCACATCAGCAGGGAATGAGACAGCGTTTTCTTGATCTGAAAACCTGTGCCTAATGAGAAGTTATCCCCTTGCTGTGCAGCTATCGACAAAACTGTCCTATCCATCTTCACAGACATAAAACCCTTTCAGTTATTCAGCCTGCTTCAGAGATTTGGAGCTGAGATACATGAATCTAAAGCAGGACACACTTATTAACATAATTGCAGCTTTTCAAACATTCTTTTCCTAGGTCTTTTATTTTTCCCCCCTTTGAAATTTTCAGTGTCTGAATTTAAGGCTGATTTAAGAGCATTATGGAGCAGACAGTGAATTGGGAAGATACAAAAAGAAAAAAATTGGGACCTATTCATTGAAAATTAAATTTCAAAGGGCTCTTTCTCCAAGGAGAAACTGACTAGCATAGGCAGGGTGCATGCTTTCCAAGTATATACAAGTTATTGATCAAGGATCTTGTTTGGCACTGTTTACTGTCTGACCACCCATTTCCTTTCAAGCTGAAGGTGCAGGGCTCTGACTTTAAATAAACAGAAAAGGGCCAAGATGAGGTTTTGTATCTCACGCAGATTACCCAGAAGATGGTGATGCTATTTGACAACTTGATTATGGAGTTGCATTCAATTCTCATTGAATTCTCGGAGCAGGCAACGTTGGAGGGGATTAAGAGCTGTGTTTAAAAGAAGGGGTTATAATTACCAGACAAGGCTAGAGTAGTCATGGGAGTTGTCTGCAAAATGAATCTGGTGTGACTGGCAATATCGACTCTTTCAAGATTGACAACAGTTTGAAGAAGCAGTTTTCAGCAATATTCAGAAACATTCAGAAATTTGGGGAAAAAAGTATTTTCATGAATAAAGACACAGGAAAAAAAAAAAAAAGCCACTGATGACTAAGAGCAAAAGTGGAGGAACAATAACTGTCACCTGTCAAACAGAGAGTGAGTGGGATGGGTTTTGGCTAGCTGTTCTGAGAACTACTAGAAACTTCTGAAAAGCATCAGGGCAGCTCCATACATCTCTGTACCATGATTATCAAGTCACTTCCTGATCAGGTTTCAAGTATACATTTGGAGTAACACATATTTCCAAATAATTTTCCAAACTATGTTTAAGATTTGATTTGTCTCACCCATTTCTTCCATTCCAGCAGCGGCATCCGGCTCCATAGTACATCAAGCCTAAATTAGGCAGTTGAACAGTGGATGGGTCTCTGTTGGTACTGGCCCGTACATAGTTGCCCTTCTCCTCCCATAGGTACTTCCAAGAAGAGACTGAAATCAGAAAGCAATGAGCAAATCGTTGCAGCAGATGGACCTTGTATGTCTGTTGTGGTGTTGTATTGTATATCTGAGTGGCCTCCCTCAGGGGTTGATACAGAGGCTGGTGTTGTTTAACATCTTTGTTGCAGACATGGACAGTGGGATCAAGAGAACCCTCAGCAGGTTTACAGATGACACCAAGCTGTGTGGTCAACACGCTGGAGGGTAGGAATGCCATACAAACAGACCTGGACAGTCTTGAGAAGTGGGCCTGTGCAAACCTCATGAAGTTCAACAAGGCCGAGTGCATGATCCTACATACGGGTTGGGGCAATCCCAAGCACAAATACAGGCTGGGCAAAGAATGGATTGAGAGCAGCCCTGAAGAGAAGGACTTCGGGGTGCTGGTGGATGAAAAGCTCAATGAGAGCCAGCAAAGTGCATTTGCAGCCCAGAAAGCCAACTGTATCCTGGGCTGCATCAGAAGAATTATGACCAGCAGGTCGAGGGAGGGGATTCTCCCACTCTGCTCTCCTGAGACCTTGCCTGGAGTACTGTGTTCAGATATGGAGTCCTCCACACATGAAGGTCATGGATCTGTTGGAGCAAGTCCAGAGGAGGCCACAAAGATGATCAGAGGGTTGGAGAACCTCCCATACGAGAGCAGGCTGAGGGAGTTTGGGTTCTTCAGCCTAGAGAAGAGAAGGCTCCAGGGAGAACTAAAGCAGCCTGCCAGTATTTAAAGGGGGATTATAGGAAAGCTGGGAAGGGGCTCTTTATCAGTGAGTGCAGGGATAGGATGAGTGGAACAGTTGTAAGTGGAAAGAGGGGAATTTAGATTAGATATTAGGAAGAATTTTTTCCTGTGAAGGTGGTGAGGTGCTGGCATGGTTTGCCCAGAGAAGTCATGAATGCACCATCCCTGGAGGTGTTCAAGGCCAGGTTGGATGTGGCTTTGAGCAACCTGATCCAGTGGGAGGTGTTCCTGCCCATGGCAGGGGCATTGGAACTGGATGATTTTTAAGGTCCTTTCCAATAAAAAACATTCTACGTTTTCATGTTTTCACTTGTTCCACACTGAAACACCAGCTCAAAAAATAAAAAAGAGACAAAGTTGGGATTCATCTTGCCACAATTAAATGAGTTTTCCTTATACTTGTTCCTCTATGGATGTTTATCAAGAAAACTTATAGTTCCATTGGCCAATAAATCAAATATTGCGAACCAACAATATAACCAGAATATATTATTTAGACACCTCCGATCTGGACAGTAATTAGACACAAATCTTAACTACTGTTATTTAATAGGGAAAGCACTTTGAATAATTCATACCTTCCATGTGTTCATGCCCATCACGAGGAAAGGGATGTCAGTCCCTGGCATGCTCAATATTTTAACATCTTTCATAACTGCAACCAAAAAGTCATGCTAAATTATTAACTTTCAAATGGCTCAGTAATCTGTGCCTTCCAATTGCTGCACCATTACAGAGGCACAGAGGATGGGTTCTTGCACCTGAAGGAGCAGTAGATGTTCCAAGCCAAGAGGACAGTAGAGAAACATTGCCCCACCACTTGGGAGGTATCACATTCATGAAGAATAAAGACTTAATGGCTGAGTTAAGACTAAGTGGAAAGGTATATATTGAAAGACAAATCCAAAGGGTTTGGAAGTAGGTCACAATGTGATAACTTCAATATCCGTAGCACAAAAATCACTTTTCTGCAAGCCATGACCACATGGCAGTTCAGGTTATAAGCCTGTTTTTTATTTTGTCTCATGTTTGTTTCAGTTCCTTCCCAAAAAGGTCTTATTAAGTAAATATACATAGCACTTAGGTCACATCCAGTTCGTTGTTAAGAAAGGCACGTCTGTATGTGAAACACGGCACATAAAATACACTAACATGCATTATAGCAGGATGCACAGAATTCTGAAATAAAAGCAGCAGGAAGGAACAGAGGGAAGTTGCTTATTTCTTTCAGTCATCAGTCCAGAAATTGTGATTTCATCTCTGTGGAAAAGCGACTACAAGAGCAAGAGCAGGTTTTGCCCTTAAAATGATCAAAACCTCTCTCGGCTTTGCCCCACGTGCCATGGCTTAATCGCTCTTACACAGTGGTGTCTTTCATAGCTCAGTGAGGGCATATCTGTATTTTTCTAGGATCTTGCACTAAGCTTAAAAGAGGGGCAATCAGAAGGAGAGGGGTCCAGATCCAACCAGTGATAAGGAGATGCAACTCCATGGCCTTTAATAACCAGGTCTTCCAAAACCCTAGAGAGATTTTATCCTCTTATCTTCCAGCTGGTATTGGAATGAGTCCAGAAAAGCTTTACATTTTATTCTCTGCAGGACGTGCTGAACTTTGGGCTGTGCATATTATCATTCAAACTGAGAGATGGTCTAGCAGTCCTGCACCATAATTCCCAATTGTTTTGACAGCAGAACATCACTCCCTCTCATTTTATTCTTAAAATGCCAGTGTGTATCTCCCTTTTCCCTGAGAAAAAGAGTTTACGATAGCAAAAAAACTAAAAGCAGAACCATCAAGTAAAGCAAAACCAGTCAGAGAGATACAAACAACTTCCATAGCCCTTTTTTTGTTGTTATTATTAGGATGTAGTGACAGAGGAAGGCCTATAGAGCAGCTCTTGGCAAGTGTTGTTTTTGTAATGCTAATCAAAAATGCACAAAAAAAATTAGGTGTGAAATCCAGAGATGACAACCCAAACAGAAATTCTTAAAAATGCTCAATAACCCTGACCTCTCTGAAGGACTACATCTGAAAAACTTCCACTTTGGGAACAGAGTACAAATCACAGACCTGCTTTGCAAAGGCCATACAAAAATGAATGCCTCTAAGCTCTTTTTTTGCCGTGCTTTTACTCTGAATCCCTCAAAGCCCGTACCTCATTGTACATACCATGAATATTCTGCTGCTAAAGCCAGGGCATTTCAGCCTTTAAACTGTAGATAAAAACCCATGTGCAGACACTGGAGCAAGCAGGTCTGTGACATTTTCTGGCACCATAACCAGAGTCTGTTACACCACTCAATATATGCTTTCCTTTCTTTTCTCGTCCTTTCCTTTAAGCTAACATCCTTTTCCTGTGCCTGAGAGAGAAGGCAGCTGACAAAAGCCAAGTTCCTGTTCACAGATAAGTTTAGAAGGCAGCCAAGCTCAGAAGTTCCTTGAATAAGCTATATTCCTACCACCTTTTTTTTCCCCTTCTGTCAGAGACGTTTGAGCCCCACACAGGAACCAGACTCACATTGTTCGACAGCCATGGACGTTTCCACAGTAGCTGGGAGGGTCGAAAGCTTTTTCCGCTCTTTGTTACAAATCTTTTTTTTTTCCCCTTCCTTCTTCCAACTTTCCAGTTAAAGACTATTGCCAGGGCATTCCTGGATTAATCCAGGCTGCGCTTCAGAGAAGAGAACAAGAGACAGGTGTAACTGGGTGGGAGAAAGCCCACGATGCTAGTGAAGCTTCTGCTCATCTATAATACAATAGCATTGGCAAAGGTGGTCAAACACTCCGACCAGCAGGGATATCGTGATGGTTCAGTGCACGAGCCACGGATTTATGAGAGCTCTGCATACTTCCAGAGGAGTCCTCTGTCACACAAGGAAGAAGGTTATTGGGAAGCAGAAGGGCTTAGGGAGGATGCTGGAGATTACCCTTCAAGTACGATCTCACATCAGGAAGAAGGAGAGGATTTTGAAGCTGCCAGCCTGCAGTCCCGAAATGGGTAAGTACCCCAATGTGTCTGTCTTACATGTAACAACAGGGCAAATCCCATCTGATGCTTTTATAATCTGCTGATAAAGGACCATTTTCAATACAAGTTTCTCATTAAAATATATTAGATTTCAGGAAATCAATCTATATCCAGACAGGAGGGTTTAAAACGTTTTAACTACAGAAACAGAAAGCTATATTGCTTGTGGAGGATGAAACCATGGATGGGACCAGCTCTTTGTCCCAGCCTGAGATGGCAAGATGGGCTGAGGCATCTGGACACACCTGGCAGATACGAAACCTTGCAGTTCTGCTGTAGCACCATAAACCAAAATGCTATTTCTGGCAAAGCAGAACTAGATAAAATTAATTTACTGACTTCTTCTCATCACTAATCAGTGCTGAATTACTTTTGCGGATCGTGACAACTGTTGCCTGTCATTGGGATGTGCCTGGCTGCAGTCTTGGCCTTGGGAACAGAGAGGGAAAGAGGGACAGAGAAAGGCAGGATGTTAGCAAAATAAAAATAGCGAGGAGTAAATATAACAAAGTAAGGAATAAGAAATAAGCTACAAATTCACTCCCCCCAAAAGTTTTCACCCCAGTGAAAAGATTCTCATGATAATCTATAGCAGAACAGTAGCCAGCCTGAGTGGAAGAGGCACATTCTTCACCAGAAATATTTCCAAACACTATGATTTTTGTCACAAGGCACGTTAAGTAGGTGTCTAAATGTTTAAAATAGATGAAAACCAATCAGGACAGTGAATGAATCTTTTATAGCCCTGATGGGTAGGTGCTGCAGAGCCCTGTTTGGGAGAGCTGACCCAGCAGCACAGTGAGTGCTGTTCACAGCTCAGTGCTTTAGGTTGCCCTGGTATTTTTTCCCTTTAAATGCTCTTAAGGAAAAAAAAAAAAAAGGAGATATAAACAGACTACAAAGCCTTGCTCATGTCATGCTTCTCTTTCATGCAAACTAATGTATACAATCTTATTTCTAATCTCATCTACACATAAAATTAAGGCCTCTCTCCCACATGTAGCACAGTGAATTTATTAAAACCCTGTTGCCCTTCATACTACATCTTCCCACAAAACTGTACCTCCCACCATTGCACTTAAGTAAGTGTCTAAAACCTGTAAGTGTTGACTTCCAGTTTCCTGGTGGATGGTGTTCAATAATAATAACGTGCACTGGTAATTCCCCAGCTCCTGGCTCATGTGTTTCAGACACTGTCAGAGGAAGGAAAAACAAAAGCTAAGTGCTACTCTGGCCCTCCACATTATACTGCAAGGTGGTAATCACTTGATAGAAATGCTGACAGCATTCTGAAAACTAGAAGTACTATGAAAATTCAGTGGTGTAAAAAGGTGCATGTACAGGTCAGCAAGATGCTGTAATGTACTGCCCTAATACAGATTTCTTCCTTTGCTATGTATCTTTGTTCAGCACCAGCTATTACTCATCCTAATTTCCTCCCAAGAATATAGATACTTCCTCCTTTTATAGAGATAGTTGCATAATGAGCAAAATTGTAATGTTTTTTCTCAATTATAAAGCCAGATTGATGACTACAGCAATCCATATCTAGCCTGGCAGTAGCTTTAAGGTTGCTATTCTTCTGCTAGAGTGATCACATTTGTAACACACACAAGCCCAGGAAGCTGATATGTTGATGATGTGATTGAGAGCAGCCCTGCAGGGAAGGACTTGGGGGTGCTGGTCGATGAGAAGCTCGACATGAGTTGGCAATGTGTGCTCACAGCCCAGAAGGCCAACCGTGTCCTGGGCTGCATCAAAAGCAGCGTGGCCAGCAGGGCGAGAGAAGGGATTCTGCCTCGCTATTCCTCTCTTGTGAGACCTCATCTGGAGTACTGTGTCCAGTTCTGGAATCCTCAGCATAAGAAGTATATGGAGTTGCTGGAATGGGTCCAGAGGAGGCTACAAAGATGATCAGAGGGCTGAAGCACCTTCCCTAGGAGGACAGGCTGAGAGTGTTGGGCTTGTTCAGCCTGGAGAAGAGAAGGCTCTGAGGAGATCTTATAGTGACCTTCCAGTACCTGAAGGGGCTACAGGAAAGCTGGGGAGGGACTGTTTACAAAGGCTTGTGGGGATAGGATAAGGGAGAACGGGTATAAACTGGAGGGGGGCAGATTTAAGATTGACACATGCAAGAATTTCTTCACTATGAGAGGGGTGAGGCACTGGCACAGGTTGCCCAGGGAAGCTGTGGCTGCCCCACCCCCCAGGTGTTCAAGGCCTGGATCAAGGACAGCCTGATCCAGTGGGATGTCCCTGCCCATGGCAGGGGGTTGGAACTGGATGATCTTTAAGGTCCCTTCCAACCCAAACTATTCTATGATTCTATGTCATGTGGGAGCCATTTCAGACTCTGAGAATTACGTCCAAAACTGAGGGGAGAGAGTGAGAATAAGAAGAGACAGCACGGTTGCCCTTGTAACTGCACTCCAAAGTCATTGGAAATGGTGGCAGCAATGTACCTTCAGATCCTGGAATCCTCACATGCATGTCTGGAGCTCACGGCTGGGGTGCCCTGCTATGCACAGACAAGAAGTTGTCGTCAGTCTGGTATTTCCTCCTCACGTGTGTGCCACATGCCCTGGAAAAAACACTGAGGAACTGAACTTGTATCTCTAAAGGGGAGAGCAATAAGAAATGCATCAGGAGTTAATCAGGAATTGAGAGATATAGGGAGATATAGACATTCCATAAAAAGGCCTGGGGTGGTGAAGAGTAATTTTCTACCAAAGCCATGTTCAACTTCTAGTTTGCTTTTGAAATAAGAAAACAGTTGCTTTTCAGAACTAGGAAATAAGCAACTGAAAAAGTCTACGGTGACTCTGTCTCTGAGGTTAACTTTTGTCTCTCATAATTCTCTGACAAAAATGAAGGTTTTTTTCCAACCTGTTGCTGTTTTTCCTGTGTATTGGAAATAGTAGTTGTTACAAAATACTCTTACATTATTAAAAGTAATTTTAGAGTATTATTTTTCTCATGGCAGTTATTTAGAATAATTAAAACCATTACAACTAATACGTCCAAGATAATTAGTCAGACAGAATCCTCTGGTTTCTGTTTCAGCAGGTGAGGTGAAATGACTCCTTGGATCGCAGGCAAATGCTTGGACGTGTTACTTTACTAATTAATTCCTTTTAAAATAATACAATTATCCTAATAAGAGATTTAAAACAAGAAAATCATAAAGAATTCACTGACCTTCAGATGACTTTTTTAAAAAACGTGTGAATAATAATCCTCTTTCTTCAACAATTCTTTAGAGGAAGAACTGGGTAACAGTTTAGTATCTCAGCCGTTGCTTGTACCCGAGTGCACCAGAGAAACTCTGCATGTTCAAAAGTGGATGAGCATTTTTACATGTTATTTACAAAGCCAAAATTATCAGAAAAGGCCAATTTTTCCAGAGGAAAGCAGCTTTTTCTTTTTTCCCTCCAGCAGCTATGCCTTGTATGACCCGATCGGTTTGACTCCAAAGATTTTATTCTATGGCTGAGGTAACTGAATCCATGCGTACCTAAATTTTCCACAGAATTAAAAAGGGAACTAAGAGCACAAGTGTATGAAAATATCTGTGCAGTGAAATTCCTGCACTGTATTCCATTTATTTTAGCAACGGGAGAAAAGGAGTAAGAACAGCAAAAACGCATTCTAGATTTCATAAATACTCAATGCATAGTACACAAAATAGGTAATAAATACATTTGCACTCTTCATTTCCCATATAAAAGAGATGCTTAATATAGAACTCCACATGAACATTCTATTGCTGCTGGTGGCTTTCCTGAGTGTGGATACAGGCAGCGAAAATGAGGCTTGAAAAGGTGCCTGGGACATGACCAGGCATGTGGGAGTTCTCAAAGCAACCCAGTAAATATCAAATAAGAGCTTTCAGGTTTGCATTAGCTCATCGCCTCGTCTAATACTTATCACTAGATGCAACCAATTCAGCTGCTGTCTGATCAGGTCTTATTGGAATGGATAAAAAATGCTTCAATGAGATAATACATCACTATTGTTCTCCTGACAATTGCTATGCGGATGGCACACCTGAGAGGCTGGGAAAACTCACCCTAAACTGACAAGTCACCTTGGAGATTATTCTCTCTTTAGAACCGCTTTGATCAAATATTTGGTAATGACACATGCTGGAGCAAGGCATGGCGCTGAATGGACCCCAGGGGAGCTGAAGGAGACGGACACATTAAGTATGCAGTTGTGTGCTCTCCTTCAGACTGTACAATTCAGACCTGGGCAGAGAAACTTGGACGCACAGAGAATCGCCACAGAAACATAGAATGGTTTGGGTCGGAAGGGACCTTAAAGAGCATCCATTTCCAACCCCCCTGCCACAGGCAGGGACATCCGACTGGATCAGGCAGCTCGAAGCCCCATCCAACCTGGCCTTGAACACCTCCAGGGATGGGGCAGCCACGACTTCTCTGGGCAACCTGTGCCAGTGCCTCACCACCTTCACAGGAAAAAAATTCTTCCCAATATTTAATCTAAATCCCCCCTCTTTCCACTTAAAACCTTTTCCCCCCATCCCATCCCTGCACTCCCTCCTTAAGAGCCCCAGCTTTCCTGTAGCTTCCTTTAAGTACAGGAAGGCAACTATAAGATCTCCCTGGAGCCTTCTTTTCTCTAGGCTGAACAAGCCCAACTCTCTCAGCCTGTCCCCATCTTCCTCCATGCATCTGTATCAGAGCCAGGAACATGGTGACTCAGCCTTTAAAAGGAAAGGTACACTGGGAAAAAAACATGCAATCTTCTCTATGGACCTGCTACTATGAACTTGCCTCTGTCTATCAGAGATCCATGGAAGGACCTCTACTCTAATTACACTCAGAAGGGCTTGTTTTCTCTCCCTACAAGCAGATTAATTCCCAAATCAAGCAATGTGCTGAAGCACCACTAGTGAGGCACCAGAGCCCAAGGCTCCCATCTTTTCAGAGCACTGAGCAGAATCGCAGTCGACTGGCTCTAATCCAGTCCACGTGCCTGCGACACCAACAGTCAGGCTGACAACTCAGATTTCACGCATTTAGTGTTCATATTTCATTTGGGAAAAAAAAGACAAATGAAGCATTTAAAAGGTGGAATGTCACCACCGTCCAGCTCTGAAAGCAAAGCCCAAAGTTGCCTGTACCCTCAGTTGGCCTGAGCTGTCTGTCAAGTAACACTGTAAACCAGATCACTTAAGCATTCCAGTTTAAAAATAAACTTAGGTTATTTTTAACCCTCCCCCTTAGAAAGCACACTGGCAAATATGGTCCCCAAACGAATGGCTCACACAGTAAGGGAGAAATGGACTGTGGTGATGGGATGGGAAGGAAACTAAAGCTGATTTCCCCATATATGACAAAGCCTCATAGAATTTCCATCTTTCCAAAGGTGTACTTGTTGTCAAGTAGCCCTTGGTTTGGATTTGACCTCCAGCTGGGTAGGTGGTTTAGCTTTTCTTCTTTCTCTTTTATCTACAAATGTATGGTCAGTCTTCCACCTTTTGCAATTTTTCTTACAATTACAATGTGTATGCAAAAAAACTGAAAACAATAAAACCCACCCAAACTCTGCTACATGCATTATAAATAGCAAAGACAGAAATCTTCACCATAAGAAAATCCTTAATTGCATTAACATATTTCAAGGTTTGGATACACAACTCTGTGAAGTCATCCCTCAATTAGAAGAGCGCCTACTGGCATCAACCAGGTGCTTTTTTATCTCACCGAACTCACATCTCTTCCGTTAATACAACACTGAGACAGCCAGAAAGTAGTAGGCCTCTCTTTGTGATTAACCAAGGTGTGAAAATGCAGAACAATCATCCTCTACAGTGCAGACAAGCAGAGAGGAGCCAAATCAGTCTCCTCCAAGGGAAACTCAGAACAATGCTCAATCTTAAAAGCTTATTTTCTTTGTCTGCTTTTACAGGAAAACATCCATTGATTTAATTAAGACCAGTTTTTCACTGACTCATCTATTTCTTTAAATTGGATAGGGACTGGACTTTCATAGGAACCTTTTGGGATACTGCATTTTCCCAACAAAGAGGCATAAAACACAGGCTTAAAATAAAGCAGGTGTGGGTGGAATGCAGCTAAATGTGATCTTCAGCCTCTGACATCCTGCAAACTAGTGGAATGGCCATTGAGTGCTCAACAATAGCTTTTGCAGTGCCAAGTTCATTAACAGAAGCAATGGTTTCCTAACAAAGTCAGGCACTTGGCTCCTTTCAGGACTTGGAAATTTTCTGATATTTGGCTCCTGTAGAGCTGTACAGCTGCAGGTGGAATGGCTCCCCGTTAACATGTTTGATACAAATGACACAGCTTCCCTGCGTGCCATACAGGAGTTATCAAACTCTCTGTGCCCAGAGGATTGCTTTATTCCACAGCTCACCTGCGCAAGCTGCAGCAATTCATTCTTTCAGCAGATAGCGAGGGATCTCTTGCTTCAGCACAGTCACAGAACCACCATCAGCGCTATTACCCTGTGGATCCAATGATTCCTAGTTGTGAGGGTCCATACCCCTTGAACAAATGAACGGTGGCCAACACTGAACAAAATTACACTCATGACCAAAACATGATGAGGGCAAACCTTGGTGCACGCTGTCTGGGATTCTCGCTTCAAGGCAAGGTCTTACAAAGGAGCGAGTGTGCTACACTGAGGGTAATATTAATTCTGCAGGAATCAAAAGATGAAACCTAAACGTAAGCTGCCCCCTGAGCGGGCTGTAGAGCTTGTACTGTGAGGATGATAATAAAAATGAGGTGATGGCAGTGAATGCTTCATGAAGCAGAAAAACCTCTTGCATTTATTTCTCTGAAGTCGCTTGTTCAACAATTGGATTTGGCTCAAAACCAGCTCCCAGCTAAGCCTGCTTTCCCTTGAGCTGCTGCTCACAGGGATGCTCCAGGTTCAGGACTGGATTTGCACACAAAGCCTTCACTGCACTAAGTCTTTAGGACATTCCGTAGGACAAGTCCCAGCTGATAACAGACTAACAGGCACCACTGCTGGAATAAAAGTGGCATCCAGAGCACTACTCAGGGCTCTGGAGGGCTTCCAGCACTGTATGGAAATACACTTTTGAAACTACCCCTGCCACTCTTTTCAGCCCAGCTTGTTAGAGTAAACCAGAAATCAGGCTACTTAAAGCCCAGTGAAAACCAAAGTGGTTGGTGGTATGAGTCGCAGGAAGATCTCAGACCTTGCCTGAGAGGGAGCTCTACCCACTCTAAGGCAGAGACAAACACGAGTCTCTGCTGCCTGACTGTAATATAGCGCTGCTGGAGAGCTCAGAGCTCTATCAGAGAATTCATTGATAGAACACCAGCAATGGCTCTGTCCACCAAATAAAAATCCAGTGGCACACCGTATTCCCTCAGAGCGCCAGCACCTTTTCCTACAGCCAAACACCTTCTGCATTCCGTAACAAATGAAAAAGATATATCTGTCTTAAATCTGACGTGCCTAGTCTGGGTTTAGATTAATTTAAATGTGATGTTTAAGCTCTGCTTTATTGAGGCTGCTTTTTTCTCTCAGTGAGAATTTTGCACTTAGGGATAACCAGAACACGGATTATTCCACAGCTAATGCCTCATTCTTTTTTTTCTGCTTCAATTGGTATAAATCAGGAGCCATTCTGCACAGGCTAGTGGAAAATCACTTGATTGAATTAGAAGAACATAGTCCTTTATTGTAATCTTGCAGCTCATTTAACGAGTGATAATTGTATTTTTGGTGCAATATAGAAAAGGAAAGTGTCATGAACCTGAAAAGTTTTGTGTTTTGCCAGAAGTAGACACAGGAATGGCTAGACAGGAGTTTTCCAAGTAGTTATAGAAACTGGCTTCCTTGAGTACAGAAACCTGAGGAAACTGATGTGAAGGACAACTCTGTACAGCCAAAGAAATAACAAAACTTATGGAAAAACAACTTCCTGAAGCTTTCATTCAGGCAAAAATTCCACTGACCTAGGAAACGTCTAAAATGATGCACTGCAGTGCCAATCACGAGAATATGTAACTGAGAAAAATAAAGCATGTAAGTACCTCGCTGAGCCGGGGAATGTAATTCACACTCACTATATCGCTGCGATTGTTGGTGTAGCAGTTATGAAAAAAGAGACTAATCCGTATTCATCTGAACAGAGTGATAATTACTGCAGAGCAGCCATCTCGCTTTGTCTCCCGCTTCTGTGCTGTTTATCTTGTTGTGAAGTGGCTCAGCCAAATCCTACAATCAGAGACAGAAGTGCCTGCATTTTGCAATGTAAAAGCAGAAGTAGCACCCAACACACACAGAGAAAAAAATCATTGTAAGATCAGTTTTTGGTTTAAAGACCTTAAAAGTTCAAGTAAAAGGAGCTTGAGCTAACCCAAATTTGCTGAACCTTTTTAAAATAAGGAACGCTTTGTCATCAGATGTATTTCACCTGAGACAAAAAAATACACTTGCCTCCAAATAAGACAGAAGTGGACAGATGTATGTGAAGACTGTTCAGTAAGGAGATTAGAAGAAAGCCTAGAGGGGAAAAAAATCACCTAATCTAGCAAAGAAAATTATTCAGATATTTTTTTCCTTGTTTAAAAAAAAAAAAAAAAAGAAGGATTAATTTGCTAGGAATGTAAAGCAAGAAAAGCAACTGAACAAACTCAACATCTGTTGCCCGGGATTTGCAAGGGTTCCCACAAGTGATGCTGTAACTTGCAGTATTGTGATAAACTTTACCGTTCACCAGACTGCAGAGAAAGATCTGCTCTCCTCACATCAGCAACTTCTTTCTACTCCTCTCTCCTTGGCAGCAAAAGCTAAAATCAAAAGGAAACTGGATTACAGAGAATAAAAGCAGAGGGTGTTAAGTTGGTTAGATATTCTGTGAATGAAGAGACACAATTACAGAGAGGGAAAAAGCACAGGAGCGGAACACAAAGCTGCTGTGTTCCAGAAACCAGCTGAATAAGGGAAGTGCTCCTTGTGAAAGGGCAGCTCTTTGAAACCTCTTAGCCCACCAGTGCCAGTAGGACTCCCACTCACCTCACTGAACTTTAGAGCAAGCCTTTCAAAGTCTTCGTACTGTTCCACTTAACAGTAAAGAATGACACATTTTTCCCCAGGGTTAATACAGTTAAGGAGTATTTTTAGTTACAGACAGCAAAGTTTCCTTAAAGGCAGCATTTGACAAGATGTGCAAAAAAATACTGCAATAAAAGTTTCACCTTTGGACACATGTTTCTGTATTGCAGCTCATCACAGATGGGACAGGTGGGTCTCATTTACTTATTCGATATAAGAATAAATTTTTATAAACTTCAAAAAACACTCAAACCTTCGGCTCCATAAATAAACTTTTAAGATAAGTGAGAGAGAACTATTGAGCAGACACTAAAGAAAAATAGAAAGAAAAGTGGTCACCATTAAAGGAAGATTTTATTGGAACAGGTTGCCCAGCGAGGTTGTGGCTGTCCCATCCCTAGAGATGTTCAAGGCCAGGTTGGATGGGGCCTTAGGCACCCTGATCCAGTGGGATGTGTCCCTACCCATGGCAGGAGGGTGGGACTGGATGAGCTTTAAGGTCCCTTCCAACCCAAACTATTCTATGATTCAATGATTCTATGATTCTATTGAGAATCTGTCATCCCTCTCTCCTTTTTAATTCCTGCTATTAATTCTGCACAATGCTAATAACTGTCCAAAGTAAGCACCAAGTTGGGATCAGCCATTGATTCAATTTCCACTACAGCGTAATTCCCTTCCACAAGCAGGAAGCTAGAGGTAAGCCCAATACATTAACAGGTTTCAAAAGGGAATCCTTGTATTTTCTATTAAATGCCTGTGCACATTTACATGTATAATACAGCAAAGGACTCACAGTCACACAATACCACATTCTTGGCCACACACAAGTTGATGCATGTAAACATTTGCTTTAGATTCATATGGCTTACACGACTCAAAGGACTTGTTTTGGACCTGTGTATGGTGGGAAAACCAGATCAGCCCAGATGATGAATCATGGGGTGTGGATTGTTTTCATTACAAAAGAACAAAACGCTAAAACCAAAGAATCCTATTTTTAAAGGAGGTTTCCATGCTGAATGCAGACTCCTGCCTGGGTCTGGCAAGCATCCCACAGGCAGACACGAGACACTGCACCCAGCAACAATGCCAGCAAGCTCCAGCAGCAGTCACTGTATTTCCCCAGAATGAAAACCAGAGGGGATTTGATGGCCAAAAGCCACTCCAAGCTATGGCTTTGCCAGGCAAGGGTGGGAGGACAGCCTAAACGCAAGCACCAGCGAGGTCTCTGTTTCAGCTACTCATCTCTCACCCACCGCTAAAAAGCGATGCAGCCTCGGAAACCTGTCAGACGCAGGCACCCCTCCAGCCCCACGCCAGCCAGAGCACACGTGCTGGCTTGAACTGAAGCATCTGGGGACACAGGCTGAGCATCGGGCTCTCAAAGAGTGATGATTTAATAAAAAATGGAAAATTTGTCCTCTGGTCCAGTCTGACTGGCCACTGATAATTGGCACAAAAATTCAGGCAGTCACTCGCAAAAGCCTTAGAACTACAGCTCAGGGCTGAAATCACAACAAAGGCTGCAGAAGGCTGCTTGCCCTGCTTTCCTGTTCAGCTTTCCCAGTGCCACAATCTTTGCCAGATTCCTACCCCTGTGTCTAAGAGATTAAAAATCTTGCTTCCATGGGTATTTGCTGAATTCGCAATCACAATTTGCTTAAGAAACGAGGGAGCAAACCCGCTGTCTCTGTCCCAGCAAGCCTGGGGAACTGTTCCCAGCTCACCCAGGCCGTCTGCTCTTTCCTCCTGAGGTTTCCAGCTTCCATACCGCTTCCTCCCCTTCTCCTGGCTGCCTGGCTGCTGTGGCCACAGCTTCTGCTTTTGCGTGGCACTCAGTTCCCCATTGTTTCTGCAACTCTCTCAGCGAGGCAAACTTTTTCTATATATGCTGATTATCGGATATTTGGTTCCTGTCTTCCCATTTAAAAATACACTGCCCAAAGATCAGCCGTTTCATAACAGCCACAGCTCTCCCCCACTCTGCAATGCTCTTTTAACACAAGCTCTGACAAACTCGTGGAGTAAAAGCAGCCCGTGACCTCTCCAAATACCCCAACTGACACATCCAGTACATCGTAACGCTGATATTACTTATGTTCTGAGAAACTAGTGTTGATTTCTTAAGGGAAAGGCATTCAATAGGATGCATAATGGCATAGAACATGATTTCTAATTTTCCTCCAGGGTTCACACGCTGCATATATTGACACCAGCAGCTCTAAGGCTCATGATGACACAGGGCACAGACCCCTGGAGATGCCTGGAGAGACAGAGGGAGAAAAACCCACATCAAATGTAAATAGCACCTGTTCACTCATCACATTCACTCTTGCGTATTCAAGATTTCCAAGGATAAACTTTTCAGTACAGAACTGCCAGCAGCAATTGGGAAGAACGATGTTAAAAAAGAAAATCATAATCAGCAAACCATAACCAGACCAGTTCTTGCCACCATGAATACATCTATCACATAGGCATCTAATAGAACAGAGCAGCTCAGCTTTTGATGCCCAGGTGGTCTTCAACCAGGACAGCAAACTCCATGACAGTTAGAGAAACGTTTCCTTGGCAGGTCTTCTACCATGAGGGAGTAATGAAGGCCTCAAACCCTTTTTGCAACAGATTTCATGCCAGTCTTCCCATCTGGAAAACGAGACTCTGATTTAACCTTGGAGTCTGGTGTTTCTGTTCAGAATAGTTAATGGTCCCAACCCCGCAAGCATCAAGGGATGTTTGGAAGAGCTGCAGGTTCTTCTTCCAAGGGAAGAGCTGGATTTCATGGGTCACTGCAGAAGATGTTGCCCTTTGCAGCCTGCCTGATGCCCAGTTGGCACCGTCCATGGAAAGACACTGCTTCAGAGCCTAAACCACAGAGACCGAGCTGCCAGAGTCAGAGCAAACCCCTTATCCCTCAAAACCTGAATCTTCATTTGAAAATAGGAACTAAATCCAATCCCCATTTCCTAGGACAGGAATCAGCCAGAGTAACTGTTAACATGGCAGTCTGTTTGGACCTGTCTAGAGAGAGACACTCTGGAAATTGAAGGTGAATTAGCTATAACAGTGTGGGTAGTACGTATTTTCCCACCTCTCTCTGAACTACTGAAGCCCATCTTCTCCCTGAGGAAGAGGATGAACACGTTTTACCATCAGTATGTTGTTAAGTGGCTTGTTGCAACTTCCTAACGGCCCCGAGTGCACACGTAATTTTGGAAACGACCATGGTAGGTGCTCTCCTACAATAGGCAGGACATGTAGCCAAACTCATGAAAAACACAAGGCCCTAGACTGTCTTTAAGATAGGTTGTCTGTAAAATGCAATCACTGGTTCAGTGACTCTTTCTCTGAAGGTTTATAGCCAGAGTAAAAACAGTGAGAGAGCAAGGATCTCTTGTCTCCTTCTGACTTCTTTGTCCAAACAGAGCTGTCACATCCCTTTTCTACTCATCATTAACCATAAAGAGTGGTGGGATCCCTCCAAGAATTTCTTTAAACACACTATCTGAAACAATGGGTTGAATACATGGATGGTCTATGAACAATAATTGCCATTATTAATTAATTATATACTAATAACCAATTTTTTTGCCATTTCCCAGTATAGTCATTACTTCTTACTTCCTGTCACTTCTGATCTTGGATTTGAACCGTCAAACTTCAACCAATAACACACTTCCATGTCTCGACTGCAAACTGCTGAAAATGAAGCAGCTCACCTTCACTCTAGGATTTGTAGATGTCTACATCATTTCAACTTGTAAACTTTACCAGTCTTGTAAGACTCACATGTCCTTGCTATAAGCATAAAACTAACACCCAAGAAAACTACCCTCATTTTTCCAACGTTATTTTCCTGCAGATGATGGGAGGAAGCTGGTCTAATTAATTAAGTTCAATCCATTTCTTTATTGTCTTGAAGAAGTAATACTTTGGAAGACACTGATTATTAATGGAGGTTTTGCAGGATGAAGTTTTCAGAAGCAGTCTGCCTCAACCTGATGAGTCAGTCATCAGGCATCTGAAATGGCAACGCGCCGAGAAAGGCAGTTTGACATTTAAAGTCACATTAACCCGTAGGTTATCGCGAGTTGGAAATTTCTCCTGGTAAATGAAAGGACTGGAAATGGAACTAATGCATCAAAGTTCAGACAATCAACCCTTTTGTTACAAACTCAGATAAACACCCCAAATGAAAACAAATGAACTGGGGGTGAAGGGAAAAGTTAGCAGGCATTTTCCACTTTCCTCATCGTCCAGCTGGGGCAGGGGCCAGGGAATGAAGGCTCTTCTGCATTTCACTCTTCCTTGGCACTGTTACAAGCAGAGACTTTAAAAAGCCTATTTCAAATTCCTTTCTCATGTCTTTCTTCCACTAGGAACTGGTGTTCCTTCATGCAGTCCCGGCTGGTAACGTACATAGAAGCCTGCATGAAGGAGAAGTACATTGTCAACTCCCAACAGCCCTGTGTAAATGGAGGACTGGAATGCCAGAAGATCATGTAAGCATCCTAAATAAAACCAATGAAAGTAATATGATTTTCTCTGAAGTATCTAAATGATATTTTCAAAACTATTTAATAACACGTTTTAAAAAGAATGAAAGCACCAACTCAGTTTAACACCAAAGTGATGTAGGGTCTGGTTTATGTAACTAAGGTTACCGAGCATTTAAGTAACCTTTGAAAACAACTGCCTTTTCAAGCCATCAGGTACAGTACTACAAGGTGATTAAGTGATTTTTGAAATCTTCCCACATGCTTATTCAGAAAAAAAAGCAGAGACTGTACCTTTTCAATGATTTTCAGGTCATAATACACACATACATCTTAAAAAATGTCTGCCTGTGGCCATAACTGAGACGACTAACAGGGCAGGAGTTAGAGATGGGCAGTGGCTTGAGTATTTACGCCTCTTTCAGAAGGACTGGCTTCCCACAGAGTACTGGTGAAAGCCAATAGGTACCTGAAGGTTTCAGGACTGATACATGTTTAAAGTTGGGAGACACTGAATCACAACATGCTTTTGAAGTGAAGCAATGGTTAATGCTCACTTGCATGTTTTCCCACCTATGTGGTTACTCAACCGCAAAAATGCTTTTGTTATTTGTTAATACAATTCATTTCTCTGAAAAAAAGAGAAAGTTTTATGATTATTTCTAGTGGAGTTTTTAACAAATCTGTATTTTCCTTGGTTCCAGTGACACTTTGCAATATTTGTTTAAAAATAAAACTTCCTCTACCACTCCTCAGAATTTTGCAGAAGCTCAAGCTCAGTCCAGGCTTGATCGCAAAGGACTCTGTTACAACAAACATTACAGATGCACTTCTGATAATTACATAAATCTGACGCTTTTCAAGCTTGCGTTGGATCAGTGCCAGCACGTTGGGCAAAAATCTCTACTGAAGACCTGCAAAGCGCGAGGCAGAGCTGCCGGGTGTTAGGCCGGGCAGCAGCAGAGCACGAGGCAGAGCATCAACACACAAGGCAGAGCAGTGGCAGGACATGAGGCGAGGCAGCAGGGAACACGGGTGAACAGCAAGGCACACGAGGCAGAACCCCGGAGCCCTGCTCGCTAAACAACGGTTACATTCTGTCTGTGTGTAAGAATTCACACACACCTCCTGTTGTAGACAGTACTCCTGAAAAGCAGTCTTGTAAAGGGGGAAAAAAAAATTGCTGTGGCCTGCCTAAACATTTCACTAAGCAGCAGTGATAGAGTTCATGACAAATTTCTTAACTGTGCTCTTCATTAGCCATCAAGGATGCTGTTGGCACCAGACTGCTGCTAGAGTCAGTGACACCAGCTGACAATAACTTGCAATCTAATGCCCAGGCTCTTACTCCACAGGTACAGGACAGCTCTGAAGCCAATCTATCAAGTGAAACAGAAGGTTTTGAAGTCTTTGCAGTGGAAATGCTGCCCTGGATTTATTGGCAAGGACTGTGAACAGCGTGGTAAGGAAAGTCAGAGAGCAAGCGTAAGAACTAATGCCACCAGTCACGGTGGCAAGAAGCGTTTGCCTTTTTGGTTTTCCTTATTTTGAAAACCAATGCCTTATTTTATTTGGTCTGCTATGGCCCAGATCACTGATACCTTGAAAGAAGGAGTAGTTGTAATTAACTTTAATTAGTAGCTACTAGCATTAGCTACTTATTCTCCCATTAGTAATCTTTACATACAATTAAAGGTATTCATTTGTTGGGGGGGGGGGGGAGAGGGGGGTGGCCTGTCAGACGTAGGAGCCCATCTAGGAATGCCTAATTCCAGTAAAAACTGGTGAAATCAGAAAGCAATGCCAATACGTGAAGGGAGCAGCCCTCTGACACAAGAACACAGCGCCCGCTGTCACACCCACAGAAACTCCAGCCCTACACACAAAAAACTACTGCAACTCTTGGCACTGCTGAATAATGCTGCACACAGAGGATAAGATAAAGACAGAGGGGACAGCGTATTTTAAAAACTGGAGTGCTAAATGGCATCGGTAGGATTTATCAAAAACTACTCCAAAAGAAGGAGGGGAATTTAAACAGATAAAAGGTGATTCCTCCTAGTTATTGTAGTAACCATAAGAAAAATGGCAAACAGCTGTGTGAGAATTCTCACACAAACTTTTCTAACTCGCCTATCAAAAGAGACTCCGTGGATAAAATGAGAGTTCCTGTTTTCTCTCTGTAGATTAGCTTTTCTTCGCAGATTTCTCTGAGATGATGCCCCATCCTAACCTGTATTTGTAATATTGGAAGGACATTACTAAGTACAGTGCTTCTAGTCTAGCCTCTCCTTCTTTACACTCATCGACGAAAACCAGCTGTTCCACCTTTATCTCCTCATTTGTACGGCATCACTCACTGTAGTTGGTGTCATCAGAAATCCCGGGTAACTGTGGAACAAGGAAGAGGCATCTGTAGATTTTTTGGTAGGACCTCCCAGGAAAAAAAGTACATTTTTGCAATAGACTCATTTCTTAGGAGCAATAATCCAGCAGGAGTTAAAAACCCCTACCACTACTGCATAGCGTTCTCATTTATGCAATGTTGTATGTTAGGGCAGTATCACAAGCAAAGTAAATTCTCCAAATAAGATGTTCTTTTCCGGAGAAACCCACAATGCAGAAGCCTGTCTCCACATTGGTTATGCTCCAAATGAAATTGCCCTGCGGTGCTTTGCTAAACTGTAGCAGTTTCTGCATCTAAAATGTTTTCACTGATATATTAAAACTCAATTGCAGATCCCAATTTTATTCTGGTGCCAGAAAATCAAATTGAAGGACGGGAAGAAGAGGAGCTCTCAAACCGCAGTATGTGCTTGAAGTTACTTTGCTTGCCATTCCTTTACCTCTCAGTCACAGATCACAGAGAAAGATGTGGTTTTTTAGCTGCAATTTAACACCATAAGCTACGGACAATCTCTCTAGCGAAAGCATTATTTAGGAAAGCTTTTACACAACTACATTTTTTGGCACAAATGAGGGCTTTGGGTAGAGCGCTACTTGAAAACTCTAGACAAAGCATCCCAAAGTTTCAAAGTTGTCTGCTGGCTGGTCATCAGCAATCCCTAGGGAGAAAGCCAGCTGGTACAGAGCATTCATCCTTTCAATAGCACGGATGCTTAAGCCCATGCTCCGCTAAGCGGATTCATGTGAAAGCACACCGCGCTCAGAAGTCTTACCAGAAAAACAATCTATTTCAGAGCAGCTACCCAGTAGCTTTGAGATTATTATTATTATTATGAGGTCCTGTAGACAAGCATCTCAGGCACTCCATTCTACCAGCGTCAGTACCCAAGAAGCACCTTTCCTCTCTGGGAAATGGTGTGCCTCGCAGTACTATTATGTATCTTCTAGAAATCAGCTTTTAGGACAGTATTTCAGCCCTGAAAGTGTTTAAACTATGCTCTCAGCACTGAATGAATACACAGTTCCTTTACAGGACTTAAGTTTATAAGACATTAGATTGAAACACAGAAAGTAACTCTGGAGGGTAAGAGGGCCCCCGGATGGCCCAGCTGAGTTATTCCAGTTTCTGCAACTCGCAGTGCACACTTTGAAATCTACAGCTCCCACTGGCAGGTATTTGTTTAGAATAACATCAGTTAAAGGGCCCTTCAGCAAGAGTGAGTTACGATAGTTACACGCCATGCTTTAGCAAAACACCTCAATTGCGCTTTCATCCTGCCCTTTTATTCTGGATTTTTAAACCTCACTATCCTCGCAGTCAATTGACTTGAAAGGAGTTATTGTTCCAGAACATTTTGGGAGATTTTAAATGAAGATCATTTTACTGCCATCATGGCTAGGGTGGCTGGAGTTCTTCTGTTAATATTGAAATATATTAGGTTTTCATCACTGTTGAAAAAAAATCTTTGCAAAGAAATCACGAGTTTAGGTGCTATAAATCAACAACCCCCTAAAATGTCACTATAAAAGTTTCAGAGCAAGGAGTACACAGGTTTTCTCAGCGGTCTACAGGGAATACCTGTCAGCTGGTCGCTGCCCTCCCTTGCATGACTTTGTTTCTTTAATCTTGTGATTAGTGTCAACATCTGTGGATTCAAGAGAAATGTTGGAAGTCATTGGAAACCATGAGGCATTACTGGATGATCTTCAAAGTGATATTGATCAAGCAGTCAGCAACTTAGGTGACTTACAGAGAATATTTGAGAACAACGGTACGAGCATGGTGTTAGAAGTGAACCAGAGCAATTCAGGTGAGAGGTCTGACACGGAACGATCATCAGCCGCCCAACAGGCCCTGGAAAACCACAGACAGCAGAAAGGAAAACCACAACCCCAAAACAACTAGTCTGCTAGTTGTTCCTAAAGAGCAAAAATGGATAAAAAATTCCATGAACTTGAAATGGGAAATGAGATGAAAGGCAGATTCCTTTGCACTTTTCTGGAATTTCAGAATATGCCTTAACTACAGAATAAAGAGGTTGCTTATACTTAAAATTTGTTAGCTTACTATTGTGCTACTATGACTTCTTTTCTTTTATGGGGACGTGAGTTTAGATTTGTTTCTTGTTCTTTTTCATACTCAAAATGTACAGAATACACCAACGTGCAGAATATCAGACTGGTGTATGTAAAAGAAATGTAACAGCGAACCTATGTCTGGAACATTATTCCTGCAGCACATAGGAGTGGGGAAAAAAAAACAGCTAACAAATTTGGCCTACTAATGAGAGTCACTGGCTCGCAGGAGCATTTTCTAGTGATATAGACTATTGTGCTCAGTGAACTTCAAGGCACTTAAGTTTGAAGATTAAAGTTAGAAATCAAGCTTTAGTATAAAATTCATTCCTAGTACAGACACTTCAAGATTTTTCAAGTTATTCAGTCCTGGCCTGGAATATCCAGCCATTAAGATGCTGTGTAACTTTGTGAAGTAGAGGTGCATTGTAGAAAGCATCAGAAAAAGAACACTGTGAGACAGTCAAGTAAGCAGGAGGCCACCAGCTAAGAACTGTTGTGAAAATGGGCAGTTATGGCCACTCACACAACTGCTCTTCCAGGGTTTCAAAATGCAGTATTTTTAAGACTGGAATGGAGCAGTCGATACATACGGAAGTTTTTGCCTGCAGACTCAAATACACAATGTGCTTCACAGACACCTTGAGGTAAAATTAGGCTGGTTTTGCAATTTTCTTATCACACAGATGGATTTTGAGGAGTAAGATGACAGTTACTATAGAAAAATACTTACTTGAGTTACTGTGGCCAGGTTAAGATACATTCCAAGAGAAGAATTTAAATTTAATTATATTTTTTAAACTGTGTTAACAGATCTACAGGAAAGGCTCGTGCAGCAAGTTTTGTTTCCCCACATGGAGAATTTTCTACGGAAACATTTTAACCCAATGTGGGCAAGCTTCAACAGGAGTTTACAGAACCTCTCAAATATTGTAAGAAACCTGTCCCACGATGTGGAAGCCAACAAGAAAAGCATAGAAAGATTCCAACAGAGCACTGTGCCCAAGAAGGAATTCCAGGAGCTGGGTACTAAGTTTGAATCAAAAGTCCAAGAAAATATAATGAAAGCTGACCACGTGAAGAGAGAGATAGAGAATCAACTGCAAACGCAGCAGGCGAGTTTTCACTACAATCTCACCATGATCAAGACAGATACTGACACAAAGCTCAAGAAGTTTCATAAGCTACAACAGTCCCATTTCTTAGCTTTGAACAACAGCATAGCAAACGTGAAACAAGAGCAAAACAATCTTGGGAATAAATTTGAGACATTGAAAAAGAATTTAACAGAACTCTCCTTGCATCACCGTCCCAAAGATGAAAACAGCCAGTTAGCCATCAGACAAATAAACGACATTCTGGCAGGGCACACGAAACAGCTTAAAGAACTTTACATAGAATCAGATGTAGCCTTTCAGAATATTGCAGTTCTGGAGAGATGGCTTAAGGAGTTAAAAAAAAATATCTCAAAGTATAGGCCAGAAGATCCTACAATAACTTTAATGGAGAAAACAGTTATGGAAGAAAACAAAGCAGCAATGAAAAGGCAGATATCAGAGCTCAACTACACTCTCTCAAATCTTCAGGAAAACTATTCAGATCTGCTGAGGTACATGGAAGAATGTAATTGCCAAAGAATATCTTCTGACACTGATTTACTGGAGGAAGACCTAAAGAACTTCACTTCTTCCCTTGAGGGTGCTCAAACAAACTTAAAGGATATGAAGCACTTAGAGTCAGTTTTCAGAGATCTCTTGAGGGATGAAATTGAAGAGCTCTCCTCAGCTTTTCCATCTGTCCATCAGTCCCTTAACCTCCGTCAAGAAGAAAACAGACGGCTTCAGTCACAAGTTACAGCTATTTCAGAAGACATAAGCTTCTTGAAGAAGAAAGATGAAGAAATTAATCTACACATCATGTATCTCAACAGTTCTTTCGGCTCTCTTTTGGGAGATGCTATGCGGCATGATGCAGCACTGGGGGCTCTGCTGGGAGAAGAATTTATGGAAGTGCTGTTTGAAGAAGGTCCTAATATCCTAATAACATCAGTGTTTCAACTGCAAGAATCTCTCAGACATATTTCAGATAAACTCCAAGAACAAAATGTGACTTTAGAATCTCTTAGAGAGAGATTTCACCTCTTGGAGAGAGGTCAACCGAATAATCATCATGCTCACAGATCTCCTAAGCATCCCAAAGAAGAAATGCCAACATCCTCTACTGTTGATGAAGTTAGCAGTCAACGTGGCCCCATAGAACACATGGAACCTAACTATGAAGCTGCTAAAGATGACTCCTTGGAGAACTCAGCTTATAACGATATCATGACTCTGAAGAATGATATCAAACACCTGAGCATGGCAATCAAGAAGCACGAATCCAGAAGTGATGTGAACCTCTGCTGCAATCATACAATAGCAAATGTAATGGAGCAGTTGAACATCTCTGTGGAAATCCTCTCAGCAGACTTAGCCACCATCAAGCAGAAGCTGGAGGAACACATGATGGTTTTTAAAAAGCTATTTGCAAGCCATGAAGAATTAGTTGCCTCAAATGTAAGTCTAGATGTTACAAAGATTCAGTCGATGCTGACCAGGAAAGTGAGAAGGCCACAGAAAGGTCAAGACAAGCAAAGAGAGAAGAAAAAGCCTGAGAAGCACAGAGAAAACATACAGGCGACAGGCGGAAGAAACACAGTGCAGGCAGAACTTCTGGAAGAAGGTTGGTTCTGGTTTTTTACTTGGTTGTGTGCAGGTCTAGCTTCTTTCTGGGCCCTGCTGTAAGCTCCACACAGTGTGAGTTGTGAGACCCATCAGCATCCTGGGGAGGGAGACATTTCACATTATTTACACCATCTCTCTCCATCAAAATAAGCAGCCCGAGTGAGAATTAAGGTGATAAACTGCTGCACTTTGCTCGAGGCCTTTAAAACTACACTGCTGGGAAACTAGCCTTGAACTAATTCAACTTTTAATGTATAGAACACCAGTTTTGTTTGTAGACGCTCTTGTTAATGGAGCAGCAGTTTTCTCCTCTGAAGTTGATGGGGAATGCCAAGGTCTTGCTTCTTTTTCTCCTGTTATTTGAGTCTGGAAAGAGCGTACTCAAAGCACCAAATCCTTCATGCATGAAATTAACTGCTATAATTGGCACAAGTGGAACACAGAGGACTGACCGGAGAGTACATTCGCTCTCTTGCAGCTGAGCTCCAGAGAGAAGTTTTCCGCTTACACCACTCTGCGACTGGCCAGTTCCCTTTCTCTGTAAATGTGTGGCCACAAGCACCCAGCAATCACCACCACCACAGCTTTAGCACTGGCTTCATGTCCTGGCTCCAACTGTCCTGGTTGTGGACATACAACAGAACAAAAATCAGCCCTTTAGGCATCTGTGCTGCCAAACCGCGGTTAAGACTGAATAAGCAGAAAACAGATTTCAAACTAAATTATTTCTAGTACAGCAAAAAAGGGCTACTCTTTTTCCCTGAGTGGTCTCAGCCTCATACTTCTCCAAGAGTAGCCGTTCAGACACTTCCAGGGCATCATTTGATCTAATCCCAGACACATACTCCTTCCAAGCATTTAGCTCTACTAAGGAGCATACAGAAATCAGGTTTGATAAGGCTTCGCTCCCTCTCTCAGCCCCAATAATCATGGTGAGAGAAGAGTGCTCACTGCTAACATCCTGTTCCTCTTTCTTTTTCAGAATCACTGGTGGCATTTCACGTGGGATTATCAGAAGGAAACGATAAAGCAAAAACTCTGAGGTTTAATGAAACTTACCTCAACTATGGAAACGGCTATTTCCCTGAACACGGCTACTTCAAAGCGCCGCATAAAGGTGTTTACCTGTTTGTCATCTCTGTGGAATTTAGCTCAGGACCAGCATTAGGACAACTCTCCTTTAGCCGTGGGTACAAAAAAACTCTCTCAAGCAGTCAGAGGAAAACACCAAACGGACACACCACGACTACTTTTGCTATGGCAGAAATGGAGAAGGGGGAGAAAGTATGCTTTGAATTGCTGCAGGGCTCTGTAGCAAAACGGAGTCCACCTGGGACAACTATGGCTGGATTCCTAATATTCAAAACTTGAATTGTGACATTTTGTTTTACTGGTATCTTTCCATAGATGCAATGGATCAATTCCCTATTGCCTCATCTGTGATGTATTCAATCCTACTGCATGTGTTTAAACATAGCACAACCCTAGAATTGTCTTCATGCTTCTTTTCTGGAAGTGTTTGGCTTTTGATAAGTTGCTTATGAGTAGCAATGGGATTTTCTTTCAACTGATAAGCTCACTGTTTGGACTCCAAATGTATCAGCACACACACATATCCAAATCCTTCCACTGTGAGAACTGCACCTAATTAGAAAAAAATGTTTTGTGGGACTTTCTTCACTTAGAACACAAATGATTTCTACTTTATCCTGGCAAAACAACATTCTCCCATGGCAAATACACCCACCACTGGCAAGGAAAAAGATTTTAGGAAGGACTGAATATATCAACTCTCCTATTTTGTTAATAGAATCTTAAAATGAAGAAGCCAGGACAATTTTACTTCTCAGTTTTCTGTAGAGCACAGGCAGTCACAGACTGTCTTGGAAACCCCTGCAGCTCGCTCCAATATCTCAGTCTGTGCACAACGTGAACCCTAGAAGAGACTGATCAAAGCCTGTAGGATGCACCCTCTGCCAGTATTTGTAAGCAAAGATCTTCAATCTTTTTGCTTCTGGGCCTGTGTTGTATTCCAATGACGCTGCAATAATTTAATAGTAATATAACATTGTTAAAATTAATTACATCTACACTGAGACATTAGGAAAATGCCAATGTTACTCAAAAAATATAGCTGAAAATGCAGTTATTTCTAAAGATAATCCTGAAGAATTTTGTGAATTCAGCCCAGAGTTCAGCATTTAGTAAATAAGTTTAAAAACAAGCAAGAAAGCAAGCAAATAAAACAAACAGCAAAAATGCAAGCTCCTTGATCTGCTGTCATTTTTGGATATAAAATGCTTTATAGAGTAATGTATAAAATGTTTTATAGAGTAAACCATAGAGTAGAATTTCTACCCTGTGGATTTTCTTTTGCATTTCCAGAAGCTCAGGATGACCACATCTGGTCATGTCTTAAAACTTTTCTTCTGTACAAGAAAATATCCCAAAGGCTTTCAGGTTTAAAGAATTTCAATTATTCTGAGTTTTTTCCTTGTGTAATGTAATGCCTTACAAAACAACGAAATTTGCCAAAATCAAATGCATTTAGAAACTCACAGTATTTTTTATGAAAGAGGTAAATTCTTACTACGTGTTTTATGCCCTTTCAAGGAGGCATTTTCTAACAGAAATCTATCCTTCTCTTAAGGGGTTTTCTCCCCACCTACCTGTATTCCAAATAACACTATACTACAAAACTATTAAAACACACATTGTTATCAAAACACATTTCACACACATTGCGCCTGAGCCCACAGTTTGACAAGCACACGATATCTATCTTTCGCAATAAAAGTACAAAGCAGTTCCAGCTACTGACTTGCTGAGAAGATTGTTATTTTGCATCCTGAAAAATACAACGAAGCAAACAACTGAAAATTATCTCCCATTGGCAATTAATGGGCCAAGTCTCCCCATGTATGTAGCCTGAAGCCACACCCTGCTCTGCTCCACAGCAGGCAGCACGAAGTGTCACCTTCAGTCCCACAGATCGCTCCAACAACTGAGAGAAGAAAAATTTGAAGAGGTGAAATGTCAAAAAGGAAGAAGAACATGGGTTCTGTCAGTACAAAGCTACCACGCTGGGGTGACCCAGATGTTTTTACCAGTAGCCCTCAGATTACGGGCACCGTGGGTGGCAGCATCGTGCAGGGCCAAGGTGAGCGCGCTGCTTCGGTCAGGGCGGCACAAGGAACATCCCAACTTCAGTGCACACTAACTCTACAGCTATCAGCTAAGTCCCATAGTTAAATACAGAGGGGAGACAATCATATATATATATATATTAAAAAACACTGGTTAAAGCTTTGATAAGAATACAGCCGTGCTGTATTCTTCGAATATATTCGAATCGCACCTCGAATACTGTGTTCAGTTCTGGGCCCCTCACCACAAGAAGGATGTTGAGGCTCTGGAGCGTGTCCAGAGAAGAGCAACAAAGCTGGTGAGGGGCTGGAGAACAAGTCTTATGAGGAGCGGCTGAGAGAGCTGGGGTTGTTTAGCCTGGAGAAGAGGAGGCTGAGGGGAGACCTTATTACTCTCTACAACTACCTGAAAGGAGGTTGTGGAGAGGAGGGAGCTGGCCTCTTCTCCCAAGTGACAGGGGACAGGACTAGAGGGAATGGCCTGAAGCTCCGTCAGGGGAGGTTCAGGTTGGATATCAGAAAAAAATTCTTCACAGTAAGAGTCATTGGGTACTGGAACAGGCTGCCCAGGGAGGTGGTCGAGTCGCCTTCCCTGGAGGTGTTTAAGGAACGGGTGGATGAAGTACTTAAGGACATGGTTTAGGGAGTGTTAGGAACGGTTGGACTCGATGATCCAATGGGTCCTTTCCAACCTTGTGATTCTGTGATTCTGTGCTGGGTGGTACACAGGATAGCAGTTCACCAGTCAGGGCTTTTAAACGTTTGGCATCCTCATGCTTACCGGAATTACTTTTGTTGAAGAATAAGCCAGGCAAGTTCAGAGATCATTGACTGTAGAGTGAACACAATGTTAATATAAACATGTTTTCATATTTGTATTCTTCACACACGTGCTCAAGTTAGCCACCTGCATGTACAAAGAAGACATACTTGACTGGAGCACTCTCAGTATTAGACCACGAAGCAAAAAAACCATGAAAGATAATGGGTTAAAGCATTCTACTGCATAAGCCAGGAAGCCTGACTTGCTTCTCAAGCGACAGGAGAAAAGATGATTAAGCTACTGGGTGGGATGCTGGTTTTGCTTTAAATGAATACATCATCAGCATCTAAACCACTTCCCAAATACACGCACGCTATTTAACTACTGGTATAAATCCCTTTAAACCCCCTCCCTCCAACATTTGTTCTGTTGTTCACAGTTTTTGGAGGGTTGGTTTGTAGGTTTTTTCCTAATACTAACAGAGCCACATCACTAGGACCTGTATTTTTAGGCAAAAGACTAGAGGAAACCATTTTAATGAAGAGACTGCAGACTCCAGGTTGGGACCTAAAGGAAAGAAAACTGCCACAAAAATGGCAGGAGGCTCAGGATGATTAACTGACAGTTTAAAAAAAAAATAGCTATTGGTTGGCCCAGTGGATTAAGAATAGGGTATTTTCAAACATGACAAACAAACTGAACGTGACCACAGGCATTAGGAAACGAGAGTCGTCTGTAAGAGCAGACGAGTTGCTTCAGTTTATCCATGGCAGACCACCTGCACTAGCGTGCCCGAAGGCAGTTTCGACCAAACACTGACAGGCACAGAAACACGTACGCTCACTCCAAGAAATAGATACGTATAACACCAACCTGAGCCTCACACTTGCAGCAAAGCTTCCAACTTCTCTTAGTAATTCTCCAAAACCCTGTAACTGCAAGAAAACATTGTCCATAGCTCAGGTTTCTGGATTTCTAGATCAAACCACTAAGTTCTATAACAAGATAAGAAAAAGCTGTGCGTCTTAATGCTTTCTCATTATTTTGTTACTGAAGCTTTTACCGCTTCATGAACGTCAGTATCTTGTAGTGCTTTACATTTTAAAATTAGTCTCCTAATGATTTTTTCCGTTCCTTTACTAAGACGATCTCCTTACTTTACTGAAAATGCAAGTACCCATTGTATATCAACATTTTACTTACTACAGATCCACCAGTGCCTGAATTCTGCAGTCCATTTCATCTGAACCCATGTCAGTTTTCCACATCAATCCAGCCTCTGAAGTCCATGGTCACTCCTCATGAACCAGACCCATGAGGTGGGTCAGCCCAGAGGAGTGGTCCTCATGGCTCAGATCCACAGCTGTGTGAAATGATGTGGTATTTTGGGGGGAGATAAAGCTGCAGAAGGGATTAATGAAATTAATGATACTTCTGCAATTTATTTAAAAGCTGGTGACTCAATCCACCAACTACTCAGTGTGCCATTTGGCTTGTGCACAAAACACACACGTGGGGTTTTCAGACAAGTCACTGTGGCTGTTTCAGTTCTTAAATGCTGATGCAAACTCACCAGTAACACGTTTCTGTATAGAGGTCCAAAATAAGTCATACACAAAGGATAACAGTTTGATATTTATTCTTAGCAGGCAGTAGAACTTATTCCCACTTATCACTCCCCTGCCCCCAACGTTTTCAAAAGGCTCTTCCTCTCTTTAGGATCTAGCACCGTCCTGTGGTCATTTCAAGAAGCAACGTTAAGAGTAATAAAAATTAAGTCATCAAAACAAAGACTGGTGAAGTTTCAGTTACCCATAGGATTTTCATTCTGCCCCCCCGTAACAGTTACATTAAAGCACCAGTATTCAATCCAACCACGTCACAGTAACCAGTGAAGATACCCCGCAAACTACACAATAGCCACAACCAGAAGTGAAAGTTCCCTTTGCCAAGACACTAATAGTATGGATATCATGTCGCTGTGCAGAGTAATTTCCTGCTATTATAGCTCAAGGAAAGAAGTGTAAAACTACACATAGTCGAGCCTTTCCCAGCACTCTCCAGCACTCTAATGCAAGAATTTAAAGAATTAAAGAATGTGACTTTACAGGAACAAAGAAATGTTATAATTATCTTTATAATATGCTGGTAACAGTTTATACGATGCTAAGAATCAAAACTTTCTAGCTACGGTAAAAAACTCTCTTTAAATCCAAGATTATTCCTGATCAAAGACAAGAAGAGGATAGAAATTGATCTGACTTCTTCCTGCTCGTGAACTTAAAGTGAACTCTACGGAAAGTAACAGCTGATGATGCATTTCTGCCAGGAGAAAATAAATTCTGAGATGTTACGGACTTGTGTACTCACAGATGAGACATCCCCTCAATCAGTCTTCGTTTGCTTGGATCGCAAAACCAGAGCAAACTGAGCAGACTATACAGAAGCACCTGTATCATTTTGTAACCAACAACACATAAGTACATTAGCTCAGATCTCTTCATCTGGATATGACTACACGAAAAGGATGTTGAATACAGATGGAATAAAACCCAATTAAACAATCCCCCCATCCCTTTTTCCCCCCCTCTCTTTACTTGAAGAACTTGAAGCAAACTTAAATGGATAAAACCAACACATAGTGAACTTGCCTTTGTTCAAATAAAGAAATCATTCCATTTTGACTTGCTTTGGACTTTGCTATAACACAGGGGTAAAAATCAGGAGAAGCAAACATTGTTTTTACTGCTGTGCCCAGATTTAGTCCAAGGAATACAGAGCTTATAGAGCACCAACTAATTCTGAACACCGCTGAGCAATAAAAGTGATCATTAATAACTTATTCAAAGACTGTGGGAAAAAGAAAACCATAAACGAGGTATTAAAAAGTAGGGAATTATTTAGTTACAGTATTGTGATTTCCAAGTCATTACATTTTTAAGGCAAAATCTTATAGTAACAAAACACATAACTAATGTGTACTAAAATAAGGTTATTTACTTAAAAATGATACATTGGACATAATCTGTGTACAGAACAAGCAATTCATGGTAAACTCAATAAGGCACCTTCTAAAGCAGATGCTGTACAAAATACAATATTAGTGTGTTACATTTTTAAGGAGTATTCTACACTTCTGGCATATAACACACGCAAGAGTGCGACCATTTGTCTTGTTCCACTCTTCTTTCATATTTTATTTACATCTTTCTCTAGGTTAACTACAATGTTATTTATTCTTCTTGTATACAATATAGTACATTTCATTTTGGGCATGGCATGGCAGAGCACAAACGTCACTACATGATGTGGGGTTCTAGAATTGCATTCAAAAATATTACAAAGCAACAATTACATGAGGTTTGTTCAAAAATTAATTAGAAGTCACGTGCACTCCACTTCTGCTCCACCAACCAAGGCTAAGACACCGTGGCTCAATAAAGCACCGCATCGTGCGACACTGCCAGCCGTTTTTAGGTATCACCCCTATTTGACACAAAGATTGTGGGCACAGGATAAAGACTTTTGACTTCAGAGGCACTGTCAGAAGGACGAGAAAGTGCTACACCATTCACTGAAAAGCAAAGGTTTTAGACCATTAAATACAATCTGTGAAGACAGAGTAGATGAAATGCATCCTAATGGTTTGTTTTATAGACACATTCAAATGGTCATTTAGATCAAGCTCTAAAATTTTGTTCTAGACTGCTGTGGAGATAATTTAAAATATTAATTTTATATTTTATTCAATACCTCCAAATACACCAATTAAGAAAATAATTGGTGAAAAGAGATGGATATTTGGAAAACTGTCAGTTCCTTCAGTAAAACTCAGGAACAATTACGTATGGAGTAAAACTCGGAAAAAAAAAATGCAAGCCTACATTCTTCTTTAGGAATATCACATTTACAAGCTAACCAGGAATACAGAAACTTTCCTTTCAGTTGCTGTAACAGTAAGAATTCTTTAAATGACTCAAATAATTTTCCACCTAACTGAAATCACAGGCAGCAGGTTAAATAAATATAAAAAGTCCCCTCCGCATGTGAATGTTTAAGACTTTCCAAAGCACAGTCTTGATACTCCCCAAGATATTTTCCACACTTCCAATTTTTGTATTTTAAAATAAAAGAATTTGCTAGTTTTGGAAGATACTTTTTTTTTGGGTGACAAATGCTTGAAATTTTGACCAACAAAACGAGATTAATCACACTCCACAGAAGAATCCCATTGCACTCCCTGACTTTAAAAGGCTTCTGAGGGCTACAGTTTTGCATAAAGCAACAACTTAGCATTAGAATCCACACTAAGTATGATTAATTACATAAAAACTAATGGGCTACCTCTGAGTGAAGTTGTTTTTTTCCAAATGACTGCTAAAATATCAGGTTAGACATACTTAGGCTCCAAAGACTGGATGACTCTGAATGGCATGCAGAGTGTGTTATGCAACCAGGTCCTTCAGCAATGACATTTTTTGGTATATCAGGGAACCCATAAAAGCCAAAGACCTAGCAGCTCCCGTTCAGGACAATGACAACTGGATTCTACGATTGAGCATGAGCCTAGTAACTGAAGTGCTGAAAAATTAAGGTTACATTTAACGTGAAAAGATTCTTTTCTCTCAAAGATCATCTATACAGCAGCTAGCTCACTTCTTCTGTGCTAATGCGTAAATCAATTCAGTTCTTAAGATCTCTACCAAAGATCACCGCCCTATTGCCTTGCAAATACCTTAACAAAGGAGAAGGAAATAAGGGAATATTTAAAAACTATTGAGCCTCACACTTCCAGCAATGGCCTCCTGAAAACTTGGGAAAAAAATAATTGAAAAGGTCATAAAACAAGTTTATTGCTAATAATGTGGTGGCAACTTCTGAAAGAAATGAAAAGACATTCTAAATAGGAATGGGTTAATTTAAACAGACCTCCATGCTTTCAAAGTTTAAGCTCGCAAGGTACCCACATAAACAGTTTTCCTTCTTACCGATAAAAATCCTAGAGAAGGGAAAAAAAAAAAAAAAGCTTATCCCTTACATTTTTTGGCTCATACCAAATATTTTCCAACTATCTGTGCAAAAATTATGCTTGAAGACATGATTAACAATTTCAAATTCATCACATATATCTTGGCAATGGACGGAAAAATGTTTTTAAAAGCCCTTTACCACGAGGGCTGTGGCACAATATCATGTATCTCTTGCTGTTTTCAAATAAGTTAAAATCATAGTTGACACATCTATGAACTTTCCAGCCAGAATACATACTAATACTTAAAGGCATTACTGAACAAAAGTAATGACTTTATTTTTTTTTAAAAAAAAGTCCCTCAAAATTGTTATTTTTCTATAAAATACGTAGAACTGTTAAATAAAGTCTGTACACCACAACAGAAAATAAAAATACTGCAATCTTTTGCCTGACCATTTACATTACGTGAGCTACAGAATTAGAACAAAAAAATAAAACGTTAGAAGGTCATAATTGTTGACAAGTCACATTAGTTCTGCAATTACATTGTATCAGCTGTATTTTCGAAGGAAATTTAAACACATACCAAAACAATCTCCATGTACATATTTTAAGACAACAAATAATCTGGCATAAATCAATCTGAAGTTTTAACTTTTAAAAATCAATTTTAATATTATTTTTAATTTTATTATTCAAATCTTGGCTATGGCATACATGTGTGTGCATGCATGTATCTAATCGTACACATGGACCTAGGACTAGACGGGTTTTTTTAACTAAAGCACAAAACACACTGTATAAATAACTTCCCTTTTTAAAGTTATCTAGAACAAGATTTACAGTACAAAGTTATAGGCACTTAAATTATAAAATAGGTTCAATGCTTCCAATACTGTGTGTTTACTCTTCTGATGATTCTCGCACTTGAAGCTTCAACTTGAGTTACGGTACTATTTTCTAATGTTAAAGTGGAAGTGCCAAAGGAGTTATAAATCAGTAATTCTGCATTACAGTAACCTCATGGAGGGCTTCTGGTTTTTAACCAGCTTGTCTGGATGAGTGAAGAAAAGGCAGGAACTAAAGTTCATGTCAAATAATTGGCACAAGAGGACCAAAGTCTGCAACTGTGTTTGCCATTCCTCTCAAACGTGCCTAACTAGAACGGCAAACACCCACTGATTTACCTTGTCTCAAATCTTGCATTTTTTAACTGCCCACTAAGTGGCCCACAGACGTGTTTTCTGCATTTACACGAGGGCAACCCAGCTCAACACCTTCTGCATGTTGCAAATCTCACCTTCAACAATTCATATATACTGTTCCCCTGGTCTTGACCTTTGCTATATTCTCTAATCTTTGGAAGTGCCCAGTCTACACTTCTGCCTTCCCTTCTTTGTGTCTGTAAATCAGACATGTTCTCAAGCCTTTCAACTTATCTTCTGCCTAGTTTTGTCAAAGCACACTCCCACAGCCGACCGATTCCCTCCTCTATGCAAAAAATTGCATGACAGACACCTACCAGTGAGTCCCAATAAAGCAGAAAGGCAAAACACATTATCAGTGGTCCTTCTGTTAAGATGTAAAGTATTCTACAGCAAAACCACCAGCTGTATGTGGCATTGTGAAAAATATGCTGAATTTCATAGTTATCCAATTATGGAGCCCACTAGACTGTAAGTGAGATGACCAAGGCAGTCTACACCTCTAAGATGTATTGTTTCAAACTCTCTACAGACTTAGGTAGGCATTCCTTGATTTATAAACGGTTCACATTCTTGCAGTTCTCCTCGTGACCAAAACAAAAACAGAAATAAAATTAAAATGGAGATTCTGGAAGATAACTTAATGGCAAGGAGTAAATTCTGTAGCAAATCTCTGATTGTGGAGCCACAAAATGCATGCAGCCCTGACTATAAACCTTTGTTCATTTAAATGGTTTCTTGCCTGTTCCAAATGACAGCCGTATAATCCTGGCACACATGTGAAGGCATAAGGAACTGTTAAACTGAATAGTATCACAAACAGATTCATAACCTAGAGGCTGTTTCACAAAAACTCGGTATGGATTGACTAGGTTTCATCAGGTAGAAGGCAAAAAAAAAAAAAAGCTTATATTCTCCATCTCTGTTGAATCCATATAGCTTGTTAGGCTTTCACAGAAAGCACTGTAATCTGAACATTCAATTCAGTACCCAGAGTTTTACTGGAGACTCACTAAGTATGACTGAAGTCTCAATGCAGCTCAAACAAGAACAAAACGTGTATTTTATCAAGGCTGTCTGTATACGTAGCATGTAGTGTGTAGAGGGTCTCAGTATCACAGTCTATGAAGTACTGAAAGATTGGATTAGCAGCCTGTAGAAGTGTGCTGAGAAAATACACTGAACCTCAGTTATTTCCTCTTTCCGCACAGGTCTCACCCATGTTTGAGTGAAAAGATGTAGGAGTCCATCTTTGCTCCCCAACGTCAGTTTACTTTGTCAAATCTTTACATCTTGTGATTCCACCATCTTGGCAAGAGTCTTCTTGATCCTCAGGGCAGTGAGCCTTGAGGCAGGATTATGAGCCCAGCATTCGGACATTAATTTCAATATTGCTCTTAAACACTGTAAAACAAAAAACAACAGAACAGTATTGTAACAACTGACAGGCCTGAGAGGTGTAGAATTTTGATTTGCTGTCAAGCCCAAGCCCCAGAACTCTTAAGTCCAAATGTGCAACTTCTGCACCTTCTGCAAAATCGCTGATACAAAATTATAAACAGATCAACTATAACAAAAACCCCAACAACCATATCCCAATCCTTCTTTGTCCTCTCATTCACTGCCTAGTATCACACTGGCTGGAATTAACTGAAATGGTTCAGTTTCATGACGATGCACTACCAGAACTTATCATTACAATTCAAGGACAGTGGTACAAAACTGGTACCAATAAGCAGAACTATTTCCATATATATGGCAGAAAAACTGTAGAGAGCTTTTTCACTGAAAATGAAGCCGAGACAAAAGTTCTTTCAGTAGTCAAAAAATAATAAGGAAAAAAGGGCATTCCTAAAGACATCATGGATTTGAGGAAGAAAGACTACGACATACCTAGCTGGCTATGTCAAATACTTACATCTTATTTACTGTGTTCGAGCTGTGGCCCTTTAAAAATATATTCAAATTTAATATTTTAGTTACATCACGGCTTGCCCCGTAATGTACCAGTAAAAAAGGAAAAAAAGAAAAGTGGAAATTTACAAACTCAAAGAAATTGCTTCTTATTCCATGAAATACTTTATGCGACAAACAAATATGCTATATGTATTAAGAGTAGTAAAGCCAATTAAAAACTCATTTGTAAGTTTTAGCTCCAATCAAAACCCTGAAAAATATTCCACTATCTAAAAAGATCTCAGTTTGAGCAGCATTTATACCCTTGGATGCCGCTTAAGGGTATCTCCCCCTCAGATCACTGAAAAGATACACAAAATATATGGTATTTTGGGTTGATTTCAAACATTTCTTTCTCCCACTGTTGCTGTGCAGTTTTCAAAACATCAGAGCGTCTGAACATAGCCTCTATCTTACAACATTTCAGTATTTATTGAACAAAAATACCTCTCCATATTAATGAACAAAGTGAACCGATTTTTTCTGTCAGCATACTCACTTCATCACTATTCCATCTATTTGATACTACTGGGCGCAGGCGTTTGACACACACCACTTCTCTCATGTCCTCATACGATGGATCATTTGGCACCATGTCATAATATGGCAACTGATATTCTTCAACAATACCTGGAGACAGTTGTGAAAGATCAGGAACCATTGAAAAAATTAAAACAAACAAAGTTATGTATCTCTTCTTGAGATTTCTTTAGCCAGGAGCAAAAGTTAGCTCAATTTTGTGCCAAGGCAAACCCAACAAACTGTTATACTGTGATTAAAAAAAAATAAAATTCACTATGACACTCAGATGTTTACCAGAAAAGCTCCAATATTATTAAATTTAATAGCAGTCTCTTTGCCTTTGATACTCAATGTAGAATATGACATCTTCTAATTCACCACATGCTACAAAGAAACAGGAAGGAAGTATAAGATGGAAGAAGAAGAGAATATAAGTAAAGATCTGTAAGGTCACAAAAGAGAAGTGAAACAAAAGCAAGGGTGACTCACAAAAATATGTGTAAGGAGAAAACTGAGTAACACCAGAAATGCAAGAAAGTGTGACAAAGGAATAATAATCTATCAATTACGTTTTAAAAGTTTTATTAACAGCACAGATGTGAAATTCACCTGCATCCCATTAATTATCCCAGACCAGGCACTCTGCATTTGAGTGAGGAAAAAAGCCCAAGATGTTTAATTGTAACAATCAAAAAGGTTTAGTTCAGTGATTTTCAAGCTGACTCAGGACAGACTGTTACTACCAATTTTAAAGAACACAAGCCAGTTGATATAGCAAGCTGCTTGTATTATTTCCTGGAAAAGTATTGTTAAAGTGAGACAAGGGCCTGGTAAATTTTATACAGTATATTTAAAAGTTTACCTCCTGTGACGCAGCGCCGTGCCATTTCCCAAATGATCAGCCCAAAACTGTAGATGTCAGCCATGATGTACGGCTGGAAATGGTTTTTATTCAGGCTTTCATCTAGGACCTCTGGAGCCATGTAACGTTTTGTTCCCACTCGAGTATTCAAGGGAACATCAACTTCATTTGTGTCACTATATGCAAATATTAAGAAGTTAGTGAATTGTGGACTATGACAAGGCATGATATGAAATCCTGTATGACAACCACTACACTGCAAAGCTCCCATTTACAAGTAATGTTCATTCTTCCCTTTTCCCTTCTCAATACTACACTGAAAATACACTGTACCTCCCTGAAAGAGACCATCTAGAAAAACGACAGTGAGTATGGAAGTTGACAGCTTACTGCTTCTTTTGCAAGACATTGAAAACACATATGGAAAAAACTGAATTAACAGCCACTATAAAGATGAGTATATTTGGTAACAAGACAGGAAGTTATTTGCAAAGGCTTATGCGTTCCTTCAGGCTCTGTTGTAGCAAACAACAATTCTTTGGCTCCACTGAACTTAAAAAAATTCAGAACAAAGTACTCAATAATATTATTATAGTGTTACTTTTTCAATTAAGTTTCCACTCTGTTTACATTGTTCAAATTTTTTATGAAATAATTTATAATGAAACTACATGATAGTAATTACTATGACAGGCCTGTTTTGATTGACAAGTTAGTTTCCTCTTCAAAACTACTTTTATTTTCCACAACAAGAGTATTTTCATTGTTCTCTTAACAATCTGTTTTCATCTCAATGCTTAGCAGCATTCATAGGATAAACAGCGTTTTACTCTCAAAACTGAAAAAACCTTAAAGTACGCAATCAAATGACACCTGACACATTAAAAAAAAATATATATATATATACACATATAAAAGTTTTCCAGAGGACTTGTCTGTCTACCTGTTAAACTTGACTGCAAGACCCAAGTCAGCAATGCAGCAGGTTCCATTTTTCTTTATCAAGATGTTTTTGCTCTTCAGGTCCCTGTGTGCAATAGCAGGCTTGCCCTGCGTCCCGTAGATTTCTGTGTGTAGATGGCACAGACCACACGCAGCAGAATATGCCAGTTTGAGGAGCGCCCTGTTGTCTAGAGTAGTGCATTTCAGAAAATCATACAATGATCCATTTTCATGATAATCTGTAATCAAGTAAAGCTGTGTCCAGGAGCCAGTGCCTTTAATATCTGCAGCTATGAAACCTATGAATTACATAAAAAAAAAAGTTAGAATTAATTTGTAATACACTTTTCATGCAACAGAGCTAGTAATATTTCTTAAAGCTGTATTGTCTTGGACTGTATAAAAAAAAATACCCACTCCCCTATGAAAACTAACAATACTAAAGCTCAGATTTCAACTATACATGAGGTTACCATTCCGGTCTTCCAGCAAACAGACTGCAGACACATTTCCAACTAAGTGCTGCAAAATTCCTCCCATATGAGGACAGGCTGGGAGAATTGGGCTTGTTCAGCCTGGAGAAGAGAAGGCTCCGAGCAGATCTTACGGCGACCTTCCAGTACCTGAAGGGACTACAGGAAAGCTGGAGAGGGGCTCTTCATAAAGGCTTGTGGTGACAGGACGAGGGGCAATGGATATAAACTCGAGAGGGGCAGATTTAGACTAGACATAAAGAAAGAATTTCTTCCCCATGAGAGCAGTGAGAAACTGGAACAGGTTGCCCAGGTAAGTTGTGGCTGCCCCATCCCTGGAGGCATTCAAGCTGTTCACTAAGAACTCCTCCTCCCCTTCCTCCTTCACCCTCACACAAAGCCTTCCAGCAGCCAAACAATGTACTGCTTCCTCACCAAGGATGTTTTCATGACGCATTAAAACAGTCTGGTAAATCTCTGTTTCTCGGAACCAACTGGCTTCTTCTGTAGTGAAAAACACTTTCACTGCGACTTTTTCACCCCTCCATTTGCCCATCCACACTTCACCATATCGTCCTTTCCCAACTTGCCTCACCATCTGAATTTGTTTGGCAATAGTGCGCTGAACCTAAGGAAAGAAAAGGTTATTAAAAACAAAATGAGGGGAAGGTGGAGGAAGAAAACCCAGTGATCAAACAAAAGCCCCTGGACAGACTGCTTTTCAAGCTCGAATTACTTTAAATTTTACTTCATTGTAAACTTTGTTCTATTTTATTTTCCACTATTCCCGTTTGAAACTGCTGCTACTGAGGAAGAATTGTACAACAAATCCAAAAAGATTAAATCAGCTCAATTTCTTATTTAATTCCGATGTATTCTCTTGCATTCTATTTGTTTCTATTTTATAAACAATTACAGTCATCTGTCTCACCGGCTAACTTTTATGCAAGTATTATCTAGGATGGTGAATCACAAATTATGAACTACTATCAGCCATTAAAAGCAAATCTATTTTATCGGACAGTGGATACTAAGAAAAAAATTTTTCTTGAGTTTGCTCAATTCAATATTTATCCATTCATTGCATTTTTATCTTAATATCTGTAGGCTCCACTTTTTCTTTCAATTTTGCTGATGCCAACAGATTTTATAACATACAATCTAATTTTGCCCTTTATTTTAGATAATTATGTGAACATAGGCTTTCGTTCACGTTTAGTTTGTACCGTATCTTTCACAGTAATTGCATATAAAATAATAAACATACTGTACAGATAAACTGCTTTGTCCTAGGCACTGGGTACAAACTACGGTCTGCATTTGATGGAGAGAATTTCAGTGAAGAAAACCCTTAGTATATGATTTACCAACAGTGGTAGTCCAGATCCACTCCCAGAACTCTGGGACTGGTCTATAAGGTCTTTTAATGACTCCCCAGCTGGAATAAATGCTTCATCTTGTTCCAGGTCACGATTGTAACAGTGCCTCTTTGCCATTGACTTACAGTAATGCCTGAAAAAGTAACGGGAGAAGTTAAGCTGAACTCCAAAACACTCTTCAAAATCGGCAGTAAACGGAGCTAGGACAAAAGCTTTTTAAATGTACAAGTTTTCTTAAAAGAAAAAACACATCAGATTTTGCCGTACCATTTCTTTTCAGACATGTAACTTACATAGTTTTTTTAATATTAAGGAGTTGTTGTAATGCACATATAGGGACATCATTTTATTATGAGTCAAGTGGAAAGTGAACATTTCTGATACTCAGCTCACAGGCAGTATTACTAGCAAAGCACTGCTGGATTTGGTTTATACTAACAGATTAAAACTTGACCCACGGCAGATGAAGCTGACACACACACACACACACACACACACACACACACACACACGTTCCTGCAGAAGCTGGTAGAACACTGGTCTCCTCCAGCACAGGGCTGGAGCTGACAGAAGCAGGCACACTCCCTTAAACTGCACTCGCACCAACTGCCAGAGCTCAGCTGGTCAATTATTTCATTTTGAAACACAGCAGAAAAAGTTGTAAAAGACATCCTGGTTGCTTTAGATTTGCAAAAGCACTTAGCGAAGTTAAGTCTTGGAAGTAGATAGAATTTAACTATCAAGGTGACTGAAGATCCAAACCCATAAAAAGCATTAAGATATTCCTGTTTAATGGATGCTATAACATCAAAGTTAAGTGTAGCCCAGAAGACCATAAACACTTTGTAGCCAGAGGAAAGGACTGAACTCACATAAATTCCATGCTGTGAGCATTCCATTTTACCTAGCAATGCAAACTGCTATCCATAGAAACACGAAATTAAATCACAAGACTTTCACTTCCAATCTACTTTTGTCAGAAATACATACGATTAACTGAACACATTTATAAAATAACTGTTCTGTTTACATTCATTTTGGGAAATTAAAAACTTTGCCAATAAAGAAAGCGATTTCCTTACTTGTAACAAAAGCAGCTAAGTAGGATGATCATGACAATTATGCAGACTGCCATAGAAATCAACACTGCCACCCAACGAATGCTGCCATCAAAAAGTCCATCTATTTAAAGAAGAAAAATAAAATGGAAAAGGTTTCCAAAGTCTATTAATAAAACACCTACTGTAAACAGTCTGGTTTACGTATGATATTTTCAGATCCTGTGCATATGAATGTGCACAAACTGGAACACCGGAGGTTTTGTCTGAACATCAGGAAATACTTCTTTTCTGTGAGAGTGATCAAGCATTGGCACAGGTTGCCCAAGGGCGCTGTGGATTCTCCCTCCCTGGAAATGTTCGAAAGCCATCTGGACATGGTCCTGTGTAACTGGGCCTAAGTGGTCCTTCTTGAGCAAGGGGATTGGACCAGACTATTTCCAGAGGTCCTGTCCAACCCTCAACCAGCCTGCAATTCTGTGACAGGATGTGAGGCCACTTGCAAAACACCAGAAAGGAGCAAGACAGCTGATGTATACAACATAACCATTCTAATGAAATTACACAAGATTTACGGTTTTCCTATCAAAATAAGTATTTACACCAGAAAAGCAGAGATAATTTCATTTGGATGACAACAAAAAAAAAAAAAAGATTTAACTTAAGATTTCAAAGTTGTATGGTTTTGTTGACTCTTGTTAGTTTGTCCTTAGAAATAGGAATGAAGGATTTATAGTAGTAAGATTCTGAGAAGGTATTAAGTAACAGTTACACGAGTACAACTTGTCTAGCAATGAATAAATGCATGAAAATATCAACTATTTTCACTGGGAACAACAGAGAGAAGAGAATGAGTTAACAGTAGGTAATAGTTAACAATGTCAAAATACTTTTTTTACAAAGGTTTATTGTGGCAAAACCACAGCAGAAATTAAGAAAACCATTTTAAAAAGATAAAAGAACAGGCTTTGGAAATAGAATTAAAACAGATCCAACTATCACATGCAGACCAAGATACAAGCAAACTGCATAAGAGAATAAAAATATCATGAGTGACCAATGGAGGAGAAGATTAACTTGGAAGTGACAGAAAAGGAAAACTAGAAACAGAATATGAAGCGCAGCATAGGGCTTCATGTAAAATTACTTAGTAAGGAAAAAACAGATCTGTGCCATACTATAATTACAATTTCTTCTTATTTTTATCTGTTTACCATGAAGAACAGAACCCACGTAGCATTTATTAGTAGCAATGTGAACATCTAGGAGTTGTTTACCTGTACTATTGAGTGGTGGTAATGTTGGTTGTAAATCCTGATTGCAGAAATCCGTTCGACAGCACTCAATTGTGCGACGTAATTGCGCTTTAGGCGAGTCCTGTTGAAGGACAATTGAACAAACATTCAGATTTTGAAGTGATTAGCTAGAACAAGGATATAACACAGTGCAGAGAAAAGTTTAAACTATTTTATTTAGAAAAAAAAAGTTTGACCTCACATTAAAATAATGAGACAACATCACAGGGGCAGACAAGCCACCTATCTCTGGTTGCACACGTTCTATCTTGGCATTTTGTTATTTTTCAAGGAACTCTTTCACTTCGTGCACAGAAACAGACGGCTCCTATTTAAGGTGTCATTTCATACATTGCAAAATGTTAAAGTTTGGTAAAAAGCAGTTAATCATGTTAAATAAATACTGCCTTTATGACAAACCCAGAATCCCTCTAGAAGCTTCTCTCTTCAATGCAACATAGGAGCACTGTTTGCTTCAAAACCATCCACGCCATATAAAAGATGGAGAGGCATGAAAACGATCTGAAAGTAGGACACCAATATAAATACAAGAACAATTTCAAGAGGTCATCATGATGCCTCAGGTCTGATTAGCTGTGAATATTTAGGGTTACTGCAATCACTGAAGTCAACAGTTCTTCCAAAAAGCAGTGCTACTCACAGCTACACTGGATAGAAACTCAAGTCCTAGAGATTTAAAATTAAGTATCCAAAACAATGATAGCACTGGGATTGGGGGGAGAAAAGTGCAACACAGCTGCTGATTATCTCCGAAAGCTTTGTTTAATGTAAGCAATGTGACAAAGGAAAATGCAAAATCCAGTCTTCCAAGGCAATATTCATTTGCCCAGCTAATGCTTTATCTCTGTCTTCTAAACAAGTCCTTCCTTTAATAACTGTGTTTTCACTCCCAGCTTTTGTAACAGATAAAGAAGTCCTAAAGGCAGCAGTCTGCTTAATCACACCTCTTCAAATCAAAAGCAAGTTATATTCATACAATTAATGATACATAGCTCTTCCAGAAAGGAAAAAGTGAAAAGTTACACATCAGATAGAAAGCACACACATTTAATAAACTGTATGTGGAACTTTAAGGGACTGCTTGTGTGATCCGTGAAGATAACTCCTTATGATTATGCCCTTCTGTCAAACGAGCTGACGAAAACAATTCCAAATTACAACAATCAAGACATTCTGCATTACAACATAAACTACTCAGATCAATCAGGTTGACTATAAAGTTGTCATTTCAACTGAGGAAACAGCTGACAGAAGTCAAAGGCTGATGCCCTCTGTTCATTTTGTCAGTGGATTATGGATACTTGCAGAGAACTCCAACAAGTTAGGATTCTATTCTAATCTTTGCTTCAACACCATTAAGCGTTCTTTCTGTTGCTATTGGCCCATGACTGTTGAGTGCCATTCTCCTCGGTGGCAAATGGCAATGTGCAAATTCTATGACTGTGGTTGTAAACTACAGAGATGCGAATTGCTAATACAGTTTCCCTACATAACCTCCACAGAGACAGTAAATTTTAATTGTATCTCATTTTTTACCTTGCACTGGAAATCTGAACCTTCATACTTCATACAGCCAGAAGCAAGCGTGGGTTCTCCATGTTCGTCTTCCTCAATGATAGCAAAGCAATGCCCATTAGTTCTGAAATAAACATATCAATTGTATTTTACCAGCATGCTGTTGTTGAATGTGCAGCTTCAGTTGACCGTGAACCCATGAATAATACTGGAACGGCAATATCCAAAAAAATTTTCTTTAGCAGTAGTTTCTATACAGTTTGAACAAAAGAATCCCCATGGTATTTTCAAACAGAACACTGCAGGTATGTTTTCTCCTCCTACTTCCTCATCCTCCTTTGAGATTGCTCATATCCCACTACACGCAAGCAGTTGTTCAGAAACAACAGAGGGAGTGGAAGAGTGGACTACAATTCTATAGATTAAATAAATAAAATTCACTTGCCTGTTCTTGACACCACAATGATAAACTCTTGCAGAAGAGTCCCAGTATGTGAAAAGTGGCTAGTTCAAGGTTGAAAGCTCAGCTACACTCTCTCCCCATAAGATCTCTCAAATACTCAGCTTTTACCAAACCAACCAACTCCCAAGCCCACTTTCTGAAGCTGACAGTAACAAATAGATTACATTCTTCCAAAAAAACACCACTCTTGAATTCCCCATTATCTCTTTATACAACTGTTTTCATTTCTATATGACATGAAAGGTCAGTAATATTTGTAAAGAAGCACAAACTGATTGGCAGTGGTAGGTCTGTGCTTTCAATATCTGTAAAATTAAGATTTTTTTTTTTTTAAGTTAAATTTTTTAAAGTAAAAAGTCATTCATTCCCTCAAGACAGATACTATGGAAAACAAATCCCAAAATATTTTTGTTAATATTATTTTATTTAAACGAATGTAAAGAAATACAGATTGGGGAAGCATAATGCTAGAAAGTACCCTGCACCTGAGCACAAGTGGTATTAACTCCCTAACAGCTTTATTATCAGGATAATGACTGACAGAGCCATTAGAGGAAAAAAATTAGTAAAGCCTATACTGCCTGCCTACACTGGAGGGCGATAAAAGGCAAAAAATAAATGCCAAAGAATGTAAAGACAAAATACTGGATCATAACTGAACATTTCCTAGGTGCAAAACTTCATTTGTAAAGTACTACCTGTGTTTACACTTTAAAAGATAGTAGTGTTTATTCCATCTCCTTGGGTTCCACTGCTTTATCTGCCAAGTGACATCTTTAGAGAAGCATAATATTAGGTATGAAAGTGAAGCTTCAAATTACAGTAGCAAATAATATGTTTTCTGTTGTGTAACTTTATATTAATTCTTAAGGAAGAAAACAGCAGAGCCTTAAACATGGAATGATAAATGAAGAGGAAAAAGGAAAACCAGTGACATTTCATAACATGAAAAAACATCTGAAGCAAGCATCTAATCAGCGCATTAGTCCATTAGGATTCTTATCCCTATTACAGATAAAACTACTGTCCTTGTCCCTACATGTTTAAAGGATTCTCTTTCTCCCCTTGCCTTTCCGTCACACTCTACAGCTAATGAATGCATAATCAGAACAATCCTCAGTCAATGGCTAAGTTGCTAACACTACCTTCTAGGTGAAGAAACATCAGACTAAGCAAGCAGGTTGTCACATCAGAAGGTTTCGATTTAGGTCATTTAACACTCATTCAGTTATAAAATGCTACAGGTTACTTAAAACCTCAGTCCTTCAAAGTAGTTGTTGGGGACAAAGTGTCTGGTTGCGGAGGGTTGTAAGCAGTACTGTTTACATACAGAGGGACCATGGGTTTTAGTGCTCGGCTCTCCAGAGTCAGTGTTTCTAATCAAGCAACACTGAGCCTCTTCAAAGAGTCTCTTCTATCCTGTATGCAATACTTACATGCACGTGTTATTAATAGCATCATCTGGACAATGTCCTGAGCAGTAGCACTTAAGGAAAGGTAAAGTGTCCTCTGGAGCGAGCGTCACTCCATTTGCTTGTTTCTTTTGGTCAGGATTTGTCTTCATTCCTGTGCCTTGAAGCATGCTGTCTAGATTTTGACCTGGACACGAACATTAAAAAAGAACAAACAAAAAAACCAAAGAAAATATTTTTCTGTTTCTCTGATAACTGTTCAAGACCCTTATAGGCAAAATGAGACAACAGAATGCTTATATTCACAAATAAATTAATTACACAAGACATAAGAACTTCCTTTCCATGATTACAGCAGAAATCAAAGTTAATAATTTTGCTGTAGAAATACCTAGCTCAAATATTTTGTATCTTACCAGCAGATCTTCCAGTTGTAATAAATATAAACAGAAAGAGGATGCTTTTTGAGGTGAAGCAGAAAAGTAGCAATATGACTGGTAAGAATTTTCTGAAGAAAGCCTTTCTCATTCACGTGTTTAGAAAAAACACAAAATGTTGACCGCTTGATAACCACAACACTATAATTTTATGCATGACTGAACATACTTAATATGCAATTTTCTAGTTTTCTCAACTGAAGTCATTTTTTATGGATTCAGTCTCATAGAAAAGCAGTAATAAGTCCTACATCTCTTGGGTGTTTTGATCTCTGTATGCATTAGTACTTCAAAACAGAGCTAAAGTAAATCTTGTTTGCAAATTAAATTTCAGTAAATGAGATGAACATCCACACAAACGAGCTTTCAGAGAATAAAAATAGGGCTAAATTACGTTCCAAGTAGCCCTCAATTTCTCAGTGGTAGGAGAGCTGAGTATCATTTGTTCTTCATGTGAATGTAATTCTGTGAATGTAGGCATTCAGAAGAAAGATTCCATGTATTTTGTTCTTCATGAAGAATATCCCCCAAAAAAATTTAGGAATAAAATTTAGGAACATTAACTTCCTCATTTGGAATATGCTTTGTGACCACCATATGAAATGAGAACATCTTCATCCATCTCCTCCAGCTTTATCATGCATAATTTTACCTACAGAAAATCTCTTTCTGTCCATCACTTAAAAGTAGTCTTGGCTCTAAGTCCTCAAGGTGTGAACCAAGGAGTTGTGAACAGACTATCCCACAACTTACAGCAATTCTCTGTCTGGGAGAGGCTCAGTGCATAAGGAAAGAGAACATACAGTTAGGAACCGTAGAATTTTTTACAAACTCAATTATAACTGAAAAAGTGGAGGTACCTCAGTACCCCTCAAACAGATTTTAGTCATAATAAAAAATTAAATTTATCTAAGAATAAAAATAAAAAATTGATGAGGAAACTCAGTCTCTTAAGAGATTCTTGTGGCTTCCTGACAAACCCACCAAACACTAGTTGAAAAGCAAGAACATTACTCTTCTGTTATACCTTGCTTGATGGATGTGCAGGAAAACTTGATTAAAGCCCTGTGCAGCTCCCACCCTCTGTATCATGCTGTTGTAACACCCACTACATCATCCAGCCAAATGTGCGAATAAGCATTTGTGAAACTTGATCTTATTGTTCTGAAAACAAGCAGACTTGCAGATTTCCTTATCTAATTAATACAGCACACCCGGTGCATTGTTCCGATTCAGCCATTTCCCTGAAAGGAATGAAACTGCCTTTTTCAGATACAGTTAAGAGTATATCCTGAGGAGGTAGACCACCACTGACCTAGACCCTCAAATCGTTTAGCCATCTTCTATTTGAAATGTAGCTCTCCAAAAGTAGTTCAGTAATGCCAGAATTAAATATTCCCAATAGATACAGACAGGTAACAAGAAGCAAGGTCCAGTGCTAGAATAACAGGGGTTACCTGTGCAATAGGTATTTCTGAGGGATTCTGCACCTATGAAATAGCAGCTCCTCCACCTGTTCTCTCTCTCTTTCTACATATTTCTTCCTAGCATAAACTAAAAGCTCATTTTAATACTGTACCACAGATGTTACACAACATTGTGTATTCACATTTAAGAGATCCTTACCTACTCAGAGAACAGGTAATTCTACTTAATCCTTAAAGGAAAGCCACTGCATATGTACAAATCTTGTCTTTCCTTCTAATTTTGTTGAACTACTAAGGTATCTTTCCTAATTAATGTTACAAAATCCCCTTTATCTTCAGAGACATTCCACATGTTAGAAGTCTGAATACTTTATGATATACGTCTCACAGTCATTCATCCATCTTCCTATCCCAAGCACTAAATGCAGCATTTTTTCAATTCATTAGAAGAGAAATCAAGGAACCCCAAAAGCACAGCTACCCCTAGCTCAGAAGAGAAAGAATAAAATTTTCATGCACATCTGCAATCTTTTAAAGTGGTATTATTTTTTGTAAACTAACACTGAAGAAGCATGGCTACATGTACACCAACCTTTTATACTAAACTGCAATGAAATACTTTTTCCTCTTAATTGATTATGATGGGTTGTATAATGAGTTATGAAAAACACGTACCAAATAAAATCTGAAATAAATAACTGTATTTTTATTCAAAGCAAAACCAGACTACAATTTTGTTACTTTTGTAACATGAAAAAGAAACAGTACTCCATGGTAGCCTTCACTCAGCATTTTTACTGCCTATGATCATAAAGAGAATTCTTATTAAACAGAAGTTTAATTGAGTATTCAGGGAAGGAAGAAAAAGGAAAGTTTTGAGACTGTTTGGGATCACAGCCCCCATCTAGATATTATCCCTGACCTTTACTGCCGTGCTACAATTCATCCTTGGCATGACAAGAAAGATTAGTGTCTATCTTAAAGATCCTATGTATGGGGAAGGGAGTTGAATGGGAAACATGATTTGGCTTCCATTCACCTGAGATGTTAAGAGGGCAGATCAAGATCTGAATGGGGTCACAAGATGTTTCATTGCTGCTTTTCCTCATTAATAGATACTGGGTAAATGAACAAGAGTGAGTGAAGGATATGCCTAAATGACATTTTCCTTTAGGAGTCACCTGACCTTCTTGCAATAGTGCTGTGATTATCCCCCACCCTCCGAACGTCACCTCTCCAACATTCACACTGCTTCATGTTTTCCAATCTTGACGATTCTATGAGTGATTCTATCTTCCTTCTGGGAGTGGACAGAGAAAGGGAGGATCACATTCTAGGGGTCTTGTGACATTGTAATACTCGATGAAATAATTAATGGCTTCTTTTCCATGACACATAGAGTTGTCAGCTCTGCAGTGCAGCTAAGAAATACAGAAACACAAATCTTACATAACCTTCAAAGGTGTAAACGCTACGCGTTAATACACGCAGCTTCAAACCAAATAAGTCTGCACTGAAATACAGCACCCAGAGATTTCAGGCAGAGCAAAGCTCCTTTTGCCATTACTTCCTACACTCTCCCTGTAAACTGTGCAGGGCTGGTGGGCCAAAATGATACACATCAGCAGCAAGGGAACTGTCAGACGCTGATAAGAAGGCATTAAAATGGCTTTCTGTTTAAAATTAAACCTTTTTTAATAAAAAAGAGCAACCAGCAATGTATCATAACAAGCCCTGCATTGAAAATATAAATTAGTTAAATAGATTATTAAATTCAAGCGCCTACTTCTTCCAACCACAGAAAATAAGTTAGACTATACAGTTTATTTTAAAGAGCAGTATATTAAAAATCCCAATATGTTAGAAAAGTAAGCCTACTCGAAAGCATGGCTTCAAAAACTATGGACAATCTCTAAAGGGTACTGTGTGTGACAGAAGTGTTATTAACCACTAAAAACTGAGCTAACTTCGTTGCAACTCAATGCAACATATATGATTGTGGTTTCTTGTCAAACCGACTGAACGCTAGCTGTAGAGTAACGAGAACATTACTCTCATGCAATACATATACAATTTCATTAATTCTTCTGATCTAAGAAAAGATTTGGATAACCCATAATAAAAAAAGCTGTATTGAGAAATGCAGAGACAGAGTGCAGTAAGTGAAAGAAGACAAATATAAAATCAAATGATGCCTATAGTTTCTTTCTTAACTTTTTCCCCTCTACCTCCATAAATAAAGCTGCAATGCTAGAACTGGTAGCCTATAGCATACCAGTTGTTCAATAGCTTTCTGAATTCATAATGTTTCAATTATTATATATGTTCCACATAAAACCATTCTTATTCAAGTCTAAATTATCTGTAAAAGGGATTTATCCTAGCAGAACCACAGTACTCCCAATGTTTCTTTGTAGCTATTCTGATCTAAGCCTATACAGCCCAATAAATCCAGTACTGTATTTTTACAGAATCTTTGCCAGAAGACCACCTTCATCTGCCTTCCCTGCTGCTGCTCCAGCTGTTCGCTGGGCTGGCTGACGCTCAGGGATTGCCCACGCTGGGCTTTTCCCATACATGATGAAAGTTGTCCCTTCTGTTTTGAGCTAAAACAGAATCAGTTTTCTAACTTCAGCTAAGCCTCGTCCAAGTAACTTCATTTTCTGACAGTGAACCGCATGTTTTTCAGACAGCATTTCTCTCTAGGAGTGATAACACCGGGCACTGGGATGCCGGAAGGCCATTGCTTCTACTTATTCCTATAGAAACCATCAAGGCGAGATTTGGAAAGTCCAATCAGAAAGTGTTAGTTTCTTTTCCTTGAGCTGAAGGGCTGGAAATTAAAATGGAAAATTTCATTTTGAGAAAACTATTACCATGTTCTTGAAAATCTTTCTCAACTGTTGATTAAAATTATAACATTTTCAGCAATGATGGAGGTGCTAATGGCCTTCAAATGGGTCACAGGACTTGTGGTGGCCATGTCCCTCATTCTTATGCTGTTTGCTATTGAGGACAGGCGCTGGCAAAAGGCATCACGTATGGACTAAGTGCAAGCTATACCATAATATGCCTTTGTGAAATTCCATTTACAGCTGGTTTTCTCATTCTGGCATGTGAGACGGAAGGTATGTTACGGCTTACTTGCTCTCTGCATTATTCTGGCAGTTAATACCTCGCAAGAAGTGTGGCCATGTCCTTACCTGAGAATCTTGGGCATCACTTAGCAAACTCTGTTTTTAATTACACTTTTGGCCTTGTCTGGCATAAGGAGGACACTCCGTTTGGCTGCCAGCCAGAGAAGCTAAACTGAGGGAACTACACTTCCTTGAATTATACCAAGCTGATTCTACTAGATTTTGATCTAATCAGAGTAATTTTATTAGTGACTCTACACTACAGCTGGAAATAATGGTCCTACCTGGAGCCTCTGGCAGAAAGCCCCAGGGGAGACATCAGGCTGACCCCCAGGATTCTGAAGTTGAGGATATAATGGCTCTGAGGCCAACTATACTCCAACTGAAAATTAAATCTTAGCAGCACATGAAGGAGTTAGAGCTACTTCAGCAGTGACTGGTACTGAAGCACAGCTCTTCCTAGCACCTCAATTACCAGTACTGGGCTGGATATTCAAGGGTAAAGTTTCTTCTACTCATTGTGCCATTGATGCTACATGGAGTAAGTGGATAGCATTCATAACTCAGTGAGCCTGCATAGGAAGCTGTAATCATCCAGGAATCTTAGAATTGATCATGGACTGGCTGGAAGGCAAAGACTCTGGAATGCCACCAGAGGAGGCGGTAATAAGTGGTGAAGAAGCCCCACCATATAACCAGCTATCAGAAAATGAGCAACAGTATGCTCTGTTCACTGATGGATCTTGCAGTCTTGAAGAAAACCACTGAAGATGGAAAGCTGCTGTACTGAGTCCTACATGATGAGCTGCAGAAGTGACTGAAGGAAAAGGTGAATCCACCCAACATGCACAAGTAAAAACTAAACAACTGGCTTTAGACATTACAGAATGAGAAGAGTGATCAGCACTTCATGTCTATACTGAGACATGGATGATAGTGAATGCTTTGTGGCTATAGTTAAGGCAATGGAAATAGAAAACTGGCAGTGAAGAGGTAAAACCATCTTGCTTGCCACATTGTGGCAAGATACTGTGGCCGGACTAGAAAAACTAGTTGTAAAGGTATGTCATGTAGATACTCACGTACCCAAGAGTCGAGGCACTGAGGAACATCTAAACAACCAGCAAGTGGATCAGGCTGCTAAAGCGTTCCAAACAGATTTGGATCGGCAACATAAAGGTGAATTATTTCTAGCTTAGTATGCCCACGATTCTTCAGGTCATCAAGGAATGGATGCAACATACAAATGAGCCTGTGACTGAGGGTGGATTTAACCACAGATGCTATTGCTCGGGTTATCCACGATTGTGAAACACTCGCCGCAATAAAACAAGCTAAACGGTTAAAACCTTTGTGGCACGGGCGATGATGGTTGAAATACAAATACAGGGAGGCCTGGCAAATTGACTAATCATGCTCCCTCAAACCTGCCAGGGTAAGCACCATGCGCTTACAATGGTGGAAACAACCACAGGATGGCTGAAAACACATCCCGTGCCCCATGCCACTGCCCTTAACACTACCCTGGGCCTTGAAAAGCAAGTCTTGTGGAGGCATGACACTCCAGAAAGAACTGAGTCAGAAAATGGTACTCATATAAAAACCGGTCTTATAGATACGTAGGTAAGGAATATGGTATTGAATGGATATATCATATTTCTGATCATGCCCCAGCCTCAGGGAGGCTGCTTTAGGATACAGATGCTGTAAAATAATTCACTCCAACCAGGACACTTCTGCTTATCAAAAGCTTTCAGAATGATTTAACATGTACCGCTATGCGAATTAAACCTCGGTACAACTCATACAGCTGGAGAAAAACATTAGTGCTTTTCTTTAAACACAAAATAATTTTAAAAATCAGGAAAAAAATTTTTGAGTACAAAGCAAATATCTTAAATGCTTCTATGAGCTCCGTGTCTGGCATTTCAACCATGATTCTCCCCGTACTGCTTTTTTTATATATCGAGCTTGTGATCTCCACAGACCAGGCATGTCAGAGGTAGCTCTATCTAGCAGAACTGGTTCCTAAAAATCACAGTGTGTTCCCAGACTACTTGTTTAAAATCACTCTCTCTACCACCCTCCAGCTCTCCCAGGAGCTACACCAGTGCTCAGCACAGACACTAAGTCCCTGCCCCCTGCCTTCCCAACCAGCAATCCCCAGCCTCTGCTCCCACTTCTCTCCCCTGCCAAAAGTCATTTCTGAAGAAAACTACTCTCTATCTGTATGTATTCGGAACAAAAGCCATAGACAAGAAAACTGTATGTGCGTCCTACGAAAAGAAAAAGCACACTGCATTCTAATTTAAATTAAACGGACTTTTAAAGAATAATGCTAATCAAAACTAAATTGGACTTATAACAAAGAAATACATAACCTTTTACTAATCCATTAAAATAACTTCAGTCAGACAAAAATTTAGCAATACATGTTACATACATGTTAACAATAAAATCTTTTAAAGACAGACGCAGCCACTGCAGAAATCACTGGTAAACACAACAGCACTGTCCTCAAGTGATAGATCAGCTCCTGAGAACTCTTAAGTTACTTCTGCAGAATTTAGAATATTTTCTTTATTTCAGATTGGTTTATGTGTTTAAATTCAGTAACTATTTCATCTGAAATTAAAAAAAAAAGTATTAGGCTTTTCTATACCAAATCTTTGAATAAAAGTATGATGGTTAAATCAAATCTCAAGAGATTTTTTTTTGGTTCACTAATGGACAACACCAACTTCAATAAGTCTGTTTAATACTAATTTACAGAGATTAGAACACTGTTCTTCTGTGGTGTCTCTGAAAAACAGAAGGTGTGCTGAACCGCATTTTGACCATTACATCATACAGTAACTGACAGCAACGAAGTACAAAATTTAGGAGAATGTTTAAGTATACATTAACTTCTTTAACTACTCCATTATGTATATTGATTAGTTATGGTCGTCAATGCATTATAAAAACAAAGGAAGAACTCTACTCGGAAGTAAAACTGGTTATCTGAAATAAAAACCTGCACTTATGGGAAGAGAAGAGCATGTTTACCACAGTCCTCAATTGCAAATGAAGCTGTTGAACCCTCAGCTCTGATAAGCAAAATTAGACGGATGAAGATGCAGAGCAAGTCACAGGCCTAAAGACATTTCAAAGGCCTTCCACAGCCAGAAAAGTAAATACAAAAATGCTTTTCTTGCTATTAAATCTAACCACCTGCACCACGGATTATTTTTGATTTTTCTCAAAGTGAAAAAGTCCCACAGTCTATAAAGAATATACAGCCCCAAGGGTGACCACTGTGTCCCCCTGCTAAGCTGCTGTTCCACAATAATTTAATGGAACTGCCTCTGTCTTCTGTTGCTGTTGTAAGAATATTTTCATAATTATCAAGGAACGCAGCCATTTGTTTTTTTAAAGTTACCTATTGATGAATCTGGTGTGTATGTATACAGGTGTGTTTACAGACACGTTGCTTATCAGTCTCTTAGGTCTTGGTAAGCCCCAGCACCCCTGTCATTTCGAAAAAGACTCCAAAATAAGTGAGGGAGGAAACTGAAATCAGACACACTGGATGCTTCTACTCTCTGCTTCTCCTTCCTTTTTCTGTAAATCACAAACTCTTACTCATGTGTCTCCTCCACCTCTACTGCTTCCTTTATGATGCGTTTTTGTAATATCCAGCGTATATTTTCCTTACCGAAACTATCCTTTTCACATTCAGTTTCCACTTTTTAGACTTTTCACTTTAGATTTCCACTTGCCTATAAGAATTCCAAGTCCTTGACCACTATCAACTTTATTTTCCTCCCTCAACACAACACAATTCCTCCATGAATTTAGGGACAAGCAGAAAGACTTGACTGTGTTTCTACTCACCACCTCTAGAAACCAAGCATATTTCATAGCTTTGAAGACAAGCCCTTAGGCAACCTGCATCAAAGAACCAACAAACCAACAACATTTCAGCAACCTCAACTTTCCCATGGCTTTCAGAACTTGCTCAGTATTGATCTGAAAGCCAGAAATATTCCCAAGACCTTTTCTTTAGAAGCTGGAAGAACATTTGCAGGGTCTTCAAACTTAATTTAGCTATATTATTTATTAGAACTTTACTGAAGCATGATGAAAAAAATGTGACCATGGAAAGAGTTAATGTAATTTAATTTTGTCACTATAAAACCTGCATATTTGTATTATCATTTCTATTTGTACCTAGAGAGAAAAATAACTCTTCCTTCCGTTGCTGTTGCCATTGAGTAAAATGTTGAATATTGACTAAAGCAAAGGGGTAACCATGGTTTCAGTAAAAAGAACAAAAGCATTATCACTCCTACCCTCTCCCCAGCTTCAAGAGAAGATGCTGGTATCTTCAGCAAGATGCAGCAAAACTGCTTGAACACAAGCAGAACAAGCTCCACTGTAAGCTGCTATATCTGAGTACTTTAGGGTGGAAGAGAACTCTAAAAGTCACCTAGTACCACCACCCAGTTGAAGCAGGACCAACCTCTAAGACCAGGCTCTTCAAAGTCATTCTAATCGACATATGTCTACAAAGGGATATTGCACAATGTCTCCAGGCAGCCCATTCTAATGCTTGATCATGTCTATAGTGAAAACTTCTTTCCTAATTTCTCATCAAAATTTCCTTTATTGTGATTTGTGCCTGTTACCAATCCATTCACCTTAGAGCTATCAGTGATTATTTGTAAACCTGCGCCAGGAAGTTCAGCTATACTTAGACCAGGCCATTTCTGTCTAACTAGCTTAAGCTATTCCTTTCCAATTAAAAACTGCATGCCCACAACAAGAAGAGGGTCTGGTCTCGCAAATTTCCCTCGCTCAACTTAACTAATGGAAAAATCCTGGATTTATTTCTGTTTTTTTGTTTTCAACCTTGAAATCTTTGCTTCAATGGCAAAGCTTCAAACCCAGACCCATGCTCCTCCTCACTACTGAACTACGTGTCTGCACTCCTACATACACTCAGAGAGTGAATTAAACCAAACATCAGCACTTAAAGCACATAACTAGAGGTTAGGAAACATTGTTCTGAGCCCCTGCAGGCTGAAAAGATGAAAGCATTCAAATAACTTGGCAATTATACAGGAAGACTTGTCCAGTTTTGGAAGAAAAGTGTTTACCATTCTGTAGTCTGTACTCAGTGGTACGGAAGCCTTCAGTGAGCTCGAGGTAACTCCCTGGAATGAACCTCACAGGAAACTCCAAAGAAGAACAGCAGTTCTAAATATCTTTATCAAACTGCAGTTCTGCACAGATACAGAAACAGGACTTCTGTTCCACAAAAGCTTCGCTGTGAATGTGTGTGGGATGGTACCTGAAAGACCTTTAAGATGATCCTCCTTGCACTGGGTAGTTGACAGCTCATCCCCAGTGAATATATGCAGTGTCATTTATACTTACTGCTTAACAAAGGTTTGGCTTATGTTTCAGGATACAGCCTCACGCGTTAGGTGCTTACCCTTACCCAGGTTAGAAACTGCAGCAGCTCCTAAATATACCTTGATACTTATTTACAAGAGGATAAGTACCAGCACGCGGGAAGAGGCAGAATCAAGTGGCTTGAAAGGGGCAGGGCCGTTACATATTTGATGCAAGTCTGCTCTTGATATCAGTTGTCAAGCTATGTATAAAGCATAGTTGTGACAGAGACAGCTCCGCTAAATCCCTTAACGCAATATTGCAGATACACACCAGAAACAGAACAGCAAGATTGTCATTTGAGTACTTACAAGGCTTCTTCCTCTCCCCATTTTAACAGGCTCATTGAGTTGTTATTCTTGAAAGTAAATAGCTCAAAGAATATCTCAAACCAAAATCAAACACTAAGCAGTAATTGATACAAGTATGAAAAGAGAATATAAAAATCTTCTGTATTCAAGTACTAAATGGCAGTACCAAGTTAGTCTGGTCTAAATTTCCCTTGAAAAATACGGAAAGCTCTGTGTGCTTGGCTCACATACCTCCGAGGTACACAGCTGGAAGAACCAGAACTCTTACACAGAGACCAACTACAGATGTACATGCTTGATGGACATGCAGAGCACTACTGCTTGCTTCCCTAACATGAGAATGTGATACCACTAACAGCGTGGACACCGCTAGTCTGATATCTCTCTGAACTGCAAGCCATTACGGAATTATATCTGCCATGTACAGCTGCTAATAGGGAGTAAAGACATAATAATCAATCAGATTTCCCCGCAAACTGGTTATAATCTTTATACTTAAGCCTTAGTTCCTAGTAGAGCACAGGATGGTCACATTGGTCAGTTCTCAATACTTTTAAATGCAATCCAATTTGAGAGAGAAGTTGAAGTCCTAGTGATAATGGGATTTCCAGTAGTTTTTCATAACTGGTGGCTGGAAAGATGTACAAACTAGTATCCTCACCAATTGTAAACACCAGATAGCCTCACCTCAGCTCATTAAGGAGGCATAACAAGTTTGTTTAGGTTAGTTATGCCACACCATCTCTTGGCTGCTGGGAACATCAGAAGGCAGAGGGAACTGCAAGTATGCAAGTTGGAAGAGATCAAAGACATATACATATGGGAAACTGAAATTCAGAAAATCAAACCTTCAGTTCTGCTGCTCATGTACTTTGCTGCAAAGCATTTCTGGTGGTGTCCTCTATTTACACATTTGCTAAAAAAGACATCATCTCTATAATCTATACTACAACAAGACATGACCAGTACAATGTCCTTTTTAGGGAAGTGTCTGCATGGCATGGGAGGCAGATAAGCCACCTGCCTGCAAAAGAACAAGAAAAAAACCAAACCGAAAAAAACCTACCCCAACTACTGGAATATGTGTTTCAGTTACTTACGAAAAATACGAACTTATTTCAACTTGTACATGTTTACCTTGAACATGGAGAATGATTAGCAGGTAGGCTCCAAGCAATTGCTCACAAACTCTCAGTCGAGTCATTGTTGTCTTTTAATCCTTCCTGTGCAAGGCAACTGTCCCCTCTGCTTGACAAATGTTAAGCTTAGTCTGTTCAGTGAAGCCTAATACAAGATTTGGTGCTTGACTGCAAAGATGATTTTGTAACTTTTCCAACTTCCTTTCCTGAAAGATAAAATAAAACAAAGCGTTAAGAGACTCTATGCATTTCTGAAACAAGAAAGAAACTCTCAAGATTTCTAACCCTACTGATCATAGTGGTGTGGCTACAAAAATAAACAAAACTGCAGGTGTTTATTAGGATTAATAACCGAAAATATTAACCACATTTACTATCCAACTAAACAGCAGGGTTCTTCTGAAATATATATTTTTGGTATGAACTCACAGGAATGTTTTTACATTCCTATCAAAAATACTAGATATGTTAACTCACTAGTCACAGCCATGTATTTTAGACTCACATACAGCTATTGTACGTAATATTCAACAGATTGACACATAAAACTGTTCAAAACCTATTTTCTTTACAGAAATTAATTCTTTTACTTATTTTTCTTCAAAAAGAAACTCAGTGGTGACTTCCTGTAATATTGTGGGAAAAAAGCAGCAGCATGTTGAAAAATGCTTGCAGAGAAGCTTTACTGCAATAAAAACCCAGCCTCTCTGTGGACCAAAGCTCAACCTGTATTAAAACAGTTATTTTAGTTACATAGTTTACTTATAATGTTACTTTCGTGTTCTAGAACAGTATTGTCTTTAAGGAAGGAAAAAAAACCAACCCCACAACAATCTCATCTAACACTGGAATGAAGACATTAGCTTCTTACTTAGCATCAATTATATCCTAGTCCTCCTTCCTCTAGACTACTACATTACACAGTTTTTCCTGGAGAAAAGAAAGTTAGCTCAAACTGCCACAACAATAAACGTTTATTATTAATCTCTGTTAACTCCAATTCGAAACCCTGATATCCTTGTGCATTTCCACATTTTGTACAAATTAATCCCTCCTGAAAAATTACACTACTACGTGCACATGCCATTTGCTCCAAAAATAACACTTAGTTCTACCCATCTAGGGGATGAGCATGCAGCCAAGACAGCCAAACCAAATAAGTAGTCGCTTTTTTTGACTGTAGTAGTTGTGGTCACGTTCTGCTTAATGAACTTTCTGCAGTGATTCACAAGGGAAGCATAATTGGGTCTCAAAGAGTAAAATGCAGCTCGAACACCTAAATAGTTAATCGCAACAAAAGCAACGTTACACAAAGATGAACAGAGGAGTGATTTTGCCTTTCCTCGGCCTCTTGTTTTGGTGGGCTTGACCCCCCTGACCCCTGTCAGCCTGGCGCTGCTCATGAATGCCAAAGCCAGCGCTCACTCTGGGACGGGCTGCAATTACTGCTGGTGGCTGCTTCCACCATCAATAACTCAATCCGTCCGTCGGCGAGACCCAAGAACTTTTCATTTTAATTAGTGCTTCAGAGGCATTTAACATGGAGGCAAATTAGTGGCTGAGCCGGGAGGGTGTCCGTCACTTTCCATTTCGGCGGGCGCAGGGTTCCCCCGACCCCTGTCCTACTTTTCACACGTCTCCGACTTCTCCCTATGGAAGGGACATGGTGCCTCCTGGCCAGGGGGAGCCAGGGGCAAGCTGTCGGCCAGGCCCTCCCAGCTATGAGCTGTGCTCCCTCCATGAAGCGGTGGCCCTAGCGTTTGCCATGTTACGCGGGATGGACTTAGAACAGCCGGCTTTGCAGACATCCTAAGCACTTCTATCTTCAAAATAAACTTCCTCGCGAGGCAGAGGTACACAAACATTCACTCTCTTCAGTGCTTCCTGATCACAAGGAACACAACCAAGTCCGACAGCTGACGGAGAACGTCCTTCTAGCTATGAAAACCTCAGGTCAGCCACACGAGCCTGCCAGCATTATTGCTGTATTCCACGTTACAACTGCAATGAACTTCAGTCCTCAACAAGACACAGAGAAGACAAAACCTGCCAACAGCTTGTGTGTTGTAAAACAAGAAAGGCTTTATTTACAGTATTATTTTTGCAGTCCATCAATGAAAAAATCTCACTAGAGTGTGTTTAAAGTTTATTTAAAATTCATTTCTGCCTGTCTGCTCCATGCAATCAGTAAGGAGTTCATGTTCTCGCTCTTGCACACTTCAAAAGCAGGAGTACTTTAAACTTTCAGAAAACTGGTAGTCTTGCTCCCCAAGTCAGTAAGGTAAGAGCAGACTGGCACAGGGCATAAAACTGCTCTGAGTATTCACCACAGTACTGCATTATCAAAAAATCAAGATGAAATGGAAAAAAAAGAACATTTTAATGCAATCCATTTCTAACTTCATGGTGATTTTTATTCAGTGCAACAATCCAAGGTAGCTTTCAAAACGTTGTCCAAGCCTATTCAAGAATATAATGCTCTGCTTAGAACCAGTATTTTATACCTGAATCTTCTTTTCATTAATATTTCACTTTTTAGATATGTACATATTAAAATGTTAATAAAAATTTATATAAAATATGTAGTAAAATGACACTGAGAACAAGTTCTGTTATAATTCCCCACTTAAAAATCATTCTAATTTGAGAATACTCATCGGCATTTAAAAGAATACCTTAAAATTGTAAAGCAAAACCCAGCAGGCCTGCAATTCCCTTCTCTTCCTCCGGAATGCACATATGATGCCTTAACAGCTTTACTTGAGTTATCCTCTGTGCTGCTCCTCAGTGTCAAGTTCAGCCTTAGCCAGGAAAGCTCCACCCTTCACCCATCCTTTGAACTCTTCTTCCTTTTTTTCACCTTTCTGAGCTAAACCAACTCAGACAATGAGCTCTCTAATCACCTGTGTCACTCTTGCACAGAAAGGGAAACTGGCTGAAATGTTTTGTTCTTAAAACCACCTGGCACTCCAATACTCTACATAGCTCTACATACTCTACATAGCTGAACAGCTGAAAAAAAGAGTTTTAAAAAACAGTCGAGTTGTTCGAGGGCTTTTAGAATGGTGCAGTTATGACCTTGGTATGAGAAGATATCTCACTAAAAACAAAACAAATCAGCACAACAAAAAATACATTGGACAAAACAGAAGAGGCTGCAGTGACACCTTTTCTGAGCCCTATCTGGATTTCCATGGAAGAAGCAGACTGGCAGCCCCACTAAGGCACACCGTCTAAAGTGAGCAAGGCTGGACTGTCTCCAGAACCTCCCTGATATTAACAGCATAGAATGACACAACTAAATGACTACTTCAAACGTGTTAAAGCACCAATTAAGCCCTGGAATGCTACTCTGCCTCAGTGATCTGAAGAAATTCAAACCCATAAGCCAATCAACGATTTCGAAGTCCTCAAGCTCTCTCTCTATTTTCTATGGTAGCCATGAAGAAGTGTTCAACATTAAAAAGTTATTTATTCATCAGTCATAACACTCGACTTGTCTACAGTGTAATTTATCCTTCCTAAAAATAGTTTATTGAAGAAAATGCTCTTGTTATTAAAACTGTGTGTTTGTTTTTTTTCTGAACTGGAACTCAGCAGTGAATTCATGGCACTATCACAACAGTCTAGCTCTATGCTCCACAGGACTCCAAATACATGACACTGAAGTGTACAGGATTTGTTATGTGGTCCAAAACAACTCTGAAAGCAGGGACTCGAGTGGTAACTATTCTTTAGATGTGGCTCTGTTATATTTTTAACAGCATGATTCCCAAACCAAATAAGCTGCACTGTCCCAAATTTCAATAAAGAATGATAGTGCTGAACACGACAACAAAGACAGTATTGTAAAAAGGGAACACATGAAAAAAGAAATGTCAATATCGGACTTCACAGAATTAGAACATTAAATTCATTTCAACAGTCAAGACAAGAAGTTTCAAAACATTTCTAGCAGTACATAAAATACCGAGTAAATGCACTTGCCAAAGCAAAATTAAAAAATATTAAATGTTTCTCCTATGTGTAATGGGGGCAAAAAGCAACTTAGGTAACCATAAGCAGATTACCTCAATCGTGTACTGTTTTGAACACAACTTCCAGGTGGAACAGAATACCAGAGATAAATTGGACTGTCAGTCTAAGTCAGTATGCAACAACTACTTTTCTATTAAAGCTTAAAAAACCTGATACAGTGCCACAAAGAAAATTATTAATTTGAAGAAAAAGAAGGATTGTAAGAACAGTAAAGAATTCACTATACGGCAGACAAGTAGGTTCAAGAACAGAGATCACTAGTGTAGTTCAAATGACATTCAAGGACCTTGACTCATTCTTCTGTCAGCTTGGCTGAAGTATACTTACCCTTTTCATTAATGGACTAAGCACAAAAAGTAAAACTTTGATAAACCTTGCTGACAAACATGAATTGTGAATTCAGCCCACTGTTACTTTTATGCAGCAAGATTTGGATCATGTGAAGAACTGAAATAACAGAAATGGAATGAAATGCAACAGCATGAAATTAGGTAAAACACTGGCTGGATGGCTGGGCACAAAGGTTTGTGGTGAATGGATTTAAATCCATCCGGCTGCCAGTCACAAGTGGTGCTCCCCAGGGCTCAGTACTGGGGCCAGTTCTGTTTAGTGTCTTTATCAATGTCATGGACAAGGGAATGGAGTGCTCCCTCAGTAAGTTTGCAAATGATACTAAGTTGGGTGGGAGTGTTGATCTGCCTGAGGGTAGACAGGCTCTACAGAGGGACCTCAACAGGCTGAGGCCAATTGCATGAGGTTCTACAATGCCAATACTGGGTCCTGCACCTGGGTCACAGCAACCTAATGCAATGCTAGAGGCTTGGAGAGGAGTGGCTGGAGAGCTGCCTAGAGGAGAAGGACCCAGGCATGTTGATTGATAGTTGGCTGAATAAAAGCCAGCAGCGTGCCCAGGTGGCCAAGAAGGCCAACAGCATCCTGGCCTGCATCAGGAATAGCGTAGCCAGCAGGACTAGAGAAGTGGTCCTTCCGCTGTACTCAGTGCTGGTGAGGCCCCTCCTTGCATACTGTGCTCAGTTTTGAGCCCCTCACTACAAGAAGGGCATCAAGATACTGGAGCACGTCCAGAGAAGGGTAACAAAGCTGGTAAAGGGCTTAGAGCACAAGCTTTATGAGGAGTGGCTGAGGGAGCTGGGGTTGTTTAGTCTGGAGAAAAGGCAACTGAGGGGAAACCTTATCACTCTCTACAACTACTTAAAAGAAGGTAGTAGGAAGGTGGGGGTTGGTCTCTTCTCCCTGGTAGCCAGTGACTGAACAAGGGGAAATGGCCTCAAGATGTCCCAGGGGAGATTTAGGTTGGATACTAGGAGGAATTTCTTCACTTAAAGGGTTGCCAAGCATTGGAATAGGCTGCTCAGGGAGGTGGTCGAGTCATCATCCCTGGAGGTGTTTAAAAGATGAGCAGATGTCCTACTTGGGGACATGGTTAGGGATATTGCTTAGGAATATGATTCAGTAGTGGACAGGTACAGTTGGACCTGATGATCTCAAAGGTCTTTTCCAACTTCATGATTCTATGGTCTGATGGCAGATTTAGAAGGGCTGGATCAATGGTTGGACTAAATCTTAAGTTTTTTTTCCATATGAAACCATTCTATGAGGACTCTGAAGAACTTCTGCTCCACATGGAAAACGAGTTCATGCATAGGAGATAGCTACCTCCAAGGACTCTAGTACACTAACCCATTACAAAACATCAGACACACCCATGGGGTGCTGCTGAGAGAGAGAGAGGCAAACACAACTCCAGGATTTCCTAGAGAAATTTCCCCGAGGAAATGGTAACACATGAACATGACAGAGACAATATGATTGATAAATCCAACATATGCCAAGGACTGACAGCACAGTGAAAGTTGGCAGGGAAATTACTACTCTTTGAAAATGCAGCACAGGAATAAATGCAGAGAGAGAAAGACAGCTATTCAACCAGAAGAAAATTACTGGTTCAACAACAACTTGGTATGGATTAACCATTAAAATGTATTTAGATCAGAAATTAGAAGACAATTCCTAACCACTGGTTTGAAAATCTGCCCTAGAACCTTCAAACTAAATAGAGGCCAAAACTTAATTAGTCCCTAGTTTACAAAAGTCACCATCTCACGTAGCTGCAGGTGACAGGATGGGAGCAGACGCTGATCCAGGAAAGCCCTTACAACTCAATTTTGTTATGCATAATACAAACCCAGCCATAGTTAAGTTTAGCTTAGTCAGAGTCAAGTAGTCAAACTTAACCAATTATTCCATAACAAGAAAAAAGTTGAAATAAAAGTTTCAGATTCTGTACTGTGTAATTTTGTCAAATAATTGTACACGTCTATTTTTAAAATGTTTTCTGTCATTTTATTGCAAGGCACGCCCACACAAATTGCAGAAAAGTCTCATACTGAAACATTCCAACTAGCTATGCTTAAGCGCTGACAAATACATCCCGTTAAAACCGCAGGTAAACACACCACCAAAAATCTATGAAGGCATCATACAGCTGATGGAGAAGACTGCTGGCTATTGCAAACTAGTTGCAATAGGCCCTATTTGTTTAGACAGCAATCTGTGCAAGCTCACAAAAATATTTCCATTAAACTGTGGATTGTTTTAGAATTATTTAATGCTATTAGTGACTGCACCAATTTTAAAGCCAAAATACTGTGTAAATTATTTCAGTGGTTTTTGTCTACAAACTGCTACAAAATCTCAAATGTTAAGTGAAGCATACGTGTGTGCGCGCGCGTGTGTGTATTATACACTTCTCAAAAGACTGAAATGAAAGCATATATCTGAGTGCTATTTGTAGGACATTTATAACAACATGTTTATAATGCACGTACTGCAATGGTGAGTTTGTTACTTAAAAAAACACAAGCCCCTAAAAATTGCTTTCTGCAAGACAGTTGAGATACTTAGAAAAGGACTTCTTATTTTTGAGCAGCTGGAAGAAAAGTCACCAAAATCCACTGCGGGTACTCTAACAGAAATGTTATGAGAGGAAGATTACACACTGCTTGCAAATATCAAATGTGTGTACTACAGAGTTTAGAAGCCAAACTATGAAATTACGACTTACCTGTCTGCTTCATAAACAAAGTTGTTAGCCATTGAGAAATTAAAGCCTAGCTGCTTTTTACCAGGGCCAGCACAATTAGGTAATTGGGGACACCAGTCATTGGGCTCCTGAATGCCCATCTTACTGTTACTCTGGAATTCCAATTAACTAACTGCTAAAAAGTTTCTGCCATTAAATTAACAGTAATGAAATTCAGTAAACTTATTTTCCCAGTGCCATCAGGTATTCAGATATATTCCAGTGTGTTACAGACATATTCCAGTCTGTTATGCTCTCTTACTTCAGCACATCCAAGTAGGATTTTGCTACACAATTTTTATTCGATTTGACCCATTTCCCCTCTTCATCTCCATCACGCTGGCAATTAGCTGGCTGAGAGCTTTTGCCCTTAAGACAATTAGCAAATGAACACCCATGCTCCTTCTACTGACATCTAGTTCTACTATTCTACCCAGAAGCTACCATTCTCAAATGCTTTTATTATCTATGTATGATTTTTGCTAGTTCATTACTGTCATACCAGTCAATGCAAACAAGGAGAAAAGTCTTCACATGTAACACATTCCATCTCTAAATCTAACAAACCCAAACTGGTAATGTAAGTTAAACCTTTTAAGAGTCATTCACAAAAAAAAATTACTTAAATAAGCCTTTTGTTTACTAAACATAAGCAGCAAAAGAAAAAGTCATTAAAATTGTTACAAATTTCACGTGTCGCTATGAGAAATATTATGGTCATACTATACCGCCTACAAGACCTATCACATATTTTGGCTCTGAATTACAATTATTTCGTACAAATAACATACTTAGGTTAAGGAAGGGAAAATGCTGGGCCTCAACCCTGAATGTATATTTGCTCACTTTTTTTAGTGTGAACAATGGATCCTAAAATTGGGGCCAGTGCCTTTAAGAGTACCAATGTCTTCATAGGAAGTGTTTCTGCAGTGCAACATCCCTTTCAGTACTATAATGACTGTTTTCAAATGTCACAGTAATTTTTTCCACAATTTAAGGACAATTGTTCATTAATCTATGTCAACCCCTCTCTCAAACCAAAACATTGACAAGGGTAAGTTCTTATTACACTTAGATCCCATGCTCTTAGCTTGTGTCTGTGACACCCATCACTTTTGCCCAACCGAGAAGCAGAATTCCACAACGATTTTTTTTTTCTCTATGTACTGATGACTCTGCAAATTCTGGGTGTTCTCCAAAATGGGGGTTTTGTGTGGCAGCTACAGAGCGTGTTTTCCATGTCACGGTGCTCAGGCAGGACAGCCCGTCTGATCCTGGTTGCAGGATGTGACCGATAGCAAAGACTGTTGCAGGAACCATCTTTTCCCAGTGTCAGGGTCTTGAGTGTCTCCCACAGAAGCAGGGAAAGGACAGAACACCAGCAGCCCCGTACCCTCTTCTGCTCACCGCACCGCTCCCGCTCCCCATTCCCCTTCCCAGGGGAAGGCACTACCTGCAGGTGGGAAGTGTCCAAGGCCAAATGTAAGCTCCTATATACCCGGGTTGGGACAATGTGCATTTTCAATACAGGCTGAGGGAACATGATTGAGAGTGGCCTTATGGAGAAGGACTTAGGAGTGCTACTGGATGAGAAGCTCAACATGAGCCAGCAATGTGTGCTCACAGTCCAGAAGGCCAACCGTGTCCTGGGCTGCATCAAAAGAAGCGTGGCCAGCAGGGCGAGGGAGGCGATTCTGTCCCTCTACTCTGCTATTATGAAGTAGAGTCCCGTGTCCAGTTCTGGAATCCCCTACATAAGATGGATATGAAACTATTGGAACGGGCCCAGAGGAGGGCTACAAGGATGATCCAAGGGCCGGAGCACTTCCCATACGAGGACAGGCTGAGAGAGTTGGGCTTTTTCAGCCTGGAGAAGAGAAGGCTCAGAGAGGTCTTATAGCAGCCTTCCCGTACCTGAAGGGGTGACAAAAAAGCTGGGGAGGGGCTGTTTACAAAGGCTTGTAGGGATAGGATGAGGGGGAATGGGTATGAACTGGAGAGGGGCAGATTTAGACTGGATATAAGGAGGAAATTCCTCACGATAAGAGTGGTGAGGCACTGGCCCAGGCTGCCCAGGGAAGCTGTGGCTGCCCCATCCCTGGAGGTGTCTGAGGCCAGGCTGGATGGAGCTTGGAGCCACCTCATCTGACTGGAGGTGCCCCTGCCTATCGCAGGGGGTTTGAAACGCATGGGCTTTAAGGTCCCTTCCAACCCAAACCGCTCTGTGATGTACATGAGTATTTTGCTTCCGAGATGGAAGAGAGCTAGCTATTCCAAGAAAGCTGGGACCAGGCTGGATGGAGCCTAGTCTGGTGGGACGTGTCCCTGCCTATCGCAGGGGGTTGGAACTGGATGGGCTTTGAGGTCCCTTCCAACCCAAACCATTCTAGGTTCCCGAGCAGGGGCACCTCGTTCCTATTTCGAATCCACCCCGGTGCAGCTGCGGTGCTGGCGGAGAGCAGAGCAGGGAGCCCTGCAGCGGGGCTGAGCCGAGCTCGGTGCTGCAACCCTCCTCCAACCCCTCCTCCAGCCCCCGGGAGCCGAGCCCCCACCTCAACAGGCTCTTCCAGGCGGGATCGGGTGCAGAGCAGACTTTCTGGCTCCACTTCCATTGTTTGCACGGCCGCTCTGCTCCCTATCCAGAGCGACGATTAGCATAAGAATACCCCCCTGCCCCTCCGCAAGGCAGCTCCCCTCCAGAAGACCTCTGCTTCTTCGGAATAAAGATGGGGTTGGGTTTCTTGTTTTCAGATTTTTTCTTTAAATCCTCTTTTCCTGTCCAAGACTTGTAAAAAAACCCCAATAAAATAAATAAAATGCTAAACAAGCCGGGCTGAGCAAGCTGGGAAACACCCGAGAGTACAGGTCAGTGATTCCCAAGGTCAAGAGAGTCAACTTGATAATGTGGTCACGGAGCCTTCGCTCCTCACGCACTGCGGGTATGTTTTTCGTTATTAAAGGATGTATTTCCAAACAGAACAGACAATAAATAAGTTCTAGCAAAGAGTAAAAGGAATGATACCTTAAACTGTGATAAATGTCTTCGCAGCCAATGGAAACGGGCTCAGACCAACTCCTTAGGGAAGCACGCTTTATGATTTTTGTTATTAAAGGGTACTTTTACAAACAGCTGAGATTAAATAAGTTTCAGGAAAGAGCAACAGAAAGGAGACCTTATTCCCCTCTTCCTTTTCTTTCTTTATTTATCCCTGAAGACGGAGTTTCAAATTAGAATCACAGAACCATAGAACAGTTTGGTTTGGAAGGGACCTTAAAGATCATCCACCCATGGGGGGTTGGAACCCGCCTCCCACTAGGTCAGACTGCCCAAGGCTCCATCCAACCTGGCCCTGAACACCTCCAGGGTGACAACAGAGAGGAAGCATCACTTATCAACACAACCCCCAGTCAAAAATACATCCCAGCCCCTCCAAAATGCAGGCGATTCCTTAAACACAGGAATCGCAGCTGCCTACTTAGACGTCTGACTGCGAACTGTGTCCCTCTGGGATCTGACAAAGACACCTCAGTGTTCCTTGCAAAGCAAGTGATGTGTGATCTCCTATTAAGAAAGGCCAACAGAAGAGCATTTCACAACAAGCAAATTGCTTGCCCTCAAAACACTTAAAACTGTCCATATTGACATATTTTTTTGTTCTGCTACCCGTAGGGTAACTGCTGTCCAAATTGATTCATACAGCATTTTGTGAATGAGATTAAAAACTACACTTATGAAATGTTACTTCATAGGCAAACCACATAATTTTTACATCATCGAATCCAGCACTCCTCACTGCAATGACAAGATAAGAGCTTTCTTTAACAGTATTTCTCAATACACACAAACAGCAGAGACAATACTGGCACTTTCAACATCACCCCAATGTGGTAATTAAAAACGCTGCTGGCAAGGGAAGCCTTAATCCTTGGTTTTCTCACCTGTTGCTATGCCCACAGAAGCACCATACTCTGCTGACAGGGAAACTGTCTAGTTGTTCTCACAAATCACTGTAAAGAACGCAGATACTCTCAAAGGAGCCATCTCCATCACTCTTCCAAAGATGCCTTTTAATGGCTGAATAGGCCAAATGAGGTGCCCCTGCCCATGGCAGCTGGAACTGGATGATCTTTAAGGTCCCTTCCAACCCAAACCATTCTATGATGATCCTATGCTATTGCCTTACACTCCTCTAAAACACAGATGCGTTGAGGGGAAATTATTCTTTAAGCATTCTAATTACAGAAACAAAATTTTAGATACGTACTTTGCAAATTACGTTTAACAGTGAAGTTTGTTCTTTGTATTAGTTATATTGCCCTTCTAACTTTAAATTGCTGAAACACGCCCTTTCAACCTCTCTTGTAATTCTTCTGAATCATACAACCAGTCAGCTAACAGCTCTTCTGCCATCTGTGAGCCTCAACGCTCACCCTTGAAACACACATTGTGGTGTTTTTATGAGGTTACAGCCTCCAGAGAGAAAACACGAGGAGGTTACCACCTCCACAGCAAGGGCAAGAGAAGTGAGCGAGTATTGTTGGTGGCAAGTCTAGCATAGCCTAAACCAGACTCAATGGCAGTTTAAATTAATGCGCTGGGCTCTGAGCAGCTGTGGCTGATGAGCTGCTGCTCACTTGATACTGCCAGGGAGGCACAGACCTCCAGAAGAGCAAGGTGGGCAGCCAGGGAGTCATCTCACCAGCGTCTCACTGGCAGCTCCCAGGGCTTGCAATGAGAAGCCCAGTACATACAAGGAGGTTAACAAAGGTTCAGTAGGCACAAGCAGGGGAAAAGAAAGGAAAAAAAGTATATAAATCCCCAAGTCCATCTGAAAGCAAATGTAATTACAACATTATCTTACATAAAACCTGCAAAGTTTTTAGTTATCCACAGTATCACAGGTTGATAAATACTTATTTATAAAGCATGACACGTTCATGCACAGCTACTTCACAAACACTGGAGATATTAAATTACATGGTTTTATAAAGAAAAAGACTTCCACAATCTTAAATTAATTCTACACTGCATTCAGTTTCTACTTCCATCTTCAATAATTATTTTTCAGTTGTGAAGTATGTAAGAAAGAATTATTGCTCTGAGCAAAAACTCCTGGACTCTAGATGTATGTGCCTGAGCCTATCTTACCCTGTTAGTGTTCTCTGAGTTTTGCTGAGATGAAAAAACATTTTAGTGCAAAATAAAGTTAAACTTGAAGTGCATTGTAGACGCGCCTGGTTAAATAACTACAGAAAAAATGTGGCATGCACATGCCCACAAACTACTCCTAAGCTTCAACAATGTACTTTTATCAAATATACCTTCAAAGCCATTTCTAAATCCAAACACAGTAATCTTTCAATAAGTAGACAGAGTTCAAAGGTAATGTTTATACTTCAACAGCTCTAGTCCCCTATTTCCCTGCACAGAAGTGCTAAATGCTATTAATTTTTTTTTCACATAAAATTCACACATACACACAAGAAGCATGACTAGAAAGGATGATGAAATTAAAGTATTTGTAACTTAGTAGTTTTAGTAGTAGTGCCTCTCCTGTTAGCATCTGGGCAATTACACCTGTTTTCTTAGTGCAAAAACGTTATTTTCAGCACACTTAGAAAGAAGTGTTTTAACAACTGTTGCACAGTAGAGCTAAGAACTACAAAACATAATCACATAAGGTAGCAGTTTGTTTAGGTTGGTTTATTTTGGTTTTAGATTAAATGAAATTTAACATTCAGCTATAAGACCCTCAATTTTTTTTTCATTTGCATTTTTGCTATCCTCTCCATACCGAAAAAAACTGGACTAAGACTTAAGGAAACTAAAAAAGTACAGAAATTTTACTACTTATTCCTCCTCTTATCAATTTGACTTGCTTTCCTACTTTTTCTCTTTGACCTTTGTGGTGTATGACTTCAACTGTCCATCCTCAGTACCACAGGACTGATTTGCATACTATTTTTCATTGCAAACACTTCACCCCATCATCTGTAAACTTGTAAAGTATCTCCTCTGATGTCTCAACAGTTCCATAGCTAAAAATCTTAGAAGTATATCCATCTGCCTCCTAAGCCACCATTAACTTTGGCCATGCAATTATTCCTCAATCATTCAAGAACACATTCTTATAACCATCCCTTAGGTTACTTCTGTCAAGGCTGTTATTGCACCTAGAAGCAATTCATTCCTTCCACACCTCCACTATCAAAACCTTCTTTCTTTCGTGATTCTTTAGTCTACGCTAATCACCTCCAATATGACAGAATTAAGACTCATTCAAATTAAGTCTGTGAAGAAAAAAAGGAGGGTTACAGGAAAACCACAGATTCCGTAACGAGAAGAAATTTTTGTTGCAAGTCAAAGAGAATAAAGAATTATTTTTGGCAGAAAGAAAGGAGACAAAAAAAGTCATTGCTAGTTAACCTTCTCTATCAAATGCCATACAGTATCTTGTAAAGATCAATCCTGTATCAGTCCCTCAAATATCATTCTCCTTTTTTCTTTTGAGATTTTTCCATACAGGAGTTAAGAACTGCACTGAAACAAACTCAGCAGATGAAACAGTGTGTATAAACACAGCTCTTCTGAATAGGCAGATTGGTCCATCATTCCTATGCCCTGATTAAAAGCAACCAGGAGGAAAGTTTTAGGGCTAAAGCGTAAAATCCAGAGAATGCTTAGGATGCTCTTTCTGCTGATATCCCACTACATTCGCTTCCTCTGATGCAAAATTTATTCATATCACCAATACCCACAGAGGGATCTACTCACTGTAAACATACCCACCTACCCCCCTGAAATCCATTTAAAATGTTGGTCTCCACAACAGTTTGAAATAACTGAACATCACTCTGTAGCTCTGCCCTATGTTAAAAAAAGCCTGACAGACCTGGAAAAAGATACATTAACAGGGATAATGCTTTTAAAAGCTTTCTTGATAAGGTACCAATTGGCTGTCACAAGGTACATGTACACGCTTTATCTAAATTCTAATTTTACAAGAAAACCGTATAGATTCTTCCATCATCCTTAGAAGCATTTTGCTACTTGCATCCCCCAGGATGGTGTAATACACACAGCAGGCTATTTGGGTTAATCTACTCTGTCTGAAGCAGTTTAGATATTCCTGGTATTGTGACACAGAGAAATAGTAGGGACTGTAGCAGACTGCAGAGAATATACTTCTCCCAGATCACAAATCTATAAGTGCGTTACATGCTCAGTTAAAAACTGCTCCCCTTGTAGTAAGGGCCGCTTAAAACTCAACTTTAAGCATTTCTACATAAGTACGCATGATTATTTAAGAATTTTTTCCTCTTCCTTCAGTTACAGTGTGTTACATAATTAGGTTTTCTTTGCAGGGTGTGGGTTGGTGGTGAATGGTTGAATGAAATATCTACTACACAGAAGAATGTTTTCGTTTCTTCGCAGCTTATCATTTTACCAGCTGTAAAATTCTCAGAGGCACTAACACATTTAAAAGTTACATTTACAAGACCCAGGAATTAGGAGACTGACTTGCTCTCAAGGATGCAGTACATTTCACACTGGATTTTGAATTCCTATTAGGCCCAACTGACAAACGACAGCAAAAGTAGCCTCTCACTGGTTCAAGACTTCCCAAAGAGCTTTTCAGATGCTTTTTAAATGTTCTGCCCAGTCACAGCAATGGCAACAGTATGTTTTCTTTTCATTAGATTTAAATGTCCACATAAGGACTCAGCTACTGTGCAGGGGAAAAGGTACCATCTACTGATGCAGGGAGACAGCAAGAACAAGGCAACTGTCGATGCTAATTTTATAAGACATATAAAGAAACCTTTTTTTTCCTAATTAAAAAGTCTTCGAATCAAAGACTGGGGCTATCACTAAACAACAAATTAAGTGAAAGGAAAAAATGAGTAGATTGCAAATGTACATTTCCAAATTCTATGATAATTTAAAGTGCACAGAACACCTGTATAAACACCCCTCTTCTCATACACTGCCATCTCAAAGACTTCAGGAGGTCTCCTTTATACAGGCAGACCCCTCATCACTTTAATTCTATTGAAATTCAATTCCATTTTCACAGAAAGGGTCACTGGACACTGGCAGAGGCTGCCCAGGGAGGTGGTTGAGTCACCATCCCTGGAGCTATTTAAAAGATGAGTAGATGAGGTACTCAAGGTCATGGTTTAGTGGCAGACAAGAATGGTTGGAGACTCGATGATCTTTGATTCTATGAGAGCCCAGGACCAAACCATTTCTGTAAAATTAATGTGCTTTACACGATGACAGAAATAAATTAACTGATTTTCAAAAACCATTCACATTATTATTATTTTTAATACATATTAAACACTGCTTCAGACAAGTTTTCACTGCAAGGCAAGAACTCAGGACTGGGTAAACTAAATATGTTGTCAGATTTGTGCATTCGCAGAGTAGCAGAAGACGGAGACATCCATTTTGTTCCCTTTATGCTTGTACTGCAGGTGCTAATAACCATGTTCACGACAACGGACGGGTTCTAGCAGGTTTCTGTTTAAGATGACAGTTTCTCACAGCTTTACAGATATACGTATGCCATCATGTTTCTAAAACGTCACAGTAATATCTACTTCGTTTTTTATCTCTTGTAATATTTTAATATTTTACAACTATCTGCCTTAATACTTTAACTAAATAAAGAACTGTCTACTGCAGCAATACCAAAACGCTTGTTCTGGTAGAGGTAGCAGGAAGGCTCCCCTTTCCTCCCCTGAAGCAAACATCTGACCACAGCTCATCCTTCCTAAATAGTTAGATTTTTCCTTACCCTAAATTCATACTAGAGTTCTACTAAAGTAATTTTTGCCTTCATCATCCTTGCTTCATCAGATATTTGAGAGTTGCAGAATTCCTTTATTTTTGCCCAAGCAGTAATAGCTATCCTTTTTTCCCGTTAGCTTGCTCTTCAGATTATTAGTAAATACAAGTGAAGTATTACTACTTTTTGGTGTACAGCCACCTAGCTTGTCTTTCCCTCTACCCCCAACCATTCCATTGAGAAACCAGAATATTGTTATTCTGTTTTATTACTGATTTTATAAGCAAATTCTGCTTATTGCTAACAATAACTAGCAAACTTAATAGCAGCCTAAGCCTTTAAATGTGCATACCCTTTAAGATTTCGTGCTCTTCGCATAGTAGCTGAACAAGTGTTTTACATCTGTTCTTCCCTATACACACAAAGCACATCATCCTAATATTATGTTATTAGAAATAACTGCTGCCATTATCACACCAAGTAGTTCATGGCAAAGCACACTGAAGAAAAAAATACTGTGTTTTAAAAATTAGCCTGGACCATCAAAAAGTTGTCTGCCATTCTACACTGTTAACAGATTTCCCTGTTTTCAAAAAAATGGCAAAATATTTACATTAACTGTCACATGACTAACCAATTCATGAATATTTACTTCCTAATTACTCAGGTGATTTTTCACTGTAGGTATTTTAACAAAGAAGTTTCAGAACAGAATATTTTAAAATATTTAAAAGATTTAAATTATTATTCAAGATACTGAAATTCCTCTACTGTGTTGTAAACGCAAACCATATATATTTTAAGGACATGATAAATGTGCGCATTCTTCACCTAAACTTGTGTATGGAACACATTTATTTTTTTAAGGATATTACACACATGGATTAGAAATAAGAAAACTAGCAAGTTTCTATCACATTGGTTTTTATTAACATGAAGGACATTATACAAAGACCTTTATCTAACTCGACTTTAGATTTTGGTAAGTTAACAAGTGCCCCTTTAATATCCTAAAATACATTTTAACTAGACCTCTAGGTTTATTTCCATGCAATTCCATGCAACTACAGCACTTCAGAAACATTTCACCTAACCTTTCACGAAACTTACCCTAACATCACAAACTTGGAACCTCTGGAGAAGACAATTCTTGACTTTTAAAGCCAGCTCAGAGGAACTTCCTCCACAACTGACCTTTTAGGACTGCTTCAAAATAGTACAAGCATAGTATCAGCCTTGGTTTGGCCTCAAAGGGGTGGGGTTGGGGAAGAAAAGCAATTCTTGAAAACAAAAACAATCCCTAGATGAATGTTTCCTAAACAACCACGTTTTACCATTCTTAAGCTAAATATTAAGTCAACAAATAAGCAACAAAAGAAAATCTGTTATATTTCTAATTACATATCCATGTTACAATAATGTGATTGTAAAATACATTCCTATCAACACAAACATCTTCAGGCTGTACTGTGAATGCATTCCCTGTATATTTTTCTCACCCTGAGTTCTTTAACTAGTTTTCTATCCCACCCCATACAATTCCCATTCTCAGATACATAAATAAGATAAAAAATTTAGCCTCCTCTTACTACACAGAAACTTGTCTGGTTTGGGGTTTTTTTTTTTGAGATGTTACCTACCACCCTTTCAAAAGGAGCTTCTGAGCCAAACGGAGCCACCATAAAAACTGTAAAGTGAAGGGATTCTTGGACACCGTAATTCAGCCTTCCTGAACCTGACAGTCTTCTTTACACTGAGATCGGGATGGCCACACTACCGAACAACCTGGGCTAAGTCATGCCAAATGGAAGTAAGAGACACACCATTAGGAGGATAAAGAACCAGGAAAAAACGTGACAGCGTAGCACAGACAGAGCAGCTCTGCAGTGCAATCACCGGCACTTCCTGTTATGATCAAGTGATTCAAAAGGCAACACGGACTACTGGTTACTCCACTCCTGGAAAATGCTTTGAGCACAGTGACTGGTATTTCCCATTTCGTAGTTTGAACCTGAAGTGGCTCAGCCTGTTTGTTATGGAATTAACTCCTAGCATATAGTGTGCCACCAAGGAAATTCAGTAGCAGCTAAGCCAATCTTACAGAATAATTGCTTCCTAACTGAACAGAGGAGACCTAATGTAGTCTCAATGGTTAATTCAAAAAACATTGCAGGAGTACCATCTTCTCACAGGCAGATTTCATTCTGAAACACTTTGAATGTGTTCTGGCTACTGAACTAATACAGTCCATCACATGAGAAAAGATTGTTCTACCACCTCCAGTTTGAGAGGAGACAGAAAGATGACAACTATGGACACCAGAAGTCAAGAAGTAGGAAGTTACTCTTAAACTGCCAACTCAAGTTATTGGTTCAGTAGTTGTTTCAATCTCCTTCTAGCCGATGCCTTGCTGCAGGCAAGTCAAACTAAGGGAGAATTTTACATTTTAATGGGGGTGAGGAGGGAGGAGAGTCATCCAAGTCCAGTTTCCAATACCACAAAGAAAACCAAGTAATAATACAACCAAATCTTGTATATTCAACAAAAACACCAGCTGCAGGATGTAATTGATCAAACATAGCCCTACTGATTGGGGTAATATACTAAGCTGTATTTCTTCAGTTATGCCATGCTAGAAATGCTCAAGACTTGCACAAATTCACAGCTGCAATTAAAATATAGACATTTACCCTACTAAGATGTAAGAAAACTTTATACTGTCTCAAAAAATAGAGAACTAGAAAAAATACAAAGAAAGGCTGCATTACAGAGACTCCATATTAAGCAAAGATTAAAACAAACCGTCTTGAGAATTGTCCGAGAGATGTATGATAATTTTAATTGAACTTTAACACATAAGAGAAAAAAAGAGAGAGATCTAATCACAATTTTTCTGTGTTCACCAACTATGTACTAAGAAATAAATTACCAGGCAGCAGTTTTGGATGCAAAGAAATGCATCCTTTATATACAACAAACATCTAAAACTAACGCATTCACTCTCACAGGCTTTTGTGGATGTCAAAAGTCATAAATGGACTCAAAAAATACACCTGAAAGGACTTCAGGCCACGAAATACAATACCACCGATCACTCACTCAGGAAGTACTTAAAATGTCCGATCAACACCTGGGACGACACACTCTGTCCACATCTGGTATTGATAGCTTTCCCTCTTTTGGCCTTGGTAACCTTATCTTTTGTCTTTGTCACCTTGCTATTGAAATCCAAGTATAAAGGTATGAAAACAGGAGGCAGAACATACCTAGGAACAGAAAAGATTAGCAAAAGGACTTGTTTTTATCTGGTTCTGATAAGCTCCCTTCTTGCCATTTGTGTGCTTGTTGACTTACAAGCCCATAATAATTAGTAGAATCAGGACAAGCTGTGTCAAAATAGGGAAATTTTGTTGGGGAGTGATGTTGCCATTTTATTTTTTTGCCAGATCAGCTGTTTATATACTGGGGAAGCATAAAAAAACCTCTACCCCTCAACTGTTGCTAATACTATGACTACTTAAAAAGACAAGAAGGGAAAAAAGGTAACTTGTGAAGGTGGTTGGGGGGTGGTGCTGGGTTTGGTTTGGTTTTATCTTTTTTAAAAAATAATATTGCATCCAGAGTTTTCAACCCAATTCTATCTGCTTGCCCTGCCACTTGACACGGTAAAGCTTTTGCCCAGACATATCAGCAAAAGAATAAATATCAGCAAACAAAGCCCTTTTCTCTTTCCCTCTGTAGAATGGAAGGGCATCCACCCATTTTTCAATTCTCTTCAATTCAGGATAGCATGAGAAAGACACCTAAAAGAGAAATACAGATAGTATCTCGAAGACATGCTAATTAGCATTTACTGGTACTCTTTATTCAGGCAGTTTGCCTATACATGGCATCTTCAAAGCATTACCCTTCCCTCAAATCTCTTCTATGACAGAAGTGAGATTTTTCATCACTGAAGTTTACAGCACTATTTCTCTAAACACTGCATCAGTTCTAAATGCTTTGGGAGTGGTATCATTGAGAATAGAGAGCAGAGTGATGAAAGAACTGGCTTATGATGAGCCATTCTCTTCCCTCTACTAATCTCTAATCCTATAAAACCAAGATTTACCCAAACACAGATTATCCTTTCACTTTAGCACATCAATCACTCTTCTAAATGGCTGATATGGTTCTAGTGTCCATAGCAGACCATCCGAGTGATCTTTCAAGACAGTGGCTCATCTGCAGAATCCTCTATTGATAAACAATTTGAGAACTGTTATTTACTGTTCAACTGCCTTTGTCATTGGAGGAGAAATTCTCCGCTCCCATCCTCAGGAAGAAAAAGGAAGGACATTAGCTCTTGGTTTTTGTGTCAGTGCAAATTCCGTAATTTTCAGCACTAACTCCAAGTTCTTTAGTTTTGAGTGGCAGGTGAGTATATTAAAGCCATGCTAGCCATTACTTTGTTCGTAAGATGTGTACTACAAATGGGCTTCCAATTATCCAACATTTTTAGGAATATGTGATTGAGAAGAAATAGTCTTATGTTGTCAGGTATAAAATAACCTGAGCACAACCGGAAGGTGAAAGTAGCAAACGCATATCATCGAGACATGCATTCAGCACGCAGACCAGATTACAATCTTACTCATCTGAAGTGCTGTAGATTGACTACAAATTTTGCACTTGCCAACATGAGTTCCAAGTTTACAGCTTTGTGAACTGGCTTACAGGACACAGAAAGTTACAGGTTTTGAACAGTAATTCCGCCACAGATAAAATATGAGTTAGCTGAATTCAATGCTGATCTTTCCCTGGGAGCTGTTTTTCTAAAGCTTGACCTCTAAAAGAGGATACATGCTGTTTCTCTCTGCCAGGAAGATGTATGAATGTCAAATGTATGTTAAGATTCCTTGGCTGAACTCCACAAGTGAAAGAGGCACCATCCTGTTGTAAGTACGGTTTCTGTTTTCTTGAAAAGGGGTTCAACATCTGTTCCTAACAGCAGCCAAAATCTGCAAACATAATCTGAGAAGCAAACTTCCTTTGGGAATGAGCAGAGGATGACTGGTGAAATGTCCCGGTCTATGTCTCTGAAGCTGGCCCACCTATTATAGAGACTGCATTTCTACTCAAATGAGAAAAAGTGAAAAGGGCCAACAGCATCACAGCTTAAAAAAAACACTGTATGTGGGCACTGCCTCAGCTCCAGTTAAGCTAAACTGGGACAATGAGAAGGTTGATGTAGCATGGCCAGTGCGCGCTAAATCTGTTTAAAAACCAGATAATGTTGCAAGAAAGAATTCTTAAATATGTCAGAAATCTGACATTTCAAGATTATTCTACCTAGCCTCTTAGTTACATAAAAGAAAAAAGCTTTAGACGCCACAGAGCAGCAAACTATGAACCAAACAACCAAACTCTTAATTAAACACAGGCATGGATTTAAGATAGAGGCAGTGGAATTTAGTATGAAAAAAACCCCGTAACGTTTTATTAATAACAATAATAATGAACAAACAGCGTAGTAACATTTTGTAACAATCAAACACTGTGCCAGAAGACAAGATGCCCGAAAGACATCTCACTTAGTTGTGTCACCAGTCCTCTATTTCAACTAAAGCATAAGTAATAATCATGACTTCACAAACTGTACCAAATAAAATTTGTCAGATTCAGCAACTTCTTTTCAATTTATATTTCCACAACAGATGTGTCTGTAATTGGTGCTGTTTTGCCTCTTTTCATAACTGAAACACAGACAGAGGGTAAATCAAACAGTGGTTTCAGTATGGTACCAGAGACCATCACTAGCACAAAAAAAGAAGGCTCAGAAATTTTTATGAGAAAGATATGGTAGCTGCTCATCATACACTTTTTATCCCTGAAATACCCAAAATTTGGCATGCACTAACCTTACCTCAGAATTGGGAAACTGAATGAAACCGTATTGTACTTCAAGCTTCCTCCAGACTGTTTTCATCTGTACTTCCACTTCATTAGTTCAAAGGTGATATTGTGGAAATGCATATTTCTATTAATCTGTAAAACAGGAAGAGAATTTGAGTTAGGAGTTTTCCAAAGAAATTGTATTTACAGTTCAGAGTACATAATGTGAACTGCACATTGCACATACTGGTCCTTGGAATCATGGGAGCCATCTGCTTTCATCAGCTGCTCTGAGCTACGAAATACTTCTTAGACTCTCACAGTTCTATTAGTCTTGTGGTTAGTGTATTTGTAAAATACTGACATTAAAAAGAATTTAAAATTGATTTTATTTATATTAGATCACTAAATTATTCACTCATTTTTTTTTTAAAAAAAAAGATTTCTATCCTTTAGTTTAAGTACATGCGTGCCTTAGATGCATGGTGATAGGAGGGGGAAAGGGAGTTAAACATCTCTATATATAGTTTTTCTATGAAAATAAGACCTTCTGATCTCTCCCAGATTCAACTAGTTGGATTCAACTAGTCTATACCAGCCAGATCTGCAAGCCTACAGATGCCAGGTTTCCCCAATTTTATTTCTATTATTAAACAGTCAGCAGAGCAGAGGAAGGAGGCATTGTTTGTGACATCAACAGAAAAAACAAACAAACAAGGCATAAGTGAATCTTTACTAAACACTAAGGAATCTGTACAACTGCAGCTTCACAAAAATCCACTGGTGTTTTCCCCGCAAGTTCCAGTACAGAAGAAACTACAGTATACTAATATACTAAGAAATACTCAATGCGCTTCTTGTAGATGCACACAGGCATGATTACTCCTAGGCAAAAAAAGAAAGGCAAGAATTTTGGAAAAAAAGTGCTGGAAATGGGGTGGGGTTGATTTTGTGTTTGTGTTTTTGAACTGGCATACATCCAGGCATTAGAGGAAAGAACAGCACAGGCTCTTATCCTGCACTTCAACAATTGTAAGCAAGCCTTACAACTCATACAAGAATTTTATCATTTAGAAGTCCCAGTCTATGACTGTAAACCACCTCGAATGTAACACAAAGGCTTTAGCACCACTAAACCAGCTATTGTGTTAAAACGATAGACCAAATCTTACAGTGTAGAGACGTTATGACTTATTTTTGAGTGCCAAGGCCAAAAGTACTAGGAATAGGGATGGACAAACCACGTCTGCATGATTTCCAGCAGAGGAAGAGCTTCAGCATCCACTTTCCTTCTCTTTCCCTTCCTAAGCACCATAAAGACCTTTACTATTACAAGAAGGTCAGATACTTCTGTCTCCATGTCCATTTGTAAGCAGCGTTCCTCACACACTGCGGTTTAATAGTCTTGGTAATAAATAATAAATTTGTGTAAAATGGTAACCCGAAACCATCCTGAATATCCGATAGCACCAGTTCTTAAAGACAACTGTCTCCACTGAGCAGACAGGCTGACACTTGGCTGTTATGTCTTCCATGATAAAACTGAAAAAACATTCTTGCCATGCAAAAGTGTTTGCGGAGACAGCTTTAGCTTTTTTAAAGTAAGGAATCTCAAAAAGATATCCATCTCTATAACCAAGGAATTTGAGTTCACCTTCTGCTGGACTCCAAAAGAAACAGCTAGAAACAGAAAAAAGTTGCTGTGCTTGCCGGTTTTACACCACCTCCAGCACTCCTGTATGTAAGGATCCCATTTATACAAAGGCCAATTTGTATTATTTAGAGGCTGCTTTACAATGGTAAAGACATTTAACAATGCTGGTCTTTCATTTTGTTTTGTTTAAAACAATGTCCTCATATTTTTTTCAAACTCTGAAATTGATAAGATTCTTAGTAACTGTTAATTTCTGGAAGCATTCGTTGCATTTCCTGATCTCACTCCCAAGTACCAGGTACCCGAGCTGTCTTACCACACAGAACGATTGCAGTGAACTCCCAGATTTGCACCACCCCACATATGTCTATATCAGCGTTTCTATGCAGATCACGACTGCGCTTTTGAAGTCAATCTCCCAAACAACCCTATTTTCCTTGCTTGGCTTTACATTGCAAAGCAGTCTGCAAGTATGTGAACCAGATTCCTTTTGAATAAAACTAGATCAGAGAATGAGCTTCAGGTGTGCGCTGTACACACTCCAACCACTAACAGGAATTCCACCACAGAACCAGATGAGGACCAGCTTGAAATAAAACTCTCATAACCTGGAGAATGTGGGCACCAGGTTCTCAGCACCTGACAGATGTGATCCCATTACACTGCACTGCTTGGTAACATGGAAACAGCTTCTTTGATGCCATACTGAGTTTTTGTGTCTGTTCCAAATGCATCTCTCCCCTTTTTAAAAGTGGAACCACAAAACCTTTCTCAAGGATGAGATGAAGTTAATGATAATGAGTAATTTATGTGAGTGACCTCAATGTTACTATTTCTTACATTTCTTCATTGGTATGAGATGCTACTCTAGAACACACTTAATTTTATAAAAATCAATTTACTTAAATATTTATTGTATACAGTTATCCAAAATGCTTAATTATTAATGGATTAGTGTTTCAAAATGTTTAGTACCATTCTCAATGGCATCTTCCAAATAACTGCTATCAAGAACGAAATAAAACTCCAAATAATATAAAAATAAATTATTTGCACAACTCCACTTCCATTTTATCAGAACTAAGTCTACTACAATGATTACAAGAAGCACAAACAAATTCAAAAGTACAGAGCCTCACAGTGCTTGTCACTACTTTCATATTAAATACTAATTTATGTGGAATTTTTCTAAGTGTTAAGATTAAATTTGGGATCTTCATATACCATTAACTCAGAAGTATCACCACCAAACCCGGGGAAAGAAAAATCTGATTTATGTGAATACATTAATTATCAAGCTAACCCAGAGAACTGCAGATTTTCTGCTACTGGCAGGTCCCAAGAACAGACAGAAGAGCTAAACTGACCTGATTTAAGCCTCATTCTGTGTGCACGGAGAGAAAGGGCTGCCCCACGAGCACAGGGCAGAGGGCAGGAACCAACAGCCTTGAGCAGGACAGACAGACAGCAGGGACTTGCAGAGACAAAGCTCACCTCAGACTGACTCATCTCCAGGAGGACACCATGCTTAGGCTGAGGATCCCTTTTTCTTGTCTTCCCACTTTATCTCAAGATCCTGCTTCCCTTCTCAGTAGCTCCCTCCCGTTCCCCCACCTCCAGGGCCATAGCCAACTCATTCCCTCACCTGTCTCTTCTTTCGGTGGTCCAATGGGTCTTTTCCAACCTTGTGATTCTGTGATTCTGTGAATTCCTCCAATTCATACCCCCTTTGCCTCAACTACCTCACTAGTTTTCATCTGAATTACTTTATTCACCTTAAATTACCTCTTCTTCCTCAAAGGACCTTGCTACTTGTTGCAGTTGGGGAAACATTCCAAAATTTGAGAATTGCTCTTCTTTTTGGAGTGGGGGAACATATCACTTAAATTCTTTCAGTATGAATTAGAAGTTTCACAGCAGAGTAACACACCAGAGGTAGGTGAAGGGCATTCCTGATGTGGCTATAAATATTGAGTACCCCAACGCATCTATAGTGAATAAGCACCATGGCTTTTAGTCCAGAAACAGACAGGAAAGGTGGATCAGGACAACCAGGGGATCAGGTCCAGTCAGCATGGGCTTATGAAAGGCAGGTCCTGCCAAACTAACCCGATTGCCTTCTTAGTGGAAGAAGGAAAGGCCGTGCATGCTGTCTACCTAGACTTTAGTAAAGCCTTTGACACCATTTCCAAAAGTTTCTCTTGGAGGAACTGGCTGCTCATGGCTTGGATGGGAGTACTCTTCACTGGATAAAAAGATGTGTGGATGGCTGAGCCCAGAGAGTTGTGGTAAACAGAGTTACATCCAGTTGGCAGCTGGTCACAAGTGGGGCTCAATGTTGGGGCTGATTCTGTTTAACATCTTAATCAATATTATGGATGAGGGGATCAAGTGCAACCTCCGTAAGTTCACAGATGACATCATGTTGTGTGGGAGTGTTATTCTGCTTGAGGGCAGGAAGGCACTACAGGAGGACCTGGACAGGCTGGATCACTGAGCTGAGGCCAATGGGATGGGGTTCAACAAGGCTCAGTGCCAGGTCTTGCACCTGGGACACAACAATCCAATGCAATGATAGAGCTGGAAAGCTGCCTGGTGGAAAAAGGATCTGGGGTAGTGGTTCACAGCCGGCTGAACACGAGCCAGCAGCGTACTCACATGGCCAAGAAGGCCAACAGTATCCCGACCTGTTTCAGAAATGGTGTGGCCAGCAGGAGCAGGGAAGCGATTGAACCCCTATACTCACCCTTGGTGAGGCTGCACCTCCAATCTTGTGCTCAGTTTTCAGCCCCCACCCCTGTACAAGAAAGACATTGAGGGGCTGGAGTGTGGCCAGAGAAGGGCAATAAAGCTGGTGAAGGGTCTGGAGAACGGGTTGTGGGAGCAGCTGAGGGCCCTGGGGCTGTTTAGCCTGGAGACGAGGAGGCCGAGGGAAGACCTCAATGCTCTCTGCAGCTTCCTGAAAGGAGGCTGTGGTGAGGCAGGTGTTGGTCTCTTCTCCCAAGTAACAAGTGACAGGATGACAGGAAATGGCCTCGAGTGGCACCAGAGAAGGTTTAGAGTGGATATTAGGAAATATAACTTCAATGGAAGGGCTGTCAAGCCCTGGCAGAGGCTGCCCAGGGAAGTGGTGGGGTCAGCATTCCTTAAGGTATTTAAAAGAATGTAGATGTGATGCTTAGGGACACTGTTTAGTGGTGGATTTGATAGTGTTAGGTTTGTGGCTGGACTTAATGATTTTAAAGGTCTTTTCCCACCTAAACAATTCTATGACTAGGTCTAGCAGCTTGACATTTATTTTTAGCAGAACAGAGACAGCTACTCTGCCAGGTCCTTAAACAACTTGTCTGCTCTGATACCTCCTTAGGTCTCTCTATATGCCACACCATTTGGTCCCTTTATATAGGAAGAAAAACTCAGCACACTGGAACAACCTGAGCTTTTCCTTCTGAGGCCTTAAAACCATGCAAGCTCACACAAACAAAAGACCCTCCGAACAGGTCATATCTGAAGGACTGACACACACCGCTTCACAGCCAGGCATTCTCCCTGCCCTTGCTACACATTTCCGTGTTCATTATCTGAGTTTCCTGCCGAGATAGAAGACATTCTACACAATCAAGTTCCTGAAAAATCTTTTCCCCAAGGCATATCTAGAAGTATTAGAACACAAATTCCTGAGTAAGGCGGGACTGCCACAGTACCAGACAGACAGAACACGCATTTTCCAGAATGACATTAATCTGCATAAATCACAATGAACTGCACTCTCCACAACATCTGGTGACACAAGGAATTCATTACTGGGGCCATGAGAATCCAGACATAAACCTCCTTAGACCCCTAATGAAAGTCTGCCTCAGCTTTTACTTTGTCCTGGCAGATGTAATTTCCTATAGTAGAAAGAGTTTAAGCCTCCTGATTTCTCAGAGGATATCTGGAATATTTTATTTTGGCATACATCATCTGGAGTCATCTGAAGGACTCCACAGCCTGCTGTGCCGTTAGAGCAGGCTCTGTGCTCCTAGTGAAGACACAGTATTCCTCTCAGTTGCCTTCAAGTGTTCTTCATCCAGTGAGCCAGTGGAAGCTGAATAATCACTTGACTCTCTATGCTGTGGGGCTAAAAGGAATCTGACAACGGCCCACTGTTACAACAAAGGCGGTTATATAGTAGGCCACCCTCAAAGGCAACTTCATCAGCCTGCAGCACTGGTGACGCATCAAAGCCAGACAGTCCATTCAACGGGTCAAGGCAGAATCTGACTTGCCAGGCTTTGTAAAAAAACAACTGGGCTAAAGCCTTTGCTGTGCAACTCTTTATTTCATCATATTTCACAGCTCTCCAAGTATCCTAAACAGTTCTCATTATAATGAGTACTTTTGCTTTTCAAAAGACATCTAAAACTCAAGGATTCGGGTCAAACTACTCCAAGTGGTCGTGGTAGGAATTCGAATCAGATTTTTGACAGGAAAGGGGAGAAGACAGCTCGAGGAGGGGTGGAATTGTGGAAGCGCTGTCAGTTTGGAGTGGGATGAGAGGTGTGGGGTACCTCAGCTTTGGAGGAAAGCTTTTCCATCCACAGTCTGAACTTCCTCTCAGGATCCTGAAGACGGAGCGGCCCCCACAGTTAATACTGTTCTGCTGCACTGACATCCCTGAAAACGTAAAGCCAGTTGTGATACCATGGACTCCACAAGCCTTGTTGCAAAAATTTATCAACACCCACCTAGGCTCCATGCTGTGGAGCCATCAGACGAATTTCATAGTCAACTTTCCCACTGTGCTTCAGACCCTTGCTGGGCCCTGCTTGCCACCAGGCTGATCATGTGGCACACAGACTCAGAGGCATGCACTCTTATCATAATACTGATCCTCGGAATCTGCCCAGACTTCAATTACTCTCTGACAAAAAAAAAAAAAGCCAGTGAAATCCAGCTTCTGCCTGTGCCACAAGACATATTAGACCACATTTTGATAGGTGATCATCTTCTCCCTCCCACTAAGATTCCTGTAAAAGGTCAAGTATTTCTTCAATTTGTCTTTTTACAGAGTAATTCAAAGGATCAGAAACATTTTCAGGGACCCCTAGGCTTAAAAAAATGAAACAAAAAAGTTTTGTCACAGCTTTACAATCCCCTCATCTTGGGCACCGTCAAAATACCACAGAGCATATGATCCCCAGAACTCCACTGATGTTCTGTCACACTGGCTTCTACCTCTGCATGCATGTGTAACATTTATGTTCGGTTTCTTCCATTTTTAAAGTTAACCATAGCCACGCAGAACTGCATAAAACGCAGCTTGTAGGGCTGGTCACTTCTGACAAAGAACACAGTTGACAGGAACAATAGTTGGGAATGAGAAAACCTTTCCAAGGAAATCACTGCCTTCAGCACACCAGTAAGTCAGAGCCATCATCTCAACAGCTCTGAACACATGGAAGCATGACAGCATCTTTAAGGAAATCAGGAGACAGTCTAGGCACCCTCCTGATGGTTGAAGGTCTTCACCATGAGCAGACTTAGCAGGTACATAAGTCTTCCTACACAAAATGATGTGGATTACACTCTAACAATCAAGAGAGTAGAATAATGCTCCTGGGGGAACCGACACAACATTTACTGGAGCTCAAAAAAATCACTGCTTTTTCATTCACATACGAAAATACAAACATATCTAGATATTTTTGGCAGCTTAAACATACTTCAAGTACAAAGAGTCCTCGCAAGCAACGTTCTTCTAAAAATCATAAAGCCACTTCTTTACTAGCTCGAAAGTCTTGATACTCGAACCTGAAATAAACACATACGTCTATGTCGTAACTCAGTCTTTCACAATAGAACACTCCAAGCCAGAATATTTCTCCCTACTGGATATGACACAGAAAACAGTTTAAGGTTGGTCAGTTATACATTTTATTTGTCGGTGAGGGCAACTATTTAAAAGGAACATGGAAACCTCAAGATCCAGAAGTTAGCAGCTGGCACAGAGACAGAGTTGAACATTTCGTTTTTTCCCCTGAAGCTGTAAAAATGTACATACTCTGTTAAATAGCCTGTAATGAAATCAAAATCCTATTGGCATTAGAGGCACAGAAGCAGAGAATTCTTTCCTTACTCAGTAAAATCTGTTTAAGTTCTGATATAACTTATAAACCTTACAATTTGCATTTGTTTCCACCATTGTAAAGTAAAATGAAAGAATCAATCAGCTATTGTTAAACACTAAAATTGGCAGTGAAAACAAACGCAAAGGAAGTACAGATAGATGAAATTCATGCAGTGTATATCATATGAAGAACATAGAGAAAAGGGTTCCTATTTATACACTGAACACTCAATTTAGGCTCCTAATCCTTAGTGATAAAATCATAATGCATATTTTATTTTCTATAACTGGTTAATCATACTTTAATCAACACTGGAATTTTATTGAAAAGCATTGCAAAGTGTTTTCCTTCAGACTAGTTATGACTTCTCAGTACTGCTTTGGGAAAAACTGAGTACAAGAAGGATGCTCAAATAAGAAGCAGATGAGGTAGCTTAGAATGAAGCAAAACATCTCTGCATCCTTTGGCAATTCAGCTGTTGACAATCACTTATATAAGGATATAAAAATATATATATAAAGTTTGGTTCCCAGTAGGCCTATCCTTATTGCCAAGAACACAACCTCATTTCAGTGAAATTGCGATAGGACGCTTGGAGAATAACCAAACTGCCCTCCACAAAATGTCTTTAAAGGAGACAATCAAGCACAGGAGCCTGTTGCAGACAACAGCTTTCAGCCAAAGATTAAAGACATGACACCCAGTGTCCTGCTCTCTTTACAGTCACAAATTGTACAATTCTCTATAACAAAACAAAAGAAAGGCATATAAAAATATTTCAAATTATTCCAGATGACTTCAGAATTCATTTGGTCCAAGTGCAATATCCAAAATTTAGGAATTTCCAGTCTGTGCATTAGATCCTTTTCGATAAAACTTCAGAAAGCCATAATCTGATACTTTTCTGACATAAAATGCGCCATATGATTACCTAAAGAGATGTTCTGCCTTTCCTCGATTAACTGATGTTACAGAAACAAGCGTAAGCCTTTGGCAGAGAAGATATAGAAAGTTTTACCATTTTTCATAATTCAATGGTACCAAACCCCCCTCCATATATTACCTTGGTAGCGTTTGATTGCATCTGATCTCAAGTGGACTGAACTTTCCTTCATCTGTTTAAAAAAACCAAAGAGTGGTACTCTTCCCAACACAACTCTTTCTGATCTGTAATTCAGACAACTACTAGTCCCATCAAAGAAAATATTATTTATCTACTTTTTTCAAGAGAGATCACACATTAAAAAAAAACCCACAAACAAACACTCCCCCAAAAAAACAACAAAAAAAGAAAGCTATAATTATGTAATCAGAAGTCTTTGATTAAGAAGTTTGCATTAATTAGGGACTCATTCTTGCACACTTAATCCCCAAAATGTCTTCCAACATTATTACTGCAGGAAAAAAAATCAATTAGGGGAATTACAAGAAAAATCCTAAGTATTAAGACAAACTGGATACTGCTAATATGTCCTTTTACTCATTAGGCTCTTAAAAGACGTGACTATAAAAAGAATCTCCAGCCTTATCACTTGCATGATGACAAGGAAGTTGATCTGCAAGTCTAAAGTCAGGTCAACATGGCCTCAACTTCTGCTGCAGCTGAGCTGAACAGGTTCGACTAAAGCAACCACGTTAGAAGGAACACACACGGGTAATTCAGTCAAGAGACTAAGATGCTTAAAAATCCTTGGCCGTTTCAGTTATGAAGTCAAGCAATTACACATTCAGAATGCTGGAAGGTTGCAGTACCTGTATCTCTAGGGCCACCAAATCATGGACCCTTTCAAACTGACCTAACATTTCTAATGACAAACTTGCAAATAACTAACATGTAGAACAGACCCGAAGGGCACAGACAAACATGGGGCAGGAGAACTCAACACAAAGTTCTTGAATATGCTGTATAGTTATTTAAATATCTAATCTGGCCTCTCACATTTCCTATCATTTTATATATCCAGAAGTAGCGGTAGAGAATTTCAGTCATCTCATCTCAAATTCTCTTCTCCAAATGCACTGGTGCCCTCATCAAGGTCTGAAAGAAAACAAAGCTTTTTTTTTTTTTCACCCACAGTGAAAAAATAATTTTAGGAAAAACTGGTGACAGGCTGCTTACAGAGAACCATACAGATTTCCTCTGGTTAACTGCCTGGGAACAGGTTCATTTTATAAAGCAAAAGCACCTTCCATGAACAAACACCATGAAAGATGGGCTGTATCCTGAAAAGAAGGACTTCATGAAGAACAGCAAACTAAATCCATAGCTTCTTCAGCCATGGAGAGACTTCTGTCAACAACAAAGCTCTGCAGACAGCAGAGGTGTGCTACCACTCGAGCTGAAACACACCCATGTGCTTGAGCCTGTTAAGAACTCTGCCACGCTTGGTACTCTGCATGTACATTCTGACAACACTGATGCACGCTAACAAACGCAACTGACAGATGCTTTCTTTTAGATACACTTTAATATACCAATATAAAAGTTAAAGTATCACCCTACAAGCTGTGGATGAACAGTGCTCCAAGACAGACCTGATGGGCGCAAGGGGTTATTCTCTGCTGCACTTGCTAAAGACATGTCACTGCACCGAGGTGAGTGCAAGGCTCACGAAGAAGCAGCAAAAGGGAGAAAATAGGCATAAAGGTTTTTTTAGTCACTTAGGCCTACCTGGAGTGGGAGAAGGCTCCAGAAATATGACCACCCTTTTAATACATGCTTTATAGCAGAATACACTCCTAAAAAGAAGCTGTTTTATTCTTGCGAGGTAGAGAAAGTAGGTTAGTCTTCAGTCTGCGTTCCAGAGTGGCATAAAAAATAATATAAAACTTTTCCACCAATACTGAGAGAGACCACCAGGGAAATATGCACATTTGTGACAGTTACATTATTCAATAATGTTTTTGAAAATTTCATGTTTATTTTAGTTCTGGACAGCTTGCTCTGCTGCAAGACACTTACGACACTTAGCAGCTTTTCCTCTTTAGTGAAGGCACAAGAGCCAGCAGCTGACATTTGAATCTCATCTGAATTCAGACAGGAAATACACTTCGAAGAGTTATCAATTCTAGACTGACTCATCCATGACTGCAGTGGATTCTTCACTGCTAGAAGACTGCTAAAGCCATACTGGATATATTCCAGTTAAATGCATTTATGGCACACTGCGGCAGGCATTTATCTGGGTTTCCTCTTGCCTTGAAGTCCATGAACAGAGAATAATCTCAAGTAAAATTCCTCGGATCTGAAAACAGCATAGACCCCTCCATTCAGCCTAAACCAAGCAGCTGTCCCCATGTACAGTATCGCTTTGAATTTAGCGGGCAACAGCTTCATTGCAGGGAACATGGACCACCACAGGAAGATCTTTTATCTTCCCAGCACTGTCCTATTTGTTGCCAATTAATAATATTTAAAGTTAAAAAAAATACTTTTGAAAAAAGACAGAGGCAGGGCTATTTCAGACATGTAATTATTACACCCTCTAATGTATATCTTTTAACAAAAAGCTAAAGTAAAATAAAGCTTTTACACAGAAGACATTAAATTATTAATTACCCTAAGTAATTGCTGCCCCATTATTATTTTGGGAGATATTCAACAGAAAGGAAAAGAGCATCTCTGCATGTTCCCTTAACTTCAGTATTTCGTTTCCTGCCCAAACAAGCAAACAAAATTCTCACTTTAACCAGGAAAAAAATGCAAGAAGGAGTTCAAATATAGAGGTAACCTCTGTCCCTCTCTGCACTGAGAGTCATCTGGATTCTGTTAAATCGCCAAGCAGGAACCAGGGTTAATAAAAAGAGAAATAAAAGAATCAGCAAATGTTTAATATTGGCAGCTTTTTATAGGCTATGCTAAAGCTGCAGATGAACCTCCAGCTGATTTAACACTTTAAATGCATGACATCTATTTTACAAAATGACCCAGGGAAAACTGCTGCTAAATATTTTTATCTGCTATCCTTGTCTATTGAGCAGCTGCCTTCTCTTCCTAAGCAGCTTATGGAACTATTTACAAAATAGCAATCGATACTGTGAAATTTAGGGGAAGGCAAGGACTTCCATGTAAGACTATCAAATTATTTTCTCTCTTATGGTTCTGTGTTTTAATCTCCTGTAACACAGAATACAAACTGTACTTAGCACTACTCAAAGATTCAGCAAGAAAAGGGCCCAGCCAAACACCTCCAGGGCTCTAAAGGAGTTCAGTCCCAGCTAGGTGCACGCTCGGGTGACAAACCTGCATGTGACTTACAGGCCTCACCAACAGGAGCATTCCTTAGTATGCTTTCCTACCTGAAACCAGATCATAAGAATGCAACCGAGGTGTCAGTCTTCAGGTAGACCTTTTAAGCATAACATCATTCCCATCGAACCAGAAGGCCACTGAATTTCCTTACTCCTTGCAGAAACACATTTCAGCATCCTAAAGCCTTACTGGAACTTCAGCATTCCCTGTTTGACAGGAATGCAAGACACTTGCAAGTGCTGATAGACTTCAAGACTGGATCATTTCCAAGAGAAATGATCACTGAAAATGGAAAAGAATCCCAGTTCAGGGAAGCAGCTTCCTTATTCAGGTGCAGAAAGGTGAAAGGCCGTCCAACAACACACTGAAAGCAAACAACAGAAAAAATTTATGTTTTCCAGAACCGTTTTAGAAAGGATTGGTATTTACAACTGGCCGCTGTTTTTCATTTTACAGCAAGGTCCATCAATTACAACTACCATACAAATACCATATAATTAAACAAGATTATAAAAGGAAGAGATACATACACACTATCATGACCACTTTTGTTTGTTCAAATCTGAAATGCAATTGTCAGAACAAACAATTGTGGGAAAAATGTACATGGAATTGTTTGAGTTGGAAGGGAACTCAAAGATCATGCAGTTCACACACCCCTGCCATGGGCAGGGACACCTTCCATGGGATCATATTGCTCAAAGCCTCATCCAACCTGGCTTTGAACACCTCCAGGGATTGGGCATCCATGAGTTCTCTGGGCAACCTGCGCCAGGTCTCCTTGGAGCCTTCTCTTCTCCAGGCTGAACAACCCCAGCAATCTTAGCCTGTCCTCATATGGAAGGTGCTCCAGCCCTCTGATCATCTTCACAGCCCTCCTTGATGTTATGGATTTAAGACTTATAAGATTACATGTCTTAAAGCCAAGAAGGAAAAAGTTCAGTATTTCAACATTTTAAAAATGTAAAAGAACACAAAGAAATCTTATTTCTATAGCCCCTTCCTCAGAAACCACCAAATGTAAAGAAGGATGAAACAACCTTACATCTTTTTATAAACGGGGTTACTTTTTTGGCATTGCACCAGTGGTGGAGGATTCTGCAGAAGAAAGCATGTACCCTAGATATGCCCCTGCATTTACTGCAAGTGACTTACTCAAGTGCACCCAACTGCAAGTCAGCAAACAGCTTTCAAGCACATGAGGAAAATTAGGAAGCCTGACTTGGTTCTGCTGGCTCTACAAGTCATAAGATAAAACAATAAAAGTTGCTGAAGTAAGCAGAAATAAATGAATATGTTTAAACAGAAGTTCTGCTGAACAGAAGCAGTACTCCTGCACATTCCTTCTCAAATTAGTATATTCTCAAAACTAAAATAGAACAAATATTTGAGTATATTTAAACAGAACCACACAACAACTCAATAACAAGCGTACAAACTCTTTATATTTAAAAAGAAAACAGAAGTTGAAAGATCTAAGCAATGCAACTAAATCTTGATCAAAGCAGCATGCAATCATATTCTGGCAGTCGCTAGAGCAGATGCCTGCCATTAGTGTAACATAAGCATCTCCATAACCTAACTCATCCTTATTTAGAAAGAAAAAGAATATCTGGGGCAAGAACAAAAATTAAAGTTTGAAGTTACAGGAAACCCAGGAAGTGGTGAGCTCAAGATGCTGTAATATATTTTACTTGTGCACGTATGTCTGGAAGTCAGGTGAGACCCACGAATTCTCAAGTTCTTTAAAATAAAGGATGTCTGTCTCTAATAAGCCAGAATGTTGTGAGATAATTCAGTGATCTGATTAAATGAGTTTTAGACTGTCAAACCGCCAAAACATCATGTAGATCAGACTACATGGGTCTCAGCCTCTCCTAAAATCGGAGAAGGGGGTGAGGAACATAAGGAGAAAACACTGATGACATGGTACAGAGATCTGTATGACACAACTCAAAACCACCTCATAGTGTCCTTAGAACAGAACTGCTGACTCTTGCCAAAGCCTGCAAAGGCATAAAACAGCCTCAGGTTATTTTGTATTAGCTGAGCCAACTTGGGAGGCAGAGGGGTCACCCCCTCCCCAATACATTTTCTTTAAGATAGAGCTCAAAAACCCTAAAAGGTTGCAGCATTCAAGAATAATTCCAACGAATGAAGAGCCTGGGGGCTTTCCTTGTCTACATACTCAGGGGTAAGGTTTATCTCTTTGTCAACAGAACATAATGTACTGCAATTTGCACAATAACAATATCAGCTCTTCCATTCACGGCCCAGCAAAGTGGTTTGGGGCAAGTGGGGTCTTCTTGGCCGGTTGGGGGTGGATGGGTGTTTACTTCTGTGAAATAAGCTGAGACCTGCCCATAGTTCCTCCTGATTAAAAGCAGCAGAATATTTATAATTTATCTCAAGAGGAACATTCTTAGATACTGAAAAATAGTAGCAGTTCAGATACGTAAATCTTATCACACTACTCGTAACTCGAAACGAGAACTGACAAGCTAAAAGGCAGCTACAGAACCTCATCACCTGCCTCGGAGGGGGGAATAATCAAAAAAAGACACCTGATCTTTTGAAAACTGCATGATCAAGATGCTTTTAAAGATAGAGACTATGTTAAGCCAAATACAGGAAAACCACTAGCACGATGAAGCGATACTCTTCTGTTCAAATTGACAGATGAGCCTTTCAAAGGTCTATCAATAGGAAGAGAAAGAATAAGATTTCACCCTCCATCAGCTTCAAAGGTCATAAGAAAGAAAAGTTTATCAGCAAAGTATATAGGAAGTTGTCTTAAATAACTGAAAATATTTATACTTTGAATGGCGTGAAGAGGAGGAAGACTGATTAGTATAATGAAATAGGTAAGGAAAGGAAGTGGAGAGAGAACAACTTCATTTCAGCTACTGCTCCTCTCTGGACCAAAGTGTAAATACTCCAGAATTCAGCCTATGGTGCAGCGAAGGAAATGCTGGCCCCAGAGCTCCTCAAGCCTCCCACATCGCTCCACATGCACTGACTGCTGTTTCAGCGGCGCCTGAAAAAGCAAACCCTCTACTGCACATGAAGTAACGGCAAACAACTTTTCCACTAACGCACACTAAGAGTATGCTATTTGTCTATAGGTCTTTCAGCAAGCTAAGTATTTTATAAACTCATTTTCTACATTTTTAAAAAAGAATAATTTTAGACATTTACGATTCTTACACCCTTCAGTTAACAGCTCTTTCTTTCTTGTGGTTGGGAACGTTAGAAGTTTTCACAGCTTAAGCTCCAACTGTACATATAACATTGGACGTATTTTGATTAGCTACAAAGTCTTCTTTCTGCAAAAAAAGCATGACAGGATACAACACCAAACAAACCAGAAAGGCCCATTTCACACTTCACCCTGTTTTGATGTGATGTTTTTTGGACAAATAATTGTGTGAAAGACCAGTTATACAGCACCACCAGGATACGGAGCCACTGAAAAGCAGATAAAGAGCTTTCCAAGGCCACTGTCTGCAACAGCAGAACTAAAAAAATTTACGAGGAATCTCGGAACTACTGAAATCATAACTTCTGCTACTGCAGCACTAAGGAACACTACACAACAATTCCAATAGGAAGTCGCCTATAATATGGTCTTATCTTTATTACCTTTATCTTCTGTTTGTTTTAAGCTCCTCAAAAAGGCTCTCTCTGATGCTACTGAGTTTTGTCTTACAAAAAACTAATCAAAAAGGCCACTTTTTTATATAAAAAAATTAGAAATACAGCTGTTACAAAGAATATATGAGGGGAGGAACAATTTTCACTTCTGTCATCAGCTAACTCTCTGCAAAAGCATCTCTGCTTTCTGACAGTAATGACATTAAAATTGATCATTCAAATTTAAATGATACACACACACACACAAAAAACCCCAAAAGACAAGGAAGAAAGACTCAAATCCCAAGGAATTCCAAAGAAATGGACTAATGGACTGTTTTTTAAAGCCCAACGTAATGCAAGAGGAAAACAAAATAAACCCACCTAATTTTGCTTGACATTTTTTTGAGTTTTCTTTGACCAAATTACAGCTATATTAGAGAAAGCGTTCCAGTTCAGATCCATTCTATTTCTTATTGATGTCGCAATAAATTTTAATTAAAAACAGTAACAAAAAGGAAAACATTAAATAGACAGTTTGAAATAAAAGCTAAGAAAGATACTAAATGGTTATATTTCCACCTTCTGGTGATGTTTAGGGAAAAAAGAACAAGCTATAGAAAAGAAGTAACAGTTGCACAATTGCTATAAATATAAAATATTATCAAATAAAGGAATATTCTGGTTTTGGGCTTAATTCACACACACCACCATACAAGTAAACATGACTTGCAAGCTAACACTGATCCTTCAAAGTTATCTTCATGCATTTATGTGCAGTATAGAAATTGTTACTTTCCAAACAGTCAAAACTGAAGAAGTAGTAACAAGACGATAGGCTATAAGAACTTGCTTAATGTCAGCACAGTTGATATCTGGAAAATTTACAAAGAACCAGTGAAAAAGATTCTTGCCTTTAGTTTTTGGGGAAATTTCTCTAGCTTAGTAATCTGCTTTAAGGCTTCTGGTCCTCCACCAAGTTCCAACATGGTTTCTTTAACAATTTGATTTAAACATTTAAAATAAAGAGGATTCTGTGGAGCTGAGTGATAACACTGCCAAGAAAAATCCAACTGGAAAAAGAACGTAATGATTTACTTGTGCAACACTTGCAGATAACCAGAACACCAGTTCAAAACCTGTCAGTGTTTATTACGTGCTATTACAGAAATTATACTGTTGTCCTTTCTTGAGTCTGAAAACCAAATATGCATAAACTTATGCTAAAAAAATTTGCTGTTAGTTTTCAATTATATCTATTTTAAAATAACTGCTTACAGGTCAACAGTTCCAATTACAGCCATTTCACATTTCACCTCACAAAGGGGAGGAGGAAAACTTCACTTCAAAGTAAACTCCTCCATTCTAAGTCCTACCATAGGATTTTAACATTGGTAGAAAAATCATGGGGCTCACAAGAAGGATGTTAAGAGTTACTCCTTTCCTGGCAAATTGTTCCTCATGTTTGTGAACTGTTGCCAAATCTAACACTGACAGAAGAAACACTTGAGAACTTCAGCATTTTTAGAAGTCTTTCCATGGTTTCAAATACGCTCTTTGAAACAAACAACATTTAACGTCCATCATATTATGTTCTCTTTCCCAGGTCACAAACACTCATAATTCTAAAAAACGTAAGTAGTAAATACCCTTGCACAGTACTATGTGAAGTTATTTTTTCTACTACAAATGCCAAGATTTAAAATAAAATAGAAGCCTAAATCTATTTAGACAACTAAGTGGTCAGAATGGAAAAAAAATGCTAGGCATCCACCCAATAGCTCCCACTGACAAAATATTCAGATTGAGATTTTCAGATAGCCTGTAGCACTAAACCACTTGGCAGCTCTCCTGCCACAGTTCTCTGTGTAAAGCCAGACTTAAATCAGGGAATGGAAGATTACCACAAATGGGGGATAAGCAGAAAAAACAGTCTACATAGTCTTTCATGCCCCTACCTAGACCTCTTAAAAGCCAGAACTCAGACCATCTGAAATAAACAAACCTCAGTTACAAGCAGCTAATTTTAGAAGTAAATTGAAAAAAAAAAAAAAATAAAGTGAAGTTTCCTTCTAAAGAAAGATCTACTGGAAAAGCCCACCACTGTGACTCTGAAAACACCGACCATCACTCAGTGCCACATCTATTAGCTGGGTTCTCCCTCCAGGTGTGAAATGAAAGGAAGACGGGTGGCACCCTTGAAAACCCTTTTCACTTTGAACTTCCTGATTCACAATACAAATCAATTTCAACCACTGCAGCCAGATAAGCTAAGAGAGCAAGCCTTGAACAAGGTCAAGCAGTTTTTGCTCCTGTCCTCCATTCATGAACACAGTTTAGTAAAAGTATGCGAACTGGAAAGGGCCAACCAAGCAACCTACTAGATCAGATGAGAGACAAACTGTCAGAGCTCCAAACTGGTAAGCCCACATATCCAAGCTGCTGTCAGACAGAACTATCAACCTGCAGAGGTTGGAAGAGATCTCTAGACGTTGCTCAGTCAATCCCCCTGACAACCAAAAAGGCAAACTCAAAGTTAGGTTAAGTTGCTCAGACTTTGTCCAGTAATACCTTGAACATGTCCAAGACTGGCAGTTCTGCAGCCTCTCCGTAACATGCCCCAGTACCTCACCATTGTAATTGTTTTTTTTCTAATCCAGTAAGAAATTACCTTGCTGTAACTTGTAAGCACTAATTTATCATCCTTTCAACATGCACTCCTGGGAAGGCTCTAGCTCCACCTTCCCCAAAACACCCACTGGGCGGCTGAAGACAACAAACAGATCATTCCTCAGCCCTCCCCAGGCTGAACATAAACATGCGTCGCATGGCTAAGCCACTGCATCAGTCTCTCTCCTGTAACAGCGGACCTGGACCCGGACGACTGTGCCTGCAGCCCACTGGCTATGATTTCCATTCTAATTCAGTGAGCCAAAATCAAGAAGTTTAGTCTTGATCCCATTACTCTCCCCAAGATGCAGACCAGAGCCAGCGCTCCCTGTAATCAAAGGACAAGGTTCCCCAAATAACTGATGTGACTAGTTTGGTCTTGGTCTCTTCTGGTTTGGTTTGGTTTTTGATAGGTTGGATTTCTGACAGATCAGGACAATGAAATTACCTAACCTGGTCACCACAATTGCTACATGGAATACACAAAAGGAGCCAAGTCGCTGAACCACCCATTATGTCACTGCCCTATCAGATAGGTGAGCAAATCCCCGAGTCTTACAGCAAAAGCAGTGCTGGAAACACACAGCTCATTCTCCATTTGCAAAGTTGTTAGCTCAAATAGCATGTTATTTTAGTGCCAAAATAATTTTGTTGCTTGCCACGGCAGATTAAGGGAGGTGTTTTATGAAGACCTATGCAAACATTTTGCAAGGTAAGCGTGTGTGGGCAGAAGCAGCACAATTCAGATAGGTTCACTGCTAACTCAGAGTGTAGCTGCTAACTCAGAGTGTAGCTGCTGCAGCCACGCTGTATTTCAGCTATGGCAGAAGTTGGGTGTCGGTGATAAAATTTCACTCACAGCTCAGCATCTATTATTTCACTCTGGATCTCAGCACAGGGGCTTTACCATCACAGTTCGACTGCTTGAAGATTCAACAAAAGCACGAGTACCTAATCAAAATACATTGTGTGTATTTATAGTCCTTTTGTCACTTCTAGGCACTTCATACATCATGATTTCAGCTTGAAAATGATGCAATTACCTGAACTGCACTGAAATCCATTACAAATGTACACATTTGAAAAGAAACAAAATGGTTTTTGTGTTTTTGTTGTTGTTGGGTTTTGTTTTTGTTTTTTTAAATATCAGTTACCTTCTTATATTCTTAACAGCAGCTGCATCCACTGCATACTGCCTTTTGGGAATAAACACATTTTTTAAGCAGCACTACATGCATTTTGAAGTACAGCATGGGATACAATGAGTCAAGAACACAGAAGAATTTGGCTACAGAATACATGAGGTGATCAAGTAATTTATTTTTACTATATATAGTTTTACTAAGAAAATGAGATACAGTGCCATGTATTTTCATTTTTGTTCTTAAGGTCAAGTTCTAGTCACTTTAGGGTAAAGTCAATCTTCCCATAAAGTTTATGTTCAGATTTTAAACCTGTGGAGCAGACAGAAATGAGGTGAAACTGGATTTCAAACGTTCAGGCTGAGGAGAAGAAAATTCTCCTACAGGTACATAAGACACTTCTGCCCAGAGGGGTAAAAGACACAAAGGACTCCCTGCAGTGAAACAAAAAGGATCAGTTTGATCCCTCTGGTTTAGGGTAGCTCAGGGATAAAGCAACACCAACTTCTAGAAGAATTTTCATCAGAACAAGATACCCTCTGTGACTGCTTCACGCTAACTAAAACAATTGCAGAACTTTGACACAGGACTCCCCATTTCAGTGGTTGATTGCTTTTATTTGGGGGAGGAGGGAGGAGAATAAAAGGAATTCCTTTAACAGGCGAGCTGCATTGCTAACCGCAACCAGGATCATTTTACCTCTTTGCCACACAGAGCTTACGTGCCATGAACAAAAATCCTATGACCTAACAGCTTCATATTATTTTACGAATAATACAACCCCAACCAATGGCTAGAGAAGATGTTTTTGTAATTGATTGCCTCTGCATGTTTCACGCACTTAACGTTCAGGATTCCTAATTTAGGCTCCAACAAATATGGTATTTCATGCCCTTACTGAGTCTCCCCAGGATCAAAGCTGTTAGCTCTTGAAGCAAAACTATAGTTATTACTTAGCTCATTTCTGTGATATCATACAAAAGAGAGAGAGAAAAAAAGTCAATAGCTACGGACACCTGACTAGCAGAATGATTTATAACCCGAATTAAAAGGTAGGGGGGAAACACGCCAATGTCCACAACACAACATGATTTCTTCCACCTGAACGTATTTATGCAGCCTCAGAGAGGTACCCAAGACACGTTAAGGACCCTACACGAGGAGCAGCCATAAGATGACATTGCAAACTGACATCTTTGCACAACTACCAGAAATATTCCACAGAATATCCTGATCCAAAGTCAAACTGAAACTTGAAATACACACTCAATTATATTATAAAAGGCCTTAATGATACTCTCCTGAAGTTTTCTGTAAATGGTGAAGGCTTTAAAAAGTGTGCAGTAAGTACACAGCCATTGTTCTGCCCAGATACAGCTGAGCGCTGCTGCAGTGCAAGTGTGAAATGAAAAAACCATATGATCCTTAAAAACATGACTTTAGATGGCTGGTTTTGTATCCATGGGGGGAGATGGGAAAACAAGGAAAATACACAAACTGACATCTCCATGAAAAAAGTACATATTTCCCTAGAATTTACATGACACTGTAAACGTTGACAGCAACTGAAACGATGAGAAGGACAGAAATCATTCACTTTCTACTAGAAGGTCAAGGGAGGTGATTCTGCCCTTCTGTTCTGCTCTCCTGAGACCACACCTGGAGTCAGTCCTGCGTTCAGTTCTGGAGTTTCCAACACAGGAAACACACAGACCTGTTGCAGCGAGTCCAGAGCAGGCCAGATCCCAGGGCTGGAGCAACTCCTATGTGAGGGCAGGCTAAGAGAGCTGGGCTTGTTCAGCCTGGAGAAGAGAAGGCTCTGGGGAGACCTCATAGTGACTTTCCAGTATGGCTCGAGGAAACCTAAGGAGGTGCCCTTGATCAGGGAGAGCAGGGATACGATGAGGGGTAATGGTTTTAAGCCGTAAGAGGGGAGATTTAGATGAGATATCAGGAAGAAATTGTTTCCTATGAGGGTGGTGAGGCAATGGCCCAGGTTGCCCAGGGAAGCTGTGGCTGTCCCATCCCTGGAGGTGTTCAAAGCCAGGTTGGATGGGGCTTTGAGCAATCTGATCCAGCGGGAGGTGTCCCTGCCTATGGCAGGGGGATTGGAACTGGAGGGGGTGTAAGGTTTCTGATCCCTACAAATCCCCCAGAAGGCCTTCTCTCCCCACCAGCCCTCGGGTCCCTGCGGGGAAGCGGGAGCGGGGCGGGGCGGGCGCTGGAATGCGGAGCCCGTAACCCGATCCCGCCCGGCGCTGCGATGGCCCCTGGGCGGGGACAGGCGGAGAAACGCGGGTCCGGGGGAAAAGGTTCTTGGGCAGCTCCACCCGCACGCAGCCAGCCAGGGCCTTCTTCCTTGGAATAGCTCTGTTCCATCCAAAAAGCCTTGTATCTCAGAACCAAAATATTCATGTACATCACACAATCACAGAATAGTTCGGGTTGGAAGGGACCTTAAAGCCCATCCAGTTCCAACCCCCCTGCCGTGGACAGGGACATCCCACTGGCTCAGGCTGCCCAAGGCCCCATCCAGCGTGGCCTTGAACACCTCCAGAGATGGGGCAGCCACAGCTTCCCTGGGCAACCTGTGGCAGCGCCTCACCACCCTCATGGTGAAGAAATTCTTTCTTTATGTCTAGTCTAAATCTGCCCCTCTCCAGTTTATACCCATTCCCCCTTGTCCTATCACCACAAGCCTTTGTAAATAGTCCCTCCCCAGCTTTCCTGTAGCCCCTTCAGGTACTGGAAGGCCTGAAGGTCCTATAAGGTCCTATAGGACACTATAAGGTCTCCTCAGAGCCTTCTCTTCTCCAGGCTGAACAAACCCAACTCTCTCAGCCTGTCCTCCTACGGAAGGTGCTCCAGCCCTCTGATCATCCTTGTAGCCTCCTCTGGACCTGTTCCAGCAGCTCCATATCCTTCTTGTGTTGAGGATTCCAGAAGTGGACACAATACTCCAGGTGAGGTCTCACAAGAGTGGAATAGAGGGGCAGAATCACCTCCCTTGACATGCTGGTCACACTTCTTTTGATGCAGCCCAGGACATGGTCAGCCTTCTGGGCTGCATGCATGCATTGCTGGCTATGTCAAGCTGCTCATCACCCAGCATCCCAAGCCCTTCTCTGCAGGGCTGCTCTCAATCGCATCAGCCCCCATCCTGTACTGAACCCAGTGATTGCCCCGACCCCGGTGTAGGACCTTGCAGTTGGCCTTGTTGAACCTCATGAGGTTCACACAGGCTCACTTCTCCAGCTTGTCCAGGTCCCTCTGGATGATCCTGTCCTTCCAGTGAGGCAGAATTTCATTCAGAACACCACCTCATAAACCCAAAAGGATAATTTTGTTATGAATTCATTCTGTTTTCCAAACCATACACATACAGTTTTATTTAGGATACAGCGACTGCAAGTGTTAGGTTTGAGGTTCAGTTACACACACAGAAATGGCACTAAATACAAGTCACCCCTCGAGATAATACATCCATTGTCTCCATCTGTTTTGTCTAAAAGATGGTGTTTCTGTAGCATGAAAAAAAACCTGTTGCAATTCAGAGTAACTGAGCAGCCTGCTGTAAACAGAGTACCCAACATTTTTACCATTCTGAACATACTGAAATTACTAAGATGCCATTATCCTACTAGGTAAGAGACAAAGAGTAGGAAAAAAAATTAAGTTATCAATCATTCTGGTAATAGCCCAGTGTAAGAACAGAGAGAGAATATCTTGAAAAACATTTTTCCACACTCGTAATGTTCCTCACTAAACACACTCCCAAACCTCTCTATCAGGAAGAGAAAAAAAGCCCTGAGGGTTATCTTGGGAGGGCACAAGTCTTTCGGGCACTGGGGTGATGCTGGAGATGACGCTAACTCTCTCTAGTACGGTTTTCAGAGGAGGTGGTCTATGCTTTTGCTGGCTTAACTAAATCTGACACTGCAAATCATTGTTAAGGGTGGCAATTCTTCCGCAACTCTGCCAGGAAGAGACCTTTGGCCAGTGTACGCGGTACCTGTGGAACCACTCCATGTGAAAAACATCTTGCTAAGAGAGGCTGCCAGACACTTGTAACTCTCATCATGTTTTGGGCCTTGATTTTTAAATATATTTACGAATTCAAGAACAGAAATTCAGAGCTGAGAGCTCTTTAGATACAGGATCCTTCAATCACAGTTTCTCCTGTATTGGTTCCCAACTACAAAATGGGAACGGAACGCTGAACTGAAGCAGTCAGAACCCAGCGAGGAAGGTCAAATGCCACTATCGTGGGGGCTTCTGTAAAACTTTAAATCTGGGAAAAAAAACCCTAGAGTAGTCAGGATTATTAAAATAATCACCTTTATCAATATCCTAATACATGTACAAAGAACGCTACTATGAACATTTCTTACCCCTGGTTACTGAAGGACAAGGATCAGAAGCACCACCAGCTGCCGACTTTACCCTTACATTCTAGGCAAAGTAAATGCAAGGTTGTAGGTTTTTGTCATGTATTAGATCAAAAATCCTACTCAGAAGCCTTTGTTATTTACAGAATATAGGCATTGTAAACAAATATTTTGATTTACTGCAAATATTTACCTACATTTTCTTGTTACTTTACAGAAGGCTAAATACTGTCGTTTTGCTTGTTGGCATCACATACAACATGTTTTTTATCTTTCAGATTTGGCAAAACTCTAAGTGTTTTAAATCTTTCCCTGAAACAACCTCTCTTATCTGTTACTCATCTACAGAATTTATTTCTGGATTATTTATTTCCAATTTAAAATTTGTATCAAATAACCAAAAGTTCAAAATAGGATCACAATTTCAAACTGACTGTATTTTCTGCTTCACTCAGCATTTCTATATTACCCTCAAGGAACCAGAAAACACTCCAAATACTATAACAAAACATCAGTTATTTTTCTTTTAAAATATATTTAATGATGCTTAGTCAGGTGGAATAAAATTTATTCAAATTGTTGGTTAGAAGTGGAAGAGCAAGTATGTTTACACATTAAAACTGAAGCTCAAAACACCATAATATGATTGCCTGACAGCTATTAAATGCTTGCTTCTGTCTCTTTCAGAAGGCCTCTAACAGTTCCACCCTTGACATCCTCCCTGTAGTTGTAACTTTGTTGTTGTTTTTAAGGTAAGCTTTTCCCTCAAATCCACAGGTTGTTTCTGTCTCAAGACGTAGTATTGGGATATTTCACACAAGCACTCTATAGAAGGAAAATTAAGACAGCCCTAAAAGTACAAAGTAATCCCAAAAGGCTTCAGCAGGGGTCAAACCCACAGCACTAAAAAATAAAAGAATGTATACAGATTTCACTGCAAATTCCCTGTTAACACACTGTTTTCCGAAAGAGGACATAGAAAACATGACTGTGGTGTTTTATGAGGACACTCACAAATGCCTTTAGTACCTCAATTCAGCACAAGTGCCATGCCAGCAAAGATTACAACCAGCCACTGAGGGTGGGGGGGGGAAACAATCCACTAGCAAAAATCCCAAACCAAACCTAATCCAATCAAAAAACCCAACAATCCTAAACTTGACATGGTCAATGCAAATTAATTATAACAAACGAAAGTAGCACCAGAAAATATACCTGCTTATAGCGATTTTATTTTCTCACTATCACAACCTTCTCTGAAAAATATAGACAACATACCACAGACAAATACTTAACATGGTGAAACTATGATTATTAGCATAAGAGACACAAAATAGATTAAATAAAGTACTGCTTTCAGAAAAGAGTACTGAAATGGAAAATCTGCTCTAACTTATTTTAATTACACTACTCTTGGGTGCAGGAGCAATACAGAGCCTGATAGCTGTCATTCTAAAGGAACTGTCCTTTTGAACACCCTACATTTCATACCAGAAATGTGGCTGTGAACATTATTGTTTCAGCAAGTGCCACTTTAGACACTGCTCTCTAACATAACTGTGCACAAGCAGTCCCTCTGAGCTGTAACTTGAACTCTCAATCTAGCCAAATGAAGCTATGCTTACGTGTTACTACTTTCGAAGTAGAGAAAGAACCTTCTGAAAGACAGATCAAAGTTATTGTTTTAAATAAAGATATTTTTAAAGTATAGTTTTAGAAACTTGCATCCTAAATCAAAATTCAAAGCTCAACAGTATTGGCCAATTTGCTTGCATGAAGGTTATTCCTTCATTCCTTCATTATTTCCTAATGCGCCTTCCAAAAGCATAAGTTCTGGGTAACAATGCTTCCTGCTGCAAAGAAAATTCAGTGCAGAAGAGCAGCACTTGGCAAATTCAGCATTTTCTAAACCAAGGAAATTTGCAATAAGCAGTTCATACAGATTCAGCTTCTGTTACAGTCAGTGGTGCAGTGTGGACTGCATACATACTAACACATAAACATGGGGCTGCCTCGGTACTTCTGTGACCTTGTCAGACATTTCAACACTGTATTTTTAGATTATTCTCTCATACCAACTGCACTGTTAAGATGGCATTTAATTCCATTATATCCATTGTCAAAAAGCTAGTCTTCTGCTTCAACTGCTGCAGTTCTTTAAAAAATAAATTTTAAAGGACTGGATATAATTCTTAAACATACTTCCCCACTCATAGCTATGAGACAGCTTCATGTAGCATACAAAAAGCAGCATCCACATGTCAGTTGCTGGATGTCACCTCACTTTAAGCTCGTTTTGACTGACTCTGTAAAACTCCTTGGGTTTGGGAACAGCACACACGCTGTTGTATCTGTCCCTGCTATATAAACCTTTTATTGTGCCTCCTCTGCGTTTAACTAAAGCGTAGGTTACATGAGGAAAGCAGAAGAAACTGATCCCTCTGCCCAGTCAGTGAGGCCAAACACACACCTATGGTATTTCTGGTTCCTATACTCCAAATGATTCTTTTTCCCAGTCTAACTGCCCCAGCTCTCTTCCTATACCTCGTATGATTTCACTCTCCCTGTTCTTTGCAACATATCCATTTCCCCACTCATACACACATTCCTCTAACCACAGTTCTCTTTCCCCTTCCCTCCCACGTCCTCTGGTGCCAAACAACATGCCTCACCGGCAGACAGTCCATGCATACTGACTTCCCCTTATCAGGCATAACAAGTTTAGGGAACACTTCTGATCATAACAACCCTCACCTCTGGGGACACTAACGCAGCTCAAGACCTTTGAAACTGAAACGTGACATCCACTCCATAATCTTACCAAACGTCTAATCTTCAAGCCTGCTGATACATGCAGCTCGTCTTTGAAGTTTTAGGTATGAGGAATTTGCCAAAATCCAAAACTTTACATAAATGAGACAGAAACCCTTGACAAAACTACAAAACAAAGGGCACAAATGCAAAAGGAGAAGAGCAAAGAATGCAGGGGTGGGAAGCTTCTGTTCAACTCATTTTTGCTTTGGGGAGGGAGGGATATACTCAGTATACATTAAGAAGTTAGATGGGGTCATTATTATTTAAGCTAACAGAAAAAATGGGTAACACTCCTGAATGGCAGCCTTACCCACAAGAAAACTACACTACAGCTAAGCTGTATCTGGAAGGGGCACTCATGTTCTGTACACCAACACAGGCGCTTGGTCTGCCCCCACAACTGCAGCTTAAAATGCAGCAAAAAGGGAAGCCTATTAAAGAAAAAAAGAAAGGTAATTGCCTTTCAGCCAGTGTAAATTCCTACAGCATCAGAGGAGTGCCAGTGCTGCTGTAAAGGAAAAGGCAAGGGCGCACATGGGTGGCGTTAACAGGGAGTAGAACTGGCCTTTCGAGTGCACCCGGCTCCTAGGCTTGCTTATCTGTAGCACAGAGCTGCCCTCTTCATCTGCTCGTTAGTTACTCATCTAGCAGATTTTCATTGCAGACATTAATTGAAGTCTACCTGGCTGCACTGCTCCACTCCTCAGGAAACTGTATTATCCGTCTTTCCACACTAAGCAAAATAAAGTGCCTGAACAAAACCTGCTCAAGATAAGGTAGACACTAAAACCATGTTACTTCATGTTTCACAGCAGTATCATTAAACTAAACCTAACCAACGTGCCCGTGAAGGCAGCTAGATGCCAGCACAATATGAAAAAAAAAAAAAGCTGTAGGCGTACAGACACTACTGAATGTAAGAGCAGAGGAGCTGATGTGCTGGGGGGGTGCGTGGGTGTGATAAAAGGCATACGGATTAGCCTACTGCACTGTAGCAGATGTCTAGCTGAGCACTTCATTTGTGACACCGCCTGCTAGCAGACCAGTTGGGAAAGAAGGAAGGAGAGTCTTCCCTTGCTCCATCCAGAAGCCTGTGTAGTTCCTGACCTACAGCTGGATACAAGTCACTGTGTTATTGCCATCAGTGGACACATTCTTCAACAAATCTATGTAATCGCAAACCTGCACAATACTTTCATCCCCAGCCACATATTCTGCTAGTGACACTTCAACAAAATTGTTTGCTGTGAGGAGGGAAAGAAACACCACATTTTACTGTGCTTCTGACCTGCCATTCCTTTAGACAGTGGAGAAAAAAAAATAGTGGTGAAAAATTATTCTTCATCAGTTTCTTAATTTCATTTAAGGTTTGATAGATTACCATCACATTGCCTTCTGTACTATTTTTCCTTCCCTGACTCAAGAAGCCCAAGTCTATTTAGTACTGCATCCCATTTGAACTGCTGGAGGAAGAAAAAACAAAACAGAATTCCTTCTGGTTTTAATGGCACTGTTGAAATTGTGTTAGTGTAACTACTTAACATGTACATCCATATGTAATTAACGTGTACAGATGCATAATCACATTCTTAAAAAACTTATAATTACTCTACAGAACCCTGCTTCAAAATTGACTAAAACTTACTTAAGACTCTGCTGATTGCAGGAAAGGAAGGGCTGCCCCTCCTCCCCCCTTACTCCTCATGGTCCCACAGTGAGCTGGAGCTGCTGAAAACCCAGGGGTATTTATGGGGTTAGTTTTCAGACAGATTAGCAAACAAATCCAACCTTCTACCTGGCCAATTACACAAATACAAAAGTGACAGTGGAAACACACAGCCAAAAGGAAAAGAGAGGGAAAAAGAAAAGAAGTTTTAAACACCCTCAGCAGATAGGTGCAATCTAAAGTTGGAGCTTCACACAGCAAAGACCTGTTTGAAAACTATCCAAGATCTCCCCACGTGTTAATACCCAATTTAGAACCTATTACTGGTTTTCCTCTGTCTGAATTAAATTACACTGCACTTACTGTACCTCATCTGATATTTTATCATCTAGGCATTCAGTACGGCTACAGCCAGTTCACAACACCTGTATCAGCTGCAAGTTTCACCGCCTCACCATGCATTCCCTGTTTCCACATCGTCTCCAAACACATGGAAGCAGGCCCTGTCACTTGCTTCCAGAAAGGCTGTTAGCACCCTGGGAGCCCAGAACCCATTAGGGCTTTCCAGCTGTGTCTCACCAGTTCCGAGCTGAATGCATCATCACCTTCCACAGCCTGCCTGCAACACTCTCCCTAACACAGCCCAGGAGGCTGCTGGCCTCCCTTAACGCAAGGGCAAGTTTTCTGGCTCATGTTCAAATTGTCCATTGTGACCTCCAGATTCTTTTCAGCAGTGACCCCTTTGCCATACTGCTAGTGACCGGTCTCCAGTTGGACTGCATGCTGCTGATTACTACTCTCCAAACCTGGCTGCTCATCCAATTTTCAGTCTGTCTCATTGTCCATTTGTCTAGACTGAACTTCCACCAGTTTGTTCATAAGTACGTTACAAGAGACACTGTCAAAAGCCTTAGGGAAACATCCACTCTTCTCCAGTCATTCACTGAGCTAGTCATTTCATCACAGAAGGTTATCGGGGACCCACCAAAATCACCTGTGCTGACCTGCTGCTAAATCCTGACTCGTGTGCTTTCAATGGACTCCTCATCCACCTGAAAGGCAGAGCTCCACACATTCCTGCAGCTCTCAACACCCTGCACTCCTTGCCTCCCAGCCTGTCCTTCCTCAAGAGCCTGCAGCCAGTCCTTGCAGCGCTCCAGCCGTCAGCCAGCCCACTGCACCTCTGATCTCAACAAGACCGCTGCCACGCAACTGCACACTCTGATTTCTCCCGTTTCTGCCCAGTCTGTTCCACAATGTACGGCAAACAGAGTCAAATCCAAACAAATAACTAACTTCTTCTGTGTGAAGGGAAACTTTGTATTGGCAGCCCTTTAATAGCTGGAAACCTCATTTCACACTGTGATGAAGTCACAGACGCTGGAGGGAAAATCAAAAGCGACAATGAAAGAATAACTACTTGCAGAAAGGAAATCTACGGATAGATATGGAAAGAGGTGTTATACAGTTATACAGAGAGACAGGAGAGAGACAGCTCTCTAGCTTCTACCCCCAGGTAAGAAACTCTGTTAACAGAAGAGGGTTCTGATGAAGGTTAAGTCCCACCCTCTGCCCTCCCTGCTGCACTCCATGGCTCAAGCCCAGCAAGCCTTCCTCACCACATCGCTGCTCCTCTGCCCATAGTCCTCGGTACCTCAGACCAGTCATTACCCTGCCCCAAGTCCGACATCTGCTCTTTCAGATCCTTGGGAGACTTTAACATCTGTTTTCTAACACTCAAGCTTCTCACTCAAAGTAACCTGAACAAGAATAATTTTACCTTCAGTTGTTCCAAGAACACACAGCAAAAAAAAAATCTTCCTGTAAACAATTACTTCCCAAGCCAGATACGCTTTTAAAACAATATTCAACATTTCTGAAAGCCATGACATTTATCATACATAACCTCAAACTTTAAAATTTTGGCTAGAATTCTTGGAAGCAAGAGTCACCTTGGTCGCTATCTTTTTGCAGAGCGAAAATCACCACAGACCCTTACACTAACCACATCACCATTTACATCAGCCCTTAAACCAACTCCTGCTCCAGCATATGTAAATCTCAGTACCAACAGGTAACTGATGAACACCAACATCATCCAAACAGTACAAAGAAGAAAAAAAACCGCAAAGGAAAATGTAAAAATACACATTTTTGTTAGTTGCTTAATAGCTTATAGAATCCTTTTCTAACTAAAATGGTTTAACATTTAAAGATACCACAGAAAAGCATGCCGTGGAAATATAATTCAGCATATTTAATGTGCATTACAGTCTCAACCAGCTCCTGGCTATTGGGGTGTTGGAAGAAGCCTCCACAGAGTGCTGTAATTCCACAGTTGCCTGTTGCAGACTGCCTTGCGCTTTCCTTGAGAGCAATACAGCTGCCCATCACTGGAAGCCAGTTTCTTTACTTGTAACTTTCTTTTTTCACTAGTGCAACCCCATTCCTTCAGTTTTATTTTGTTATTTTTCCTGTAATCTACCTCACCGCTGATGTTAAGTCAGCAGAAATTAAACTACTTGCAAAGAACCACTAAGAAAGAAAATAACAGAATTTCATTGCTGTGAACAACCATACATGCTACAGGCACTTAAGAGAAGCAAATTCTTACATCAGCTCAGCAACTCTTTTTCAGCAACCCTCCATTTCTATTCTCACCCATTCTAGGACTAGGACAGCGAGTATTACCCAGAAATGTAAATAATATACAACAGCATTTGAAACGTTGAGAAAAAGTTGACTAATGCCACTTCTGCAGCAGAACCTCTGGCTAAGGAATGCACAGCTGCCGAGCAGATGTATAATTTCAGCATTTAGATTCCATTATTCCAAGGGTGACTTTTTTTTTTTTTTTTGCTAGATATTCTATTTCCATCTGTCTTTTGACCTCCCTCAGTTTAGTCCCCTCCTTTCCGTTTAAGTTCATTACGCCAAAATAATTTTCTAAATTAGAAACATCTCTACATTTAAAAACTTGTGAATTTGAAGAGAGGTGGGGGAGTGAAACAGGGCCGGGGTGGAACAAAAACAGACAGTTCAACGGAGGCTCGTGTTTGAGTAAAAACTGCCCTGTCTGGGTCCGGTTTTATTTCACAGTTCCTGGTTTAACCCAAATTGGCAAGTCTCTCGCTGCATTCCTTCCATGAAATTTTAAGAGCAGGGAAATGAAGAATATCAGCTCTATAGGAATATTCCTACACTTCAGTCCACTCTAACTTCAGAGTAGGACAATGTTTCAGGTTTTGATTCTTTCTTTTTAGAGTCATACTAAATTACAGTTGTGAGATTAAAAAAAAACCCAAAAATTAACTCACCATGTACCAAAAGAGCTTTACGAAACAAATAAAGATTGGTGTAAACTAGTATCAGTGGCTGTCAACTGAAATCAATTCAATAAAGAAACAACTAAGGCAAAAGAAATTAAAAAAAATAAATTAAATGGAGTTAGCGTTGTTCAAACACATTTCTCTTCATTTAACTAAAGCAGAAGACTAGGTCATACAACACTGTTTGTCTTACATGCTGGCCTACCCTATAACTTTTAATGAAGACTTATCACTAGCAGGTTCACTGGTTAATTTCAGCAAATGTGACAGATCTTCTGCAAAACGTATCCAGCTTTTAATTTAAGCTCACAATAACAACTTGCCTGGGTAAGGAAGGGCAAATCTTCAATCCTAGTGAATGGCAGGCACTTCAGAATACTCCTGTGGCAAATTTTCAATAGCATATTTTCACAAAAAAAAAACATTCAATGGTTGTGAACTAGTAAATACAGAAGAAACTAGAAAAGCACATCAATACATAAACACTATAAAAGCGTTTTTTCTTTCTGGAAGATTTATTGTTTGCTTTCTTTCTGAAAAAGCAGACATCCAAAACAAGTCTGAAAAAATACTTCAAAGCAATACATAATAATGCCTAGCAAAATAACATGCCTAGCAAAAGTTCCCATATCCTCTATCATTAGGGATGTTTTCGCATAGCACTCAATACCACTACTCAATTTTGATCAATGCTAAAATATCTTCAATAACCTGGACAGTCCATGTTTTGGGTGCTGAGTGCAAGAGGAATGGCTGCACCTCATTAGCTGGCAGGGCCTTCCCCCGACAACTCCCAGTTGTCCCGACCAGCGTCTGACAACAGCAAGGCTTGTCCCTCAGCCAACACAGAAAAGGGTAGAGGAGGGTTTCTGAAATATTCTTCAAGGCATTCTGTAAAAGACTAATATATCTTCTGTGAAGGAGGATACGCAGCAAGCAGGAGCACGTTTTACACAGCTTTCTGGTTTTCTTATTCACATTTCCTGCCATTGAGGTTCGCTCTGTCTTCTTCTGATAAGCCATTTTTCTTCTCATGCCAATCTCCAACTTCTTTCATTCCCAAGCATAAGGGACAAGGAGATACATAATTTCCTATTTCCAGCATCCATTCTTCCTGCTGAATGATTCCTCACCTTACCTGTTCATGCTTTCTTTTCAAACTCTCTATACCCCTGCATAACAACACGGGACAGTGGCCATGCCTCTGCCGCACCACTGCGCTGTGGATTTCCTACTGAACAAAGAACTGGAAAAGGAATGATTAATTTGGAAAACCATACTCGTGCCTGTTCATCCCTTCTACATCTCTGAAATTCCGATTCTGAGCACATAATATACTCATTTGCGCAACAGATCTTTCATGAGCAGAATATTAATTCTTTGCAGAAGTGAAATCTCTTGACGACTTCAGTCCTGCAGAAGTCATTTGGTTTCTGCCCACTGATTTCCAGTCAGGTTCGGGATCAGGTTCTCACCGTGGAAGCACCAAGGCCTCTGAACACTTTTAGATCTTTTTTCAAACCAAGGAAGAGTTGTTAACACCATAAAGACATGAGACAGAAGGAAAAGCAAATTTAGATCATTTCAATAGCTGCCGTAGCGAAAGGGAAATCACTTCCATGAATCAGGTCTGTATCCGGGTACGTGTCTTCTGACAGTTCAATAGTTCTCTGACTTATCCCTGCTACATCTGCTTGTGTTTTTATGGGCCAAAACACAGCCAGAATCATAGTTTTCTCTTTAAGATGGTGAACTGATGGAATACAGACACAAAGCATTGCTAGTTGCTTCCACATTTTATGCTAATAATGTTGACTGAAGTCACTGTGGAAAGCAATTATCTGAGGAGACACTGAGAAAATTTAAGTGATTTCCAGTTTTTGTAAAAAGCATTGCTGCTGCTACAACATATGATGCAAATTAAGTGACAGTACTGTAGAGCTAAGTTAGTAATACTAATTTTTTTTCCTTTTTAATGCATAGCCAACTTGTCACATACTAAAATTACATTTAAACCTACTATATTTTGAGAAATCCTATTTTGAGGAAAAAATGAGCGTCGGAGCATTCAGCCAGGTATGTGCCCTACGAACAACTACGTCATAGATTTTGTCTAATCAGAACTTTAAAAAACATGTACAGTTCACACCCTTCATGCTACTCAGAATGCTCCCTTCCCTCCCGTGAGCACAACTACCAGTGAATTTTGTGCAGGGTGTGCTCAGCCTGGCTCGCAGGAAGAGCTCCATCAAGCCAGTGGCTTTCACAGTAACAATTTATGTCACTATAGAAATTCCGAGATGGCAACACACTGGAGCTTAGATAAGGCTTTGCCTTTGGTTCTCCTTCCATACATGTGATTCGTAACGTTATTGTCATTATCACAACCATGAGCTGGAGTTTATTTTCCTGCTTTAACGCTCATTTCAAATTTCATTAACCAGACTAACATAAAACCGAAAACCTAACTGAAATGCACAGAATCAAATGAAACAGGAAGGCAACTACAACAAACCCATTAGAACAATGGCAAGAAATAAAACTCTCTGGATTATAAATCCGGAACAGCATGACCATATTCTTCATACCATTTGTGTACAGCTGAAACAACAGGGTCATAACCAGAGACTCAAAAGTCCTGAGCAGATGTTTCTGGACTGAATCCCTTACAAAAATCACTATTCCATACATCTTCTCAAAAAGAGCATTCACAATGACAAAATGATGGTTTCTGTATAACGAAGACAAATGACAGGACTATTTGAACTTTTTGTCTAATTTCAAGGATCACCCATTCCAGTCTCCATATTATTTTTAAAGGAGACAATATAGTAGGTTAAATTTTATGGTTGTTTTCAGTTATATTTTTTTTTCAGAATAACTAAAAATACTTTGTGTCTGAGAATATTAAATCCTTGACAGACTCGACAGCAACTTTTAAGAGACTACAAGAAAACCTGGCAGCAATTCCTTGCTTTTCCTTTAGAGCACTAACAATTGTGGAAGGCACAGTAGACAGTGTCGTTAACTCAAGACCATCATCACCAGCGTGGTAGAGTGACAGCAGAGGGTTCTGCAGGTCTTGTCCAGGAAAGGAAAAAGTTGAACCACTATACCAGCAGCAGTCCAAGGAAAACTCTGCTGTGAGGCCACCAAGCACATCCACTCTGCGCCCAGCCCCATGTCCTGCATTTTGAGAATACTGACAACTGAAGCCAGGCTCCAAGTACTCCATCTGTGCCCACACACTGGGATGTGATATATCTTTTCATAGTGCATTTCTCGTGACATTTATTTACAGATGACATTAAGTTAAGTGAAGAAAATCTCAGTCACTGAAGATATATCCTCTTTTTAGTGAGGAACCAAGGAACAGCAGGCACTTTCCCATATATCCAGGTACTGTCTGGCCTCCTTTATCCATGAACACTTTTCAGCAATTTACTGCAGCTCCTTTACCTGCTCTTGGAAGGAGATACCGTCCTCCTCATAAAAACTACCACCACAGCGGTGAACAAAAGAAAGAAGAAGAGGTTGTAGTTTTCTTTGGTTTGTTTGCTTTAGAGGGCTTCGTGGGAGGTGGGTTTCTTTCTCTTGGAAAGCCTGGCTATACCAAAATTAATGTGAACACCAATATCTGTTCTTTGATCCCTTCTGGGAAGGGGTTGTACTCAGATCCTCCCATCTACATAGTTGTGCCCCATTTGGAAAGCTGCAGAGTTCTCAGTTACAGTGACTGACGCACAATTTAAGAGAGATTCCATTAACTAGCTCTGAATTAATATCACCATTTTTAAACCCCTTTTTTCTCTGTTAAGATATGAATATAGCCTGCACTGCATTGTCATTGTAGAGATGCAATTTAGTGAATATTTAGCAAGTCCTTCCTTAGATTTTTTTTTTACTATTTACATAGTCACAGAATCCATATACTGCTTCTTGGAGAATAAACAAAATATTACCATCATTCCTAATTTTAAACCCAAGACAAAATAGTAAGACAATACGTAATTATTTTTTTAAAAAAATCAATTTATCCATCAATTGCTTGCCTTTCAGGACTCTGGGAAGTAGGCAGAGTTATCTATTGCTTCTTCAAAATAATTTTCTCTTTGCAATGCATTACTCCGTGACATCTCATACAGCAGTAATGCTCATCCACAGCAAACACAAGCCCATTTTGAAAGAAGTCAGCAGACGCTTTTTACTGCACATCTAAGCAAGCATCATATTCAATTCCAAACGTGACCAAATTGTTAGCCCTGACTTGCAGTAGTTCAATAAATACACCAACTATTACAAAGTTGATCACTTTGGTTATATCACTTACACTTTAGATCTTCAGTTCCTGAATGCTGGTAATCCAGAAAAAAGCACACGTATCACTTACACACTCTACATAGTCAGCATTTTTAATTTTCATAACAAAGCACACCGTTCTCACCGCAAGGATCTTGTATGTTCTTGGTGCAAAGATCTGCTCTGCTCACTGCAGAGCAGTTTCAAAATCATTAGGATCTGGGTCCCATTCAGTGACTTTAAGAAACTCTATTTGCTAGCTACGTACTGTTTCGGTTAACATATATTTGACCAGTGAATTCCCAGTAACTTGCTATTGCAGGCTTGCAATATATCAACAGCTTTCTCCTCTAATTTGAACAGGGGCTGAACTAGGTAACAGCCAGAGGCCCCTTTCCAAACTAAACTACATCACAATTAAAAAAAAACCAAAAACCATTAAACGATTCGAATTCAGCTACATATCTTCACTGTCGCTGGAAGAGAGCAGCCAGTGGCACATCCTAAGGACTGGCAGCTGATTCTTGCAGCTGTGCAAGAAGATACTCCACAAGATTTCAGACCAGAATTCAAAGCCTACCATGTTGTTTGTCTCTATGTAAATATATGCAAAATCCACACACACTCACAGAACAAACAAAAACATGTGAATAACCTAAGAAGTTACAAAAGGAACAAAAGTACAAGAACAAAGGACTAACACATTGCCAGCAAGAATTTTATCCAGACGGCTACAAATGTCACAACATGGGGTATTTCTGGCTATGGACTCAGTAAAGTGCCTGAATATAAACTGCTCTCATGTAACTTTTTTATTCCAGGACTAGGTTCTACTGAAAAAGAGGCAACTTTTTTAACCCAGCGGAGTCTTCATCTACTAAAGGAGCTCCTCCATTCCTACAGATAACAGTTCTGAACAGTCCTTGGGACACTAACGTGATAAAAGAACTCAACAATAATTACCTATCCACAGAGAATAAAACACGTAAATGAGAACCACAACCAGTTTACATTGGGGAGAATCATCACACAACCTTTGACACAAAATGACGGGTGACTGCTGAATGGAAACCCACAACTCACCCCCATTCCCTGCTGCAAAATTCACTCTTAATTTTACAAGAAAACCCAGAGGGTGGATGATTGCTGGGTGCAATCAGCTATTCATGTTTTTAAACACTCTTCACTAGTTTTGTAGTCAGTTATGGAAACATGGCACTCAATCGATGCCCAACAGCACAATCTTCTCTGTGAAGGTGCGTGCGGTGATTTGGGTTTGCTGTTTCCCACAACTCACTCCCATTCCCTGCTGCTGATCTCACTCTCGACTTTACAAAAAAAAGAAACCCCAGAGAGTGGCCAATTGCGGGGTATAAACAGTTATTCCTGTTTTAAAACCCTGTTTAATAGATTTTGTATCAGTTATGGAAGCCATGTACTCAATGGGTACCCAACAGCACAATTTTTGCTGGGAAGGCGTGTGTCTGGTGATTTGGGTCGTTTCCCACAACTCACTCATTCCCTGCTGTTGGATTCGCTCTTGATTTTATAAAAAGAAAACCAAGAAGGTGGCTGATTGTGGGGTGAAAACAGCCAGTAATGTTTTCAAACCCTTTTCACTAGATTTCACAGTTGAGTTGTGAGAACATGGTACTCAATCGGTGCCCAACAGCATGGATCTGCACTGCCAAGGTGTGTGGGGCGATTTGGGTTTGTTGTTTCCCACAACTCATTCCCAAATTCCTGCTGCTGGATTCACTCTGAATTCCACAAAAAAAGAAACCTGAGATTGTGTAAACACACCAGCCATTCCTGTTTCTAAACCCTCTTCAATAGATTTTGTATCTCTTCTGAGAACATCAAACTCAAGTGGTGTCCAACAGCACCGGCTTTTCACAGAATCACAAGGTTGGAAAGGACCCATTGGATCATCGAGTCCAACCATTCCTAACACTCCCTAAACCATGTCCCTAAGCACTTCATCCACCCGTTCCTTAAACACCTCCAGGGAAGGTGACTCGACCACCTCCCTGGGCAGCCTGTTCCTTTTGCTGCAAAGGTGGCACTTTGGGTTGTTTCCCACAACTTAACTCCCATTCCCTGCTGCGGGATTCACCCCGAATTCAACAAAAAGAAACCCCAAAGGGTGTGAGCAGCCAATGGCGTTTCTAAACCCTCTTCAACAGATTTTGTATCGGTTCTGAGAACACCGTACACAATTGGTACCCAACAGCACCGGCTTTTGCTGCGAAGGTAGTGGTTTGGGTCATTTCCCAACACTCACTCCCATTCCCTGCTGCTGGATTCACTCCGAATTCCACAAAAAAAAAAAAACCCAAAGGGTGTAAACAGCGATTGGTGTTTCTAAACCTTCTTCAAGAGATTTTGTATCCGTTCTGAGAACAACAAACTCAACGATACCCAACGCGCTGGCTTTTGCTGCGAAGGCGCTCGTTTGGGTCATTTCCCACAACTCACTCCCATTCCCTGCCACCAGATTCCCTCCGAATTCCACACTAAAGAACCCCAGAGGGGGTGAGCAGCCCCTGGTGCCTCCGAGCCCCCTCCGAGGGGTGAAGGGGCGCCCAGCAGCGCGGGGCGAAGCTGCAGCTCGTTGTTTGCTCAGCCGCCGCCTTCCCCCCGCGGCCTCCCCGCTCTACTCGCACCCTCCCCGCGGCGGGGAGTGAAGGAACGGGGGAAGGAGAAAAGGAGAACGCAACGCGGGACGCCGGGCGGGACCCCTGGGGCGGGCGGAGGGGAAACTCGGGCGGGGGGGGGGGAATGCGCGGAGGGAGACGGCGGAGGGAGACGGCGAGGTGCGGCGCTAGCCCCGACGGCGGAGGGAGACGGCGCCCGGCGCGGGGTGCGGAGGGAGACGGCGCGATGCGGCCCCGCACTCACCGACGCGGGAGGCTCCTCATCCTCGGCGGCGACGTGCGAAGCGAGGGATGGAGGGATGGGGGGACGACACCCCGCTTCTCGCCGATCCCCGACGGCTCCGGCGTTAGACAGGAGCGAAGACGGGTGCGTGTACGGGTGGAGGGCGGGACGGCTCGGCGCAGGCTCCGTCGCCCCAGCAGGCGCTCCCGCGCGGGCGGGGCGGGGCGGGAAAGGAGCCCGGATTCCAATCCCTGCGGCCGGCGGGAGCGCGCGCGGGGGGGGGGAGGTAGAGAGAGGCGGGAGCGCGCGGGGGCGGGATGGGGGGGGCGGGGAGAGCGGTGCCAGGCCCGCCCCGCAGCCAGGGACCCGGGGGGACGGGACAATTGCTGCCCCTCAGAGCCGGGAGCGGGCGGTGCTTGGCCGTCACAGCGGGGCTCGTGGGCCAGACCTGCTGGCAGCGTCCCCCGGGGCGGGGTGTGCATCCCCCGAGGGGTCTGTGTCCCGCATCCTCCCCCTGGAGCAGTATCTGCATCCCCCGAGGGTGTCTGTATTCCCCGGCCTCTCCCTGGAACAGGGTCTGCATCCCCCGAGGGGGTCTGTATTCCCCGGCCTCTCCCTGGAACAGGGTCTGCATCCCCCGAGGGGGTCTGTATTCCCCGGCCTCTCCCTGGAACAGGGTCTGCATCCCCCGAAACGAGATCTGTATCCCCCGAGGGGTCTCCTCCCCGCAGCCTATCCCTGGAGCAGGGGCTGTATTCTCGTGAGAGGTCTGCGTCCCACATCTTCCCCCCCTGCAACAGAGAGCCTGGATCGCGCAGCCGCCACTCAGAGCGGGGTCTGCATCTCCCAGAGGGGGTCTGTATCCCCCGAAGGATTCTGCATCCCCCAAGGGGTCTGCATCCCGCATCCTCCCCCCGAAGCAGGGTCTGTCCCCTCCCCGAGGGGTCTGTATCCCCCATCCTCCCCCGCGGGGCCCGCACCCGCCGCCGCTGCCTCCTCCGCTCTTCCATCAACACGTGCCGTGGGCGGGAGGGCTGGCGGGGCACCCCGGGAAAAAGTTGGCCGGGAGGAACTGGCCCGGCCTGCTTCTCCTCCCCCGTCGTCCCTCCTCGGGCGGGAGCACAGGCCGCAGCCAGCAGCCGCCTGAGCCAGCTTGTCGCTGGGCCCCCAGCCCCAAGACGTGCCCTTGCCCCGCTGCCGAGGAGGGCTTTCCCCGCAAAAAGGGTACAGGAGTGCTTCTAGGGAAGGCCAGGAAGGTGTGAGGGCAAAAAGTGGCCGAGTAGGTGTCGTGGAGGCACTGCTAGCCGAGGAGATGGATTGAGACGTGAGAAACAGGGCCGGGAAGCTCCATCCATAAGCTGGTGGTGTTGGCACCATGGAAAATCGACAAGCTGCCAGGATTCACAGAGTAGGTGGGGTGGGAGATTACTGCAGCGGCTTTGATGTGAATTAAAGGGGGCCTGTGCTTGCACTGGGGTGGGCAACGAGCAGGCAGCAGTGACGGAGGCATAGGGAGAAACAAGAGCCTCAAACGGGCCTTTTAGCTTTGTGGAAAAACAGTGAAAAGGCTGGCATTGCCGTGTCGTATGAGGGATAGAGTTCCATTGCAAAGGACAGAATTGTTTGTTTGCTCTTTTCCATTTCCCGTATGTCTAAATAAGCCCAGTTAGATTGGAACACATTATAACTTATGCAATGAGCTTTGCTCACTGATAAGGTTGCTGAAGGCCACAATTTGCATTGCATTTCCAAGCTCCTCATCATTAGGACAAATTAGCAAAGTAATAATTTGTCTGTCTGTCTTCAAGTGATGTCTCCCAGCAGCAGCGCAGAAGGAGCTTTAATAACAGTATGTTATGCGAAAAGGAGACCGCGCAGTTCCCACCTGGCCTGCTGTTTTTAAATCCTTCACTCAACAAAGTGGCAACAGTTCTGCTGTTGACATGGTCTTGCCTTTCTCTTGTGCCACCACAGGGTTATTCTGCATAAAGAACTTTGTACACAAAGCCAACTGCGGAGGGAATGAAGATCATGCAGATCATATAAACCTACACAGTTTCCCTTTGCTGCAGACCAAAACACCCTTTAGGCCTTAAGGACATCCCAGCGACTGCTAGTGCTGAGATGCTTGCCTAGATAAACTCTTTCTAGAGAATAACTGATTGGGAAGCAATCTGACTTATCAGTGCCAAGCAGCCACATGTGCATATATTGTGGGAAACACTGCCTTGCTTGTGTTGTTGCCCTCGCTGCAGTCTAGCTCCATTTTTGCATGCTGGTATCCGACAGGACTCGTAAATGTGTGTTCCACTCCACTCTAGAGCAGTCACCTCTTGAGTGTAAGATGAGAGCACTGACTCTGCAGCATCGGTCACATGCATTGTATGCACGGATCGTTGGGTGAGTGCTTAGCTTGCATACTATCCTGTACAGCAAAATAAAAGAGGAAGGGTAATTTCAAACCTATCAGCCTCACAGGCTCCTTTAAATGTAGGCAGTTAAAGACACACCTAGTAAGGGTAGGTGGCCAGATACTAGGGTGACAAACATTTAAAAATACAGGTCTTGTCTTACTAGAGTTTTTCCAATGACCATCATCCAGAAAAATCTGTCAGTGTCCAAAACAAAGACAGCCTGCAAGAAAGACAAAATCACAGCTTTCATGCCAAGCAATACAGAACTTGTATGCTTATGTTTATAATCTCAAAGGAAAATATGAGTCTGCTGTTCTTCCACTCTGTCTGCTATCAGATTATAGCAACAGAATAGACACTCAATATGGAAGAAGAATGCACCATGCGTGTGTGTGCTCTCAACCAGAACCAAAGCTGTTAGAGCTAGCATCTCTTTAAGTCATAAACTGTGTGGTAGTACAGTCCCATGCTTTTCAGATGTCGGATATTGATTTAAATCCAGTATGCATGAATTTAGCAAAAGCCACTACCCTTGAAATTTACTTGATCCCTTGTGTGAAACGGAGCAGCTATTTTCGTCCAGTTCCTGGTGAGTAAATTTGCACACAAGCTGCCATCTCGGCACGTGCTTTTAGTGGCACTCAGGCACTGGGGATACCACAAGTTATGGTCCCTGTCAGGTCAAAAATCCCATTGCTGAAGTTGCTATGGCCAGTGTGCCTATTCTGTGCATAAATGAGCACTGTGTAAATGCTCATCTTAATCACCAAATAAAGTCCGTGGAAGTAAACTACATTATAGTAATACCAGGGCTGGAGAAAATGGAACCGAATCTTGGTCTAAAACGGTGAATCATAACAGCCTTACAAAGTATTGGATTGTGATGGATGTCTGGTGAAACAGCACACGGAAAACACTGGTGTCTTCCAAAACAGTGCAGTATTTACAATACATTTCCAGTTTCATACAGGTATAAACTTTCATTTTTAAAACATATGCATTTCCAACAAAAGTATGAAACCAATGTGAGTAGACTGGAATTCCTTATTTACAGTCATACAGCAGTGTGTGTGCAAGAAGGGGATTGGGTACCAATCCCGACATGCGAGATGTTCGACCTGGGGATGGAAGTTTTCTTTATGTGCTGCCTGAAGAACCAGATTGTATTTTCCCAAATAAAAGTAACTGTGGAAATTTAAGCTATGACTTTTGCCAAGTAAACTATGAAGAATCAAACCTGATATGTTTTGCTTTGTTTATGTTTCAGGAGAGGTAGTGATACCTATTTAAACAAGAAGATGAATGCTTTAGGTGATAGTCACTCAGAAAGACGCATTATTACAGTCAGCTTGTTATCAGTAACAGACATCTCACCTGGTAAAGATTTTAGGAATCTGCAGAAACTCAGACACATCAGGTTTTGTTAACGTGAAGTATTTATTTTGTTAATCAAGGAATACTCAAAGACACTGTCATCTGAAAATGAACATATGCTCATTTGACATTTGGCCTGAATGGGATGTGGAAGCCTGACATGAAATATGGAAGCAGCAGTTCAAGACTGACTGTCATGATGAAGAGAGCTGTATTTAAAAAATAATTAAATCACAAATTGGGTAGCCTTCCAGCTGCTTTCTCTGTCATTTCCTCTCCAGGAATTTCTTATTAGTTCTTGGAATCACTTAGGAACTGCAAATCTTAAATATCAAAAGATCTTTGAGAACAAAGAGGTATATGTAGGGAGAAGGTCATCCGTGTGATACAGCTCTTCAGATCCTCTTCACTTCCATCTCTGGGATTCATATGTCTTAAATCTGTGGTCCAAATACATTTTTGAAAACTGTTTGCAATTAGATGAGTACTTCTCTGTTACTGTGACCAAAATAAATATTCCATGTTCCATATTAAAAGAATACTACTTCAGCCAGGGACACAATTTTTTTCACTGAAAATGACGTGAATTTGGCTTTGTCTTTTTTTCAAAATTATTTTACTTGAAGGCACATTCTTTTGATTATAAATTTGTTCAGCTGTCTGTTACTTAGGAATGTCATGGATTTCATTAAGTATTTTAAATGTAAGTATAATTACCTCAATAAGGCAGAATCAAAATCTGTGAAGAAAGGTTGGTTTTAAAAAAAAATGTCTGCTAGTGAAGCGCTGATAGTAAAAAGGCAAAAGTATTCATCAGCACTGCAAGCCTGGGCCAACCTTCAGTAAAGCAAGCGTGATGTGGAACTGAGCACAGCGCAGCACTGGAGAGCACTGTGAGATACTCCAGAGAATAACAGCTCCATGTGCAGAGCACAGGCACAAGGAAACAGGAAATGATTCCCATAGCTTAAGCACCTGGTGTGTTTCGGGGCTACTTCTGGGTCTCTGCACACCGAATTCTTCAGCCTAGTGCAAGTGGACAGGGAGTAAGGAGGACATAATGGCTATACCTGTCACGGCCTCAGGTGGCTGCTGTGGGATGTGAACCCATTTCTTATTGAGGTGTGTGGTAGGGAACTCAGCTGCATCTTGCAAAGGTCTGTCGAAATGGGAGCACTCTGTGTGGTGGTACAAGTGCTCTAGGAGACATATTACCAGTCAGGAAACAAACTTTCTATTGCTTTTTCTGTTTCTTCTTCCAACTGAGCTGTATGTTTCTGTTCTGTGTACCCCCAGGTACAAAAACCATATTCCAGTCTTCTCACCAGGCCATAATAAACCCTGATACAACTCTCCTTATAAATACAAACAAACATTTCAAATTATTTTGTTTTTTATTAAGGCCAGTGTTGGTAATAAGAGCATTAGAAGTCTTACACAGGAAAAGAAAATATTGGTAGGCTCAGCAGAGGTTTCACCTTGATGCTTCACTCACAGCAGTTTGTTTGAAGAATTAATAATGTGTTTTCTCCTGGATGCATCCAAATAAAATCCTTAAAGTCTTCATTTTATCTGAGAATATTAAGTATTTAGAGTTAGACTGCAGTGCTGATTTTATAATTGATATTTGGAATTAGCGATCAGTTTGCAGTGCTGAATGATCTACAAGGAAGTTTTAATTATTAGCGTCTCTCTGAGAATAAGATATATTTGTGTTCCTCCACCTCTTATTATTAGAAGTATTTCTTCGTTTCTTTAGAAGTTTGAATAATCCTTACATCCAAAACCACACTGAATTGACATTTCTCCTGTTGATGCTGAGGCTTCGTCCCCCCCCAGCCTTTGTAACAAAAAATTCACTTCTTGATAGCGATTCTTTTCAGCAACAGAAACTGAACCAATACTGAAAAAGGCAATATTTCTTAAACTTCCTGTTAAACAAGGAGAATTCTTTTCAATACAGAAAATTTCTGTAACAGCTTTGTCCTCAAGAGGCGTGGATTCAAGCAGACACGTTTCTGGCAGCTATAGTGGGCAGTGTAAAAATTTACAAAGACAGACATTTCTGAGATTAAAAATCCTGTGTTGTTCCAAGCTTGCTAGAATGATCTGAACTGATCTGAATCCCATGCAAAACAAATGAACCAAATAATTTCAATTCAATCCTTAATTTTCTCAGGTTACACCTATCTTTAACCACCAATGCATTGCTGGTAAATAAGAACAAATGCAGCAAAATAGTCTAGTTCTCTTCTTCATATTCTAGCAAAACCAAAATAATACAAATCTACTCAATCAATAATAAGAAAAGATATGCTTGTATATCAGTCACTGAAGTCAGCTGATAGGACTGCAAACATGTAATGAAGTTAAAATTACAGCAATAAAGCTTTTCTCCCTTAGTCTGTAAGATACTTGAATACGTACTAGAACTAGAATTTGAACAAGTTAAAAGAAATGCACACAACTAAAAGCACATCCTGACAAATAGTCTATATAACTTCCTTTGCATCTAGTGAAAGTGGCCTGTGTCTGCAAATCTCTGGATTTGGCAGCTCTACCTAATTCAGTTTAAACTCCCACTGGCATCAACAAAAAATTACCTGATTAGAGATGCAGGATCGAACCTAAGATAATAGCATATTAAAATTCCACTATAAATTCAGAAACTATTAGTGGAAATTAAATCCCCAAAATATAAAATGTTCAGAGCAGTTGAAAAGTTTTCAGTGTACACACTCAAATGCTAAACAATAGTAGCTATTGCACGTGTGGCTATCAGGAAACACAGCTGTGCTTCTTTGTGTTACAATTAATTACTTCCGTTGTATATAAAATTGAAAGTATTGGTACTCTGGGGCGGAAAAAGGATATCCTGATACACTGCTCCTGTTTCCTTACTAAGGCCTATTACTGAATGTTTCACCATTAATTCAGTTACCATGCATGATTCTATGATGAATAAGGGAAGGGTGATTAATTGTCCTGCTAAAAGCTACTTTTTTTTTTTTCATTTTCACTATCCTAAATTTTTATCTTATTTTACAACTTTCACATGCGCTTTCCTTGATAGCAATTGTTCACTTTTAAGCAGTTGCATTTAATAATTAGAGTGTAAAATAAACACTTATTTAACTGTCCTTTGACTTAAAGATTGTTCTTTTATGGTATGAGATCAGAGAAAGCAGAAAATTTGTCACTGTCCTTTAAAGGAATAAGTAAAGTCTTCTCAGCTTAAGTACTTACGGCCAAGTTCTCTGAAGCTGGAACACAGATGTAACTTATACCTTTCTGTGCCAGTGAATTTCCCCAAGCTGAAGGGGGTGAGGATTCTTACCCAGTGTTAGGAAGGAGGAGTAACAGCCCAGCATTTCTCTGTTATGCATGCTCTAATTTTTTTTGGTAGGAATTACACAGGAGCAAAAACTGTTCTACTAAATAGTGCAAATCTAGACCCTAAGGACATACCCTGCCCCCAGACTTTAATATCTACTTTTTAAATAACACTGAGTCTTTGTTTTTAGAGAACTTCTGAACAGAGAGCTGCTTCTGTGACTGCTTAGGAAATGGATGAAATCTCGAACAGCCATCAGCCATGTAAGTTTATAAAAGGTGGATAATGCGTTATCTATTTGCTACTAAGAATTTAATCTCTAAGGATGCTCCTCCTAAACTGAAAGTCTATGGTTGTGTGCCTGGATGTAATTAACACCATAAAACTCTTTCCCATCCATTATAAGATGTGTAACACAAAGCTGAGTAAGTGACATGGGGACAACGTGGTGTCCTTCAGTGTGAGCATGCATTCTGCCAAATGAACTGAAAGCTTAGCAAGTTTGAATTCAGGCTAGTTGGCGTCACAACAAGTAACAGAAGAATAGTGACTCAGAAAAGCTCCTATTCCATGAGAATGCAGCATTCTAGGAGAACAGCACATTTCCTAGCTTTCTTGTAGCAAGCAGTATTCATTCCACAAGCACTGGAAGGACTGTCACCTTCATAAATTCGAAGTTGTCTTATTATCTGTATCTTTGAATTAAAAGAAAAATAAATAAATAAATAGGTTTAAGAAATACTTTGATGCTTTTGCAGTAATGCTATGCAAAGTAAAACTAAGTGAAAGAAGAATTTCCATAACATCTTTGTCATTAATGAAAATAATCTAAATTCTAAAGTAGTAAGATTAGAAAATACTTTTGTAGTGGAGGCAGGTTTATTAATGATACTGTATGCATACTAATTTATTATTCCCTAACAGTTTAAATCTGGAAACTTTTAAAGGAAAACCACATTTTGTTGAAAAGTTTAGCTTCACTTGAAAAAAATTCATTCTGCTTGTCAAATTTTTGTGACTCAGACTGACAGTCCTTATTAGTGCAACACACATTTGTTACTGTTTTCCTTTGATGTAATCTTCCCAAGAGGAGCAGGAACTGTACTTTTAACAGCTATCTAAGGGCATGTTTTATAGGCATACAGCACAGAGTTTATGCCTGAATATTATCTGAATCTCATCCATAACTCTTTGATTTGGCTGGGAGAACAAAGCATTTCATTGTGTATTCAATATGGTTTCAGCAATCTTATTCACACATTCCTTCCTTCTTTAATCAACAGAAACTGGCTGAATTTAAGATTCGTGATTGGGAGGTGGGGGCGAAACATGCCAAAGCGTATAGTTTTTAAATCATTCAGAGCAAATTGTAATCTTTCTTCTTTTAATAATCTCTTAATGCAACACTTGTCAAGCCATTTTGCATCATGTCCTTTTCTAATGAACTTTGCTCTATTCACTATGCACCCCATTAGCTGGCACAGTGCTATGCTTGTGCCTCTCTTGCTTCCACTTCCAACAGCTGAACTGTCCAGGGATCACAGTGCAGAGTTTAGGAACCATTGTTTTGTGCAAAGGCTGACAGCCAGAACAGAATCTGAAAAACAGCACTTTTGCTTATGTTCTGCTCACTTGTTTGAATTTTTAACTCATGCATATTGTAGACAGAAATTAGGGCTGTAGAATAAAAGCAAAGGGCACAAATTTGTGATTCCTGTTTCTGTACTTTGTAACGCTGTCTAAAGCCAAGCCTGTTCATTTATCAGACAACCTCTTAATTAGGTTTAACATAATTGGTTGTATCTTTTAAAATCCTGCATTCCTGAGGGGTGTGGATTAGGAATGTTCAAAATGGCTGTTTTTCTAAGCCACGCTGTTACATGAAGAAATCCTTTCATTTAGAAGTATTTCTTGGCACTAGTGCTCAATGAGGACATTTAAAACATTTTGTATCTTATTTAAAGTCACTTCTACTAAGGAACGGAAGAACACCCACCTGAACTTACGCAACTGAACTTTGTTCTCAGATGCATTGATGTAGCCTAAGACAGAATTTATCCGTTCCTTATAAAGTTACTATAAACACTGTTTGTTGACACAATAAGATATGTGACTATACAAGTCTTGCTAAGTTACAACATGTACTGTTAGTGCACACTACATCTTTTAAACTTACTAACATTTGTTTGCTTAAAACAGTGTTATTTGGTTAATAAAACATTCGAGATTGATATACAATAAGGTTGAAACCAATGCTTTTAATTTTTATTTTCAGGTCTGAAGTAGAGAGTACAAGCTTTTGTGTGCTTTCTTATCAGTATTACATGGCTGAAAGCTGTCAGCTGTTCACATGCCTTATTAATAAATATGCCCAAATCATAAAGCTTTAACTGTATTTGCACATTGCTTTTATTACTAGTCTGTTTTGTTCACGTTGGCACAGGTAATCCATGCAAGGTAGTTACTCACACCTCATAAACCACACTACATTCTGTTTCTGAAATAACTAGGAACTTCAGAAAAAATATGTATCTAAAAGCAAGGGCACTTGTGGCATCAAGTCAACATGTCAATATATTATAAAACCTAGACTTCTAATATGATCACTGCAGGCAAGAAATCACTCCGTTTCAAATTCTAATGTTTATAAATACTAAAGAAATTAATATCTGCTACCAGGAAGACAAGTATTGCAAATACACATTAGCGTGCCCAGCATTAGACACTAATGAGTGTGTTCAGTGCTGTGGACATTCACATTATTAAACATAAATACATATAATCTTTAACAAAACATTTCACCCGAAGTACTGACCACTGAAGGACCAAAGTAAAATATTATTCCTTGTTTTTAATTTCATTTAGAAATGTGTAATAAGTAAACCAAATATAGTAAAAGCTAACTTCTAAAAAAAGAAGGCTTAAGGTGGTTTTTTTTTTCCAGATAATAAAAGCAGTTGTATTTGGAAATTTAATCTACTCTGTTCTACAAAAAGAACAGAAAAAGAGAAAAAGCATTAAGATAATTTTTGAAGCCTCTGACACTTTTGAATTTGGTAAAAGACTGGTCTTTTTGTTGGTCATTCAGAAGTACAGTATCTTTGTTTTACTATGTAAAACCTCACCTTAATTAGAATTAAAAGAAATATTTAAAGGAACTTAGGACTTCTCCCAGGCATCTGTTACATGATGTAAAACAAACAAGTACACTGTATTCATCTTGCATATTTTTGTACAGCATTGACGTTCAGTGATAGTTGAAGGGCCCTATTCTCAATTTTATATATATATCTACGCATCTTTCCCCCTCCGTATCTCAAAGGTGACAGCAGCAGAGTATCAGCAGTTATGTGGTATTCTACCCCTGTGAAAGTTACAATGCTACATTATTATTCACAAATTTCTGGTTCATATATGTGCAAAAATTATACCTTAATATGATATAAAGGGTGGGTAAGTGGATTCCCTATTATTGGACCACATTATGAAGCAGCACAAGTCAAAACAGGAAATTTATTACATGATAATCCTCAGGGTATCTCTGTTCTTCATTCAGAGATATCACTGTACCTCATATAGTGATATGTAAACTAGTTTTAATCTCACTTGCTCAGACACCAGCTGGAGTCAGGGCATGTGTTACAGTGCAGGTTATCTGTCCAAGGAAGTTTTCAGGACTTTAAAGCTAGTCCGGTTCCCACTGAAAAGGAAATTTTCAGGACTCCTTGAAGCTAGTACGCTGAAGTCTGAATGCTGCTGCATTTTCATGGTTGCCACTGCAGACGCTAGTTCAAGCTATGCTTACACACACTGCATTCACCTTTCTGCAGCACTGACTTCAGATTTACTACCTTGGATCCGCTCTCCGTCCTGCTCGCTCCTTCTATACATATTCATACTATCTCTCTGGGCAATTGTGAGCTTCCCCTACCCTAATTTCCCACTTCAAGCCCTTTCCCTGACTGTAGTGAGTCATCCCGCCTATTCCCCTTCCCTCCTCTGCCCCACCCTAACTATCTCCCATGTCGGTGAAACTGGCTTTCCCTAGCTATTCCCCCTCCTCCAGCCCCAGCTGCAGTGTGGGCTTCCCATCTCCTCAATGCCTCATCTTTTCACACTCAACCAGAGGTCCCCAGAGCTGCTGCAGGTGCTTTCTCTTCTCTGATCCAAGCCTGCCTTTTCCTGTTCTCAGCATTTTGCAGGCTGAGCTGGGCCACTTCAGCTGGCAATCTGGGCTCCCCTGGGAGTGTGTGTGACGAGGAGACAGCCCCTGTTGGGCTGCCTCCCACCATCTTTGCGCAGACTGCAGCCCTGCTGCTGCTCTGACCATCTCCCAAAACGCTGTGCCCTTCAAGTTGCCAGTGGAGAGGGAGCTTTTAGGGACATTGAGGGGGAAGGTGGAAAGGGAGACACACACATAGACACATGCACATTAGAGGTGAAAGACCTCATGAAATTCTGAGGCATCACAAGCCCTAGCATTTTGTGTCGTCCCAAGGAGTCCGACTCCCTGCTCTGATGTTGACACTAAGAGATACACTCCCAGTCAGTGGTAACACAGAAATCTGCTTAAAGAATATCTTCAATGCAGTCTTAGTATATAATATACTGATATGAATTCTCTTAAATAACAGAGAATAATAAAAACCATTTTGTTGAATGACTTTAAAAAATCAACAGGAAACCTAGAAATGTATTTAAAAAGTCAGATATGAGTGAAAAAATATTTAACTTCCATGATTACAATTTATTCTTCTAGAGAACAGTATGAACCAGACCTTTGGATTTTGTAATCAATGGAACCATATTCAAACCAGCCCAGAATCAACTGAAAACAAAAATCTATTTGCTATAGAAAAAAAAAAGGGCTTTGCATATAAAGTACTATTGTTTCAGAATAATTCGTGCATAGAAAAATCTGACCCTGTAGCACTCAGGCCAGATCACAGCTAAGATCAGTGAGAACAAGGATACCTCCTGAATAAATAGAGGTCATACATGGCAAAACTGCCACAGTCAGGTCAAGTTGTTACTGTTGTACAAGATGCAGACTACCTGCAGCTAACTTAACTCTCCTATTAGAATGCCAAATTTCTTTTATTCCTCCCCTTCCCCCCAAGCATTGGATAGTTATTCATCCCTAAAAAGACTTTTCTTAAAATCGGCATTACCCATAGGAGGGAGAAGGCAGACAATGCTACGTCATTCTTTCTTACTCAAAACACAAAGTAAAACAAGGTGCATATGGCACCAGAATGTGGCCCACAAAACACATCCTCCACCTCAGAAACAGTAATTCAAAATTGTCAGTACTGCAAGCTGTCAGCACACACATCGTAATTCTCACTTAAACAACTTACTATTAATGAAACTTGAAGTGATTATTTTCCATTTTAACTCTTATTTTCTGTCAGACAAAAGTGCTGTCTCCAACACAAAAGTCAATGATACTTAAAATTAAAAATCTGAAAGTATTATCAGTGCTACAAGTGTTGCTGTTTTGCAAAATAAAAGGTTTATAAATAACTGAACAACTTGAAAGTTGTTCTTAGAATATTAGAAAAGATCTCTATGATCTTCTGTCAGAGCCCATATACTGTTTTAGAATGGGAAATGCTACTACAATTCAGGACGTCTTGCATTTACATTAACGAAAGGAATCAAGATTATGTGCCTGTGGTGTTAATGCTGCCTTATGAATTTTTAAACAATGTTAATTTGCTATAGGGGAAAAAAAAAAAGATGCCCTTTTCCTAAAAAGGTGGGATAGAGTAGGGAACTCTTGCAAGCTGTCTCCCACTTCTAGCTGTGCTGAATGGATGTCTGTCCTCTGTGTCCATCAACGTGAAGGTCCAGATGTAGATTCCTATCTCCCACTGATACACTGATACCAATGGGAGTTAAAAACCAAGACAACTTTGAGTATTTTTTTCCATAAGAGGGAAGGAAAACTGGTTTTGAATTAAAAGCTGGCTTTACCAGCCAGCTCCATTCCATGAAATGCGAGAGCAACTTATAGCCAGTTGTCCTTTTCCATCATTATTTGAGAGTAAACTCATCTACTGTGCATGTATAAGCCAAGTGCGCTAATGAGGTTGACCCAATGTGCTTTCCTCAATTTTACTGGATTAAGGGAGGATTTAATTTGCTTCCCACTTTGTTTTCAAACTAAGTATGGATTGTCTCCTAGGCTTCCCCAGCTATATATGGATTCAAGGCAGACTTCTTATTTGGAAGGAATCTAAAATATTTGATGCTATGAGGTAGCACCACAAGGTAATGAAAAAGCAGCCACTTTTCATGGAAGAAACCCTAATCTCTTTATTTCCCTTTGAAAGCTATGGCCTTTGGTTCTGCAGATTATTATGTGGCACATTCGTTCTTGTTAAGAAAGAAAATTACTTGCTACAAAGGACTCTTCCAGTTGTTCTTAAACACTACTGTGTGGTCTAAGCAGTGAAACTGCCGTGGGTAGTTCAGTTGAAATTGTATTTGTGCATTACTTTTTACATTATAGATTTTAGTTAATTTCAGTATTTCCCCAACTGTTGCTTGGTTCATTTGGTTTTGGGTGTTCACTCAGTAGGTTTTTGTACAAACTTTGCAAAAGCACGTTCTGCATTTACAAAAGAGGTTAAAGTTAAACTTCAGAAGTATCAACTTCCTACCTTTTACCAAGAGAAATGCTAGCCATGGTTATCAACTTTATAATTGCCCACTTAAGTCATCTGTTTTCCCTCAGCATTACTGACTACCAACTCTGTTTTTAAACATTGATGGCATGGGCATGCTTCTTGCACAGTGGCTTATCCTTCTTGGAGTAGAACGGCTGACCTTCCAAATTCACATGGCATACCTAGAATTAATAATAACTACAATCAGAAATCATTAGAAAAAGAGAGAAAAAGAGAGAAAGACGTGTTTATCAGTTTCAACTGTATTTGTCTTTGGCCCCTGCATCTCTTTGGAAAAGTGCATCCGATTTTCTGGATCCAAGTGCACACCTTGGTAGTTTTCCGACATGTGGAGGTTAGGCTCTTGTTTGCCATCAGCTCTCCTCTCTGTATAATCTGTGGTATCTTCCTACCACAACTTCCCACCAAGTTCATTAGTTTCCATTAAATTGAAGTCTCGTACGCAGACCCCTGGGCAGCTTCAGCATGTCCAAGCAGTGCTGGTGCAGACCATCAAAGGACAGTGGCACACTTGAGCACTTGCAGCTAGCTCAAACTTCAAGACCTACATCTGGATCCTTGTATAATTTTACACAAGCTCTCGTTAGGTGCCGTGGTTCCAGGGGTCCCATCCTACCATCATACCACCCCTTGTTCCTACTTTGTCTTCATATCACTGCTTATGTCATCAAGGGGTCATTCAGACAGCTGGTATAATTGGAAAGTAATTATTTATACTTAACCAGGTTATTCTTCACCCAAAGAGTCCTCTGCCTGGCTGCGTAAGTGCCAGTGTTGACATACCAAAGCATAAGAGAATGTATGGCCAAGGCACAGCAGCCCAAGGTTAGATCAGCTTAAGCTGCCCTGGAATTGCACAGATATCCTGTGATATGTTGCACAGGGTAGTGCAACACCGCTTGGAAGGGCAGAGTTGACTAGAACCACTTAAGGAAGTCAGCACATCAGAATCTAGGAAGAAGAATAAATGTTGTCCCTAATGCTTATGGCAGGCCTAAGACAAGTGAGTGATAACATCAGTGATGGTCTACTGAAAGCAGAAGGAAAGTCATGTGAAAGGATATAAGGATTGCATATTAGAAATTCAGTCATGTGTTTATTTGCATTTGACTTAACCTACCGGAAGAACTAAAGTTAGCTCTTAACAAAAAATGCTGTGAGAACTGCATTAAGAAACTGCTACCTCCACAGAAAATTGGGTTGCTAATTTAAATAAATACATAAGAATGCAGTTAAGAGAGCAAGCAAAAAAGAACATGAACTATTCAGAGAGAGTGTCTTTTGTAAGTGACGAATAGCTGTTAGTTTGTGAAGGAAATTCGCTGTATTAGTATTCCTTTCTATGTTAAATTTTCGAAAAGACTTCAATTTTCAGAGGACACACTTGGGTTGCTCACTTTCATGTACCCTTGAAAGACCAGTAGCTTGTGTAGCTTTAGATATTTATACACTTCTCTAAACTAACTACGCTTCAATCTAAATTTTAGAGTTCAACAAACATTAGAAATTGTCACTGTCATTTTTGGTGTGGCCAAAATACTGTTTTTAGCTAATTAGATGTTGTAGGTATTATTACTTTAGGAATAACGTGTTGTAGAGCAGCACAACTGTATTAGAACCATATGAAAAGTACTGTTTATCATATGGATTTTCCTACTTTGTGTGCAGAATGTGGGAATACGGCAACATTATACAGCTGCATGCATGCCACAGATAGATGAGCTTGACCAATTTCTATGCTAATTACTATTCATTCTCTCTAAACAGACTCCTTTTTGCAAGTTTCAACAAGCATTCTGCACAGCAATACAAGCTGCACCGCTTTGTAAGTAAGATTATGGCTATACTGTTCAGTATGGTGTTAATTTATTTTAAATCCTGCTTTATCTTTAGTTGGTAGGTATTGGAAAGAATAACAGCAATAGTGCTATGTGGTACTGTATACAGTCTCTAGAACTGGAATTTTTTTTTAGAAAGCACTCACTTGTGATGGTCAAATTCAATAATTCTAGATAAAGTTTACAGAGGAGAAGAGAAATTACTCTCATCCTTCTCCAACTGCAACTGAAAAGTGAAATTCAATCCATCTGCATCCTTAGGCACATGTTGGTCATTCCTTCTTTCAGGTCTTCTGACGTTATTTCACAACTTATGAGTACAAAAGAAATGAGACAGTATTTGGTATAGTACTTACAGCACAAATGAAGCAGGTATCATGCCAAGTGTGTCCAAGAGCTTCAATGAACTTATCTCCAGCTTCAACAGGAAAATCACAGCCATGGCATTTTGTGCTGAACAAAGCAACATAATCTAAAATAAACCAAAAAGCAAACTTAGAACAAACTCTTAACATAATTGTATTAAATCCAAGAGAAATAGAAAGTTTCCAGAGGATGAAGTTTTGGATTGCTTTTGCTCAGTTTTAAACTACATTCACTGAAATGCTTACACTGAAATGTGCTTCTTTTCTTTCATTATTTAAATACAAACTCAGTGTAAAACCCCATGTCAGCATGGCAGTTGTCATCACAAACATAGAAAATTAATACAAAATTAATAAAGTTTGAAGTTATGTTACTCACATTAGTTTTAAATTAGCTTTAATGTATGTGGAAGCTATTTGTAAGGACAAATACCATCACACAAAACACAACTTAATGGCCAGTGAGTGTCACCTTAGGGGTGGTACAGAGCATAGTTTAAGTCTCCATGACTGGATTATGTTCTGTCTGCATTAAGAGAGAATATTATGAAAACCTTATACTGGCTGGTTAATAGTGCTTTACTTTGAATATCAAGTGCAATTTGGAAAGACATGACATTGAGAAAGATTAGCAGAAATTCTAAAGGTGTACGGAATTTGTGAGAGTCATTAGAGGTAATGGCAAAACCTCTAATTTTGAAGGGTGGGTGCCAAGTCAGTCACGCTGTTTGGTCTTCATTCTTCACTGATTTGTAAAATTTGATTTGCACAATGGTAAGGAAGGAATCTCCAGAGAGAAGTAGGGCATTAGCTTGTTATATGGACAAGGCAGGCAGGGCTTACAGAGGGAATACCACTACAGCCTTAACCTGCTTCTGGACTGTGGCAGGCAACTCATTTGCATGGCAAACACCATTTACTAAACCTTTTTATTATCCTTTCCATAGTTTGGGAAAACCTGGCCTTTTCCTTTCTCAGTTAGCAAGAAGCAGTTCATTTGTTGCAGCACTCTGAAAACAATATCTGCACTACCACATGCTGCACATCTGTAAAGAGCTATCTTTTCATATATGTTGTCTGATCAGGTGAGGAAGCAGTATCAGAGATCATAGTTCAAGCAACTTAGTGGAAAGAGCAACCCACACATATTGTACAGAGGCACTACCAGAACCCTAAATGAAGAATTTTTTTTAGCCCATAATGTGTATATTTCTAGTGAGCAGAATCTACTGGGGAAGGGAGGGGTACAGGGAAGAATGTGTAGGGAGAGAAATGCAAGTTGAGTATAATATATAAGGGAGAAAAATGAAGTAAGGCATTCTGGGACACAGAGGCCAAAGACCAGTGCTCTGCCAGTCTGTCATATACAGTGAAGAAAAATAGAGGGAAAGACTTGTATGTGCAGAGAGTGGAATCCATGCTGGATGGGTAACTGATTTTATTTTGTTCATCAGCTGCTTTATTCTTACGTTGCTTCCATACAACATGAAGCACACGGTTACTGAGCAGAATTGTCCAGTTTGCCATACCTTTCTCACAGTAAGGTTCCCCATCCTCCATGTGAAAGAGGCTATTTCCAAACGGCTTCTTACAAGCAGCACAGACAAAGCAACTTGTGTGCCAGGTCTGTCTTAGGGCATGCATCACTTCCTGTAAAACAAACAAACAAAAACCTCCAGTGGAACAGCATGCCCTCCAAATACCTAGTGGAGAAAAACACAAGGCAGAGATGCTTGTAATTTTCCCTTCTGTATCAGCCAATTCCCCTCCTCAGAAGCAAGTTGTATGACAGAAATAGGGCTCCTTTGGAAAGAAAGAGGAAATAGGACTGAAAACTTTCTAGTATTTGCCAAAGTGAAACAGCATAGTGCAGGCAGCTGTTTGTATCAACATGCCCAGCTGCTGTTGCAGGAGAGATTCTCCACAAAGATTCTGATTATTTTCTCCTTTGTTTTGACACGACTAGTATGAACTCTTTAGTGCAAGAGTATGATTTGTTAAATAAATTTTAAAGAGTAATTCTTGAAGACCAAGAAATGTATGCAGAGGATAAATGATTAAAATATGATGTTTCAAAGCAACTTAGATTATGTACTAATTTCTTTAAGCTTCTCACAAGAACGCTTCATAAGCTAATGTGAAAATCTAAAAAAAAAATAAAAAGTAGGTTGTTAGATATTAACTTATGTGATTTGTGAAAATGAGTTTGCATGTCTGCTCCTCAGCCTCGTGTTCCATCACAAAAACCAAATTCTGTGCAACTCATGTTCTCTTGAACTTAGTATCCAGATTTTATCAGCTTCTTTCTTCTGTCCAGCATGGAGCACTCTCTACTACTGGTTCATTCTTAGCTTGTCATACAGAAGTCCTCCAAGTCCAAAAGCTGCAGTACTAAGCCGTAATGCGTGGTTACCTGCTAATTTGTCAATCATACTTGTGCCCAAGAGGATATATGATAGTTTATCTTTGTCAAATAGTCCAGATTTCAAAGGGCCAGGTGCATAACTGGTGTGAATTAATTTTTCATTAACCTCAGTGAAACAGCATTGATCTACACCAACAGAGAATCTAAACCCTATTTTATGTTGCTTCTAATTATATACGTAGACTCTGATTCTCTTTTAAAGATTATTTTTAATCTCTATTGACTATGACAAAAGAGATCGAAGTCCTCTTCTATGCTTTCAATCCGATGAGTAGACAAAATAGTCTAATTTATGTTTGGCATATATCTCATTAGAGAATTACCATTTGAGATTCATTAACTTCTGTTACTATTTGCAAAACAACTATCACTGATAAATAGGTTTGGATCCATTTATGAACCCCACTGAGCTAAGAAGCAAAAAAACCAGATTGAGAATCTTATTAATATAAACAGAGGCAGCTGGCATCTTCGCTATTTTCTTGATGAAAATCCATAATGGGGAACTGATTTGTGCCAGCATTAATTAGGTAAGTTAAGTCAGTACTCTGCTGTAAAATCACTCCTACTGCTGTAGCAGCAAACAAGACTTGGTTGGAGCCAGAGCTTTACTATAAAGGTCTGATGCTGCCATCCTTAACTGGCAGTTGGAAAGAAAAACATCTAGTCTGTCACTGCCAGCATTTAGACAGATGTCAAAAGGTGAAAGCTAAGCAGTGAAAAGCCAATATGGTCCTCCTTACTTCCTCATTTAAGAGAATTGTCATGTATTTGCTGTAACTGCATATGTACACTGCTAAAATTGTCCTATAATATTTCAACCTCCTCACCATCTATGGTATAAGCAGAGCAAATTGACTTGTACCTAAGCATGAGTACATTAAGACAAAAATACCATCTATTTTTGCCTTTCTGGAATTCAAATCTTTGTATTTACTCTGTATTTTCTTAACAATAACAAGTTAGCAGAATTCCTCTTGGCAGCTGTGTTGCTAGCTAACAGTGATGTGCAGCAAGAGCAGTGTGCCTCTTCCAAAGACCACTGGCTTCTCCTTTGAGATTTAGACTAAATCCTGTACAAGAAAACTCCCTCAGTTCAAGTCTCTTAGTATAAATTTAAGAAAAAGGTAGATAAAAGTAACATAGTGTGTATCACATAGCAAAGAACTACACAGAAAGCGTTACTTATTTTAAATGTGGTGAGATGGAATTGGAATACATATTTGGTCTGTGACTTTAATAAGGCACAGAAATATCCAAGATTTTGGATAGGTAAAAACTCTTAAACAATAATATGCTTCTCATTCTGAAATAATCATCAGGCTGGAAAATCATTATTAGAAAGGGAGAAATAATTAAACATTTATGTTCATTGCTTAGAGTCTAAACTAATTCACTATTTCAGTGAACCACAAAGTTGCACAAGGTTAAGCTTGTTCTCTTACCCCCATGATCTTAGCGTGGCACCTGGCACAGGTTGGTGCAAAGAACTGTTCATAACAGCGCTCACAGTACACGCTATTCTGCTCTTCCACAAAGCACATATCAGCCAAGGATGTCTTGCAGTAAGCACAATTGAATTCTTCTGGGTGCCAAGAGCGACCCATGGCTACCAGGAAAGGACCCCTGTAAACGATTGTAATGATCTTATTTGTATTGCAGAGATTGAATGACCCTGATTACAAACTCACTTTGTTAAGACACCACGTACATGTATAACAACCATTCTACCTGAACCGTGAAGGTACATATTAAAATAAGATCCAGAAGCCTGAATAGAAATTGGTCTTTTTCAAGCTCATTACTCAATCACTTTGCCAGTTGCTTAAAATATTTCATTATTGTTTAGTCACATACATTGGATTTACAGACAACTTCTGGAAAAACAGCAATTGTTTTCATAACTGCATATCTGTAAGTGGTCTTTGTAAAGACACCAAGAAAAGGTCAAGACTTGTGACACAGAAGATAATGCTGCTATTTGAAAGGCAAATTTCCAAACCTACACCCCCACACTTCACAATAACTCCTAAAGCCTCCTGCCTTCTTCTCGTCTGAGAGAGCACTACACATGGCATGTTCTAGAAATGTCACACTATCAGGTGACAACTTGCTATTTGATTATATGGAAGACATTACATTTGTTTTAGTGATTCACTCTTAATTATATAGAGTGATTATTGCTGGAGTTGTTCCATTTCAGTGTAAAGGACAACAGTCAGCAGTTCTACATCACCGAACTGTCTCCCTTTAGTGGGGGAGACTGTTGTTAAATGTGGATTACTTAAAGCTGGTTAGCAGTCCACAAGGTAACTAGGGGCACCAATCCAGCTGAATGAATTGGGAGAGGAGAAAGGAGACATGCTATGAATCACTGGCAGAGTGTAGGCATTATCTTTTCCTTAGACACAAAAGTAACAATTACATTTGGCTGCTGTTCCTTTTCTCTCTAGAATCCTCCCCTCCGCCCCCCAACTCTCCTGATGAAGCTGTACACCTCCTTCAAGGGGTACCTCAGGACCAGAAACTTCTTTAAAAAACAAATAGTGATTTGCCACAGCATCCTAGAAACAAGCAAGTAACACGTATAACTTCGCAGTGATAAAAACTGAACCACACAATAGCCAAATGAGCTCTGGAAACGTTAAATGTTAATGAAGCAGACAACAGACATCCCTGCTGGGTAATTTAACCAAGTCGTAGGCTCTGGTACTGTATATTAATGTACAATAACCAGTCTCTCTGCTTCATCCAGCTTCAAAACCTCATGACCTTACCGAATTATGCTGTTACAGTGCCCACAGAGAGGAGTTCGGCTGCTGGCTGGAAAACGCTCAGCCCTCTGAAATGTTCCCCGGGCTACTGCAGGAGCCTGGGAAGAAGTTGAAACTGGAGATGGGTAAGCAGGAGTTGAGGCAGAGGATGGTACTGGAGCACCCCTTGGTAGGATGTGCTTTGTGACGGTGGTGGTAGTTTTTCCAGGTGCAAATTTCTGGGAAAAGGAGTCATCTGTTACCCAGGGAGGGCGGCTTGCAGGCTCAGCGTTGGCAGGAGTGTAGGAATGAACTGGTGCTGGTGCTGTTTTAAGTATCCCAAAAGAAACCAAGAAGTATTTTAAGGTCTTTTCTTCTGATGGCAAGACAGCAACACTTAGCAAAGGATATTCCATGACACACAAAAAATAAAAGCTTCAGATGACATTTAATTATAGCCTGTCCCACTGTTGCTCATTAATTCTGGGCTGAAGCCAAGGATATCAGCACAGTCACTAACTTTTAATTCACATGCATTACAGAAGTCATTGCCTCCTGGCTTTTACAGATTTTATGGAGACCATTTTCAGGAGCATCTCTTCATTTTCTAGTAGGAGCGGACATGATAATTCTGTGATAGTTTCAGACTGCTGTATAATCTGTTTAAGACAGGTTAAAAATAGAAAGGCCAGATCATTTCATAAAATTTTAGACTGAATTCCTTATAACTGCAATGAGAAGTTATGCTTAAAATCTGATCTCATTATATTCATTAAAATCCAGCATCTTCCACAGATGTCACTGTTATCTATCATTTTTAGGTTTTATTCCTAGGCTTCTGAAGAAGAACAGGCCCACACACGGAACACAGAGAGCACTGGCAGCAATATTGAGGGAGCCAGTTCAGCTCACGTGACCAGCAAGACAAAGCCAACAGCACTTAGAGGAAGACCAGACTTGCGGTTATGACTGATCTCAGTTCAGTTCTTGGCTCTGCCGCAGACTTCCTGTATTACTTGAAGCAAAGCGTAGTATCTCTTTGCCTCAGTTCCCATGTATGAAATAGAAATATTATACTTCCTTTCTTCCACCCTTTGGCTATCACAGAAAATCTTCAGCACAGACTGCCACTGAGTTTGTCTGCATTAGCCTCTAACCCTGGGTGGAGCTTTATCACATAAAAATAAGCAGAAACTAGAGCCTGTGCATACTAACAAGTTTTCCCACTGCCCTGCTCTTTATTGAACTCCGCATTGTGTAGGACTAAAGTTACTGCCCAAGAAACCGCCTCACTTATGCCAAGTACAGGAGCACTAAAAGTGTTTTTCCCTTTGCAAGGAAAATAAAAAAGTGAGTGGTTGTTGGTTTGTGTGAGGAGGCACAGAAGCTTGGAGAGCTGAAGTGTTTTGCCCAAATGAAAGCACGCAGATTTGGAAATCTAAGACAGTTCTCCAGCAGTCTAGGTAAACACTCTGGGTAGATCCCAGTGTCAATAAAATGATGACCAAATACAACGTTTACAGTTTTAAGGGGCTTGGAGGTAGAAGTGTTTCAACCAAGAAGAGGGTTCTGAATATAACATAGATCTTTCTGGTTAATTAAGTGGTGAGGAGATTATGTTCTACTTAACACTCCCTTAGCACACACCCTGCCACATAGAGTAACATACATTGATTATTGGCAATTGCAGGTGCTTAAATCACATATATATATTGATCCACTGTGATTGCTCAGTGATTTCCAATTTTCTTCTTTTTATTGACCTCAGAGCTGAATCTAATGCATCTTCTTGATAAAACTTCCTTCTGCTACAGTACCAGAGTTTTCCAATTCACAAAACTCCATCCCACCTTAGCTTGAGGCTTCTTTTTTTTTTTTTTTTTTAACTTGGGAATGGTAAACAGTGTTTAAAGATTTCAGAACAGAGAGTTTATATGCAATCTCTTTAAACCCTGGGGCTGTTGCTATTTATGTATTACGGTATTAAGTTAGGCAAAATTAGAAGGCGATATTTCATCTCTAATTGGTGAGTTCAAAAGGCTCCCCCTATGAGGCTCTCTAATTAAGTAAGGTGACTTCTAGCTCGCTCAGTTTTGCGGAAGGATTCTCCCTCCCCCAAGAGCCAATCATTGTTCATGCAGAGTACAGCAGCGTATCCCACAAAGGGATACAAAAAAGTCAGATATTCAAACCCAGAGTTCTAGAAGTGAAGAATATAGTCAGGTACCATTTTCAGGATGTCTTTAACAAATTCAGATTACAACCCCTGAATTTTTCACTCTTTCTTCCTTACTCTCACCGGTTAGTTTACGCAAACAGTGTAGACAGCATACGGTTTATCTGGGTTCAGATTAATCTAGACTCCTTTAAAGGGAAGGATCTTTGTCTTTCATTCTCTCTATCTTCTGTTTCTTTTTACTCTGTCTTTGCTACTTGCCATGGTAAAATGAAGCAGCAAAGTATATTTTTTCTCCAGTTGCTGAAAGAAGATACCAGGGGAATTATTGCAAAGTGACAAATGTTGGGCGTTTGCAACTGCTCCAAGTTCTCTTTTCAGCCATTATAATTTAATTTTACAGGCTGGATTTATTAGAACATATTTTCCCCTTGTGAACAGGCTGGAATTACTATTGATTTAAAATAGTGTCATTGCGATGTATTAGAAAGGTTTCACTAACCGTGAGATTTTAGCTGTTGTTTTTAAGAGGGAATTATTATCTTGTTGTCTGAGAGCTACATCCCTAAGCTTATGTGAACAAATCTCTTGTCTTAGTAGCTACTGCCATTCAAATTCACCTTGCACGCTTATGTATTTTGAAGTCTTCCAACATATATGCAACAGATAAAAGGTCCTGTTTGCTGCTAGAAAGTACTAAGATGCAGTATATCACAGAATCGATTCCCAAGATGTTATCACAGAATCACAGAATCACAAGGTTGGAAAGGACCCATTGGATCATCGAGTCCAACCATTCCTAACACTCCCTAAACCATGTCCCTAAGCACTTCATCCACCCGTTCCTTAAACACCTCCAGGGAAGGCGACTCGACCACCTCCCTGGGCAGCCTGTTCCAGTACCCAGTGACTCTTACTGTGAAGAATTTTTTTCTGATGTCCAGCCTGAACCTCCAGTGGCGCAGCCTGAGGCCATTCCCCCTTGTCCTGTCCCCTGTCACTTGGGAGAAGAGCCCAGCTCCCTCCTCTCCACAACCTCCTTTCAGGTAGTTGTAGAGAGCAATAAGGTCTCCCCTCAGCCTCCTCTCCTCCAGGCTAAACAACCCCAGCTCTCTCAGCCGCTCCTCGTCAGACGTTCTCCAGCCCCCTCACCAGCTTTGTTGCTCTTCTCTGGACACGCTCCAGAGCCTCAACATCCTTCTTGTGGTGAGGGGTCCAGAACTGAACACAGTATTCAAGGTGCGGTCTCACCAGTGCTGAGTACAGAGGGAGAATAACCTCCCTGGACCTGCTGGTGACCCCATTTCTGATACAAGCCAAGATGCCGTTGGCCTTCTTGGCCACCTGGGCACACTGCTGGCTCATGTTCAGTCGGCTGTCAACCAGCACCCCCAGGTCCTTCTCTTCCGTGCAGCTCTCCAGCCATTCTTCCCCCAGTCTGTAGCGCTGCATAGGGTTGTTGTGCCCCAAGTGCAGGACCCGGCATTTGGCCTTGTTAAACCTCATCCCATTGGTCTCGGCCCAGTGGTCCAGCCTGTTCAGATCCCTTTGCAGAGCCTCCCTACCCTCCAGCAGATCGACTTCCTCTCAGCTTAGTGTCATCTGCAAACTTGCTGAGGGTGCACTCAATGCCTTCATCCAGGTCATTGATAAAGACATTGAACAGAGCTGGACCCAGTACTGAGCCCTGAGGAACTCCACTTGTAACTGGCCTCCAGCTGGAGTTAACTCCATTGACCACCACTCTCTGGGCCCGGCCATCCAACCAGTTTTCAACCCAGGAGAGTGTACGCCTGTCCAGGCCAGAGGCTGACAGTTTCTGAAGTAGAATGCTGTGAGAAACTGTGTCAAAGGCTTTACTGAAGTCCAAGAAGACTACATCCACAGCCTTTCCCCCATCCAGTAGTCGAGTGATTTTGTCATAGAAGGTGATCTCTTAGTAATAATTTTCCAGTATCAAAGGTAATTCATAATCACAGCTGATTTGGTTTGTTCTGCACTTACTGGCTGCATCACTGAAGCCCAAAATTTTCATATATACTGTTCCAGTACGTAGCAGATGACAAAGATAATGCAGCAAGTCCTTTATAAGATGCACCATTCTTACGTAGAAGAATTTAAAATGAAAGATGGTACATAGCCCACTGCTTTGGTCTGGAAGGAGCTTAGGATTCAGTGAAAAGTTCATTGGGATCTGCAGGAATCATTCTACCATTCCTGAAAGGGTGGATCAGGCCTCTACCGATGAGCACTTTTACAGATACAACTAGTCCTACTTGGATTTAGGATTTAAAAGCAAAGATCTGCTTTCTCACTTTGAGGTGTCACGTTACTTTGTGGCACAGAACTGGCGTTTAGGTTGCTTGGAATATATGAAGGCACCAGTCTAGTCTGGGAAAACGTACCAGTAGGAATACTGAAGTATTTTCTGCCATCTAGTGGATCTTTTCTGGAAAAGAAATCCACGTTCCTTTTAAACATGGCCTATGAAAATTATGGGACAGAAAAGGGAAGAGAGTACGGAGTTCACAGCTTTCCCTATAGGAAGAAGACAAAGCAGCAGAAAATTCCCACCAGAATTAGATTACTCAAAGCTGTACTCCTTCTTTGGTTTGAGGTTTAGAGTTACTGCTTATTCCTATCTGAGCTAGAAACTCAGCCATGCAGTTTCATTTTGAGATTGATTTCAGTTTAATCACATTTTGCCCCATTATTCTTTTCAAACTGAGACAGATCAAAATAGTCTTGTAAGTTAAAATAGTCTCTTAGTGATTGATTCAGGTTTCTGGTTATTGCATAAATAAGACTGTTGGTGGGTCTTTTAAACTGGAAGTTGCTGGCCCACATTTTTCAGGGAAGCAGGTCATCTTGTATCCATTCCCACTGAGGGATAGCATAAAGGCATTCCTCTTCTATTAATGGATTCTAAATTGCAAATCCTTACAGTAATTTTCCCTATTCAGACCTTTTCACACAGTGGATTTACAAAAATAAAAGTCTAAGAAATTATTTGCTAAAGTGAGAGCGCAGTTATTGCAACAGCCTGAGGTTGCTCTTATCTTGGGAGAAAGAGTTGAATTAAGTTTGTTTTATACATAATGACACAGGACATAGTTTCTGTACTGTGTATTTTAAGCCCCTACTGCAAGGCAATAGGGTGCAAAAAACTGGCAAAATAAGGAATTGCAAAGATGCCCATCATGGAAGAAAACAAATGCCCATCATGGGAGACTCTTATTCTGAGTCTAATTTGACAGCCAGCAAGTTCTTTAACAGATACAGCCACTAATTGGATATAGCTTCTAATTTATTTCTGTGGCATGTTTGCATATTGAGAACTAGAGTCTGGACGTCCTTGAAATGAGCATGGGGCTTAGTATCAAGCAGTGTATTTAGCAGATATTCTGACTTATCACAGTTTGCTCTGTTCTGCATTATGGAAATAAATCATCTATCTTCATCTTTACTTTTTTTTGCAAGACAAAAATAACATTTGTGTTCAGTGCGACCATGCTGTATGCTGACACATTTAACCAAAAGCAAATGAGGAGAAGCTGAAACCTTTATTGACTTTTAGACCCATAAAAAGCTCAGCATAGTTCTGAACTGGCTTATTCCACTTTTATATCTCAGATACAAAGACCGATCAACTGATCTGTCTGTCAGATATGTCTAAGTTTGCACTAGTTTCATCTCAGTAGATCCAAAGATGGAGCCTTACAGAAGACAGTTTAAGATTGTTAGAATTCTTGGCCTTTTCATATTTACTTGACTGTCAAGATATAAATCAACATTTAGTTCTCTTGCTAAGATCAGAACAAGCTTAATTTGAAGCAGAACTGCATTTAGACTGCCTCATTTACTTTGTTCATTTTGAAGGTTCACATTTTGGTCATCAATGGTTTTAGAAGTTCATTCCATTTGTTACACATTAGTACAAAGGGAATTTAAACAGCATCAAGGAGCATATTTTCCACAAGAATGAATCAAATATATTCCTTCGGTAACTGGATTTGTGGGAAATGGAAGCATAGCATTATGAAGTACTTGAATAGGTCATTCTTTACTTAAAATACAAGCATGAGTTTGAGAAGTTCAATAAATGGCCTATCAGTTTTGCAAATATATACTACCTACACTTATTTTATCTCCTTCCCCAATTCTGCATTCCTAAGCTATTTTATCAATTCTGACTGTCATTGGGCTCCTAACTGGGAGCGCTGGCTTATTTTCCAAATGTATTTCTTTTGCAAAGTCCAGCTACACGTTTCTATTACAGTTTTTTTTCCTTGCTTTTATTCTCCTTCCTCCTTTTGTTCCACATTTTCACTCCAAAGCAGAATACAAATACAACATAATCCTTGATCTTCAGATAATCTGAAGCAGAACTAGCAACTAGCAGTGTTCAGTTTCACATTTATAAATCTCTCCTGATATGTGCAAAATGTGCATTTTTTTTTCTTTTCCTAAATGAAACGTGTGCATTTCCTCTGTGAATCCTTTCAGTACTTTATCCCGAACGCTTCCAACACTCTCAAGTCACCTTACCTGGCTGGTAGACAGAGGGCTTTATGCTGGCAGTAGTAACAACTCTCGGTTTTGAAGCAGCAGGACTCTCACCATAGTTTCCAGAAACTGGCAGTGGTGTATATGACTGGCTGGTGTTTCTAAAAGCAAAACAAAGGAATGAGCAACTTTACAAACAGCATCAGTTACTGATAATGAACCAAGAGATCTGGCAGCTGCCTGTGCACTTCAAGAGTGTTCTTGAAAGCTAGAGAGAGAATACCGCAAGATTCATTAGCCTTTATCATTGCTAAGAAAGGCTTGGACAAGTCTTTGGAAAGAGAAAATAGCCAAATAAGAATTTTAAATAATCCCAAGTTGCTCTTGTCACAGAAAATAGTTTACTGAAGGAACACAACAAATTTATTAAAGGAACTCTCAGTTTACCAAGGGATCAGACTTTGGGAAAATGCATACAAAGTTTGGTTTTTCTGTCCATCTACAAACAGGCCTGTTCTTGTCTAAAAGACATCAACAAGGACTACCTCATTGACGTAAAAAGATACTGGCTCAGCACAATTACTACTACTATGAATACTAACTACTGTACATAAGCATTTACTCTTTTAAAACAGATTGTAGTGACCTTTAAAAAGCATTTCTGAAACTAACTCTTTTCCCTATTTAGATAGAAACCACAATTTATGTTTATTTTTCTAATGTCCAGATTCAGCTAACCCAAAAGCACATGGTACACAATATTATGGTACATTTTCTGCATTCCTAGATTTTCTCAGGATCCCAGACATGAATAAGAAATAGTTTTTCTCTATTTTACAGCTCGGGCAGTGATTCTCAGTTTGTTTATGGTAACGCATTGAAACATATGCCTCATTGCCTATTACTTAGGGTGACTCTATTTGTAGTGATGTTGACCACTAAAAGAGCATTACAAACAAAGCAAGCAAGAGAGAATAAAGTGGTACAAGGAAAGGATGCAACAGACACCGAGATGCATGCAGTAATAAAGAATAGTCACTGTTGAACATCGTTCTTGCCCCAATAACATAGTTTTACTTTCTTTTTCCCTTCAGTTTCACTGTCTGCATGAACCAGATCCCTATCCATTTGTGCTGATAGTTCAGGAGCTATTTCCGTAGTGGCTTTGTCTACAGGAAAACATTTGTCAGCATAAGAAGAGCAGCATCCAGCTTTGCCAAACCATTGGCCCGTCTTGACCTGCACTTTCTTTAATAGGGGAAACAAATGCCTTCTAGTGAGAACACGTTATAATTTTTACACATGGCAAACTTGCCAAAATCCTTCCAGTACAGGTAAAAAGCATTGTGACAAATGTAAACTTTTGAATTTTAATTTTGAACAAAATAATTCTATCCTCACAACATAGCTTTTTGCTACTCTGACAGTATTCACACGAATTCTGTTGTGAACTGTGCTGTGATTTTTTGTAACTGCCAAAGCTGTTCTAAGCACAGTGAGACTTTTTACTTCCCATTCCTTCAATCAATTTTCTGTTGATATCTCCTCATCTGTAGTGCATAAGAATACACTGTAGTCGGGGTCACTATACAGAGGATTATTGCTCCTACCATAACACAGACGTGAAGATGTACGCTTCAGGTACACTGGCTTTGTATACCACTTTCAGAATGCCTTCTGCTAAATACGCACCATCAAAAGACTTTTGCTTGTTTTGAAATCGGCTATTCAAAGTAAACTAGACAAAAAAACCCAGTAAAACATACTTACCTTTACCTTTATTGATCAGTGATCAACAATTACAATATGGATTAAAATCATGTGTCATACAACCTTAATCTGAAAGTGACACACACTCAAGAAAGTCTGCTCCTAGAGGTGCAGGTCCGTTGGTAGAAAGGCTCATTTGAAGCTCTCTTAATGCACAAAATATATAAAGAAGTTCTGAGCCAGATTAGCAATAACTTGGCTGTTACGAAGAAAAATGGTTATTCAAAATTCAAGTGTTTCCCAAAGTTAACAGCATGATAAACCCATGCTAACAGACTTCTTTGTATGTTCAGGGAAATGCAGTTGAAAAAAACAATAAACAGCACACACAAAATTGTATCCATAGTACCAAAATCATGGCAAAACTAAAAGAAGCCAACTACTGAACTCTTTTACAAGGGTATGATGCATATTAAATACAGCAAGGAATACAAAGGAGAGAAATAAAGTGTGCTGCATCATTAGGGGGTTTAGTGAAGTTAAAAGATTTATCAGAATTTCTGCTGAAGAAAAGGAAATAGTGTGTGATTATTAAAAAAAAAAAAGAAAAAAGAAAGAAAGAAGGAAAGAAAGAAAGAAAGAAAGAATAAAAAGATATCCAAAAAATCAAAGATGTTTTAATGGAACAAGAAGCAATGGCATCTCAAAAAGCAGTGAAAGCACCTTTACTGAATTTATCTGTAGCAGCCAATGGCACATGACAGGCAGCAAATTAAATACTGGCTCTGAAAACTATTAGTTGTCAGAAAAAGAAAGAGTAAATATTTCTAAGCAAATCATTTCAATGTTAATAGTTCACTAGTTGCCTACCAGCAGCAATAAACTGGTTTGTTAAGTGCTTTTAGGGTAGAGTAGCTGCAGAAAACTTTTTTATACCTCTGCTTTGACTGGTAACTGATGGAGGTGGAAGAATGCCGGTTGAAACTAAAATGAGACAAAAGTTGTATTTGAAAAAATATACCAAGAAAATTGGTATTATGAATAAGAGGTGCTCTTAAGTGCTAAACAACCCATAGAGATTTATAATCATATAAGATCAGTACTACATTACATTGCTTATCTTATTTAAGCTAGGAATCATAGTGAAACCTGAATAATCGTAATGAAAATAAATAAGCTGAGTATATTATTCCATAAATCACTCTCATCCAGTTTTATTCATTCTTCAGTTGTAGAATCGTAATTCAACCACTGGACTGTTTTATTTGACATTCACCATTTATTTGTATTAGTCCAGAAAAATAGGTACAAGTTTTGTTTTGTCAGTGTCATAGGTTTAAGTTGCATCAAATCTTAGAAGCAAACCTTGAAGCAACCCAAGTCCAAATATCAGCTAAATTTCCCAATTCATAAAGCAACTACAACAACCTCACAGAAAGGACAGGCTGGAAGTAGTTGAAGCAACAACATCAAGCCATCAGGTTCAGCTTTCTCCTTGCAGTACCACTCTACTGATTTACTAAACAGGTAGATTTTTCTTTTCTTGGGCAAGCAGTATCATTTCAGCACATTAAATGATTCATTTACGTAAATACAGAAGTACTTAAAAGCCTACGCAACGTATGAGCTGAGAAAAAAAGAGGACTCAGAAGGAATGCAGCTCCCATCTAATGCAGAGCAGTGCAGGGCTGCATGGCAACAATCACATCACCTAGGAGCACAGCCTACATTTGCCAGAATTACCAGTTGTTTTCCAGCTTCTGGAAGAGAGTTTCTTCTCTTTACCACAGACACAGCTTGGATTAAAATCCCTAGGATCACAGAAGCTACGCCTTCCTTTTAGAACCACAATCATGACTCTTTCCATTGTTTCTCCTGGGTTTGTATTCCCAGAGTCATGTCTCGCTGGCTGCCCTGATTTTACCCTCCACGTGGAATAACCAATAGCATAAAGAGCTTTGTAGCTTATTTCAAGCACTCCCAATATGCTTTCCTCTTTGTAAGTAAGGTTGTTAAGTGGAAAAAGTAAGATTAACATTGCAGATTTAAAAGAAATACTATGATCAGTTAAGAATTAATAACAACTTCGAACATCCCTCTTTAGGAACATTATAAATATTTCACTCGTGTTAGGTTTTATGCACGTGGCCTTTGCACACAAAAGCAAAATCACTATAAAACTGCTCAGATTTAAATAGTTAAAGATATTCAAGAAATTCTCCTGCACTTTCTGGGTGAACCTTTTTAAGGTATCTAGAAGGAAAAATACCCAACAAACACTGGAACAATGGTGGTAAAATCTCAGCCGGATTCTACCTGAGCATGTTTTACAGGATGGGGATGCTGTTGTAAGTTCATTCATATTTATTTTGAACTAAAGTTCTCTGAAGTGTTGCAACACTCCAGTGGTATATGTCAAGCTGAAACTGGATTTTTAAGTCCACATTTTGGCATACTAATGCATTGCTTGATTTCTAAATGCAAATCATTAGGCGCTCAAAACTGTGAATTATAAATAAATTTGAAGCTAGTTCTAGTCCCTTATGTTTGAATGTACTGGCTGTAATATTTGACAATTTTTAAAACAAACGTGGCAGTAGTGCACAAAGAACCTACTTCAGCTGCCACACAACCTTCCAAAAAACGCCGACATCCCCAAACTTAGTTTGCTTTCCTTACCCGATGGTCAGGGAACCAACTTTTTTACAGCTATTAAATGTTTCTGATTTGCCCCTATGTCCCTCGGCTCACTGAATTACTGAACTTCTAAGAGAGGTATTAGATAAGACAATAACATTTCCCTGCTGATAACAGCTTGAAGTGTATGTTGGCATGATACTTGTGTCATCTGTTGGCAAGTAAGATTTTAGAGCAGTAGCATTATAAAGCTGATACGCTGGAGATCTTGGACTTAAATAACTGCCAGATATGAGCAATAGATTTGCATAGCCTGATGAGACCTGTGCTTTCTGAAATGGACAGTAGTTTTTCCATAAGCTCACAAAGCCTGTAAATTTGGAAGAGACCACAGGAGGTCTCTTGGCTAACCTCCTGCTCAAAGCTGGGCCAGCCCTGAGGTCAGACCAGGTTACTCTGTGTTTTATCCAATGGTATCTTGAAAACCTTAAAGAATGAAGAACAGAGAATCCGCTTCCTTTCAAAGGGGCAAGAAAGGGTAAAATGGTCCATGCCAACCCAGTGCAGGAGATAAAAGACATTTGAATTGGAAGTAAATTTTAATATCTCAAGGTGATATTTTTATCTTTGTTACTCATTACAATTATGATTCACACCGATTAGCCTGTATTGATACATAACTAAAAATTAATTTATAGTTTCAAAGCCTGAAACTGCTTCCCTCCTCCCTATGAAAAGAATGTGAAGTTAAAGTGAAATGGATACAGGCTTAGTCAAGAAGTAGTATATTACCTTGTAAGATGGCCATGCAAGCAGCATCAGCAGATAGTGGCTATCTTTAAACTTATTTATTAGCTCTTTATATGCAAATTATAATTAATTGTTGCTTAACTGTAATTTTCAAGACAATAAGGAAAATATGGCTTCTTAGTGGAAGAGCAGATTTATCCTAGAAGATAAAAAACGATATCTGCATCTAATTCTTACATCAAAAGCTTCAACATGAAAAGTGCTTGTCTGTGGTTCAGGAGGTCCATCCATGGTTCTGTGATTAATACAAACAAACTACAGCTTCTTAAATGAGTAGCCTTCAGTTAAAAAAAAAATTCATGCATTAGCCATTTTGTGAAAAACATGCCTTCTGCCTGCTTGAGCATCCTGATTTTAAGGATTTTCTGTGATAAACTATCTGTCTCTGGAAGGTTTCTAAGAGATCTCCCACCTTTATACCTGATTTAAAAGCTCACAGTGCTATGACTCACGTGTTCATAAAGTTTCTAAAGTTTTTAGGCAACTCACAGTACGGCCTTATAACTCAATAGCCTGATTCTAGAACAACCCATCTAACTGGCAGCTTTCTCAGTGTTCAAATCTCTGTCTGTCTTCATCTAATCAGACAGCTTCACAGAATAATGAAAACAAAAACCAAAGGAAATTTTATTTCTGAAAAAAAGGCATCTCTTAATACTGGAAAATTTGTAGTTTTGCCATTTTAAAACAGTGTTCTTTAGCCCTCCCCTTCTGTCCTATTCCAGATAACTCAGAAAATGTCAACAAACAGAATTTCTTCACTCAAGTGTAAAAACTGCCTTTCTAATGTTGGGCAGGCAATAAAGTAAACCTGATAAAGATTTTTACCAATGGAGTTCTAGAGGTGGTATATGCAACATATCTGTGATTTTATCTTTCTGCATTCCTCCAAAATTGTTCATTAAATGAAAGTCTGTCATTATCTGATTGTTCTTCTTGAAGGGGAAAACCTAAAGCCTTTTGTGACATCAACACAAATCTCAATGAAATATACTGCAGAGATAAAAAGTATTACATCCAGTACTACTGCTACACGCAGGCTTCAGAGACCTATTATTAGCTATTATGTACAATATTACATACAATTATGCAATATATCATGTACAAGTCTCACTGAAGCCAGTAGACTACCTCTTACGCAGGTGTGTAAAAAATATATCTCTCATAGCAAGATTTGTATGGATCCTGAGACACCGACTGATGAAACATGAATAGATGTCCTCTGCCTGGCTAGAGTAGTCACCAAGGCTTCAATTTAATTTCCCTTTCTGACTAATGCATGCATTTTGGTCCTCAGCTGAGAGGAACACTAAAACTGAGTCTTTATTGAGGAAATAAATAAGTTTTGAATGCCAGTGTATAAACAAGCTCAAACATGCACAGTCATGGTTGCTTAGAAAGTAAGGGACTTCCCCTGGTTACAAGAGGCTTTTAACTGTCTACTACAACAACTATGTAGGGCCTTTTTCTCAGAGATATGTATATCTTTTTCTCAGAGATATCCGATCATTCCAGCTAAGAGATTTGTTAGTAAAACAAGGAGGGTCAAAGTAGTGCCGCTGACATTTAAGATCTTAACCATACCACAGGACTGAACGAAAAAGCAGTATAAGAATTACTTCTTAAATACACTGAGTGATCCTAATGAGAAAATTAGGTCCTCTCAAGGCATTTTGATCCAGTGGGAGGTGCCCCTACCCATGGCAGAGGGGTTGGAACCGGATGATCTTTAAGGTCCTTCGGTTGGCCTCAACCATTCTATGATTCTATGACTTTGCAATGGGTACCCACAAATAACGATTGCCTCAATCACTCATCACTTTGGGATTCTGAAAGTTCTTATATAAAACTAGATGCCAATAGCAGTAAACACCCTTGCATCTGTTCTTACCTTCGGTTCTTGGTAGTATTCTAGTGACATTTACCAACTTCATAGTTTAATAGAAACTAAAGTTATGATTAGTGTACTTCCACTCAGAGAAATAGATTTAGATCAGCATTTAATTTTACTTTGTATGTTTTGTCATCTCCATACGGGAATTATTTCCCCCATGTAATTCTGATTCTGATTCTAATTCTATGTAATTCTAATTCACGTTTACATCCTAAAACTCAGAACTCTGATCTTCTGTTCTGCAATGATTCCATTTTTGCACTGACTTCAGTTATGTGAAGCCACCCAAAATGCTTTCAAGTTCGTACTTATGCAAAGCATTTAACTGCTGTTTGCTGTGATGCTCTTGAGAAAGGCCATTCTACTTTTTGATGTGTCGCCTTCAAACTTGTGCACCTTATTCATTTCAAACATCTCTTCTGTGTGATTACAACTACCTACTACTGGGCAATTAGGTAAGAGAGAGATAGATAATTATAATCTCAAATCTATTGCTGATTGAGGTTTTCATTCTTTCTGAAGGTGATGTTCAAATAATGACTCTTAAAATCTACTGCTTTCTCCTCCATTAGTCTTGACAAAGTGTTAATGAAAGCAATGAAAAGGCACAGCAGTGAGGCAGTACAGCAGCATCCTCTCTTTCTAGTGATGTTATGTTTCCCTACAAGTGATATTTCATTAGTCATGATTAAGAGCATAATAACAGAAGGTCTGTGATTCTTGTGATCCTGTATTTTCACCAAGAAAAAAAAACCCTGTCATTCTCATTGTCACTAGACAAATATTTTCATTTTAAGACGACAGAACCAGGACAAACTAACCAGCTGAAATACCTTTGTTCCAAAAGGAACTTTTGGTCACACATACTAAATCTAAAACTTGGGTGTTTCCTAGCTTGGTTTTAATGTGAAAGATAAACAAGGCTGTTCTTTTAAGCAATGCTGTTCAAGAATCTCTGCCAAGCTGAAAATCTTAAAGTGGAGAGAGTAATACAGATTGAAAACACATTAAGTTAAAAGAAAAGAGAGCTTTGCAGATGTACCTAGACTGAGATGAGATAGCAGACGAAATAGTGGAAGCTGCTAACGACATGTTCCTGGACCCATGGAAAGCCTTAGGCTGTGAAAGAGAGCTGGGGGCTGCAGGCACTCTGCAGAAGACACACGAAAGCACGTACAAAATAATTTAACAGGGACAAAAATAGTGACATCAGAATCAAGCTTTGTCGGAGTTCAGATACAAGAGGACTGCTGCGTAGTTACCAGGAACAGGTTTCCTGTAGCATACAGCCGCAGACTTACAGAACAGCACAACCAAGCACACTCCTACAGGATGTAGGACAAAACACACACGTTATGTAAAACCTTAATTCCAGAGTCTTTCAGTAACTAAGACAGACAATATTTCAGGACAGGACTTTTGTTAATGATACATGATTTTATATGCAAGATCTGAAGATGTTTGAGTCTGAGCTAAACTTTTTAATATGCAACCAGTAATAGACAAAAGATTCTCCTACTTAAAACACAAATCATTGGCATGTTTACTTTAGTAGAGGCATTTATTTTTGAAGCATATGCTAGATTATCCATTTTATTCATGTTACAGTTTCAGCTGAGGGATAAGTCACTTAAACCGTATCATTATTTCATGTGACAATGCCTTACAGCAGTTTCAAATTCCAGAAGAATACCTTATTCAAACCTTCTTTGCGCTGGCTGGATGATTGATTTTCTTGTATTAGAATAACAACACTGGCGTCCAGGATGTCACGGTTAGGTAAAAACCAATTAAAGCAAGAAACTCAGTAGTTGGTATATATAAATAATTTAAGTCAACTAACAAAAATTAAACAAGAAATAGAGCCAAGAGAACATTTCCAGTTCCATTTACACACATCTAAGTTATGACAGACTACACCTTAGGTCTCAATTATTTAAAGCTGTTTACAGTACTGGAGGTCTGTTTTTCCTTGAATTGTTCAAGTATGTTGAAATATACATCTTTAGGAATATTCATGTAGGGGAAAAAAAAAAAGAATAATATGCACCAAAGGGATTCACTTCTACTAGCCCCAGAATTACTATAATCTAAGTGACAGCAGTATAAATCCCACGCGTTTCTTCACAGACTGTCTGACAACTTTTAATATATGACTAACTCCTGCTGCACCACACGGGTTGCAAACATATTTCCTCCTTGGAACTCACTTCAGCTCCAGAGCCAGCTCTCAGAGAAAAGACAGTGGATACATCTAATAGAAATTAATTGACTTAACACCTTGCAGAGCATGTCAATCATCACGCGCGTGGGTTTATTCACACATTGCTCATTGTGCGCCATGTTCACTGACATCTCCTATGATATTGGTGAGCTCAATCATACGAGGAAATGACATTTTCTAATTTTCCATTTCATGTCATTCTGCAGAAACACTATTGAAAGAACCTTCCTTCAACTGCTACTGCGAGGATTGGATTGGTAAGTGGTGAAAAAACATTTCCGGTTTTAATCCGAGACCCGATTTCTGAAAACGTTAACCGTACTGCAGACTTAAAGCTACTCTTTGTTATTTTATAGGCCAGTTTTGTAAATTCTTTGCAAACATTTTTTGAAAAAATACTTCAAAATAAGAAAACACACCAAACTATATAAAAGCATGTAAAATAGGCTTGATACTACATTCTAAAGTTAAGAATGACTACAGCATTTCCAGAGCCATACAGGAGTGTCTGCAAAGGACAAAGCAATGAAGCATTACCTTTGGAAGGAGGATGAGAAAGACTCTTGCACTACTGAGGTGGTTGCTGGTGGTGTCATCAGACCGGCTGTATTTTGAGCAGCGGTAGCAGGCTGATGTGCTGAAGCATGTGGTGCAGGAGCAGAGGCAGAACTGGTAGACACCGGAGCATGCTCGACAGGGGTACTAATTAGAGTTAAATTAAATAAAACAAGAAGCATCTTAAGAAGGTGCGCATTTAAATGTAGAGCATAAAACCTACTATGTTTGAACCTGTAGCTGCAAACATAGTAGCAGACCATGCTATGGAGGGAAGAGCACAGTTATACAAAGAGAAAGATACATTTGTTAGGCCTTTAGATGTGCAATTAAGATGTGCTTGAAATTTATCCAGGTGTTACACAGCATTTAAGTTCTGCTCCCACTGAAGCCAAGGTAGGAAATGTGACACACAGCACTTAAATGGTTGCAAAGAGCCCGTCACAAACTCTTTGCACTAGGATAAATTTCACCCAATATTTACGCCTGGAGCTGAAGTTTATGTTAGAAGTAAACAGTTTAATTAGATGATGAAAAGCAGTTTAAAGGATATAGTCATAGCCTTGTATCAGCAGGTTTCCTGCAAGTTCTGGTAGTCTGAAAATTGAGTCAGCACAGCTTTGTGTGGGGTTTAATCAGTTTCGTGCCATAGAGAGAGTAGAAAAATGTTTAAAAGAAGTCCATTGATTGTCAGTTGATGTCTGACCTAAAGTCACCTTACATTACACTAGCCAACCCATCAAACAATAAAATGCCTTTTGACACATAAACCAGTATGGAAAATACACAGGGAAGTTGTAGCATAAAATTTTACTATACCAGTTTTAAAACCACTCGGGTGATGAGCAGGAGCTGTTATCTTTGTGACCTTCTTGTGATGTGGCACAGATAACAAGGAGCAGAGAAATATTCGTATTTCATTGTTTAATTGAAATGAAGAATAATGAAAATCTCTTATCCTGTGGCCAATTAAGTCACCTACTGAACTGCTAGTGTCTTTAATCACCTACTGTTAGAGCACCCAGTGCTCATTAATATATTTTAGCCTTGCAGCCTCGCTCAGATTTGGAAAGAATTACTCATCTCTTACAGACAGACAAATGGGGCAGTTATCTATTAGACAGCTTTGACAGATAGTATAGTCAAAGCCATCCACTGCTGAGAAACGAACTCGTCTTTTGGGTGGTTCTCTTTGTTGTTTTCCATGAGCTTTTACATCAAATGGGAAAAATAACCAAAACCCCAACACTAAGTGGACTTACAAGATGCACATTCTTTGCTGACTATCATCATTTTTTTGATATTAAGTTCATTGAAACAATGTATACGTTCTTTATTCACGCATCAATAAGCCTAACAAAATCACTAGGTCATTTAAAAGTTAAAAAAAGGAAAAAAAAAAAGAGAAACAAGAAAATACAAAAGCTTAATTTTGGTTTTATGCAGATTTTGTTGTGGATTTAATGAATTACTACCCACAGAACAAATAACCCACTGAAAAATACCTAATTGCAATTTGATTTTTCAGTTCATTATACTATTTTGGGGCACACAGTTCAGTGATAATACAAGCATATCTTCCCCAAGCTTAAGGGATATTTTCCTTGATGCCGTGATTCATTTTTGTAGTAGTTATCCTAATACATGTATTTTATTTTTTTTTTTAAACCAGAGCATTATTGTGCGTGACATCATTGTCTTGTCCACAAGCAGTGGTATAAGAACATAATGAACATATTTTTACTACTTTTGATCTAACTCATAAGTATGTTGCCACATGTCTGGGTTCTTACAAATGACTCCTACCAGGGTGATGGAATTCAGCAATTCTCTTGTCCAGTGTACAAAGAACACCCAAAATATTCTTTCCTGAGCACAGTTAGTATCAAATAACAAAAGAAACCTTGCAGTTCCATGACTGTTTTTCAGCCCAGCCTTAGTCCTCAAACATTTCTTCCCTCTGCATTTTTTCCTATGCAAACTTGCCATTGTGCAAATATTTTCTGTCTTTCAGCCATTCTATCCACTATTTTCTTCTGCTTCTCTCAGAAGCACCACTTCAACAAGATCCTCCTCAGGATGTAGAATGAGTGCTTGGCACGTCAGAATTCACCACACCCCTTGCTCTGCAAGGGACTGTCCCATTTCCTCTCTCCTCCTCCTCCTCTTCTCTACCTTGTACTGTTTAGAAGTCTAAATGATGGTGTCTTATTTCATTTGGATAGTTTACAGTGTGATTAGATGAAAGGGAAGAGTGGTTGTTATGCCCACCAATTTCAAAGCTGAACGCAACCCACAGCAAAAGCAGAATGTCAAGATTTTCTCCTTCACAAGTTTTATCTGCCATTATACATATAACAAGTGAGCTCCTGAAAAAAACTCACCTTGTTTGCAGTTCCGGTTTTCAAATCATTACACCAAAAGTTTTGCAACAGTTTTGCAACAGTTTGTCCATCATAACATGCATTTGAAATTCAGCTCAGTTCTTCCGTCTTGATGCATTTGTGTTAGAACGTAAATTCAGCTGTTTAGCTGATCCACTACAGTATCAGTCACACAGCCTATGCAGCAGAGCAGCTGTGTGTGGTACATCACAGGTGTGGCTCATGGGCTGGACTGGGACCAGGTTTTAATACTTGCAGGATTATTTTTGCCCTATCACTACTGGAATTGTCCCATTAAAAGGCATCGAGTCACAATTCAGTGCTTACACCTCTTGATGTGGCAAGCAGGAAAGGACTGAAACTATACTGCACTTAAAAACTGAACATAATGCGTGTCCTGAAAACCGTTACAAACTCGGGTTTAAGCTATTTTATCCTTCTGTTTTGACTGAAGTGAAAGGCAATTTGTTATAGATTTAAAAGAATTAAGACTTCAATACCTTGAATAGAAGAAAACAGTGAAGTTACTTAATTGCTGTAAAGATCTCCAAACTCTTAACCACAACACATAGTGAAATATATTTAAAAAGAAACAAAAAAGGTAAGACCGTATGTGGACGTGGACCTGTGTGGAGACAGATTTGAAAGGGACAAACACATACAAGTAAAATAAATGCAAATATACTGGAATACCTTTTAAAACTGTTATCTTGTATCCTGTTCATAACAGTATATTTTATGTTATTAAAATGTTAGAGGCTTGATCACCCTCCTGTAGGGTAGAATATATTAATTAAAAGAAAAAGGAATTGGAATAAATACAAATGAAGTAGATACGGAAGTTAAAAATTAGGATGATCTGGTTACATTCAGTATATGCAGTTGGTAACTAATTCTCTACTCAGTTTTTTTAGAAAGAATTCAGACTAACTTGACTGTTTTTAGTTTAACCACTACAGATTTTAAATAATTTTATTTAGATATTAAAATAAAATAACATCACTTATTTTTCCTCAAGATTGACTCCTTCCTAGATTTTTCAATCTGGAAGAGTGCAGAAGAACTTTAAGAACTGATAAATGCGAATGCTGATTTATGAAACAGATCATCTATTATAACAGCTGCATTACTACATATGCTACAGAGCTTTTTGTTGTTAGTTTGTTTTTTTCTAATACAGGTGTTCTGTACACTTGATCTTTACAGTATTTTGCATTTTAAGGAAAACCAAAGGAAATGGATGTTCTCAAACATCTCCATATTTGTGGTAACAAACATAAAATGTGCCATGTGAGTATGTTACATGGATGAAAACACACATGTCTCTTCTCAGCTGATTGTCACTCATGAAAAGGAACACAGATCAGTAGAGGTTAGGAGGATAATATGGTTAACAATCATAATGAGAAAACACAGCAACAAACACACTCTTAACATTTAAAAAATAAATGCAGATGATACTTCTTCCTCTCTGTAATGTTCTGAGACTCTGTCCAGATAACAACCGAGTGGATTATTAAAGTAGTACTTAGTCTCCTTTATGTAATGCACGAAGCTATTTTGGTTACAAATCTTCAAACAGATTTCTTGTAAGGAATTGAAAAATGTAGGGAACAAAAATAAAAATTAATAGGCAAAAATTATCTCTTATTGTAACATTTGTAGAAAAAAAAAAGCCCAGGAGAAGGTGTTTAGAGAAAGATGTAACACAGAAGAGTTTCATACTTGCATGTGTGTAAAAATAGAGCGAATAATATCAGGTGCTGTTTCTTTGCAGAAGGTGCTTAGTGACTGTTGTCTTTATGTTGTAGGTGAGATCCTTACAAGTGCCACTTAAAACTCAGAACCCACATGAACGAGAAGTTGCTGGAATTTGTAGAACTTGGACATTTGCCTTTCAGGCACTGGGCATTTCTGTCCGAAGGAGTTAGAGGTTATTACCAAACCATTCCAAAGCTCCAAGCCAGGTCAGTTATGCAGTTACACATCACAGTGTACCTTCGATTACTGGATGAAGTAAGAGGGATTTTCTGGCCAGGAGGGATGAAAATGGCCTCCCTCTGACTTGTACCTGCTCCAAACCTCTCAGAGCCCTTGGAGGCCACTGGCTTAGCACTGTCAGTGTTGGCATCCATGGTGCCTGATTTAGGAGGATGCCAAGTACTGGAGGTCACATACTGTGGCGCATGCGCAGTAGCCATAGGCCTGGGTAACAAAGATTACAAAGGGATTGTAAATTAGGTATTTATTACCATGTCACCCATTTCCTCGTTAACATCAGGTTCTTAAGGAGAGACAGAATTCCAGGCATAGAAGTAGCTGGTTGTTTTATTAAAAAAAACGGCATTCTACTTTTTAGTTTTCAGAGATACATGTGCTTACTGTCTGCCATACAAAATAAAGCAGCATTGTAGAATGCTGATACCTGGCCCTCACAGACAGCAGTTATTTATATGCAGTAAAGCCTTCAGAGAAGAAAAGAACGTGCTGAACCTCACAACTGAAAAATCAAGTTAACTCTCAGTTTAATAATGAAGACTATTCATCTGTCTTTCCTTTTTTCCTCAAAAAAAATATTTATTTCTGTAAATACTCAGTGTCTTCTTCGTGTATCCCCAAATTCCTTTTCCTATAGGAGATAACCATGCTATTGCAGATGAGGCCAGGACAAATCATAGAATGGTTTGGGTTAGAAGGGACCTTAAAGGCCTTCCAGTTCCAACCCCTGGAACTGGCAGGGACACCTCTCACTGGATCAGGCTGCTGATAAACTAAGAAACTATCAAGACTATCACCACTTAAGATCAGAAAAGGGTTTAATAATTCAAAAAGGAACCTTGTGTTAAATCTGGAAACCATATTGCTAGGAGTATCAAAATAAGACACATAGAGCTGTGATGACAGTGGTGGTGGAGAGAAGCTGTAGTATAACAAACCATGCAACATTAAGGCAATATGGTATGACACTAGCACCAGGCATAAAGCAGTAATTGTTCCTGGTATAATATAATAAAACAATTTTAAAAAAAGATATTTCAATGGAGCAGCTGCACAGTCCTGTAGATGATTTCACACGAATAAAACTGCTCATGAAATGCTAATGTGTGTTACTTGTTTTTTCAATTTAATTTAAATATACAGCTGCTATATTGCAGTCAAGGCATTTACGTCATTCTTTTTGACATAATTAACTTAAAAACAAAAATTTTCCCTACTGTACCAAGTTCCATTTGTTCTTGCCTCATTAGTAATGATAATGCTTGCGCTTGGATTTTAACTCTGTGCAACCCTTGTTCTTTGTACTGTGAGCAGCCTTATGAAAAAACAAAAATAAAAAGTGGTTGCACACTGCTTAGGCAGGAATCAACAAGACAGAGGACAGCAGCGAGACCGAGCTCTTTTCATGACAAACTAGTAAGAGGCATTTTTTTCGCTCCAATTAAACCATTGGTCAGAGTTACTGAGGAAGTACCTGTGTTTCATTACTTGCATGTTTTAATATACGAACTACAAGAAAACAATAATTTTTTTATATGTAAGTGCAAAATGTGCTGAGATTCTTTGGGAGAAAACTTCTGAGATTAAAGAACTTACAAAGATACTATCCCATCGAGGATCGATCAAGATATTCAAGAACATGGTATATAAGTGTTCTTAAAATAAAAAAAAATAAAAATTTATTTATATTTTAAAAACACCTTGAACAATCTTGACAAAGTTTAAAATGGAATTGTTCTTAAAACTCAATCGCAAACTGATAATGCTTTGTTTTAAGAACATTTGATAAAAGCTTCTTATTTTTCAGGTTTATAAGTTCTGACAGACATGATCCTTGCCAGTCCCACCACAGAGCTTTTTGAAGTCTACATTAGAAAAAAACGCCTAACAAACCCACTTAGCTGAAACCTCTACATTCATCATCTGCTCAAACAGTGTACAAATTTTGTGGCTTTGAGGCAAGAATAATATGGGAAAAGTGAACTCTGAGTAGGAGGTAAGACAAACACATAGAGCAAACATTACCTGTTTTCTGATGCTGCAGCAACATTTTCCTTGTCTCTGTGAAAGGAGGGGATACAGTATGAATAAAATAAATGCAATTGCCAGTGATGGCAGAAAAAAAACCCAAACCAAACCAGAAAAAGCAAGGACAAAGAAGATGGGTTGGGGAGAAATGTTTGGTTGCAAAAAGCATCCTAGAGTGGTTGCTCATAAATATAGTTGTGAGAAACCTCTTCAGCTCTCCCAAGTGACACCCACTAAACATATAAGTTTACTGTATGCTGCTTCTCAGTTGCAAACGACTTTGTTTCAATGTTGAAGTAAAATGAAAAAAAATTAAAAGTTACAAATTAGACATTGTATGTACGTACGTATATAATTTCAGGCATAGTTTTAGCTTTAGTAAGTTCCTCCTTAAAAGAGTTAAGACTATTCCAGCAGAACGTATTCTGATGCCAACTACAAGTGGTAAAAAAAAAAAAATCAGATTTGGGTGGTCCTCAAGTATCAATATTTTGAAGTGATGAGCAGCAAAATGGTGAACAAAGACTCATCAAGATAGATTCTATATGTCTGGCATCCCTTACAAATTCTCTGTCCTACCTAAGTAGGTACTAGTTTTCTCTGTCTAAGTCTGATTAGAATTCTGCAAGTGAAATCACTCCTTCACTGAGGTGAGGAGTAACTCGGCCTCAACTTCAGTGATAAAGAATTAGGCAGTTATTCTGTAAATACACATACATGCTTAAAAAAATAACTGATCCATTTAAGTGCAAGCAATTGTGTACCTGTAATAAGTTAAGATATAGGTATTTTCATAATACCCTGCCCCTGATGGTGTTCAAGGCCAGGCTGGATGAAGCTTGGAGCAACCTGAGTAAATGGAACATGTCCCTGCCGTGGCAGAAGGTTGGAACTGGATGAACTTTAAGGTCTCTGCCAACCTAAACCATTCCATGATTCCATAAAGGATATAATCCTTTAGACTTAGACTCCTAAATTTGAAATACAATAAAGTCATTGAGATAGTCTTGATATTTAGCAATTTAGTGGGTGGTTATATCCTTTCCTATTGAAGGAATTTTGCTGGAATTACAACACGTTTAATGTCGAAATATGCCAAATAAGAACTTTTTTCTTAACTGGGATCTAAAACTTTTTACCCAACTGAACCTTCTTTCTGAAGAAGTTCCTTTGAAAAAAAGGAATACATGTATTTACCTATGTGGATTTGTTGGGCTCCAGTCATTATCTCGTGTTATATTAGAGTGGCTAATCTTAATTTTCCACATTATTGGTATTATTTCATATATTTCTCTGTTTATGTATGTACACATAGGTACAGATATACAGTCACATACTCTTTCCTTAGTTTAGCTCCTGTAAAATTACAAAAAAACAGTCTAGTTTACATCAGCAAAAGTTTGGACAAAGGTGTTCTCTAGCAATTGTTAAAACATCTAACTAAAATGTAACCCCAAAAATACATGAATTGAATTTCAAATTCATGTTTGATTTTTCAAATGCAGAAGTAGATCTCAAATGATCCTCAGATGTGGCTGCCTGACTTTTATTATGGTCAGAATGGAAGAACCTCTCTTGAAAGGAAATAGCCCAATAACCACTCTAAAGCAATGAGAAACCAAACACTATATTGATGGTAATCAAGCCATAAGTTCACTGGAATGTCAGGTATAGGAAAGCCACGATGAAACCAAGTAGAGGAGGATGGATTAGAAGCTGTGCCTGTGTGCGGGGGCAGTGTTAGTACACCAAGAGCCATAATCATGCGAAAATGTTAAATGCTGTCACAGCCTGAAAGGAATAAAGCATTGTTTATTGCCAGTGTTACCAAGTACTCTATGAGAAATTATAGTCAAGACCACAAGCAGGCAGCCAGGTCACGCAGAAGCAGCGCTAGGCCTCTGTTGTTACTATTAATCTGATCCAAACTTTTCTGTCCCACTTGTGGTGGCTCTACTGAAGAATACTGAAAAACCTCACTTGGCTTTGAGATCAGGATTTCACAAAAGCTTTTCCCATAAGTGTACAAGTACAGGATAATGTTGAGTGATGATGGCAGGGGAGTTGTGATGGTTAAAAGAGAGAGAGAAGTATAGTAAAAATACTTCCACAGAATAAAGCAAAGGAAAAGGCAGAAAGTAAAGGGAAAGACGAGTTCAAAGGCATACAATACTGCTCCCCAGTTTTGATTCCAAGAATTCTTTCTCTTACAAGTCAACAGGAATAATTCCCGTTTGGCTAATAGCAAGAAAGGCTCAAGATTAGCTCTATCTCTTATTGGCAATACTTGCATTTGGAGGAACAGACTATTGGGTTCCCAGCCTTTACAATCAAATACTTTTTTGGCTGACTAAATATAGAATTAATGTTAATTCCAAGTCAAATACATACCTGGGGCAGGCTCAGTGAAGCCAATATTTGCGTAATATAAAAGAACTTGGCTCAGAATATTATCAGCAGTTTATATCTCAGTGGCTACACAGGCTGCTGAGATAACTGACAGTAGCGGATAGTAGTTTTGAGCTTTCTGGGCAAGATTTAATATTAATTTCTTCATGTCTGCAGCCCTTTCAGTCCCCAGCTGAAATGGCTTTTGAGAAGGGCCTTAGTCAACAACTGGTCCAAGAGAGCAGTGCAACTCCCACAGATTTTATTAAATATTAGACACATATCTCAAACAAGATTTATTTATGCAATATACTGTCTTCTCTACTACACAGTATATTATACAACCTAAATTATTAAATGTGTCCTTACAGAAACACGCTACACTATATGGTCATAAAGCCCAAGTAAATGAAATTATAGGAAGAGTGTCTTTCCTTCCCACACAGTAGCAAGAACTGTAATACTTGGAGTAATTAAATGTAAAATTCATTTGCAAGCCAAGCTTGTGTCTGCTACTGGATCCTAAAAAGAGCCTGAAGGAATTTCAGAGAGTTTCCAGTACAAGGGGCTCTTGAATCTGAACTGTATGTAGCGGTGATTGGAACGTTTTCCCATTCCACTTTATTTTTGGAAACCAAATATAAAAGATTCCCAAACAAACACGTACATGTAACAGGTGACCTGAGATGTGGAGCTTGTGCACCTTCCAGCTACCTTCTCCTTAGGGAATAACAGAGCTAGACTCTCTCTCTCTTCAATACTCTGTTCTACTAAAAGGTTGTAGAGACAGAACCATTTGATCTGTAATGAAGATCTGATGACATAAAGAACGGGAGGCATCCATACAGTCCTTCAATTCCTCTGTCTTTCAGTACTAAAGCAATAAGGGAACATTATAATTGTGAGTTTTTTCTCCGTTTTCTCGTGGAGCAAGACTATTTTTCTCATTTTACAAACGAGGAACTAAAATTAATAGAATTGCTTATGGTCAAAAAAGAAGGTCCATAGCAGGGCAAAGAACTGAAATAAGCTCTCCTGAATCCCAACTGAGTATTTAAAATATCAGCTCACCCTCTTCAGTAAGAGATTGTGGATTGTTTTATAGATATCACTATTCTGTTTATCAGTATTTTCCTGTATTGATCACCCAATAGTCTTCTTTAGAACCTGATAGATATACACTGGCCTTTTTTTCAAAGGGGAAATAAAGACTTGCAGATTATTAGAGTCTATATTTATTAAAATTAAAAAGCCTGGGTTTTTTAATAGCATGTTGTGGATTTGCAGAATTTATCCTTGTTAGACTTGTAATAGCTGTCATACTAACGTACTTATATTTACATAAACATATTTCCCAAGAAATAAAATTTCCTTTTAAGAAGCAGAAGTCACAAAATACTTTTAAAAAAATTCTTATTGAGTGTCTGAGAGTAAAGTTGTGTCCAAGCTTTCACATAAATGCCTTCTAAACATTTTTGTCTCAAATGCATGAGATACTGACACTGTTGGAGACTGGACTCTGAGCTGGATTCTCTGCTGTGTTGATCCACTGAGCCTATTTCTACCTTTCTGTGGTTGCAGCTGAGAATTTTTCTATGGTCAGATGAATATAAAACTATTGAGATTGTTTATCTTTTTTTGCCCCCAAGCTATATATATATTTTTTTTTTTTATCTTAAAAAGACACTACAAGACATACACAGAAATCATAGGCAGTTAACTGGAGAGGACAGAAGACAACTATCATGCTGTTTTAGTCAAAACTTTAGTTTGGGATCAGGAAAAACGGGAGAAGAGCTAGATATCTCTCTTTTTCAGCCACTGTCGTTAAGAATGTGAGCAGCCCACGCTGAAATGATTGCAGTATGTCGTACTAGTGTGTCTGCTTTCCAAAACAGGGAAATACATTTCTCCCAGAAGGTGTCCTGGTTTTTGCAGACAGCGCCACAGAATAAGAAAAGCATTATCATATATTCAGTGAAAGAACAAAACCAACCAGCAACTCATTCTCAACAGGTAGAGAACTCAATCAAAGCAGCTCACTAAAGTCAAAGCAAATACTTTCTATGGATGCGTTTTAGTGGCATCTACTGGTAATGCTGTTACATTTAGCACTCAAATAACAAATGCAGCTGGAAATACAGCAGCATTAGTGTTGGTGAAAGTTAACTCTTTACCAAGATTTATGTAGTGATATTTGCCATGCAATATATATTCCAGTTTATCTTACTAGTAAATGCACCACTTTAATAAGAACAAAGACCACATAATTCTGAGTGTGTTTAACAATTTGAGCTGGGAGATATTTCAGATAATTATTCCCTATCTTGGCCTTCAGCGTGCAACTGGATTTAACTGAATGGATCCCTCTAGCTTCTTATAGCTGTGCTGGCGCAGTGCAGGTACCCTGAGCACAGGATCAGGGCTTCCAGCTTGTATCTGTGACCATTCTAGATACAGCCAATGCGCGACAAGCTGAGTTATTGTACACCAGGAAATTCCCTTTTCACTGAAGCGTTCTTTCATATCATGACTTCACTTTTCCCTGGGAAGCTGGTAGAAGAACCAGAACCCACAGGTCTCAATTTCAGCTGAGAATTCTTTAGAGCTACTTTTTAATTAGTGTGCACTGATAAGAAAATTCATACTTTCTCTACATGTTAGTACCCAAAGTTTGAAGTTGCATCTGAAATGGAGTGATGCATCTTTTCTATTCAGTTTCTGAACCAAATAAGTAACTGGAATGAATTAGAGCAATTGTCCGTCTTTCAGAATGTGGATTACATTTTATTTCATAAAGGCTCCTAAGGATTTTCTTACTTTCCCTCCTGCTTATTTGTAATCAGATAACGTTCTGAGTCAACTACAGCAAAAGCTTACATGGAAATGAACTACAAGGAAGTTATTAGTATTTAGGGTAATTTTGCTGACATTAATGTAATTTAGAAGCAGAATGAAAGGAAGCCGTGCCAGTGCTATGCTATCAGCTGGTTCTCCAGCTCACCCTAAACAAAGCTCTGTGAACCAGTCTGATGATATTCAGAACACAATCGAGTAGGTCTGGGCCAGACATGCTCGTTGGAAAGCCTGCTCCATGCAACAACTGCCTCTTCTTTGTGGGGCTGAAGGCAATGGTAGGGAGTAGCCAGAGAGGAAGGTAGCATTAGGCACTGGTTACCCATCTACATGAGTGCAAGAATGCATATGAGAATCTTAAAGGTCGCACAATAGGGATGAAAGTGATGTTAATTTCTGCCCATGCGAAAACTAAGTGCTAGATGGGAACATGCATAAGACTGAGATGGTAAAGATGAGACGTTAAATACGGGTCAGTACACACAGCCACACTCAGAATTGACTCTGGAGCTTTAACAAGCTCTGTTAGCTTATGCACTACTTTCTCTGTGAACTATTTTGAGAAAAGCTTAGTGGTATTTGCTAATTTCATTTGGAGGCCTTGCTCTTTCAATTTTAAGTGAGTGCATTCAAGTTGATACACCATGCCTTACAGCCACCATCTTTGATCAATTGGTTCTACAAAGATCTGACTTGAAAAGAAGAAATTAATGATCTCTAAATTATTTTTTTTTTCACAGAACTTCCAGGAGTATTTTGGAGAAGACAAATATCATATTTGATCAATTCTCCATTCGTATTTCAATCAGAATTCCATAGAGATTGAGTTACTTCACTCCTACGTTTTATGTCACTATTTAGGTGCTAAAAGGTAAGTGGGGATCAGAATATATTGAACAGATGTGCTTATTATCCTTTATTGCAGTTATGTTCCTTAAATGAAAGGGCTACCCTATAGGAGTCTGCTTTATTCATGGGCTGTTGTGGAAAAATAAGATACCTTTCAAAAGTATTTAGCCAATCCAATTAGTGATTAGATAGGAAGTTTTTGGCAATTGGGCAGGTCATCATCGCTCGTTTCTGGAAAATGAAGTATGAGGATTGAGCTGTCTTGTCTTATCTTGGTGTTGTCAGATGGCTTTGGTAAGCAGTGATAGAACAAAGAAAGCTATTATGCTTGAGAGTAAGTTTTAGTCAATTCATTTTTTTGTGTATATTGCAGAAAGCTGTTGATTAAAGGCTAACTGATTAAAGAAAGGAATTATCTGGTGCTACCATGGACCACACCGGGACTCTATCTTTTTAACTTTGCGAACTAAAACTTGTGCAAGTATTGATGCATTTTCTGATAGTCCCAGTCACCAAAACTCACAAAGAAGCCACAAAATCAACTTAGTCCCTGTGAGAACCTGAGTGCATAAGTGGAAAAAATGGTGTCCCCTCATCTGCCCCTGAGGGTGGCTCCAGAGAGCTCTGGAATACACAAGTGCTAGCCTTTTCAAAAGTGATAAAGTCGTCCCTAAAATACTTGTTCCTTGTTACTCCACTCAGTTGTGCTTAACAAGAGAGAAACCACAACGAAAAGTATGCTTCCTCTATATTTATTACATAGCAGAAACTTACTGTCCTTCCCATGCAGGCAGGCGTCAAAAAAGGAAGCAAGGGAAAGAGCCAAAGAACCTTCCTCCTTTTGCAATTTCTTCATGCATGAAAGGAAGAGAGTTCAAGTTCTCATGCCTGCTTTCCTAAAGCCACACTATAACCACGTTTCATCAGCACACACTTCATGCGGTCAATATTCCTGCAGCAAACTAGGCACTATAGGAGGTGAGGAGGAAGTTATTTGAGTAGAAGGCAAGGCAGCAGTATTCAGGGAACAGGTTAGTTTAGATCAAACGGTCTTATATCACAGCAGAAAATGAGCATTTCCCTGTGTCATAACCAGACAAGCAGATTTACCTGGAAGGCCTTTTGGTTTTGATTTCTTACTGGCATCAGCTTTGCTGTATCTTCATTAAATGCTTATAGCCCTATGCTTTACTGGCAACATTGGGGAGGGCACGGGTTAATATCACTATCAGCATCCTGCATTTACTTTATTTTTGGCATAGAGGCTATTTAGAAGACAGTATTGTCACCAACTATAGTCCTCTGCTCAGCAGAACAGTCAGAGCAAAATACATTCAGTATGGGACAGATATACTCCTTATCACTAGTCTTACACTAAAGTATTACAGGACTCATTGAGTCTCCAATCAACAAGCTATTATAAGCCTCACTGTTATTAACCAAGACTAAATTTCCTAGGCAAAACAGCAGACTTCTGAAAATGGGCAAGAAGCCCTGCAAGATGGGGTTGGTCAATCAGCAGCAACATACAGTGAGATATGCCTGGATATATTAAAAACAGAGCATAACCAGGCCAGAGGAGCTTTTGCTAGGACAAAGCAAGTGGTTTCCAAAAGCTATCTTATCAGGCCTAAGTCTGTTACAGTCTGTAGCAATGAGATGTAGTAGAATGACAAATCCAATTCAATTCCTCCACCTTACAGGAAAAGTCTGTCTCCTACTCAGGAGGAAAAACCAAGGCCTCTTGAGAGTTATATAAAGAAAGATCTGTAACATTCATTTTCTGGGCTTAAAAATTGCCATGACAACAGAAAGGCAGATTTTGAGGAGTAAGAGTCAAGGAGTTACTAGTCTAGATATAAGTAAGAAACTTGATAGAAAGATTTAATTGACAGTTTGGTAAACAAAGCCCATCACTGAGTGGTTTTTTGAGAGGGACAGGACTAAGCAGTAGAAAAATGCAGTAGTAAAACCCTTTGCCTTATTGACAGCAGCTTCAGAAAACGTTATCAATGCAAAAGTTCCACAAGTTACCAACTACTGAAGATTTTTTCTATATTTTTTTTCTGTAATTATATAAAGACTTTAAACGCTACAAGCTTCGAGAGTGTTTAGATTCCATTTTGTATCCTCCAGGAAGAAGGATTACAGCTATTTTTCTATCCAATTACATGGTTTACATGCAAGGAATTTTTATCATTAAATCCACTGAAGCAGAGCTAAGGAGAAGGGGGTCCTTAATTACATCTGCATTACTTTCATATCTGAATAAACTACGCTTTTCTGATTATTAAAAAATATCTTTAAAAATAACATTAAGCATAAACGTTGAGATACAACCTAGACATTTTCTTTTCCATTATTGTACATGCACAAGGACTGTTTGAAACAAATAGTATCTATATTATATTCATAAAACATCGAGGATACACAATTCCTAAGTTAGTGAAAATGCTGCATTATTACATATGCAGAAAACTTGGTTGAAAATTAGGACTGGAAGATTTTTTTTACTTGGGTACATTTGATGCTTATGAAAACTCTTAATTACCTAGTGACATTTTAAATTCTATCAAAATTTCCTATATATAAATAAAATTCACCTACTCGGAATCAAAGTTTGATCTTAGCAACATTTGGGAGTAGTTAAAATGTTGCTCTTATTTCATGCAGTTATGCTGGTTTTCTGCAGGCACTGATAAGATGCTACAATCAGAATCTGTGTTCCCTCAAGGAAAATATAAATGAATGTTGTGTATTGAGTGGCATGCTTATGAACTGCAATAAGACAGGAGAAGTGCATTTTAAGAGGAACTAGTGCTCATGTACTCTTAATTAATACTAAAAGACTTTTTGTTTGAATTATGATAGTTAGATTTCTTTTCCTTTAAGCACTCCAGTATTTGGTTGATCCAAAAATAATCCCCCATTAATGGTAGCTTTTCCTTCATTCTATGGCACAGAAAAACAATGGGAGTTTGAATGAACTTTGTTCTTGCATGGACAGCTGATACAAATTCCGTATGTTTGGAAGCAGCAAGAGTTTCAATCTTTGATCAGAATCGCTGCTACCAGATACAGGTACCCAATTTGCAGTTTAGAGGTGAATAATAAAAAAAGAAAAAACAAACCCCACATTCTAGAGGGCTGCAGCAGAGTCAGCCTTCCATCAAGAGGCCAGTGTTTTACGACCAGAAACTTGTGCATCAGTCAACGCTAAGACTCCTAACACAGGTTTGTGCAGGCCAACATCAACTGGTTCTATGGAATCCACAGTTCAATTTAGTCATAATTTTTGTTTCATTTAATGGTCAGAGCATAAACTGGAAAGGGAAGTGACTGTTCTTGGTGTCCATCAAACAAATATTTGTGGGACTTTGGTATAGGTTTGCTGTATCTCGACTGGGATGGCTTAAAAGCAAAGCATTGGTGTAATGCCGAAACAAAAAGATCCCACTCTAATCACCAGCAACGTTCCAGGTGCCTTTGCTATGAGCATCAATTAACACATTACCAGAGACAGCACATTATGCAAATGGAAGTGATAAACAATAATATCAATAGGCTGTCATCTAACATTATTAATGATGCTTTGTTTTCACCTAATACAATATTCTTTAATTTCTGTTGTTATTCTTTCAACTGCTTTGTCAGGCTTACTCTAATTCAGAGAACTTAAAGGTCAGCAAGAATTACAGGTAATGGGGGAAAGCTTTTTGACTGATTTTTTTATTGTGGAAAGAAAAGTTCTTTCAATAATCACTTGAAGCAGCTATTGTTTTAAAGCAGAGTAAAGGACTGTGTAAAACAGGCACATATTTTTTAGTTTTAAAAGCTTTTATTTCAGATAAAGCATACTGCTATATACAGAAAAAATGTAATGCAAAAGCAATACAGAATGGGCAACATTTTCCTTAAAACTTTGAAGATGCTTTTCAAACCTCAGTGCACCAGCAGCACTATGTATTCTTCTCATTCCTAAATCACTTCTAGCAAAAGGCCATTCCCTCCCAGATCCTGAGCAGCCCCAGCTATCTCTAGCTTCCTTATAATGACAAGTTCAGGTTTCCAACGGAAAACTTACAGCAATGGTTTCAGCAAATGACTTCTACCAGTAAAATATATTGAAGAAATACAACTACACAGTGCTAATATCTCATTTCGAACAGCATCATTCAACTATGCAACCTAAGGATGTTGTACATTTACCAAAGTCTATAACAGGCTCAGTCTGTTTTCCTTTTCATCTTTCTTTCTCCTCTATAATTATCTTTACAGCAATAAAACTCAGTAAAAGTCTCATTCATCTTCCTCCTAAAGAAGTGCTGTCAATAACTTCCCTCTTATTTTCTTCTAGAGCCAAAGTCGAGTGTACAATAATGATATTTTCCTGTATACTGAAGTTACATCTGAAACAGTAAAGGACAAAGCTAATCTACTCTATAATGAAGAACTCGAACCAGGTTATATCACTATTTTTACTGTTGGTGGCAGTGAGTGGATACCATGCTAACAACAGAAATCTGCAGAAGGCAGGTGCTCAGAGAAAGCCCTAGCGGTAAGTCTTTCCTGTGTGTGTGATGCTCTTAGGATCTAACTCAGGACAGCAGTTAACTTTTTACTGTAATTCTCTGTCTCATGTATTTGCCTGCTGAATGTGGGCTTTTAACTTTTAACATTAAGGAGTTGCGCTGAAAGGCCATGATGCCAGTTGCGCAATTTGGCAAAGCGTGGGCTGTTACGTTCCGTTTCAAACCTTTCCCTGTGGCATGAAGAAAGAGAGAGAGAAAGACAGAGACAGAGAGAGAGACACACACAGAGAAGAAAGAAAGGAGGGAGAAAGAAAGGGGTTAGGGACCATGGCTACCACTCCCCTGCCTTATAACTAGGGCAGTGGCAATTTATTTGGATTTATCTCAGCTTTTAAATCAGCGCAAAGAAGACTGGGTGATCTCTTTTGGGCCAGGTATGAAAGGGTTTGCAGTTGGTCATTTCTGAGAAGTAATGACTTCATATTCTATGACTTGTGCTTGGTATTACAGGGCTGCTTTTGCTAGAGATGCAGTATAATCCTACTGTTTTCCTTTTCATGCCAGCAGATTCTCTCAGCTTTTGCCTCCCTGCCTCTCAACTGAGCAGTCAGTGAAAGCTAACTCCATACAAGAGCAAAATTAACGCAAGTATTTTTCATTCTGTAATCCTAGGTCAGCTTATGTATATATATCTATATCGTGTTGTCCTTCCTGTAAGGACTGTCAGTCACAGATCTCAACACTACTTTTCCACAGCTTTTGTCAGTGTAAGCGAGTGTAAGTGTTGATATTTGCATAAATCTTTCTGGTCATTTGTGTCAAAACGCAGAATAACATGGGATTTTCAAAGCATGGCCCTATGAAGGCCACCTCCTGCCAACATGCCCTTTGGTTACCTCTGACTGCAGTCCAAGGTGCTCGAGCAAGTTGTCAGCAATATTCAGCACCTCTCAGGAGTTAATCGCGTCTAGATATTCTCTAGTTTAAATTTGGGGTTTGTAAAGAAAAAGGGGAAGGAGGAGGATGTGGGATGAGAGCACAGTCACAGAGAAGTACATCAAACATAATGGAAAATAAAATATTCTTGTTATGTGCAAAATGTATTTGATTCATTACAAACAAGGTAGTTTTCCTCTCATTATTTAGACCCAAAATGCAAGACAGTTGTGTTAACACAGCAGAACTTGAGCGTGAAACCAGCCAAACAGAAAGGAACAGACTGGGCTGGTTTCACTCCTGAGGCTGAAGAAAGCACAAAACAATAAACAGAGTAAAAGCTAACAAATCCACTGATATTTCTAAGTCTTCTGTTCCTAATAACACAGTTATACAATTAACACTTTTAAAGGAGTCTTGATGTATGAATTCTCAAACTCTCTCCTATGCCTTTAAGTAAAGCTGAAATATTTTTTCAAGTTACAGTGGAGCACGCTGGCGACAGCGGGCTTAGATCAAATGTAAGAATTCCCTTACTGCTTTAAAGATACACTCCTCCATTCAAGGAAAACGTACTCACAAACATCTGTTTGGCTTGAAATGGATACCATCCTTCCGGAAATTATTCCATAACAATCATTACAACAGCAGTGGAAAGTTTTCATAGTAACTTTAAATCTTATGTGTGCCTTCAAAAGAGCAGCAGCATGAGCAAAGGACGGTCATGCAATGTGCTCATTAATGTGACCTGAAAGGAATATTTTACCACCTGAAAATACCCAAGCTTTATGGGCTCTGTTCAGAACATATGCTATGAAGTTAGAAACAGCAATCTAGAAGTGACTACTATGTAAAACAGTTCTGCCAAAAATAAGCTATATACTTTGTTGGGGTTTTTTCCCCCATCATTTTTTTTTTTTTACCCCAAGTAAGTGTTTGGAAGGAACCTGAACACCATTTTGTGCACTTCTTGCTGACTGCACCTTAGACCTGACACAAAGAGACAAGGGGAAGCAATAGAGAGAGATCACTCATGGTGGGCCCTGAGACCAAAATCCCCCACTCTGAAGTCTCTAGCAGTTTTGGAACAAGAAGGATTTTTCCAAAATGCCAGCACAGCAGGGGATTAATGTAATACTGAATCTGGCAAGATAGATTGCACAGTTCCATGGAAACCTTTTGCTTTCAGGAGCCCAGGAAGCCTTCCAGGTGGTCCCAAACTGCAGGAATGGAGAAAGATGTGGCTGTCTGGAGTTTTTACTCTGTTATTGTGCTGGAAGAGGGGTATTAAAACATGGATTCCATGCATCTGACACAGGTCCTTCTGTTTTTTACGTGATCCAAAGTGGCAGGGGCCTTGCTAAAAGATTAAACAGAAGTGGTCCAATAGGCCCAAAAGAGAAGCATATGATGGATGTGTGCGTAACCAGGGCTGCTGCAATCAGATCTGCAATGTTTGAGGTAGCTACCAGGCCACCCAGGCGGGGCAAGCATTATCAGTTAGTCCAGAAAGAGACCCCGTTTCATCTTACACCAATTGCACTGCACCCGTATAACTACCTGGCACTTACTCCCTTCAGCCTCTGCTGCCAGTGAATGGCCTTCAACAGGTAACACAGCTCATAACCATAACTGTCCTCGTGGAAAAGAAGGGCAAGAGTGATACCTCAAAACTGCAGAAAGATGTGAAAGGCACTGTGGATGTGGTCACGTACCTGAAGTTACACTGAACAAAACATGCAATGGCCATATGATGGCGTGTTCCTAGATAACACAGTATCAGCTATGTTGAAAACAGCCAGGTTTCCAGTATCTAGCATTTTCCACAGACCACAGCTAGAAGGATTATTTCTTTAAAACAACATATTACTCTCTGATGTGTATGGGTAATTGTTAAGCTCAGCATGATGCTTTAAATCACATCATAATAAGGATTTGGATGTGTGCTATTACACCAAAACAGATAATGCACAATACTCCTAATAAGAATCAGGCTTGCACATTTGAGGGAAGAAATAAACCCATGAAGGATATAATGTCAAGCCTGATGCTTGGGCACCTTGCCATGAACCTAGGTGAACTGCAGTGGAAGGCTTATAGCAAACATGAACTGAAAGTACACCCACTGTATTTTCACAAGTAAGACAACACACATCTTTCTCACTGATTCAACATTTGTTACTCGCACTGTGATCAAAAGCTCAAAGCCTTTGTAGAAGCCACACGACAGTAAAAAGGAAAAAAAAAAAAGAAAAAGGAGGGAAAATCGATCGAGAATCAAACACATCATAAACGCAGCCAGTGGCTTCAAGTAGGTAATGTGATTCAGGGATCTGAAGTATGCAAACAGAAAATCAGGCCTGCATGCAGGATGCTCTGACTCAACTGCAGTTTTTAAGCTCAACATAAGAATCTCTAATAAATCTATATCCTAGCTGTGTAGGACAGCATAGTGTGATGATAAGTCTTTATTTCCTTATTGTAGCTCTGAACATATCCACTTCTTCAGTGTTTTTGGTAGATGATATGAAACAAACACGTTTATGCACTAGCAAAAGCAGTCCTGTGCTTCCCTATTCCACAAATTTGGGTTGTATTTATTCCAAACAAAAATCATAAGCAAATCATTATGGATACGGATGGAAACAACTCATTTACTGTATGATTTTAGGAGAATCATATGTCAATCACAAGGTCATCCAAATAAATTGCTCACCAGTTCCAGTGCTATCACAACATTATATATAATTTTCTTCCAGTTACACATCAAGTAGTTACCCAGGTCTCGGTTTTTGGAACTCATTGCATTCACACACCCAGTAAAGCATACAGAGCTGCATGTGCAGAGAGCTTTCAGATTCGAACACACACTACTCGAGGAATTTTGCACTGTCTTCCCTAAAAACATGCTAATTTGTTATCCTTTTCATTCAAACGCCTCTCACTGGTAGCATTTCCATTTTAGTGATTTTTAAGTAAATGTATTAGAATATTTCAAGACAAAAAAATATCAATGCTGTTTTAAAACATTATTTGGTTATCAGTGAGGAGAAAACTATTTTTCAAAGGAAGTTGCCTACCTTGACCTCCTCAGGGCTTCTTCATCTGGGTCTTGCACTACAGTCAAAAAAAAAATGTTTCAGTTAAAAAACAAAAGGAATCAGCTCTATGATGAAACTACAAGTCCTTTAGAAACGTATCAAAAGCCCATCTAAAGATGCATTCATGCTGACTTTGTAGTCATGGATTTTGTACAAACAGCATGAAGAGGAGCCGTTCCCTAGAGCTAGGAAGAAGAATGTTAGTAGGAAAGCAGCTATTTCAACTACTTTCTCCTTCATTTATCAGCAGTCTTTCACAGCTGTAGGCAATGATTCTACAAGGAGGGCCTGCTGCTTTTGTAGGAAACCACAAGAGGCGGCAGCAGCAGATTCATATGAGGGGGAATGCTAAGTATCTCACTGATGTGGGAAAGGTCCTTGAGCCTCCTTCTCTCTAGATCAGAAACAAGCTCTGAGGTTGGTATCAGGTGGTCAGAAAAACAGCAGTAAAGCTGAAGCTCTGATGACATTCAGAGCAGATCTAGGTTTAGATAACAGGGCTGATAGAGAACCAGAGGTTCAATATGAGTGATGATCCATGAGTTTTTTTGAGCATCAGGTGTCACTTCTATAAAAGAAAGTTCCAAAAGACATACGTTGTTTATCTTTTTTTCTAATGAATGGGCAGCTTTGTATGTCGAGGCTGCTGGAAAATGAAAGATGACACTGCAGAGATCTGGTCTGTAAGTAAGAGGAACTATGGGGTCCCAAATGCTCTTTTGCTGTACAGTCTGTTAGACTTTTATGGTGAGGGCCCTGGCAGATCAAAGGATTTTATTCATAAAGCATAAGGTGAGATGGAACACTTTGATTTCCTGGTTCCCTCAAGTTACATCCAGGGTTCTCTGATCTTAGCCCTCACTGACAATGACTACAAGCTGTGAATGAGCCTTCCTTGAGCATCAGTTGCTAATACGGGGGTGACAAAATCAAGGCATGAATCTAAAATTAGGACAAGGGGGATGTTTTGTTATTTGACTTACTGTACTCCGTTCCAGTCATCTGGGCAAGGATGCGGAAAGACTTAGACTGCAGATTGGCAGAACGGCGACTCCAGTCTTCGGTCTCATCTTCAGGCTTGTTCTGAGTTTTAAGCACAGCCTGGTACACCGGAGAGGCACTGTCTACGTGAGGATCTTTAAGAGGAAGGCTACTGCAATTCAGAAAGTGAAACGCTGTGAAACAGCACATGGTAGCTTTCATCCCAACCTCTCTCTCTTGTCGTACAACTCCTCATCCAGAGTAACAGCAACCCAAAACATGGCCTTGAAAATATCACTTCAAAAAAAAATACACAGATCAATTTTCTGTAAGTTAAGAATGTCATGGCTCATACTGTCTTTGAAACGGTCCGTTATCATTCAAATCTGCATATTCAAACCAGCATGAAAATGCTTGGAAATGTCTTGTTCATGGTTCCTCAGCCAATGCAGCCACAAGCTTATGGTAGTTACAGTGTGGTGATGAAAGAGAGCATGCCAGGCAAAAACATTTAGTTCTCTGAGCATTCTTGTTCCATATTATTTCTTACAAAAATGACTTATGTTGATAGTGCTTTATGTTATGTCTTATTACAGTTTGAGGCTAGTGTATTTTAAGGTTGCAATTAGAAACAAACGCCATATTTCGTTATAAAAAATAATGTGATTGGCTTTTATAGCTTTTTCTAGAGATGATCACTCTTGGCCAAGCTCTAAATTAAATTTCCAGCTGCTGTAATTCTGGATTCATCGTCTACTAAACATGTGAAGTGTAAGAATTCTAGACTTGTACTCAAGACTTGCACACATACTTTGTATCTGAAATCTTTAACAGCAGATTGTATCTTGGAGTCTTACGACATCTCTAGTCACCTTGCAAAGTGATATATCCAGAAAGAAACTTCCAATTTTTGCATACCTAAAGTCAAAACTATGAAGCTCTGTAGCACAAGTGAGGTAACCTTTCTTTGATTTATGATGCAAGCCTGAAACAGACTTAGTAACTTAATAGCTTTTTTTTTCCTTCCTGCAAAAATAACTGCTGCACGGCATACAGTTAAAATTAAATATTAACAGAGCTGCAGAAATATACGCTGAGGGCATGATGTGTGCTTGGAGTAACTTGGCTCCATGACTTCTCTAAATACAAGGTCTATTTTTGAAGCAAGTGATTTATTGTAACAGCTTTAACATGCTATTCCATATAGAGCTTAGCAAGCAGCATGCTCAACTTCATGAAAACTGAGAAATGGCTCTGGTAAAAGTTAAGGGCCATTTGGTCCAGCTAAATCACTGCTATAAAGTTCCAGGAGCAGCCACCTGCTATAAAACTTGCTTCATTGGTTGAGGCTCAAAGTTAGTGTTCTCTAAGATATCACTGTACGGAGAAAGCCTACAGAGAAGTTGGAGGTGTGATTTGAAAGCCCGAGGAATCATGAAAAAGCCAAGCAGCATGTCTGGTATCCTACACAGGGCAAGAACATAGAGTGTAATAAAAAATACTACCAGGTAGTCCCTTAAATGTATTTTCCAGCTGACACCCTCCATTTCTTCAGCACTGCATAATATACACTGTTCTAATGCATTTGCACCCCAACGTAGCATGGGGGGTGTGCTTCAAGTAAGACTACAAGGGGCTCAGGAACATGATGTGTGCTTATATATGTTAAGGACTCAAACCCAGCCCCTCGGTACTACAACCAATACACAAAAAAGCTGTTTAAATATGTATGTGTAGATATGTCATTACCTCAAAGGCAGTTAAAAAATGTTAGAGACTAAACCACAAATTTCACAGTAGCAATGTGTGGCATTAATATGACATATTAATATCCTTATGGTAGGTGATTAAGGGAGGAAATGGACCTTGGTGAATTAACCTTCCCTAGCAGAGTGAAACACGCTCCTATAAACTGAACTAAATTAATGCAGTACATTGGAATATTTCCAACCCTGTCTTTAACACAACAGGCCTTTTTTCTTTTTTTAAAATCATAATTATATTGTAGATGAGTAACTAGGACATATGAGCCACTCAGCATGGATGTGTAAAATACAGCGCATCGCTGATTATGAGCATTTCATAAACCTAAATGTGATGGTTGATTCTTCCAGACAGCTTAAAGATCCACATAACCATGTTAATGCCTCTGCTGTACCTCTTCTTAATTTAATTTTTTTCCATCTGGGGGTGTACGTGCAGAAATATCGTGCATCTTCAAGCACATTACTTTACACTGATGTTACTGAAAGGAAACTTCCCAAATGAATTTGAGCTTTTGAGGGTTTTTCATATCACAGCCTAAGGTATTTTAGCAGGATTCAATAAAAAATTGCCCCCCCCCTTTTTACATCATCACACATCACTCATTGTTAACATTAAAACAAGCTTTAGAGACAGTCAAACCTCTTTGAATAAGCAGCAATGCAATATTTTTCTTGGAGTTAATTTCAAACTGTGGTTTACCATGTGAATCACTCCCTAGAGTCATTATTTAAATTTAATTTAAGTAGATAATAAGTAAAAACTTAGGAACACTGCAGTGTTCTACCCCAATGTAGACATACAACAAAATACTGTGACTTTGGATATTCAACTGATTCCAACTGTTGAATAAAATGCTTTAAGCAGTAAAAAAACCCAACCCAATGAACAGACAGGTCACGCAGACTGGAAAATTCGGCCAAGCTGACTTACTGTAGAGGATACACGAGACTTTAGTTTGTACAATCACATTATTGATTTGGTTGCTAGAAGTGTTAGATCTTAATTCTCACGAAGTTGTTGGATTTATGTCTAATTACATGACTTGTGAATTTGGCTAAAACTGCACAACAGAATTTAGATGACGTTCAACAGAAATGTACTTGAAATGTACTGACCGCATGGCTTTACTGTAACCAACTCTTGGTTCTTGGTATAGCAAAATCAATGAAAACAAAGCAACATAGTGTGAGAAAAGAAATAAAATCAAGGCATTCAAATTTTTCTACCTTTAAATTCCAGCATGAGGTCTGAATAACTGCAATAGAAATAATTTATATGCCTGCCTTTGCTTTTCCAGTACCTGTGGGTTATTTTCTAATTAAGTGACATGAGCCTGATTCTGATCTCACTGACTTAAGTTAAAACATTGCTGATTTCAAATGGTTGAACTAGAAAATGAATTCTTGTCTTAAGCCTGTCTATTCCTCATCATGGGTAAAAGGAGTAAAAAGCGTTTCAAGCTCCTCTCTGCCAAAAAAACCTGAAGCCCTTCAGATCCGCATTCTGAGGATGTTCCCCATCTTACAGACACCTTGTGGCCTCAGGCCTGAGCACTCACATAGAATGGATAGCTGGAAGAAGAGTAATTAAGTGCTGAGACCACATTATAGGCAGAGAATTGAGACAAAATCAATCAGTACTGCTTTTGTATGACAAACTTCTCACATAAATATTTCTACATTAAACATAATCTTCTCTCAGATATGATCAACTAAGCAAACAAAAGAACATCCTCAGTTTCCACTACAAACTAAGGTTCCGATATCACAGAGGTCAAAGCAACCTCTTAAGAAAGGAATTACAAGTTCAATCAAATGAATATCACAATGGGTAGGCGGTTGTTATATCAGCACAAACTCTGCCTCTACATCTAGATTTGAAATGCTGTGTTAGTTGTAATAAAACAATCTGCTGAGAAAATGTTCAGTCACTAAGTGTTACAAGTTTAAAAGAAAAGAGGCCGGAGCTTCCAGCACAGGAGATTCAGTGCCCTGCGCCTGACTGCACGTCTGAATAGATACAGCAGTTTCTTCTGGGGCTCAGCAATTATTAGGCTTAGAAGTCACATTCCAGGAAAACATATTTTATAGAATGGATCTTGCAGAAAACCTTTTTTTTTTGCAACATTAGAAGGGAGAAGGTGGAGTTGTCTGCACAGAATAACGTTCCATTAGAACTGTCTGATACAAAAGCCAATGATACAAAGGCCAGTGGCATCTTGGCTTGTATCAGAAGCAGTGTGACCAGCAGGTCCAGCGGGGTTATTCTGCCCCTGTACTCAGCACTGGTGAGACCGCACCTCAAATCCTGGGTTCAGTTCTGGGCGATTCGCCCCAAGAAGGATGTTGAGGCTCTGGAGCGTGTTCAGAGAAGGGCAACGAAGCTGGTGAGGGGCTGGAGAACAAGTCTTACGAGGAGCGGCTGAGAGAGCTGGGGTTGTTTAGCCTGGAGAAGAGGAGGCTGAGGGGAGACCTTATTGCTCTCTACAACTACCTGAAAGGAGGTTGTGGAGAGGAGAGGAGGGAGCTGGGCTCTTCTCCCAAGTGACAGGGGACAGGACAAGGGGGAATGGCCTCAGGCTGCGCCACTGGAGGTTCAGGCTGGACATCAGAAAAAAAATTTTCACAGAGAGGGTCATTGGGCACTGTCAGAGGCTGCCCAGGGAGTGGGTGGAGTCACTTTCCCTGGAGGCTCCATTCCCTGGAGACAGGTGGATGAGATGCTCAGGGACATGGTTTAGTGGCAGATGGGAATGGTTGGACTCAGTGATCCTGGAGGTATTTTCCAACCTACTGATGCTGTGAAAAGGATTAATGCAAATAATCATCGCATTTCAAAAACACCCATGCAATAGGCGGATTCCACGTTCAAAATAAGAAAAAAAGAGAACAGAGCTTTTGCTAGTGGTGTGTAACACAGCTCTTGCTGCTGCAGCTGCATGATTCAGCAGTCCATGAAAATCTATTTATTTTTTATCTATGTATACAGTCATTCATCTCTTTTCAAGATACATGTATATACTGATATAATTCATTACCACCTTATGATTTATGATTCAAGCCTAATTATTCAGAATCTTTACTTCATATTTCTACACGTTAAGACAAATCCCTAATCCCCTGCAAAATGTGTTGATCTTCCAGTTTGAGTTGCGCTCTTGGCACTTCCCTCACCCTGCCTGGGACTTTCTAAAAGGGCATTTCCCTCTCCCCACAACACAGCATGGTTTGATCTCTTCCACAGTGAGAAAAGACAATGAGGTTTTCCAGTCCAGCAGAGCAACTCCTGTGTCTGAAACTGCATTCGAGAGATTCTTTTAGCGTGCTGTTTATAAAATGAAAATGATCTGCATGCTCAGCAGTGAAACTTTATAATCATCTGCTCAACTAAACAGGTAAAAATTTTTAAACAGCCCTATTTGCATTATATCATGTTACAGCATTTAGTAGAAAATGCCAATACATCATAAAAATGTCTCATAATCCATGATTGTGAAAGATGTGAACCATTATAAAGAACACAGATGGAATGAACTTAAGGTGTCCCTGCCCATGGCAGGGGGGTTGGAACTGGAACTTTAAGGTTCCTTCTAACCCAAACCGTTCTATGATTCAATGTCTCTCCTCACAGCTGTGGAGATTCACTGAGTCATGGTCAAAACCAAGGAAAGGTATTGCTTAGGATCCATCCTTGGGGAAAGTTGTGATAACAAGAGCAATAGGTTTGCAAAAAAGCAGTGGGGAAAAAAAAGATTAAATAAGAAATAGTAAAGAAACGGCCAGTAAAAGGGAGCCCAAGCAAATACATAAACCATTGCGTTTTCAATAAGCCTGCAGCTAACATATGCAGCAGGCTGCTATACCTGTATTTTGTGTCACATGAAAAGAAAGTGAGTTATATTTTGGGTGGAAAGGTACCCAATAAAAGAGAAACCTGGCTGCGTTCATTGCACATGTAATTTCAAATAAGTAATAACTATTGTAGATAAGTTTAGCAGATAAGATTACCAGAAACATGCACTGGAAAAGCAGAATTGTTAAAGATCAATGGATTTTGCTCTAGTCCAAAGAATATGCATATGACACATGTACAGTATGTAAACCAGGGAGAGGGATAATGCAGCACAGCACTCCATTCTGAAGAATAAAACAGTAGCCAGTACTAAATATTTGCAGTCTTCATATATCAATAAATTTTTAATAAATAAAAATTCCACACACACCCTGAGCTATGCATGTAACTCAGCGGTTATTACAAAGCATGGTCATCATAAATGCAAAGCCACCCAGTGTCACATACAGAGCACTGGATAGATTTGGGGGGGTGTTACCAATTCTAGGAAGGACACCAAAAAAGAAATGTTGTATTTCCTACCTCTTTATTCTTTTAACTTCAAAACTATGAAGTGCTTTCAAAGAGAATCTAGGATTGATTTGTAGTGTTCACACGTAAGATACTGCAGAAAAAAGAGCCCAGGAAGAGCTGCCGTGACATGCATATAGGGACTGTTAGATATACCATGCAGAGAAGGAGCATTCCACACGAGGAAATAACCTTACCTAGCAAATTCTCCACCCTGGGCTTGTGCCTGGCCTGCAATAGCATCCATGATAGCATCTTGGGAATACATGCTGATTGGGGTGTTATACTGGGCGTGAATTATAGTAGCCTTGCCGCCTAGGCCTTTCACCTCGATGGGTTTGTGTGTAGACAGGGCAGAGTCCTTCAGGACATTGGGGTTGAAACGCTCTGTGAACTCCGGGCTGGGTTATGCAAGAGTGAGGTTCGATGGGGAAAAGAGAGGAAGAAAGGAGAAAGGTGTGACAGTCAAGTGAGAGAGAAAAAGCACCAATCGAGGAGTGTGCATCTCTGTTCATGGCATCTCACCACAAAAGCTTCCAGAGGAAAAGAAACAATATCAGCATAAGTAACAGTTAAAAGCTGGCTGCACTGGGGGATGGCATTTTTGTGTTGACTTACAGATGTGTAAAGAGAAAAAAAGCTGAAACAGTTGTTGTTGTGTAAAAAATCATGACAAATCCCTACGTATTTATAATACTTACATCTATTAAATACTATTCTTACCTGCACACATACTTGTAAGTGTGTGCGAATACATACACACATACGTATCTATGTGTGCCCATGGACATACATAGGTACTGCAGCAAATTCCCAGTTTATTCACTGCGTGCAATCCTTCTTTCAGAAGGGTCTTACAAAATGCTAGGAAGTGTGATGGGGTGAAGAGATGTCAGGTCCTCCATTATTTAGAAGGTCCCAGCATTTTCTGTCTGGATTATTAATCACAGTGACATTTAGTACTTTTGCCTTTTAATCTTCAACACTTCCTTCACAAAAAATAAACTAATCTTCTCCAGATCTCTTTACAGCCAGCCATAAGTGTTGCTACAGCGTGATAAACGCTCAGTCTCGGATCAAAGTATCCTACTTCCAATCAATCAGACAACAGCAGTTAAAAGAGCAGCCACTGCGGCTCCATTTATGAGGAAGGATTTTAATTTGAGAAATTGAGCCATGAGCAAGTTAAGTGCGGCTCCCATCGCGACAGAACAAGTCAGTTTAATGTCAGACTTCAGCTAAAGAGCTCTTGGCTTCCTTGTGGTGCCTGACCGTACAGTGTTGCGGTCCTAGAGTAAGGACTGACTAATACCTGGAGTTCCAGCGAGCAAGCTGAACTCAGCTGAAGTGGCTGCTCTTCTCCAGCCTATGGGAGATCTGATGAATCTCTCACCCGCTGCTCCTGCCAGCAGCAGCAAGAGGATGCCAGCAGTATAGATTCCAAATGGTAGCCAAACTGATGATCCTATCCTTTGGGAAATAACGGATATTTCACAAAGGTTTCGTTTTGAACTGAGCCCCAAAGCTGGAAGTGGATATGTCTCCCCTCCAAAAGAAATTCTGAAAAATGTAACCCCGCTTGATTGGAACAATTTTCCTTTTTCAGTTTAGACCATTACACCATGAGTTTATCAGCTAATATTAAGTCTTCCACTGATTTTTTTCATGTGATTGAACAACAGCTTCTCTGTGTGGTAAGGGGAGAACAGTGTGCCTGTCTGCCCCAGAGGGTGGGTGTTAAAACTGAACCCTCCACCCAGCATGGAGGAAAAAGGAAAATCTAGTAAAGGTGGCAGCCAACCGACAGTCTTCTAGGAATTGTCAAAGGCAACAGGTCACCTCGGAACCCAGCGAGTGGATTCCACTTTGTTTTCAGCCTTTTGTTTGATGGGATGCCCTGACTGAAGATGGACAGTGAGAGAGATAGTCACTCGTCATTCACGATACTTGATGGAACGTTAACAGCCACATGCTCGAGGAACACAGACATAAACATGCACATGCTGTGTTACAGCCATAGCCTTCAGCTACATAAATCGACATTTATGGGAGGAAACTGGGAGGCTGTATTATGCATTCAGAAAATGAAAATCATCTTTTTACAGAGACATTTTCACATTTAAGATATTTCTCCCTTAACTATTCATCATCCGTGACAATTTTATTATCACCCTAACAGCATCTGTGGAAGGGTGATATGCAGAGACGTGCAGATTGGTATAGGCTTGACTTCTCAGCATGCACATGCCTTACTTTAACAATGGTATCACTTTTCTTTCTCATACCCTAAACGACCACACGATAATTAGGAACACACAGATCCTTGAGATCTTGAATTTAGTCTTCTCTTTCCTCACACTGTTAGAAGCATTGAAGAGGTTCTAAACCCAAGATCTAAGATCGTGTGAATGAAAAGACAGAGGTTAAATGTGCCACTTTTGAAGAATAAAGTTCTTTTTAAGGACTAAAGTTCAAAACAATTGGTTTCCTCAATCAATTACAAAAATAAAAGCAAGTGATCTTAGAACAGCCTAAACTTCCCTTCTGGAAGCAGCAATAGTGATTTAGGCTTTCACTTGTGGCATCTAAACAGTTTCAGTGACCTCTTTGAAGAGGTCATAGTCACAATTACACACACCAAGGCAAAACTTGACAGAAGTTAACACTTTTCCCATAAAAGTAAGAGAAAAGGGTACAGATTTTTCAGCTGCAGAGTTTTCTGTATAACTCTGGAGGTAAAAAGAAGATCTTAGTGCTTGGAAGGGATGCCGTGCTCTAGGACACAGTGGCAGAGGTAAGGCCCTAGAGACAGGCAAAGCACCTCTGCAAGATGAAGGGGATTTTTCTGCAAGGCTGGAAAGGGATCAGAAAATATAAATCCCAAACCAAGTAAGATTAAAATCAACCCTATCATGTCACTTTTGCTTTCTAAAACAATAGTAACAGAATAATTATCAATGTAAGTTGGATAGAGTTTCATCACTCCAACATTTGTGTGACATCACACCCACATCTCATTAAAATCAACAGAGAATGCCAGATCAGTGTAAATTCTACCCATTAACTATTATTTCCACTTCATGTGTTCTACAACTTCTGACCTTTTCTTGTCAGTTTAAATCTGTCATTTAGCTAATATAATTATTTCTTTATGTCAGTCTCAGATGATTTCTGGACAGCACTCAGTTCAGGGACAAAGAGTGGGAATTTAGAGACAATCCTCTGCCGTTAGAAAACTAAAGATCAAAGCTGAGGACTCTGTGAACTTTCTTAAGTGAAGTACATCAATCACATTTTTCTATCAGGAGTTGCTTCTTGTTTGGGCAATGTGTTTACTCCAGTAAATTACATTTTAGATCTTCTCCATATCAGTATCTCATACCAATCTAAACTTGAATTTTAGTGGAGTGAGACTTGGAAAATTAATTTTAAAACCCATCACTAATAATACATCAAAAAAGGCTCAGATTAGGCTCCCAAAATGCTGAAGGCATGAAGACAACTAAGAGTTAGGAGGAATTAAACCCAGACTGCAGAGACAAACTCGTTTGAAAGCATTTACAAGAACTGAGCAAGCTCAGCTGCTGACTCCATTTGCAGCATTAGGACATCACCAAGAAATGCCTGGACACCGGGGGCAGGGCACGGAGCCTGCCAGATACATCACATTTGAAAAGAATACTTCCAGTTGCAAGCAGCCACAGCAGGAACACAGGGACTCATGCTGCCCCAGAAAACAAATCTCCACACACGGGGCGTAACACAAGTACTTGGCACTATATAGCAGCGATACTAACTTGGCAGGGGTGTTGGTTATGACCTAAAAGAAGAGAAAAAGAACAAACAACATCAAAACCAACCAAACAGAAAAAGTCAATAGTTTTAGAGTGCAAAGGGCAAAAGGTATTTACAAAAGCTTACTAAAACATTTTTCAGACCATCTACAAGTAAGGACAAAATGGAAATGCATGCCTGAAAACCAACATGATTAAGAAAGGAAACAATGTAGAGATTAAGCTGATCCAATAGGACTTAGCAGGGTAACGTGTCATTTTCGCTGACCCTTGAACATGATTTTATTGCTGTGCATCTCGAAAAGCACTGTTAGCATAGTGTATGGGAGGAGGGAGCAGAGGGGAGAAAGAAGCATTTGCAGAGGCTATTTTCATCTGAAAACAGCAAGTAAGTAGTAGAGACGATATTCTTCCCTCAGATACTCAACATTCAGGGATGAAGTCAGTTCTCCTCAGGCTGCCCTCAGAGCTGGTATTGCAAGATTGAATTCTTGGTCTCTTACAGGCTGGAGGACATCCAAAGAATATACTGGGAGATGTTTTCAATCTAAGACTATGGAAATGCCTTTGTATTTAACAAACTATTGGCCCAAATCTGACTGTGCCTATATTATGCCAACAGTGGAGAGAACCAGTTAATTTCAGGACAGTCATTCCTAATTTATTCCATGTGAAATGAAGCAAGTCCATGCATTGCATGGGGCTCTTCTGATATCCATATCCAGATATTTTATTCATTCTGGTACATCCACAGCATGAAAAAACATACATTCATGCTGCACCCTGCTTCACTGCAGAAACAAGAAGCGACGGTGGCTTGCACTGTAATTCCAAAGAAACACAACACAAAACTCATCACAAGCCCTACGTGGGCTAGAGCTGGGAGGGCAGCACAGGTAGTGTGCTCGGACTGTAATATCACAGTATTTGCTAATAACTCTTTCTGTTGGTTACACAAAAAGCCCTTATGGCTATGACATGCATTTTAAGTTGGGGTTTTGGTTTTTTTCCAAGCTTAGAATACCCATATTTTGCTTTTTTATACTCTTGGGTGAAGAGAGTCCAGGATCAGTCAACAAACATTTCTTATTTAGCTGTACAGAATGCTGTTGACAGAACTGGGCACAGATCCTTCCCCAGCTGGCTGCTGTAACATTCCTGGATCTGGGATTGACGTGAAATACTGGACAGCAATGTTACACCAGCAGAGTGACATTCTAAGTGCTTTTGCCTTGCAGAACCTTTGATATTACTGCTGCATTTTACATACATTGGCACTGGCTCATCCAGCTGCCTCTTTCACGATCAAAAATCTCCAGTAAGCCAAAGCTGCAGTAAAGGCTTCATGCTTCTCCATTTCCATGGAAAAGCAATCCCAGATCATCTTCTGCAGGTACCGTTCTTCAGGATCTTGGATTAGACACTATTTTTCTAACCATAAACCCTACATTAAGCCAAATATACCCTCCTGTTACAGGAAGCAGTAGAGATATATTAGGAATAAGCTGTAGCCTGCAAGCACATCAGTGCTTGCGCATCCTACATCCATTTTAGGTATGGGCAGGACAGCTGGGCACTCATTTACAATGAAACACAGGGTAATAATATCATTTTCTGAAGTGGACTCTGACGCCTGCTTTAATCTTCTTATCCAGGCTTCTGCTTTACACATAAAATAATACTTTAAAGGCAGAACTACCGTCCCTAAAATACACGTTAATAAGAGGAACCCCTTATCTGCATATAAAAATATGTTCAGAGATAAAAGACATGATGTGCACTCCCTAAGAACAGCTCAACAGCCACGTGTCTTGGTGATTTTTTAGATGTGAGAGGCTATTATAGCTTCTGTCAAAAAGGGCAAAGCTTTACTTCTCCTTACGTGATGAGAAAATTCTCTTCAGTTCAAAGCCACACATTATTTTAGCTGAAGTCTAAATACGGACACGTATGGAACACCCAACTTGCGGCTCACAGAGGTCACATAGCAAGAAGCTGGTAACCCAAGCCACCTGGCACGTACTGTGGGACAGGTATTTACTGCCCTTGACCTACAATGCAAAAAATAACTCACACTGGAATGAAAAAGAACCACGTGTTACAAGCTATGACTCACTCTTCATATTTATCAATACTCCCCTTTCCAGAGCTTTCAGCACATCAAGTTCCACACTCCTAACAGGGCACCTCTCTTCTTCACCCTGGGCCACGGTGATAAAGCTTTAGTGTAAAAGCGTATCTGAGAAACAGACGCTTTGTTATTCTTCACAGATCAAGGAAATAATCTCAAAATTAATTTTACTTTTCTGATAGGATTTTCCAAAGGTTTTAGCTAAACCTCTAACAGCAATTCACACCGTTAAGTTTAAATGATGTGGAGGACACCAAATAGAAATATGAAATATACTTTAAGATCACCTCTCACACCTGAATTTTCTTATTGCTTCTACAATACCACTAAGTGTGTGTTCATGAATGCATAATAAGTTCACAGTTTTGGAACATCATAATTTCACAATCTTTATGCAGCATCTCATGTTGTACAACAAAGCCCAGAGCTGACTTTGCAGAGCTCGCAGTGCCTTCCTTGTGCACCCTTTCACATACATCCACAATGACACCAAGTCCCAAGGCAGTTACAAGTTCCACGTTACCCTCCACAGGGCAGGAGAAGTCATGGGTGTCCCGTTCCTGGAGGTGTTCCAGGCCAAGTCTGATGGGGCTTTGCGCTTCTAATCCAGTGAGAGATGTCCTTGCCCATGGCAGCGGATTGGAACTGGATGGGCTTTAAGGTCCCTTCCAACCCAAACCATTCTATGATTCAGGGACAACACTCAATTGGGAGTTGGAATGACAGGATTGTTGAACTCTGAATTTTTTCTGCATATAAACAGACACATGCAACTCTAAATCTCAGAGGAATTACCTGAAAAGACACATGCACTTAGTAGCTCTGGGCTCATTCGTCTTTTCAGATTGCTCCTCTGCTGCCAGATAAAGGCTGAATTCTTTTAGCAGAACATTCAGATGATTTCTCTTAAATTTTCTTAGTTGTTCATCAGCGCTACAGGTATTACAGGCAGATAGACAGCAATTCCCTAAAATCTTGTTCAAACTAAAACAAAATAAATCTCAGGTTGTTGTTTGAAAGTAGAACCTTGCTCTGTAATTCAGAGCACTGCCACACGTGTGCACTAACTTGTGCAAAAAGAGGAGACAGAACATGGAAAAGCAGCAGAGGGGAGACAGTGAAGTATTTCTGCAGGCACATCTATGTTGCACCCCAGCAATCCCTGTCACATTACGTAGTCCTCCTATCCCAGCGCGCTTTGGAATGAACAGAAGGGTTCACAGTGACTTCAGTGAGCAATGGATGTGGCTGTGTTGTGATTTTGATGACAAAGAAAGAGCTGAGCCATCCAAGACAGCCCCTCGCCCTCACTGATGGTAAGTAGGGCTGTGAAGATGGTGGGAGAAAGACAGTGAGATATGCTCCCAGGAAACTCTACCTATGGAAATAAGACAAGGAAAAATTTTGCTCAAGAAAATGGTAAATGAAGAGAGAAGCATTCTGAGGTTTATTTTGCTGATCTTGCTTACTAACTGATATTATTTTCGTTTAAACACTTAATTGCTTTTCCTAATTATCATCCAGGATGAGAAGGAAGGGTTTTTTTCAGATAAGCTAATTAGGATTGTTAATGCTGAGTGCTTGAGAGAGTTATGATGAATCATCTAAACTGCTCGAATCATCTAGAGCACACACACATGCTCTTTTATAAGGATACAATATCATTACTTTGCTACAAATTAAAACCCCTTGGTTTTACTCTTGCAAAAAGCTTTTGCGGTGGGATATGAAGTACTTGATAATTTGCATTTGCTATCAGACCTCAAGAGGATTGTCTGAATTTTCTGTTTTCCCTTTTGTTGAAAGGAAATTTCTTCCCATTTTCATAATAAGAAATTTATCTTCATTTTAAATAAACACAAACATATTAGAGATTTGTTTGCAAATTAATACATGAAGGCAGAAAAAAATAGGAAAACCTGTTTCTCTTTGCATTTTCTCACGTATTGTAGTCCAAGCTCCTCACTTCACAAGCCTACTAATAAGACAGGTGATCTGCTGTCGAGCAACACTGAAAACCTTGAGAGCATGGGATTAAACTGTCTGGGTAGAAATAGAGATCATTCCTCGTTATATACAAATTAACAGCAAAGCTGACAGATGCCAGTCAGACAACATTCAAACCAGAGGGTTCAAAGTTTTGTGATTTGACTCATTTTGCATAGGAAAGCTGCTATATTAAGGAAGGAGTTACAGCGGGACACTCCAGTAGACAAGCGTGGCAGATTTGCTGGTCAAAGCAATTTCTCTTTAGGAAAGCACTCCAGATCAGATCTGTTTTATAGCAACTTTTATAACAGCCAACAATGATGCTGAGTTCTATAAGATCACATGCATTAGTTTAAAATGCTAAGTGCCAGAACCCTGAGCTTATGGCAGTTACCTCCGTTGCAGTGTTCCTCCTCATGCTCTGGTGACTATTGCCAATATTGCAATTCAGATACCAAAGACCAAGAGTTATTCTGTAGTGGACTGTGTATATGTTTTGGGGGATACTGGAAAATGTAATGATTGTTCCAGACCTTAATCATGATTACCAGACAGATGCACAACAGGGTAGGTACTATTTTATACTAATTTTTCATCAAATTCATTATTGATATATTAAATATTTTACCCCGTTACCTACCCTCTAGGAAGTCCACCTTCCGAAGCCCTTCGGTTGAGACTTAATTTATGCATCTCAGCCATTTCCCTTAGAGTCTCTGCTGAGTAAAGCCCAATGGGGTTGTTATACTGCCTCGCAGGGCTCAGCTGGTGCAAAGGACTATTGCCATCCGTCAACACGGGGCTTAGCTTTGAACCTAGATTACTCTTTGCAGGTGAAATGTCAGGAGTCACAGACTGAGAGGATATGGAAGATCTAACTGCAGTAGTCTTTAAGTAGGAAGAACTATTTGAAAAGCTGATCTCTTGCTTGTTGAGGTAGCCTGAAAACGTTCCATTGGTTGCTAAAATACTACCCACAGGCCCAGTCGCCGTGTTAGTTAGAGGACTGAAGGTTGTTCTGTTGCCATTCATTTCCCAAGCAGGTTCCTGTAGTAGCAAACATGCAGGCCAAGAAAAGAAAAAAAGAAAAGAGCAATCATAGAACACATGCAAAAATAATATATCTGCAATTGCTGCTTTCTAAACATTCATAAACTGGCAATAAATGGATTGGGGTGGAGCATCCAACCTTTTCAGGGAAGATTTTCAACAAAGCAGTGCATTGTTTCAAAATAAGGAAAGCAAACCATACTCACTCAGGCATCAACAGATAAAGCTTAATGTTAAAAGAGCTAGTCAACCCCATAGCAAGAATTTTCTATAAAGACAACACTGTCCATTCATTTCTAGGAAATCTTAAAAATATCTTGAGATGAGAATCATTTGAGATAACAAACAAACATTAAGTCAATGCCATTCTTATAAAACCATAATGATTCTAAGCCATTCTGTTTTACACGAGTACATTTCAAGTTACGTAAGCCCACGCATCGCGTTGCTTTCGTAGGCTCTAGGTCATGCTCGTCAGGCCATGCAGCACAGTTAGCAAAGAGACCAACAGGACTTGCAAACAGGTTCTGCTCAACAGATAATATGCTTCTATTCTGAGCATTTCTACATAATTTCCACTGAAGGAATGTGTACATGAGAATGTAGATGATGGGGGTATGATCCTACAGTCACGTCCCAGATAATATTCCCAGCTAGGACAGGAGGATGTATTATTGTCTTAGTTGAAGTCATGGGACTCTCTCCTACCGTAGAAGTCTGTGCTGCTGCTCAAATTAGAACCATTCAACCCAAACCCTGTCATGGAAAAATGCAGTACTATGCTTCAGTTTCATCAATGATTTGCCACTAATGCGGCTTAGTGAAACCAAAATAAAAGGTAGTGTCAAAAAAGGAAAATACTGCTTTTTCAGCAACACGATGCAGGCAGCAAATTGTCACAGGAGCTCTGAGGAAGCATCCTGTAAAACTTGTGCTCATCTTGGCTTAAACACCCTATCACTGCTTCTGCCCTTCAGGTCAAGCTTGTTCTGGTGCAACACCATCCAGATTCCTGGAACCGGAGGCGACTCGGCACTGTGTGGGAAGCACAGAGCACAATTCGGGTTAAATTGCCTCATTTCCTGCCAGCAGCTGGCAGCACGTTGTGACCACAGTTCTATGCTTTTTGGAATCTGCCTAACTGTAGTAAGGACAATTTTGTCAGAGAGGAATACAAACTTCTCTTTCAGGTGAGAATTTTATATCTTTACTCTTAGTTTTCTTATTCTTGAACATCTAAAGGCTGAGAGACCAAAAAAAAGCATAAATAAAAAGATTCTAACATTATTTTTAACATCGCTTTACTCTTTGCCTTTTGAGTGCTGGAACTCACCAGCACACGTTTTAAAATAATGAATTATATAGTTTCCAAAGTGGCTATTTTTTTCTTCACTTTTGTTTGTCTGTAATTTTGCACTTTGGATAAAACAATCGATAGCTGAGGTACCCAATAAACTGTTGGAATGCTTGGCAATTTGTCGGTTTCTCTCAAGCCACAGTAGCAATTTGTAGTTTATCTCAGGAATTTAAAACCCTGGCTCCAGCCTAGCTTGGGCTACATTGCCTTTGCTGCCGGGCAAGGATCACTTCCACCTCTCCCTAGATACACTGTGGTCGTCACTGGTACCCAGATGCCGTGATGCTCGCAGTTAAGGGACTGTCAGTAATGCTGCCAGCAGGATGCAGTCCAGCTCCTGGGGACAGGGACAGGGAGGGGACACTATCCTGCAGGAGAAATGGAGCCCACAACCTGCTCGCAATGAAAGACAGCACAAGAGTGGGCGGTGGCCTGCAGTGACATTTTCTCTCTTCTGGTCTGGCACTGCTCTGACTGCCCTATTTAACATCATACAGGTATAGCCTTGCACCAATCACAGCCCTGAGAAGTATGCGGCCTCTGACTTTCTGCTTTTGCTAGTACTGGTTATCATTAGTGTCATTTACTGATTTTGATGCTAAGGTTCACAAGATATATATTTTATATTTTCTTGTTGAATTTTTCTATATTGCATATTTAATTTCAGGGAGATTACATTTGAAAAATCAAGATAATATGGCCTGATTACTTAAAATTAATTGCAAAAATAACCCCTAAAGTCTGAGGGTATAATTAATCATAACATTAAATACATTTTTTATTCAAAACTTCTAAAATTTATGTCAGATTAAAATGAACTGAAAACATTTTTCTTAGTAACAAACAGGAAGAGATTTTAGCTGGCATTAATAGCCGCCTGAGGCTGTAGAAACAGATAATCCTAAAAGCATTTTTCAGAGTATTACTTTTTAAATTAATACATTTGAATTGGACTTCAGACATTATACCCTGTCATCAAAAACAGCAAACAACCGCCCTTTAAGTATCCTGCTGCAAGCTTCCATGTATCATTAAACAAACAAAAAAGAGATTTCTCTCTAAAAATGTGTTTGAAGAAAGGCGTAAATGCACAAGGCCTCATCTATCAATTAATTCACCAGTTATGCAAATGAGTTTTGCATGCTTGCAGAGAGGGATAAAACAAATATTAGAGAAAAGCCACCAATACAGAGGCAATAGAGGAGAAAGTGGATATTCCAGAGTTATATTTGTTACCTTGAAAACTCTGTGGCTCTTATCTAAAGTTCCCATGGGTTTCCTTTCTATGCCCTGTGATAAAGGGATGTGCAAGGAGATCTGATTATAACGTATCAGTTTCAGCTGCTAATGAGAGAAATGCCAGGTATTTCCTTAATGAAAATGCATTGTCATCGGGTTTGTGTTACTGGACACTATCAGTAGGCAAAGGGAAAATTATAGGACCTGCACGAAAAATGGTGATTGATGATTTTGCTCACTTTTAGGACATGAACAGAGTTTGGGTTTCAATCCTCAAACAATTTTTAGGTGGAATACTAACACACTGATCACTCAGCACTAGAGTTCCTCCAACTCGCAGTGCCGGTTAGCATTGCCATTTGAGTTAATATTCGTGGCAGTTTTAAGGGAGGGGTTTCCCCTGTGGGTGGAGAGAAAGGGATGAAACGGGAAGCAGCTAGGAGAGCAGCTGTGTCACTTCTTCAAACGAATTACTGCCCAATAATCAGCTTAATTAGCTCTTTCCTGTTGTGGTTGACAAAGAATCCCTCATTCAGTTTATTCCCAGTAGGATATTTTGGATTTTTTCTCGAGTTTAGTGTAAAAAACAGATCAACGCAACATTTCTGAAACCATTTCTGCCATGAGGAGGGGTCTCGTTTCTAATACTGAGCAGCAGCACAGCTCTTCGCGTTGCATCACGTGAAATGCAGCCAATGCTAACAAACATTCCCCTGTTTCCCATCGCTCTCATCCCACTCTGTCTCACGGTCTCTGTGGCTGGAAAAGAAAGCTAACGGTTCAAACGATGCAAGGCTGATGCTACCCTTCAGCCGACCAGAAGAGGAGGCTCTGGCACTGAGCAGCGGGCTTCTTCCCTCCAGAAAGATGCTGAGATCCTGCAGCAATCCCTTACTACAAGGGGGAAATTGCAGTTTAATTTCCCAGCGTAACCTCAGTGAATGAGCTTAAAACTGATAAATGCAGAGGAGTCTCAAACATTTGGGAATAGAAGGAAGCTATGAATCAGCTTAAATTTCATTCTGAAAATTTATTATTCTTTTCTTTATAAATATTTCAGTTCTATGAAAGGCAAATGCTCCTTACATACTGGAGAAGTGAAAAGCAAATTTATATTGGAAGATATAATACAAGTTTTCAAGGTTCCTTTCTGTTGACAGCCCGTGTTCTATTTATCTATTGCTAAGACCATCCAGTCTTTATCCACCTTTTGCACTTCTCAAGGAACAATTTTAACACTATACTAAGGAATTTGACTTCCCAACATTCCTAAGCAGCAGCTGCTACTTTAAACTGCTTATAGAAGAAAGGAAATGGAGGCACCATGGCTTTAAATGACTCTGCGCAAAGACAGCCAACAACTCGTGAGGCAGCCAACAAATTGCATTTGGCTCAGCCAGCGCTTCTATCCTGTGCTTTACTTAAAAGGTCAATCATCTCTTCATCTATTTTCTCTTCACCACATAAGTTCCCAAATTTGGCAGGAGACAAATCGTGAGCATAATGAGATCCGCACTGGGACTCTGAAATAAGTGTGTTCAGTACGGTTTCATGAACAGGACAACACTGAAATCAAAGAGCCTGTCTTAATACTTTTATGCAAAGGGACAAATGTTAAAGCTGTGCTTAGCCTTATAGCTTCAGCTTAAACATTTTGAATGGCACGAAGCTAAATCTTCACCTGGGCTGTGCCCCCTCTGAAACTGCTTAGTTTCAGTCCTCGGACTCATGCTTACTCTCCCTGTTATTTGAATGTTTTCAACATTAGTTATGCCCTTTCTTCCAGCTATGCCACACCCGTGCAAAAGACTTGACTAAATCTTTTGACTACCTCAAAAAAGGTTTGACTACCTATGAATCTATGATTCTACACTAAATCAAAATTGTTTCAAGTTTGAGATTAATGCCAGATAAGGAAATAGTGAAACTGCAAAACAGTCAAACTTTTATTATAGTCAAACTATTTATTTATTACAGCCCTGCAGCTCAGCTGATGCCATACTTACAGCTGCAGAACCTGTATCAACCATAGCATTGATGAGCTCAAGAATGTAAGGAGAGACTGTGTGTTACTTGTGGAATTTGTAGAAGTTTTTATCATTGTGAAGAACTTTGAGGTTTTTATACCTTCCTTACATGTTTGTAAAAGAATGTATGCTTATTTTTCTAAAACAGAAAAAAAAACATGACCAGAGCAGTCAGAGAAGAAATACATGCCTGAAAATTAGTGAAAGCTGCAGTCCATACAAGAGAATTTATGGTTTGTATTGGACACTGAACTTGGACATGCAGATACTTCAGCAAACATTGCCATGCCTTAACCTTGACTGAGAGAAAGGTGAGAAAAACTCCTGATGTTTGAGGACAACACTGTCACGACTGTCTTATAATGTAGGGGTTTTGCTGGTTTTTGAAATGCTATTGAATTCATTCATATGAAATATCAAAATATAAATACAGTCAAGTGGTGGTCTGGAGGTGACAACTTTTGCCTATGTGTCATAGAATTCACTGTTACTAGGAATAATAAAGGGGCAAGCAAAGGAACCTGGGGTTTTGAAGTATATTTACTGTAACATGACTTATTGCAACAATCCTGTACCACTGTTCATGTCAGTAAATACTTTTTAATCTGGATTTTGAGATTCTCCAACAGCTCAATGCCTTCATTCCCTTCCAAACCACCCTCAGAGAAGAATTTTCTTCAGTTAAAATTACTGTTGTCTGTAAGTATATGAGTGACACAAATGTCACACCTCCTGAGCTGCAAAGGGCCTCTCACCCAGCACTCTACTGGTGCCCATTCCCCCAGGCCAAACACCCTACACCAGAGACCTTTCTGAACACTGGTAGATGCCTTGTTCCCCACCAAACCCTCTCTTAGATGCCACCCTTTTCACCCAGAAAGGTTCTAGTAAAGCTTTTTTGCATCTGCAAGTACTTTCTGTAGCCCACTCAGAAGAGGCTGCCTCCAACAGCTCCTATAAACCTTTCCCAAGCACCGATGCACAGAATGCTCAAGTGCAAGACAACATGCTCCTGAAAAACAGCTGAGTCCTTTGATCCTCATCTCTCTCTGAAGAGTTAAAATAAGGAATGTAAACTGACTTTATAGCTTTGCATGTCAAAGGCACTTTCAGGACCTTGAAAGAAAACCTACAGTGCATTCAATTAACTTTTCTATAGGATAGATAGGAGGAAAATGTTTTGTGTAGCAAATAGCTTTGAATATCTATGGCAGAAACTTTAAAATGGACATTTGCTAGGAAGAAATGCACCTAGTACAGAGCAATGGGAATCTGATATTTAAAAAGCTTTTATGTGCCTGTGGTGGAAGTTGGCAAATTTGTCATACCTGCACAAGTACTGCTGAGGGTCCCAAAAGACAGGTGTCAGTCCCGTGTTGGTGAGTAACTCTGAAGAGACAAGGCTACTACTTGATGCCTTGAAAACTAACAACATTCTGTGCAGTTCTTGAGGGAAAATAAGCACTCTCTCCTGCTTCCTGTCCTTATGACTTTGCTGGTGCAGTCGAACACCCGCCTAACTGTACGACTGATTGGTTGTTTTTGTTCTAGGAATTTCACAGTGCTGGTTGATGACTCTTCCAATAACTTTCTCTCAGATAACTTCTATAAAATCATAATATAAACTGAAACAACTGCCGAGTGAGATAAGGCCTCAATTTAATCTTCCCTTGCCAAAAAGTTTACAAGATCCTCAGCAAAATAACATTTATTTCTGTCTCAATTAATAAATGTCAAATTTCAAATTTGACAAAATAAAATTACATCAAATTATCCTCCCCAAGTGCATTCTCCTCTTTTACTCTGAACATGTTTGCAGCGTTTACAGGGTCAATGTTACCTTCTGAGCTCTGAATTTGGAAAGCATGGTCTTTACAGAAACTACTTAAAGTTGATATATGGAAGTCTACTGCCCAAACCAGTAGAACACCGTCTAATCGCCCATTTATTTTCATCTCCAATGTTTCCTATTTATACCACACACTAGGGATAAAACTGGCAGTCACAGAAGGGTAAATTTGCAACAATGGAGATTTTATCTCCTCTCCATTTATCTAATTAAGTGTGTCAGCAGTACAAATGTCCTACCCAGTGCTCAAGCTGAAGGATATACACCATCTTTCAGGTTTCATCAAGAGATGAGTTGCCAGTCACAGTCAATGAATGCTGGTCATTCTAACATGAACATTTATCTTATGGAAAATGATGAGCTTTGAAAACAGAAACCAAGCCATCCATTTCCTCTGCCACTTGCTGTTATTTATTAAACTGACTTATCCTCTTTATTTTTTATTCTCATGTCATTTGAATAATCTGACAAGAATGTGATATGACGCAAGCTTTCAAATGCCCTGATGTCCTCTTTGTAAATCAGTGTTTTTTCAGTCGTAGTCAGGATTTGGATACACCAAGGTGCAGTCTAATGGCTCTTGCCCAAGAATCTAAAAAGTCAAATGCGTATTTTGAGAAGCCTTGGTAACCTAGATGAAAACAAACTGCTCAGAATGGGTCAGGTCAGATCACATCAGAGGACAGATGGATGCTTTGGTTCTGCTAATCAGAAATTAGCCAGACAGAGATCACTAACACGTTACATTGTGGCAGTTTTGCTGCCTGTGCATTTGTTCAGTGTTTACTTACTTGGAGTGGGCAAAACCTGTTTCCTATAGTAGATATTTACCTTCACTGCGGTAGATAAAAATGATATTAACTTTGGCTGAGAAGAAATGCAGAAATGCACCACATACCTTCTGGTGGGGAATTACAGCCCTGGGAGAGTCAATTCTGGGTGCTGTGGTTGAAACTGGCACCGGACGTTTAGATCTGGGGACCGAAAAAGGAAATGAATAAAAGATTAGCAATCTGGATTCCATTTTTCAGCTCTAATTTCAAGCAAAAGTGCTGCTTCATCTAGATGAAAGCTAAGCACAGCCTAGACCTTTTCTAGTCATCATCATGCTTTTTCTACATCCTCATTTACAAAGGTCTTAAATGTGAGAGAAAGTCTCATGCGGTTCGTCTGAATGATGAAAAGCCACCGGTTATGGAAGCAGCCTGTGATGGGGGATAATATCTGTTTTCCAGTACCTCGTGACAAATTGCATTTTCATAGATGCCAATCAGCCACACCAAGATAAATTCAGGTTTAGGCAGCACTCTGGAAAGAGTCTTAGAAGTGTTTGAAAATGCAGAAACTAAACTTCGGCATTGAGGCATCTCAAGAGCAGCTCTGCAAAAGATTATTACTTAATAGCTTAAATTCTATAGTAACTGCCATAGCTTAAAACTCTCATCAAGAAGAGATTAGGGCTTCATTTCAGACAATTTAGGTTCAAAAGGAACAGATCACTACCAAATTAACCACACTGCACTCCATATGATTGCCTTTACCTGCATTTCATAGAATCACAGAATCATAGAATAGTTCGGGTTGGAAGGTGCCTTAAAGCCTATCCAGTTCCAAACCCCTGCCATTGGCAGGGACACCTCCCACCGGATCAGGCTGCTCAAAACCCCATCCAGCCTGGCCTTGAACACCTCCAGGGATGGGGCAGCCACAGAGATTTCTTCCTATTATCTCATCTAATTCTCCTCTCTTTCAGCCTAAAATCGTTATCCCTCATCCTATCCCTGCCCTCCTTGATAAAAAGCCCCTCCCCAGATTTCTTGTAGGCCCCTATATTTGACAAATATTTACAAGATCATTCAAAAATAAACACCACTAAGAGGTTTTCAAAACACAACATTTGCCCTTTCATTGGAACATAATAAAGAAAGCACAGTGACAAATAAATGCTAACTGAGGTACTCTGGGATGCTCAGTTAAGTGAAGATGTATTTGTTGCAGCATTGCAAGAAACTGCATCGCACCAAACATCCCCCTGAAATCTTTCCAGTACACATGGGAACACCAGAGAATGAAATGAAAAATGTAAAAATAGTCAAAATAATCAGAATTACACAAGTAATATCCTATTGCCAAGCTACAGGTCAGGATTATGCCTGGAATTCTCATCTTTTAAAAGTACATTTCAAAAATAGGACAGGTATGAAAATGAAATAAAAATACTTAAAAGCATAGAAATCAAGCAGAAATGACCGAGGCATGCGGAACTGTTTGCTTTAGAAAGGGAATGAATAATGGAAGACATCATAGAGGCTTACAAAGTAATGAATGGTAGAAAAAGGGAAATACAGTTACGCTCCTGGACACTAAGTGAAATTGAATAGGCAATGCATATAAAATTGGTAAAGGCAAGCATTTTTTTCCTAGAGTACTTGATTAACCTGAGGTGAAACCCATTGTTACACGGTATCAAGAATGTGAGAACAGCAGGATATCAGAAAGGATTATATATTTATACTTACAACAACAAAAACCCCAACAGCTGCTTTAGACTTGCTAAAAATAAGTTGCCATCCCGACACTCATTTTTCATGACACAACTTGAAAGACCAGTAGTAGAAAATCTTCTGTCTTAGGTTCATTATTTCCTTACCGAGGTCTGTGCTACTTTCCTCTGAAATACCTACCCGTGCATCTCTCAGAGACAGAAAGCTGAGCTAAACAAAACCTGGGCTCATCCATAGTGGCAATCTCTGCAGGAACACAGAGCTTCACATTGAGATGGGTATTTGGTTTTAGTTGCCACACGTATAATATCCCCATAAGCAGAAGCAAACAAATAAAAAAGAAAAAAACTAGGAAAAGAGAGAAATCCTTAGAGGAATTGGAAAATTTCCATTTAGAATGTGTGGAAATGATGGTGCTTTGAGAGATGAAAACAATGCCGGTATAACAGATGCCCACCGCATGAGATACTATGAAAATGAATCCAGTTTGAGAAGACAATGAAAACTGGCATTTTGTTAAATAATAGGCAATTAACCTGTGAAATTCACTGACAGAAAGTATTCATGAAACAAGGGGCTAGAAAATTGTGAAAGGCACCAACACTGACACTCACAGTTGGAATATATCACAATATACACCCTAAGACATAATTATCTCAGAAATACGTATCTTCGAGTTCTATGAACCAGAGCTAATCACTGACTGCTTAGAAAAAACTTTCCTCAGGGGAGTTAGGAACTGCTTTTCCCTCAGAAGTGAGCGCTGTACCCTTCTCCCAACATTTTAGTTTAGAGAAACTATATATCATATTCACAAGACGTGCAAATGTATCATGAAAGACAGCAGAAAGACAAAGAAAAAAGATCAGCTGCAGCTTAGAGCACAGACTTGCTGAAAACTGACTGTGACGATTTATGAACAGTCAAAGATTTACAGGAAGACTCTGATCCTTGTTCTGTTGGTGCCATTTCTGGGCACAGCCAATTATTTCCTTGAAGTTATGTGGGTGAGCTGGGCACACTTGAGACCCCAGCTGGGCAGGCAGACGCTGTGTCCCCTCTGCTCTACACAGGGATCGCTGTGCGGCACTGCAAGCGTTGTTTGTCACCTACAGAGGTACCACAAACAGCCACATGCTGTGTGGTTGATGCACGACTGGAAAACATTTGTATTGCAGCAAATAAATTTATTTAGCAGACTACTCTATCGCTTCTGTTGTTTATTGCCTTTCTGTTTTTCCTCACTCATTACCTGTCCCCAGAAGCCGATGTTAAAAAGCTGTATTTCTTTCACATTACTGATAACCCACATCTGCCATTCACAGTGCTATCCAGCCAAGATCTTTATTTCGTGCTGACTCTGAGGTTTGAAGATGTTACTTTATAACAGTGAGGTTCCTACATAACTCTGTTCTTGTTGTTTATAGCTTTGATATTCAAAAACAGAGTGATGAGGCTTGCTAAGATCAAGCAGAAGCTTGCACCACAGAAAAGGGCAGCACAGGTGAAGTCAGTTTGTGGAATGAAAGTGTTTATTTACATAAGAGCCATTACTCCTCTGGGAAAAACATCTGCAAGTTCAAGACATTTTTTCCTCCCTCTTTCTCTGGATGAATCAAATCCTGCAGTAACACATACTTGCTTTTCAAGTGATGATGGTGCTGCTGTAAACACGTGTGTCCAGGTTTACATTTTAATCCATTGATTGCAAAATGATTGTATTCCAAACACCAAGGGAGTGTACTTGTTTAGCAGAGGTATGAAGAGGATTAAAGTCCAAATTTCACAAATGACTGTGATAATTTTAGATTTGATGTTGCAACCTTCCAGTACCGGAAGGGCCTACAGGAAAGCTGGAGAGGGGCTATTCATAAAGGCTTGTGGGGACAGGACGAGGGGGAACAGGTATAAACTGGAGAGGGGCAGATTTAGGCTGGAAGAATTTCTTCACCATGAGAGCAGTGAGACACTGGCAGAGGTTGCCCAGGGAGGTTGTGGCTGCCCCATCCCTGGAGGTGTTCAAGGCCAGGCTGGATGGGGCTTTGGGCAGCCTGATCCAGTGGGATGTCCCTGCCCATGGCAGGGGGTTGGAACTGGGTGATCTTTAAGGTCCCTTCCAACCCAAACTATTCTATGATTCTATGTAATTTTGCAAAGCAGTTCCATTTTGATAGTACTGCTGATACACTGTGCAAACTCCTACTTGTTCCCACCTACCTAAATATATCTTTAATTGAAGAGCACTTGATTACAATCCTGCAATCTCTGCACTCAGAAGAAAGGTTCATTGGGAGTCAACTGCATTAAGAGGAGCTGCCTGCCTGAGGAAGGGCTGTAAAAGAGTTGTGTAACGCACTCTGAGTTTAACTTGTGTCCTCAGGGGAGCACAACGCTGTACTTGCAGATAGATGATGTGATCTAAGAGATAATAGCTCTTTTTCATCTTCATATGGCCTTTTTATATTTCATATCTTCACCAGTCAGTGCCTATCTTCGCTTCTCTAATTTTCAGGACAGCTAAAATCAACATTTCTTTTCTCACAATAAGCTTTTACTTTCATTTCATTACACACAAGACTTATTTATAGCTTGATAAGCATCTTAATAATTGCATCTTAGTATTTAAACTACTAGAAAATGAAAAGGGTTCAAGTGCATGGGAAGGTAATAAACCAGATTAGATTAGGGTTAGAAATGCTTATAAACATTTTACATACTTTACTTATCACCTAATTGAAATGGAATCATTCTGGATTGGAGTGGGTGAGCACATCGCAGGATGCAGAACAACAGAGCGTATAATGAGGCTTCTGATGACACAGCTGTTGCAATGCTATGATATTCCTGACAATTTGGCAGGGGCACGGGGTGGGGGCAAGAGATGTAAAAGGGACAGACTAAATATCACCCATAGCTACTACCACTTTGAGGTGTTCATGTAATAAGTGCTAAGACCAGTTAAATCAGTTACAAGTCAGTTAAAACTTCAGCAAAACAGTGAATTAAGTGGCCAAACAGAAAGCTGCCTCTTGTGTCCAAGTCTTGTACAGAAAATCTTGAGCCTTGTGATACCGTAGTTTAATTCTCTAAGTCCTGCTTGGGACATCAGCAAACAGTGACTCCAGTGAGAATCACAAAGACAAAACCCGGAACACTTCACAGCGCTTCCAATATAACAGAGATCACTTCAGGACTAGGAAGGATCCCTTCAGATCACCTCAGGACTAGGATGAGACCTACAATATCATCTGTGCTTGCAATAAAACTGAAAAGGACTTCCATCAGCAGTTTTACTCTCTATCTATCAATGGCAAACGCAAATATTAGCATTTGGCCAGATGACTGATCTATTAATTATTTCCCAGTGTTGTACTGCACTCAGATTGCAAGAGAGGCAGCTCTGCTTTCCAGTCCTAACGTTCATACCCCCAGCAATACATGGACAAAAGCATCTTGCGCATAAATTATACCAACTACAGGGAAGCTGCTATCCAAAACAAAGACATGGGTTCTTTTTACTTTCTACTTCTTGTTTACATGTTTTCTATAGCTGCTACAGATAAAAGAATCAGATGTTCCTCTCAAAGCTTGCTTTAAAATAAGAGCAGAAATATTAAGATGAGAAGAAGCAGTACTTGCAGCACAGTGCGGGCAACACCACAGTACTTCAAATACTCAGAAATATATAAACAGGTATTAATTGCAAATAGAAAGGCGCTATTCTCACCTCAATAAACTGGTTAAATGCAGAATTTGGATTGCTTAGCTATAGAGAATTAAAAGCAAGAGGCTGAAATACAATCATATTACCAATGAGGGATCAAAGCTCAATGGTATATAACCTACAGATATAGTCTCTCACTTGAAATCTCCAGGTTCAGCGTAGTGATCTATTAGTGATTTAATGACTATATAAATTATTTATAATTACTGAGAGATGTTAAAAAGATATCTATTTAAGGTAAACATGGAATAATAAAATAATTTGTTAGTTTAAGAAGGGCAGAAAAAAAACATTGGGGTTGTGAAAGGATCTAATAGTGTAAAGCAAAGAATGAGCCATTATTCAGAAAGAGCAGAAGAGACACTGAATAAAGATTCCATGCTTGCATGTAGCCTACCATACTCTGGTCTTGAGATGGGACTCAACTCTCCCCAGTAAACATAATAAATGACAGTTTTGAGGAATCAGGTACCAAAAATATTTATATACGTTTGTTAGCTGAAAAAATACCTGGAGTGAACCACAGGGATATTTCCCTCGTTGAATTTTCTCCTACCATGCAGCCAGTGTGCCTGAGACTTTGGCCACCCCCATTCAAGGGCTATCCGGTTTCACTGCAGCCCTGCACCTCTCGGCTTCTCAACAGCTTCTTTAAGGGGGAAAGACATTCTGCTGAAGATATCAGAGCAGCCCTGGGCACTGCTGTAGAGCATCACCCTAAAGAGCCAACTCCAGCGTCGCAGAGTCACAGCCACATTTCCAAGACATGATGATTCACAGCTTTGTAACTGCCTTCTGTTCATACAGAGGAGTTCAAGTGCTGTCCAAATCCAAACAGATTTCTAATACTAGGCAGACAAAGTCTATTTTTCCCCAGGCAATGAAAGCGCAGACGCGAAGAGCTGGCAAAACCCTGGAGATGCCTGAAAGGACCTTGACATATCTCTGTACTCACTGGAAGAAACAATGGGGCCAGATTTTGTGAAAAAAGAATGAGGTTTGACGCCTTTTATAGTGGCTGGTGGGCAAGAAACACCACAGTAAAAACGATCCAAAGGAAACTATTAACTTCACATGCAGAAATAACACGTTTCAAGATTGATCTAGTAAAGCCTTAGTATTTTACCCGATTGGATGATTCCTCATTCTACTTCTTAAATGACTATATCATCCCTTCCAATTAGCTTCGAGAGTGTAATTTACATTTTGACATGACCATGCTTAATCTAATCAATGTTAATCGATAGGAAAAGGTTCCAGCCCTGATACATTGTGGCCTTCCAGTCTACCATAACATTTTGAAAGTACTGACTTCCTCATAGCAGAATGCAACCAGTAACTGAAAGATTACACCGGTGTTTAGTAAGTTGTGCCAGCCCACTGGCTCTGGTGAGATGTGCCCCTGAAGCCCATCTTGACCTTTCCACGGCGAGTGCAGTAAAATGTGTGAAAGGATTCACATGCAGATTATCTTTAGCCCACCTAGAGAATACTTCGTGGATAAAGAAAATGGTGATTTTAACCTCACCCTATGCTGGCATTTGGGGAAAAAAAGTGATGTGCACTTGGAGAACAGTTCTAATCCCTAGGGAGAGTCCTGTTGTAATGAAAACTTCATTGCCCTTTAAAACCTTGGCATATATCCACAGTTTCCAGGCTCTTTTCTAAAGCTAACAAGGATACTTTATGCAGTGAGTGCAAACAGCAGCCCACTCAAACTGCTTGTGTAAGGAATATATTTATATTTATTGCAGTAACCAATGTTGATATTTTATTTTCTTTTCCATGGAAAAAGCTGCTTGTTAATTTTAACAGCATTAAATGTTACTACTCAAAGACAGTAACTCACAGCCGTGTTTAGGGCTAGTCTGACATCTATTAACAAATCTCACTGTCCTCTCACACCTGCGTTCAGAGACAACTGGGCATGCAACAGGATTCACCTCTATTCCATAAGGAGGGAGGACCATCTCGCTTTGGGTCACAGTAATGCAGGAACTTCCCTATCCACTAGTAAGACATTTCTTTCTTAATGCTTTGAGCACAGAGTACCATCAGAAGTGTGAGGAGGAGACCTTGGCTCTTGGAGGCAGATAGCTCTCAAAAGCTCTAGAGGCACATGTCAATGCAAAACAACCTACCTAGCATCACATACCACATCGACCATTGGTGTTCCTCTCCTTTTTCTTCTATTCTGCTTAAAATTTTGAATTTATATACAGTGTGATTCAGTAAAGCATGTAAGCAGCTGTTTGACTACTCTGCTTTTCTTACCTTTCCAAAGGGGGATTTTGTAACACCTCCCCCAGTACAGGCATACACATTAAGACACTTGCCGAGCGAAATGTTGAGGGCTCCAAGACAGACTGCACACACAATTGTAGGTCTCAGCATTTGGTCCAGTTTAGATCATAATTATTCCAGTTAATATCACATGGAATATCTAACATTGCACCAGCTTTGAATTTATTTTATTGCTCATATTTAGCCAGTATTTTCTTAATTTAACCTTTTAATCCCACCAAGAATCATATTGGCAGATTTAAACAATTTCTGTAAAAATCAAGGGAATAGATTAAAGGACAAGGTTTCACTGTTCAAGTTTTTTCTTTTTATACTCTTGATTTTTTAAAGTGTCATCTAGTTTCAGGCTATATTTCTATGGCATTCTGAACATATTTGTACTTGAAAAATATGATAAGTCTATCATTTCTAGTGAAATGTTATCAAAAGCCAGTGGCACATCTTTGTCAACACTGAAGGCTGAGTTGTCAAGTACTGTGTACTGACAGGAGTCAGGTATTCATACCCTTAATCCAGTCCAACATGGTCACAACCTTCTCACTTCTGGATCCAGTAATTCAGAGCTCCTTACCGAAGTCTTGATGTGGTCCTTGTTCCCTAAGCTTTTAGGTGCTCCTGTGCTAAACTGTTGAGTCCCAGGTGGGACTCCTGAGGGCAGGAATGTTGCTGCAGCCTCATCCAAGGAGCAGTCATTCGGGACGAGGCATTTAGTTTCCATCATTTTAAGACTGGAGTCAGAAAAGGCAGAAACAACCAGGGAAACCTTAGTCACTCCAAGAATGGATTTCAGGAGATCTATTCACGATGCTGAACAGAAACGCTAGCAAATTACCATTAGTGTTCCTTTTGAAAAAATAAAAGGTCTCATGTCCCATTCATACCATGACTGATGAATGTAATGAAATTGTCTAAAGAAGGAAAAAACTAAATTCCAAATCCCTATTTTCATTTTCTGTTTGTTTTTACTAATCTTCTACAATGCTTTTAGGCAACGTTTCTACAGAATAGCCCGAGTACCACAATTTCAGACTGTGCTGTCATCAATATTGTTTATACGGTTTTAATTTACACTTTAACTGGGGCAGACACTCTCTTCTAATTCTTCTGAGCAGAAACTCAGCCCAAATCTGGCTCTGATTTTAAAACGCACCCATCATCAGACCTAAAACATGCACAGAACTGGTTACTACTCACAGTTTCAGACAACAAAAAGCAGCTTGCAATAACCACTGAATTCCCCTCGCTTGCCGTTTGCTGTCACCACATGCTTTATTTATAGTAGGCCTGAATTAAATACTGCAGGATCAGCCATCTTTTGGTGCTGCACAAAAAAGGAAAGGTATTAAATATTTACCATAAGTCTCTCATAGCTTTGCTTCTGACACCTTTCCCTTTCACTAGGGAAAAGGATTATTTAGCTTATGGTTTTCCAGCAAAAGGCAGTTAGTCCTCACTGTCGGGAAGTGAATGGTAGCATCCTTGGCATGGAAAAGACACAGAAAGGCTGCACCTTCCCTGCTTCTCTCCAGCAGCACAGGGTGACACCAAGGAGGAGTCGTGAGAGTGTCACAGGAATGTTTGTGCCAGCAGAATGAGGTGCACTCAAGTTACAGCACTTTCCAAAACTAAACCAAGTACATTTGGTGAATCCTTCCAAGGAGGCTGATCAGATTCCTTGAGTTAAGATCAAATGAATGTTGTGGATGCTCCAGTGAATCGTGTTGACAAATATTGCACTCCCGTGCACTGCATTTACTGTGAATTTAAAAAAGAATTGTGTGAAATAAAAATAGATTCTGTGTGCATTTTGATTTCCACCTGTGAACCGAATGCTGCAGGACAATAGCGATGGCCCAGTCTCTGCAGGACAGCCGGCTGTTAAAGATGAACTTTAACTTGCCCAGAACTAAAATGCCTCGGGGCAGCTGTGGAGCTCAAGTAACTGCTTCGAAACCGATACTGAAAAATGGCTGAGATCTGAATTCCAGTAGGTCACAGAAAGATTAAACACAAAGCAACGTCTTCTTCAAACATAACCCAGGTCACTGTAGAGTACGATCACAGCCTTCCATAGCAGCGTCCAGCAGAACCAGCACCAACCCCTCCTCAGAACTAGAGTAATGTAGGTTTCTAAGGAATGAGCTGCCTCTATCGAAGTATCTGATGTTTTAGAGTATCAGCCTTGCTTGCCTAAGTACTGTCATGCCTCATGGAGTTATACTGAGTAATAGTGCACAGTGCCCAAGACATTTCTTTCCTTCTCCCCTAACTGCTGCTCTCTTTGCTTCAGCAAAAGAGAATTCACATCCTGGATGTATTCTTTTGTCTTCCAAACTAAAGAAAGCAGAGCAGGTCCCTGAAGGTCCCATACCTTTCCACACCACTGGATCACACATCTCTCTGGGGACAGTCCAATACTTCAGCTCCTTGCCACTTTCCCGTCTGCATCCTTTAGCTCCCCCAAAGCAGCACAGGGAAGCACGCTGCAGGCTCTGGAGAACTGGGCAGCCAGAAACTGGAAGTGAGCAGCGTTTCACTTAAGCTATTAATGAAACAAGTTCTGGCTGCCTGATCAAACCTCTGGCATAGCTGGTGAGACCTCCATCCCCGTTTTGTGGTTTCACGTGAAGACACAGCATGAATGAGGTGATAAGAACAAATTTAACAGGGAGATTTGGGAAGGAAGGTGTCAAAAAAACTTGACATCCACAAATTCCTGAGCCGATAATGGGATATCCACATGACTAAAACATGGAAAATTCCACACTGTGCACTAAGCTCTCACTGAAGAGCTGTGTTAATGTACCTTGAGCAGCACAGATTGATGGTACTTGAATTAAAACAAGGTTCGTGCAGCCAGAGAAGTGCAGACTGTCATTGCTTAGGCAGGCAAGTATGAATGGGCATTCCTAATGCTTTTCTGCTACATTTGATGTTTTGCAATTTGATGTTCTGCAGAAGTGCTGACACCACGCTCAGCTTTTCTTGACTGCCAAATAAAAAATAATCAGTTCTCCACCCTGAAAAAGAAACCCCACAGGGAACTGAAGCATGATAATAAAAGTGAGTAGCAGCAAACACTGTCTGAACTGTCAGGTTATAAACAATGCTCATGAAACCTTCATGGCCAGAATCAATAAAAGGAAAGGCCATTGCTCTTGAGAGCCAAGAGCCATCAGAAAAATAAAAAGCTTTCTGTCTCAAAGCCTTTGTGTCTGGATTTCACATTCTGCTGCTTCTTCTATGGCTTAAAGACTAAACAAGCAAGTTCACTTCTACTTCCAGTGCTGCAACAGTGAAACCTAGCCAGACTGTCTGTTAAGGCGTTCCGTGACCTTGAAACATCTTCTGTAGAGTCTCAAGACTACTTCACATACACATCCAAGATCATCAAAATATAATGCTTGAGTTTTCCCATTACAACAATCAATTTCCTAATGCACATCTATGCCTCTGCCATCTGACAGGATTTCCAACATTTCCAATCTTTTATGCAACTCAGGTAACTGAAAACACCCATCTCTATGATCTTGATGGAAACCAGTTTTGATTTTCCATAGGAGTAGGAGACTCCACTCCAGTTTCATTTCTGCAAGCCATGTCTAAAAAAGTCAAAATGATCTTTTAGAACAGTCACTTTTCTGGTATCCAAGTCCCAGGAGATTTTGCCTTTCTCCTGTTTTGTTCTTATTTGGTTGAAAATTACTGTGACTAGTAACTGCTCCCATAATTTTCAGGTTAACTATTCTCATTCTCAGCAATACAATCTTCATAAAATTATTTTTGTTGAAAAAAATTATATTTCATTGTAAATTTTGGGCAAGTGACTAAAGTGCTACAACCTTTTTGTATTGGTAAATTAACCCATTTGTGCCTAGGAAAAATGATTTTTCGAGGTGAGATTAATCTAACTTCCTGAATATTGTGGAGATGCCTTTTGTTTAAGACACTGGGATACTGGATCTTTAATAAGTTTACATGCACGCACCAGTTGGCTGGGATCACATGCTGACAGAGTTTAGTTTATATAAATATTGACTTGTGAAAAGTGGAAGTCGCTTAATGCCTCTGAGCACAACTTTTTTGAATAGCCCTTAATCATCTAAGAAATAACACTAGTGAAGAAAAAAATACTTTCCAGCCTTTGTCATTTGTTTTTTCCAAATGACTCTAGTGAGACTGAATGGGTCACCAACATGAACTAACAGCTCACATCAAACAGCAACTGTCATACTGAAGAGGAGATTGTATGAATTCCATAAGCTTAGAGCAAAAGCATCACCTGTTTAAGCTCTCACGTGCTAACCAAGAAGCTGTCTGATCTACTTGTGCTTAATCGAAGAATGGGTTGGGTTGGAGAGGACCTTAAAGCCCATCCAATTCCAACACCCCTGCCATGAGCCGGGATACCTAGCACTGGACCAGGTTGCTCAAAGCCCCATCCAACCTGGCCTCGAACACCTCCAGGAATGGGGCAGCCACAACTTCTCCAGGCAACCTGGGCCACTGCCTCACCACCCTCGCAGTAAAGAATATTACTTTACTATATTTTCTTCTTTTTTAAATGGATCTTAACTCATCTACATTTATTAGCTATGCAAGTGTATTGCAGTCTGTGTAAAACCCTGTTGCTGCTCATTTTGGCTCTTCATTATCCACATAAGACAATTACCTCAATCACATACTATTTTTTTGGAAAAAAGAGACAAGGCAAGCCTTAAAAAAATAAAACAAACAATAGATAGAGCAAGAAAGCAATAAATAATGACCCTTCCACTAGAATTATGTGCACAAAGAATAACATATACCACAATAAATAAAGCTTTAGCAGTCTGAAAATACTATTAAGAAAAACTGACAACTACTTCAATCATTAAACAATAAATAAACTGCCCCGGATGCTGTAAAACACTTTGGTTTTTTAATGCTGTGGCCACTAGAGTTGCTGATGGTATAATTTAGAGGTCAGCAAGTACAAAAGCACAACAATTACCCATGTGAGATCCCTGCCAACACTTGATAAAATTTTTTTTCAGTGACTTGCACCTCGGATACGTATGAGAATAATCTGATTTTGTTAGTCACGGATTTCGGAATCCTTCCTCTCTGTGGAAGGTGGGGTAATAGTTTGTTGTGTTAAATGCCAGGCCATAGAGGCAGCTACTGGAGGACTTTACAAGTCCAGTATTCAGGAAAATGAGCTCCAAACGTGCAACCAGCCAAAGTGCAATAGGAAACATTCTCTCCCCATGTAAAAACACAAGAATCCAATAGAAAAGCAGACAGAAGGTCTAAAATAAATCATCAGAAAGGATTCTCCTTAACTTTCAAATACAAAATAATAGAGAACAATGCAAATATTCTTTACAAAGCTATCATACCTATAATCACTAGCAGTCATTAGCATGGAGGAAAAAGAAGCTGAAGTGGGTCACAGGGTGAGAATTCAACAAAGTGCATCAAGACAGTGCCCCATCTCTCCTCACCAATTTTGGAAGACCATTTTCTTGTGGCTTCTGATATAAAGCCCGTTTCAGTACATTTGTGATTCAGCTCCTAGTCTCTCTAATTCTGGCTGAAAGTCTTGCCAAAGCACACTAAAGGCACACACACACACATCATACAAGGTGGCAGAAATTACTCCATGCATTCACTGAAACAGCTAGACCACACCCTTTGAGAAAAAGCTCAAAGGTTTTTCTTTGAGAAAACCAGGAACATCTGAAAATCTGAACAGCTTCAATTTAAGCTCTTCTCCAGGAAATCTAAGTTACATATTTCCAGGAAACCTATATGTCTACACAGTGTTCCCACAGATACGTTGCAATTTCGTTAGCACTTTTGGACTTTGAGTACTTATTTTATACATTATCTAGAGCACCTGCTTAAAGATAAACCTGAAAGTTACACAGCCACATGGGAGATTCAGCCATCCGTTTTGTTTTAGAGTACCCTGCTCTGTCTTGGAACCCTCAGCTAAAGATCTTTTTCCCTCAGGTGTAATCTGTTCCTGATACCTATCCTGCACATCCACATGATATTTACTAGTATATTCTCAGAAATTCCACATTACAAACTGCTTTCTGTACCAGTCTCTGCTTATGTGAAAGTTATCTTCTCCACAGTGCAGTAAAAATAGCAGTTACTTTGCTTTACATAATTATGGAGCTTTAAATATTAATGCAAGTATTACAGGAAAATCTCTGTGCAAGGTTATCTGACCTGAGAACAAGTTTCCTTGGAAGCAACATTAACAGCTCTCAATTTTTGCTGGTTATGTGAAGAGATTCTGCTTTCTCAATAGCAAGACAGCTTTTACCACATCTCTATACGAAAGTCTGCCCTCTCCATGTTCTACTGACTTCCTTTCCTGCACTCAGGCTGTACCCTTCTTGTTCTGTCAGAGGCCACCTTCAAACTCACATGTGACCAAGACCATTAGCGTTCGCTCTCAGCCTGCTGTGATTGTTCATCCTGTGAATGACAGGTTCCTCCCACATGCTCGTTACACCTGTTGCAATGGTCCTTGCTAGAATAGTCCTTCACAAATTAATCCAACAAAACTGTGTGTTGTTCATTTGGGAATAAGCAAAAGAAACATCACTGTTAGATTTAGTCTTTTAACAGAAGCTTGAATGGATGTGGGATTACAGCTGTACTCAACAGGCTAAATTGAAGACATACACTCAACAGAGGAGCCACACTGATTTCTCTAAGAATCCATCCTTATTTCTACAATGAGCAGAGCAGATTTTGGCTTTCCATCTCATCTCTCTGCCATCAACACTTCCAATAAATCTAACAGACAGAAATAAAACACTTATATCCCTTAGTCACAAGTTTCATAGGATGTCCTTAGGAATGCAAAGAGCCGAACATATATCAACATACTTTTGTAGAGTGAGGCTCAAGTTGTGGCTAGCTGACTTGATCTTGTTCTGGGCCTCTAAGTGCGTCATGCTGTCAGTGTTGACCCCATCAATGGCCACCACAAGGTCCCCTTGGTTCATCTGCGACTGTGCTGCCTTGCTGCCAGGGGTGATCTGCGTAGAAAAAGAAGGAAAAGCCATATCAGGACAAGTCATTCTGTACACAAAGCACTTGGAGAACTCATCCAGAATTATAATGAGGAATTTAATACCACAATAAATACAGAAATAGACACAACACTGGCTGTATTTATTGCTGTATGGGTGGAACAACAGAATTTAGGGAAATTAAACTCAACATTAACTCACATTTATGCAAAGGTCCAGGACAACATCTATTTGCCATTTCTTCCATTTTGAGAGCTTAAGCTCAGTGTAGTGGTTCCCTTACCTCATATTATCTCCTGCTCAAGGGGCTAATTATCATTATGCATACTGCAGTGGTATATAGAGGCATTACTCAGAAGCGGAAAACTAATGAACCACTATCTACTGTGTGATTTTATTGTATTTTTCTCCTAAAAGCCATATCCCCCCAATTAATTCATTATATTGAGCAGACAGAAAATGATTGTGTGTGAAGGGCCTTGGACATGCTTTGCTTCCTTTATGGCAAGCTTTATAGCAAATCATTCTGCTTAACCTTACACACACAAGTACAGCTCCATTACCAAGACAGATTACTACATACCCATCAACCTGTTGGACTTAACAGTCCAACGTTAGACCAGCACTTTTAGAGATACGAAGCCACAACACTTCAAACCTAACCGAGACAACAGTTCAGAAAATCTGGTTGTTCACTCTGGCATCACATTTTGTTTGCTCCAGAAACCTTGTGAACTGCATCTTCTCTGGATGGATGGTATCCTCCCCTCTTTTACACAGCCCTCATCTTGCATCTGGATGACAGTACAGCTACTTATGAAACTTGCCTTCATTAAGGAACTCCAGCTAAAATCAAAGAGCCTTCACATACCATCAGCCAGACAAATCTTAGTGAGCACATCAGAGTTTTCCTCTGTTTCCAGCAATCAGTGCTAAAGGGTGTGGACATAAGCCTTTGCTATTAGTTTTAGTATTCTCTTCCTTACATTCCTCGCTTCTAAAAAAAAACAAGGCTAGTCTAAAATACTACAACAAAGGCTGCAGTCAAAGACTGTTTCTTCAGCACAGGGAACACAAAAGAAAGGTGTGTCCAATTATGAACCAAAATTCCCCTGTGAATTTAGCCAGGCTTAAACTGTTAAATTCCTAAAGAAACCAAAACCTAACAAATCCAAACACTTTTCCTCATCAAGTGTGAAGTGAAATTCCTTAACCTGTCTTCCCTACTATGACCTCAAAATACCTAAAATATGTACATACTCAATACAAAGAAGTCCTTTCTTAACAACTCCCTAGACTGCTTTGTGCTATACTGCTGGCAAAGACAAAAGAAAAAAGAAAACCACTCCTTTAACACCCCTTTAAAGATGCTCAATATGGAATGTGACAATGGGAGCTGTCAATTTACTAGAACAGATGGTCTAGTATCAGGGTGCTAGAACCCAGCATCCTGAATAGTCCGATACTCTACTTACAAAAAGAGATTACACTGGAACTGGGCATGGTAAGTAACTTCCCAGAACTGATCGGACTGAAGAGACAGCTTTCCTTTGCTTTCCATTAGAGATAAAACCAGTAAGAGTTCAGTGTTTTCCCAAGTGAAGGACAGCCACAGACAGAATGTTCCCATGCAAAGCAGAGTTGACTGATAATGGCAGTGCCATTCCTTCATGTATTTTTCTGGTGTGAATGAGCTGAGGGGTGGGGCAAATACTTTTTGGTATTTTCAGTGACAGAGTTTTATTCTGCAGTCTAATGCACCCTCATAGAAAGAGATTAGTAGAAACCAGAGGTTTATATTACAAGCACAGTTTTTCTAACCTATTATACAAACATTAGTTTCTATGCATTTCATTGACTTCCACTGTGTGAAGTTCACAGTATTTAGAAGCGTAGAAAGAATATGGATTATTTGCATACCCACATGAACTTATATAGTTACTGAAAGATGCTACCCTACTCAGCTCTCCAAATGTGTCAAGAAACTGAATCTGCAATAAAGTAAGCGGCAAAACGTGAAGAAAAGCCAAACTCAGATAAATCAGTCAGCAAGGCTTGAATTCATCAAGTAGGACACTGCAGTCTTTTTCAATTTATCTTTTTTCTCCATTAACATAAATTGCCAATCCAGTAGTGACCAAGGCTTGAGCCTTCTTGGTAAAGATCTTTCAATAAATAATCTTCACACATCACACTTCTAAGACACCATTTTTTAGCTTCTCATGAAACACATAAGTTCTTGCCACAAAACATTAACTGTGTGATGCCGAAACTTCCATACTCTAGACAGCTGGTTTCAAATGCTGGGAACTCCCCCTTCTGCTCATCAAGAACAGTGACTGCTTCTCAAACATCAACCCAGTTACTGAAAGTCAAATGTCTGCCCTAATTTGGGAATTCTTTTCTAACAGATAAATTTCTCTTTGCAGTCTCCAGTGATGCTTCAAACAAAATAAACCCAGAAAAGCAGAGCCTCCACAGAAAGGATAAATTAGAAGTCTAGATCTGGGAGTAGTTTAAGATAAGCTGTAAAATTCTGACTTCTCTCTCAGGTTTTCCAATTTCTGTTTTTGGCAGACCCAAATTTAAATGTTATACCCTAAAACAAAGATACAGCTTTAACTACAACTGTTCTAGAATTAGAGTGAAATTCAGAGGGAGGCGATGGTTATAACTGGTGACCTGATTTCACTTACTTTAGTGGAATATTTTCTGTCTAACACTTTTAGAAAACACTACCTTAAAAAAAACCATATACTCATCAGAAGAATGTATCAGACAAAAAGTCCTGGGTGACATTAAGTTTGTTATTTATATGAATTTCTAACTATGGACATTGCAACACCCTTTCTGAAGCAAAGAGCTACAGGAAAACCATACTGTGAAAAACAAGGAAATGGTTTCAATCATTGCTTACCCGCCAATGTTCCTTTATTTGAAAAGGAAATGAAAAGGATTTGTAGTCAACTCCTCAGCTAAGTATAATGATAAATTCTGGACTGGATTCCTTCACACAGCTCTACCTTTCCAATTCCCATTTCAGGGGCCAGCATTCCACTCATGTCACTTCACCTCTAAAATGTGGTTTATCCTAGCTTCATAGACAGTGAGACTCACAAGTGTAAGAGATGGATCTAGTTTATTGTATCTAATTCAGAATCACAGTGAAGTATCAGGAAAGAATTACTTCTTCCCCTAGTCTTCCCAGTGCCAAAGAGCATGCTATGCAGATTATTTGGTTCTGCAGAGCTTTATATATAAGGCATTATTAAAATCTGGATGTATAATCTGTATAAAATATTAAAATCAAGGTACAAACATCAACCTATTTCAGTCAGAAGCTAACAGGCCTCTCCAAGAGACTTTCAAGTGACCCCACAGTGTGCACTTAAATCAGACACTGAGAACAGTCAGTAATTGTTGGGGGCAAAATACCAGTGTGCAGATGGGAGATATAGGGCAGCCAGATCTAAAGTGCCAAGGTACATTCAAGACTATCTCATTCTCATTTTTAAAGATCCAGCAGAAAGGAATGGAATGCAAAGTGTTTACGTTCATGTGTTGGTATTTTCCTTTTGAAAATTCAACTCTGTTCTAGTAAATATTTACTAAATATAGCCACAATCAGAGAAGATCTCACTGTGGTTTTGTGAAATCTTTAGGATTTATTTTCTATTTAAACGGGTTTTTAAAAAATATTTTCTAAATGAAAGGTGAATGTGAATTAACCCTTGGAATTAGGCTGCAAATCCAGATCTGTCTACACAGTAAATTCCAGTTTGCTCTCATTTCAGCCTCTCTTCTATTAACAAAGGTAACAAAAGTAGAGAAATACGTGTCTGTCTAGGCTAAATATACAATTTTCAATTTGACCACCAACTTTTTTTTTCTTAAAATGTCTCTGGGCAAGATCTATACAGAACTATTTCACAAAACCTTTGTAACAGTCTTAACTTACTTGCTCTGGATTACAACAGAGCTTTCAGATGGAAGGTATTGCAAATGCCTCTATTTAAAGCTCCAACAGAACATTCACCTGACATTCAAGGTACAGCTATTTCTGTCAACTATTTACAAAACCCAAGCCAAGGTACCACTAATAGATCTAATTTTAATAGTATTTCTTTAGCATCTCAAGCCCAAGGAAAGAGCTCATCTTGAAAAGCCAGGCATCATTCACCTCTCTCAGAAAAGCAGAGGAACACTTGCTGCTTCAGAGAAGTGAATTTTCAGCCCTCACAAATTTCCTGCAAGGCAGACATCTGACTTCCAATACCCCCAGCTTAAAGCAAGTGGGCAGGCTGGAATTATCACATGTTGCTTTCAATGTACTACAGAGAATTCTTACTGCACTCTCTTGTGAGCATATCCGTAGACTGGGTGGGTATATAGCACAATGGTGACAGCTGTGCACTAAAAAAAAATAAAGTCTGCTCTGGGTTCTGAGTACATACTGCTTAGCAGGAGCTCTGGGAGGCGCTTGATAAAGTGCACCTGCTGCACCACCTTGAGAACAGCACCAGATCCCCCAAGCTCCTCCCTAAAGGGCAGAGGTAGGGATCAGTCAGCATCCGAGTGGATGTGTTACAAATACAAATGAGAATGCTTGTATAAACAGATGGATGGACACTGCTTTCCTACCCAAGGAACTCCTAGGCAGACAAAAATACATAGGGAGGACCATACAGACAAGAAGGTAGCAATATAGTAGCTTGCAGCATTAGCCAAAGCCTCTTGAGACACTAAGGATCAACAGAAAATAAAATGTGTTTCCTTCATGGAGAAAACAGCATTTAAATCTCCACTTGTTAAATTTTTGCAAGTGGGTTTTTGTATAGATGTTTCCAACAAACCTTCAAAGGCTTTCTCAGCACTGAGGCTTGCAGCACCTGGGAGTGGCGGCAAAACGTCCTTGTTTTGCACACGGGAGCATGACCTACCAAAGACATCCTTTGAAATCCCACCACAGCATAGCTGTGCTGAACTGGTGAATGCTCATATGAATCCAAGTAGTTATCTCCTGACTGGAGACATCAGTTCCTCTCCCATTGTGAACAAGTTAATTGAGAAAATTTATGTTGTTTCCTAAATCAGTCACTTTCCCTTGCTGTTCCTACAATAAATGTGTAACAGCTCCAAAGGGATAATCACGGGTGTTCTTAAAAAATAGAAGATAATTCTGGACAGGAAAAAAAAAACAGCAAAGAAAAGGATAGGTCATCAGGCAGAAAGCCACAAAACAGCAACAAAAGAAGAAAAAGCCTTGATAACCTAGCCCATAGAGCAACCATCCCATTGTCTTCGATGACAGCTTCTACAGCTTTCAGTGTCATATGGGAGAGCTAAGTAAGATCAATTAAACGTAAAGACAGAGGGCTGTAGGATGCTAGAAATTAAAGTCTTTGCACACATCAGTAACCAAACCTACAGAAAATTCCAATTCTGCAGCTACCATTTTCCTGAAGAAAGTGTTTCATTGTTTTCTATTTACTGCTAGGCTTTACTTGTTGTTTTGGGGGTATTTTTGTCCTGTTTTTTTTTTGTTGTTCATGAGACAACAAAGCCTGCCTTAAATGAACACTCAGGGCATCTGCAAAATGTGCCACTAACACCTTGAAGAGCTTCCATTTATGTTGAGCAGAGCTAAGCTGGCAAGCTGCAGAGATACTCTGAAGTGCCTCTCGGGCTATGCTTCATCTGTAGTTAGGAAGGGAGATTACAGTACACATGAGAACACCTAAAATAGCTTTAATCTACCTCTCTTGGGTACCAGGAGCCACGATGCCGCCGCAGCAGCAGAGATTTTGTGGGACAGCCAGTCAAGCACTTACCATTCAGGACACCCTGTGCTGAAATCTGTACTGCAAGAGCAGAAGGGCTGTTGGCACTCGAGCGATCCAGCTCACCTCAGCCTCGGTGCACCAGGCCACCTTGGAATGATACCACCTCAATTAACACCAAACATTTTCCTTCTGCTTAATGCCTTTACAGGATTACACTTCAAGGAAGCAGACAGATCACAAGACCTTCTTGCCAAACTAAATAGACACAGGTGATGAAAATAAGCCAAATGTAAAAGATTTTCACCTGGGAAATGAAAGGGAGGCTATGGGCAATGCTTAGGGGAATGCCCTAGGCAAGACTGGGGGATTTTTTAAAAGTGAGTGTGAATGCTCCTATCCCTGGTTGGAAGGAAGATCATTCCATTCCGTGCCTCAGCTCCACATTATCAGATTGAAAAATTGCCAGTCCTTTGTTAAAAAAAAAATAAAAAAGGAAATATTTTGGAGTTTGCAGCTTAGCCTGTTAGAAGCATGCCTGGTCTATGTATACCAACTATTCAGGTGATAGTCAAAATTTTGGTGTGCCTTTTTAATAGGATATATTGGCATAGAATCATGGAATAATTAAAGTTGGAAAAGTCATCTAAGCTTATCAAGTCCAACTGTCAGCCTAACACCACCAAAGCTAGAAGACCATGCAGCTCTAAATCTTGTATGGTACGACTAATGGTAATCTCTCTTCTCCCAGTCTTCATCCAAAAAGAGATAATAGATCTGCTCAGTCTATGCTCAGTTAGCATCATGTACTGTGCCAAGACAGTGTGTGCTATGTCTTCCAGAAATGAAATGGAAGCAGAGAGGCAAGTCATATAATAATAAATGATGATTGGTTTGTTATGACAATACTTTTCAAGGAAAAAGTAGGTAAATTCTTCTTCAGTGTCCAAGAGTTTAATAACCTGAATGCAAATCAAAACTGAGAATATAACTGAGGTACTGACCTTAGTATAGTGGCTGCCCCATGCGCGTGAGCAGCTCTGCTCACTTCCACAGGACAACTCCCTGCAGCAAAGCGACACTTGGCTTGTACCTGCTTGCAGGATCAGAACTGCCAAGTTTCTTCAAAGGTTCCCCCTCCTCTTCCCTACCTCTCTCTCTCAATTTTTAATTCATTTTAAGGCTCTTTTATAAGGCTGGATGTTTCTCTGTGCTTCAAGTAGACTGATCTCAGTTATCAAGATGGCACTCCGCATTTTCACAGCTACTGGCTTCTTGAATTCTACATTCTGTACAGTTTTTTTTACCTCCTCAATGGAACACAATTCGTCTTGTCTCCCCTTACAAGCATTAGCAATAAATGGAGGGGGTTATGTCCTTTGCTATGGGCCACTATGGTAAAATTCTCTTTTTTCACATTCATTTTGCTTAATGCATTTCATTGTATATAACTAAGGCCACAAGCTTTATATTTTTGAAGGGCTTTTGATTGGTCTAGCAACAATAAGCCCTTCCTAAAAGGGCATTTGAGAGTTTTAGCTTGGCAGTTAGTGGCCTGCAGTCATTTCTGATATGAAGCAACTTAAAATAGCTTTGACTACGAATAAGTCCTGAGGTTCCAGCACAGACCTGATTGATGTACCAGTGACTCCTCTGCCCCTGTGTGTTTGTACATTAGTGTATTTATTCAATTGATGCAGGCTTACATTCAACTGTTCTTTACACATACATTTGTTTATTGAGTTCTTTCTGTTTCTGGCCACCAGAATACCAGGGGAGCAGTTCTTCCTTTGATCACCGAAACACGACCTGCCACAGCAGAGTAGTTCTGTGTCTAAACCACAAATACAGACTATTCAACTCCACGCTTTGCCTACAGATAGTACATGCAGAAAGGCAACTGTATGAAAGAAGATGAAATGTAGCACATCTCCCCATTGACAACGATGTTGAATCAGAACTAAATTTGCAGGAACTAGACTCAGCATCATGTAATTACTTTTGCATTTAAGGTTTTAAGAAGCCACGTTGCCCAATGTGGATCTGTTTCAATTGGTTGGCCCAGCATTGAGCATCAATTACTCATTAAACACTCTCCTCATCCACAAGAGTAACTGTTCTGTACCGGTAGCATTCACCCATGGTCTGTGAGAGAACACACAAAAGCACAGGCTTCAAACTTCAGAGAGGGATGAATTCCTTTCAAGATCCAAGTGAATAAAAAATAACAGAAGCAAAGTTCCCTTAAGAAACGGCAATGCAAATTTTGTCTATAATATGCTGTATCATGTTTAGAGCATAACATGACATCCAGGTATCCCAGCAGGATCCTTGGAAATACAAAGGTGTAGCAGGTAAAACACAATCCTGACACATTTAACAGGTATCTAATCTGCTGGATGTTTCGGGAAGCAAGGGAAGTTGCAGACACTGATGATATTTCTTTTATCTGTTAAAAAGTAATAGCTTAAGCTTTGTTTTCCTAGCTTTTCCATGGAACAGACAGATGCCACTTCCTTTGTGAAGCCACAGGAACCACATTTATTTAAGAGGTAATAATTTGAACATATTGATATGAGCTCAAATATAAAAGGGAAAAATTGTTATACTGAGACTATGAAGACTGACAAAATAATAACTAAAAGCAACACAATCTGAATTTTAAAAAAGGAAGCATCTTGTCTAACTGCTTCTTTACCTCGACTGAGGAAGGAGGTGGCTATTGCTAAGGACAAGGATTGAGCTTTATTTATAGAGTGATGATGCCAATGTTGGGTTTGGGTGTTTTAACTCATTAAAGTGGTGGGTACACCAATCTTCAAAAAAATTCCCACTTAAAGCTTGCAGGGTATAATAATAAAACACATATTTGACCAAGTACAAGCCAGTGACATATATGGTTTTCTCAAGGTAAAAGCATCCCTCTGAGTGAATTCTATGTCCACCAGGTTTATAATCCTCCATTGCACACAAGTAGCTGAGTACCTTCACACACATCTCACAGTGGCTTCAGGGCACGTTAAGCTGAAAAGATTTCAAAATCCCAGGAGGGGTGTTGTCTTTTTCCCACATACTTGAGTATTTTCCATATACTCTACAATCACAGGTTTTTATGTGACTTTAGAAAGGCTTCCTGCTTACAGACAAAATGAAATAACAGAAATTAAATATTTTAACATACTGGCACTGTCTGTAGCTAAAGGCTATTTCTGACTCAAAATAAAAAAATATCAAACGAGCAAGATGAAAAAGTATTATTGCTTGAGAAAGATACAGTGATTTTTGCTCAACTACTAGTACAACAAGGGTAGATTTGGTGACCATAACAGTTTACCTACTTCACTGCTATCCCATATGAACCATCAACCTTGTGATGAACCAGGAGGCCAAGTAAACCCTGGCAGAGTGGCTCCTACACTAATCTATGGCTCACAAACTTGTTTAATTTCTGGTCAGAAAGAAGTCAGACCAGCCAGGTGTGCTATACACAAAGGCAACCTGGACTGATAGTCTCCCTTCCCCACAGCGTAGTGCTTCACCAGCTCCCAGTCCTAACCTGCACTGTCTCCTAAGGAGAATCAGAAGTAAAAATGTTTTACAAAACATTACACAAAAGACAATTATATTCTGAAAATTTACAGAAAGTCTTCATTAAACATCAATATTGTTTATGAGATGACACATGCTGAAAGGTACAACTGAAAATACAACATCAAGAAGGGTTTACTGAAAGAAGGTTTTAACAAGAAAGTCCTATATATTTAGAAGCCATAAGCTGATTTGGAAGCAGGTTATTTAGAAAGAGCTTTAAGGAATGAATGACCTCATCTAGTTAGTATTAATTTGTCTGTGTTTGAAGATACAAACAATGCCACTCACCTTCATCATACCATGTCTCCTATTTTCATGCCCAAGTTTTGAGCTGAAACTTGACTCAAAAATTCCCAGCCACTACAAGGAAAGCTGTTCTTGGGGAATTTCCATTCCAGATAAAGGCAGGAGTCTGTGAGCTCATGATTTCTAATTCAGCAGTGTCCAGGCAGCCTCAATTATCTTTGGATAAGCTACTGGGAATTCATTTTTCCTACAGAGGGAAAATGACTTATTCACACTCCTCATCCCTCTAGAGTCCTCTAAAATGGTGAAGTGTGTTTACATGACTATCCCACTCAGCAGCATATTCCCAATACTGACTGTAAATAGAACTACTTCCACAAAAGGAAAACCAGAAACTTTTTGACATTTACAGAAGAACTTGCTTAGTTATTGTTGTGACAAGGATGACATTTAGACCCCTTTCCAGCAGTAATACCAGGTGTATTATCTACATTGAGAACGTTCATCCACCAGTCCTTCAGGTGCCCAGAGAAGCTCTTCATGTGGACAAGCTCATCTGTTGTCTCTGATGACAGGTATTTAATTCTCCAGGAGTTACTCAGCATATGTATAACTGGCGCTTCAAAGAAGGTACTACGGCAGGAAGAGATCAGTATTTCCTATCCAGTTGACATTTTACTGTGGATGGCCTTTCACCTTCTGAGCTGCTCACCATGGTGAGGGTTAGAGAGCTTTCAGTTTGCCTTGGGGATGCTAAGTAAGATGTACATCCATCTTAATAAAATTTTCTTCAACTTTATTTTGTACTACATTTCAGAGAGCCCAATGAAAAATCTCCATTGTCTTAGTTACAGATACCAAAGTGGGCAACCATCAATTGTGAATGAACACTTTCTGTCTAATCAAACGGCCCCTGCAAAACACAGGCTGCAGATTTGCCTGTGATACTGATATTACTGCTTAGTAATACTTTAACCTCTTAACTTGGGGAGCAATGTTTCTGCCAATTTTTTTGGTGCTCTGCCTCTCTCATCTAAATTTGGTGCTCACCATTTAGTGGTGTAAGCAGCATCAAGCTAAAACAGGATTATACTTTCAGAGCACACAGGTTTTAACAGTGTTTCATGCCTTGAAACATGCTGTTAGAGCAAGTCCAGAGTCGGCCATGGAGATGATCGGAGGGCTGAAGCACCTCCCATACGAGGGCAGGCTGAGAGGTTTGGGCTTGTTCAGGCTGCAGAAGAGAAAGCTCCAGGGAGACATTGTAGCAGCCTTCCAGCACTTAAAGGGGGCTACAGGAAAGCTGGGGAGGGGCTCTTGAACAGGGAGGATAGGGATAACATGAGGGATAATGGTTTGAAACCAAAAGAGGGGAGGTTTAGATTAGACACCAGGATGACTTTTTTTCCTGTGAGGGTGGTGAGGCACTGGTTGCTCAGAGAAGTTGTGGCTGCCCCATCCCTGGAGGTGTTCAAGGCCAGGCTGGATGAGGCTTTGAGTGTCCTGATCCAGTGGGAGGTGTCCCTTCCCATGGCAGAGGGGTTGGTCCGTATGATCTTTAAGGTCCCTTCAACCCAAATCATTCTATGATGCTATGATTCTGTGATAAAAATTTCTACCAGTTTGGCAGTGCAATCAGTGGTTTAGGAGCTTAAGGTAGATATTAAAACATGGCTTACATGTTCATATGTAATAAACATTCTTAAGTGACGAAGTTAGGTGCCTAAATTACATGTGAAAATTATCATTAGCCTACTTGGTGTATTTAGCTAGGCTTTATGTAGATGAATGTGGTTCTGATTCTTAGTTTAAGATACTCATTCATCTTTGATACAGAGCATGGCTTCTTATGGATCAAGCTGTGTAACTCCCACATAGCTTGGGCATAACAGTATTATTCTGCAGGGTGCTTCACTTCAGTTTCAAATCTGTACTTTTATCTTTCATTGCTTCCCTGATAACTACAGAGATTTTTCTCAGACACACTAAAAGCAGAGGTCATAATGAGTTACACACCTAGCCACAACAAGGTTCCAAATTCTGCATATCCAAATTAGGAATTTTCCTCTCCTGGTCCAGTGTAAACACACTAATTATGATAATCTGATTGCACGTTTTGTTATGGAATAAATGTTCACAGGGCATCTATTTAAGTCCATGGAAGGAATGCAATCAAGTTCAGAATTTGGCCTAACAGTGTTTTCCTTGGCTGCATTAGACACTGTAACTTCTGCAGTGAAGCATGTCAAAATAATTGGTTTGGAAGAGGCAGCAGGAAAGTTGTTGTTTGAAAGAATTTCAGAAAGTCTAAGGTGGTCTGCTTTTCTGTGCCCAGTTTGTCTTTTTTCCTCCACCAGGCACCAAATGAATTGCTAGACAATGAATTGTGCAGATGACAAAATATGACAGTTACTTTAATAGGGATTCCTGCTGCTAGTAAAATCGTTATTTGTCTGATACAAATGAGAAATGAAAGGAGCATGTAGAAAAAAAGCTAACCCTCATCTTTGATCTTAAATGAGGACTTAGCTGAACTGTGGGACAATGAGCTTCATCACTGTTTTGCCACCAAGCAAAGACCTGAATGGCTAAATTAAAGTGACATTTAAGACTGTATAAAGCAAAAATGTCTTTAAAGAAGACTGGTGTATTCCCTAATACCAACATGCAAATCTCGGATCCAGACAGAATTACGAGTGATGGAATTATGGAAGTTCTTTGTTCTAGGTAGGATTATACTTACAGTAATGTTTTTCAGAGCTTTACAAACAAAATCTGTAGGTGTTTTGGAGTTTTACTGTGTTGTCAGAGTTTGACCTTGGCCAGGTTTCTCTAAAGCCTCTTAAATCAGGAGATTACTTAATGGATGAGTGGCTCCCATCCTCCCTAGTTTTTATTTGTCATCTGTTTCCTCTTTTTAAACCCTTCCTTCTCTCTTGCTCAAGAGCAAGAGAGCATCTTGCTCAATAACATTGCTTAGTCTCATGAATCAGGTTTGCAGAGAAAATATGTAAGAACTGTCAGCGATGGAACTTTGATGTGCTTCACACCAAAACTGTGCCAACTGCAATGGCAGCAGAAAACATTTCTCAAGGGGAATATGCACCTATTTAACAACAAGAGGCTTTTACTTCAAATACCAAGAAGGAAATAAACGAACACTAAGAATGCTTGGATGGTTATTGGGCAGCTGAGGAGATTCCTGAGGCAGACAGAAGTGCCAAATGGAGCTGTATTACTAATCTCTCTTTATCCTAGGATGGGTCTTCTATTTATAGAATTATATAGCCCTTCAAGCGACCGTCAGTTTACATACGCATATGATATGGGAGCAACATATGCATTTTACATGTTAACTGCCTAATAAAGTCTGAAGAGGCTCCCAAACTTTTCCTAGACCTATTTTAAATAGTACCACAGATTATGTCCATCTGGTTCGCTCAGCTGGTGACAGGCATTTTCTTCTGAATGGCCTTCCCCTCTGCGATTTTGTATCCTTGCCAGGATTGAAAGAAATTTGCCCCCTACCTTCTGCTTCCATTTTCTGTGTATCTCCTACATAAAATCCTCAGAAAAGAGCTCCTTCACAATTCCAGATCATAACAATGAGTCTTCTGGGTCATACCCAGTCTAGCATACATTCAACTAAAAGTCATTTATATTCCACACAGTGATATTAACCTCCTATATCTAGAAAGCAACAATTTCATAATGATGCTACTCTTCAGCAACTATCCAAAGCCAGAATTAGAAAAGACCTCTATTATTTAGTCTTAACACTGAGTTAAGTGATAGAGAAGACTGGTATTAGGAAATTATCCGGGTACTAAAATAAGTTCCTAATAAAAGTACAAATAGAAAAAAAAAGGAGAAAGAGACATAAGAGAAAGATAAAACTTATTTTACAAGATTCTGGCTATGTCAGAGAAAAACAAGACACTACCTTAAGTTTCCACTTTGAAGTATCTAATATCATCTCATCTAATTCTGGTGCTCTGTCTGAATACCATAGATCAACAGAATTGACATGAAAGCACGGATTTCAAGTTCTATGTTTCTCTGCCCTGCAGTCTAGGCAATAATTATAGCATCTGTTGCAGCCTCTGAAGAAATCTGCAGCAGTAGCACAGAGGTAAAAGCTCTGCAGACAATAAGTCACGTCTCTTTGCAGGCCCCTTATCCTTTTTTATCATGCATGACCCTGTAAGAATGCACAATGCAATAGTCCTAAGGGGAAAGGCACCAGGGTGTCAAACTGAGCTTCTGCTGGCTGCAATTCAGACATGACACAAAGTCATGCCATCTTATGTAAAGACTGATAAGAGAGCCGTGTGCTGTTCATGCTGTATCAGTGCGTAATTAGAAAGTCTTGTGCTTGTATTAGTAGGTACACTGATAATCAGTCCTTAGGAAAAATGAACTGAAAGTCTGAGTATCAAAAGTAGCTAAATCCTTCTAAATAAGGAAGGGCAAAGAACAGAACTGCTCTAAGATTAACAGCTTTTCAAACAGCATGATTACAAGTACCTTTCCCAAGTAAGGTGTGAATCAAGCTGTTGAGGAAGTTGGTGAATCAAGGAATCTCATGCAGGAAATTAATGCCATTGCACATATTCCTCCTGTGACCCCAACCTGTTTGCTTGGAGGACTAGAGAACTTCTGTCTGTCGGGATTTTATTTTTCTGTCCTGTCTGTCAACACATTCCCAGTAAAGCTTTAGCACAGCACAAATATTATGCTCCCAATTCCCAAGTTATTCTCTTCAGTACAAATGCCAGTATTTCAGTTTGGCTCTTAACTACTTAGCAGCAATACAGATGAGTGCAAACCTGCCTGCAATGGTAAATCAGGTGTGTATTTTCACCTCAGGCAAAATATCAATGATTTCTTCTCAGATAACATTTGGAAAACATACCTTTAATTTACATGAGGGTTGTAAAAGCTCTTCCATTCCCTCAACAATTTTACGTTAATGTTTGTAGATTTTATGAGTATTGAAGTAAAACTAAGGATTGCAGGCAGCCTCGTGTCCGTGTCTCTATTTCCTTCTGTCCTGAAGGGCAACCTCCCTGCTCTTCTTATCAAAAGTAACACCTTACAAGTCCATCTCACTTTTACAATTGAGAAACCTTCCACAACGAGTATGGCTGGGGCCAGCAAACTCACTTCACAACAGAGAACTGGAAAGACTCAAACATAACTTGCCATCTTGCAAATTCCACATGTAGCACATCATCCTCTTTGTACCAGACAGTCCTTTTCTGCTTTCGTATGTGAACACTCCAATACAATATTTTGAATGACATATAAGCTTAAATCATAGAAACCTAAGTTTGAAGATGCCTATGTTAGCAGAATAGAGACAACTAGCCCATGTTAGTGGCAGAAAGTCAGGAGAATGACCCAAAGGATCAAAAGGGTACATCTATATTTATCTATAGTTCACTTAACCAACTCCTTGTCCTGACAAACCTATGAAGCATGGAGATCCATTAAAAAAAACCCCACAAACATATAATGGATTCAGGAGAGATCGGACTTCGTATTTCAGAGTGGGAAGAAGGGATGACTACAAAAACTTCTGAAGTAAACATCAGTCAATACCAGGAAATTACCTTTCCCCTCCCATTAAAACACTTTTTGTTTCCAGTTCTAGCTTTATGTAATAGATAAAACAATCAACTGGGAAACACCATACACGTGTAGATGGTGCACACTCTCAAATTCTGTCATAATATGTAACATGCCAAACATGTAGAGGGTTTTTGCATTAGTTGAGTTATAGACAAAGTATTTGTCAGTCTATAGTACAGGTATTTCCATAGTGCACAGTAATATTGTAATATACACCATTTTGTGAACCCATCATTTGAACTGATATTAGTAAAAGAAAAAAGTTTAATCTATTTTTGTCATACACTTGTAATTTGAGTTATGGTAGTATTTTCAGTATTTAGTAACACAGACTTATGTTTCCAAAGCCTGACTTATGAGCATTCAGTGCAATGTCACTTGCTGATACATTGACTATCTTAGGTATTTTTTCCGAAGTGGAATTTATTTGTAACAGAAATTGTTTTGCCTTGTTAAAAACGAAAGTACTCCTACTCTGCATGAGGCCTGTTCTTACATACATGGCCCTTTTTCATGAAGCATTAATCCTATTACAAGTACTAAATGCCAATTAATTCTCCTTTATGAGTTATGATAAATGATTAATTTAGGGTGAAGCTATACATTTTCCAAAGGGTCTTTATCACTGCTATGTTGACAGGACTTTAAGTATGGTGGTATGCTTAGTACTACCCTAAAGTAGCTGAAGTATGTGCCACAGCAGGTGCCACAAGTAGAACATAGATTCGCTTTGACATTAGAACTTACAGTATGGAGTGAGTGCAGGATTGTTTGATGGATTTAAAAAGAGGATATGTTGTGAATGATTTGGAAAAGCAGAGCCTTTGGGGTAAAGCACCAGAGTCAAAGCTGAATGAATTTGAAGAAATCCTGACTCGTCATGGCAACAGTTGTCTGTACTTTACAGTCATCAGGATATCTGTCATGAAAAAAATATTTTGCCACTTCTAACGGGAAAGCTCACTGAAGTGTAACCTCTCAGTAAAAGCGAGACTGAAGTATTAAAATATGTTGTCTGAGCTTTACAGAACACACTTCTGCTCCAGAAGTGTAAAAATTACATTTGCTTCTATTTTACAAAAGCTAAAATATAATCCATGTTTATTTCACATTATTGGTAATGCCCTCTTTGTAAAAACTTAATCCTGAATTTTTGCCCCAACTCCCAGTGTTGTTGATAATTGATACACTCCTGGTCTTTCAGGCACAAATAGAATCGTAGAATCATTAAGGTTGTAAAAACCTTTAAGATTGTCAAGTCCAACCATCAGCCCAACAACACTGTGCCTACTAAACCGTGTCCCAAACTGCCATGCCAATGCATTTTTTTAACACCTCCAGGGAAGGAAACGCCACAAAGTGGTAGACAAGATGATAGCTATTACCAGCCAAAGGATCTCTCTGCAGCCATGACTTTATATGTCCCCAGCCTAGATGGGTGAAGTCACTCTAAAAAAGCCAGTGATCACAAGCCCCTCCCTGTTAGATACCGCCATTCCTCCCTGCTGATACCCACACACTTCTTGCATCCTTAAGAATGCACTTGGTTCTACCACTTTTCCCAAAGATTTGGAAACAGTCGATATAGTCATGACCTGTAAAACAAAGTTTCTTTTAGAAGGAATTTTTTGAAGCTTCTACAAGTTTTTGCCTTTGCAATGTCATTCTACAAAGAAGTTGACCATTCATTTCCTAACACCTGAGCAACAATACAACACTATCCAGTGCTCACTTTCACAAATTACTACTGACTTTTCTTGATCCATCTGCAAAATCAATGTATTGCTTTGTATATGAATTAAGGCTATGGATAACTTGTAAAAATGAAGTGAAATATCTAAACAGTATGCTTGATTGTCATTTTATAGACATGAGGTACGCCAAAACAGCAGCTAAAATTAAAAATCTGTGAAAAATAATGGAATCATCTCAAATGCCACCAGGAAAGAGCATTATTTAACCTTGAGATATATATACACAGCCAGAAAACCTCAACCTCATCTCTGATTAAAAATGCAGAGCTGGATTCTCAGATGTTAAAAAAAAAAAATACCACATTCTATTGTGTTCAGTCTCCTTAATGGAGGCACACTGATCTATACCAAGTAAAAATAACATGCTTATCTCTGTGAGTGTAGCATTTCTCTTACAGAAGGAATTTTAACCTTACTGATACTTTTTCCAGCCTCTCTTTATATACAAGTGATTGAGACCAGCAGTGTTATCCTTCAATTCCTAAGGCTCTCTTGACAAACATATTTCCCCTGTAACTTCACAGAACTAGTGGAATTATACCAGGAATAAATCTGCTGTAGTATCTTCAGTTACCCTATTTGGAAGCCAGTCATTTGCCTGACCTTCAGTGCAATGCTAAAAACAGAGTTTGTCTGTCATCAGGAGCCAGTGAGATTTCAGATAAAGCAGAAGTCATGGCTCCTGCAATGAATTCCAGGAGCGTCCATCAAAGGCTTGCCAACAATAGCATCTCACTCAGGCAATACTTTCATACTTTGATAAAACTAAAGGGGGAAAAAGAAAAGAGATTTGACATTTGGAATTGAGCACATCAGAGACTTAGTACTCAGTCCAAAGCATGTGAAACCAAAAGAACTCTTTAATAGTCTACTTAAACTTTTATGACTTGAATAGCTTTTTCTTTAAAGGCCTAATCATTTCTCACACTACTGAGAATTTAAGTTGTTTGGTTTTTCTGCTCCTCTTCGGAACATTGCTTCTTGTTACCAACACCAGAACGTATTTAGAATAACATGCAGATCAACACAAAATAAATCATCTTTGTTCTAAACTCCAACATAAATATTGTGAGCAAGCACTGAAGTGGAAGCAGGACTATTCATTCTCCAAGTTTCCAGCTTCCATGTTTAACTTAAAATAGATCAATCTTGTGTTTGTTAGAATAGGAGGACTGTTATAGAAGGACAATTGCCAAACAAGATTTCCAACTTCTTCCTTATGGTCCTGTGTCAGTAGGTTGCCTTACAGCCCTCTCTCTTCTTTCAGACTTTACCCTGGCATTACTCTTGACATTACTCAATCCAAACTTAAAGTCCAATACACTATCCCAGCCCTTGCAGGATACTGCCAAGTGCTTTGGTAGTGAAAGACAGGGATAGCAAAAATTACCAGTCATTTCCACATGTATCCTAGATATCCATTAAAATATACAGAGCTTGCTAACAACTTTACTGTCTTGGAATATATGCTGACACTTCATGCAGTATTCATGCAGTTTGTCCAGTCTCGTAGTCACTTCTTACTTGAGCTTCTGCTTAGAGGATACAAACAGCTATGTTTATGGCAAGACTAAGGACAAGAGTGGATTGGATTGAAGCTAGCAAAGAGGATGGCATGCCGTCTTTAACGGGATGTTCTCATATCACAAAATAGACAATGTATATTTTAATCAGGAAATAAAGACGAGTCCTCATCTTTCTCTTGTTAGCATCTGCAATGAAAATTAGCCATAAAGAAACAGAAGATGGAGGTGTCAGAGCTAAGAACAGAAATGAAAAAGACAATACATTTCAAATATAAAATGTATATATCTATAACTATATAAAACAAGGCTCCAGGGAGACCTTATAGCAGCCATCTAGCACTGAAAGGGGGCTACAGGAAAGACAGGGAGCAGTTCTTCATCCTAGAGTGCAGTGACAGGACAAGGGGTAACGGTTTGAAGTTGAAAGAGGGGAGATTTAGATGAGATACTAGAAAGAAATATTTTTCCTGGGAGGGTGGTGAGGCACTAGAACAGATTGACCAGAGAAGTCGTGGCTGCCCCATCCCTGGAGGTGTTCAAGGCCAGGTTGGATGGGGCTTTGAGCAGCCTGGTCTAATGGGATGTGTCCATGCCCATGGCAGAGGGGGTGGAACTGGATGATCTATAAGGTCCATTCCAGTCCAAACAATTCTATGATTCTATTTTATATAGCTATATAAAACTATAATTATGTTATCGTATATATATATTTATATATATCAGGAGTCCCTGTTCATCAGAGGCATATGAAAAAAAAAGGAGGGAATTTTCTATAGGCCAGTTGCGTACAAAGGTAAACACACGGGTCCAAGGCAGTGTACAATCAGGAGGGAAAATGGGGAGAACAATTCTTGTATACCAACTGAAAACGGAAAACTAAGCTCAACTAAAAATGTACCAAGGTCACTGCAAGTTACTGCCTTCTTCATTTGTTCTCAGGCCTTGCTATCTTTCCAAACAAACATGCTTGTACTTGATTTCATGTTCCCTATCTTTCCATTTATTTATTCTTTTCAGAAATAAGCATAGGGATTTGGAGCTTTTAATATTATAGTTGTACTTAATAAATATATGAAAATATTCAACTAAATATTAAGAAACAATTAGATGTTTCAACTTCACCTCTTCAAGGTGTTCACCATCAGCTTTCGTGGGGTGGTAGAATTCAGCCAGAAAAAAGCTTTTATCTTATGACACACAGAGAAAACTAATTTTTACCAAGTATCACATTAAAGTAATTGTAGCAATGGTGGGAGTTTTGGAAGACAGTGTGCACCCTCTTCTTTTTGCAGAGAGAATTTGTCAGTTTAGGGGCTTTTCTTGCTAGTTCCTGATCCCTATTTTGTTACTGTAAAATTGGGTTGTATGCAGTGGAAAAAAAAATGTTATAGAGATTATTTTCTACATCTCTCTCTTTACAGCATTAGTAACCCCAGGACAGCCTCATACTAGTGTGAATGTATGGCCTAGATGGACACTACTCAGATAGTAGCTGAGAGCAGATACTCTGGGGGTAGATTAACACTAAACTGAAAGAGGGGGAATTTAGATTAGATATTAGGAAGAAATTTTTTACAGCAAGGGTCATGAGGCACTGGCACAGGTTGCCCAGGAAAGTCATGGAAGCTCTATCCCTGGAAGTGTTCCAAGGCCAGGTTTGTTGAGGCTTTGAGCAACCTGATCCAGTGGAAGGTGCCTCTGTCCAAGGCAGCAGGGTTGAAAATGTATATTTAAAGCCTCCTACAATCCAAACCATTCTATGATTCTATGAGAAGGATTTCTGGCATCCAGGCCAGAACATTCACTGCAGATGTTCTAAAATTCAAAGCCAACAAGTCAAGTTTCTTCCTAGACCTTTTATCTACACTGAACAAAGAGGCTTAACAATCAGCTATACAGCAAGAGCTCTTCCTTGAATCCCAAGTTTGGAGATGCATTTAATATTAGGACTCAAACAAATATAATATTAGGACTCTGCCAAACCAGTGGAGAAGGATGAAGACTTAATGTAGACCAAAGAGCAGTAGTGTTTACAAGTCCTCTTAGTGATGCTTTCCTCAGATATAAATAATTAAATATTATACCTCAAGTGTATGTATACCAATGCATACAGCATGGTGAACAAACAGAAGGAACTGGAGTTCCATGCCCAGTCAGAAAGTTAAGGTATCATAGGAATTACTGAAGTATGGTGGGACAACTCACATGACTGAAGGATCGCAGTGGACGGCTATAGGCTGTTTCGCAAAGACAGGAAGAAGCAAAGAAGAGGAGAAGGCAGGGAAGAAGAGGAAGAGGAAGAGGAGTCACCCTTTATGTTAAGGAGAACCCTGGATACAGAAGTCAACTAAAGCAATTGTGGAAACCCTAACAAACGCCTCTGGGCAAGATCAGAAGGGTTGTCTCCAAGGGAGGTCTTACAGTAGGCATCTGCTACCAATCTCCAAACCAAGATGATAACGCTAATGAAGCAATATTTGGGTTGCTTTAGCAAGCTTTGGGTCAACAGAACCTGGTTCTTATGTCCAACTTCAACTACCCAGACAGTTGCTGGAAGAACAATACAGCAGCTCACATGCCATCCCTCAAGTTCCTCGAATGCAGAGAGACTGCTTCCTCATACAAATCTTAGATGTACCAACCAGGAATGAGGCACCGCTGGACGCTACTCACAAAACAAGGAAACCTGCTTTGTAATATCTCAGTTAGTGATAGCCTTGGCTGCAGTGATCACAATATTGTGGAGTCTGGGATCCTGCTGGGCACGCTGAAGGTTAGTATCAAGACAGAGGTTTTAGATTATAGAAGAGCGAAGTTCAGCTCGTTCAGATCTCACGTAGGAAGGATTCCATGAGAAGCTTCCACAGACGATAAAGAAGCGAGTGCGTGCTGGGAGTTTTTCAAGAATGCTCTCCTGGAAGCATAACGAGTTTTAATAAAACAAAAAAGTTACAGACCAAATTAAGTAACTTAGCTAAACACTGAGAGTGGCAAGAGAAAACATCATCTACCCATATCATCAAATGGCATGAAACTCAGATCCCACTCTTAATTCCTTCCCCATGGGAAGGATCAGCATCTCACACTGCAGTTATAAAATATAATACTGTACAAGAGAGTGTCCAGTCCACTGCCTTCTTTCCAGGTTGTCTTTAGGACACACAAACTCCAGGGAATCGTGGGTGGAATGTATAAAAGATCTTATTGCAGCTGCTTGTACTGCACCTGTTCAAGGGATAAATTAAGCAGCTAAGTTCTAGTTTTGGTTTCACTCACTGCCAGTGCCTTGATGTGCAAAGAAACGATATACCACCTCCTCATCCTGTCAATCATACTGCAAATATGTCTTCAATATTGTGGAAGTGATGATCACTACTTTTTTCCACCAGGAATGTTCCCACAAGCTGGGATAACCTCTATGACAAGTAACACATACTGGGAAAACCCAAAACCACTTCACATTCTTCCAAATAGCAACCCTGTTCATGCAAATTATCAGTCCTTAGACTTTTTGCCATTCTCACTAGGAAGGCAATTAAAATTTGGTCTTAGATTAAACTGATCTGAAACTAAAACTGAATTAATTCACTAATTCTCTAGAGCTTTCAGAAGGTTTATTCTGCTTTGGTTTTCGCCCACATTTTTTTCACCACTGACTCCCAAAGCTAGAAACATGCTATCCTATTGTAAAGAAGAAATATTAGATCTGTGTGAGTTGAAGCTCCAGACCTTTTTGGTGTGAATCTGATGTAGTCACTCTGTTGCCATTTAGAACACACACCTACATCTTCCAAACCCTCCCTAGGCAGCCTGTTCCAGTGTTCCAGTACCCTCACAGTAGAGAAATTTTTCCTCATGTTGAGGCAGAATTTCCTGGGCTCCCGTTTGTTCCCGTTGCCCCTTGTCCTGTCGCTGGGCACCACTAAAAAGGGTTTTGCCTGATCCTCCTGACACCCACTCTTTCCTCTAGTTATTTATACTCATTGATAAGCTCCTCTCAGTCTTCTCCAGGCTAAACAGACCCAGGTCTCTCAGCCTTTCCTCCTAACAGAGGTGCTCCAGTTTCCTCATCATCTTTGTAGGCCTCCACTGGATTCTCTCCAGTAGTCCCTTGTCTTTCTTGAACTATTCTCAGCACAGAAGTTATATTGATATTAGTTGCACCCTGGGTTCCCAACACAGGGTAAAGATGACTATTTAATACAGCAACACATGTAACCAGAGAAACAGGAAACCCCACAGCTACACACAGACTAGTTGTGAACCTCCATAAGGTACCCTGTTCAGCCAACTCCTTCCTGCACCCTTCCATCCTGCATATTCTTTCTCTTCACTGTTTTGTAAGAAATTATAACACCTTGTGGAAGGGTCTGTAACTTTCATTTTCCAAGCACAGTCTTCATCTCTTTTTTTTCAGCACTCTCGATCTGAACATCACCAAAAGCTGGGAGTAAAGAAAAGATGGCAAATGTGTGGGGCAGGGCAGGGAAAGGCAGGCAGGGGAGGAAGAGATTGCTGTTCGGAGAGGTTTGGTTTATTGTTGTTCAAACAAGTCATGGCACAGACTTTTGACCATTTCTTGTCATAAAGAAAGCCAGGCAGACATACAACAGAGAGATCCTCATCCACCCCAGCCCATACAGTTGACAAAAGGATTTGTTCTTGAATAATTTGTTAGATAATTTAAGCAAAGAAGTGAGATAAGAGCCTACTAGACAGAAAAGCAATTTTGACAATAGGTCAGGAGGGTACTTTGTAACTCCTGTCAAAAAATTAGCAGAAAGACTATCCATTTATTCCCTAGAGTAGTTAATCTTAGCCAGCTCTGATGAAAGAGAACATCTTGTTTCAGCTGCCTATTTCTTTTTTAAATACCTGCCATGGTACCAACTGCCCTTGGCCATTTTTGAACCAGCTATGACTAGGTAAGGAGAGAATGCTGACATTCTCAAATAGAGCAGGACGGTCCCAGTGACCCTCAGGATCAAGAAAAGGCAGCCCAAATTCACCCTAATACCAGAGCATTCTGATCTGGCACTATGTACCAGAATCTGGGGTTACACGTAGTATTTTTGGAGTTTTGGATACCATGTCCCATTCCAGAAGCTTGAGGTAAATGTAGCATTTGTTCCAATTCAAAATAGCTTCCTAAGTTACAGGATACTTTAAATATAGCATGAGAGTCCCACAGAGGCTTCTGAAGAGTGTGCATGGCACCACAACCAGGTAAAATAAGTACTACAATGTCTTACAGTTATTTTTCTTCATGCCACAAAGACTAATTGTCACTAATGCTGGCTTGAAACTGAAGAGCCGTAAATTGTTTCAAATAACTGTGTGCTCTTAAGCCTGTTACCTTGATTGAGAGTAAGGGTTTATGTCTGTATTAACAAGTATGGCTAACCAACAGCAGCAAATAAGGGAGCCAAAACAGCCCAGCAGCTGGAATTTGGACTCTGAGCAAGAGAAAGGAGGGGATACAATGCAAGCATATGAAAGGCTGTGTTCCTCCTAATCCTCAGCTGCCATTGCTACAAATCAAGTGTATTTGGAAGGATTTTGGGGAAAGGTTAAAACCTATTTATGCACAGTGTCCAGGCACTGAACACCTGTGGCATAGATGATCACAACACCAGCCACGCATGTGGGAGGTGCAGAAAGTAACTCTACCCTTGCCAGGGGATTTGCACGCCTTTAAGACATTTGACCCATTACACCTTCCTAAAAGAAGAGCAATATCTCATTGACTTTTTGGAAAAATGGCTGCTAGCCACCACTAACAAAAAAGAGGAGTCACCTTGTATGAAACATGTTCAAGAAGTCATCTGGAGCCATTTGTAAGCTGGAAATGAATTATTTTCTGCATACTTAATTCCAGAAACAGAGTGCTTACACTCACAGTCAGTGGGTGGAAAAAAAAGTAGCATTTAAAAATTTAGACAGTTGTAACAAAAAGCCTATTCTGAGATTTTGCTCTCAGGTAGCCCTTTTATTAAGGTTTAAATCACACTAGTACAGAAGAAACAGTCCTTTAAAATGCTGTATATAAGTCATCCTTTTTCAATTAGCATAATTCATTTCAAAGCATATCAGTGTTGACACTGCCATACTTTAAATTCATTCCTTCCCTCAAGACTTGCAAGCATTGATTTTTACCATGTTCAGTAAAAAATTCCCTCCTTCTTCTCCCTTTCTCAGGATCTTTCAGTGGGGATAATAACTTACCTGTACCTTGAGCATCTGGCCATTCCTGCAACAAAACTCAGTGAAAAAAGAAGAATCGTATCTCATATTATATTAGACACTATTTAATGCTATGTTACGCATTAAAAGGGTGGCATCTCAGATAACTACGTGCAGAAGCTTCTAGTCACCCACAAATCAACTACATCAAATTCTGTTCTCAGCTGGCTCTAGCCCACTGCGAATGCTACATTATAGTGAAGATCATTGCATTTTGTACACCATGTTGATACTTTCACAATGCTACTAAAGGTTTGTGGTTTTTTATAAATAGCAACATTTTATAGAGTTATAAAATAACATATGTTTTATGCTACTAATGAGACAACAAGAGTGACCAGACTGGAACTGCTGTTGCTAGTAGAGAAAGTTAATACTAATGTATTCGCAGAACTAATTTCCCTCTGTATTCTGGCTGGGGAACATTTTGCAATAATGTATTCTGAATGGAGCTAATGACAGGGTTATCTGCTGTGTTACACAGACAGTCATTTAGAGAGTTCAGACATCAGACACTAACAAAAAGTTCTCCCTGAAAAAAGCTTATTATGCATTTTAATTATAAAGCACTAACAGTTCAGCAGCTTTAAATTAATAAGGTAATCTCCTCCTATGTTTACTAGTTCTATGTTTACTAGTTCTATGTTTACTATGTTACTATGTTTACTAGTTCTAAAGAATCTGCAAAATTATTAACTTTAAATATAACTAAGTAAATCTGAGGACTCCCTGAAATACTACATGAACTATATTCTCAAACATATAAACTCTGGGTCAAAGGCCGAGCAATTTGTCAGACTAGAATACACAGTGGGCAGGGAACATCATTAAATGTTAAAACAAGATAAAAAGAAACATGACTCATTTGAGTTGTGGATCTGTTTCCTTAGGTTAAGAAACTTTCTCCTCCTCCATAAAGACAAAAGAACTATGCTTATTCCCACTTGTGAACTTTGCAGTTTCTCACCAGTCTTGAGCCCAAGTTTCTCACAATCAACACTATGCCAGGGTTATGTTCCCCTCCCTTTTGCAGGGAAGAAAGCTGCAAAGTCACTGTAGAGTGCTTTTTTGGCAGGAGTAGCAAGCTACCACCAATAAATACTGACCACATTTATAATTGAGTCGGTAATTGCAGACATGCTGTTCAGCCCTGTTACTTAATACACTGAGCTCTTTTCACAGATAATACTGCACAAGCATTGATGATTCAGATACAATCACACGCCGAAGAGAAAAGCTGCATTTAGCAGGTGAAATAAAGAAAGGGCTTCAAACCCACAGATTATGTATTATGTGTCAGAACAGTCAGAGCAGCAGGTTTGATGATGTACGTCACTTAAGCTGGTACCCCAGCCACTACAGGCCATTATTCGTACTAATCTGGGTCTATGTTATAACAAGGCTAAATGTTTCTCCTGAAATTCAAAACATGGATAGAACTGAAACGGAACCTGAAATAGAGCTGTGGATTATGTCTGCACAGATATTGTGCAAAACACATAATACTCTTTAGATACCTCCGGTCTTCTGCAGTGAGCTTAGTATTCAGCTATTACTTTATTCACACAAACAGGTAAGAGCTGCTGCCTTTCAGTTCCAAGCACATAGTTGATTTAAATGAGAAATCATTTGACCAAGAATTCTAGTTATCTCCTTCCTGGAATTTATTTGGTCAAGTACAGTACCTATATTCAAATCCCACTGCATTATGATGCTAAGATTTAAATAAAAACTATAATAAAAAGACTCTTTCCACCAAAATCCCAAGTTTAAAGACAAAACAAGATTCTTCAAAACATTTTCTGAAAGGTAAGAAACTCAAAGCTTCTTTCTTGTATCATGATTGCTTAACCAGAAGGGAAAAAAGTAGTACATCTTGGGCTGGAACTGCACTGTATTATAAAAACTGGGTACTTGTTCTTCTACCTTGTCTTAAAGTCTTAGCAACTCAGGTGAAACATCCATTGGGATTACTCCTCAGACCTGATACAGTACTTTTGATCAAGACAAGGAATGCTGTCTATCACAGAGTAACTAATGCTTTACATTTTAGAGCACCTGCACAGCCAAGTTTAAACCTCCATTCAGATCTATTCAGAACAGAGACTTAGATTAAGTCCCCAGAATCCAGCGATTTTCTGACCCCCAGATGCCAGGACCCATCTCTTTTTCTGGTCCAAATAGATACTGTTTAAACAAAAAGCAACTAGAGAATTTGCTCCCTTCCTCTTTGTCCAACAAACTCATGACACTTGTGTTTGATGAGAGATGTAACCATATCATGCCTTATATGCTGAAGCATCATTTATAGCATAGATGCTGACTAATGGAACATCTCAAACAAACAATACCAAATCAGGAGTTTTAGCAGGTACTTGTAGGGTCCACACTCACTGCAATACAATAATTTCTGATAACTGTGTCTGTAGAGATTCCAGAATTGGCTTGCAAATTAGTTTGAAAGTGAAGATACCATCTAAAGCAACCAGCATTCTCTCATGATCCTGACACATTTGTACAAATAACAAACAACTTCATGTAATAAAATTCAGAATGTTGTAACTTTGGATGAGATGCCTCTGTTGCTTAAGAAGTGATCTATAAGCTAAGCACATTGTCCCAAAGAAATGCTGATGCCCATGGAATTATTGTTTTACCAAAAAAAAAAAAAAAAAAAAGATAGCAAAGTTTTGGAATGTTCTTAAAAGTCAGCCTGGAAGTATTTTATTTTCTTCTCACACAGAACTATTTTGAGTTAAACTGTAGAAGACTAGAAGAATATGAAACCACTCACACATAAGAAATTGCTACAGCTTATCTAGACATATGACAGTCGCTACATTAAACGGCTCAGTCCCCCTCTGAGAAGTTGACACAGTCATTTGAGTTTTAGCGGAAACATCTCTATTGAATAGTTTTATAAAAGGAAGGCTCTTAGAGGACACAACACTTGTCTGTTAGTTTTGTAGAATGCCAACTATGATTAACACTTATCTATAGCTTTTAGTATTGCAAAGGACTTCACATTTGGCGATAAACTTCTTGAAGCTAGAGTTGCAGCTGTAGAACAGCTACTCAGCAGTTGGATTCACCAGAGACGGATGCTTAAAAGATAATGGGGGATCGGTATTTCAACTGGACTTGTTAAATTTCTTCAGTTCAGTCAATCCAGGTAAATCGCACTCTTCTGACTCCAATCCATGCACAGCATACCCAAACAGAATGCATAGTGTCTGACTCAGATAATCTGAGGTTTCCCTGCACTCAAGCATAGAAGTAAAAAAGCAAAGAGAGACTCCCTTTACCTATCACTTGCCTGTTGCAAGGCATGACACACCGCGTGCAATAGGCTCACAGGAAATGAATACTGTCACAGAGCTCCTCTAAAGGAAACGCAGTCACTGAGAGAGGCTGACATACATATGCTAGGGAGCGGAGGAGGGACAGGAAGTAATCAGGAAAAGATGCTGATTAGAGGAAAGAGCCCAATAAATGTAAGAAAGGCTTTCCTGCTCCTCCAGAAATATGGACGGCAAAATGCCAGAGTAGGGCTTCTCCTCCACTCCCTCTCCAGCTAATTTCATTTTTTTCCTATTAGTGTTTGCCATTTCCCCTCATTGTGCTTACCTCATCACTAGATTTCAACTTCTTCCTCACTTAATAGCATAAAGCCAAAATAGTTCTCTGACAACTTTTGTTTTCTCTAAACACTGTCTCCTTCAGCTTCAGGCTCTGGCTTTTGATGTGGAACCCAGGCAGCTTTAAAAAACCCTTTCTATTAGAAAATACAAAACTGCATCAATAAAAGCAGTGAATTCACCAATCATGAGTTACTGCTCGTTTCTGGACAGTATTTCTGCTATCTCAGATAATGATAATTCTTGTATGCCTTCCAGCTCACTGCGTCACCTGCAAGCTAGTCTGTCTCATGAGAAAATCTTGCTGTTCAGCAATTCATGAATCAGTCATGAAGAGGGTCTGCTATCACGTCCATCCACGTACAATTGTACCATATTAGGTAACATGGCAACACAGCACTTAGGTAATTAACTATGCCTAAAAGCCTTCTTAGAGAGGATTAGGTCTATAAAATTAATGAATTCTGCTTGCTTCAAGACAGTTCAGGCAAGCAGCAGGAGAAAATAACCTGATTTGCTGCCCACATCAACTTGAAAAGACCAGATTTATGCACATGATCACGCCACTGGTGATAGCTCTTGGCACCACCAACAACCTGCAGATCTCATTCATTTCAGATGACAGACGCTCAGCTTTACTAAGAATACACTGTCAAACAGCTGTCAATACTGTTTTCCTACCTCTGTTACCTGCCCATGACATCTCAATAACAGAATCTGTGCTAGATGGTAGGATAGTCTGCAGGGTGGGGACTGGAAAAATATTGTTTTAAGTATTTCCTAGATTATTTTCTAATGCCATTGTTAAACGAATGTGAAAGCTGGAGAGTAACCTTAACTATTCTCCACTCGTTCTTGTCCCCACTCTCCTACATTAGTCAGGCAATTATTTTTAGATAAAGAACAGATAAGCAGAACAATCCATTTCAGGGAAACACACCTTCACCTGTCACCCAGCTGACTGACTGTGACTCCTGTGTCTTATGCCGTAGACTATTCAGCTGTGAGCTGATCACCTGGACCTACCCGAAGGGAAGATGATACAGCATCTCAGACAGCATTTTAAAGAATCTTTTAAAACTGAACTTTGTGCCAAATAGCTCTGAGTAATTCCCTTTCTTGCCCTTCCTTGCCCACTGTTTTAAGAGCATTTTCCTGAACAGAAGCATAAGCAATGCCACAGTCTTGTATTGTGCTTTTGTCAGTAGTCTTTGAAGATCTTCAGTTTTTTCCCCCTGCTTCTCAGGTGAAGTGCAAGCTGAGTGGGAATTGTATGAAGCTGCCTAACACAGCGCAGGGTGCCCACTTCACATCTAGGTGTGGGCTATCTTCATATTGCCATGATACTAACTTCCCCTTTCAGGAAGGTCCTAGGAAACATGCAGGCATAAAACTACAGCTGGGATGAACGATCCCAGTGTGGTGGACTGTTGCTCTCATCCTTCTCCAGAGCTCAGAGGGAACTCATGACATGACTCATGGTATGAATTGGCAGAAGAGCACAGAGCCTCCACGAGAAAAGACAAATCTTTTTGTTCTCTGTGGCCCACTTGCAGACAGCCTTATTGCTTGGGGGCAGTTGGAGTATAATGAGAATGTCCGCATGTAAGCCCTGTCTGCCTGCATAGAGGGTGCCTACGCATGTGTAGGCAAAAGGGCACGTGGTATTAAAAGCAACTATAAGATCCTTTAAGTTAAGTGTTTAGGACTTTTCTTGCATATAGAAAGTCTAATTCCATCTCAGGACAGCTGTGGATGAAAATCAGTCCGTACATAAGTATAAAGCATCCACTGGCAAAATCTAGAGCTGTGTGCCCTTCCCAGGAAGGGGATTTTCCTCACAGTTATCCTCCTTCCCCCAGTTCCCCTAAGAATATCTTGAGAACATAAGCTTTCCTTTTCTGCCCTGGTAAGATTGCAATTATGGCTAAATTCATGCCTCAACTCACTTACGACTGGAAATTGTTGATCAAGGGAAATATCTGACCTGTTTGGAGATACGTTTACTTAACAGATGCTGAAGAAAAAACAGACTTCAAGAGTATTATCACCAAAAGCCATGTACTACACTCTGTTCCGGTTAAAAAATATCACAACCAGCAGGCATTCCTACTCCTGCTCCCCCTGAAAGAGGCTACGTTCATTTCTGCATGCCTGCTTTTCCTCCCTAAGGCAGGCGACAAAATTCAATCCCATCCTAAAGCAATGCTCCCAAATAAAAACTGGGAAAGAGTTCAAAACATTTAACAGTGTTTTCTGACACTTCTGCTGCTGGAAATGCAGCCAGCTGTGTGAAGATGCAATTCCTCCACACCTCTGGGAATTCAGGCATTGCAGTTTCACTCCTGCTCATCATATACTCTCAAAATCCCCATGAGAATCATACAGTCTTTGGGCACAGTGAGTATACTTTGAGAGATTATAGCCTCAGACAATGGTTTTTTTTGAGAAACAACTGGTTTTTAATTTCTGATTGTCATAGATAGTGCAAGTCCCCCAGTCCCTGATTGACAGCCTCCCGGTACGATGGAATTACTAATAAAAAGATAATAAACACCATAGAATGTCCACTGCAAAGCATTACAAAAACGCCTAAAGAAATATGTTGGCACCTCTCTGGACTTACCTTGGCCGGGATAATGATAGAAATACCAAAATTATTTACCATAGTGAAATTAGTATGTTTATTCACTGATGACTGTGAATCATGACTGCTGCAGGGATATCGATTTGGTACCCACAACATAACAGACTGTATTTTTTCATTATGAAAAAACAGTTTTCAAACTAGCGTAGGTGGCTCTTTTTCATGGTGGAGCAGACCTTTTGTTTGCATTCTGTTTGTTTGTCTGATTAAATCATTCTCGTATTCCTTTTAAACACTGTTATGTAAGTAACCTCTCTTGGCTTTACACTGCAAAATAAGCCTTCTGTATGCAATTTGTGGAGGAACCAAGACATTTCTAAAAAAGATCTGAAGTTTCTAGAACAGATTTGAAGCTGTCAGAAAGAAAAAAGGAAAAAAAAAAAAAAGGAAGAGGGAGCTGCAAGAGGCAGTAGAAAGCAGAATTCCCAAAACATAAGTTACACAGAACTATCTAGTTTGATAAGAGAAGCATAGGTAAGGGAAACACTTAAAAATTTCCTGAAAACTACCCAGTGTCAAACACTTTTAAGGAACTGAGCTAATTCAGTTAATAAGAGCACTCAACTGTAACATCTTAAAATATTGCTCTTAGGGAAAAAAAAAAAAGACAGCCAGGAAATAAATTTACTAATCTGTAATCAACAGATACACCAGGTAATTATTAAATCACATGCTGTTTGTCAGCTGCAAATGGAAGGCTTCTGCATAATTTAAGACTGTGTTTTAAGCACTATTGAGTCTTCTGCTTGACATGACTAATTTTGATCCAATTATTGCCCCACTCCAACCCCCCCAAAAGAGCAGACACGTATCCCTGTCTTTCTCCAGTTTTAACACCCAGACTTGACATATTTACAAGCAGTCACGTGTTTATTTTCTAGAAATAAAATTCTATACTCCCATTCATAGTTGTTCTACTCCCTTTCCCCCGAAACAGATACCACCAGTAAGGCCTGTATCAGCAGCAGAAGAGACAACACTGCACAGAATGGAACCGGATCATATTTCTTAAAAATATACTAACCAGAACTGTCTTTCTTAGTCATCATCAATGCCAGGTTGTACCTCGAAGTGGTATATTTAAAGCCCACGTTACTTTTTCTTTATTCAGATCTAGCTGTAAAGATGTTCTATTTTGCTAAGGCAGAGTGTACATATGATTAATTCACTGCTGTTTTCCAACCTAAACAAGCTCGAGGAGGCTTTTTTGTTCACTTACTCTGGAGATGGTCAAGGGCATGTTGAAGTCCTTGCCCCCTTGCAGCCGGAAACCCCACGGTCCAGGTCCATTCAGAGTCACGCTGTAAGCCATTATGTACCTCTTTCACAAGGCAACAACAAGGCACTGCAGAAGAGAAGGATGGGGTAGACAGAGAAAGCATAAAAAAAACAGAATAAGAAAAGGGAAGAGTTTTATATAACGGAAGCAATTCTCTTTCTGCCTTGCCTGTTCAGTCGTGCTCTGATATCACCTAAGAATAGAGGGGAGCTATAATGCAGATGCTGATATCCCAGCTGAATAGGGCCCATAAAAGGTTTGTAACCAGACACCTACTATGCAAAGACTTCATGACTCAGAGGTCTAATATAGCCCCCAGGGAAGGGGACAGATCTTTCTAGGCTTCTCAAACCCCTCTTCATGCTCAGTTACTTTATGGGCAAAACACATTTTGTAATAAAACAAGCAAGCAAAATCTCAGGCTGAAGTCTCAAACATCCAATCCTCTTTACTAACCTGTTAACAACTGTATAGCCATGTGTAACTTGTGCTTCAGAACATGTTTCTCGCACTGTGACATATAACGTACTACAAAGAAGTTATTTTTACATAGAACTTTCCATATGTAGCAGGAAAGCCCCCCAAAGTGTTTACCTTCTTTTGCACCAATTTGTTAAACAGAAGATAAAGTATATACTACAAGCAGTTAGCGTCACAAAAAAACCCCCACAACTTCACATTTGGCCCCCAGTTCCACAGCCCTTGCTTTCTCAAGGGAAAATTAAAATTTATTCTCCTTGAATGCAGAAAGAGGTACTATGGGTTATTTCTAATCAGCATTTAATTTCCACGGCAAAAGCATAGTTTCACTACATACCTGCCTCATTATTTTGACACAGGTCTTCTAAAGGCACGACACTTTAGCGGAAAGCTAAGAATACAAATAGCTAGCTAACTGCTTCCATAATTTGTTCCTTGATTTTTCATATTTTATATTCTATCTGTGGTAGGTGTTCTATACAACCTTATAAACTTTGTTCAGTAACTCAGGATAACATTTCTGCCTTAGACTGGGAATAGCTAAAATACAGAGGACAAGAGAGAGGGGGAAAAGCTGTTGGTAGAACTACAGATACAAACAAAACGCTTCTGCTGTCAGTAAAGCTGTAAATATTAAATAACACTTACCCCTTTCAAGTCATTAATACATGCAAGACCTCCAGAACCACTTTCCTGTATCTCCACAGCATCCCTGCTTTTACCCTCTGATTATAAAGGAATTCCTATTATGTTAAGGTGGAAAAAAAGCACGTGTTCTACTCTGATAATCAAAAGGCAACCAAAACCACATAGTGCACTGGGGTGAGGCAGCTCAGTTTGCACGTAGATAATGGGTCACTCTGCCCATTCGCCTACCTAAAAACATGATAGAAAACCTGATAGTGAAATGGCAGAGAGCAAACATTACCAGGGCTTTATCAGAGGAGACGGTCAATAACTTTTCAAAACCATAAGGCAATTTAACTGTTTAGTATTTGAAGTGACAGAACAGCCATTTTTACAGGGGAATAATTAAGCTCCACAGAGACACTAGACTAAACCACATAACCATGTATTTTAGTCAGAGGTCCAAACTGAACCACAGCAATCCCAGTGGATTTGAATGACAGATGCGCTAAGCCAGTAGAACTGCCCAAACCAAAGCTAAAGCAAATAGCAAGGCAAGGCTTGAAAAGAAAACGTCTTTCTGACGTCTCACAAATACCTCCAGGGCACATTTACATTAGCAGCATTAGTAACCTGCCCTACAGGAGTCCAGAGCCAGTGACTTTTGGATGATGACTTTGAGTGGAGACAAAACCGATTTGTTGCACATCAAATGGTGGAGTTTTCAGGACAGTCAGTTTATCTCGTAGGTCTCTTCCTAAACACTAGCATGGGATATATTTTTTTTTCCAAAGGTCACGTGCACTCATAGAACATTGAAGGTAAATTCTCATTATACTAGGGATCCACTGCTATTTTGCAGTGCCCTTTCTTGGCTCCTTCTCAAGGGTTTAGGAGAATGGGATAAAACCAGGAGCAAGACAAACAAGTTGTCTTCACTAGTGAAGAAAGTATCACAGGAAAAAAGCATTAGAAGAGACATTAATTTTTTCTGGACTGCAAATTGTGGGCACATTTCCTTCCTACACCTAAATCTTCAGCTATTTGTGTAAAAAGGCGGGGGGGGGGGGTCGAGAGAAGAGGGAAACAGGGAGGGGAAAAGCAAAACCCAGAACAGACTAAAACTGCACATCAAGCTGACCAAATCTAAGCATTAAGAAACACAGACACTGTTTAACAGACACTATGTGCTTCTATCCTGTTTTCACATGTGTAACATGTCATCTACTTATCAGTTTAGGACATCTGAAAGAATCTGTGAGATCCTTTAGGCTGGGTGGTGTGCTAGGGAACTGGAGTGGTAACCTCATGAGGGGCACTGCCATCTGAACAAAATGCTAAACTGAGGTCCCTTGCTCCTACTCCTCTGGTTTCTGTCTGTGTCTGCAGGAACAGTCAGCATAGCTTAGCACTTTTAAAAAGAAAGCATAGAGAAAGTCACTCTATTCAGCACTTGCCAGGCCACACCTGGAATACTATGTTCGGTTTTGGTCCCTGCTATACAAAAAAGATGTGGACAGGCTGGATACGGTCCAGAGAAGGGCCACAAAGATGATCAAAGGACTGGGAAGCCTGCCATATGAGGAAAGGCCAAAAGAACCGTGCTTGTTCAGCCTTGAGAAAAGAAGGCTTAGGGGAGAACTTGTCACTGTGTTCCAGTCTTCAAAGGGTGGCTACGAAGAAGATGGAGACTCCCCTTTCACAGGGAGTCACATGGAAAAGATGAAAGGTGACGGGTACAAATTACTCCTGGGGAGACTGGACACAAGAGGAAAATTTTTTATGAGAACAAGCAGCCATTGGAATAATATCCCTAGGGAAGTTGCGGATTGCCCAACATCGTAAACTTCTAAGATTTGGTTGATTATGCTTTGGCCAAGAAAGATTGGACCAGATGATCCTTGAGGTTCCTTCCAACCTGGTATTCTATAATTCTATGATTCAGGATATAGCAGTGTCTTGGCCAACATTCCCCTTCAACACAACAGGACTGCGGCTCTTTCATGGGCCTGCACTATACTAGGTGAATTTTGGAGCAAAAATATCCCACAGTTTTCTTTCTCCAGACTTATCCATGTCCTTTTTTTCCTGAATCTGTTAACCCTCTGCCTGTGTGGAGAAAGCTCTGTGCCTAATAATGCAGTGCAAACCAGTAAAGCAGCTCATGCTGTAGTCACAACTTCATTTGCTGGGAACACTCTTAGCATAGGTCTCACTTGTCTTCTAGAGACTTTTAACACAATCAGCTGCTAAATAAGAAAGCTGGTGATCCACCCAGAGGCCTATTTCAACCCTACTCTGTTTTAAAAGGGGAGAGACACAGGAGTTCTCACTGTGTCAAACATCCAGAGCAAACCCCGGAACTGGATTGGTACAGCAGTGCCATCAAGGCTACCAGCATAAATGCCCTCTGGGAAATCTGAGGATGAAGTAAACTGTGTGTATATAATAAACAATCCCCTTGGTTTCAGAAGTTTGTGATATTTAGATTAGGTTTTAGTTGCTTTACGTAACTGCTTGTCAGATTGTTCCAAAAATCATTTTCCTTTTGCTGAAATAACAGTATTTTGTTGCTCTTGGTGTGCCTTCTTCTCTATGTTATCCAGCAATGTCAAAAATCTATGACCTGCTTATAGTTCCCTCCCTTCAGACAGAAGCTATGCTGAGTCAGATGAGGTCACTGGTGTAAGGAGTGACATTTAAAGGAAAAAAACATATTCCAGGAGCAGGGTGACATTTCCTCTACAGATATCAAACCACAGAATTGCCCGGAGCACCCTCCGAGCCATCTTAGCTGACTGATGGGAACAGTTGTGAGGAAGCTGGATGGGTACCAGGCTCTGCAAGCTCCACAGCAGAGGAAAGTGCTGCCACCTCCAGCAAACGCCCCAAAGCCTGAGCAGAGCAGTCCTTCCACAGCTACATCAGAGACGTTACACTAGCGGAAACAATTCACATATGCTAGGACACCACGTTGTGTTACAGTGAACTGGCTTTAGGAAAGCTCCAACCGCGTGCTTGGGAGTGCACAGCCATTACTTGATTGAAATAAAAACCACTAGTGTCAATGCTAAATAAAGGTGGAAGGAAACAAGTAATGGAAATTCCAATTGTTCAAGTTGCTACTACTTCATTAAGCTGGCCACGTTACTCAGTTATATTTTAGCTGCAGTGGCAGACACGCTTATAGAAGAGCCTTGAATTACTGTTACTGCAGCAACAAGGTTGTATCATCTGTATCATTAAGCACTTCAGAAGTCAATTGCTTTAGAGTTCAGCTTCTGATCTGCAACAGACTATATTAGGCATGTAAAGACATGTGGAAAGTCATGGTTTCGACAACATTTTATGTTTTCCTTTAGGCAACTGAAGGACTTGCCCCACAGAGGAATAAAGTATCCTTTCTTCTCTGACAGAAAGATGGGCAACAAGCTGGACAGACATTCCTTTAAAAAGCAATCGGACAAAACCAGCTGCCTTTGTTTCAGATTCCCTCACCTGAGGGAGTGGCAGTATGAGAAGGCAGCACTCAGCTTTATGACAAACATATCCTTTTTGCCCTACAGATTCCTGCGCTGTCCCTAGTAAGATTATCCACACCCTTTTGACAGAGCAGAAAGGTGAGGAGAATGGAGCATGTGAAGAAACTGCTCACCTAGACGCATGCATGAAGAAAACCCAAGCTTTAAACCAGATGTCTGACATACACAAGCCTAAGGTCTTCCAAGATTTTTAATTAACCCAATGCTAATTATATTCCACCTGGAATAATGAGGAAACTATGGCTGTATTTGGGGACTGGTCTTCATCGTAATCCACAGGACAAAATAGCACATAGTTACTATACATTAGTTAATCATGGCTAAAGGATTTGCAACTGACACGTTAGAGATGTATAAGCTTTTTAGCTCTGAATTTCTACCTTGCCAATGTTAGACAATATAAAAGTAATTAACGAGAGGAATTTTCCCACAAGTTCAATACTGCTTCCAAAGCAAGACTATTCTACTATGCAAAAGAGCTCATTGCCATCCCCTTTCCTTCCCAGATGAGCTCTCAACTGTTGGACTAATCCTACTTGTACTTCCATGTGCAGCTGTTCCACCCATTTAATCAAAATCTTGCAGTTCTCACAGAACCTTGTATTTCTGAGTTCTAGTCACTTTATCAATTTGTCCCAAGTCCTGGTTTTGACCTTTCTTAACAAGGTAATGTTCTGTCACGCTTTGCTTCACCAAATTCTGCTTTGTCAGCACCTTTCTAGTGATGCTGTTTGTGGGTCCCAACAGAACATAATATTCCTGGGGAGACACGCTAGAAAACTCTAATGATAGCATATTATCTCCTTTCTCTGTAACACAATGCCTTCAGAAACGCAGCTCTAACTGCTTCCTATTTAGCTGTTTGCTGCTGCCAGTATCACCTTACTGACTGTTAAACTTGCTGCCAACCCTCACCTCTAGATCCCTCACTGTGACCCTTTTCATCATTACAGAATAACATCTTTTCACACTTTTTTTCTGGCTAGGTGGCCTTTTGTTTTTTTCCCTGCCATGACCTCTTTACACCACTACAAAAAAGGAGGTATACACCATGGTCAGAGATCGATCAGACTCGATCTCTGAAACATCTGAAGATTTTTCGTAACTATATTAAACTAGAAACTATACCTGTAGAGAGACAGGTACTGAGGGAAGAGGAAAAGATACCTGTCCAGACTGTTTACAACATCTTTTTTGCCCCTGTATTACAAAGAGTTAAGTGTATGTTACTGACTTCTCCCCAGCACTTCAGTTTCTGCTTTTAAAGGCACCCTCTACAGCACCTAACAATTCCATGGCAGTAACCTCACCAAGATATCAAATTTCTCTTTTTAAGGTAAGGAACACCTAAACACCTGCCGCTGTTACCACCTCCTTTTTTTATGTAGGTAGTCACAGTGCTTAAGTTACAGCTTTAGGTCACAGAACACGTCAATAGCAGCAACTGGATTAAAATGCAAGGCTCAGTTTCTGATGCAGGTACTTGAACCAGAAAGAGAAGGTTAGCAAATGCATTCTGTTCCGGTTTTTATCATTCATTTCCCAATTCTGACCTGAAATAGGAAAGTTTACAGCAGTCTTGCGACTACTGTAATTTGTGCCTTGCTGCAGGGGGTCCAGCTTTGGCTTCCAGGAGAAACCAGCAAAAGAAAAAATGTCAAACCAACGTGAACACACATAATCGGCTGAAGAGGCCATGTGCAGATCACTGTCAGCTCCACACAGAGCGGGAACTGAGCCGTGACATCCATGTCACAGGATGTCTCCGGTGCTGGCTTGCTTCCAGAGTGCCTGAGGTCTGGCACAGCATGATGAACACCCGGCAAGGCTTGGAAGAGGGATCCTGCACCATGGATGCAATTTCCCTGTCACACCAATTCCTAAAGGATCGCTACACCATGCACGTCTCTGTGCACAGACCCATACGCACAAGGATCAGAGAGTCATTAGGTTGGAAAAGACCTTTGAGATCACCGAGTCCAACTGTACCTGTCCACCACCAAATCACACCCCTAAGCACCTCATCTACCTGTCCTCCAAACACCTCCAGGAATGGGGACTCCACTACCTCCGGCACCTGAGAAGCCCCCCTGCGAAGAAAAGGTGTGGAGAATGCCTTCTGTGGAGAAGCACCATTCCCACAAGCAGAAGGACACACACTGCCTTAGGAGCTCGACACCTGCTGTCACGAGAAATTACATCTCCAGGTGCTTTATCGCTGACCTCCAGGTGGAGGTGAGCTCCACGGCAGCATCCAACAGGGCTCCGGGAGAGGCATAAACGAAAAGCCGTGGCTTGAAAAATTAAGAAAGCAACTTAGAAGTGGATCGTTAAATCTCCACGACGCAAGATTTCGTCTTGAATCGGGCTCCCAAAAGTCAGATTTCAGGCGAATCACTCCCCTACTCATTTCTGCCTTCCCAGTAAAGGCTTTTCTCCTAACATTTTCCACTAGAGAAACTCTTTAAAGCTAGAGGGACACTTCTAAAGCGGCTCCCGCCCGCGCTCCCCGCCCGCCTCTCCCCGCTACCCCCGGGACGGGGCGGAGGGACGGGTGTCAGCTCGCCCCGCCGCGACAAACCGAGCCCACCTGCAGCACCGCTCGGGCCGGCGGGACCGCACCGCTGCGCGGGGGGCGGCGCCAAGGGCGGGATCGGCCGCGCCTGCCCCGGGCGGTGCCTGAGGGAGGGGCGGGGCGGGAGGGGCGAGCCGGGGAGGGGGGGGTGGGGGGGGGAAGCGCGGGCACGCGCCGTAGGGGCACGCGCGCACCCGCGGGCACCGGTGATGCGGTCACACGTGTTCGCGGGCACGCGCACCCGCAGCCACGCGCGTGTGGCGTCACTGGCGGTTGTGAGCGCACGCGCTTGAGGGCGTGTGTGCAGTTCCACGCGCAGCCGCGGGCACAGGGGTTTGGGGCCACACGGGTTTGTGGGCACACGTGTTGGCGTTCACACACGTTTGCCGTCACATGTGCTCGCGGACGTGTTTGCCGTCACACGCACAGCCGCGTATTGGTGGTCACACGTGTTTGTGGACACACGCATTTACGGACACACACACCCCCGAGGTCACACGTGTTTGCGTTCAGACACGTTTGTGGAAACACGTTTGTGGACACAACGGCTTCTGGGGTACACGCGTTGGCAGGCACACATGTTTATGGACACACGTGGTTGTGGCCACGCGTGTTTGGAGTCATGCAGGGTTGCATTCACACGCATTCATGTTCACGCGCGTTCACGTTCACACGTATTTGCGATCACACGTGCCTACAGACATGTTTGCAGTCACACGCACACCCGTGGACACAGGCGTTTGCGATCACACGTGCCTGCAGACATGTTTGCAGTCACACGCACACCCGTGGACACAGGCGTTTGCGGTCACACATGTTTGTGGGCACACACTCGCGGTCACACGCATTTGGGTTCATACAGGTTTGGTGTCATACGTGTTTGCAGACACACAAATGCACAATCACATGTGTTTGCAATCACATGTGCCTGCAGACATGTTTGCAGTCACACATGTTTGCAGCCACGTGTGTTTGTAGGCACACGTGTTTGCGGACACACACACCAACAGTCACACATGTTTGAGTTCAGACACGTTTGTGTTCACACATATTTGGGGAAACACGTTTGCGGACAGAATGCGTTCTCAGATATGTGCGTTTGCAATCACACACACCTGCATACATGTTTGCAGTCACGGACACGTGCGTTTGCAGTCACACGTGTTTGCGGTGACACATGTTTGGGGACACAAGCATTCGCAGACGTGTTCACAGACACAAGCATTCACAGACATATTTTGGTTCACATGCATTTGTGATCACACAAGCCTGCAGACGTGTTTGCCGTCACATGTGCACCCACAGACACACGCAGCTACAGTCACACACGTTTGCAGTCACACGCATTTGGGGAAACACATGTTTGGGGAAACATACTTTTGGGGACACAGCATGTTTTCAGGTACATGCGTTTGTGACCACACGTGCCTGCAGACTTGTTTGCAGTCACACGCTCCCATGGACACACGTGCTCGGGGTCACATGTGTTTGCGGTAACACACATTTGTGATCACGTGGGACTGCAGACGTGTTTGAAATCATGCACGCAGCCACAGGCACATGCGTTTGTAGCCACACGTGTTTGCGGTGACGTGCATTTGTAGACACGTGTTCGCGGACACACGTGTTTCTGATCACGCAAGCCTGTAGATGTGGTTGCAGTCGCACGCGCACCCATACACATGTGTTTGCTGTCATGTGTGTTTGTTGACACACGTGTCCACAGACACACACATTTGTGGTCACATGCACTGTGGACACACGCACCCACCATCACACGTGTTTTCGTTCACACACATTTGGATAAAGACATGTTTGCAGACAACGCATTCTCGGATACACGCATTTGCGATCACTGCTGTGTTTGCAGTCACACCCACCCACAGACACACGTGTTTGCGCTCACACATGTTTGCGGACACATGAATTTGCAGACACACACATTTGGGGATAGGTGCGTTTGTGGACATAACGTATTTGTGTTTACACGTGGCTGCAGGTGGAGGTTCTAAAGCACCCGGGGTACTGGTGACCATGGGCAGGAGGGACAGAACACCGGGTTCTGGATGGAGGTCGCCTTTTGGAGGAGATTCAAGAAGTGGTACTATTGCAAAAAGTGGAATATTCTGATTTAAGCTAAAATAGAGTTCAGTGTCATCTAAGTAATTGGGTTTTTTGGAAGTTAGACAGCATGTCCCTCTGAGAGCACGTTTTGTTTCAGACTGTTCTTCCAGACACTGTTTATTCTTTGTAGATGATAACATCTTGTATTCACAGGATCTGTGCTGAACAGATGGGTCTTCTCTAATCACCTCTGTTTGCAGCCCTTCTCTGTCTCCAAGGCAAGGTCAGGCAGACCTGGAGCCAGCTCCAAATTAAAAAGAGATTTGACTGTTGTGGAGTTCAGAATAACTGTAACATTAGTGCTTGGAAAGTAATAGAACATGCGTAAGATCTGGGAAAAATTATACCTATGGATGTAAATGGGAAATAGATCCTGTAACCAGAATCTGCACACGATTGATGGAGATCACTGCCTTGTGTGGTCCAAGCCCCAGCCCCTCTGAAACACCCGTTTCTGAATGGAGGTCACCTTGGGATGAAGGACTACTAAAGTGTGTCCCAAGTGGTGTGTGGAAATGACTCCAACAGTGGAATCACTGAAGTGCAAACCAGCCGCCTTGAGTCCTGTTAAATGGGGTCTTCTGGTCCAATACACAGACCAGACCCAGAAATCATGATCTATAGCATTTCTGTAGTTATATTTGGCCAAGGTTCGTGTTCATTACTGTAAAATCATAGAACGGTTTTGGTTGGAAGGGACCTTAAAGCCCATCCGGTTCCAATGCCCTCCTGCTATGGGCAGGGACACTTCCCACTGGATCAGGTTGCTCGAAGCCCCATCCAACCCAACCTGGCCTTGAAGACCTCCAGGGAAGGGACATTCACAACTCCTCTGGGCAGCCTTTCCAGTGCCTCACCACCCTAACAGGAAAACATTTCTTCCTAATACCTAATCTAAGCCTCTTCTCTTTCAGCATAAAACCATTGCCCCTCATCCTAACCCTGCACTCCCTGATAAAGAGCCCCTCCTTGTCTTTCCTGTGGCCCCCTTTCGGTACTAGAAGACTGCTATAAGGTCTCCCCTAACGTGCTGGAACGGAGGCTTCTTAGGCAGAGCCAAGCTACTGGCTCTTAGAGGGAGAAAACAAAGATAGATGCCAACAAGTTAGTCAAGTGTTGAAACAGAAGCACTATGACTTGCCAAACCAACTGATATTTTGAGTGTAATTTGTGCTGAATATGTAACAGCTGGGGCTGTTGCATTAGTACTTAGGCTGGGAGTCTTAAAAAGCACCAGGTGCTGAAGTTCAATTGAATATCCTTTACAAAAGCAGGATCGTTTTTCTACGTTTCTGTCTCCAGTCCTGGGAGGTCCAAAGCTTGGTAAGAAATATTGTGAAAATCTTAAGTAGGAAACTAATTGCTAAGACACAAAGTGCTTAGTAGGGGGTGTTGCTTTATTGCCTTGGGCCTTTAGTTTTGTTTTAATGTTTTTGGCTGACAAATTCAGAAGTGATTTGAGATCGCTGTGGTTTAACTACCATGATTTTCTGTCCAGAGAATCCACCTTAAGTAGCAGATGAGAAATTGTGTCTCATCTGAAACCTGGTTTCCATCGGGATCCACCTTACCTTGCTAAAGTGTTGTGCTGTAAGTCTGTACTGATATGATGCTGTAAGGTTGTTCTGAGAACGTCTGTGGCCCTGGTCTTCTTTTGGCAAAAGAAATGCACTAATCTTACCTAAACCCAAAATTGTACGTTTCCCGTAACTGCTTTCCAATTATGTAGGACAATCAGCTGTGTTATTTTGAAAACTTCTGCAGTAATTTAATTTTCAAAAGCTGGAATTCAGGCAACTCACACTATTGCTGTGTTTGTGACCTGCTCTAATAAGCAATTGCCTTTGTGCTGTGACCCAGCAAAAATGGAGCAAGTTCAGCTGTGGTGGGGATTCTTTCTATTTGAGGAAGCAGCACAATGGAGGGGAGCTGCACGATGCAGTTCTGTAATGTGTGCTATGGCCTCCTTAGCCCTGGCTCTGAAATCACCACAGTCTGGCTCCTGTATGTGAGAAAAAACTCAAGGAAAGTTGAGTCAGTCAGTGAAAGAAGAAAAGAGAAATCTGACACAGGATGGTAACTCTTTAAGTTCCTCCTCTGATAGAGGCTCACCAGAGAAAGGAGAAGAGGCTTGCTTCTTATGAAGTCATTATATTTTGCAGCCCTTCAGGATTCTACAGGTTATATATATATTTATTTATATATAATATAAATGACCATAATATATATAATATACATGACCAGTGCTAGTGGTCGTTGTGAATTGTGGTTTTGTGTTTTTTTCCTTTGCCCTTGGCCATCCTCTACTGTAAGAATTTGGAGTAAAGCAAGTAAAGTGAGTGTGAATGACTGAAATGAAGTTTCACATGATGTTTCATGGAGTTCTCATGTTTCTAATTCCTTCAGTCAAATGGTCTTTGCAGTGCCCACAGAGAACAGCTTTTACTACATGAAATTTATTTCCTATCTCACTGAGCATAATGATCCAAGGCCTGAAAGATTGGTGTTTTTTTTTTTTCTCTTCCAGAGGAACAGTTTTCAGAAGGAATCTATGCAGTGAATATGATCAACCAATGAGCTGTCTGGGGCTACTACCTCAACCTTGTCCTTCATCAGATTAAGTTCTCTACTTACTTCACCGAGGAGCAGAAAGTGAGTTTTAACCAGTGCATCTGGAAAGCAGGACTTCAAATAAGATGTATCAATATGCGTTTAAGGGTTCTGCTATGTGCTTCTGTTAGTCAGAGACTTCAGCTGAGAACAGCAGCATCAAAAGGATTCATATTTTTAAATAACAGTTGGAGGATTATTATAAATGCAGATTCCATCTGTTTACATGCTAAGGTGGAAGCATACATGGTTTCTTTAAAAGCTAGGGGGGGGCTGTGTATGGTTAATGCTGGTTTTGGCACCTGAGGGCATTGGGAACTGCTTGAAAAGGAGTACTAGAAGGGTGGACTAGTGAGAACCAGAAGAAGATGGTGATAGTGTTGGGAGGGCTTGAAAGCTGAACGGCTCCAGGACTGTCTCTGGGAGGACTGATGAGGAATTTTTGACCAAAGGATCTGCCTGGCAGAAGGGAGCTGAGACCTGGGCTTACAAACACTCAAGACATTGAGCTTACGAAGAGAAGTGAGGTAAGAAATAGCTGTTTCATACCAGGTCCTTGGAAAGGGTAAGCAGAGGCCTGCCCTCTGGCTTTGTGGATTAACTAGCAAACTTGGTGGTTCATTTTCGTGTGTTTCATCCTGTTAATGTTGACCTTGTTTCTTGGATGATGCTGGTCACTGACTCCTTTCTTCCATGGATGATTTTTGTCCCATTAATAGAGCAGAAAACCCTAAAAATGGTTCTACTTTCTGTTTGACTTTGTGGACTTCAAGGGGCAAAACTTAGCCATGAGATTGTAGCTTTCTTTAAAGGATCTCTCTCTTGAATCATCTGATAATTGGTGGCTTTTCCCCATAGATCTGTTTCAGTACCTTCTCCACAGACAGTTTTCCTTTTTACTTATGTAGTATAGCAGGAAATTCAATCCAATGATTTTTAGGGTTCAGCTTCCTTAGGGGAATACGTTATTACATATTAGGCTCCTTGATCAAAGAATATACACCATTGCATGACAGATTTTTTTATTAGTTAAATTTTACCATTAAAGTGCTTGCTTCTACTTGACTTATGTTACAAAATAAAATATACCTGTAAGTGGTAACAGAAGTCAGCTTGATGGGTGTCTGTAACTTACTATATTTCTGTGAGTAACTGCCATGGAGAAAATTAATTACTAGGTGTCCCTGCTCCACTTCAGTTACAATCTCTGACTGTCATATGTAAGAATATAGTTTAGGCTTTTCGATAATCATGCAGCAAAGGAAGAAAATGTGACTAGTGGAAAAAAGAAATTTTTGTTTCCAGTGGTGAATCTTGGAACAAAGTGCAAAAACTAGTTGAGAGTCGCCTCATGACGATGAAGAGCATATGTTCTTTGTTTTATAGGTAGAAATACTGAGATAGGGGAAGATTAAGTAGTTTTCCTAAGGTCACAGAGAAGTTGTGGAAGAAAAACCCCGAAACACAATCTTTAATTTCTCTTTCCAACTTTTGTGCATATTTCTCAGGGCTGTTCTTCCTCATCTTTGTAGGGGTTTGCTATACCAGATACATCAAATCACAGGAGGCCTAATAACAATACAGTTTGAGGCTCAGCTCATCTGTCAGTACTAACCTTGGCTTTAAAATATGTGAAACTTAGGAGATTTCATAAAAGTACAATTCCATGGAGTTAGAAGCAAATACTAGACTGGAAAAATATTTTTAAAATTCATTAACTTTTAGTACTGACCTGACATACTCTTAACTCTTTCATGTCAATTGTGTGTCCTGAGTAAATGCTTATGCACGTCATTAACTTTAGACATCTGAAAAGCTTTATAAGAATCAATTATACTAATTGAAAGGGTGCATCTGGGCAAGTGTAATGCATTTTTAAAGTACTGCATCTTTTGAAGGAACTGCATTAGAGATGCAGTTTCCTCCTGTGTGACCCTTCAGGCATGGCAATGTGTAGAAGGGTATGGATTTTCCATTCTGTTTCTTGAATCAGTGGAAAACATGTAAGTGTCCCATGGCCTATTCAGGAATGTCCATTATGGAATTTTACATGGGAGAGCTTGTGCTGTCTAATGATGTAGTCTCAGATTTTTGTGTCTCTTTCTGAACCATCTTCTTGTACACATGTGGAAGTCACAGTGAGGTCTAAAAGCTGAGGAAAATTAATAATGGCTTTGTTTTTACATTGTGGGTAAACCATGCTTTGCAAAAGTTCCCCTTAGCAACTTTTTTCACATACGTGTCATGTTCATTTTCTTAGTGGCTGAAGGTAATGATTCATAACAAGGTAGAATGCTCAAGTTGGCTGATAATGCAGCGAGCAGATTCTTTGTGGGAAGAAAGAAACAGGAATTTATATAATGAAACATATACTGCAATGTGCTATCATAACATTTCCCATTACTGTAGGTGATAATTGCCTCCAGGACAAACTAACATTAGAAAATCGCATATGACTCCATAAATGAAAATACCAAACAATAATGGACTCAGAGGCACCCAATGAGCTTTCCTTTCAGGTTTTAACTGTCTTTGTGTACTGAGACAGTTTAACCTGAGCTGCAGTCACACTGTTCTAGACCAGACCTAAGACTTGACTCAAGCCTGATGAAGTTAAAAAGAGTGTTTGTACAGATCTACTTATCTTTCAAGTTACAGTCAGCATCACAGAAACAACTTGGCCTGGTTTTGCTGTGAATTTCTGTGCCTCTCAGTCAGAGGTTTCGTGGATTATGACTGAGTGTGTATTGTAGTAGCCCAACTGAAAGTGGGTCTGAAAGTCTCCTTGGCAAGAGTTGGTTAAAATTTTCCTGGAAGTAATAAAAAAATCTTTAGTACTATATCTGCATCTGCTCTTTGTGTAAGTTTAAAAATAAATAAAGCCAAACAAACCCAGAAGGACAGGGAGGAAAAGTTTACTGTAAAGAGGGATGAATCCCTTTCCATTCTTCTACTGGTCCTACTGTTTACCCTCATTTTCAGATGAATCATATTCTTGAGAGCCTATGTCTTATCTGAAAAGTTTTTGCAGGTAATATGCCAGCCAGCCACTGTGTGATGCCAGCTTTGTAGTCCAGTATCACAAGATCATGACATCTCTATACACAATGAGGTGATACCAGTGCTTGGAAAATGTACTAGTGTTTTCCTACGCTGACGTGACTCTTGCAGCATTCACTTTGATTTGTGAGCCAGGTACGCAGAGTTCCTGTGGTGTGGCTCCAGCAGAACCTTGCTGCTGCCAGGACTGTGGTAATTAAAGAACTGTTTTCCTACAACCTCCCACCGACTTCTTACTACTATTTGTGCTTTGTCTTAGACCATTGAGGCTGGATTAGCTCTAGAGAAACTCTTCTGGCTTCATTAAGCTTACATTGATGATTTCTTCAGCCTACTATCGTAGAATCGTTAGGTTGGAAAAGACCTTGGAGATCATTGACTGCAACCGTACCTGTCTACTACTAAATCGTGTCCCCAGGCACCTTGTCTACCTGCCTCTTAAACACTTTCAGGATGGTGACTGAACCTCCCTGGGCAGTGCTTGATAGCCCTTTCTGTGAAGAATTTTTTCCTAATATCCAACCTAAGTTTCCCCTGATGCAGCTTAAGGCTATTCCCTCTTGACCTATCACTTGGGAGAAGAGACCAATAACCACCTCTATGCAATCTACTTTTAGGTTGTTTTTGTTTTTTTAAAAAATCCATTTCTGTTAGCAGTACAGCAAAGAGCCACACTTTGCAACTGTCTACAGTACAAAGGATAAAATCCCTCTTTATCCAGCTTTTAAGTATTCAAAGCCAGCTGAAAACAAGAAGAACTTAGAAGGGCTGTAAATAGGACAACTTATCCTGACAACTGCAAGCTTTGCTGGAGTTTGAAAGTGAGCATATAGACAGTAAACTTAACGGGGTAAAGAAGTTATATAATCTTTGTTCTACCTGAAATGTGCAGTGTATGGGATTGTGGCCCATATCTTGGGTTGCTAGGAATTTCAGTACTGATGATTTATTTCTTTATTCTAAGACTGCTTTTGTATAAACCTATTTATAAGATGGGACTCCTCCCATTCTTATGATGGTATCAACTGCAAGGCTACGAGCACAAGTATTTGAACTGCGAAACCTGTTGCCTAGCTCCTGAAATACTGTTGTCTGATACTAACATTCCTTTGCAGTTAAGAGCCCTCTCTCAGTTGAGCCATGTGGAAATGGTGGTTTCAGAAGCAGAGAGAAACAGATGCCCTGTCAGAATTACTGCGACGGCAGTACCTTTCACTGTGGGATCAGAGCATGAGGGCCACATTGCAGGACTTCTTGGAATGGCTTAAGTAAAAGACCATGGAATCATAGAATGGTTTGTGTTGGAAGGGACTTTAAAGATCATCCAGTTCAATCCTCCTCCTGCCATGGACAGGGACACCTCCCACTGGATCAGGTTGCTCAAAGCCCCATCCAACCTGGCCTTAAAACACCTGTAGGGATGGGGCAGCCATAGCTTCCCTGGGTAACCTGGGTGCCTCGCCACCCTCACAGGAAAAAACTTCTTAATATCTCATTTGAATCTCCCCTCTTTCACCTTAAAACCATTCCCCCTCATCCTATCCCTGCGCTCTCTGATCAAGAGGCCTTTCCTGGCTTTCCTGTAGCCTCCTTTAAGCACTTGAAGGCTGCTGTAAGGACTTACCAGAGCCTTCTCTTCTCCAGGATGAGCAACCCCAACTCTCTCAGACTGTCCTTGTATGGGAGGTGCGTCTTTGTGGCCACTGAGGAGAATGGGGACACGTCCAGCTTACCTGTGTTGGTCTCTAAAGAGCTGTAGAAATGCCCAAAAGCATTGGAGGTGCTTTTGGTTTTTTCTGAATATCAAGGTTTCTGTTGGATTTGCGTATGACACTTTGCTTCTCTATCTTACCTGAAAATATGTGAAAATTTACTCAATGTCACATGCTGTGATGATGCATTGTGGTATAGTGGTGGATGCAAAACAGATTCCGGAAGTGTGGAAAATGAGGCTGTAACCTACAAACCATAGTGACTAAGATCCCTGGCTGAATGTGAAAACTCAAAAAGCGGGAAGCTTGTGATCGCTGCCTTATGTAGTGCTTCTGTCTTGACTTGCAATGGCCCAAAAACTACCCTGGCTCCTGGCATCTGCTTTGAAGGACCACCAACAGTGACCAATTTCTTGGATGATCAGAGCAAACGTTTTCACTTGTGACCTAAGTTTGAATTTGAGCTCAGGCCCACAGAGATGAATAACTTGTCTGTTAACTCACAGCACTGCTTGCTGCTGCAGCACCAAAGGCCAAGGGGAAGTGTCTCCGTTTTGCCTCAGTCCTTTCACACCTCCAAGTCACTGGAACATCCCCAAGTGCATGGTGAGCTACAGGCAGTCTCCAGTGCAGAACAGATTGTGCAGCTGACTTTAACTGAAGCGTGAATCATCTCAGTCCTAAATTATTTTAATCCAATCAGTCATCTGTGTTAAAGGGTGTAAAGAGACAGCAAAGCGGAAAGAATGGCTGCCAAGTAGAGGATACGGGACACAAATAAAGCTGCTATGATGAGATGAAATAGGGACTATTAGTGATTTATTCCAAATGCCGCTGGGGTTACAATGTGAATCAATTAGATATTCAGGTAAAATGGATTTTGTAGGCTTCCCCCTGAATGATTTTTATAGTCTCAGTAGAGGTATAGGGAAGGCAAAGCTGTTAGTTACACAGGGAGTACACATGAGAGTTTCGAAGTGCTCCCAAACAAATTCTCCCTAATTAATATGTGGTTTTCAAGCCTCTTGTAAGTAGACAAGCACAAACAGCTGTAGTTCTTTTTATAGATACAAACTAATCTCTAGTATATGGAGAACAACATGCTGCGGATGCGTAAGGCTTTTCTAGCCATGGAAGTATTCTTTTTATACCCTCTAAAAGTGGAAGGGAATGCAGAAGAGTGCAGAATATAGTCTTCAAAAATACTATTTGGGAACAAAATCATTACAGGAGCAAAGGCTGTAGCTCTTAAGGACACATACCATGCACTTCTTATTAACACATGGAACAGCATGTGTCAATTTTGACCTGTTATCTTGACAGGTTCAGCCTTTTGTGACCTGTATGAAATGGGCAGCTTTCTCTAGTATTTGATCCTAGTTTTTGCTATTGTGAATGAGTGGCCTTCATGACAAAGGATGGGAAGAATGACATGCTTTGTGTTTTTAAATAATTTTAAAAGCTTAAGAAATAAGTCATAAAAAATTCCTTAGATCTGATGAATATCTTTGAATATACTTCCCATTTAAAGATGATATATCTGCTGCTTTCTTTCTCCTTATTGCTAGCTGTATGTATTATCAATTTAATATTGTCCTCTGCCTGGAGACAATATCCGGTTGTGGTAGGTGAAGGCAATAACTGTAACAGCTCCTTTCCATCTCCTTTCTATTGAAATGCTAAAGTGGAAATGATGTGGATTCCACACATCTCTAGAACAACTGATTTTTGAGAAATAACACTTCTGCAAGATTTACTTTAGAAAAGCACGTCTAAAGGTAAAACCCTTTGAAGTAAAAGAAGACATGTATTGACTTACGCACAAGACATTTTGGTATAAACATTGCTTTGAATTCTGCATTTTTCTCATGAAAACCATTAAAGGAAAGACAGAAAGGTTTCTCAATACTTTCCTGTCACTCTGGGGAGGTTAGCTAAGAGTGGGTTAGACTGGTCCCTTAAGTGACTGTTGGGAAAAGCAGCTAAGTATGAGAAGGACCATAGCCTCATCCTCAGTGTTATTCCTTTCTCTCCCCCAGAACCTCAGAAATTAAAGTAAATATCTAACACTTGACTTTACTGCTCATGTGCAGGAGAACAGGAGGGAAAGTGCATCATGAATGAGAGACGGGAGCATTGACTGTGTGACTAAATTTTCATTTGGTTGAGGAAATTCACTCTAATGGGGAAACTGTCTTCAGGAAGCAACGTATGTTTTTCCCCAAATCTCTCCAGTTTAGTTCTGTAATAGCTTTGAAGTTAAACCACACTAAGTGAACAAACACATTTTTAATCTCATAGTTCCTTTCCTTCTCCAGTTAATCCTAGGAGGCTTGTAGGTAGGATCCATGCAGTGGTGGAATATACCTGAGCATAGTAAAATCCAAGTGGAAGAATTTGTTTCATGAGCTGCATAAAGAAGAGAGAATAAAATATCAAGGTGACTCGGATCAAGAAGTGAAACACTTGATAGAGTTCTGATGCTGAAAAGCTTACTCCCCTTGCTTTTATCCCTGCTTGTCTTATGTCATATCTTTGTAGGAGCGTTTCGGCAATTCAGGAAGGTATTCTGGATTCATCTGGTTTGTAGTTGTTCTTGAGGTGTTGGCTAAAGTGACGTTTTAGCTTGTATCACTCAGCTGTTGGATTTCTTGGTCTGCTTGTGGCTGTTGATCTTGGGGTACAGGAAATCAGAGTTGTATCCAGAAGGTAGCTCTACTCCTTGAACGTTGCTGTATGTTATTGTAATGCTAGGAATCTGGGCTGCAGATGGTCTGTGGTGAGACTCTCCTTTTCTTTGTCCAATACTATTCAGGCTCTCACTTTTCTGAAGGATAGAAGGGTTTAAAAGAAATGGAAATCACAGACATCTACAAGATCAAGTTGCATCATCTGTGAAAGTGTGGCATATATTTAGATAAGCACTTTGCCGATCCCCATGACCAACTCAAAACTAAACTTAAAGGATGGAGGAAAAAGTAGATCTGAACATTTTTTGAATGTTTCATTACTACCATGAGAAAAAAGCTGTTAAACAAGTTGGTTTACTAAACAAAGTTTACTTTGCATTTGCTACTTAAGAGTTGGCCTACTTTGGTGAAAGACCAGGGTAATGACAGCATGTTGGACTATGAACAAAAGTGCTGTAAGCTCAGGCAGTCTATGAAATCGGTGAAGTAAGGAATCCCTCCATAAAGAGAGACTGTTTAGATTCATTGAGGCAGGAGGTGATGCCTCAATATAGTGATAACAGCCTGGATAGTTTGAAGGTGGAAGCAAACTAGACAATTAAGCAAAAACAGGAATTGAGGGAAGAACTAGTTAGCAGGTTTTGACAACAGCAATGTTAGTTGTCACTCGCACAGGACAAAAAAAAAAATCAGAGTGTTAGGATGAGGCTAGCAATAGCTCATAGGATCACTACTAACAATAAAGAGATAATTTAAGATGCTTACATTACTTTGGGGTTAATACTGCAAAGATAAAACTGTTCTCAGCTGCCTGCTCATTTCTCTTATTTCTATCTGTTAGGAATTACGGCAAGTTGACTCACTTGTGGCAGATGTCAAAAAGACTTTACCGATATGCTGTAGCTTTGTTATGTGGAAGCAGAAATAGACACTAGCACAGTGTCTTACTAAATAGGCGATAAGACATGTTTCAAGAGCTTACTTTGACTTCCTCCAGGTTGCATTTTTTAGATGTCTGGTGCTGCCCAAAACAGAGAATGTCACAGGGTTAACAGGGTTACTTAGTACAGCAGTACTTGCCATCAAAATGGCTGTCCCATCTTAGTGTGTATATTCATTCATATCAAGATGGCACAAAAGTAAAGTTTTCGTGCTCCGCTAAGGGCATCAGGGGACCTACTGAATTCAAGAAAATATTCAGGTTCCTTGAAGAAGCTGGACTTAAGGAGAACCCCATAGTATGCACGTTCTCCTTCTGCTTAGTTTTAGCAGTGATCCACCCTTTGGGGTCACATTTTGTGTATCCTTCTGGGAGTACTGTGTGATTTTTGCATCTAAAAAAACCCCTTTATTTGTGCTTAGAGACTGGGATTGTCATTAGGTTTTGTTCCCTTGGTTAGTTAGATCCATGCCAAATATTAAAATAATAATTCTTACACTAAGAGTAGCAGTGTGCTCTGTAGCATTCAATTCCACCATGGATATGTCATCAACCTCTACAGCTGTCTGAAAAATGAACAGAGGTAAGAAAGACATAAGTAACATGTAGGTATGCCACAATATTTTACATACGTGAAATGCCAAGTGCAGGAAAAAGAAAAAGGAGGACAGTAGAAGACTGACTGAAAAGTAGTGATATGCTAAAGAGAGCCTTGTTTTTTACCTCTCACCGTGTGTTTCATTAATCACATGAAGTTCAACAAGGGCAATTGTCAGATTTTGCACCTGGAGCACTGCAACCCTGCATATACATACGGACTGGGGAGTGGCAGGCTGGAGAGCAGCCCTGCAGAAAGGGATCTGGGGCTCCTGGTCGACAGCAAGTTGAACATGAGCCCAAAGTGTGCCCTGGCAGCCGAGGGGGCCAACCGTGTCCTGGGTGCATCGAGCACTGTGTTGCCAGCCAGTCAAGGGAGATGATTGTTCCACTCTACTCCACGCTGGTGTGGCCCTCAAATGCCATGTGTAGTTTTGGGTGCCCAGTATGAAAAGGATCTAAAGCTACTGGAGAGTGTCCAGAGGCAGCCACAAAGTTGGTGAAGAGTTCAGAGGGGAAGCTGTATGAGGAGTGGCTAAAATCACTTGTTCTGTTCAGCCTGGAGGAGACTGAGGGGAGACCTCATCATGGTCTACAGCTTCTTCACAAGGGCCGGGGTAGGGGGGGTGGGGTGGGGGTGGGGGAGGAGCAGGTGACAATCTTTTCTCCCTGAAAACCAATGATAAGAACCGAGGGATTGGCAGGAAGGTGCACCAAGAGAGGTTTAGGTTGGATGTTAGGAAAAGGTTCTCCAAGCAGAGGGTGGTGGAGCACTGAAGCAGCTCCCAAGAGAAGGAGTCACACTGCCAAACCTGACAGTATTCAAGCACTTGGACAATGCGCTCAGACACATGGTGTGAATGTTGGGGTCATTCTGTGCAGGGACAGAAGTTGGACTCTGTGATCCTTGTGTGTCCCTTCCAACTCAGGTCATTTTATGATTCTGTGATATGAGAGCAACAGAACGATTGACCAAGTAATTTGGACAGTGACATACAAATATTACTGGATACACGCTTAAAACTAAGCACAAGACAACATACCATTCAGAAGCTAATTTCGCTAAAACAGCACCATTGCTTGTCACAAATGTAACAAAGACAGCTGAATAATGAACCAGGGTGGAAATAAAAAGCTGACAACCTTTTAGAATCTAGAAGTCATTCATTACTCATTGTGTTAACTCATAGGTCATTGCCATCTTCTTGGCAGGAACCTTCTTGATTGATTATGGCAAAATGTGCAGATTTGTTAACCTACCAGTTGTCACAGAAATGAGATGTTAGACAGTCAACTACCTTCTCACAAATCCCAGAGTCGTGGCTCTTCCATTTAGGTTTGGCTCTTACGTCAGTAGTTTGAGTTGTGTCTTTGACCGTTTCATAGGAGGTCTGCCTGCTAGCAAGTCTGGAGAACATAGTGGGGGTATCAGTTTCTGTGTCAGTACAGCCCTAGAATGAATACAGCAAAAACAATCACTCTATTTTCCTTAGACTTCCATCCAGTGTGCTCCGTCAGAGTTAGTTTTAACTAGACAGAAATTGCAAAAGAGACAGACATTGTGTAAAAGTGCAACAGTTATGCTGTGTATGACTTCATGAAATCTTTGCTTATACGAAGTACAAGCAAAACTATCAAGTCTGTTGAGTCTAAATTTCAGCTTACTTTTTCTTCTTTCCTCCACAGGATGCGCTGCAAAATTGCAAACAAAACAGTGTTTCATTATAATCTATTTTGAAACCTCTCTGGTGCACCTGGTGGCCCTGAGGAGACAGTGTTTCCATAGTGCTACCCAATTAGAAAGCCTAAATAGGTGTTTGGAGGAACTAGGGCCAAGGTTTCCAAAGCAGCCAGGGTGGAAGCAGGCATAAATAGAAGGAATTATTCAGGGACTGTGGAATCACTGCTTTAGAAACATTTTTTGCCATGAAGGATCCCTAATTTTTAAAACCTAATTTGAGTTAATGGGAAAACAAAGCAAAAAGATAGAAAAACCCAGCCCACCAGAATTTCCTACAAGTCAAATCCACTGTTCCTTTTCCTCATTCTGTCAGTCTTCACTATGACTCTGTTGTTTTTTTAAGAATCAAGATTCACAATCTATGTGATGCAATATAAAGCTGTTTTTTATTAGCCAATGCCTACTAGCCAGAAGAATTTCATTTTGATTGGACCAAAAAGTCATAAGAGTATAGAGTGCAAAGAAACTGAACTATTACTGTTAAAAACAATGGTCAGAATTCAGCACTTGTCTGATACAGCAATTATCTTGACTATGAAAAAGAATCGCTGAGAAAATTATAGCTTTTAATGTGGATGGAAATTTCATTTAAAACAATTGCAAAGAAAAAACTCGTGTGCTTAGTTACTTAGCAATGTAACTTTGGGTTGCAAGAGAGAGCCTAGTATTTGCCCTCTTTCCAGCTGCTGTGCAAAACATTTGGTTTCGCTTAGACTGGCAGCAGCAAGCTGTGGAGGTCTTCTATGAGAATGGTTCTGTAATGGATTTACTGATTTGTCTAAATCTGGTGATGAATATTTTTCCAAGTACAGCCTACTACACTTGCAGAAAGCATTGGCTGTTTCACCGCAACCTTGCGTGCACTAGAGAGCTATTTAATAACCAGCAGTTTCTTTTTATGTGTGTCCTGACTCCAAATGTGTGGTTAGGCAAGCACATGTAGAAGTATGATCAGGTGTTCAAGGGCACTCTGAATCTAAGCTTTCCTTACTTTCTGAAATTCCTGTTGTCCCATCTTTCCACTCTTCCTCAGTGTCACAAACCATCAAGAATACAAACATCTCCAATCTGCTTTTACTCTTCAGCCTTCTGTCTTTCATTTTGCTTTCTCCCTCTGCTTTCTTTGGAGCTCTTGTAATGAGCACCATAATGCATATCTTTTAAGGAATCTACCACCTTGAAGGATGCTATATGAAAATTAATTACTTTGCAATTAAAAATGGATGTATGGGAAGTGTCTCCCTTACTGATTCACTGTCAGAGAGAGAAGACAGTCGCCTTTTTCCTTTCTGCAGCCCACTTATCTCAGAAGATTGGCTGGATACCGTCGCTCGTCTGGAGGAGGGATAACTGCTGAAAGACCGTGAGTCTTCAGGAGAAACTCTCAGCAGGAATCCAAGGCAAGGAACATATGTTGCAATGGCTGCTCTAATGAATGAGAGGGAGAATCAGTCAGATCAGAAATTCAGTTATTATAAACAATGCATTTATTCAGAGAAATGAACTAATGCTGCGTGGACTGGAAAATTACTGGGTACAAGAACAGTTTTTTTCACATATTCAGTATCTCATGTACAATCACCCTGCAAGATGACTTACTTACAGTGTTCTACAGAACTCAAATTTATTGCTTGGCAGGAATAAAGGCATTAAAGTATAACTCTTCAAACTGAAGGAAGCTACTAAAGTGATGTTTTATCTGCTTTCAGCTTAATCAGGGAAAAAATAAAATTCTGTCCCTTTAAACTGAACCTTGCAGAAGGACCACATAATGAATTACTTTAATCTCCCCCTAAGCAGCTATTCTGTCTTGCTCTTGCACATCTGTTTGCCTGGTATCTAGAGTTGTACAAAATATGCATCTGTATTACAATATTTCTTTCCTCATATGAAACAAGGAAATTCTTTTCCTCCCAGCCTTCCCCACTTAGATGTTCCACCTCTTCTTCATCCAGTTCCCTGGTAGGTCTTGGTAAGAGGTGAAACTGCAGTACCTATATGGTTTTGCTGCTACCCTTCGGATCTCACAGCCTGCATCTGAGCTTGATGCAGGAATGACCCTAGATTTTACAGCTCAGAAGAAATACTACCTGAAACATGAAAGCTTGAAGATGGGTGGGGAAGACACACTAAGTAGGGAAGAGGTGGATTGACTTCCTGAATTGCATCTCTCACTGGCCTGGCCTCTCACAAACTGCTATTTGCTGCAATGACAAATGTCTGCAGCTCTCATGAAGATAGTTAAAAAATTTACGGTCCTTTCCTTTGAGATGGGAAAGTCTCTATCTTTTATCATGTAATCTGTAAGTACAGATCAGTATCCATAAACATCTCTAACTCCCATCTGCATAGTAATTTGTTCCACGTACAAATTCCACTGACATTTATGGCTTTGAGAAGTTTTCTTGGGGAGGGCTAGGCTGTCTTACAGAGATAAAATAAGCAAGTGAAGCGGAGTTCAGGTACTGGTCCTAAAAGTGACAAAGTTACTGTCTGATTTTCTTTGCTGTATTAAACATAGCTTATAAGAGTGAACTTACCTGTATTTGGGATGCGTGATGGCATAAATGATGGGGTTGTGGATGACAGAAGCTTTGGCAATCACAGCTGGTATGGAGTTCATGAAGGGTGTTAGGATATGGGCATACCTAGATTAATACAAATGCATTATATATTTAGTACTGCGTTCTATGTAGTCTATGCGATTATACACTGACAAGACAATGCTTTGTTAGTGTTCCAGAGAGAGTAAAAGGTGCAGTTCTGTACCCAGACAGTGAAAGAATAAATTTTATGTCTGTTGCCTGTAAAGAGCAACACCAGCCTAATCTCATGTCAGAGAAACATGGTTTTCTTGGGGCTTCTCTTGCAGCATTTCACTTCTATGACTCAGGATGGTGGTAATTCCCATGTTGTTTACCCTGGGGACAAAGTCAACCTGCGGTACAGGAGTGTGCATTCATCAGAGTATCTTTCTGTTGCAAACTCAGCACATACAGTTGTGCTGTGACCTATGTCACTAAATAGGTGTGCAAAAGAGAAAGATAACTAATAACTCAATTTTCCTATTTGAACTTTATTTTTTGCCTGATCTGATGTAAAAAATGAAGTATTTTTCTGAACTAAACAATGAAAAGGAATTTTTTTCTTGTGTCACGTGTTACATTGGTGTTACTGTGGCCATGCATATATGCAGGTAATGTGACTCTAAAGGATAAAGGAATTGTGATTGATGTCTGTCTGCCATGCTACTATCAGCCAGTTAAGTTTTGGAGGTAGCTTGTAATAGCCTATGAGGTCTTGGTCAGAAGAAAGTCAATCGAACAGCTCAGACCAAAATAGAAGTGACATTTGATAGGCATTTCCTACCAAACACATTCTCCATGGACCTGCTTAGAGGCTATGAAGACCCCTTCCTGCGTTTCCCCAGTAAGTGAGTCCTTCCTCCATAGGGTAACATCCCTTCTTTATCACTGCTCTTCTTCCTGAGGAGACAGTCTGAGCTTCATCTTTCAATTACCCTTGAATAGTAAGGGTATATTATAGTAGTCCTATAATACGGGGGAAACCAGCTCTCACTTCTCTCTCAGAACAAGGTCTCTCTTGTGTGAGTGCTACAAACAAATAGTGAGGGGGATTGTATAAGTAGGTGGCAGCTTCCTGGTAAATAAATTTATAATCATACTATGGGAATACTTGTGCTCTGTGATGAAATGGTTTGCCAGTGCTAACACAGGAATCATTTGGGCAGCCACCTGAATGTTGAGATGCTGTTTCACCTCCAATTTAAGGCTTTTCTGTGATATGAATTGTCAGACTAGCATGTTCTCCATATACAATTTCTAACATGATTTCTCCTAATCATACTTTTAAAGCACTGGTTAGAGGTGTAATTCTTTGCAGGGTCTGGAGGACACACAACAGTATGACCTTGCTGGAATGGAGTATTTGACCATGAGGTGAGAGAGAGTAAGATTGATAGGGAGGTCAGCTAAGGGAAACACACAGTGACAAATGCTTTTGTTTAAGCTAACCACTCCCAGAAAATGCAACCTGTAGACCAATAATATTAGTGAGAATGACTGTGTGCTAGTTCAGTATTCCCCATTCAAAATGTCTTCTAAAGGAACTTCTGAACTTCCTTCATTTTGTGTATGTTTTTGCTCTGTCAGATGGGTTGTGTTTCGTCCAAGGCTATAGCCACAGGCTCCAGGCCTGCCTCCTGTAACATGCAGTGATTTTATCTGAGTTCGTTGTAGTACAAGTCCACAGAAGGCCTCCAGCCTTGGCCTGTTAATCTCTGAAACATCCCAGAAGGATTGCCTAGAGAGTGTAGTTCGGAAGTGGAGAAACAGCTGAATGAAGCTGTGTTGCTCTTTGTAAGCAGAATGTGAATGCTCAGTTGTCACATATGGTGGAGTTATGAAATTGTCCATTTGTTCAGATTTTTGTCAGTGCAAGACATGGATAGAAGTCAGGTTCAGCAGACTCTCAGTCATCCTAAAGTAGATGCTGAGTACTAGGGGACAGCCTGACAGTTCTGAAGAGCTAAAATGCTTTGCTTAAAACATCTCCTAATATTTTTTTTTTTGAGGTATCTTCAAGTAAGTAGTGCTGCCATTTAACTGTGCTGCATCTCTTTGTCTCCTTGCTCCTCCTCTGTCTCTAGCTGGTCACACGTCACCAGTGGTGGATGCCTAGTACCCATGTTGTCCTGTGACAGGAAACCGCACGCTAGCACACACCCTAAGGATTCACATTTCTGAGTGAGGAACCTGTTTATCTTCATAGAGAAAATGTTTGCAGCTGCTTGGAATTGCCCCTCTGGTTACAAAGGGAAAGAAACCTCTCCTCTTAGGACTTTTTCTTCTTAAGCCTAAGATTTCAGGAGTGCTATGTTTAGGAAGGTGCCTTCCTAGGCTATGTTTGATAGAAGACCCTACAGTGGCCTCCTCCTTGTCTAACAGCAATCACTCCTGCCTCCCAAAAATGTTCCATCAAAAGTAAATTTATCCTGTGTGTCAATTTTAGGGACACCTACTTTTTACTGCTGACTTGAAAAATACAGCTATAAATGGTTTATATTCTCATAGGATTCTTCCACTTTAGGATTTGCAGGTGACAACTCTCTGAAGCAGATAGTCACACCCATTTTACAAAGGGTAAATTGAAGCACAGGAAAATTCACGTTGTCATAGGAGAAATATCCACACAGGGCCAAGGTATCCAGACTCCCAATCTGTTACTTGTACCTGAATTGTATCAACCATAGTCTGGTGTCAAGCTGTGTACAAACACTGTACTACCACTATCTTGCTTTTATTGAAGTTACTGTGTAAAATTAAAGAGAGGAAGAACATGCTTAGATGAGTTGTATTTACAATCTTTTATATCCAGCATCAACCCCCCCAGTGCAAGTATGTACTAATTTTGACCTTGCTTACGTATTTAAGGACTTGCCACAGTTTGTAAGTGAAACAAGTGGAGAAAGAAAAGAGAATCAACCCTGGGTGGATCTTTTTGGACCCCTTATTTAGTATTTTAGTGCCAAATAAAGTTCAGATAGTTCAAATATCCTGGCTTAGAGTATCTGCATTCAGAGATCATCAGCACAGTAATGTTATATTGCCAGTAATAACCATCCTGTTTTCCTTTTTTTTTCTTTTGAAAAGCCAAACTAAGAAAATATCACAGTCAGTGTGTGCTCATTTGTTAAATGTCACTTCTAAATATGTAAGCGTTTCGGATGCACTTCAAGCATTTAATCTGACAGGTAGCTTTGACTTCCATCTGTCTTTTACAATTTCACACCTTTTGATTTCACTGAATATTCCTTTCCTGATACATTCATAATTACCCAGCAAAAGCTACCAGAGCAACAACAGAGTATGGTGACCAGGAAATGACATAAAGCAAGATGACAATCAGAGCAATTTTGGCCATCTTCCACTCATTTTTCATCCTCTGATACTGTTTCTGGAACTCTTTATTTCCATGTTTGCATCCAAATGTCTGAATAGACCTAGGGGAAATAAACATACAACAGCAAACTGGAGGTAGGGAATTGAACAAATAGCTTCATAAAATGGGGCAACAATTACTCTTATGTTAGTTTATGCTAGAAGTCATGCATGTTTAATGTGTGTTAATCTATGTATCTGACCATTCCTTCACGATTCGATGCACTTTGTTGTACTAATCAATGGCAAAATTCACATGTGCATCAGTGAAGAACAGAGTCCTGTACCAGCAGAATTTTCACATAAATCTGGTATTCAAGGCAATCAAACAACTCTATGTGAAATACAGATACAAAAGTCTTCGCTTCCCTGGGTCTGATTTTGGTACCTCACTCTCTGTACTTCCAAGCTATGTAAGGAGATCTGCTGGTACCTACAGGAAGGGCAGCTAGAGATCACAAATATAGTGGCAGGCATTGGCCTTTAGTTTTACAGCTGTAGTTTTTGTTTCTGTTAAATGCTTTGCCTCTTTTTCACCCTTTTCAAACATGGCATTTGTAGTTCAATCCCATCTATATTTCTGTGAAATAGTTATTGATATACTGTCTTTAGGGGTGTCTGGTGTCCCTTTAGTATTTCTTTTGGTTGGTTTATTTCTGTATCATCCTTCAGATTTCTCTTGCTGCTAGTCCTACCCTTTTCTGCGTCATTAGGCAATACACTGAACAGCTCTGGCTTGAATTCAGGAATGGCTCCTGAATTCTGAGGATCATGCCTCATGTTGACTATTGGCAGAGTTCTTGTTTAGTTTCCTGTCTCAGTCATGCATACAAATTAAAAGTGAAAAGCTTCCCAATTTTCTCCTGATAGCCTTTGTTTTAAGAAAATAAGCAGCCGCTTAAACAGAAAGATAAAAACTTCAGCCTGTTGGATACTCACCTGTTGGCCTTCTTGACAGCCTGAAATATAAAAACGTAGCTGTATATGATAGCAATCAAAGGAATGAAAAAGACAAAGCAGAAAAGCAGCATCGTGTAGGCACGGACTGATGGTGTGAAAGTCATGTAGTCCCAGGAGCAGGAAGTCAGCAGACCCTCAGGTACATATGCACCTGGAAAGAAAGGCAAAAGCCATGAAGGGATTCTTATTTCGAGTGCAGAAGCCAGAGGAAGATACTCAGAATAATGTGGGATTTATTCCTATTTTCATACTGGGGGACAAGAGTTTAAAGAGATGTACGATCCTTCATTTAAAGCTCCTCTTTTTATTCTCCTTTACTCTGTTGCCATATTGTATTTATGTTTAGCAGTCTAAGGATTCAGATTGGAAACCTGAATGGTTTTGTTTCACTTCTTAAATATTGCTTAAAGCTCAACAGAGTCAAAGGCCACCTCTCCAGATACTTCAGGGATCTTGGATGAGACCTGTAGTATTTTTAAACATCTCCATTTCCTGACCAATTGCTGGCTTCCTAAGGAGTAAAACGAAACTGATTGTTGCAGCTACCACTTTTTTCAGCTTATGCAGATAAGAGATATGTACTGTGCAAAGGAGAGAGATGTCTCCTGCAGATCAAATTTATTTTGTCATAAAGTAAAGCTGAGTACAAGGAAAAAAATAATCATACATAACGTTCTGCCTGAAATAAAACACCATCTCCTTAAAGGAACTGTGTTAAACTATTAAGTAAAGAAATTGTCAGCGGCAGTGTCTATTTATTTTTGTCTTTCAAACAGTGATGTTTTCTCTCGAAGTCTTAAAAATATTGCACTAGGTGTGCTCAGCTGCATCTGTTTACCACAGGAGAGGTAGTACTGTGGATACTACTAGAATCTAATTAGAAGATAACAACACTCTTCAAGCAATTACTCTGCCTTCTCCAATTAAGAATCTAGAATCTAAGCTTCTCATTCAACTGAGGGCTGCTTCTCCCATCATTGCAGTGCGCCTGCTTAAACATGCTTCATGTTTATGGGGGACCAGAATGACGGTAACAAGATGATAACAAAAACTTGCTGAAATCCTACTCAGTAACTGAGTTGGTTGCAGCATCCTTTGGGAAAATCAAACATTGCTGTATTCTCACTTCAGCTGAGCTGACACATTCTCTTCTAGAATTAGGGAGTACAATAATGGGTTGGGGTTTGAACAATGATTTCATTCTAACTTATTGACTGAAACCAGTGACTCATAGGAAACAAATTAATGGTAATGAGGTGGCTTCAACTGAGGAAGAGTAACAGAAACTCTCTTGTGACAAGTTGCAAGGATCAAGGTGCTGTATGTTTGTCCCAATTTGCAGGCATAAAATTCATAATTACAAAAGCAGATTATTTATTTAGTTATTACTAAATGCCCTCTTTATTGGAAACCTTGCTGAAGGTACCAACAGCTGAATAAGGAATGTGACCAACTCCTATGCAATTTGCCCATCTAGAACATGGCTGAATCATAGAATCATAGAATAGTTTGAGTTGGAAGGGACCTTAAAGATCATCCAGTTCCAACCCCCCTGCCATGGGCAGGGACATCCCACTGGCTCAGGCTGCCCAAGGCCCCATCCAACCTGGCCTTGAACACCTCCAGGGATGGGGCAGCCACAACCTCCCTGGACAACCTGTCCCAGTGCCTCACCACTCTCATGGTGAAGAAATTTTTCCTAATGTCCAGTCTAAATCTGCCCCTCTCCAGTTTATACCCATTCCCCCTCATCCTACCCCCACAAGCCTTTACAAATAGCCCCTCTCCAGCTTTCCTGTTAGGCCCCTTTCAGGTACTGGGAGATCGCTATAAGATCTCCTCTAAGCCTTCTCCAGGCTGAACAAGCCCAACTCTCTCAGCCTGTCCTCGCATGGGAGGTGCTCCAGCCCTCCGATCATCTTTGTGGCCTCCTCTGGACCCATTCCAACAGAAGATGGACCTGCATAAAACACTCAGACTGTATTCCTCTTTTATATGAACAAAGACATTTCAATTTGCACAGTTATGTTAGACAGCACCTTTGAGGGGGGGGGAAGTGATCAGAAAAAAACACAAATGCATTTATTTTACTTTTATAGTATTGAGTTTGGGTCAACAGAAGTAGGTGTGGGATAATAGTAGGCAGGCACATCCTTCATAAATTTTGGCTTTGACTTTTATCTACTGTTCTTTATTCAGTCAGTAATGTGCTTAAGGGAAAGTGCCATTGTCATGTAATATGCTGTAATGCACTCTGGATTTTTATTTTCTTTTGATTAGAACTCTTCAGTTTCAATATGTATTTTATCAGTTTTCTTTAAGTTGAATTATTCAAGCCTAATACATAAGCCATTAATTCACCTCTTTTCTAAACCTGTAACCAGCCTTCAGTCCAGTGCTATGAGGGGAAAAAACTTATTCCATTTCACTTACTCCATCCAAAGAAGGGCGGGAGGCTCCAAGCCAAGGAGTACAGCCAGACTCCTACCAGGATTATTAGGGCCTTCTTCTTAGATGTCACTCCAACAGAAGCCAGAGGTTTTGTGATGACAAAATATCTGTCCAAGGCAATCACCATCAAAGTGATCATAGATGTAATGCCAAAAAGAGCTCCGCAGAAGGCATACAGCTCACAGCCTTTCAATGAAGATGACAGAAGTAGCAGTGAAATTAATTTACCTGTGCTAATTAATTTCTGGGAGAGTTCAAGTGTATTTCTTATGAACTAATGTCTTCGGGAATTTGTAAAGCAGTGGAACTTCAGTTTTCCTGCAGCTGTAATGCTATTTCAAAGCTGCTGTCTGCCTTGCTAATTACATTATGCATGGAGATAAACGTCAAAGATTTTGTTTGCTCTAATTGCTAGAGACAGTGATACTTAGCATACTTTCACTCATTGATTCCTGGTGTTTCTAGTAGGATCATTTCAGCAGTCATTAATATCTTCTTTAACTCCAGTTTTCCGCAGCTCCCATAGAAACAGCTGTTTTGCCAGTTATAGCTACTTTGATATCATGAAACTATTTCTATCTCAAGGTCAGCATAACTGAAGTAAATATGCAGGCTATGAATATATTAATGAGTCATTTTAATTATTCAAATGACCTAATGTTGAAAAACGGGATTTGTTTTGTTTTTCTATTTTAACATGGATGCAGTTGAACACTTCATGTAACTAAAAAAAAATGTGCTTATTAGAGATCGAAATAGCAGCATTACTTCTCTGACCTTCCTTCTGTCAATACCCATTCAGGAGACAAAGTCTGGTCTTCCTCTTACTACACTTACGTAGGAAGAGTGAAAGCACCTTCATTCCACGTTTTCTTACTGCACAGGAAATGTTAATATTTCTGTTGTGAAAGCTCACTTTTGCCTGGCTTTCTTGCCTCAGGTTCAAGTCCCAAGCAGGTTATTTAGAATCATAGAATCACAGAATCATTTATGTTGGAAATGACTTCTAAGATCATCGAGTCCAGCCGTCAGCCCTGCTCCACTGTGCCTACTAAACCATATCTCTACACATTTTTTTAACACCTCCTGGAATAGTGATTCCACCGCTTCCCTGGACAGACTGTTCCAATGCTTCACAACTTTCTCAGTAAAGAAATTTTTCCCAATACCCAATCTAAGCCTTCCCTGGTGCAACTTGAGGCTGTTTCCTCTCATCCTATCACCTGTTACTTGGGAGGAGAGACCAACCCCTGGCCTTGCTACAACTTCCTTTCAGGGAGCTGCAGAGAGTGATGAGGTCTCTCTTCAGCCTCCTCTTCTCCAGACTATGCACAGTTACAGGAGGCAAGGTGCACCCTGTCCTAGGCTGTCCTGGCAGGTTTCTGCTAGAGCTTTTAAGCTGCGGTGTTGAGGGGGTCCTTCTTTGTCATAGGACTCTGCTGGTAACTAAGTTATGCGGTGACTGGGGAAGAATACCAGTAATAAGACTAGTCCTGTGCCTTACATTGCCAGAGTTGCCTTTGTATCTATTATATATATGTAATTTTCCCCTCCACCGTGGGAATCTATTTCAGGTACACAGACAAAAATGTTCAAAGGAACACTTGTGTCAACACTGAAACACGGTTGAGAAATGTTCTCAACATTGCAAGGGTATCTGAGGATAGGGAAATAGTAGATCAACTGCTAATGTGATAAGAACGTACTCAGTAATAGCTTAGAAAGAACATATACAAACCTTTCTCACCAAAGATCCAGCGTTTGTGGAGGCTGTTGGTGAAAAAAACTGGAGACTGTGTAATGGACATCAGGAAGTCACTAATAGCTAGATTGATGATGAACACGTTGGCTGGAGTCTGAAGGCTCCTACTCCTACAAAGATCAGAAGGAACAATGCTGAACACTGCTGCACTGTTAATCACACTCTAACTCTTTCCTGTGAGCCTTGGCAGCTCCATAAATACCCAGGCGCACTGCAGAGCAAGCTGGAGCAGAGTGCTGCTTGTTTCCTTTGCAGGAGAATGTAGGCAAGCCTCCATTTTACACCCTTTAGAGGGTTGTTTCAATAACCAGCTCAATGAGGGGGGGGGTTAAATCGTACTGTTCTTTAAGTATTCTGACCCAGTGCGCTGCATGTCCATGATTAACAGGAAATTAAAGTCGATGTGCTCTATGGATTTGCTGGATCTGGGTCGTGTTAAGCAGGGGGAGGGGAGCACATTTTCTACTGCTAAGATGTGACTTCCGAATACAGGAATTAAGAACACTCGCTATTTACCACATCAAGCATTTTGATTTAAATCAGTTCTTCTCTATGACACTCATTTAGTGGCCCAGACACTGACTTTAACGAGAGGAATAGCAGGCCTTCAGTGTATCCCGCCTGTATATGTAATTCATAGTATTATAGTACAGTGTTCTAAAAGGCACAGTTTTATGTGTACTCTTTAAACTGAGAGCTCCTCAGTTTGAGGCTTGGTGTAACTTTTTAACTCCTTTCTCAAACGTTCAGTCTTAGACGCAGTTGAAAAATACCAGAATAAATGATGGGTCCTTTGCAGTCATTTAGAATCAATCACTAGGGCTACTGTCCCCAGTCTGTCAATTTAGGAGCAAGGAGGCGTTATTAATAGATGCTTAAGGGTAGCTTGTATTTGTTCAGTAGTCTACAAAGTTGCTGAACCTCTTTCTGTTTCAGGTAGCTGGCTGCCTTACAATTTGCCATTACATGAGACTGCTTTGTAGGCATCTGGTGTATTCTCTGAACTTCTGATGTACTTGATGGTTTGCTATCGGTATCCCTTTCTGTCTTCATAACAACTTCAAATGAAGACAAGCTGTGTGCTCCAGAGGAATTGCAGCTGCCAGGACTGGATTTCCTGTATGGAACCAGCCAAAGAGCTAAGCTAGCTCATGTACTTCATCCTCATTTATCTGGTCTGTATGCCAACACCTTTTCTGCTCTGAAGACCATGTCATTCACACTTAAGTGTTGGTATCCACTCTGCATGCACATACTGAAACCTATCGTTTAATGCACCACAGAAATAATAGACTGGAGACCCAGACTGCTTGCATCCGCACTCGGGTGATTTATGTTAACACAGCCAAATTATCATATAGCTGCTCTTATTTTGGTTTATTTTGTAGTGCCTAAAGACCAGTCATGAAGTAGAAGCTTACTGGCCTGTATATCATTGCCAGCCCTCTGCCCCAATGTAACAAAACAGAAACAGGATGAGTGAACAGGATTTGTGGAAATACCACATTGTCGTCAGGGATGTAATTTCCTTTGGATATAGCACTTGGAATGTGGCTTTAGTTAAAATAAGCCAAATGCTAGAAAATGTGAGAACAAGAGACATGGCAAGTAAGGATCAGAAGGGGGAAAGAAACTGAGTAACAAGCAGTAGGAGGAAGGAAACATCTGAAGTAGAGAAGATATGTGGGAAATACGGGTGCGAAACTTCCCATCGGTCCAGTGCAGACACAGATCAGCCAGCAGAAAAAACATCACTGGAAGGTTTCTGCTTTGGCTGCTTTTCTGTTGCATGTCGTATCTGTAATTCTTTGCAATTTGCTAACAGTTTTGCTACAGCTGTGGTTAATGGGAAGAAGCTAGAGGAAAATGGCAAGTTGCCACTTTTTTTGCCTACAGCAATGTCTCTTGGTGCATTTTACTGTGTCTGCATAGTAGTCTGATAGTACGCCTGAGCTGCATTTGGAGAGCACAGTCAAGGTACTGTTGAAGTTCATATATCTGAGTATTTAAAAAAGCATCCAAAAGAAAGATACCTGCAGAAAGCATAGATGACCAGGAAATTACCCAGAGTTCCTGTGATCCCCACGATAAGAATGACCACTCCGATTGTATAATGGGCGTGGTCTGGGACATCCACTGTAGGAAAGACACCAGGAACATCTTGCACTGTCATCTTCTGTGGAGTAAACAAGAGGTCATAGGTGTATTTTCAGACTTCACTGAATCAGCTGGCATGCGCTTCTCTAGAAGAGGAAATGGTCAAGAATGTAAGATGACAGCAAGCAAAAATAGTTGGAATAAGCCATTTTCAAATCGCATTGACTGTTGTTGCTATTGGCAGTGCAATGCCCAAACGGAGGGTTCTACCTTTAACTGTTGATTTAGAATTTTGGTGAAGAAAAATGATATAGTCTCTCCCAAAAAAAAAGATAAGGATATAGAGGAGAAAAAGGGAGAAAAGATGGGAAACTTTTTATTGCATCTGACATCAAGTGAGACAGTACTTAACCACAGGAAAGTTTTCTGTAGTTTTCATTTCAGGGAGGTTTCTGTACCTGTGAAATATGATTTCTTTTGTCCTCTGACATCACTAGCAAGACTCATCCGAGTGAGTAGAAAAGATCTTCTATGGATGAACATGCATTTATGCCTTTAGTAGTATGGCTGTTTAATTTCTTGCACTGAATAATGACGAATTGCAAGCTGCCCACAAGATGTGGTTACCAGAAGCCTGACAGCATTGAACATTTGAAAACTAAATTATCAGAAAAAACAAACCACAAATCTTTTATACCTTATGGTTGGTTTCCATACCACTTCTGTTTTCACTCTGCATTGAATGAAGGTATTTTGCTGTCTGTGAAGTATGCGATAAAGCACTTGATGAAAGCATTTGTGTCTTAACGCATAGCAAAATTTAGTAGCCAAGTCTGGAGACTACAGCATTTTAAATAATAATTTTAAGATTTTTTTTTTTTTTTCAGTTAAGTATTAGGAGCCACAAACACATTTTAGGCCAAGTAACCCCAGATTAGTAATGAAGCGAACAATAAGGCTGCACCCGGAAAGCAGGGTGACCTGATAGAAATTAAAGAGGAGAGAAGAACAGCTGTCCAAAGCTGCCTTTTGATATAAGGTCAAACAAGGAGACTTAAACATCAGCCTCTGTGCCACTGCCACTGTCTTAAACATGTCTTGGCATCAGCTCCAAACAGCTGATGTAGTCATGAAAAATACCAAGCCCTATCTTCACTCATCTGCATGGACAGATCTGTCTGTTCTTCATAGCCAGGCTTTTCTCACCAAGGGTGACACTCACTCTGGAATGGCATGCTATGACCACTGCTGGTAGCTCAAGCCTGCAAACTGCAGTCATGGCATTCCTCAGCTACTAGAATCACACCAGGGTTGAGAAGGGCCCAGGAGATATTTTGGATTGTTTGTAGCTTGCCTACTGTCAATACTGTCAACTTGGCTGTGGCCTAGGATCCAGGACAAGGGATTTGCCTGTACCCTGGTCTGTGCCTCTACCAACCTTAAACGGTGCTATGAGGCTGGATATGTTCTTTCCAATCACAAGTACTGGCAGGTGGCAGTACAGCTGTCATATGCAGTCATTCCTTCCCAGGAAAAAGAAGGTTGCTAGGAGAAAAGCTCGCAGAGGTAGATACGATGTTCCCCGTTTCGTACGAAAATCGTCTTAGTTGTTGGCATTCACCATTAGTGTGCGACTCAGAAATGCCTTTGACAACACCCAGTCCTCAAAGGAAATGTGTATTTTCAGCCAATAGAGGCAGACGTTATTTCTGAATATATCTGTGAAATTGGGCTGAAGTTATTAGAGACAGTGTGTATTTAAAACCAATATGCCATCAACAAGAAGTGAACCCCAGGAGTATCTGGAATTCTGGAAGAGGTTGTCTTCACTTGTGTGCTAAAGATCTGCCCGCAGCAATCCTCAGTGACTAGAGCGCGCTCCTTAGGTTTCCACATTACCAGCAATGAAATGCTGGACAAATTCTCTGATCATGGAGAGAGAAAATACAGCTCTGGCAGTTATTATAATTGGAGCAAAATGTTAAGGTTGACACACTAACTGAATGACAGTATCATGACATTTATTGTTCAGGTTCCTGCAGCAAAGTGTTAAGTTGGCATCACAACATCAACATCGATGGGCATCTTGCCTAGGTAGAAATTGCTGTGCTCAACACTCTGCCCATAAAACAACAAAAAATCCCATACTAATAGCAAGTGGAGAGGGAGGGTGAGATAAAATTGTTTTAAATAAATGAGATCAGGTGTTCATTGGTTTGGGCTTTCTTTTTACTCCTTAGCCTTGTGGCTAAAACAGCTTTTAACTGCCGTCTTACAGAGGGTTAATGATGATTGTTAATGGAATGGAGATTTCTGATGTGTTTCCCCGTAGCTATCCATTTAATCAGAACTGGATCAAGGTAACAGAAATGACTAAACTAAAGAAGCTTGTTTTGGCTACAGAGAACAGATTAAAGTGGCTTTAATTTGAATTAAACTTGTGGAGGACTGAGGACAGGGAAAAATTTAAAAGGTAAATGAAAATACATAGAGAAATGACAGGAGAAGAAAGGTTATTTAAGGGACAGAAGACTGTAATATTACTCAGGAATTAAGAAGTTCAAGGTCAATAAGGATGTCAAGTGTGAAAAAATAAAGCAATAATATTTATATCGGAGCAGTGCTAGGACATAAATAATTCTAAATGTATGGGCAAAGAAAAGGTCTGTGGCAAAGAGGAATAAATTCACATTTTCATATGGGTTTCCTGTAGGCTTGGGATTTTTACCACAGGGTCCCCACTCTGCCTGTTCTCTAGGAGGAAAAACTCAGTTATTAAAGTCATCTCACTGATTTTATTGGAAATACAAGTCTGATGTAAAGCTTCTTTAAGTCAAAGAAAAGTGCTAGTTGACAAGGCATTAGATCAGGCCTAGGCACTTAAAATTCGTCACTGAGTTGCACGCATACAGCTTCTTTACTGAGAGATGAAAACAGATGCCTATATCAACTTCAGCTCTAGATCTTCTAAGGGAATTGTATGTCAAAAGACAGGACAGGGAGAAAAAAGTGCTTGAGGAAATCAGGTCAGCAGGCTAATCAAGAAATCAGACAATTCCCAAAGCTTTTTCCTGTTCAGTCTCTCCAGCAGATTAGCCCTGCTTAGTCTCTGTCTTCTGTTGTCACCGCATGCCATGAGTACTTGGTTGGCAGGGGAGAATCAAAATCCTACTCTTGCAGTTTTCAGTGTATCAACTGTCCTTTGAGAATACTCTGAACAACTATTTGAATTGCATTGATAACACAGTGGTGTTGCTTTGCGTGTTTTCCTGTTCAGCCTTCTGTCTATAAACGCCTCATAATGAAGTTGATAAGAAAAACTAACAGGCAAACCCAGCACTTCATTATTTCTCTTCCACGTGATAAAACAACACAATTTATTTAACATAACATGACTCAAAACATCCTGAACTGGAAGCCAAGAGGCTGGACATTTTTCAGTGGATGGACAATGGACTACAGCTTTCCTGAGTCAAAAAATAGCACATGCTTCTGCCTGAGACTCTGGTCCACTGGGTGCCAGTATCCCCACAGACCTACGGTGCAGTGGGTGGCTGAGATCAGGATTAATTCTGTAGGAAACAGTTGATTGGGAAGCACCAGCTTCTAACAGGCGATAGAAATATCGCACATTTCTCAAGCAAGGAAACAAAATAGTGATGGAAGCTGTGAAGGATGTCAAGGTAGCAACTGTAACGTAACACAATTTCTTTACAGTAGGTACCAAGGGTCAGTTGGAGAATGTATCTTCTAGCCAAGGATGGCATTTTAGTCAACCTTAAAAGCAGTTTTATAATATTGCTTGGCCTTGTGCTAGAACATGTGTTTGTAATCTCTCATAGGCATGTAATTTATGGTTTATTATTAAATTACGCTATAATTTTGTGGAATCCAATGGATAATTCTGGTGTGGTAAGGAACTTGGGAAGTGCTCTGGTGATTTGGACCAGTATTCCTAACAGAACGTTAGCCTGCCTTTATCCATGACTGGGTGTTTCACAGAGATGCAAAATGTGCATAAGGAACAGCGATGTAGGAATTTCATTTTTAGTATAGAGTCTTAGCAGTTGGTTTGTACCATAAAACACGGTTTAAACATAATCTTAGTGGAGGATATTTTTATCCTCTGTATGTTGGTGTAATCCTTTTCTAAGTCCTACTCTATCATTTGCCTTAATAGAATCAAGGGGAAAGAAGTTATGAAGCTGCTCTATGTTAGAGTATTTCTTTCCAGCAGGTTTATGGAACTGTAGAATCATAGAATGGTTTGGGTTGGAAGGGACATTAAAGATCATCCAGTTTCAACCGCTCTGGCATGAGCAGGGACACCTTCCGCTGGATCAGGTTGGTCAAAGCCCCATCCAACCTGGCCTTGAACACCTCTAGGGATGGGGCATGCCATGATTTCTCTGCTTTAGTGCCATCTGCCTCCTTAAAATGCTTGTTGTTCTCCCCAAAGGAGGGCTTGTCTACCTCTGCAACAAACTTAAGCTGGAACTGACAGTGTTTTCGGTTATTCAGTAAACTTGACCGAGACTTACAAACTTGAGATGCATAGTGTGAGTTTGGAGAAAAGGACATGTTTGATAGATAAATAGGTCACAATCCTTGTTCTGGCCTTGTCCATGGAGGCTGCAGCACAACACAGAGCCTCATTATTTGTATTTATAGCCTGCTGCCACCACTGGTTACACGGGGGGCAGAATTCTTCCTGGAGGGCCAATGCCAAGAGCCATCCTACTTCTTTGGGAAGAAAGCAGTGCACAGCCTTTCTGCTAAGGCTTGGTGCAAGCAGAGAAGGGGTAAAAGCCAATCAGCCACAGAGAACATAAGTGTAAAGTAGAGCTTGTATTTCACCTTGGAATTTGTCAAGACCCTGTAAGACACTGATCTGAAGAGAGTTAAAAGGATAAAGGAATTTCTTTGCAGTCCAAGACAAAACTATGATTCCTAAGCGATTTGCCTGGGTTAGAAGGAAGTCCAAATCAGATATCAAACCCAGGAATATTTGATGGCTGCATCTTCTGTTCTGTCTCAGGAATCTGTCTATTACACACATTTCCCTAAAGTGCTTTTCTAAAAAGTTATTTCATAATTCATTAAAAAAAATCCCAAACCAAACCAGCTCATCTCTAGACAGATCATTTTTGAAAGTACAACCCTTCCCACCTTGCCCATAGCGTGAGAAAAATATTTGTGTATAAGTGATAAAAGGCCAAAAAGCAAAGAATAGAGTTCAGCTAGTACTGGGGGAAAATTCTCTCCCTTTTCAGGGTAAGAAAAATATCATCTCATTTAATTACTGTTCACTTGGAGATGTCGATGTTACTGGACTCCTACTGATGATGACAGGAACAAGGTTGTGTGTGCAAATACTTGTAGGGAGTATAAATCATATTTGATGTAGCCCACTTCTCGCATTCTTCCAATGACAAGAGAACAAAGCAATATTTAGTTTATTCTTATAGGGAAAGACGAAATCGTTGTAAGGCCATTCCAGGGTTTGAACAATCCCACACTGACTTTGGCAATGTATCAGGTTTCTTTGTTCTTCGTTTTGCTACAAACACGGGTAACGAAGCCACTTATTTACACAGTGTGGCTTACACGGCGAGTGGTGGTGTGAGGCCTTTTACACTACAACAGACCTTAAAGAAAACAGAGTTTAAAATAATTATCAGAACAGAAATAGTGTAATTTCTTAGGGTTTTGGGTGCAGTGTTTGTACTGCCTACCTGCAAGAGGCCACAGACAATCGGTAGCACTTCATAGGTCCTTGCTCGGATTTCTGAGCTTGCCTCTGTGGGCACTTGCGCTATGATGACGGGCAGCACAAAGAGGAGTGTAATCCCACCACAATTATGGTTTCAGCAGGGTGACATCAACTGTTAAGCCCGCTTTCCAATAGGCAGCAGGGCTTTCCATAGATGATGTTTGTCCTGTTGAACAATTTTGATAGCAGATTTTGTATCCTGCATTGCGGATTTAATCTCAACCACAAGCAGCACATATTGCTCTCAGGGCTGAAACTCTCTTAAACCAATCTTTGTGTCAAATTAAAGTGCAAAAGTTTGAAAATACTTGACCTAGGGAGAGGAAAAGGGTAGCTAATTATCTCCTTCAGCAGAATAAGGAAAAATCCATTTTTAATTTTCCAGTGTAAATCACTTTGTCCCCAGCATCCTTTTTGCTTTCACCGTGCGCTCTCCAGTCCCCCTTCTCCCTCCCTGCTATGTTCATCTATCCTCTTTCATATGTTATCCATCTAATTTAGTTTGTAAGCGCCTTGGCTCAGCTTTGTTTATTTTCCTGTAATACTGCACATATCCCGATTTTATTTAAAAGAAAAAAATAAAAGGACTGCATTTTTACTGTGCAAATAATAAAATATTTACTGGTCCTTGATTATAAACTAGGATCAAACTGAAACACCCAGCCCAACATTCTACATGCAGAAAAACTTTTGGATTGTTTGAAACTTGCACACAATTTTTGAGTGTCCACTGTGTTATGTGGGCAGTGCCAAAATACCTGGTATGACCATACCAAGATTTTAAGTTGAATTTCAGATTTTGAAAGCCTTAAAATTAGCTTGGGTCATTTTTTTTTTTTTTTTATTCTTTACTTTTAAACAGACATTTGTATAAACAGCAGACAAACAGAACTTTGTAGTCCTAATCATATACTGTGATACACAAGTTGGGAGAAGACTTGGAACTCCTTTGGTTTGGGCTTGTGGGGTGGGATGGACAATATTTTTAGTGTGTCCAAAGAAATTCCATCCTAAAGTGTCACCACAATGGATTCTTACCTTCCCACTCGTAAGGAAGTTTTCTTTTGGGTTAGTATTTAAAAACTGAGAAAGAGCTTTGGTAGAACTTACCTGGGAAAGCTTCTGAACAGCTTTCTTGGGCAACTGCAAATAACAATAGTTTAACATTTACATAAGCCCTCCACTGCATTAGGAACTATTACAGAAATGACAGGGATTTCCATCTTGAATAGCAGTACGAGAATGCATTGCGTTTGAACAGCTAAGCAGCTGTTTAATGCAAAAGAACCTGTTGTTTTGATACTTTGCAACATTCTTGGGGTACTTTGCCCTTGGACGTTCCTCCCTGTCTTTTGCCCATGTAACTGCTGAAAAACACTGCTTTTATAGTCCTTTCCACAGTAAATAAACAGTCACAGGAATAAAAAGAAGCTTTAAAAAACGCTTTTTTGTTCATTATTGCATTACAGCATTAAATGTGTACATGCATCTTAAAAGTCCATTCACAGTTCTATAAATGCCACTTTTGCCAGCAGAACTACTTGCTACTACGTTTAATGACAGCAAACACTTACAGTTGGGGCTCTAGGAAGCAGGTCCATCAGTGTGTAGGTGTTGGCTTCCGAGTCATTCCATGCATTGAAGGACTCCACAATGTTGGTGGCTGTTGAGTCCCCAGGGGGACAAGAGACCCCCTCTGAACAGGTGGATTATTCAGGTCAACAAAATCTAAGCAATTACAATGAAATAACAGCTTTCCTCTGAATTTAATTCAGACAGTTTACCTTTGTGGGTGTAAAGAAGATTGTCAGATTCTGTGGAATAATGTGGGATCTCACCAGAGCTCCAGATTGCTTTGCTCCATCCTCAGCTCAGCAAAGGGCAGCAGCAGTGGCTTCCATTTAAATACAGGAGACAGCAGGGTCTGCACATGCCCAGTTTGAAGCTTGTTCCATTCAGATCCCAGCTTCACTTTCAGGACATTATAAAACTGTTTCTCTCTAAAAAGTGCCGTTATCTTTTTTATCCCTGACAGATTTATGTCTGAATTTTAATTCTATGTCCCCATTATCCCTGTATGAAGATGAAGAAGTTAAAAGGTTGACTTTACTATCTGTCTTAAATATTAGACCTTGCTATTAATTTTCACTGTATTGGAGGATTATTTTTTTGTAGCCTGCTTTTAAAGAAGATGCATGTGTACAGTTCTGCTGAAACTGTCTGAATGCAAATAGATTCTGATATTTAACAATGTGCTTGTGTGCACTTCTGTCTTGTAGAATTTAGGTCGTGGTTATTTGTTGGTCTGCTTCTAAAAATAAACAAAGAAATAGGGATAAAACCCTCTGACATCATCGTTTTCCACTCTTCAGTAAAAAAAAATAAAAGCACAGAAATACCTTAAGCAGAGAACAGCGAATACCCGCTTGTTTCAAGGGCGGTCTGCTCTCTTTTTCGGTTTTGTTTAGTTAGGGCGTAGATGAGCAGATTCTTGCACAAATCTTCCTTTATATTGCACCGTGCAAAGAGATGGGAATCGCTGTATTCCCAGTTGAAGGCCCATTACTGTGGTAGAGTGAAGTGTAATTGCAACAGAGAATTAGTCACAGAGTGTGAAAAAAGCTGTTCTAGCAGATAGTGCAGCCTGAACACTGCAGAGTTCAGACCTTCCACCCCTGTCAAAATGACCCTAAATCAAGCTATTAGCTTCGTTGCAGTGGGTAATAAACATAGGTGGTGCAAACTGTTTCTGGAAAGCCTTTTTGAGAAGGCTGTGGTAGTAGCAGAGGGAACAGTAGTCTCCGTGCAGATTCCCCTTCTCACTTACCTTTCCTTAAATTAGCACTTGCAGTACTTTACCTTAAAGGGAGGGAGAAGGGGTTGCGTTTCTTTGCATAATTAGGAGCTGTGCCTTGAAGGCACTCACCTACAGTGCTGCAGATTCCCCTTCCGCGATAGTCATTTAAGAAGGTAGCCTTTACCTTGTGTCCCCAGGCCACTGAGCATGAACCAGAAGAGACACTTAAACTCTACAAGCTTTCAAACTGTGAGACCTTAAAAAATAATGATTAGCACACATCTTGTGAAAGGCAGAGAGGTTTCAGTGAGGTTTGGCCCTGCAGCATTTGGTACGCATGACCAAGGCAGATCTAAACTCGCCATGGCAGAACTGAGCTCAGAGGTGGCCAATCACCAGACAATTTTAATGTTGTCAGTGTCTTGAGTTTCTGTGGTCATCTTCTAGGGTGTGCTCTTCCCATCTTCTGTGTGTGTGTGACAACAGACACGTGAATATCAGTGTAAGAGTAGATGTGTCAGTAATGGTATGAACTTCAAAAGGCGTTGGCTTGAACTCCAAAAGCATGGCTGTACTTTCGCATACGCAGTGCTGGCACGCAGTACACTGTAGGTATGAGGTACCAAACAACAGTGTTGGACATTTTGAGGGACAAGGCCTTTTTGGAAGATAATTTTGCATTTTACTACTAAAAACGCAGGAGATGTCATTACAGAAAGCCACAATATGAAACTGGCAGCAGTTTATACTATCTTCACATAAAGCTTATCAAGGGAGTAGAGCAGAAAAGATGTTTTAATGATTGAAGTGGAGAGAAAGGAGGGAATGGGAGATCTCCTGTTTGTGTGAACTTCATGTTCAAAGAAGTTGTGTGCAGTTACATCTTGCTCTTATCAAACTGACAAGACATAAAGTTGGAGACACATAATCCTCAGAGACAGACATAAATACTAGATCAGAAGTGTTCTTTTTTATGAGCAGATTGTACATTAAGTTTTCTTTTTCCTTGGGTCACAGATTACATTTTTCTTCCTTCTTATTTCGTCTTCTTGTAATAACAAGTCAATCCGCTGAAAAAGTTGCATTTACAGTTAGCCTGGAAGCATCTGATTCTTTTGCATTTTTAGGGAAGCCCATAATATAGTCAAATAATGGAATAAAGGTAGTCTTTTTTAAAGTAAATCAGACATCATAGAAACTATGTGTCTTCTTACTACTTTAGATGTGGTGGTGTTGTTTTCCAGATAGATTAATTTGATTATTGAGCTTCTGCAAGCTAGCACTTGCAAGCTAGGTGAAATTATTTCTGAAAAGTGGACCCTTACACTAGGACTCTCTTCCAATGGAAATGTTCCCATACAATTACAGTTGCCTGTTCCTGTGTTATTGCCAAATGCTAGAGGCGATTCAGCTGACCTGTTTTATATGCAATGCCTCAGCTTCTATGCAAAGAGAGGAGCTGTGTCCTAGAACTGCACGAGGTGTGATCTAGACCTTGTCCCTAAGCACCAAATCCACTAAGACACATAACAGCAAACCCTTCACAAATTTTTTTTCTCTCAGGCTTGCTTCTGGTTTAGATGTAGTAGTTAACCAGAGAGAACAAGTTGAAGTATTTTACTGAGTGATAATTGGTTTTCACTATAGGTAAGGTTGTTTCACTGAAAGTCATCAGAACACTAGACTTATGGGTCTGGAGGGAAATTTGTCCTCTGTCTCTCCCATATCCACCAAAAGCTTACCTCTGATCTATCCCTGGGAAGCTTAGTGGAGAAAATGTATCAGTTCATAACTCCAGGTACTTTCTAAAGCCATCCTGCTCATTCTGAAGTTTTCAAAGATTTCTACCACAGTTTTGTATGTGAAACATGCCAGCAGCCCACCTGGCTTGTGGTCCAGGTCTGAATTGCCCTTCAGTCACTTCTGGAGAAAGGAAACTGGACCATAATTCGTCTCTTTGAATTTTGTCACATTGAAGTATGGTGAGAACATCCTTCCCAGTTCGAAAGCCTTGACTTTCACCTGCACCTCTTGCTACTGATAATTATCCACTGTTCATAGCTTTTTATAAAGTACAGGCAGAAACAGCAGAAAGACCTGGGGCCCTTCTATGAAACTGAGAAAATTGTCTAACAGGACAAGGGAAAGAGAGTGCAAAATAATTAATTGAAATCCAAATGATCACAGGAGTTCTTTCACAATGAGTGAGAGGGAACAATGTCCTCTTCTTTGACTGGGAGCTCTGTGGAATTAGGTTTTAGCTCAGTTGCAGGAATACAGAGTGGACTGAAGGAATAGGTGATCTGCTGCTTAGAGCATAAGCAGACTGCTGTTGGGGAACACCAAGAGTTGGGGTTAGAAGACCAGGGGCGTGGTCAGCCAAGCATTAATGTCCCTGAGACATATTTGTGCAAGCTTACCTGGGCTTCTTTAAGCTTTACAAAGCATCACGTAGGTTTCCAAGGTCAGCATGAGGAGAGAGGAATAAACTACTCAGTTATGGTAAATTCCCATTCTTCTTTGAGTGCAGATGCAGTTCTGGTATCTGAGTTACTACAAATGAGGAATGCACAAAGCAAGAAAATTGGGTGTTTTGGTTTTTTTCCCCATGTTATAATGGGGAGAATGGTAGTGTTTACCCCTGTAAAACATCTTGGGGATAACAAAGCTACCCTTGAAATAATACTCTGCCTGCCTTCTACACACGCTAGTTCTTTCTGTAAGTGACAGGGATAGAGGAAGGTATTATTGATTATTCGCTTGAAAGTGTGTCTGTTTCCAATATCTGCCTTTCAAAAGGCGATACCACACTATAAAATCTGAGTTTACAGGAGCTTTCTGTACGTCATTCCTCCTGTACAGAAGTTCTGAGCCCTGGGCATTCAGTGTGGTATTGCTTGTCAGTGACTGTAACATCTGAAAACTCTCAGAAGTTTCTCTTAGAAGATTTTTCAGAGGCTGACTTTTGTACTGGTACCTGCAACCAACTTATCTGCCTAGATATGCAGGTGAAAACTGGTTGTTCATTTTATACAGAAATCTGGTTTCAACCATCTGTGTTCTTTTTGCCTTTTAACAGCTAAGATCTGTCAGGTGGGAACTCTCCCACTTCCTAGCTGTTCCCAGACAGCATACTGCTAGTTTGGCACCCCAAACGACAAAGTGGGGAGAGAGTTGCATAATATATGTCTTCTTTGTGCTCTACTAATCATAGATATTAGCTTTAGTTCTTCATGCCTGGAGTAACTTGGCAAGCAGACATGGATGCAAGAACACCCTTTGTAAATAGAATTGTTAAACGGAGTACAAAGTTCTGTATGGCCTTTTATAGGAGCACACTGCTGGGGCTACCCAAAAATCAATAGACAAAATAGAATACAGTAAATCAAATCAACATGGTTTCTGCTCAGCTGTGAAAGTGAATGATTCATCTCACAGGTAGTTCTAATTTTATAGGGTAGCCAAGATCTATGGTGAACAGCAAAAGCATAAATGGCTTGGTGCAGCCAGCAAGTCTGTAATGCTGCAGAGCTGTTTAGCCCCACAGTAGAGGGTGGGAATCACAGGGCTGGACTGAGTACAGAAGGGTCAGACCGGGACGGATGGTTCAGAGAAGTCCATTCAAACACAAGGTTTTTTTCTAAGACTTACTAAAAGGAAAAATGAGTCTTCTCCACTGAGACAAAAAGATTGTATTGGTGATTTTAATGGTATGAATTTGGCTTTGTAAGATGGCATTAGGCTGCTTCTTTAGAGCAGGATGCAACCCAGCAGGTGCTCTGCCTTAGTTTCTCCAGTAGTATTTCCAGCTTACTCTAATGGCTTCTGGCCAAAGGGTCAACCCACCTCTGTGCCTCTTGTCCTTCCTCACAAAGTCTGAAGACAGAGTAGTTACACAAAGAGCTCTCCAGAGCAGCCAAGTTGGATTTGCATTAGCCCCCAAAAAAAGCTTGTTACCTTGTGTTGTGGGCTGAACTCAGATTCATCCTTCCCTGTCTCCTGTGGCTTAACCACTGTAAAAAGCCTCCAGGGAATTCTGGTTAACCAAACTCTTCTCAAATAATATCAGCTGGAAGCTTCTCTATGTCCCGTTCCCAAATAAGATTTCTGACCTTCCCAGCCCCTTTTTGCATATGTGAAATAAAACTGATCGTGCTGGTGCAGTTTAGTGCCTTCTGTAGGCAGGGACAAATATTATTTTAAAAACCATAGAGTAGTTGTTGTATCAATGCAGAAAGAACAACCTCCCCATCTTTCAGGTAATAATTAGATACAAAACTTAAAGGAAACTTCTCTTGCTATTCTCTTGCCCATGATAAATCAGGTCTGTGCCACAGGCAGCTCAGTCTGCAAGGGACTGAAAAGTGGGGTCAGCACACGGTAATCTCCAGGCTGCCTTGTCATCTTTGCTGGAAGCAGACATTATGAAAGGTTATGAAAGAACAGTGAGTTTCCCAGCTAGGATAGGACTCAGAAAAAAAAAAGGATTATTGGTAACGGAGACGTGAGATAAATTAGAAGAGAAATTCTATTTATCAAGTGTTTCCTCTGTACTGACTGCCAGTAGAGGTGTGCACAGTGGCCAGTGCCAGACAGCAGTGCCAGGTTTGGGTCAGAATGAATAGAGGGCTGGTACTGCTTACAGGAAGAACAGTTTGTACCGTTTGGGTTTTGTTTGTTTGTTTTTTAATCTCACTTGCTTATGTAGTTGTTACTTCTGAAACAGAGAACTCGGTGACTAGAGCCTATCACGGGAGGGGCGGCATGGATGACAGGTACGGTAGGAGACAGTAGCGGAGACAGCCAGGGCTCTGCTGAAAAGGCTAAGGGAAGAGCAACAATAAGAAGCAATTTGTACTCACACACAGCAATCAAAATGAAAACCCTAGGGCTTGAGAAATAATAGTTCGGGATAACCAGGAGGTAAACAAAGTGCGGTCTCATTTGATATTAGAGAATTATCATCTTTCTCTTTGCATAATGGCACTTTTGTTTTCAAATGATCTGCAGAGAATACACATACTGCCCTGATGATTACACAGCTATTTTTCCTGGCACATATTGTCTTGTCTTACATCCCTGTGGAAGAAATCCTGTCCTTTCTAGAAATACCATCAGTGATTCTGTAAAAAAACCTGAACAAAGTGATTGTCAGTCCAATGGTAGGAGAAAATTCTGTTACTGCGCTAATAAGCAGACAGCTTTATCAGTGACTGCAGCTTGAGTGTCGGCAGCACACAGCTATTGCAGGTGCCCTGTGCTTTGCTGTTCTCATCTGCGCTGTGCCTGGTGCTTTCAGGAATTTGGGCAGGATGAGGAGGGAGAAACAGACCACTCACTAACATCACTGAATTGTCGAAGTTTTGTATTCGAATAGTTTCTGAAAACAGTCTGAAGAGTGAGTGCAAATTCAAAATGCCAGAGGATATTTAAGCTGGGTCTGTAAAACATTTCAGTGACAAGTGTCCTGCCCAAGACAAAGCAGCCGCAGCAGCTGAAGCAGAAGCAGGATTTAGCTCAGATTACAACAGCGTTCAAGATTTTGGCAGGATTCAGTCATGACCATTGAGATCAGAGACATTATAAAGAGTTTTTCCCTGCTGCAACTTGAAACCTTTCACATGAAGTCCAAAATCAAACAGACCTAGAGAAGAGAATCCACTGCAGTTCTATAAACAGAGCTTCTCAATCTACAGAAGTGTAAAGCCATGCGCCGATTTCTTCATAAACTCTTCTGCTAGGGCTCTCATCCAGCCTGTCATCACCTTGGATTCTGATTTCCCTAGTGCTCATGTGAGGCCTCTGAATGAACAGACATTCTTCTTTATTTAACTCTGCAGTGTGGCCTTTATTACTACCTGTGCTGCTAACTGCCTTCTCTGGATCCTCACTGACTTCTCTCGCAGTTGCTATGACATCCTTCTTCCCCAGCCTTAATTAATGGTATGGACAGGGCAATTATCACAAAGCTGTAGACAGGATACAAGTGTGCCATTATGGCTATGTCCAGCTCAGTCTGAGCCCTTTTCATCTTCATCCTGTCCTCTCTCAGCCCACTGCTTTGACTGTTATTGCCATGCAACTCCTTCTTTGACTCCCCCTTTTCTATTAAATCAGATAGATATTGCTGGTCTTCATTACCAAAGGCTTTGATGGATTCTCTCTCTCCAGCTCACCTATCATCTTTCAGACAGCGTTGGCTTGCCAGCTTTCACATCCTCTCAGCCGGTGATGCTCATTGCCATCATCCACTGAAGAGTTTCCAACATGCACAATTTGCTTGCCTTCATGCAGTTTCTCCTGCCGGTGGCAGTGGCCATGAGAGACATTGGCTCCAGGCACACAGAGCCTGCTGCCCATGTTGTCAGCACCAACCTGGATTGTCTTAGCGTTCCCTGCTACCTTCCAGCCAGTGTCCCGTCATTTCTTGTCTCCCTATACTTTGATAGCAAGCTCTTTGGAGCAGAGGGTGTTTTTATTCTGTGCTGGTATAATGCTTTGACTTGCCTTTCATTTCTAGGCATGAGATTAATGAGAATTCTGTGGATTTCTGTTCTCTCATAGTGTCATGAATTTCTTTAACAGATATACTTTGCTCAGACTTTTGGTGATGAATTGGCTCAGTATGGCTACAGTAAAAAGTCAATTGAAGCTCAGGGTTTTGTTTTAATAAAAATGGGGATTTCTGTTGAAGATCATTTCTGGTGTTTAAAAAGCAAAGCAGAAAGCCTTCTGAATAAACAAACATCTCAAAAGCAAACCTATGTGAACTATAGTGATGAAAAACACAGGTGCTGGTCCACAGAAAGCCAAACTATTACTTCAGATTTTGTTTTACTTTTATAATTCTGCCTGCTCCCTACAGAACAGGCATTTCTGCTCATGACTTGCAGATGATGCTGCAAATCATGAAAACGTAGGTGGGTAGTAATTTTGCAGCACAGTAGACAAACTTAGACAAACATGTCATCTCTACTTACCATAAGAATTTTTCACTGAAAGAATATCCTAGAATTCATATATGTGATTGGGAAAGCTGGATACTATATTCGTTCTGCTCTGTCTAGGTAACTACAAGTGTGCTTGAAACACCAAAACACATTATAGACATGCATCCTTGAATATCGGCATAATATCTGGGTTGGATTCCCCAGAGCAGTTGAGCCATTTTTCGCATCACCATACAGTTTCCTTCTCATACAAACTGAAACTTAAGAACATTACCAGTAGGAAGTGACTGAACTCTCCCTGTGTAACAAAGAAGTGGAGCCCATGATTAGGGACATGAGATATAGACAAGCCTTATTTCACTTCTGAGTGAATGATTCAGTTACTTCTCTTCCTAGTAAGAAACTCAGTGTGCTCTTTTCTACGCAGAATTGCAGTTGTGGGACTTGAGACTACAGGACACTTCAATAAAGAATGGACATTTATAGGCATTTTCCCTGATTACAAAAAATACATTTTCTTTGCATGTTTTTACCCCCTTTTTTAGCATTTAGTAACAATTTGTGATTTATAATATTAAGTAAAATTGTTATTCCTCCTTGCTCCCCACTCAAAAACCCCTCAACCCAGCCAAAAAGTTAAGCCTCTGTTCTTACATATGAAGAATATTTTACTGAACAAACTTATTGCTGTTGCCTTTGACACCAGAGGTGAAAATGCTATAATTTTTTTCAGTGTTTATTGTCAGGGAGAGAAGGCAATGAGAAATACACTCACTTCTGTCTACACAAATTTAAGTGAAGGTAAGTTAAAAAAATCCTAGCCATGCAGTCTGTATAAACTGTTGCTCTTGTATTGCTGGCTGTGGACATACTTAACAGCCCACTTGGTCTCTTTGTTTTTAAATCCATTGACTTGTGGTAGAGTTACTTTTTTGGATTTTTTTTAAAGTGAGAGAACAGGGATATTTGTTTTGCTGTTCACCGAGAAAGATCCTGTGCAGCAATCGGAACTAGTTACCATCATCGAGCTACTGCAGTGATTTCAGCGTGTTCTAGTGTCTTGCAGACAGTGAGTCAACAATGATCACATTGATTACTCAGTAAAAGCAATAGAAAAATAATCTCTTGGCAGTATTCTGAAGTTGGATGCCAAAGACACTGAAACCTATTTTCTCAGCATAACCATTTCATTTTAAGGACCAGCGTTAGGACTCAGTTTCACAATGCACTAAAATTGTTATTCCACAGAACATACAATAATCTTCCAGGTCTAATCACACTTATAGAATTAATCAGTTTGGTACTTTTGTCATGGATCTCCAATCATTCCACTGGGGATGAATTCTTAGGTTTTGGTAACCAGCAGAGTTATGAATAGATATGCTCCCGAACTGGAAGGTATTTGGCTTAATGTTCAGTATTGACAGGTTATATTAGGGATCATTCTGTGAGAAATATTCACCCACAGGGAGCTGAGCATTTTGCTCCTTTAATAATCATCTCTGCAAGTGCACTTTGGAGCACTGGTTCTGGAATTTCACTTGGATACTTGTGAGGTCATTTGATGCATTTTTCTGAAGGTCCATATGTAGGGCTCAAAGATGCAGATGGTCTTTCCTACAGGGCACTTGTCTAACTAAACTATGAAGATTTATTTGCAATTTTATCTTTTCCTTTTGAAAGCTGCTGCTTGTTACCACACATTGTGTGTCTGAAAACTATCTGATTTTTCCAATTATGCCAGTTCATCTGATGAAAGATATTTACCTACGGAGCTTGCACAGCTCGTCTTTACACCACGATGGTTACAGGAAAGTATGGACACAAAGAATGGCATGTTTCCCTGACATTACAGCATCTCTCTCCAAAATTCATGAAACAGCAACATAAAACACAGGAGAGCCATCCTGAAAAACTAAGCGTGTGTCATGTGGAGAAACAGAGGAGAGAGGCAGCTGTAATCCAGCCCACAGATATGATTTGAAGCTGATTTTCCAGTGTGATAATGAATTGTGTCTCCATTGAACTTAGGCCAGCCTCTGCAAATGGACATTAAGTACAATAGCAGGGAATGTGTGTGACAAAGGGTAAAGCACAAACCGTTTGGCCCTCTATAAGAATAAACGTTTGTGGAACTGGAGGGTATGGCTTTATGAGACTTGGGCAAGAAGTTTGAAAAAGGGAAATCCTAGCTTTCCTGCAGAATGACAGACACTCCTTATCCTAGGGATTACATACTTTGCTGTCTGTCATCACATCTAGGTTTTTGCAAATGCAGAAGTACTTGACTTTAATTGAGCCTTACAAATTGTATCTGAAATTCAGCAACTGAGATGGATTATTTAAGGTTCTGCCATTTCTCTAGGAATTAGCTTTCAGTCACACGTAGCTAGCAACTTTATGATGCTGCATTAGCCAAGATGAAACTCGGCAGTTTTCCTTGATCCTGCTGGCTCTGTGCTGTTAAAAGGACTTCAAATATCAATATTCCTGTTAGCAATTTACATTATGAAATGTAATGATAACTGGCATGAAAATGCTCTTTTAACAAAGTTTTTTCCTTGTTTTTCCTAGCTATAAATTGGTTTGAAAAGTGCTTTAAAACACTTACCTTATCACATACCAATAACTGGGCAGGACCAAGTACCAAAAACGCCTGTAACTCATATTTCTAACTGCTACTTGGAACCAAAGGAGCAGACACCTTTACTATGTCTGATTAAACATGCTGTTTCCCAACAAGATTTCACCTAAATATTTGTATTGGTAGTCACATTATTGTAAAACTATACTAACCAGAACAAATATTGTACAGTGAAAATCTTGTTTTAGACTTTTGGCTTTAATATGATGAATGAGACAGATGGGACAAGGGGCAAAGGGCACAAATTTAAAACCAGTAATTCCCATCTGAACAGAAGAAAACACTTTTTTTTTTTCCTTTTTTTTACCATAAAGGTGGTCAAATGCAGAGACAGGTTGACCAGAAAGGTTATGGAATCTACAGCTTTAGAGGTACTCAGAAGCAGACTGGACACAGCCCTGAGCAATCTGCTGTAGCTGCCCTTGCTTGAGCAGGGGCTGGATTGGATGATCTAAAGCAGCACCGTCAAGCCTCAGCTATTCTGTGACTGACTGTAGGAAGGAAAGTGAATTCTTTCTTGTTGACTGCAGTCTACCAGCCAGAACAACAGTAAGAACATAACAGGTGTCAAAAGTCTAACAGGGATAGAAGATGAAAACAATGGTTTCACACTCTGACCAGCTGAGATTACAGCTTCAGAGAAAACGAAACATACCTTAGGGAGATGAAAGTCTAAAAAAAAAAAAATTTAAATCTTTTTCCTATCACAAAGAACATAACCCAAAAGTGAATGCTGACATGAAGAGTTAACCATGTGGATATCCACTGAGAGACTGTGAACTCATTTAATACTTTTAGAATCATAGAACTCAGAATTTGATAAGATTTGGCTATAACCTGTCAGCTTTGTAGACATGAGCAAAAGGTAACCAAACTTACCTTTTCCCCTGAAATATTTCCATATACAAATATCTCCTTTGCTGAAATAAAAATATACTAAAAGTCAAATTAAATAGGTTAATTTTTGTCCAGTAATTTTTCCTGGTTTGATACTTCAGAAATCACAATGGAAGCACTTTTTTCACTACACCCATTAATAAAATCCAATTTAAAATTCAATTTTGTCCATGTGACACAAGTAAGATTTCACTAGTTAAATGCTCATTGATAAAATTAATATTGCATGTTATGGGTAATATCTTTATTGACGTTCTCAAGTCAATAGCAATTTCTTTCTTCTGTATAAAGAAGTATATATGCATTTATTTTTATAGTTTTTATTACTAAGCAGTTCTAGTAAATTTATTTGGTTGATGTTAGCAAAAAAGTACATCATGGCTATGGTGTGTAATTCCAGCACAGGAGCATTGTTGGTTGCTCAAGGAAACCCCTACAAGGCTCAGGAGATAGCCATGAAACTCCTACGGGCTTTCAAGGCACATGGGGCTCATTCACATTACTTTCATCCAAATAACTCTGCTTGAGCTGAAGCCAGTTGATACAACATGCAGTTGTTCTTGGAAGTGTGGGTGCCCCTCTTCAGCTGAAGACAATACAATAATTACAGCATGATAGTGATTGAAGATTTGCTATTTTAAGACAAAGAGTAAGAGAACCCATATAATGAACTTGCATAGCAAGAGACATAAATGAGAGCAGTTTAGTTATTGCGGTAATTGATGTGCAGATCAGCACTTTGAGGTCACAGTCAAACTGAACCTGAATTTCAGGAATCCTGCAGGGGAGGCCAAACAGTTTGGACTTCTCCAAACAAGGTCCACCAGCTGGCTGTGAAAGCAAGCAATTACCTTCCCAACCTCTCTCTGAACTATTCTCCTCTTCAGCATCTGGTGCTTTTGTCTTGACTGACCAGGACAAAGAAAACAGGTTCCCTCTTTGTCTTTCCTTTCATCAGGAAAGGGTCACAGATCTTCAGTTACATGATAGTCCAACTGTTTAGAACCTTTTCTGCACTGGAGGGTTAAAGTAGAAACCTTTCTTCAGGCTACGCTGCAGCATCTAGAATTCTACTAAGAATTTGTTTACAACAGATGCTTGGCGTGTTCTGCCAGAGGCTTGAACAGTTCACAGCTTCTCCTAAACATCAATTGTTAGCACAGAAAGCAGGTAGAGAAAAGCTGACATTTCAGCTCTTCTGTTTCAACAAATTGGAGTAAAGAACATTTTCAGCTATAATGCTAATTTCTCATTTCCCCTATACTGAATTTCAGGAGCAAAGTACTGTCAAACTGAAGTGGTCCCAGATGAAGGATCTTTGGCACAAATGGTCCACTCTAAATACAAATTTGGAATACTAGTAGAGGGCTTTCAACTGTAACTTGGGCAATTTCTCACCAAGCCTGGATGATGGTTTATTTCTTTGCAATATGTTAAGCAGTTTGGATTAAACAAAAGAAAAATGACAGCATAAGTAATACATATCAGACAAGGTAGTGCTTTCTCAATCTCAGGTTGTTGTGGCCAAAGGTTTTTTTCCTTATGATACATTTTACTGTTCTATTATTATCAGCAAATGTGAAGTCTTCTGCAAATTAATGACCTTTTGACATAACTGACCTCTGTATTATAATAAAGTATTGTCTGCCAAATACAGCTCATTCACTTTTAAGCTTGTCTGCAAGCTGTAAAAAGGCAAGTATTTAGCTAGCTCATATGAAGCTTTCACTTGGCTTCATTTTTGTCTGTCTTATTCTATGGAAGAATAAATCTCCAGCTGGGACAGCACAAATGCTGGTGGAGCATACCCACTGGAAATGCCATACAAATCAGCTCTCAGGCCAAAAGTACCTGCACCCACATGAAGACAAATGGCAAACATTTTGTCATCTCCTTGGGCTCCTCTAACGGCTTCCTGGCATTGTGAAAAGAATTATTATCACAAGGGATAAAATCAGCCACTGTGAACTTAGTTGTCTCTTTTGAATTAGCTGTGCACGCTACTTAAACACCTCCATCCCAGCTCATCCCATTCTGAGCTGTGTTTAAAATGAGCCAGAGATTACTTTCTCTGTTCACCAATACTAGTGGATGCAAGAAACAACACCTAGAATTAGTCTCGAGCTTTCCATTAATATGTATGGAAATATGTGATATATTTCCATATATCACTTCAACAGTAGCCTCTGTTACTTAAACGTGCATTCAAACCATACAGGAAACCGTGCTCTGTGTATTGAAAGGGATTCTTTTTGAAGAAACAGTGTATTAGAATGCTGTGCTAAAAAACAAATCTCTCCTTAAATACCCAAACACCTCCTCCAAGTCTTCATGATGGAATAGCACCAGCAAAAATAAATTGTAAGGGACTTACCATTGTAGTGAGAGTGAATGCAGGAGAATTATTACATCTGTTCCTAAGGTAATCTTAAAGAACCTTAAAAAACTCCTGAAAATCAGCAGCACTGGAGTAGTGAAATAATTTCCGAACAGTTCCAGTTAAAAGCAGTATTAATGCAAACACAGAGCCATTGCATTGGGTCATTTGAAAACATTCTGTGCTTTCACTCCTCTTTTCACATTTCTGTGATGACTTATTTCACCTGTTTATCTATAGGAATGTGGTGTTACTGAGCCTAAAAACAAGGGCTTCTGCTGCTGGAGTTAAAGAATGAGGTACAAAATGGCCTGTACCTTAACGGGCAGCACAGTTCTGACATGGTGCATGTTATTAGTAAACAAGCATGCAACAAACAGAGCAGTTATCATTAATACATTCCTGATTTCACCATGAGAGTGGTGAGGCACTGGCACAGGCTGTGCCTGGAAGCTGTGGTGCCCCATCCCTGGAGGTGTTCAAGGTCAGGCTGGATGGGGCTTTGAGCAGCCTGATCCTGTGGGAGGTGTCCCTGCCCATGGCAGGGGGGTTGGAACTGGATGGGCTTTAAGGTCTCTTCCAACCCAAACTATTCTATGATTCTATGATTTAACTGCGTCTGCCATTCACAGGCAAAATCACTCTCTCTTGCAGGAGACGGAGAGGATGTTATCATACTTGAGTTTCCCAGAGGCCAGCAGAGGCACTGGGGTACAGCCTTCCTGCTGGGGGAAAGTACAGCTCACCACGTTCTCTTCAAGAGAGCATCACAGCCCAGCATTTGACATTTCAATTTGCCCGGGGGTCTGACATTCATTTACAGTGACACTGTCTGGTCATACAAGCAGAGTTGGAATGGGAACTGTTCCTTGTATTCTGCCATACCACAGAATCCCTGTTCTTGACCAACAAGAAATAAAATGTGACTGGGAGAAAAATCAGAAATATTTCAAGTGGCATTTTCTTTGTGGTTGCAACAAGACTGATATAAGGAAATAGGAATTTTTGACTGTTCTCTTTGGGTTGCTTGTAAGCTCACAACTAGATCTCCTGAAGCTTAGGGCATTTTTCTTTACTTATTTACATTTTCCTTTAGTTATTTACCTGAGAGCAAATACATATTTCCAAGTTGATGTTGTGGATGTATTCATATTAATGTAAATTAATAGCATCTGTATTTGTCTCTTGAAATCAAAGGCTTGTTCTCATAGTTCTGGGGGATGGAATTCAAAAGACTTTGTACTGATTTGTCCTTACCCATGGCAGGGGGGTGGAACTAGGTGATCTTTGAGGTCCCTTCTTCCAACCCAAACTATTCTGTGATTCTATGATTACAGCCCAAACTTCTGAGTTCAGAATAGGCAAAGGAAAGCAAGAAAGAAGAAAAAATATTCCCGAGGGAAAGGCCTTGTAGTATTTTGTAAGGTTGTAAGAAGGATATGGAGCTGTTGGAACAGGTCTAGAGGAGGGTTACAAAGATGATCAGAGGGCTGGAGCACCTTCCATATGAGGACAAGCTGAGAGAATTGGGTTTGTTCAGCCTGGAGAGGAGAAGGCTCTGAGGAGACCTTATAGCGACCTTCCAGTACCTGAAGGGGCTACAGGAAAGCTGGAGAGGGACTGTTCATAAAGGCTTGTGGTGATAGGACCAGGGGAATGAGTATAAACTTGAGAGGGGCAGATTTAGGCTAGACATTAGGAAGAATTTCTTCACTATGCGAGTAGTGAGGCACTGGCACAGGTTGGCCAGGGAAGGTGTGGCTGTCCCATCCCTGGAGGTGTTCAAGGCCAGGTTGGATGGGGCCTTGGGCAGCCTGATCCAGTGGGATGTCTCTGCCCATGGCAGGGGGGTTGGAGCTAGATGATCTTTAAGGTCTCTTCCAACCCAAACTATTCTATGATTCTATTATTTTAAGATTGTTGGAATCCTGGAGTCCAAAATGTCTTGAGCAAATCACAGTTGTATATCTATCTATACACCTAGAAATACATTGCTTTGTAACCATATAGCTCTGACAGTACATGCCAAGTAGCTTGTGTACTTAAATAGACAAATTAGTTTTAGACAATCTCTCATGGGTTGCTACTTAGACGAGAACAGGGTGCCTAAATGTCCTCCTGTGTATTCTGAAATCTCTGGTAAGGTCTAGAAGCTGTGGACAGAAGCGACAAGGGGGACAAGTTAATGCTGACAGAAATGCAATTCTAGTCACGCTCACTCTCCTGGTACATAATGTACTGTCATTAGGTGATGAGTGAAAGGAGAAGATATTTGTGCCAAGGGAAGAATGAATTAGCATTGTATGAGGCGGGAGACTGACAGTTTACATTCAGGATGCAACTTTACCCTGACTGATTTATTTACCAAAAGATAGACGCTACTGAGTTGATTTAATTTTTATATTCTTCCTTCACACACATTACCAAGAAAACCTTTTTATAAACCTGTTCCCACCCAAGGAACTTTCTGCTCCACTTCATATGGACTGCTTCTCTTCAGGTCTCGTTGCAGAAAAATAACGGCTTTTAGGTGACAAGGTCTAACAGAAAACAGACACGTGGAACCAGGTACATTTAGAACTTCAACTCTTTTACGTCCACTGCACATTCTCATTTTTGAGAATTAACGTAGGTGACTAAATCTTACAGGCTTTTGATAACCTTGTATTAAGTAAGATTTTCCCAAAAATGCTAACGTGCTTAAAAAACTGGCTTTGAAATATGGTATAAATTATCAGTGCTGACAGCCTAATATGTAATTATTAGAGCTGTGCAACAAATTATGAGGGACCTAAGAGTGTAGATAATGAGTTAAATACTATAGCGAGTAAAACATCTGTAGTTTAACAAAGCTGTAAGCTACTAGACACCAGTAGAATGGCACGTAGAAAATAACCAAAGATACATAGCAGAGGTGAACAGAGGTGTGAATGACCAAAGTAAGCATATGTAATCAACATAGAAAGTCATTCTCAAGTGGACGATAGGAGGAGATTCACAGGAAGGGTATGGCTGTTAGTCCAGAGGAGGCCACAAAGATTATCAGAGGGCTGGAGAACCTCCCGTACAAGGGCAGGCTAAGAGAGTTGGGGTTGGTCAGTCCAGAGAAGAGAAGCCTTCCAGTACTTCAAGGGGGCTACAGGAAAGCTGGGGAGAGACTCTTTTTCAGGGAGTGCAGGGATAGGACAAGGAGGAATAGTTGTAGGATGGAAGAGTGGAGATTTAGATGAGATGTAAGGAAGAAATTTCCTGTGAGAGTGGTGAGGCACGCACAGATTGGCCAAAGAAGCTGTGGCTGCCCCATCCCTGGAGATGTTCAAGACCAGACTGGATGAGGCTTTGAGCAACCTGATCCAGTGGGAGGTGCCCCTGCCCATGGCAGGAGGCTGGAACTGGATGATCTTTAAGGTCCCTTCCAACCCAAATCAGTTTATGATTCTACATTAGCTAGAGGAAGAAGTACCATGTGTAAGTGACTAGTTAAAGATAAAAGGAGCTAGAGTTTGTAGCCTTTGAATTCAAGAGACTGAAGAGCTGGGTCTGGTTGTATGGGGCTTGGTGCCCCGATTGCACCGTACTGCCCTGAGTGAAACTAGATAAATCGAGTTCTAGGGAAACTCACATACCTGAGCACTGCAAAGAATCTGGAACCTGGAAGTGGTGGCATAGGGATCTTTACAGTGACTGAGGAGCCTCCAAAGGGCCAGCAGCAGACTGTGGTCCCTGGAGAGCAGCAGCAAGGGACAAATCAGCTCACGTCCAGTGTCAGAATCAGGAGCCACAAACATGAAACACCACCCTGTTACACAGCTGCACATGTAGGAGTTAAAGTTTTAAAGTGCCTTGTACTTTCCAAAGTTTAGTGCAAATTCCTTTCACAAAGAAGGTGGGTGGAAGGCACCTAACATTTATCCGAGTATTAGAAAAGCATAGTAAGGGGTACAACCGTACAGCAGCACAGGACGGGCAACAGTAAAGGAAGGGAAGGAGACATAGCAAGGAACTGACTAAAATGAGCAGTAACACCGTTCTTGTAATAGTAGCAAGAGATGCCAGTCCTCTGTCTAGGAGCAGAAATAGATCTACTTACAGCATTAATTAGTAATGCTTGAAATCAATAATACATAACAGACTAATGGATCTGAGAAGTTGGTGGTGCATGGCAAGCTTACTTCTAAAAGTAATTTGCAGGAACATTAACATTAGAGCTACTCGGAGAATGGATAATCTTGCCTGTGACAAAACTGATATTATATCTTCAAGTGACATGAAAAGTATAAATTCTGATTTTTTTGCTTGAAAAGAAATGTCAAAATAAGTATCTTGGTACGTCACTTGCAGTATTTTTTGCACAAAGCTTCTGAAGATACATTTATGTCAACAATGTTGTGAAAGATACTTAGGGTTTTTTCAGGATTACATCAGTAAAATTTCTGGAAAAGTATGTAGGTGAACTGTCTTTTGCCAAGGGATGAATTTTTTTAGTAAAGCTCTGACTAGCACCAGAAATAAATCAAATGGGAAATAATAAATACAGTGAGCATGCCATCTTGCTACCTTTCCCTTTAGCCAAATAATTTTATAGATTATATCTAGACAGTAAAACGTTGTTTCATGCCTGTAACGTTTTGTGGCAGTTTTTTTTCCTTATTCTTTCGACAGACAGAAAAAAACTGTGATAAGACTAATGAGTCAAATCAAAGTTATTTTTATAAGGAATACCTACTGACACCAAATATGTTTATCTTGCTAATGGTTCTGGCATAAAATTTATGTGAGAGGATTATAAATCTGTAAAGCAAATCTATCACAACCATCCCTTCAGAGAAGGGACTCCTCTGGAAGCACAGCTGTACTTGGAAAAGAATAGCCTTTCAATGTCCAATGCATTTAAAAAAGGCCCTTTCCAGGATCTGCTCACCAAAAGACAGACATCCCTATTAACAAGTAGCATAGAAACAGGACGGGAGAAAAGTATCCTTCTGATTCCCACCACTTATGAAAGGGAAAAAAAAAAACTGAAGTGGACTAAAGCATGCTCTGGTAGAAGCAAAAACTCTCATGTGAGTTCAGTCATAAGAGTGCCGGCCAGCCCTGAAAAGACACCTGTTTATCCTGTCCCAGTAGGCACTGGAGCAGGGTTGTGTTCTTACAGGAATCAGTATATGAAGAGAAGCATCACTTTATATAGTATTCTACATACCAATCTGCCGGTTCAGAGGATGCCATACCAAGGGTTGGATTCTTGTTGAAAAGAGACCGCGAGTATAACTGGAAGAAATTAACAGTAAGATGGCCTCAAAAGGTAGTGTTCTGTGAAAACTTGAGAGTTCAACAAGCAGTTCATTTACCCAACTTTTGCTGTCCTTGTTGCAATACAAATATTACATTAGTGATGAAGTAATTCCTTTTCTCACCTTACTCAGTTCTTTCTCACCCCCCCCCCCCCAAAGTTCTTTCATTTTCCTCCCACTTTCCTCTTTTTCTTCCTTCCTTTCTCCCAACTGGGATCCCTTTCATTCTTCTTATTTCTCCTTTCTTGATTTTGATACGTTTCAGTCTCTGTGGAAGAATAAATACTTACTTTTGTAGGAAACTGGGAAAAAAAAGCACAAAAGCAAGGTGTTTTTCTTAACAGGGAGGTGGTGGCCCACATCTGCAACAAGCCAATCTGTGGGAGTCTTATCTGTCATTGCTTGGAATAATTCAGAGTTTTATATCTGTCAGTCCCAATCTAATTTTGCGTTCAAGAGTTCTTTGCACATCCAGTGAGCAAGTACAAAAACTTTGTAACAAGACCTTTAAAAAGTTTTCACTGCAATATTTGCAGCAGATTTAAGGACTTTGTTAGCTAATGAATGAAGCCTCCCTTGTAGAGGATAACTTTAGTTAAGATGAAACCAAAAAAAGATGTTTTTCCTCCACAAAATAAAGTCATATTCTGCATATTGCTGCATGTAATGCACTAGTTGAATTCAAATCATTTGGAAAAGCCTACACTTACTCTGAAAAATAACTACCAGTTTAAACAAGGTCCGTGCCCAGTGTTAGAAGAAAATAACTATATAGAAGCTATTTCATAGATAAGGCTGTTTTGTTAAATAGGTATTGACCGGGTTATTTGTAAATTAGTTCTAAAATAGCATCATTCCGGTTTTAGAAGCTAGATAAGGAGAATGGAGGTATTTTCTTTTAATAAATAGCAATAAGTTAAGGAGAGCTTCGGTGGTACTTTGTGAACCACAACAGAATCTGTTTTACAGTCTAATACAGTCCAGTGAACACTAAACAACGAAACTGGGTTTGTGTGTGTTGTGCTTTCATTTGATTACATCGTTTAAGCAAATACAATCATGGCAAGATTAACTACCTTCTGCAATAACACACAGGGCTCAGGCAGAGACAGCTGTTAAAGCTTCATGTCTTTCACAAGCAATTAACTGTTTTCAAGTAAGAAACACCCTGTAAGGAAGGGGTGTGGGATAGCTTGTTCTGTATGAAATAAGAGAACAAATTCTGACTTCTTTGAATACAGTTTAATTTAAATTCATTTTTAATTTGAAAGCATTGACAAGGCACGATACCTTTATTTACCACCTATTTATCACCTGACCAAGCTACAGTGCCTTACCTCCATCTCTTCTGCAGCAGGATATCCAACATACATTTGTTACATTATAGGACGTATCCTCCAAATGAAAGATAGCCCCAATTAAGAAAGACTTTCTGGTATAGTACAGCAAAAAGTATTTTAGCAGAGGGCCTAAGCTTTTCAACAGACTTTTTGCCCAGTTTTTGTTCTAGGTCTCATCCTTTGCAGCCACCTTTCTTCTTTCTTTGTCATCAGCTGCAATGAAAGACTCACAAGAACATTCTGTATCTATAGAAAAATAATGTTTTCTTGTTGGACCTGTTCTTTCCTGTAATGCAACCTGAGGAAGTCCATGTTTGCCAGCTTTCTTACCTTTGCTCCTACTCTGGAAGCAATGTCTGATATAATCTCAGTTGTAGACCTCTTTATGACTTAGTGTGAGCAATTCTCAGTGCTAGAAAGCAAGTTACTCCATGATTTACTGACCATTTGCTAATACAATTAGATTATCTGTTAGATTACGATTAATCATAAAGATCTCTAGGAAATTTAATTTTGAGAAGCACATGCTATTTCTGTTACTTCTCCAAGCCACCTGCTCTAGCGCAGCTGGAAATGGTTCAGCTGTTTTGAAACAATCTCATATGTTTTTCCTAGGCAGCTTATTGGTTTGATTGTAGCAAGACGAAAAAATGGCAGAAAATAATTTCTTAATTCTCACAGAAAAGATTGAATATCCTGGCAGTGCTGATTAGGAGAGCTGGGACATAAGAAGTATCTGAAACACGAACCATCGGTGAGGAACACCATCTCATAACTACCCCTTAAGGAAGTTCCTTTGTTTGGAGTTGCAGCAACATCTATAGCACCTTTATGGGCAGTCTGATTTAGCAGAGAGGCCGAGAACCGCTGCTGTAATCCGTTGTAAGCATCAACAACTGTTTCAACTCCTTCTCAAACTGGACAATACTGTAGTATGTTAAGCTGTAAATTTTAATTAGCAAAGAGCGTGCCAGTTGGTCTGTTTGTCCAGGATCATGGGGCACTCTTACCAGACTCAAGCTATAACTAAGGAGTTAATGAATTAATGAAGAAAAGTTTGAACATGAATAGCCTTTCCTAAACAGGGTTTCATTGCAAAGGCTCCGACTTTAGCTCAAACAGTGGAAGTAATTCTCAGTTGCATTTTCCAGAAGCAATTTTTGAATGTAATAAAGCAACCTAGTATAACATACGTTAGTGGTTCACGCCCCTGCCCACAGCAGAACTAGATGATCTTTAAGGTTCCTTCCAACCCTAATTATTCTATGATTCTGTATTTGTCACTTAAGACGACAAGTTGCAGAGACTTGTACGTAGCGAGCCCCATTACCTTCATCTGAACCCTGAAATTCAGGGCCGGTGACCAACGCAGGGAGAGCCTGCTTCTTCCAGTCTTTCAAACCCCAAGGACCACAAGGGATACTGAGGCTATTAATGTGATAGAATCACATGATTGCAAATCATAGAATGGTTTGGGTTGAAAGGAACCATTGAACCCCATCCAGTCCACCCCCCCTGCAGTAAGCAGGGACATCTTCCACTTGTTCAGGCTGCTCGGAGCCCCCTCCAGCCTGACCTTGAATGCTTCCAGGGATGGGGCCTCTACCACCATTCGGGGCAGCCTGTTTGATATAGCAGGATAGGTAACATTGTTTATTTACTTATAAATTAACATTGGATACCCTTGCTTTAAGTTACTACAGAATTAATATTTTATATGTAGGAAAAGGATTAACACCAATTTGAGTTTCATGTAAGAATCAAGTGTAGTTTATATTATGGAACAATGATTTCTAATCTGCATAAGAGCTTCACGAGATAAACAGAGGAATTCTTTGCTAATATATTATTAATAGAATTTAATATAAGTGTTTAAATGACAATGGAGCTATTATTTCTAACGAAACTCACTGCAATAACCTGAATTAGTCTTCAAAGACCCCTAGAAAACTAGCAGAAGAGATAAGCAATCCCACCAGATGAACCTCTTTTCACATAGAATGTTTTTAGGCATGTATCACCAGTGGAAGTTTAACTGAACCAAGCTCATTCATAACAGTTTTATCAAATCAGCGCTATTTGTTTGCAAACATAAGAGAACAGGAAAAGAACTTAACTCAAAATACAATTTTCAGCAAATGAAATTGGGGCAAAAAGCTTTGTGGCAGGAAACAGCAAGAGCCAGCAGCTCTCCCAGGGACTGGAAAGCAGACACAGCAGCACAACCAGAACAGGGACCTCCACCAGCCAGGGCGCAACCCCACTAGAGTCAAACTGAAAAGTCATATAAAAATTAGACATACTAAGGATAATCAGGACAAGTTACTTTAAGGGGCAGGTATAGAATTAAGCCAAGAAACCAGAGTCAAGACCAAAAACACATAGGAGGACTAGACCTATAGAATAACAGCATACCCAAAGAAAAGCTCAATTAGGAAGCAAGTACCCAGGGCTGAGCTTAAATAGAGCTCATGGGCAGAAGGTGGAGGCAACAGTGATGCTGATCAGGGCAGTTAATGCCTGTTACTTCCTCAAGACTCTGACACTTTGAAAGCACTCGTTTCCTCTGGAATCAGCTGATTTACTGATATCTACAGTATAGCTATTATTTTGGCTTTTCTTGCCAGACCTACCAAGGTAAAAAGTTAAAAAGAAAGCATCTCTTTCAAAGTTCCGATTTGATCGCACAAGTTTGAATTACATCCCCAAACATTCCTCATGTTGCATTTAAGTTCACCATGGTTTCTCTTCATGTTCCTGAAATGAATGATATTTAAGTGATTTTCAGCTTCTTTTTTACTCTCTGTAAGCTGGACTTTTAACAAGACGTCAGATCAGATAGGCATGAGGCTGTTCATGTTTCCATTCATTTTATCAACAAAGCAGGAGTGCTCTGAATCAGAGAGGGAACAGACGGAATGTCAACACCATACAATGAGCACCAAGCAGAGATGATAGTTTGGACTGTGGAAGCAGAATGAAGACATCGTACAGCACTTCTTCCCAGCTCATTACTCCTGCTGAGCATTGCTTTTCAGTAATGCTAACTATTCTAACCATAGTGCTGTGCTAACTTTGTTCTGTAACTTCTTTTTCTACTCCTAGCTTCTCTGCACAGCACAATAGCACATGGTATAGGCACACTAAAAATAAAACAGGTAGGGATAATAGTCAAGAATCTGCACCACCTTGTGCTCTTGAATCTCCCTAGGTTGTATACATAAAGATTCCAGCTATGGGGAAGGAGGTGTGTAGTATGTTCTGCCATGCCCTTTGGGATATTCTTTAAAATAGCAGCTGGAGAGGAAGAGATCTGGCCCTCTCGATTCAAGGCTCGTACAGCAGGGCTCCTGCCACTTTCCAGTCAATCCAGTGGTTGCAACTGAGCACAGGCAGGGAAAAATGTTTTCAGCTGTCACAAGGTGCGAGGATTGGGATCACATGCTGTGCAGGCAGAAGTTGTGTGCAGAGCCAGCTGTACCAGTAATCACTTGAAAATTAAATTGCAAGAGCAATGGGGCCTGTGTAGTCCTATGAGACCTGCTTGAGACGGTACAGTTCTTCCAAAATATCCTGGTTTTGTGCAAATATGATATTTGTGTAGCTGTGGATTCTCTGAAAAAAAAAAAAAAAACCAAAAACTGTTGCTTTTTTTCCCCTCTTGCTTAAGATAAATGAATTAAATGTGTCAGGGTGCTGAGTGACTATGTTTTAATAGCACTAATCAACCTCATCTGGGACACCCACCCACCCTCTACCCATGGTCCCAGGAGCTCTACTTAAACTCAGGTCTGAGTCTATAGTACCTAAGCTCTACTGTAGAAGTGCTGGTCTCTAGCTTAGTGCTGGCTTTAGATGGACAGAGACTCCAGTTCTGAGAAGTAGGCTGTATTTCTAGCTTCATCTTGGCTTTTTCTTCTCTTTGCAGGGCCTGCCAAGCACTCGGTGAGTTGTGCCTGACCTTAGCTGTTCATATTGGACCTGAACTGATCTATAGATCAATTTTCCAGTTTGACCTTGGACCTGCACCATTGCCACAACTTGCTGGATAACCGGGATACTTGATCAAACCTGGCTGCTGTCTCTGGGTCTGCCTCGCTCAGGTACTGCAGGCACTACCTGCCTTCTTACCGTGTCTGGCCTTTTGTCCATGTGGGAGCAGCTGGTCTTTTTTGCATCCTGACAAAATAAAGCTTTGTAGCTATAGAACTGATTTGCATGGCTTTTAAGTATCTTCAATGATTATATTTCCATTCAATGTAAAATTTCTTCTTAATGCTACTGTTAGTAGTGCCTTACAGCTCACATAAATCCATTTGCTTGTTCTTCTCACCTGTCCTTCGGGCAATTCTTAGCTTGTCATTTATGTAATGTACTTCCACGTTGCCTCCCAAAGGTACGGCTCTCCCTGCCTGTGCGAGGCACCAGTTCAGAGAACTGAAAGTGCAGCCAAAGTGAGTACAGAAAGCTGATGGATGCTGAGTGTGAGGGATGATACAGCTCTATCCTGGCTTCTTTAGACATGCCTGTTAAATTACTTGCAGCCTTCTCCCTAGCTGTGCAGGAGTCAGCCAGTGCCTTTGGGCACTTTTACTGCTTCTAAAAGCAATTACAGGGTAATTGTTTTAGTGAAGATCTCTAATTTATTTGAGGTAGCCCTTGTTGTCAAATCCCATGAGTAAAATAATTACAGGACAATCCATATGGCATTGGATTGCTATGTGAGCATTTTGACTGTGTTTGTCTTGCCTTAAAAATGTGAGAAGGCAAAGGTTTGTCATGGAGCACTGTGGGACAAACTGCAACTCAAATGTGACCACTCCTGTTGTATCACTTGGACCCTACCACGCTTCACGAGGGAGGACTGCCAGGCCAGGTGCTGTTCTCATAAAGCAGGCTACTAAGGAAAGGGAAGTAATAACATGCGCTTTTCCTCAGTGCAACATTTCTCACCACAGAATGAGTTGTTTTTTGTTTTTTTTTTTAGTGAGAAAGTGTAAAAGACTGCAAGGGTCAGCAGGTTTGCATTCTAAAAGTGTCAAAAAAGGAGGTTTCCTCCCACCCAAAATGATGCAGAGGACAGACAAAAAAAAAGTCAGGAAGGTGAAATCTTCATCTTGTAGTTCAGAAATGGGGTATGAAGTGAGTAAGAGCTGTATAAAGCCATTTGGGAAGTCGTCACAGAAATACAGGCTGCCCGAGTCTCAGCCTGGTTTGGAGGGCCTGTGTGTGCTTGCTTGCACAGGAGGCTGTGTTCTTCTAGAAAGCAAAATAGAAATTCTTTCTGCCTTGTGGCTGCTACCAGAGGTGATGTAGGCTGTTCAGTAGCAGAGGCTGTATTTGTGGTGTGAATTTTCTGAGGGATTAAAAAAAAAAAGGCAGAACTCTAGCTGCTGGTTATAAGTGCCTGGGAGCGCCTGATGCAGGGGTAAGTGCAGCCCAGTCAGAGGGGGGCCACGGCAGCAGAAACTACCTCAGCAGCGTAATTATGCAAAATAGCCCACGTGCTATTTACAGCGTGTGGAAATAATCTATTAACCTTCAGAGATACTAATGGTAATTATCTAAGGTGCTGTTATAGGAAATATTTGAAGTGCTTCAGTCAATGTTGTCTGACTGCCAGATACCTTAGAAAGGGCAAGAAAGGAAAATTATAGAATAGGATCATAGAATGGTTTGGGTTGGAATGGACCTTAAAGATCGCCCAGTTCCAACCCCCCTGCCATGGGCTGGGACACCTCCTACTGGATCAGGCAGCTCAAAGCCCCATCCAACCTGGCCTTGAACGCCTCCAGGGATGGGGCAGCCACAGCTTCTCTGGGCAACCTGGGCTACGGCCTCACCGCCCTCATAGGAAAATATTTCTTCTTAATATCCAATCTAAATCTCCCCTCTTTCAGCTTAAAGCTGTTACCGCTCATCCTATCCCTGCACTCCCTGATGAAGAGCCCTCCTCAGCTTTCCTGTAGCCGCTTTCCATACTGGAATGATTCTATAAGGTTTCCGCAGAGCCTTTGCTTCTCCAGACTGAACAACCTCAATTCTGTCAGCCTGTCCTCATATGGGAGGTGCTCCAGCCCTCTCATAATCTTCGTGGCCTCCTCTGGACTCGTTCCAACAGATAGTATTTTTCTCTTGCTTTCTGGAGATTCCAAAATTGGTTTTCAGTGTAGGACTGGTGTATCAAATAAGTTTCTTTTGCATCGGTGTAAAGGAGAGTCACTGTTTTTTCATTTCTCCCCTTGGTTCTGCAGTTCTTACAGCCTAAACATTCCTCCACCTTCCTCTTCTTCAATGCTGTTGGCATTTGGTTGTGAAATCACTTTGGCCACGCAAGGAGCTGCTTTTTTTCCCACTATTTTTTGTATGCTATTTACGTGATGAGTAATCTGTCCTGGGACCATGGTCATAGGAATTTATCTTCAATTTGAATCACCAGTCTTTCTAGTACATCAGGCTAACGTATGTCAAAGGATACTGTCTCACACTTAGCCTTTGTGTTGTTCTTTAGCTTCCTTAGAGCCTGTTTGGATCCTTGCACCCTTTAAAGGCAAGAGCCTCTGGGGCATAAGTGGCCTTTGGTGCTCCCGTTCCATTCAGGAGGCAGTGCCACAGTTTGTATGTGGTCCGTTCACCTGCTCTCAGGAAGCTTTAAAGCCTTCTGCTTTGTGAGAAACACTTTTCTAGTCCATCTCCTATCACAACACCAACAGTCCATGGTAGAACCAGTCCTTGGATTCTCCTCTTGAGCTTTCCCACTGCCCTGTTTGCAGGACCCAGAGAGAGAGAGAGGCTGTGCAGTCCCCAAATGGTGCATGGACAGCATAGAATCGTAGGATGTTTTGAGTTTGAAGGGACCTTAAAGATCATCCTTCTGGAGCTTTGTGTGGAAGTTCTGGTTGAGGCAGGAGGCACTGTAGTGAGACAACTTTCAGGCCTTGCATAACATGCTCCATTGCACCAAACCAATCTAGGTAGCTCTGTCATAACAGTATTTGAAAGAACAGTCCTGCGCTCACGCAGAGAACAAGATTAGGCGTGGAAGAGATACAACCTCTTAGTCTTGTAGAACTTTAAGTTACCTGTTGCTATGCTGGGGTCTTTTTCCAAGGAAGGGTGACAAAAGTATAAAAGGAAAACAATAAATACCCATTAAGGAATGGTAATTTGGGTACTAACTTTTGCTACTCACTTTTATTTAAAGTGTATAGGAAAAGATAAGATAAGCTGTTATTTTGTCTTCATAGCTATTTTAATCTGAATTAAGAACATTTATCATTTTTCTTCCTGGTGGAGAAAAACCTCTAGATTCATGTGTATTTAAATGCTCCTTAATTACTGATGTATTGTAAGCTATCAAGTAAATAGTGAACGCAGGGTTTTATGTTAGGGGAGGCAGTTGCAAGCAGTGGAAGCTGGGATAATCTGTCTCGTCAAGGCCTGTTTGCAGAGTAACTCATAGGTACACTTGTCAACAAACATAACCATTCAGACCTCCTGAACAGAAGTAATCCCCACTGATATTTGGAGCTGTTATGGTCATATGTCAGGACCTACCTGGATGTTTTCCAAGCCACATTTTATATAACTGAAGAGGTTGGGAGCAGCAGTAGATATAGATGTGCGAAGTTACCATGGCGCAATATACTGTTTATAAGGAGATGACTGTAAGTGCAGTTCTGTAGAAGAGGATTTACTGTGCTCCCTTTTGAAACATAATTATTTTATTGGAAAATCAAATGTTTGTGGGAGTCTTTAGGAGGTGAAAAAAGAAAGGTTTTGATTAACATAGAAGTATAGATATGGAATGTATATATTTTATAAAGTATAATTTAATGTTCGATTAAGTTGCAGTGATCTGGTGATAAATGCCTTCCCTGAGGGCTGTTGGTAGGAAGGTGTAAGCTTGATGTGAATTGTTGGTTTGTATGAAGCCAAGCGATGTGGTGGTGGTGTGGTGGTGTGCACTGGGATAGTGTTTTGCTGCTGGGGATTTGCCTGTAAGGAGGGAGCAAAGCTCTTAGTCTAGTTTTGTTATTCACTTGGTTGCACATGCTTCTCTTGAAAAGAACTGAACTCTGGTGCCTTGGAAAAACCTAAACTGTTTCTACCGATTTTAGCCAAAGAGCAAACTTGTATCTAGCTGGATGGGAGGTAAGTACATTGATGGAGAGGATAATTGCACTGTTGTGCCATCCTCTCTAGGTCCATGCTTTCTTTTCTTAACCATGTCAGAGAAACTAAGGCAGAAAATACAGGTGAAGCAGGAAAGGAAAAGAGGGAATGTGGTAAGGGGACGTGGATCCAGATGTGAAACTCCAAGGGAACAGTGAGCAGATGAAATAGAATGAATGAGGAGTGGTGATGGCAAAGACTGCAGACTTTCTTTTTACTGAAGAGTAGTGGAGAAAGGTCTGGTTTCCTAGTTTTCACTCCCTGTCTCCACAATGACTATAGCTATGACTGTGCAGAAGGACTGACATTCTCCAAGGTGCTCTATGACCTGTCTTCTGTAGCTGCTGCTTGGTAAAGATAGATATTCCTGGCAGATTCAGGAGCCTGGAACCCATGTCGATAGCTGCTGTATTTGATAACTGTTTGGTGCTTCTGAGCCTGTGCAACTGCGGATGGACTTTCAGCTGTACTCTGAAGCCTCAAGTGAGACCACCTAATGTCTCAGAGCTGCTGTCCCAGTCCAGCTGAGTCCCCAGAGCCCCTGCTTGCCAGGTTCCAATTCCATCTTTTGTAGCAAAGGACTGACTATTAGACAGCCAGTCTGACACATGGAAAAGTAGGATCCTTTTTTCTTAAAGAACAGTATCTGCAGAATTTCAGGTAAGAAAAATCTGAAGTATGCCCTAAATAGTTCCTTGCAGGACTACATCGCCTTTCTATTGAATTTTCAGAGTTTTGAAAAAACAAACTCTTGCATGTTAAAAGGTGAGCATAAGTGGCTGATCCTTATGTGTTGCTTTGGGCTTGCTGCTTTTACCAGTTTCCCTGTCTCTGGCAGTCCTTGTGCTCCGTGTGAGTGCTGCAAGTTATTTTTGTGTTGTGTGGTGTGTTGGCAAACTCTGCAGTGGAGTGAGACCGACAGTGCCAGTACAGCAGCTCCCAGTGAAGCTCTATTTGCATTCCTTGTAGAGTGCTACTGCTGCCTCTGCAGGATTCAATTCCCTTTCTATTTTTATATGATTTTCCAGGGCTGTAGTTAATATTAACTGACAGGGCCAGCTGAGAATCTTGGGATTTCCTATTACAGATAATTAAGGAAAATACTAATTCATGCGCAGACAGATGCCTTGTGGTAAATTGCCCTGCATGAATATCATTGCCTTCACTGCTAATTCTGTTTCCCACTGATGAGTTATTCTGTTTTCTAGTATAAGGTGCTAGAGCAGGTAGCAGGTCTTCCAGCAAGCAGACATGTAAAGAAAGCTGCAGAGAAGCTCCAATTATTTTTTTTTTTTCTCAATTGTTGCTTTTTTCAGCCAGTTGTCCTAAATTGTTCTGTATCTGGAATACATGAGAGCTTGCATTTTATGCTTTCTTAATGGGGCCTGGGGACAGATCCAGGAGGGGGACTGACATTCACCAAGAACTTTTTCCAGTTCACAAATTGGTGTAAGGTTCCATATTAGGTTAGAATCAAGCTTCTTGTTTTGTTTGAAAGAGACACTGCCCTCAGGGAGCAAGCAGCAAGAGCAGGCAGCTCTGCAAAGCAGGCAAGCCAGCAGCTGGGGACGATGGTGGGCCACGTGGAGGAGAAGGCCTTGCCAGTCCCACAAGATTTTTACAGGAAGAGGAGAGCAGGGCCAGTGGCAGTAACCAGGGGTGACCATGGTCATCATTAGACAAATCTATAGCGATAAGGCACGTCCAAAGTCTAATGAGAAAGCTGAGTAAAGGTTTGCATCAGCAAGGCAGGTTACACACAGTGAGGCTTACTTATGACATGGCTCAAGATTAGAGGCTGCACTTGAGATCTGCTCAGCCAGCCCAATGTGAGGATCTGAACTCAAATGCAGGTTGAAGTGGAGGAAGCCCTGATGAAGCCTCTCACAGATGTTGCACAGGAGCCTGACCCAGCATTGTGGCTGGCCCTGAGCACAAGGCACTCGGTCGCAGAGCCTGGTGGTGCACTCACACAGCAGTGGGAAACTACTCTAGGCTCGCCCTGTTCTTGAGCTGTGTCCTAGGCAGGAGGCAGGACACTGGGTCAGAGGGCTCTACAGTCTGATATAGGGCAGTAATGGTAATGTTTTAAACTTTTCTGGCCTCAGAAAAATCTGTATTTGGGCAAAGAAGAACAGGATTTCAAAATTCATCTGAATGAGCTGCCTCGGGCTGTGCAGGTTTGCAGTGCTAATACTTTTGTAAAATAGTATTTCCTTATTAGTTATCAGCATAAACATATAACCGAGTCTTCGAACAAGCAGGTAGCTGTGTTCAGAAGCACAAAGCTGGCCTCTTTAACATCTTGTGGAATAGATCTCTTTCCTGGGAGACTGGCTGTTTATCTTGTCAATGGAAAGATCTGATAGTTTAATCTCTGTTCTCTAGGAAGGAACGTGCTGGAGTCTCCCGACTCATAACTTATCAACAAGCAGAAGGGGAAATGTTGGTTATAACATGTCTGAGTACAATGAAACGTGAACAGAGATGAAGATCTGTGCTTGCCTTTCACCTTCTCAAGTGTCTCCTGGCAGAGGGATACGAGAGCATCTTCACTGGAGTCACACCAGTTTGCTCTCATCTGCCCACACTGGGTACCACAGGGACGCTGTGGCAGGTCTGGCTTTTCCAGCCCTCTACCTGATGAAGAGCTGGTTCGAGTGTGCAGACTTGGGCCGCCAACACCCTGCCTGCAGTGCAGGTGTGGCCCCCAACCAAGTCAGCAGAGTTACTACTTTGGGGGGAAAAAAGACTTTTCAGTTGTAAACTGATCAAACTTCATCTGGAGTCAAGGAAACACAAAAGTGTGGCATGAAACAGATCAGAGGTTACACTTCAAACTCATTTAACCAGAAGCTGTTCATTTGTTTGAATTTTGAAGTCCAGTTCTTTTGCATCCAAGTATATATTTGAGGGCACTTTGGATGAATCGAAGCTGCTAGCAGCCATGCTTAGCATTAACTTTCTTGTGCTGTAGAGAAAAATACAGACTAAGTTCCTGGGGTTTAGTGTGAAAGACAGGAAATCAGTACAAATAAACAGGGCATAAATTCAATATAGCTTGAACCTACTTATTTGAGGTTGTTGAGTGCCTTTTAAGACAACAGACTGTTGCAGCAACTTGCTTTTCTAGCCTTGTTGTGCCTCTGCTTTTATCTAATTTTGTAAGTTTGTACCTCAGCATTGTCAACCCTGCTCATAGTCTTACTGAGACCTATTAAATGAACAATATTTTACCAAGCTTTGTTTCCAAGACCCTTAAAAAAACCTGAAGACTAGGGTTTCCTATTAACTAGTGGCAGAACAAAGGCAATCCACACGCCTCCAATTTGCTACTAATTCTTCATCTCCTGTCCCTTGGAATACTGCAGAAGCAATGTCTAAATGCGCAGACTTTTTCTATTGATCTGAATAACCCAGTGAGTGTTGAGATTTGTATTTTCTGTTCATGCACTGCAGCCATCCTAACCTATGGTGCAGGCATTACAGAGAACAAGGTATTGTGGGCTCTAATTTAACCAGCTAATATTACAGAGAGCTGACATTAATATATTTTTATGTAGAGGTATTGCTGTGTGTATATATATGATGCCATTTTCAAAAAGCACATGGATCACTTGGCACTTGCTTGGATAGGTAGTTTATCATAGAATCATAAAATAGTCCTCATGAGACCTCCTCAGGAGGCCTCTCATTCAACCTCAAAGTAGTGTCAGCTGTAAGGTTATACCTGATTGCTCAAGGCTTTATCCAGTTAGGGCTTGCAAACCTTCAAGAAGTGGACCGGGCAGCCTTTCTGCACAATGTGTTCCCCTGCCTGCCAAAAAGGTTTTTCTGTATCTACAGCTGGAATTTCTCTTGTTATTACAATTAAAATCATATTTTAAAGCAGGTATGTTGGTCTGTAGTTCAGCTGTTTAATTGCGAGTAATGGCAGATGCAAGACACAACACTGAGAACCAGTGTGGGCCACAGGTGAAGCGGTGCTGAGGGAGACAGAGGCTGATGTCTGGAAAATCCATGCCCTAGTAGGGATACAGAGGCCCTGCTCATGTGGTTCTTGATTGCACATGTTGTTCAGTGTATGTAACTCAGCCAGAGCAGAGGTTGTTACGGAAGCAGTGCCGTGACACCAGAAGTACCCCAAAGTAAGAGATGTGTTTGTAAAAGTTGTACTGACTGGGTCTTCCATACGTTGTTTTCCTAACAAGTTTTGCACATCTTCCTCCCCTGCAGTCTAGGCATGATTCCTGTCTGTGTCTGCTGCTGCTCATATCTTTGTGGAGGAGCAAACCCAGCATGAAATGGATGTGCTCTTCTTTCATTGCTGCCTAAAAGGTTCTTAATATCAGCCCTGGAACAGAGCAGTCTTGTTGCCTCCCTTCTGCAGCTGCATGACAAATCTACCTTTAAGCATGCAGCTTCAGGAAGACAGCACAGCATCTGTTCACATAAAAGATAGCTTTTGGCTTGCCTTTTTTTGAAATAATAAGAAATTTAAACTGCTGGGTTTAAATGGGAACTTAGAAACAGGTGACTTGCACTCCCCTCATTTGCCAAGAAAAGCTTCCCACTTATCTTTGACAAAGGAGTGGATGGATTATACTCAATTTCAATTAAATGTTTTCACTCCACATGTGGATAAATTAACATCTAATTTACAAAAAGCTTTAATCCTGGTATAATAATTATATCCTATTATGTGAATCTCTGTTTAGTCAAGGTGTGAATACAAAGTCTCTGATTTTTACCGGCTGGTTCTTTCTGCATGCATCTCTTTCTATATGCATTTGCTTGTCACCATGACAACTTCTTATCAGTTTGTCTGACCATGTGCACTTCAGAGAAGCTACAGTTAACCCAGGGCCTGAATGCCGACTACCAAGGAGTAACATCTGAGCAGCTGATTTCCGTGGGCTCATGCAAAGTTCTGCTCTGCTGAAGCCTGATGCATCTGTGTGTGCAAGTTTAAGAACAAAGAACTACATTATTTCACCAGATCTTCAAGCTGTAACATACTGCTTCTTTTCCAATATCTTTTCATTCTAATTACACACACAGGTTTGTAAAGCAAATATTATGGACATATTTGTAAAATCAAAGTTTTAACTATGACTTAACAGATTTATAGCCTGACTTACAAAAATGTGTCTACATTTCCTTTAGCAATTATTCTCTCTATAGCCTAGCTGAGACGATTTTATTATTGAGTACTGGGATCAGCACTTAATTGGCAAGTATTCTGCTGCAGAACTAAGCTGTCTCACACCTGTCTCTGTTTGCTCTCCAGTAACCTAGAAAATGCTCCTGCCTGTGCAAGTCTGCCTCATCTGCTCTATCAGGAGCAATTATTTGATGTAAACTTTGGGACTCAGAAGATCTATGCGTTCTTTGATCTGAGATTGCTGGGCTGATACTTTGAGCTGTGCTGATTTGCGTTGCAGGGTGGGTGCTCATTGCCATGCTTTTTCTCCACTCCGTACAGCAGTTGGGTTGTCTTGGGAGAGTTTGCACTGGAAACTGGCAGACTTTACCAAAATAGGCTTTTGGACAGGAAGCTTCAGTTCCTTGATTTCCAGAATGAAGAGCTGAAAAATGTCTTTGGGCCATGATTCTATGAGGCTTTGTTCAGCCGTATCTTGAAGTGCCTCAACATTAAGAGGTGAAACTGAGACAACGCTATGCCTGCTAGAGGTGTTAAGGGTAGTTTCCTAATGAAATGGGAATGACTAGACCTCTGTCAGTGATGTGTATTGCCAATTGTTTGGCAAGGCTGTGGTTTAAAACCCTTGCATGTGTTATTTCCTTGTCAACCTCAGAAGAAAACGCTCGATCACAAACTGTCTTAAACAGAAATACTCCTGCCCGTGCACTGAAGTAGCTTATGCAGGCGGAGCCTGATGTTAGATGGAGAGATTATTCTGCTGCACAGAGCAGTAGTACTGCTTTTGCTTATTGCATTGATTCTGCTCGTCCCAGCTGGTAGCCGCTGTGCCTTTAAATGCCCATCATGCATATTACATCCATTTTCGGTATGTAGAACTTTGCATCATGTTTGATTTTTTTTTTTTTTTTTGAGATATTGTTGTTAACTTGAAAGATGCACAGAAATATTCTTTTCTTAAACAAAATACCTCAGGTATCTGAAAAGCAAATTGGTTTCCCTTGGCTGCATTATCTGATCAGAAAGGCATGTAGAAATATCACAACTATAACTATTTCCACCAGAGAAAATGCTGCTTGTTCCAGTTTTTGCTAAAAGGCCACTGAAAATATCTTATCTGGATGATGGTCCTGGAGATGGGCTATTCCTTCTGGTTTTGCCAGTGAAATAGTCTTTCAGGAGGAGCTCTCTAGACCTCATCAACATAAAATCTCACAGTAATAGGATAAGAAAGTTGACTTTTGTATTACCTGCCAGAAAAAAAGAGGGCACAAAATACTTAACAGAAGGAGAAGAAAAAATACAAAAGAAGACTCCCAACTGTCTCTTATGGAGTTTATTGGTATTTATTCTTTTACAAGTGCTTGCTGAAGTTATGTTCAGAAATATCCATATGACTTACGAGACTGAGCTGGGACAAACCAGTTCAGCACTACAAGAAGCAGGGATTTGTCAGAAGCAAACCCATGATCTCAGCTGGTTATGCCACCAATGAGATTTTAACTATTGGAATCCATGCTAAAATGCATATGGTTGAAAGCAAAGAAAGATGTATTAAATTGTTTACTTTTTGGCTACAGTTATATTAATGAAATTACTAAGAAAATCATTGGAGGCATGTCCCAGAGTGCTCTAGTGACTCAGAAGTCCACTGAACCATTTTAATGCCAACAGCAAAATGTACGACTTGACAATATCTTTAGAATGATAAAAATGCAGTTCCAAGTAGTTAATAATCAGATGGAGTCAAAATCCTATTTTGAAAGATAAGCAAGAAATGTTTCATTAACTGTAACACCAAATTATAACACAGCTCTTAGCCTGAGCTGCCAAAAGAAATGTGTTAGTGATGCTAAGGGCAGGTGCATTAATTAACACTTTACATGTTCACGAAATGTTTGGTAACTTCTATATTTACCAGTAGATGTCACTGGAGCCCAGCAGAGAGCTGTCATTACTTTAAAACATCTTTCCTGCCTAAACAAACTTTTATTTCATAAACGAACAGTATTTGTACACATTGACATACATCCAATAAAAATGAAGAACTGCAAGCAATGCTCTTTCAAATATGTTTCTTCCTATCTCAGCTGCTGAGAACAGTTAGTGGGTAATTCCATGGACTGAGAAAGACTTCTGATTATTTTTTTTCTGTGCAGCATGTCTGACTCTAGCCCAAGCCGGTAATGACCAAAGGGATTATGCAATGCAAAGGTGAAGCCAGTTAGCAGTGCCTCTATGATTACTCAGCCCTTGCCTAATTTTCTGTTTTGGAGGGCAGAAGGATATGGAAAATCAAGCCAAAATCCCCAAATCTGCAATCTCTTTGGCACGTGTGCTGAAAATTACGGAGAGTCTGGGAACCGAATGGGACAGGATCTGTCAGCCACGGAGCAGCTCTCTGCCAGACCGAGATAGCATTTAGGGAGGAAAACTAGCAGAAGCTAAACTTTTGGTGTCTGTAGGTACCTGCCCCTGGAAATAAGCTGTATGGCCTTACTAATGTCAGATGTGTTTTTCCTCCAGTCTGAAGTTTCAGTCACTTCTAAATAATACAAAGAATCTATATGATAAATCATTAGTTTTATGCACTCATACTGTATTTTATGGATGTTTCTCTGAAGATCTGGACCTTCCTTCCTGTATCTTGCATTAAGAGAGACAGCAGCGTGCTGAACAAGCACGGGATTGTGCTGAAGTAGAGCATAGAATGATTTCTTCTATTTTGATGAAGTGTCGTTCTTGTCTGCTGTGTGTTTGCTAGATGGGTGATCAGCAAAGTGATTTTGATTGAAAAGAGCTTTCAGGTACTTTCAGGTATTTGCCATCTGGAAGGCACCAAAAGCACAAAGCAGTCACCTGTGGTTACCACATTATGTTCTGGCCACTGGATATCAGATATCGAGAGGTAAAAGGGGGGTTAGGCTGGTTTTCCCCCAGCTAAGGTAAAAGGTTTATTCTTTATGAAAACTGCCAGGGAGGTGTTTTAAGCGAGTTGAAACAGTCTTAGTTTGAGCTGAAGCTCAATGCATTCAATACTTTCCTCCAACCTCTTTAATATGTTTACCAAGAAATGACAGTGCTACGCAGTAAGCGTTTGTCTCAGCAATTCAAGGTCACAAATCCAGTATAAAACAATAGCACAAGGAGACTGCTGTGGTCTGCTATATTATTAGGATAATAATGTGCTTTAGGACAGTGAATGCACTGTCTGTCCCATTGCCTTCACGTGTGGCTACATCCAGTAACGAGTAGTTTGTTTGATATGTCTGAAGAACCAGTCAATATCCAGGTTGGTTTTAGCCTTTTGTAGCTCCTTTAAAATACATTTCTGATGTGCTCTGCCACCCCTCGTTAACAGGCTCTCTGGTGCGTGCTGTAGGATGATCTTTGGCCATTTCACAGAACATGGTTACATTGCACGCAGCGAACCTTGTTAAACACAGAGAGGATTGCACACGGGTGTAATGTACAGCCCTGGATGTGCCAGGGTCTTGTGCAACAGGCAGAACACATTGCAGCCTTCTTCGTGGCGCTGCACTGTAAGTTGAATAAAGGTGAAAGTAATTTGTTCAGGGCTGCGTTCTGGCAGGAAAGTAATGAAGTCACTAACTGATATTGTGTTACCTCCTCCCTCCCCAGGAGGAAATCTTAATTGAATTATTTTTTTTTTTAAAAAAAATCATTTTATGAGTATGTTTTCCTCGCTAGGACATTCATTCTGCTGTGACATTCAGGGACACGTCCATCCAGTCCTCATTAGTCCCACAAGGTTTAGTTATCTGTGGATTTTCTTTTCCAGTTGTAGTTTATGTTGCTGTTCTTTGTATCCTCACCCAACCCTCAAAGTGCACACGTACTGGTCTTGGTGCAGCGGTTTAGTTGTTTTTGACCCGATATTGCTGTGGTTTAATGCTTTGTAACTGCTGTGGAAGTGCTTAGTTACTGGCCAGTTTTTAACCTTTTTAAAAGGTAGAAACAAGTACTTGGGAAATACAAGGTGAAAACAAAAATCTTGTAAATGAAAACGCAAAAGGGAACTGAGAGATTATAGCATCTGCATGTAAGAGAGACACACAAACCTAATAATCAAAAAGAAGAGGACAAAGGTACATAATGTGTAAATGTTGGTCATGTACATGCCTTATTTAACTGCTGAGGGAAGCAAATGAGCGAAATAAGCAACAGGAATGGCTGCTACCCTATTGTCAGAGGAGGAATAGAAGAGGAAAACAACAGTCTGACCAATGACATCTGTAAAAGAACAAGTTAAAACACCAGTTGCTTGTTGCATCCCCATGTTTTGTTTCCCCAACAGGCGTTTTGGTATCTTTCCTTGAGGGCTGTCCCCACTAAGACAGACATAAATTCAATAATAATGTAAACCAACAAGTTCTTAAAAGAAGTATTCCAAAAGAAACTTTAGGGAGAGGAATAGGTTGGTTTTGAATGTAGTCCTCCTGTAAGGCTGCAACTGATCTCAGTCATTTGAGAGAGTCAGCCCCTTTTTATCCCGTAACAAACCAATGGAAACTTTACCTGACCAAAGAACCTAGGCTTTCCTTGCTGCCTTTAAAGTTAGGCTGCATCCTCACTGCAAATGAGTTTTTTCTTCCTGAAACATTGTGGTGCGTTTTAAAATCGTGGGAAACAGCACGGGTGGTTACTTTCTCAGCAGAGCTTGCTGAGATAAACTGCATGGCAGAATAAAGTTCTAATCTTGACAATTAACAACAAGGTGAAATCTACTTTGTGCTTTTCCCACTCCTATTTCACCACAGGTTTTTCCAGTAGACTTGCAGGCTGATCAGCTGGGGAAAGAACCTGCACAGCCAAACACTGGGAATTTAGCCGTAGGTGAGTGACTACTGTTGGTTCATCGAGTAAAACTAGTCTTTCCAGAGGCTTTTACATTGGAGAGAGGATGCTGCCTCTCACATGATTTCAACAGATGGGTATGCAGGCCAAAGAGAAGGCAGCGGAGCACAACTGTTTCTGCTGGCTGCCTGGGTCTGATTCAGTCATGCCGTGATCCAGGAGCTCTTTTTTTATCACCTAGAACTGGCCCGTTGCTGCACTCCTATAACCGTTCCTTGTTTCTGTTCAGTGGTGCTTGTTTTAACCTTTCTGTTACTACACTTAATGCCTTGGTTTCACCATCTCATATGAGTAGGCAGCTAGTCTGATGCAAATACTGAAAAACATGATTCAAAACTGAATAAAGATCCCTTATTTGAATGCCCTTCAGTCTTTCTTCTCAAGGTTCCATGTCAGAAATAAGCTGTATGCTATCCTTTGGGAATACCTCACTAAGAAAAGACGTATGCTTGACAGAAATCACACTTCCCTGTACACTGGGCTGCAGGTTTTCGTTCCCTCCCAGCCCTGCCCGTTCTGTTTCATGGTCTGCTCTGATCCAGCCGCTGCAGGTCCCTGTGCAACCCAGGCGTTCTCACCCACTCCCATGCTGCTGGCGGTGGTGTTGCTGAACTTCCTTGGAGCATGTATTAGTGATATTAGTGTATAAAAGTACTAATTCCAGAGCTGTTTCAGAGAGGTTGCCTGAAGCCTGGTAATTAGTTACTTCATGTGCTTCTTTACCCTCCCTTTGTCTTTGCTATGCACATAGCAAGGGGGAAATTTTAGCCTGAGATGGCAAAGCCTTGAGTGCTCTTGCCCATACATGCCCTGTGACACCTGAAGGACAGGAACGGGAGGAAACTGACATTTTGGAAAGAAAAAGCAAAACACTCTGAAATGTTTAGCATTTTAGTTGGCACTGATTAGGGTGTGAAAGCACTGCAGCAGCTGTGAGTGCAGCAAGAGCAGCAGGACATCCTCTTCTCCCTTATCCCTTCCCTCCTGGAGAACAGGTGAGGTAGGAAGTACTATAGGAAGCTAGAAAGAACTTGGAAGACAAACAGTGACTAGGTTGAGACACAAGAGAAAGGGGAAGATGTGAAGAAGATGATGCTGGGTGGATGGAGAGGCTACTGGCTCTCATGGTTCTGAAAGTCTGGACGTGAGAAAAGCCTTCCTGTGAGTGATGGTTTGTTTCCTGGGCAGTGGGTTATTGAGCTTGCTCCTCATCTGTGGGGAAAAAAAAGCAGAGCCTGGATGCCTTATGCTGTTAAGTCTTGTACTTGGTATAAAGGACACCTAGTGCTACAGTTCTCTCAAATTCTCTTTGAAGCCCCATTTTAAGTTGATCCTACTCTCAAATGCTACATTTTGTCTACAAGGCAGCACTAAAAAAATCTTCCTGGCACCTTCTGGAAGCATATGACTGCCTTCATCTCCCCCAAGAGTGCATAGAAACTGAATGGGAAACACCTCATTTTCTTACTGCATTGCTTCTGTTTTCTTTTGGGGGAGGCTGAGTTTAAAATGTTTTAATGGCTGCCTCGAGACTGAATTGCATGGAAGGCTCCTTGCTAGGCTACAGCTCATTTTGAAAAGTCTGGTTTGTTCCCCTCGCAGAGATCTTGGCAGAGAAGCTCAACAAGAGAACTGGGAGAGTTCTAGAGTGTATTCAAATAACTGTTCTTCTGTCTTGCTTGTATGTTCTTCCTACTGTTATACTTTTATCTCCCTTATCTCCAGCTTGATACATTTCAGCTCTGTTTTCAGTGCTTTCTGACTTTACTGTAGATAGTAAAGATGTTAGTTTCCCCTTGCAGGGGAGATACTAAAAAATGCAAAGGGAAAGCTGTAGGACTCACTTTGGCTTTCCCAGAAAAGTTTTTAAGATGTTAAAGCTAAAGTTATGTGGCTGCTTACCTCCCACTGCTGTTCTCATGGAGGCAAATACCAGACCAGAGTAATTTTTGTGCTGCTGCTTTATGAAGTGTTTTGTGTGGTTGGGTTCTGCTTTGCCTTTTCATGAAGGGAGATGGCAACTACTAGTAATAGAATTCCAAAAAGGTGGAAGATGTCTGTTGATTTCCATCCTCTTTGAGAATTAAACTCACCTAACTGCCTTTCGGCTTTTATTTGCACTCTCAGTACTTGCATATTTGAGGTAAACCAGATGAAAACGGAAATACCAGCGCTTACCATGTTAATTGCCAAGCTTACTAAGTTACAAGGTGTGAAATTTTCAAAAGTATCTGAAGATGCAGGAAAAATTGGCCCATCTCTGCTGTTCTTGAACATAACAACATTTGTTTTCCATCATCATCTAAGGAAAAGGTTTTATTATACCTACAGGATTCCACTGATACCCAGGATAGGATAGGCAACACATAAATGAGTTTAATTTCTCCACTGTTAGTCATGTGAAATTCCATCATGCCCATGAATCTGCAGTGGTTTAGATGACTGTGTGTGGGAACTCTACAAAGACTGAGGATACTGTTGGCAGCAGGAAGCTAGCCCGGTGGGTGCAGGGCGTGTAAGAGCTTTCAGGTGACATCCAGTTACTACCACTGTATTGCAAAATTGCAAAAGCTCATTATGAGTCCCCGAGACAGTAATCTGGAGAATCCTAACTCTCTCAGCCTGTCCTCAGAGCAGAGGTGCTCCAGCCCTAGCGTCATCTTCATGGCCTCCTCTGGACCCATTCCAACAGCTTCATATCCTTATGTTGGGGATTCCAGAACTGGACATGGGACTCCCAGGGGGGTCTCACAAAGCAGAGGGGAGGAATCGGGTGCTCTTGCAAGGCTGAGAGAATTGGGGTTGTTCAGCCTGGAGAAGAGAAGGCTCCAGGGAGACCTTAGAGCAGCTTTCCAGTACTGAAAGGGCTACAGGAAAGCCGGGGAGGGACTGTTTACAAGGGCATGGAGTGGTAGCACAAGGGGGAATGGCTTTAAATTGGAAGGGGCAGGACCTTGCACTTGGCCTTGTTGAACCTTATGAGGTTTGCACAGACCCCCTTTTTTTCATTTGACCTCAGCTCTGCCCACCTGGCCCCGCAGCTCTCAGAACCAGAGAATCATAGAATAGTTTGGGTTGGAAGGGACCTTAGAGATCATCTAGATCCAACTCCCCAGCCATGGGCAAGGACACCTCTGTGAGAAACATTTATTCACTGGTAAAATATTGAAAAGGACAAAGTCTTCAAAGCAAAGACAATAATATTTTTATTTTACAATTCAGCGCTGAATTGAATGCCCTTCTAAAAAAAAGGCATAACATCTTACAAAAGCAGTGGGTATATATAACTAGTTTTAGATAAAGAATCATGTAAATCCTCAAAGAATGTTCATTCTTTGTTTTAGATTATCCAACCATGTCTGGAGACTCCCTTCAGGAGGTTGTGAGAAGGAGGTTGTGGAGAGGAGGGAGCTGGGCTCTTCTCCCAAGTGACAGGTGATAGGACAAGGGGGAATGGCCTCAGGCTGTGCCAGGGGAGGGTCAGGCTGGGTATCAGGAAAAAAAAAATTCACAGAAAGGGTCACTGGGCACTGTCAGAGGCTGCCCAGGGAGGGGGTGGAGTCACCATCCCTGGAGGTGTTTAAAACATGGGTAGATGGGGTGCTCAGGGACATTGTTTAGTGGCAGATAGGAACGGTTGGACTCGATGATCCTGGAGGTCTTTTCCAACCTGGTGATTCTATGATTCCTGTAGCCCCTTCAGGTACTGGAAGCTGCTCTAAGGTCTCCTCAGAACCTTCTCTTCTCCAGGCTGAACAACCCCAACTTTCTCTGTCTGTCCTCGTATGGGAGCTGATCCAGCCCTCTGATAATCTTTGTAGCCTTTATCTGGACCCGTTCCAACAGCTCCATCTCCTTCTTATGTTGAGGATTCCAGAACTGGAGAAGACGCCCCCTCCCCTCAAATCCCGACCACGTGCCTCGGACTACATCTCCCAGCATGCCTCGCGCGGGGCGCGCCGGAAGTGGCCGGGCCTTGGCGCGCGCAGGCGCGGCGGTGGCCGCGCGGCCGGTTGAGTAAAGCGCGCGGCGATTGGCTGCGGGGCGGCAGCGGCGGCGCGGGACGCGCAGGGACGGAAGAAGGAGCGGGGGCAAATGGCGGAGAGATGGTCCCGGGCCCCGTCCCGAGAGCGGCGATAATCCCGGCGCGGAGGAAGCGGCGCCGGAGGAGGTGGCGCCGGGGGACCTAACGCTCCCCCCCGCGATTCGCCGCGGCCGAAGGGCGGAGCGCAGCCGCCACCGACGATTCGGCGCGGCCGGAGCCGCCGCGCCCGCAGCGCCCGGGCCCGCGCCCGCCGCCCGCCGCACCGACCCGAGGTGGGTAACGGGCGGGGTGGGACCGGCCGGGGCCGGCGGCTGCTGCTGCCTTCGGCGGGGGAGGGGGAACGGGACCGTGTGCGGCCTGCGCGGCGGGCGGGGCCCGGGCCCTGCCGGTGGCCCCGGGGCCGGGCTGCCCCGCTCGGGCGGGGGCTCGGCTCTCCCTATACGGTCGGTTCGGCCCCGCCGTGCACCGAGGGCTCGGCTCTCCCCATACCGGCGGTTCGGCCCCGCCGTGCACCGGGGGCTCGGCTCTCCCTATACCGAGAGCTCTGCTTTCCCTGCCCTCGGGACTCAGCCCCGCTCGCACCGCGGTTCGGCCCTTTCCCGCACTGCGGGGAGCTGTCCCCGCGTCCCGGGGCTCGGCCCCTCCGTCCCGGGGTGCTGCCCCGCTTGCAAAGGGGTTCGGCCCTTCCGTGCACCGGGGCTTCGACTCCGCCTGTACGGGGGCTCGGCCGCCCCCTCGCTTGCAGAGGGGCTTAGATTCTGCCTGTACCGGCGGGGTTGGCTCCCTCGTAGAGGGGCTTGGCCCCTCCGTGCACCGGGGACTTGACCCTTCTGTACCAGGGCTTCGGCTTCTCTCCACCGGGGGCTCGGCTCCGCCGTCCCGGGGCTCGGTCTCTCTCTACCGGGGGGCTCGGCCGCTCCGTGCACCAGGGCTCGTTCTCTCTGCACCGGGGGCTCGGCTCCGCCGTCCCGGGGCTCGGTCTCTCCGTACCGAGGTCTCGGCCCCGCCTGCCCCGGGGGGGGGGTGGTGTCCCCCCTACCCCGCCATGGGGCTGCGCGGCGGGAGGGGGCCGGGGTGGGAAGGGAAGTGACATCAGTCCCGGCGGGGTGACCCGGTGCCGCCGCCCCCCGCCGCGGGGGGGAGGCAGAGGAGCTGTCACCGCGGGATTTCGTCAGCCGCCTCTGCCCGCGTTATGTAAGGGGAGCGGAGCCGGAGCGGCCGGGATGGCGGCCGGGGGCTGCGGGCGGAGCGGCGGGCAGGGCTGCGGGCCGGGGGCGCCTTCCCGCTGCAGCCACCGCAGCGCGATGCGGGAGAGAGCGGCGGGCACTGCCAGCAGAGAGACGTCGGCCAAGTTCTTGATTTCGCACTGAGTGCAAAGCCAGGGAGGATTGTAAGTAAAGGGTAAAAATCCTGCTGTGTCGGTGTTGTCGTGTAAGGAAGCACAGCTGTACTTCCCCATCTTTAAACTCGATCTCAGATAGGAGTTTATAGCGTACTTTATTTTTTATATATTGTTTTCCTGTTATTTGTCTTGAGCAGCCTGGTCCAGTGGGAGGTGTCCCTGCCTGTGGCAGGGGGGATTGGAACTCAGTGATCTTTAAGGTCCCTTCCAACCCGAAACATTCTGTGATTCTGTAATTATAACATGTTTACATCATTTTGAATATTTATTTGAGTTCATAGAATCACTGAATGGTTTGGGTTGGAGGGGACCTTAAAGCCCATCCAGTTCCAAGCCCCATACCATAGGCAGGGACACCTTCCACTGGATCAGATTGCTCAAAGCCCCATCCAACCTGACCCCAAACAGTTCCAAGGGTGGGGCATCCGCAGCTCTTCTGGGTGACCTGTGCCAGTGCCTCACCACCCTCACAGTTTGAATCAAAACTTCTTATGAAACAATCTGAATTTTTAAACTCATGAATAGGAATGTGTCGACTGAGGAGCTCTGCTTTCTGGAAATGAAGCCCACTTGACTATCAGAATCTTCTCTTCAAAACTGCAAATCACAGGCCACTGTTAAAATTTGCAGTTATTTCTGCAGGCATGGAAAATGTGCTGTTGGAAATACTTACTCGAGTCAAGGTTTAGGGGAGGAAAGTGTGTTGGTGGGAGTGGAGTAATTTTATTGATCTTTGTTCTGTAAGAGTTGTGTAGAAACTGAAATATTAATATTTCACTTTAGTTTCTGTAGCTTTAAACACTAGACTTTCTGGTGCAAAAAAATTTGATTACTGCATATAAGTCTTTGTGTGCATCAGCAACACTAAGCTTGTAAGTTGAATTTGTTTTCCTGTTTGTTTTGTGAAGTATTTGGGGACGTTTTAGTTTCACTCTTGGATAGAAAAACGGAAATTAGAGCCGCTTACAGAAGAGCGAAAAAAGGCAGTAGTTTGGTAATGATGTGTTTGGAGCACCATGGAGTAGGCTAGTGGTGCTCTGGGGAAAAAGAGAGTGGGGGTGGCGTTAGAGGGTAACATCTACCAAGAGCAGCCAGAAGCAGAACCGTGTTTCAGAGCACAAGTCTGGTCAGTAGATAAGCACTTGCCTTTGCCCTCCGTCTCCCAAACCGCTAGAGAGAAGTGCGTTTCCCAAAGCAAAATTCTTCTGCATCTTCTGCATTGTAGCACCGTCTGTGGAGTAAACTCCTCAAGTTCCAGTTGGATGCTTTTAATTTGTTTAAAATTTAGCTCAAGAGTAGATGACCCAGTTTGTATGGTAAATGGAGGTTGGCCTGGTCTGATAAAAGACGACTCTTCTTAGTGAGGCGGTGTCGCTGCAGCAACATTTCCAAAAGCCAGGCTGGCAGTTTAGGCTGAAGCTGTAGCCTAGCACTTCACATTGGGAAGCTGTGAGTGTCAAGGTGGAAACTAAACGATGGAAGAAAGTGTGTCACGTTCAAGGGTAATAAGAAGAATTGTCTCGAGCAAGTAGTTCACGTGCTAAGTTTAATAACAATGATTTTAAGCCCTTTTTTCATGTACTTTACTGTATACAAAGGCAGTTGACACTTTAAAAGTTTAATTTCCTTGGTTCTGGAGCTTAAATAACTAAAATTCCTCCCTGCTTTTTTTTGAACAGGCTTCTCTTCAATATGGAGAGTAATTTCAGAGCAGAAGGTGGCTTGATTAAGTTTAGTGTGTCTATAAAGAATTCCAGTTCCCTATTCATTCTTGGACCAAAATGAAGAGAGAGAGAGAAACACTGGTTTACAAAACAGATATGATCTTTTTGTGTTTTTACTTTGTCATTTGCACAGCAGTTGAAGAATTTGTTTGGGGAAAAAGAAACAAAGTGATCTGTCTTCCTTCTCGAGTTAAACAAAAGTAGGAATAGGACACATGCAGGGAACTGTTTAAATGTGTTCCTGTTTCATCTGTTCATTTTTAAACTTTATTCTTCTGAACGAGCAGACTGTGAGTTGGGCTGCAGTTGTAACAGCTGGTAAAGGGTCATGGTTTGTAGTGGTCTGCATGAGGGGTCCTCCATGTTCTTGGAGATGGGCTGAGGAGTGTCTTCTGTCCCAGCATAGCCAGGTTTACAATCTGGACTTTGACCATGCAGAAGGCATAAACCACATTGTATTACCAAAAAATACACTCGTTAAGAAAGTCTGGGTGCAAGAAAAACATGAGGTGAAGCAATCATTGCTATTTATAATAAATTAGCATCTTAAAATGTCTCTAGCAACTTGAAGTATTCTGACAGTTTTTCTTTAAGTAACTACAAGGAATCTTTGAAAGCCACACTGTTACTGGGCTCTGGCAGAGAGCTGCATGTTCAGATGTAGTGGAAGTACTTTTTGGTTTTCTGCTGATGTTTCATGAAAGCAGTACCGTCTATACTCGAAAATACCAGATTAGAGCAAAGCAATACCAAAAATAAAATATTCATAGCCGATTTTTCTTAAGATCCATTGTGCCATTGTTTTATAAATGTGCAAATAACTGACTTTGGAGTGAAGTCGGTAGACACGTTACTGCAGAAACTTTTGGCATAATGATGTTCATGTGTAAATAAGTGAGTCTGTAGAAAGAAGCAGATGATGTCAGTTGCTCAAGTGAAATGTGTGTGCCTGGTGCTTGTAGGCCCAATAAAGGATGGGAGTGCAGTAATTTGTACAGAGAAGTCAGTGAATTTATGTTTCTTCTTTGTTTTCCAACAGAGAATATGAAACAGGAGCCAAAATGACATCCCGATTTGGAAAGACCTACAGCCGGAAAGGGGGAAATGGCAGTTCCAAGTTTGACGAAGTGTTTTCCAACAAACGGACCACCCTTAGTACAAAATGGGGAGAAACCACCTTCATGGCCAAATTAGGACAGAAGAGGCCCAATGTCAAACCAGATATTTCCGAAGTTCCTAAAAAACCCAAAGTTGAAGATGAGGTAACAGAGGATCCATTTGGATTTGACAGTGATGAAGAATCTCTTCCTGTGTCTTCAAAGAACGTGTCACAGGCTAAAAGCTCTTCTCAGCTGGAACCTGGTGAAGCTGCTCAGTCTGAGGACTTCACTCCTCTACTTGAAGCTAACAGCAGAATTAATCAGCCAGACAGCGGAGAAAACATTGCATCCAGCAAGTGCATATCTTTTGACAATACTGTTCCTCTCTTAAAAGAAAAGAGCACAAGCAAAGATGTGGAAGATGGAGAATGCAAAGGTGGCAGCGGTAAACTTTTAACTGCAGGTAAGTTTATTCAGCTCTCCAGGTAGTTCCATTCTCCTTTGCCTTTTACTAATTTACATTTAGACTTTGTTTTTCCAGGTACTGGTTAAATAAAACCACGGGACAATTCATTCTTAGTTGTAAGAAATAATGAAGGGTACACTGTGTAACTGAAACCACCAGGAAGCGTTCTGCATTTTTGCACACTGGTCTGAGATACTTGGTGCTCTGATCCTTCCCTGGGCAAATTGAAATCCAGTGCTTGAGATTCATTGTGGTGTGTTAGTCCACCTCAAATAGAATGGGATAATCATCCTCTTCTGAAATTTATTCTGAGCTTATTGCATTTGTGGTTTTTTTTAATGTAATATTTTGAAGAGTGATGAGTTGGTGATAAGAGAATGCTTTATTAAGTTGCTGGCTTTAATTTAGTGTGGGGGCACAGTTGCTACCATGCGGGTGCACATACAGCTTACAGCCTGCGTTGTTTGATTATTTGGGAGGGAAAAAAAAACTCAGTCTTCTGAACTTCGGTTGCACGAAGGGATATTATTTTATTTTAATTAGTCCATCTTTATGTATGTGTACGTAAAAAGCTTCACACCTATGAAACAGGATTCTGTCAAACTCCTTTTAGGGGCTGTTTTCAGCCTTGGAAGTGTTTGTAAGATAGCTGAATGCTTTTGAGAGGGAATTCACAAACCCTGTGGAGCTGCACATCACTTATTTTGTTCAAGTCATTCTTAGACAAGGTCAGATAGAAGAATATCTCATTAAAAGTTTTCATATAACGGGCTGATAAAACCACAGCTTCAAAAGTTGGGCAGAAAATCATGTTAGATGGACCGTGGTGGAGAGGACATCTACTGACTTGCTGTGGGTTATCGTGATCAGCTTTAATGAGAAGAACTTAGGTAGTGTTGAATTCTCAGATAGAGCTAACTTAACCCTAGGATTAGAAATTTGAGCAGACTCGTTTGGCTGTAACAGGGTTGACAAGAAGATACTGAGGAGCAGAAGATATGCGTAGCTCAGTGATGTGCAAGATAATTTTATTAGTGATATAATACAATAAAACTCAAGAAATGTTGATTTGAACTATAGTTTGACAGATGCATTGGTGGGACATGTAGTTGTCTTTTGATCTTACTCTTATTTTTGCACTGAAATATTTATTTACCTATGGTTTTCTGCAGTTTATTTATCTGTGAGTCTGATCCACCTTTGGTCTGGAAGCAAAATTTATGTTTGCTAAGGGTGAATATAGTTTTGGGAAGAAATTGAACAGGTTCATCTCCCAGTATTTAAAAGAAGAAATGGCGATGAGTTTTCTTGGTTGTTAATGAGTAGCGGAGCAGGTTTTACAGTGAGATGGTTTCCACCTACAAAAGCTATGTTAGAACAGCATTTTTGGTGTTGGAAAAGAAATGTGTGAGCTGTGAGGAGAAAGTGTGACAGAGCTCTGAAAATTCCTAGTTGCGTGAGAGATCAAGAGGAAGAGACTTTTGCAGTTTTGTTAGTGTTTCCTGGTTCCAGTATTGTGGAAAATAACAAAATACAGTATTTAGCACAGAGGAACTTTTTTTTCAATTTGATGCTTATTTAAATTCTAGAACTCCTTGTTACATGATACTATATGTGCCATAAATATGTACAGCTCTAAAAGGAAAGAAGCTGCTGAATCTTGGTGGGTAAGCTCGTTGGTTGCAGTTGAGTGTGCTGGTGCTCTGGATGGAGAGAGGGAAGTTGCTTGAACATCACTTTACTGGAGGAATTCCGTTCCTGCATGCTTTCCTGAAGTGTTTGTCCCTGGCTGCAGTAGTGAAGGAGAAGGTGGATCTTTGCCTGATGGTGCTGTTCTTGCAGAATTTGCTGTGCTCCATTTACACCCCAATGAAGACAAAATCCCATTTCATAACTTTCTTCAGAGTCAACTGAGAATGAATTTCTGCAGAACATCTTAGGAGGGGTTTTAAATAAGGGTAAGGAAATCTAGGCTGTAGTTTTTGTGGTAGTGTTTGTTTTGGACAGTTAGTGTAAATGAAACTTAGATCATCAGCGGTTGTTCTGCTTGTGTGTAGGCAGATCCAGAATAAATAAAAGTTGTCTCTGATAATGTCACTCAGAACATTGAGCAACTGGAGGCAGTGGTGTAGTAGCCAGGGTAAATGTAAGTACTTCAAAGGTTTCTTTGTTAGATAGACAATTAAGTGAAGTTTAACGGTATGAGACTGTCTTTCAGAACTGAAGCGAGGTAACTTTATTGATATGGGGGAAGAGGGCATCTGGGGGAGAAAAGCTAGCTGACAATAAAAAGACTGTTTCTTGTTGCGTGATCTCCTAAGTGTGTGTGCTTCTGCTGCCTACCACTTCCTCACTCTCCCCGTAGTCTTTTTTTTTTTTCCCTTCCTGGTGCCTCGAACTCCGCCAGGTTCAGCCACGTTTGATCAAAAGGCTTGTAGAGCCTTGAGACAGCACGCTCTACTCTTCCTGAAGAGGAAGGGGCTGGGGTGGAGAAGGGGAGGAAAGGAAAGCAGGTAGCACAATATTATAATATTTCCAGCATGAGAGAGACTGTAAGGTGAGCTCAGCTTTCACCCACATAGAGCGGGGTATCCCTGGCTGTAGGAAGCTAGGCTGTATTGGTACTGGTGTTCACGGAAGTGTTTGTTACCTTGTTGGAAGTGCAATTTGTTGGTCCTTGTCCTGATACCAGCTGGGCAGTGCATTACTTAAGGTCTCAGAGCATCCTGATAGCATGTGCCATCGTTGTATCTTAATTCTTAACCTAGATGAAATAAGATTCAGAATTAGAGTAAGGTGAAAACTGTGACTCGACATGGTGATGGGCAAGCAGAAAGCTACCGGTTTAGCCTGCCAGTTCTGCTCCAAACATTATTATCCTGCCTCAATTTCCATTTCTTTGGATGTTAAAGTGGAGGTGATGCAATGTCAGTTAATTTTAACTAGTGTTTGGTGTTAAAGCACTCCGTTTTGGGAGTTGTTTTAGTAGTTGTGCAACTACATAAGGCATTTGAGGATCTGTATCTTTTCAAACAGTGTGACTTGCTGGTCTCTTTTTTTTTAAACAGCCTTCAGCTAGTGCTTGTAACAATATCATTTTAAAAGCTTTTAGAAGGTATTGATGTGGAAAGTGTCTCATAATCTTACTCTAGCATCTCTGATGAGGATTTAATACTGTTGGAAAAATGTTCATGAGTAATCCTGTATGTAACAGGTAATTTAGAGGTGGTAGGAGTTGAGGTGAATTGGAAAGAGCGAAAGAGTATTCAGGATTAATGGTTACTGTTGGGTCATTTCTGTTAAGGTAGGAGGACTTGGTAGCTAGAAAGCATGTCTTTGGAAAAATGTTATACTGCTAATTCAGAAATGCAGCAACTTGGAAGTTGAGCTTTTCTGTGAGCGCGTCTTACAGTAGGATAATATGAAACCTGCATAGCAATAGTTACTTGGATTTCTGAAATGCTTTGGTGGGTTTCTGTTTATTTGGGTTTTTTTAACTCTTAAGCTTATCCTTTGAGGCATAAACCCAACCACACTAAATTCAGCTGCACGTAAGCTTTAATATAAGAACCACTTATGGCCTTGCAGAGCAAACTGTGAGGTGCTAGCTTTAAAAAATTTCTTACAGATTTGTTGGTAGGATATTTATGCTCACTCAATTTTGTGTTGAAATTAGCGTGGTATAGTTTTTCAAGTGAAAATGTCAGAGCTTGACGAATTGTAAAAGATGGCATGACATTCAATATTTATATTATCCAATGTGCAGCTTATTCATACACTGCTTTCCTTACTCTATCTGTTTCAGGTTAGGAAAATACCACCTGTGTTGAATCTTGCTTGTGAGTTTGCGTTTTACCTGTGGGTGTAGTGGTCGCTTGCTGGTTGTCACATGTGTGGCAGTGCTGAGCTCTGTAATGCGAGGTGTATTGGAGGGTCCAGTCCAGGATGTTGGTGCTGTTCATCAGAGGAGGCCCATGCATTGAGAGGCATCTGAAGTGGTTGGATGGTGTCTGTTGTCTTTGTACTTCTTGTATTCCTGTTTGTGGACTATGAAATAACATTATTTACATTAATTCCAAGTTAAAATATTAGGTGTTTAATGGTGCTTTTAACAAAGAAGTATTTTAATTGGGCATGGGTTAAGTTTGGTTTGTTTTTAAAACCTGTGAGTTTTTCTTGAAAATATATTTTGTGTGCTGTGGAGAAATGGAACCACAGCATGGTTTGGGTTGGAAGGGACCTTAAAGCCCATTCAGTGCCAGCTCCCCTGCCATGGGCTGGGACATCTCCCACTGGATCAGTGCACTCAGAGCTTCATCCAACCTAGCCTTCAACACCTCCAGGGATGAGGCATCCACAACTTCACTGGGGGACGTGTGCTAGTAAGTAATTTTTTGTTCTGTAGAAAATAAAATGGGCTAGAATGTCTTTTTCAGAATCCAGAGCAGTGTAGGAATAGTATCCCTCTCTGCTGTGTTGTGATATGTACTCATATTTTTTTTTCCTAACGTTTAGAGAAGTCATGAATAGCTGTTCTGCATTTTGTCACTTAATACTGTGTAGCAGCATTCAAGTAAGTCTCTATTCTGGAAGGGGTTTTGCTGTTGATGCTGTATGAAAACATTTGCCTCTCACCTGCTATTTAGCTCTTTTCTGTTTTAAGGTATTTCTTAATGCCCTCGTTTTTCACTTCAGGCTCATGTACGTATCGGTATCAAATCAAGCTGGCGAATGCCGTCCTTCTTAGTAACTTGTGCTTGTGTGGTGCAGGAGTGAAGGGAGACAAATGACTTTGTGACCCAACACGCAGCATCCAGTTGAGTCTGGGTGCTGGAAAAGCAGATGGCATGAACGGAGTAACTGACAGAAAGTGGTTCCTCTGATAAGATGTTCAAATCATCACGTCTGTTCCTGATGGGCTGTCCTGATAGTACCTTGGTGAAATGTCTGCAAAGCCCCTGCGCCCTGATTACCTGGGTGGGGAGCCCTATCTTTAGCAGGAAGTTTCAGCTTCTCCAACACAAGTTTGTTACGTGATCACATTGGGCAGTACGTTTTGCCAGGATCTTCTTTTCAAGTTGTTTTAGAGCTTCTGTGTTGTGTTTATGGGTGACACAGACAAATAAGATAATAGGTACGTCTGGGTAATCTTATCTTTCTTCCTCTGCAGAGTTATTGAGTGCAAATTATTTGCCTCCTGAGGGAGAATTCCAGTTTAGTCATTTTCCGTCCAAAAATGGAGCAAAAAGTTGAGGGGAACTGACTGAGGGCTGAGCACTTTGCACTTAGGAGGCAGCCGGCAGCAGTCACGGTGAACAAGAACTGTAGCAGTGCTCTGGCTGGCTCAGAACGTCAAGAAAAACTGATAGCAGAGAAGAGGACGGGTCTGCCAGAAAATATGTATGCCCATAGAATTCCAGCATTACAAACTTCATTTATGTGGCAGTGGTTCTGCTGGGTATATAGATAACTGGGGTTTATCTACAAGTCCCCTCTTTTTCTATTGCTTTTGTTCTGTCTCCCCCTTTTTAAGATATCCCTTCTCCCCTTACACACAGGACTTTCTTGCTGTGTCAGTGGCCCAAGTTCAAACTAAGTCTGATAATTGTTCTTTTTTTCTTTTTGTTTTGACTGCGATTCTGTTTAACTTTCAGTACTTATACCAGTATGCTAAAAGAGCAATACAGGAAAAAGACCCTACTGTTTAGGAAGGAGTATTCCGATTTCTGCAATATGTTTTTCCTAATGACAGGGAAATGCACACTGTGCACGTCCATGTACAGAGCGTGCGAGATGTTTTTCTCTCCATCCCCTTTCCCAAAGAAGACTCATATTCTCAGTACCTTTTTTGGAATCCGTATTTCTAAAATTTTTCTTTCTTTATGGAGTTGTATAACAACCAGTTTTTAAAGGGTCAAACTTTTGACTGCTTACTCTTTATGTTTAAGAAGTTCGAATAACTTTGCATTCAAAACAGTTGGTCAGTGCTTGTAGAAGAAAAGAATCCCTTTTATGCACCTGCCTTTGAAGTGGGCCAAAGTGTGCAGGTAGGTAGAAGATAGTTGGTAAGGAAACCATTGCAAGTTCAAACACTGAGATCTTATTAACCCCAGCACAGTGAGGTGTTGGGCTGGCAGTTTGTGTTCTGAGAACCTGGAAATAGGTTGTGAAATGAGAATAACGATCTGTCAGGGATGCTGAACACTGTTACCAAACTGGAAGGCTGCCTCTAGGTGATTTGAGAAAAGCAAAGATGTCTTCAATCTCACCAGCTAGATGTTTAAAAGTGCTACTCTGACTGAAATGAAGATGTAGTATTATTTGGAACTTGTTTTGTATGTAGTCTTAATAAATACTAAATTCAGACTTTTCATATAAACTCCTTCAGAATTTTGATAAGGTGCTGGAAAGGGAACAAAAAAAGCAAGCTGTTCTTAAGGAAAACAGTTCTGTGGCAGCAGCAAATTAAATCTCATCACTTTAGGGTTTTCTGTGGAATTCTTCTGGAAAACAAGATACCACTTAAAATGTCTGCAGAGAGGGAAACCATGTCGATCCAACCTGCAGGCAAACTTGTTGAGAACTCATTTTGATTCAAAGAGAGTAAAGAGTCAGAATTACTTAAGAATTTTTAATCACGGCTATGGATGTTGGCAGTTCTGTAATTTTAGCAATTTTAGTGATTGTCAACCATGAAACTGGCCTTGAGAATCTAATCTTCTCAGGATCTTATGCTTCTTATCTTCTGTTTCTGCCTGCTAACATGCCTTGCTTTTTGAGGTCTTATGGGCATCGATGGATAAATAGCTGTAATTGGAATTAATAAATGATTTTAAATTTAATGGCTTTAAATCGGAAGGGAGAAGATTTAGATTAGACATTAGGAAGAAGTTCTTTAAGATGAGTGAGGGTGGTGAGGCAGTGACACAGATTGCCCAGGGAAGTCGTGGGTGCCCCATGCCTGGAGGTGTTCAAGGCCAGGTCAGATGAAGCTTGGAGCAACCTGATCCAGTGGAAGGTATCCCTGCCCATGGCAGGGGGTTGGAACTGGATGATCTCTAAAGTCTCTTCCAACCTAAACCATCCTATGATTATATGAGAGTGATGGTTCTAAGCGGTAAATTTTTCCTCTGTCTTAGAACTGTGTATTTTATGACCATAAGCTTTTTTTTCCTTTTTCTCAGCCATTCAGTCATAGACAGAAAATGGATCAAAGGAGTTTGGTCTGTAACCTTTTCTCCTTACAAACCGAAACATTTGATTTCCAATGTAGAGTAGAAATGAGAAGCAGTAATGAAATTAATTTTCTTATTTGGAGGAAAGCATGGTTTCTCTGCAGTCACTGGTTTTCTGTCCAAAACCAGAGAAGGCACTGTGTGTATGTCTCCTCTGGGCTCACTTCCCAGAAATGAGGAATGTGATACAAGCACCTGGTAAAGATTCATCTTTTCCTTCAGCTTGGTCAGCTTCAAGATGTAAAGTGTTGTAGCTTTATGCTTGGGAACATGGGTAATGATGTAACGGGTACTGAGCCACAATAAATATTACGAAGTGTTCAGGAGCATCAAACAGAGCTGTGGCTTATAATAAGCTTAACAGACTGTTTCCTGCATCCTGTGTCAGCGGTCTGTTCATGAGCTGTCACCTGTTCCTTTGTTGTTTTGGGTTTTTTCCGAATCTTACTGCCTTGGTTTCCTTGATGTTTTCATTTCTTGCTTTTGCATCTTGTCTTGGTAGCCAGGTGTCTATTTGAAAAGAGATAAAGAGGAGTATGAAATTGGTATCTTGCCATCTGCCTGCCCTTTTAAAGATTTCATTGCTTCTGACTAACTTCGATATTGGCTGTACATTCATGATGAATTTGTGTGGTGAATACTAACAGAGACCTAGTTTAAGTTTGTGGATTTGTTTCCTGTGTATAATAATTCAACTGTACTCCTTTTGGTATTGGAAAGGAGGCTTCTACAGTGAGTCACACAGGAATAAAGGGGCACAAGGTCTCCTACTACAAAAGCTACAGAAAGCAATGTATCTTTTGTTTATAGCTTGGAGGATGCTTTGGGTGGTGGTGTTCAAGAGTTGCTAGAAGTGAAGGAAAACTAACCTGAGGTTTGAGTTAGTAGGGCTAACATTCAATACTGGCATCTCGTCTAGGAATAAATAGAAGAAAAAAGCATTTAGTTTGTATATGTGATAATATTTTGACACCTTAGCATGTTTTTGTAACATTTCAAAGCTAGTACTGACTGTCCTTTTCTTTGATTTCCTAATAACACTTGTTAACCAGTTTTGATCAAAAATTGAATGATGAGGAGAGATTTCAAGATACGGTGCTATTTCAAGTGTAATGAAAAATGGTGGAGTGAAAAATGGAGTTGAATCAATTCATCTGTTCCCTTACCTCTCTTGCCTGTGTGCTGGTAAGGATCATGCAGTAGTAACTGAGTCCCTAATCCCTTAATCCGTTTCAAACGACAGCAGTGAGCGGGCTGGCAAGCACGTGTTGCTGAACATGATCTGCAGGGTGGGCTATCTCCTGCCTGGTCAAGCAGGCTGGTGTTGAGGAGGCTGCGCAGGGGTGTGGTGGTAGGGTTGTGGGGCAACAAGCTTGGCTTGTTCTGGGAGCCTCAAATCTGTTCAGGGCAGAAATTTAGATTGAGAGACATTGATCTCACAACCTAAGAGAAGCTCCATGCTCCAAGTAATTTTAAAATATCAGATAAGAGAATGATGTTTTCAGGCTTATAGCCCAGCAACTTAGTCTTGTGAGTGAAACGGAGATGAAATGAAAATGAGGACTGGGCCAGAAGATACCTTTGTTGATGTCTGCTTTGGATTATGCTCTGTTTTTGCCAAGAAGAGTATTTGGTTTCCTAGTGGACTTTTTCCCTTGACTTTGTTTTGGATTCCATCTTGGTGTGTGCTGTACCCTAAGGATCAGGGTAGGAAGTTAACAACTCTGGCAGCTTCAGTGATTGGTGGCGAGAGTGTTGTGCGTTCAAACTTCAGTGGTTATTCTTAAGTAAGAACACTGTGAAACTTTTAATCCCATGTGAGAAATTGCAAGAGTTGCTTTCATGGCTTCCTCTTTCCACATTAACCTGCCTATTGCTTTTAGTCCCTGCCTGGAGCAGGTTTCGACCCGGTGTGAGTTAATGCAATTGTAAATGCTGTTGTGATGAGCTTTGAGTGGGGATGAGGATGGTTTCTTGTACTGTGTGCCCAGATGGTGATTGCATAATGCTAGGTGATCAACCAACCCTATCGATGTAGTTTCATTACTGTAAATATTACAGTATGTCACCAGGGGTCATACAAAATAAACACCTCCCTGGAGGTGTTCAAGGCCAGGTTGAATGAGGCTTTGAGCCTCATGAGTGGAAAGTGTCCCTCCCCATGGCAGGGGGGTTGAAAATCGATGAGCATTTAGGTCCTTTCCAACCCAAGCCATTCTATGAAAATACCAGTTTAAGCTGTCTAAAAATATTCTCAGAAAAAAAATCTATGAAGCTACACAGGCTGAAAAAGAGAAGCAGCTCTGGCAAGATTTGTTGTGAAGTCAGGAGAAGTACTTCAGGCTCCTGGGACTCCTTGTGCAGCCTCTTTAAGCCCCTGTTCCGCCCCAGACATAAACTTTCTTCTCCCTTCTCTCCTTGTGCTTTCATGTATTCTCTAGTATTCTCTACCCAAATCTCCTTTCAAAATCACCAGGAGGTAGACTTTGTGTTAACTCTTCATTGAACTGTTTCTCATCCTGAGTGGTTTTGCCTGGCCGTTCTGGACTCTTGCTGGCCCGTTGCAGCTATAGGTAATGCAGTTGGTTTTTGCTTTTTCCTTCTGGTCTCTCAATGCTCATTTTTAGGCCCTCAAATTTTAGGCCCTCAAATTTTAGGCCCTTGCTTGTTTTCAAGGGGCTGTCACAGCTCTCTGTCACTTGTGCCAGTGACTTCCCCTTCTGGGTGCCTATTGTTACCAGAGAGGAGAAGGAAGCAATGGATGTGTTCCATGTCAGTCCAAGCAAGGGGGACAGTCAAAGGTCAGGTTTAGAATTACTTCTGGGTTTGCATTTTTAAAACCTTTGTGCATTCGTCTCTGTGCTGCTTTGCCATTTTGTGTAGAATATGAAGTGACTGGAGTCATGTGGCCAGCTGTGGAGATAAACTGCCACATGGTCTCCCCACTGGTTTTTCTAGCAATTCTATTTTCTTATTTCATGGTCAATCCCGAAGTGAAGTTTTTGAGTCAGGTGAATAGAGAGATTCCTTTGTCCCCTTTTTAGGTTCAGTGCCTTCACTGGAAGGCTGCTTGAACTAGAACCAGGGGTCCTGCTCAACTGGTCCACTGTGGCTTTTGCTCTGGTTGAACTATTTGCCTTCACTTTTCTGTTCTCAGAGATAATTTGTGACTTAAGATTGAAGCTAAGAAGCATATCGGAAGTTATCTTCCTATCTTCAATTAGGAACTTACATTGTTTTCGTTGTAACATTCCATGTAAAATGCGTATTTTATAGATGGCATACATTTTAAAAAATGTGAATCTTTTCGCTATGACAGTTCTGAAAGCCTTGCAGTTTTTTTTAGACCTTTTACCTCTCAAGTCTGTAATTATATAGTGTCTTTTATTATTACTGTGATTGAACTAAGTATTTTGTGGGTGGGGAGATATTCCTTCCTTTTCTCATGTAGTACAATGAAGAGTGAGTTAGTAGTGCTTCTGAGGGCTGTCAGGGAGTGCCTTTTTGGATAGACCTCAGTTTCTTAAGAAGAAAACCTTCTAAGAGTGAGGTGTTTTATGAATACTTCATAAAAAAATAAACTTGAGATCTGAGATATAGAATCAAAGAATCGTTAAGGTTGGAAAAGACCTCTAAGATCATGAAGTCCGATCATCAGCCCAACTCCCATCACGCCTACTAAACCATGTCCCAAAGCACCATGTCTGCACGTTTTTTGAACACCTCCAGGGATGGTGACTCCACCACTTCCCTGGGCAGCCTCTTTCAACGCTTCACCGCTCTTTCATTAAAGGAATTTTTCCTAATATCCAATCTAAACCTCCTCGGTACAATTTGAGGCTGTTTCATCTTGTCCTATCACTTGTTATTTGGGAGACATCTTAATGTCAAAATTATCAGAGATCTCCCACTGAAGGATGGAGGTGTCTTATCGCTAAAGAAAATTCATCTCTTTTTTTGTTTATTTTTTTAAAAGACTTTCTAAGTCTAGAATTGCGTTCTTTCTTTCGCGTGAGATCTCAAAAATGAAAAGGCAAGAAGTAGTACCGCTGTACCTTCTCACGGTAGCCACAAGGTTTTTTTGTTTTGTTCCATCTAATACAAGAGTGCTTTATCAAATATGTATTTTTGAAAGAGAGGTGGCCAGAGTATTCTCTTGATACCTGTCTGGTCTAAATGATAGGAGTCCAGATGTGCATTTGATTATTGTGTAAAGGTTTATTATTAAAAGGCAAAGCTTTATTACTGAAAAAGCAGTGGGGAACTGCTGTGTCCCCACTGTTTGGATGTTTTCATATATCTAGAGGAGTATAAGCTGTTACCTCATTTAATTTTAATGTTTTGCAGTGTTTGAACTTATCTCTACTACTCATCTTACAAAGCTGACTTGGAGAGCATAATCATCATCATCACTGAAATACAGCTTTGCAAAGTTTGGTTGTGTGCATCTCTGTGAAAACATCTCAGTGCATTTGGTGGGAAAGAGAGGAAGTTTTGCTGGTTTTTAGTTCATCAGCAATACTTAATACCCAGTGACTTGTACTAGAGCATAATGTAAAGCAAAAGGTACACATAAATGTGTGGTGTTTATCAGTTAATATTTAATTTAGACCTTCCAGTTGTTTAGGTTGGTTCCATCATCCTCTAGTGATTAACTTCTAGAGATTTAAACAGAAAATAAAACAATCTGCTGCAGTAGTCGTGATATGGTTCTTGCTACAACCTGCAAAAAGCCTCACTCTGGTGGATTTTATAGTTCTGTGCTATTGCTGATCTGAAATCACTGTGGAAACTTATTCTGGTAATTGAGCCCCAGAAGAGCCTAATTGCAGTTAAAACTGTGAGGAGAAGTTACATGACTCTTGAACTACAGAATAGCTAATCATTCAAGATTAGTGAATTTTGTCATGTTTTCTTTGTGCTTTCCGTATCTGCAAAAAGAATTATGTGTTAGCATGACTGTAGGAAACATCTGTCTTCTGCCATAGTATTTACTGCTGATAAAAATTACTATATTTAAAATCAAGTCTATTGGAATTGCAGGTATTGTCAGCTTTGGGCAATGACCAAGTGATTTGCAGTAGTTTCTGGTACAGAAGCTTCTGTCTGGCAGCCAGTGACCCACTAACGACTTGTGGAGTCTTTTCAGAGACAAGTCAAACTTCGGAGTTGCTTATGGGTGTACTGAAGATACCACAAAGCTTCTAGAAAGGCAACAGGGTCCTGGTGTGGCGCAGAGTGAGCTGTCAGTGATGAGCGTGTAGCTTTCTGTATCCTGGAAGTGCAGTCAACTAAGTGCTAAGAAAGCTGTCTGACTGGGATAGAAAGGCTTTGGTTTTTTATTAGTCAGCTGGGCTGACTGGGGAAAGTGATTTTAGTCACATTTATGGATGAAGAGAAACAAGGAATTAAAGGCTGGTAGGACTGTGAATGTGTGGTGCCTCTGCCTTAACCCTGCCTGGTCGAATACTGCTGATCTGCAACTGTACTGATGCCTCGAAATTCAGTGAGTTTTTAGAGGCTGTGTTAGAGGCAGGTGGTGGGGAATGAATAGGTAGCTCGGTTCCTTGGTTTTGTACTTGGGACTGTTGGGAGTGAGCATGAGGAGAAGAGCATGCACGTTGGGCAAGTGTGAAATCGGAGATGAGAATTCCACTCTGGGAATTAAAAACAAGCTTGGTGCAGCAAGTACAGAAAAATTGAAATTGAGCAAAAAAGAAGGATTTTTCTTGTCGTGATGCATCTCTCAACTGATGCTTCAGTTTGTTCAAATGAGACTGCTGCAATAGGAGAGTAGAAAGTTTTGTCCCGTTAATAGGTCACTGGATGTGTCTATCTTGCTTGTTCAAAGTCCCACAAATATTAGGCTAATTTAACCCATTCTAAAATATTCCAGAACAGTTTGTAGAATAGTTTTTCAGTGTGTATGACTACATTGTCAAAATGGGTATTTTCATTCAGAGTGAATTGTAGTTAACTCTTTGGATTTATTATTACTTGGTGAAATATTTAAGTCATGGTGGAAAAACTTTCTTAAATAAAAGGAGCGCTGTAGTTGATATCAAAGTGTTTTAAGGATTATCTTCCTTACAAAGACCCACCAGGTGATGGCTTTAGCTCTTGGTTACAGAGAGTAACTTACTTACATTTTTTCAAGGGACTGAAAAAATGAAGTGGTTTCAACTGCTGAACATTGTGTCGGAACTGATGAATGAACAGAAGAATTCAGTAAGAATTCAGTAGGTTCTAGATTAATCAGTCATAAGGGAAAGACTTAAATATGCTCGTCTTGAGTTCTAAGAGAACGTATGTGAAAGTATACGTTATAGGGTAGTCATGATTTCTGTGGTGTGCTAATAGCCAAATGCAAATAAAAAAAAAAACGAGCTTTTTCTGAGGTGATAATAAGGCTTAAGACAGTGTAAAATTTGAATTTCAGCTTTGTTCATCTCAAAACAGATCCCTGAATTACTCAACTCGTGGGTTGTAAGGTGCATACACGCACAAGATTCTCTTCCTTCCCTGGGAACTGTATTTGATTTGATCCTGGTATAAAATATGACTCCTGAAAATCACGGTCTTCCTTGGGATTGGAAAACCATTCCCTTTCCAGATACACATACTGAAACTTCTTCCTAGCAGTTCAGTCAGGTATTGCTTAGGAAGCCAAGACAGACATGTTTTGAATGTGCTTGCTTTCCCTGTTGCTTAGACTTGAATTCAAGTAAATACACACGCAGATATGGAACAGGCGGTGGTGAGACTGCGGAACAATGTAGTTCAATGAGGAAGTCTGAAAGTTGAGTTTAATTTGCTGGGTTTTCATGCCTGGGTATTATGTCTTTGGTGGCACAATGATGTTTGACACGCAGAGGAGAAGGAACACATTGTACCCTGTCAAACTCGGTCTGATTACAGAAAGATTGATTTTGGTTGGGCCTCCTGGCTTGTCACAAGCCTGAGATGGAAATGGGAATAACAAGGTTTCTTATACAATGTATTAATACTGAAAACAAGTGAGCAGGATGCCCTTACTGAGATGGCTGGGACTGATGTTCTCTGGGGGATTTAGTTTTGCATTTCATATGTTCTGTGAAGAGCTGCTTGTATTTCTAGCTGAGAGTATAAACTCGTATGGCAGGTCTCGGCTGGACTCTCAGGAAACGTGGATGCAGTTTGTGAGATCTTACTAGTCCTGTCTCCGTGAGGAACTTCAGCTAGGATTAAACTAATTTCCTGCAAAACTTGACTTGGCAGTCATTTCTTTTACTAGAATTTTCTGCTTGCACCTTAAAGTTCTTTTCTAAAATATATGTGCAAGGGTGGAGTTTAGGTGATGTCACTTTAATTTGAAAACGCCTGGACCAAAGCCCTTGGAACAGCAGTGAAGGTCACTTTGCTCATCAGGAAGGTTGTAGAACCCTCTGGTCAGTGCTGTGGAGTTTCTGTGCCACCTGGGCAGATAGCAGCTGGTGGAGATTAATGCAGTCAGGACTAAAGCCTTCATTTTACTGATGAGTTTGAAGCATTTGCCTCTGAACGAATTTGAACTTTAGAGGCTGCATTCTGCCAACAGAGCCACTTTTGACTGTCGCGTTCCTACACCTGTATCTTCTGAACAGGTTCTCTTCTAGCATTTGTTTTTCTACCCGTCCCAGTTGCTTCTGTTTCTGCAGTTTATCTCATCGTGTGCTGCTCTTCTGTGTGTCAGGGCCTTCTGTGTTCCAGTCAGACTTCTTATCATGCTGCTACTGGCCCTGGCAGTGAGCAGAGACAAAACAAGACATTTCAGTTCCTGCATTTGGTTATACTTTATCAGGAGTTCGAAAGAGATTTCTGCCAGTCTTGGTTCCAGGAAATGGCTCCCTTGTACTTTGGGGTGTCCTTGTGTCTGAGAGATGCACAGCGACAGAGCAGGGCAGATGCGATCTTCATGACACTGAGCTTTTGTTGGTGTTCAAGGAAACCAAATGGAATGGTTTCCCTATCAGTTAACGGCAACAAGGGGAGGACTTAAATCTGTCTTTCCTGGCATTTCTGTTGTATAGATGCTGGTCGGGTGGAAATAAATCTCACAAAAAATGATATTTTAGAGTGGAATTTGTACTTTGACAGCATAAGATGCAAGTATGACTACGGGATGAAGAAGTGCAACGCTTTTGCCAGCAGCTCTTTTTCAAATCTGTAGAAGCTCACTGTAAAAACCTGCATTTCAGGAGTGATTTAATTTAAAATTGTGTTGAGAATTGCATTTCCTGTATTTCTTTGGGAAGTCCAAATATTTCAATTTAAAGCAGCAAAATAAAGTATCGGTTGCTTTTAGGGTGCATTAATCACGACTTCTGACAGTTTGTAACGGGGACTGTAGCGTTTTTATTACAAATGATATTGGCAGATTGCTCTAACTGGTTTCAGTAGCTGCACAGTTACTGCATGAGGCAGTGAATTATAGGACATTTTGCAGCAAACTTACTGAATTAATCAGTAGGTTCTGTGGCCCATACCGATTGTCGTGTCTGTGGTGACAGAGCTTCACTACTAACTAGTTCTTAGACCAGGAATATCTGAAGGAGCAGCTGTAACCTGCCCCTATATCCCCTTTCCTGACTGTAACGCATCAGGTAGGATTGAAAATGAATGTATACAAACTTAGCTAATTCATTGACTTATACATTTTGTGTTTCCAATGGTATTACCTGTTCTTTTCAAGTGCTGTGTAAAAGCAAAAAGTACTTCAAGTAGGACATCTGAAGCAAACCGGAACTAAAATCTGTCTCGCAAAACTTGCTTTTGGAACGCTAGTGTTTCAAGCAATAGCTTGATATAAACAAAGATTTTTGGAAGGATACAGTTACATAAGAATAAAATACAACACAGCCTGTGTACAGCAAAGAAGTATTTTTCTTATATAATTAGAAAATGTTTTAGAATGATTATTTCTTTCATTATTCACTGGAAGTCACTGGGTGTGAAACTGAATGGTGATTGACCTCACTGAAAATTTTGCTGCAGACTTTCTTGTTGGCGTAGGTTGTATAGAAAGGTGCTTGTATTTAGTATTATTGTGTTTTTCGTGATGCACATGTTTTCAAAATGGCTCTTACTTCAAATTAGTGTATGTTTTTGCTAAAAATGATGAGCCAGTTCTGTGGCACGAGAAATTCTAAGCTAGAAGGCTACAGTGGCCAGGTAAGATTTAACTTGCTTTTTTTTTCTTCTGAAAATTGAGAGGGTGAAATGAAGTTATTTTCCTGAAGCGTGTAAACCAGGAGGATAAGGGACCTCTTTAATGCGTTTTGTCATTGAACACTGAATATCTTGTGACTTTTCAAACTTGCCTACAGGAATGATTTTTTTCTTTCTTTTTTTAAATAATGCTCCTTAGTAATAAATCTGTATTTTCTTATAGATAAAGTACAGAATTTAAATGAAGATAATGAGAAGAACAGTCATTTCACTTATGAGAATGCTGAAGACAATAACAAAACCAATGCTGAAACTTCAGATGCTTCTGGACACAACATTGAAGCCAAGGACTTACCTGATTCTTGGGACTCCCATACCGGAAAAACAGCAGACACACCATCAGAAACATCTCAGATGAAGGGGCCATTAAGAACTCACTTGTATGAATGGGAGGATGAAAGCGAAGACACCAGAACTGGAGAGTATGTATTGGATATTGACAATGAACATCTCTCGGAGATGAAGAGCAAGGATGAGGAGTGTGATAAAGAAGATACTGAAAATCCAAAGGAAGCCATTAGTGAAGAACTTGTGCAAACTATTCCTAGGCCAAGCAACTGTAGGACATATTGTCGATCCAACAAAGCAAAACTGCAGGGGGCAACAAATTTTGACAAGCTAATGGATGGCACTAGTCAGTCTTTATCCAAAGCAAACAACGAGTCAAATAATGATGGTCTGAACCCAGCAAGAAAAGTTCCTTTAAGTAGTGGGACCAGTTTTAGAGGGACAGTTGGACGGACTAGAGACTACACTGTTCTACATCCATCTTGCTTGTCAGTTTGTAATGTTACCATACAGGATACCATGGAGCGGATTGATGAATTTACCACAGCAGCCCCTACTGACCTGGGAGAAGCTGGGCGCTTAAGGAAAAAAGCAGACATTGCTACTACAAAAACTACAACCAGGTTTCGACCAAGCAATACCAAATCCAAAAAGGATGTCAAATTAGAGTTCTTTGGGTTTGATGATCAAGATGAGGGAGGGGGAGGTGAAGGTGCCTCTAGAAGCTCTGGGAGTTCCAATTACAAAATCAAATACTTTGGGTTTGATGACTTGAGTGAAAGCGAGGATGAAGATGAAGAGTGGCAGGTAGCAGAAAGGAAAGCTAACAAAAAACGAAGTAGAACCACGCCATCTTCTTCGCTACAGTCGACCTCTGATGGCAATGAAAACTGTTCCCAGGACAGCCAGCTCAGTACTAATGCAGGTAAGCAGCTCTTTGGGAATATGTGCTTGATGTTTAAATTTAGTTGACCTTTTTATTTTGTTCTTTTTGCTGTATACCTAGGAGTTTGTTGAGCAGTACTACTGATATATAAATGTAAATGTCAAATTTACTTACTTCCGCTGTGGTCCTGTCTGGTGTTTCACAGCTATAATGAAGTATGCTCTGTACCCCTTGATCTCATGCCAGAGGTAGTGTTTTTTTTCCTTTTGAGTGAAAGATTCTTACCTTTTTGGTGCGTTGACCATACAGTACCCAGGTCTGGAAGGCAGACGTCTTCCCACAGAAGCTCCACATCAACCAGAATTACAGGGCGGAGAGCAGAAACTTAAGTAGCTCTCAGGGATGTGAAATATCTTTTACTTTTTGTGCTGTTGAATGCATTTGTGAACAGTTGGGACCTTTCTCAAGTTCTGTCTTGTCCAAGGATGTGTGGCTGGAGGGTGGGACAGGAGATCCATGGTGTGCCAGTCAGATGACTGGCTTTGGCTGTGCCTCTGCATAGCCATGTATTTCTGCTTTTACTTCCAGATTTCAGATATCTCCATCCTCTGCATGGGTACCTGTGTGTACACACACACACATAGAAGTAAAAATGTTGACACAGAATTTGCTGAGCGAGTTCTGATGTTTGAGTTGCTTTGAAAAAGGTCCTGCACGATGACTTTGCCCAAAGTTGAGGTGTCCTGGTGAAGAAGAAAAGGAATAACTTTGGTGAAAGGTTTCTTCTAGCTTTTTTAAGAGTCTAGTGCCAAAAAATGATGCGTTGGAATAAGTGTTTCAAAACCCTGCCTCTGCTTTAGGGAACGTTTTGGTTCTCCACTTTGGAGCATGAAGCATGAGAAGTTTTCATCCATTTGCTGAAGCTGCTGCAATTAAGGCTTTGGCAAAATGTGTTTCATTGTGATGGGAAGAGAGGAGGACTTGAGCCTAGCCTTGCAAATATTGGAGAAGCTGTTTTTTCCTACAAATAGCTTCTGCTAATGTAATACAGAAAAAAGTTTCATAGGAAAAGATGTTCAATTCTCTGTTCTAATTGTAGTGATCTCTAAAACCAGAATTGTCTGCAAACCTTTTAATTGAAGGTGAATGTAACTGCTAGGGTGTTTTGTAAGTCCTAAAAGGGCCAAATTGATGCTTATGTTATATGAGAAGGCTATGTTTTCAAACAAAAAAAACCTTGATTTGTTCTCATAAAATTTAATTACCATGAGACACTTGCATTTCAGTCTCTTTGGAAGATAAGTTGCATTTACAGGGCCTCTTATGAAATACTCCATCTGAGTCCCTTTCTCTGACGAGCCTTTGTTCAGCCATTTACTCCAAGCGAAAATATTGCTTGTACAGTAAGTGCAGCTGAGATGCTGAGCCGTCCAGTAACGCTCCAGCTACTGTCCTCTGGGGTCTGGAAACACCTACAGGCTGTATTCAGCGTTGCATTCACCAGGGAGACTGTTATGTACCAAGTTATCACAGATTATTCCTCTGCAATATTTTCCAAAGAGATTCCCATGGCACCCACAGATGGGAATTTGTTTTGTTAGTCCCTTCATACACTTTCTCACTTGCCAGAGCTAGTTCTCAGTGCCTCTGCTGAGAGATGCTTCCCCTGTTATTTTTGCATCTTCTTTGCTCACTCGACTCCTGTTTTGTGCTGCTGTGGGCAGCTGGGATTTGAACTGTATTTTTTCTTCTGAAAGGCTGACATGAAGTTATTTCCCTAAGCTGCAGTGCATTCCTTTGTTCAATCCTGTAGTACAGATTATAAAAATGGGGAGTCTGTTGTCGTAAAATTTGTAGGACTGATATTTTTCATGCTGTCTTCTCTTGGACCTTTGAAAATTATGCTGGCTCGGAACAGCACATTGAAGTCCTTAAACTTAGTGATGCTGAGTTTGAGAATTTATCAAGGACTTCTGGGTCTAAGTCTGAAACTGCAGTAAAATATGTGACATTGCTGTGAGGTATCAACCTTATATACTAGAAAAAAAGTGACTTCTGTGTCCATGGAAAATGCCAATGTTGAATCCAAGCCTCAGAAAAACCTTTCAGAATGTTTTGCCCAGTAAAACTTCGTCCTGAAGTTACAAAAAGTACGGAGCTGTGCTAACGCTACCAGAGTTCTGTGTGTGCTGTTTGATTTTGTATTAATGAATAAACTCGTGGATAAAATTCAACATTCCTGTTCCAGGTTTACAGGTAAATGCTAGGTTGTCCTTCTGGAACTTCTTGAGACTCATTTTGACATTCTGTGAGTCAAGGATGTTACATGGCATCCTCAGTTTTTCAAGAGATTTGATACTTTCTCTTACAGCCTTACACCATTTTTGCTACAATACTGGTGTCATTGCTTACCTTAATCTGGGCCTGTTTTTATGAAGCGTACTTTAGAACCACAGTATTAAACATCATGCAAAGGTTTTTCTACACTGAACTGGAAGTTCCAACCAGTCTAGTAGCTCACAGTTGAGGGAAAGCAAATTAAACAATACATATTTAAATAATTCTGTAAAGTAAATTTAAGGATGGACAATATTCTAAGTGGAAAAAAATGCAAAGCAGAGAAATTCAATTTTATGTGAACTGTCTTTCACTGAGTGCCTTTTATGTTTACTTGTATGATAGGTTTGCCTCCTGAAATGGTTAAAAAACACCAAAAACCCCATACAAAAGCCAAACAAATGAAATAAAAAAAAACAAACGCAAGTCACGAGATGCTCCGGCTTTTAGATTCCTGGGTGCTGTCACAGATTTTTCATGTTCATTAAAGTACTTTATAACCTTGAGCTTGAGACTTTTGGTGAAGCTTTAAGCTTGCCAATTTTTTTGCCATGGCAATCTAAAATTCTCCCCTATGAGCTGGTGCAGGAGAGTTCAGGGAAGGAAAAGCCCCTGTTACTCACGAGCATCCCAGCTGTAGTCTGCCAGGATGCCAACGGCCAAAAGTCCTGGTGGGACTTCACTAGGTTTGAAACAGTACCTGTATCCTTTGAGTCGCTGGACTAGGAGAGATGACTTCGATGAAGAGTAGCTTTTAATAGCAGGAAAATTACTTAACTGCTTGACTACATTAATCAATGGGGAGTTCTATCCACGGGAAATCTGAACTAATGACGGAGAAGAGTAAGACTTAACAGAAAATAATTTGAAGCTTCAATTTTGAAGAGCAGACCTGTATCTTTGGGATGGTGGTGTACTGCTGGAAATAACTGTGCTGCCAGTTTGTTTGTGTCTTTTTCTAAAGATCCTGTTGTGGTTGTCAGTGGTTTGGGTGGTCACTAAGATTTCTGATACAGTTAACTTCTGAACTTCCAGTCTCGCAATGCTTTATTCCTCACCTCTTCCCATGGGACACCTGGGCCTATGTCAGTGCTTATTTCACTGCGTTTCATTTTGGCCAATGACAATAAAATTATTACAGAAAACGACAGGTGTTACATAAAAAAAAAATTGGATTAAAATCAAACCCTTCAGTATCTGTGTAGATTGGCATAAAAAGGATAGAGCAGTTGCCCTGAAACCTTCCACTAAAGGATGGTATGAATATCTATCCCATTTTATTTGGTTCACTGCTGTCTTCACTGCATATCTCGTAAGTGCAGCAGTGATGAACTGCAGTATTCTTGACTTAAATTTCAGTAGCAGTTACGCTGTTATCGTAGTATTACAGCTTAGCCTTCTGCTTTGTAAATCGGTTCTGATACACAACTTAACCTTTGTGTCATGCATTCGTTTTCCTTCCAGTGATGCAGCTGAGATTCCTATAATTTCTTTGGATAATAAAATACCTTCTATATATCAGCATCTAGCACTCGGGTTGTTTCTAGTGAGCAGACCCGCCCTGGTTTGTTTTTTTCCCCCTTCCTTTGCATCTCCTTAAAAACTGAATCACCTTCCTTGGGTAAATATTTTTAGCTGGGTAAGAGTACGGCAAAGTCCTTGAAGACAGAGTCCTGTTTGGACTAGAAAATCTTCTGCAGAATTGTTCTCAGGCACTGAGATAAAACAGGGTTGGTTTTCCCCAGGAAATTTACTATGATGTTGCCTTCTTCGTGGTCTTTGAACAATTTTCCAGTTTTAGCCAAGACAAGCGAATTACCTAAAAAATAATGCCTTGAAAACGGTTGGATAGAGGAGAAAGGGCCTTACATGCTCTAATATTGAGGAGAATGCCAGTGTGCTCATCTGTTGTGTGAGGGGGAGGGGAAAACCATCCATGCAAGAGAGACACAGGGAAAACAAGCTTCAGCGTCACTGCTTGCTGAATCACTGGTGTCTTTGCCTGGCTTGGTTAATGCTAATGGAAGATTTCTTCCCCATGCCCTGTGTAGCTTAGGTTCAAAAGTGTGGTAAGTCTTGTATGCAGAGTGCTTTTAGGATACCCACATGGCCAAAAAATAAAAGCATTCGAGAATCATAGAATGGTTTGGAGTGGAAGGGAACATGAAGGTCACCTCGTCCAATGCCCTGCAGTGAGCAGGGACGTATTCGACTAGATCAGGTTGCTCAGGTTTCATGCAATGAAATCTAATCATGGAAGTGTTTGATATGCTAGCAACATCAAAAGATGAAGATTATCCTATTGTCAATAGGAGCTGAGATGTTTTTATCAAAAAGTCTCTTTGAATTTAGAATTACTTAATGTAAATGGAATAGTTTGGGATCATGTATGAGTAGAATCCAAAGAAAAACTTCAATAATTTTAAAATTGTGGCTTAGTTCATCTAGAATGTGGTTCATCATTATTAACCGCACTACTGACTCCAAGACTTGGCTCAAGGCACAGATTATTGTGCTGATGTGATGGGAGAAAGCGCAGCTTCCCTTTCTAGAGTGACTTGCACAATTGCAGTTTCTGTAGTCAAGTGAGTTCTTGGCTTTTAATCTACGATGGGAGGGACCAGTTCTGCTGGTCTGACTTTGGGAATTGCATTCAGGGTCTGGCTTCTTGGGAAGTGTTTCAGGATTTCTAAGGGTGTGTGTTGGAGCAATTTGATTTGATTCCTTTCATTGGTAAGTTCCAGCAAAGGACTGTGTCCACTTTTATATGGATTTGGAAGTAGATTTGCTTTATTTAAGTGACTGAGAATTGGTCTGTAATATTTTGCCTGTTAGACTAGTTTTTTCAGACCAGCTTTTAAAGTCACTTATTTTCAAAGGGTTTATTTGTGTGTTCTTAAGGTCTTGTGCTGACATCATACAACTAAACTGCAAACGGGATGCAAGAGGCCCATTCCGGTAGGTGTCTTGCAGTGGGCATTGTGCCTGCCTTGGTGCTGCCAAACCTGTTGCAATTCACTGGAATTTGAGAAACTTTTAACCCTTACTTTAAAAATACTATTATCTCCCGGACTGGGTGAGTTTTGTGTCCTTGTGGGTGCAGTCAGAAACTTGCTGGCCTGATTTGCCTTTGATTGCCTCCTTATCAAGGCGCTTGGCCAGTCCTGTTTACTGAACAGGAGTGCACTTAGGATTAGAGTAACCGATCCAGCCTGCTTGTATTTTCACAGTACAGTGGTCAAATAGCAGCAGCTTCTCTGGAATAGATCTGTTTTCTGAACTGCTTATCAGATGAAACAGTGCTGCTCTGTGCCTATTTCTGTCTGGAAATTTATGGTAAATTCTGATTTCTGCCAAGTAGAAGAACATCAGCTGGGCTCCAAGGGATGATGCTTCAAATGCAACACAAGCTTAAATAAAAGAAAGATAGGAGTAGAATTTAATTACATCAGTGAATCACAGATTTACAGTCCAAAACTGAGTACTAGAACTACTGGTAAGGCAAATACTGAATACACTCAAAGGCCCTTTCCGTGGCTCTTTCCAGCTGACTTTCTGAGCTGATTGCCCTCTTTTTTCGATGCTGTTTGTAGCAGAATAAGTAAATATAAACCTGCCTTCATAAAAAGTGAAGTACGATTAGTTCTTCAGTTTTGTAATTGTAGAGGGAAGTATTCTTATTACTCTCTTGAACTGATGCTTTAGAAGAACCCTATCTACTGTTTAATTCATCTGCTGCTGAGAGTTGTAGCATTAAGCCATGAGTGGGCACATAGAAAAGTAACCTGGGATTCATAGGAGTATCAAATGGGAAATGATGACCTGAAGCTTACACAGTGGGCAAGAGGTGCTACGGTGATTGCGACAGTATGCCTTGTAATGTTATGTATGGTGACAGTCCCTTTTACTGGAACCGGAGCTCCATCCAGGACCGCGTTTGGCTTTAAAGCTGTTTTTTTTTTTGATGAAGATTGTATAATTTCAGAGGCTATACCTGAGAGGTCAGATGTAACGAATGCTCTAGCAGTTCATCAGCTTTCAGTGTGGTTGTTTCACGTCTGCATTTACCTTTTACAGATCTTCTGGAGTTCTCAGAGGATGCATCTGGTGTGCCTGAAGGCAATAAGAAAACCACAAATAAACAAGGTGATAAATCCAAGGAAAACACCAGGAAGATTTTCAGTGGGCCAAAGCGGGTGAGTAACAATACTGAGACCAAAACAAAGTTCTTAATTAGCTCTTCAGTATTGATGTTTCTTCCTATATAGTTAACAGGGCTTTTGTCCCAGATTGTATCTGTGCTTGAGATAATTCAGTGACTTTAAGGTCGTATCTGGAAAAGCAAAACCTTCAAGTGTAAAATTTTTGTATAGATCACTGGGAATTTTGCTTTTTAGACGCAAGTCTGGGGCTGCACAATGGTAACGTGCAGCCTGGGTGCATTCCATTTTAGGTGATTGTCAAAGCAAAGCACCCTTATTTGCTGGGGGGGGACAGGGGCGGTTCCGCCTCATTTTTCTCCTTTCTCCCAATAAATATCTGTCCTATTACAGGATTGAATCTTTCCAAGAGCTTTATAAGTATGGTTGCCTTTATAACGTGTGGTGAAGTGAGATTTGCTTTTTGTTAAAGAAAAGTAACCCCCAGTAACATCCCCATGTACCCAAACTGTGTATTGTTGGTGTGAATTTGCCCTTTCATACGGAGAACAGAGCTTATTAATTTGGTTGGTACTTGATGTGGTTTATCTTGCCTGTTATTATAGGGAACTGGGTATTTTGAGGCTTTTAAAAATGTGCACACAGCAAAAATTGTTTAGCTTCTGGGTGAAGTTTGCAATAGTGGGGTGTGTGTTATCTTCATTAAACAAAGGTTTTATGACTTGATTCTTCAGGATACCCATTTCTAATGCTTAGGGCCTTGACGTGTGCTTTTTGTGTAACGTGTTCCTGGTGTCTGGAAAGAGCTGAGCTGTCTTGCCATCCTTGCGATCCAGAACTGGTGTGAGAAAGGGAGCTGGAGAGGGAAGCGCACTTGGTTTTTACCTTTCCCTTTGAGTTCCCTATGTTTTGCAAGACCCATCAGCGGTCTGTTATAGTAGAAACTCTTGTAATTATTCAGAATGTGTTCAGTAGTTTAGAGGTTGTAAGAATTGATAATGAAATTATTTTCTTTATTTTTCCTAAAGAATTCTGATAAATAAATCACACTAAGAATTTCTCATAAAGACAAGTAATTACTTGTGTTATACGGTAGTTTCACTTCAAATAATTTTTGTAAGGGTTTTTTTTTTTTCTTGAATTTGGTCTTCCAGAACCAGATGATTTATTATCTCCCAGCTGTGTTTATCTGTAATCATTTTCCATTTAAAAAATGTAGATTTGTGTGTGGAGGAAGGAAGGCAAATCTGTTTTATTCCTCAAAACCCGCAAGGGAGTGTTTTCATTTCAGAGGACACGTGGCTACTCAGCAGTGTCCGTTGTAGTGCTCTTTTGAAAAGAGATTTTACTGCAGGTTGCTCTGTGCTATTGGGCAGAACAGGGAGCTCTTGGCTCTGGAGTTGCAAGTTAGGCTTTCTCCAGTGAGGAGCATCTTCTTGGAACTGAAATGGTATTTCTTGAAGATCAGGACTCCTCAGCTTCTGCTGATAAAATAATAATGTCTTAAATATCAGCTTTCTACAGTGAATGTGTTACAAGAGGCAGAAACGCAGAAGTACAGAGAGTGGGAGTTTTACTGAGTCTGTTTTTCAACGGCATAAATCAGCTGTGGGTGTTCTGGTAAATATGGAATTCTTTTAAAAGTACTCTTATGCTTCAAACAATATTCTGTAATAGCATTTATGTGTTTCTTGTTTAATTTTTATACTTCAAATACTTGAGGATCTATACGAAAACTATTTTAATTAATTTTGAATGTCTATATCATGAAATTATGTGAGGAAAAACCTTACAGCAATGTCATACTATATGAGAGAAAATGGTTTCAACTCTAGAAAATTCTCAGTTGGTAATACACTTAATTCAAGTAGGAAAGGTGAGAATTAAACAGGCTTTTTGACCGTGTAGTGATATAATGGACTTAGAAGTAGCTGTAATTGCGCTTCAGATTTTAAACTTTAATGTTCTCTAATCATGCGGCTGTTATGAGTTACTAAAAAAGCTTGTGAAGCTTATTCTGCTGGTAATTAGAAACACTATAATTATCTTCCTAAACTATAGATATGGATTCTTATTCTCAGTTGCATCTTAAGGGAATTTTCATTCTGTGGATGAAAAAAATGAACTTAAAAATATTAACCTGACCAGAGCTACATGATCTTAAAAAAACAAATAACCCCAAACCTGAACATCTTCACCGTCTCGTGACCTTTCTTGTATAAACTAGCAGGTGAGAGTATTGATTATTTCTGCTGGGTGGTGATGTTCGAGGTATGGCACCCTGCATGGTGCTGAGCTGAAAAGCACACAGCTCTGTTACTCAGGAAGCCACGGCTGGGAGCGTTAAACTGCAGTTGGTCCAGAAAGCTGCAGGATTTTATCCAGCTCGTCGTCAGCAGGACTCTTGCCCCTGTTTGTGCTTGTGAACCCTGACCATTGTACTCTGATATTAAAGTCCAGTTCTTGAAGCTTTGAGCGTATGTGAAGTGAAAGATGACAGACATTATTGGCATAGCGAGAAACAGCGTGTCTGAAAACTACTTTTAACATAGGGAGTCTCACTGAAGTCACTGACCATTCACGCACATAATGAGCATAAAAGTTGCAGTCGTGTGTACGTTGTGATAGGTATGTAAAGTCTTAACCAGAATTATGTTTTTAAGTGAATTAAATATCTATCCAGAGCTAGAGCTACAGGGGGAGGAATATTATGTTTCGTAGCAACATAATTATGTGCTTACAGTACATAAATATTGGCATTACTTGACTTGCAAATTATGGGTGTGAAGCATACATGAGTAACATCTGCAGAAGTTTGTTTGCAGCTGTTTACAACTTTAATTCAACCGATTCAGTAGTTTGTGCTTTAGCACGTAGGTTTGGGAACTCAGGGGAGCTGTGGTGTGCCCAGCTGCTCTGCCCTTTGAGCTTAGTTCCCCTTCTACAGATAAAACTAATTCTCAGTTCTAAGGGAAAAACAGCAAAGTGTACAAGAACGCTTTTGTTGTTGTGGTCCAAATCTACTTGGACTGAAGGCTTGAAAATAAGGACCATAAAAATTCTCTTCTGAGATTTCTTGCTCCTGCTAATCTCACCACAGATTTGGGCTAGAGTTGGCAAATGGGGAGAATCAGTGTTAGTAGGAACACTGGAACTGTTCCCGGTGGTTTTGTGCAAAGTACGTATGTTTCCGCGTAGGAGCCTGGGAAACAAAACCAAAGTTGAGAGGTAAGATCAAAAGGTCTATCCTTGAGTTCTGTTTTTTGATTCATTGGTCCTAGAAGTTGATGCCTGTGCCTGGCATTTTGTGCCAGAGCTGTACTGTCATTTCGGCATTTCTGTTGTTCAGTGTGTCATTAAGGACCACCAAATCCTTTGAACTGCAAATTTTCTGGGATGGCCCTCTGCTTTTCAACTCAAAATGTGTGATAGTGACCTGCAGCTTTGTGCTGATCCCAGTTCTGCCTGTGGCTGTTGGAACCCAGTGTAGACAAGGGGAATACTGACTACCTTTGACTATTCCAAGCTTTGAATGTAAATAGAGTTGCAAATCATAATTAAAAGGTATGGGAGCCTTTCAGCTTGAGGAGCCAGGGAGAAGGGGGAGACTATAATCCTCTGTGTTCTTCAGTACTTCTGAGACGCAGGGGAACGTCTTAGCTTTAGAAAACCTGTTTGTTTAGTGACTCTATGAGTTTCCCCACGTGTTTGCGGGGAGTGTGAAGAACGTTACATCGGTGTGCTTTTTTCCCCCCCTTTCTTGTACATGCATTGGGTTGTACAGGAAAAAGTATGGAAAAACCTCTTTGCCACCAACTTGGTTGTTGTTTTTCCTTTGGGCCGCTCATTCAAGTACTGGAGCATGGAATTTCCCATGCAAAGCACTTCCCTTGTTTTAAGCAGTGTTGCTTGTAAGTTATTTTGCGAGTGTGGAATGTGTTTGTTGGGAAAAGCTCAGATCTTCTTGTATTATGCGTTAAAAATAAGAAACAAACAATCTCTCCTCCCAAGCCCAACAAAAGCCAAGCTGCTGCAGGAACTGGTTTTGCCTGAAAAAGGGAAAAAAATTCTGATGGAAGTATTTGGTGAAGCTTCTTTTGCTCCACCTGCTCACTCCTGTTTCCTTGCTCCTTCAGTTTCCCAAGGCTGTGTATAAAATTATATTGAGGAACCTACCTGTGTTTAAAAAATAAGGCGCTAAAAGGAAACGTTTAACATAAATCTCAGTCCAGTTCACTGGAAGATTGTAAACAATTGTATCCACTCAGTGGAGGGAGCTGAGGAAGAGAAATTAAGTCATCTTAACCTGGTTAAGTCAACATTGCAACTGAGAAATGCTCACTAAACACAGCCGGCATTAGCAGGATTACATGCATTACTTTGATCAAGTGACGTTAACAGAGCTAGTCATGACAGTGGTGTTGAATACATGAATGAAATCATTGCTGAATTCAGACATGGCTCAGCCAGCAGACTGCGTCTGAGTTCTGAATCCAAGAAAAAAACTCCATCCAGTCATAACCCTGCAACGACTTATTGCTTTTCATGTGTTAATCAAGTTATCTGCTGTGGTTTGTTCCCACCAAGGTACAGGAATATGTGCAAGATTTCCAGGTGTGCTTTTTGGACAGATCAGTTGGAAGGCCATGTTGAATCACAACAGTTTGAAGAGCTCCAATTTCCAGTTATCAAGTGCTGAACGAGAAAAAAAAAATGTACATTTTTCTTTAGTACGACTTCAATTTGACGTGCAGCTAGGCCATAGTTTAGTATTCAACTACATCTTGTACCGTGGGCAGGTTTTTTCCCCAGGAGTAGATTATTTTCACTGAGTTGCCATATTTCTGTTCTAAATTTTAGGTGCTGTGAGGAACTGTCAACCCTTGAAGATAAAGCTTATGTGTGATCCTGTTCCTAACAGGATTTGGTGTAATACAAGTTTAAGCCTGTGTGATCTTTTACAGGTCGATGTGTGCTTTTTCCGTTGGTGCTTCGTGTGGACTGGAAGGAGCTATAAATACCAGCTTGAAACAAATGCTATGTCTAAGTTTAAGTCCAAGATAGAAAACTTGTACCTGATCTTTGAAAGTGTGTTGAAACTGAAGTAGTACGAAACCATGCAGGGCGCTTGGTCTGGCTGAGTAATCTCCCAGCTAATATGACAGTGATGTGTGCGTGGGAGGGGAGAGAAATGAGGCTGTTGCACTGGGATCTGTACTTTTCCACTTAGCTTGTGTTACGCTTTACAGTAGATGTTTATCAAAGCCATCCTGCAAGTAGCATTTAGTTTTACTTGCCGGCAAATGAATCTGCATTCCCCAAATTAAATGTTTAAAGACTTTTTTTTTTTTTTAGATTTTGGATGTAATGTGTGTGAAGATTTATCTATATAAGTGCACAGTCTCGGGGTGGGGTGGTTAATTATTTTTAAATAGCTTATTTTAAGTAAATAGGCTTGGAGGAGCAGCAGTGGAATTGTAATTCTGAAGTCCTGCTATGTCAGTTGTAACCCTTTCCATACATTTAATGCTAGGATTGGAGTAGATTGGTCAGAACTAATTTTAAAAAGAACTGTTTGTCTTTATCTTGCATAACTTTTAGGAAAAGAGTCCAACAGGATGATCAGTTTTAACAAAGTGTGTTTTCAGTGTATTAAAAAGCTGATGCTACAAACACTGAGCTGCTGTTTGCATCCTACTTCAGGAAGTCAATGCGTTATATTTTTAATAGGAAATACTGCGAGTTGACATTTGCTTTTTTGACTCTGAGGAGTCAAGCTGTGTTTTGGCAATCAAAATATTCCGTGAGATCTTTGTCTGGTATCAGTTCAGTGCTAAGCCTGCAGTCTGTTCCGTCAGCAGTTTGATACCCGCAGTGGTCAGACCTGACAGCCAACACGCTGCTGCCTCTGCAGTGCGTTCACTGGGTGGTGTTTTGAGCAGATGGTCTGCCCCGTCCTGAACTGTGTTTTGTGGATGTTCTGTCCAAAAAATATTGGTTGGAATGATGCACTAGAGATGAGCTGTTCTAAATGCTAACCGTTTACAAATGGCGTGGGTGTTTTAAGCAACTTTTATGTTACTGGAATAAAAATGAATTTTAAAAAAAAAAAAAGATAAAAGGTAAGAATGTCTGTTACTTAAATAGTTGATTTGTTAAATAGCAAAGCTTCATGTTGATACAATTATTTCACTTAACGTTTGCAGAACCAGTTTCTTCAGTAAGCACATTTATTTAATACTGGCTTCCTCGTTCTTACCATTTAGGGAGGTTTTTTTCTTCTATGATTAATGTAAATAGACCAAAACCAATTCTTAATTTTTAAGTTAGTAAACAGGATACTGATCAGGACTGGCAGGTTTTTGGATTAGTCACCAAATTCGAAGAGTGAAGTAGCGCTGTAATTTTACTGAATTGAGTCGGGACATAACACCTTGAAGCCATCCTGGAGTGAGAGCAAATACCAAGAGTTGGTCTGTTAACTTAAAGATAATCCTTTGATGCTGATGAAGATTATTTTCTTCTCACTTTTCATGTTAAACCATGGTGAAGAAGAGTGTGTTCTGGTGGATGCTGAACTGAGATCCTTCCACCTGGTAAAACAGCTTTCTTGTCTGTCCTCCATAGCAACTGTTGGGAAGAACTGTGGTAGCAGTGTTATTTGAAGTGCATTTCTTATCCTCTGCAGTGTCAAGGAAGGTGTTACCAGTTGAGATGTAGCTTTGTTCTGAAAGAGGCAGGGATGCAAAGGGAAATGCGAAGGTAACAGCCTGAGTCTTCACAGAGGCAAGAGGAACAAATGAAAAATAAGCATGGAAATCCTTCTTCCCTTGTGTGTACTTTGAAGAGAATTCCAAGTGGAATGGAAAATGTTTAATGTCACAGTAGAAACTGTGTTTTGTACATCCAGCTCTTATTGGTATTTAACTCCTAGGCAAGAAGCAAAGATGCATTCAAGCACTTTTGAAACCAGATTCTCTTGCACCTTTCCATTTCCCCCTCCCCCATCATTTGCATACCTCCCAGTCATTAACTTGATGTTTTAGTAATTAGGCAGCACAGGATAACTGTGTGGGATAAATGTTACATTGCGCAAGGCCTCAGTCCTGTAGAAAGTTCTGAAACATGAAAAATGCTCAGAGATTTAAATGCACCGGCTTCATTTGCCAGTAGGAGCTTAATTTATATGCAGATGAATATGCAAAATCATCTTCACAGCTCCCATGCGCTGTGTGAGCGTGGCTGGTTCGCTTGGCTCTGCCTGTGACTGCGTGTGCATTAGGTAACAGCGTGATGCAACACAAGCACTTCTTGAGTTGGGACACCTGGTGCCGAGGGCCCAGTGTCTCCGTTTTACGCATTGAGAAGTTTTTACTGTGAGCGAGCTTTGTCCTGCCCTCGTTTAGGGAACGCACAGTCATGGCCTGAGCTGGGTGCTCTCCAGAAGAGCAGTCTTCGAGTTTCCTTTCACCAGAAAGGAATGGGGTCAGCTTGCTCAGAGCCGCTGTGATGTGAACCGCAGTGTCGGAACTGAACACATCTGGGAGATTTGATGTGAGAAATGCCGTACTGATCCCAAGGGAAGCGTGTCTGTGGGGGTGTGCGCAAGCAGGTGCACCCCAGCCAGGAGACCTCTGGGATTTCAGTGGTTGCAGTTTTGTAAGGCTTTCCTGTTAGCAGGTTGACACACTTTGAGTGGATTAGGATTAACGGGGCACGGGATGATGCACGCACGTGTGTGTGTCTGCCTTTCTGTAGCAAGAAAGAGAGGGCAGGAATTTTTTCCAGCACTTTTTAAAAGGATGTGTTTGTGCCAGTAGAATTACTTGCACGCAGATGCTGGTTTTTCTCTTCTTGACTGAAGTGATATGTTTCCAGCATTGTGGCAATACATCTAAACTGTTGCGCCTTGTCCCTTTTAATTAGATTTAACATAGGTTTCAGGCCAAATTGGTAACCGTAACCATATGGCTTCTGCTTCTGAGCTGATACGGTTTGAGCATGCTCAGTGTAAGCAGCACACAGAACACCATTAGCTATTTCTGTTAAAGAAAGAATCTCATGTTTACTAAACTGTCTTGTTTCTTTGAGTTAAATTTTCATGTTTCACTTGGATGTGTGACCCATCGTTATGTTCTGCCCTGCAGGCCTCCATTTGAGCTTCGAGGAAGAAAAAATATTTTGCTGTTCTTCAAAAGTGCAAGAAAAGCTTCAGTGACGTGTTTTTCCTCTGCTTATTGTATTGTCCTCTGCTGATAATCCTCAGCTGAGTGACAACTTGTAGTTTTCTAGCCATGTGCATGCATCATGTTTATTGTGTAGTGCAGTAAACGGTATAGCAGCTCATGATTAAGTGGTCCATGGCACCCAGAAATTATTTATTGGCACTAATCTTCTGCTGTGATCCAGATAATGGAGACTCAGTTTACATTTTGAACATGGACTGAATGACTGTTTGCTTCTGGTTTTGAACTGCTGTTTGAAACCACTGTACTATTACCTTTCCTGCTCAAAGTGAGACACATAGGACAGAGCAGTACTCTTAATGATTCTGTAAATACCGAGTGGTAAATAATCATATGGTTTGATTTATTGGGTATTTTGGAACTTACTGTATTTTTGACAAACATCTGGCACATGGTCTTGGTAAATAATGCATTTACCAAGATAACTTAAAAATTGTTTTAGGTTTTGTTTTGCTCTTGTCTTCTACCTTGGAAAGCTTTCTTGCCTGCAAATAGCTGCTGGTTTTCCTGGTTTGCTAGTATTTTCAGCATGACTCCCATCCCTGGCTCTTACTTTCTGCTATTCTTTTATCTATGAATGGCAGGCAATGCTGCATCAGTATGTGCAGAGTGCCAGCGCTTGAAAATGTGTTGAGGCTTTCAGGGATGGGAGGTTAAGCATGACCCATAGTTTATGCCATTTGGAGATGATCGTATAAAACTGACAGCTTTGTGCATTTTGTAAAATCCCTGGCGTCGGTTCTGGTTCTGCCCCATGCTTCTTCCCCAGGCCCAAGTGCCGAGTGCCACAGTGCAGTACTCTTTAAAGGCTCAGTGGTGTATTTGCACCCCTTCAGACATCTGTCTGTGTGTAAACAACTGTCAGTTCTGTATGTATGGAAAAAGGAGGCTCCTCTGCTCTTCAGCAGAACCTCTTACAGCTGATTAATGTTGCAGAACTTACTTGCCTTAAGAACACGGAATGAACTCAAAGGAGTGATGTACTTCCCCTCACGTCTATTCTAAGTTAATCTTGAGAGGAACAGTTCTGATAGCAAGGTCTGCAGTCTGTGAATAATTGCGAGGTTGTCTTTTCTTTAAGACAAAGTAAGTCAGTTTCTTAAATTACTGCTACTTAAATATCAGCATTGCTTCTTCTGGGAAGCTTTGTTATCACAAGCATTTGACTTGCCTTAAAAAACCCACCGCCACACCAAACAAACCCCTATTGCTTTTGTGATCAAGCCCTTTTGAAAAGTCTTTGTTCACTAGCATTCATTTGATCTTTGATGCTTTTCCTGGCCTCAGTTCTGTCACATAGCAATCTAAAGCAAGTCTACACCCCCGCTTACTGATTGACCAATATTGGCACAGTTTCTTTACAGTTGTTTTGCAAATTCATCTTTGGTTTGTGTTGCAAAGGAAAATGTGAAGGCTGCTTTAAAGAGATGGTTGTAAAGGAGGGGATGTATTTGCCATATCCCTGTCCGTGTGAGTAGTAAAAGAGGGTCCAAAGTCTCTGCATCATGCATTAGAGCTGATGAGAAGGTTTCTTTGGAAAGTAGTGTTGGATTTTTGCAAGCGTGTTTGGTGTTTGAGCTGTGAAAAGTCACCGTGAGCCAGGATAATGGACTGGATGGTGGGGCTGCTGGGAAGCAGTGTCTGCTGTCTAATGAAATATTGCTGGGAAGGCATAGAATTGCAGGTGAAATTACTTTGATCTAAAACTGGAAGATATGACAAGGGATAGTGGCTAAAACTAACCTTTCATAGGTGTTTGAGGTTTTAAATAATTACCTTCTTCAGTTACAGTGTAGGCTCTGTTACAAGAAAACTGTTGGATCAAGATGTCCTCATTTCTCAGAACAGGTCTTACAGAAGATGTGGCTTTCTCCTGTGTCACACTGGCAGTGCCTAAGCAAGCCGTGAAGTGCCTTGTCACAGAGCACTTTGGGATGCCCTGGCTTTTGGTTTAGAAAGGGATTGAAGAAAATCCGGGAAGGAAAGCCCATTTTTGACTGTTAAAGAAAAAGAGTGCCATCTTTAACTCAGGAAGCCTCTGAGCCTTGAGCATTTAGAGGAAATGGTCTTTATCTGTTCGCCCTGTTGAACTTTCCTGTGTATCAGCTATTGCTCGTGCTGAAGGAAACACATTAATGCTGTGCAGACCTTTTGATGATGCTGGGACAGCTTCTTGTGTACTTTGGTTTTATTCCATACCAAAGCAGTGAACCTGATCTGTCATCTCTGCTTCCTTGCTGTGTTTGTGTGTGTGCAGCCGAGGTGCAAGATGGCAGCAACTCCTGTTGTGTGGTCACCAAGGGCCCATCCCAACTGCTGCCTCAAAGAGCAGGAGGAGCTTGAATGCCAGCGTGAGTCTGCTCCTCTTGTGCCCCACAAGGACTGTGTTTGGTTCCTCACAGAGCACAAGGTCTGGAGAAGAAGGGGCAGGCAGAGGTTCTGTGTACCAGGGCAGTGAGTACGGGGTAGTCTTCCCTTGAACCCCATAAAAACGGGAATCCTGCAGCAACTGCAGAGCCTGCCTTGTTCTGCCCCCTCGTTGTTTCTGCGTCGAGCTAGGAGAACATTAGATATCTCAGATGGTGGTGTGTGGGTTGTGTCTCCCTGCTGGCTGCCGGACCCTCCTGCTGCAGGGACCTGAAAGGCTTCTGTGCAGCGCCGAGCTCCCAGATAGGGAATGTAGGAATATTAACACATTATTCTATACCTGCTTAAAGGATACTACTGTTTGAGACTATAACTGAGGTTTGGGACTATTAATAAAGAACGCTCTGTTACCGGGCTTTCTGGCAGCGGTAGTACAGTACCATGCTGTCAGAACTGTGGTATTAAGCTTCTCGACAAGGTGAAGAATTGTGCATCAACTGAAATTACAGAATTTATGCTGTACTTTCATGCTGATTACTTGATGGAGTGCATTATTTTCTTGAATTATCCTGAATACCAGGATGCGGCACCCAGAAACTCATGCCCTCTATTCCCCGTCTTAAATACACAGTGAGATAATGTGTGCAGCAGTCGTATGCAATTCAAGGCAAAAAGTGAATATCTGGCAAATATTCAGTGCTGCTTTTCCACTTGTGAAACCTGATATCTTTCATGACTAACAAAGCATTTTTGTTACCAGATTGTCCTTGTTTGTTCATAGCAAGCCCCAAGTCCCCTTCTAGGTAGGAATTTGCTGCTCAGAACTGTATCAAAGGAGAGTAAGCAAACCTGTTAACCTTTTTGTCAGCAGTTACCATTTTTTGAGTGAGGATCTGTATAACAACGTAAACCTGTTTGTGGACAGAGGCATCCTCTCATACCTGGAAGCAGTGTGAACTTAAAACTGGTTTCCCTGTTTAACTTCTCGAGTGTCGGGACATTGGGCAGGTTAGCTTTTCTGTTACTTGGGAACGTTAAAAGTGGAAATTAGCAAAACCCTTGTTTTGGTATTCCTACCTGTGGCTGCTGAAAGATTGTATATACATCGCCTGAAAGGTATTTTTAAGAGATTCCTTGGAAAGCAGACAAAACTGTTAAACAACAGCCATTGTATACTTGTTGCTGAATGGTGTGTGAGAACTGCTTTAAAAATAGTTTAAAAATCCAGCCGAGTTAAGTTTCCTATGCACCAGAGCTCACTCTAGGAGGGAACAAGGCCTTTCTCACATCTGGAAATTAAAACGATTTAGTGCTTGACGCCTCTTTTGGGCTCTGACAATTCATAACTGAGACTTTTGTTCTGCTAATATTCTTCAAAGTTTTGTTAGTCGAGGTTTTCTCTTGTAATGAATGAAGGATGCAGCACAGTAGAGTTCCAACAGTAGTACAGAACCTGTTGACTTACAAAATCCACTTTGTGGCTTTTGACATGCCAAAACCTTGTTGCACTTCATAGAATGGTGGTCAGTCTGTAGCTGGAACTGCTAGATTTGCTACACATCGTCTCTCTAAGGGCTGTACTTGAGCTGGTATTTGTTTTAAATAGTTGATATGCTGTATTTTGACAGAAAATTCTTTTTAATGCCCAGCTCTTTCTTTTAGTATATTTTTTCCTATCTTTAAAATGCCATACAAGCGTGTGTGAGGAGTTATGGAGGTAGTTCTACAGTTTCCCAGTATACCATACATTGTGTAAAATGTGAAACTTGTAATGCTGTGCTAGTCTGGACTGTTACTGTGCAATGAGATTGGTGCACTGAGATGCTAGAAACAGAATTCTCTCTTTGCTTCCTCTAAGAATAATATTGTAGTTCCCATAAAAATCAAGGGCAGTAAATTTTAATGTGTTTTGCTTTGCCTTGACACATTTTTGAGCAGGAATTAAAAAAAGAATTTTTAATTTATTAATATACATTTCATTTCAGTGTCTTCTATTCCTCCAAGCATCAAAGTCTGTATCAGTTCTACATTTTTATTCTAAGTTAGTCGTATTTTCTATTGATATGGTGTTTGCCAGCATGTTTTTCCCCACAGCTGTCTGGTTTTGTCTCTAGGAAGGCTGCAGACCTTTTGTCGTGGAATAATTATTAAAAGTGGAAAAACTGAAAAATTCTTGCAGTGTGTACGGGTGGTGTCTTTTGAATTGGGTCTGTGTGTTTTTAAAACAGTCAGATGCTTCCAAATCTGCCACGATTTCTGATATATTTGATACTGAGAACTTGTGTTGCTGTTAATATGGAAGGGGAAAGAATGAAGCTCATTTTATTTGTTTGGTCACATTGTTGCTACCGTAATTTTTGAAGGATTTAGTGACTGACGGTAGATTGGCTTAAAAAATAATTTGTTTTTGTCTTTTAGTCTCCCACAAAAGCTGTATATAATGCTAGACATTGGAACCAGCCAGAATCAGAGGCTCTGCCAGCACCACCGGCTTTGAAAACTCCCAGTGTTCCAGTAAGTAGACTGTTTTTCCTCAAGTTTAGTAAATCTCTTTTTAAGAGTCACTGATAGATTTGAAATAGAAGTTCTTGATACCTGGTAATGTCACAGTAATTTGGAATGAAGTCCACTTTGTGATGTGAACCATTCTGTATTTGATAGGAAAGAAATTCAGTAGAAATACTCTAGAATGGGATCTTCCATGTCATTTCAATACATGGATACAAAAACCCACTACAGTGAAGTTCTTCAGAGAGAACCTCAAGGATTAACTTGCTAACCCACAGAAATCAGCAAGTTGTAGGTCAAAAAGGAAAACTTAAGAGATATTTAATCTGTTTTTCCTTTCTAATGGATTACAGTATTGTGAATTACCGACTTGTGTCTTTAAATGCTGTGAAAGAAACTGGTTTGTACACAGCCAGAAATGCGAATATAAGCGTATCAGATATAAGCATGTCTGCAAAAAGTAGACAAGAGGTGAAGACAGTTCATAAAGCAGCTTGTTTCTTCAAAGATCGGTGATTGTTCTGAGTGCATTTTGACTCTTTTGAGACCCTGAAAATCCAGGGTCTTGGGCTTAGGTATGTGTAGAAGCCGTTACTGATTCTGCTAAGAGGGCATTGTACATTGTCAGTAAAATGCATTTGATTTGGTGCCTTGCTCGCAGCACTTGCCTGAGAACAGAGAGTCAGAAAGTAGATACATTTGCAGTGAGAATTCTTCAGGTTTGTTTTTGTCACCGGTTTGGGGTTTTTGGGTTTTGTGACATTTTTTTAATTCCCCCTGCATGGGAGGAGGCTCTAGTAGTAGCTCATCTTTGATTTATTGTTGGTTTTGGTTGCATCCTCACAGTATTTCCAATGGCCTTTCGTCAGTGTTAACTGCATGGCCTGGAAAATGCAGATGACTGATTTTAAAATAACATTACCCTTAGTAGTAGGTAATGCTCTGCTGCTTTGAGTAGAGAGCAGACTTTCGGTCCTGAGGTTCTCCTAAACCCCTTTCTCAATATACATTATGTGTATTTGACCGGAAGCTTTTGTTGCTTACTGAACCTTTGCATTGACATTAGCCTTTGTGAAATAGCCCAATAGCTGACTTAAAGGCAGATCTTTGAATATATCCTCATCAGGCTTGGAAAACGTCTGTGCCATTCATATTCAGACAGGTCATTTTGTCTTCTGTCAAGCTTCCACTTTGTAACTGGCACCATCAAAATAGTAGTTCAGGAACATGGCAAAGGTTTGGCTGAACAAGCCTGTTAGGGGAATTTGCTTGTGGGGAATTCGTTTGTGCCTGCGCTTCCTGCCATGATATATATCTGAAGTTACTGCAGTCACGTTTCTTTAACTTTGATATTCGGGTGTATGATTAAGACACCGTAAATGAGCTTTGATCCAGATGGCCACCGGTAATCCCTGATGATACTGCCTGTTCAGTGTTGGTAGGAATTTGTTACCTGAAGATGTAGATAAATTTGTCCTAGACTGATAGTGACAAACTCATAGCATGCAAACTGCTGATGCCAAGTTCTCTTCCTTATGGCCTCTCCAAGCTCCCTTGGAATTTGCTTCAGAGGGGAAGCCCTTAACCAAGGCTGGGATGACATACCTCAGAGGATCTCCTGTGTTCACAGACTGATAAGATCAGTCCTCCAGTATGTGTTCTAAACCAGCTTTTTAGGGTGGCTTATTTGCATTTTGCCACGGAAGCCTAAGTGAGCGAACACTGAAGTGCCACACAGTGATAGGGGCAGCATGTAAAGAATGCTCCCTTCACGCAGCAAGCTGTTGTGGCTTATATTTTGATTTTGACTGTCAATGCACAAGAAAGCGCTCTCTAAAATACCCCTTGCACTGAGTAACAGTCCATGCTTGCATAATAATTCTTTTTCTTTCAGTCGCACTTCAAAAATAATCTGACTTTTCTGTGCAAAGAAGTAATAGTACTTAGAGGATGAGTAAATGACGCTGGCGTTGGCACTCGCACGTTTACAGTCTGGCATTCAGAGGTCTTTTTCCTGTGTGCCTTGTTTTCTGTAGTTTGTCTTCATACCTGAGTTTGTGCCAAAGCAGATAAGCTGACACTTAAAGCTTGTAGTAACCTCAAACTGATAAGAGGAGTAGGTTGAGGAGGAACCTGTAATACTTGCCTGAGAGGGCTGGAAGCTTGCCAGTAGTTATTCTAGACCTAACATCAAGTTCTCTACTACCTGTTCTAAGTTCAGAATAGCCTTTGCTGTATTTCATGCTATAATACGTTGTTCTTAAAATATTAACAACACAAATATGAATAAGGCTGGAGCATGGAGAACACCATGACTTTACCAGAGCATACTCTACCTGTCTAAAGCATGCGCCGTGCCTGCTGTTTCACCCTGTGGCAATTCTTTATGGTGCTACAGAATCCATGTTGGTAGTGTCCTGCCTACAAGTGAAATACAGTTAGGAGCATCAGGTTGGTGAGGTCCTTTTTCTGATAGCAGCGCCCTGAGCGCAGCAGTGTGGCAGCCTCCAGCTAGAGAGGAGAACAGCAGGCCCAGAGTTCTTTGGTTCTGGTTGTGTTGAGGCAGTGATTGCTCAGTGCTCTGCTCCTACCCAGTGATGGTTCACTGCAGCAGCCAGCTTAATCCCAGTGCTCCAGTGTAAGGGAGTAAGGTATCTGTAAATACCCACAAGTAATTGTTTTTAGACGCTGAACTTGGTTGTTTTGCTTACCCGAAAGCTTAAGGAGCCAGTGTAAAAGACTTTTTGTTCTTTTTTTTTTTTTTTCTTTAGTTTCAGAACTCTAGGTTTCCTGAATACTTAAAACTGGGGTTTTTATTTTGAAATGCATGTAATTCCTGACATCTGAATTTTTTTTAAGAGTAGGTACATTATCACACAGCTTTAGGGATGCCTTGATAGTGTAAGGCAAGGACTAAATAGTCCTAAAATGTGAGTTTGACAATTGCACACCTGTACTGTTTCCTGATGTTTTTAGTGTATGTTTACATGCTCAAACATCTGCCCATTTTAGCACTTTCTTATTAATAGGTAAGGCTATCTTCAAAGGAGGCAATTCATAAAGATGATGGAGTTTTTAAGGCTCCTGCACCACCTCCCAAAGTGATAAAAACTGTGACAATACCTACTCAGCCCTATCAAGAGATAGTAACTGCATTGAAATGTAGGAAAGAAGACAAAGAAGTAAGTATTCTTAACAAATTTTTAAGATAAAGAATTATTGGTAAACCTCAGTACTGAAGGAACAGTGTCAAAATGAGATTTGGCTTTCTTATTAAAGATAACATTTTTATCTAAATAGTTGAATGGCCTTCAATAACTTTTTAATGTTTCCTTGCACTCAAAACCAAAGGGATTTTAAACTGTATTTGTTAAGGTTATAACCAATCCCAAGAGCAACTTACCTAGGTCAAAACATTTGTCTCTTCCAGTTATACACTGTTGTTCAGCATGTAAAGCACTTCAATGATGTAGTGGAATTTGGTGAGAATCAAGAGTTCACAGATGATATTGAATACTTGCTAAGTGGATTGAAGAGCAATCAGCCCCTAAACACACGTTGCCTTAGGTAAGATACCTTACTATAAAACACTTCTACTTAAAAGAGAGTTTGAATTAAATATTAATCAATGAAGTGACCATATTTTAAAATGTTTGGGGAGGTACTTGGTACTTCTGCTATAAAGAATGAAATTTGAAAGTAATCATTAGGGTGATATATTGTGAATAATCGAAAGCAATATGACCAGGAATGTGAAATAGAACATTGTACAATGGGAGACATCTTCAACACACTTCTTTTCCTTGCTATAAATTAAGTTTGTTTGTTTAGTGGAATCTTATATGCAATATAACAATTCTAACATAAAATCTCTAAGACTGGAAAGTTTGCTGGCTGTAATTTAGAACTAATGTAATGTTGGACTGCTGTTTAATTCCAGCTGCTTGTCCTTTATCTTATGTAGAGAAAGAACATAGCTGGCATCCACTAAAAGTATCGTGGCTCCCATATTGATAGGAAGCTTCACTACGTTGTCTTAAGTTGCACTCTTAATGTTCAAGTTACACATTATTGCAAAGTTAGCAGTGAAAGTGTTAGCCTTGTGTGGAAAAAATTTGGCTTAATATTGGTGTCCATTCCCTAGACATAAGAGTAATTAGAGTGATGGTCTGTAACCACGTGATAATCTTTTTGTCGCTGTTGTTCTTGTAAGTTTTCCTCTCTATTTAGCAAAACTAAAATGGTAGAGAAGGAAAAACTTGAGTCCACAGAGATGGCTGATGAGGATACTCTGCTTGAGATTTGACTGTGGATGAGAAAAAGCTTTGTACACTTTTGACAGCGCTATTTTATAAGTTTAATCTTCCTGTTCCTCAAAAACTAGCAATGAATCTCGTTGCTGGAGAATAAACAGAAGAAATCTGTTATCCAGTTTATAGGTACATTATGATAAGAGTAAATTAATGATGTAGTGACAGTTCAGGCGTGTCTTTCAAATTGAATGCACTTCATTTGCTCATTCCTAAGATCTTAAAGTGACTTTTTTACATTCCATGTTGATATCATGGAGTGCCATTTGTATAAACACCGTAAGTTTTTTTTCTTTCAGTTGACAAATTTAAAGAGAAGTATTTTTTCCAAAGGAAATGAGTGTGTAAGGATAGGGATTAGACCTAAAAGAATCACAAGCTGGTAGGTAAGCTCCAACTGGGGCTGTTGTGATTGGAGACAGAAAGACCAGTTGTTCTTTAAACACCGTAACATGTGAATCTCTTAATGAGATTCTTAAGTAGTCATGGAAGACTTGATTGCAGAATCACTCCACATTACTTTAGAAGCAATATATTTTTAATAGTCTATATGTTGTGCTGTGCTAGACGTGGCAGACAGCTTGCTAATAAAATGAGGGTAAGAAGTCCATTTTTTAAACAGGACTGTGTTGCTGATCACTGATTAGACCAATATATGTGTCAGATTTTTTCCTGTAATCTGTTGTATTCCCATCAACCACAAGTCCAGCAATAAGTGTTAACAATGTTTTGATTTTTTGTAACAGTATTGTCAGGCATAAGCAGGACTAATCAGAAATTAGGTAGGTAACTGTTAGATAGCGATGGAAGCTTGCGTTTATAATTTCTGATGATTCCTTAATCCATAATCAGCTCTCCTGTGCCTCTAAATCAGAGCTTCTTGCTGAACGCATGAACATTTTACTTCTAGTTTAAGTATTTTGTTTCAACTTCTTGAAAGAAGCAGGTTCAGGATACCCTTCCAAATCCTGTTTTTAGCCAACCTTGAAATAAAGCTGACATAATTTGGTGCTGGGAAATGACTATTAGATAGAATGCTCTGTTTACCAACTATAGACGTGCTGTATCCAAATTTTAGCAGAAACCTCCCAAAAGAGTTTGTCAGAGTCTGAGTTATGTGGTCAGTCCTGTTCTGTAGGCTTGTTTTCTGACGCTTCTGTAAATGTTTTCATTTTAGTTGTTCTAATCCAGAATTAATTCTCTCTAGTGTAATAAGCTTGGCGACAAAGTGCGCCATGCCCAGCTTCCGAATGCATCTGAGAGCACATGGGATGGTAGCCATGGTTTTCAAAACACTGGATGATTCCCAACACCATCAGGTATGGAAACGTATATTTTGTTCAAGTTTGATGATGCCTGTCTACCTGTGAATCTTGTGTCCACGTAATTCAAGGTCAAGCTGGCAGTGTAGTGTGCATCTAGGATCGGTGGCTCCTTCTTAGAAACCCAAAGTCAAATGAAAAATAAGAGCTACCTACGTTCCACTGAAATTCCCCTTCCACTGTTTCATGCTTCTGGGTTTGGAAATTCTTCTAAAAAATAAAACCAGACTACTTTGGATTGCTATTTTATCTTAAACTTTCTCAAATGGTTTTCTTGGTGTATTTATACTTTCCTTCAAATAAAATGCATCTGAAAGGAGTCCTTTCTCCTTACATTTAGAGAAGGCTCCAAGTGCTCGTCTCCAGCACTTGCTTGTATGTGAATTATTGCCTTTTCTGTAGCTGTTGTGGGCCATTTTCATGTACTGTGCAGATCTTGAGCAGTACTGTAACTGCAGTTTTAGGATGCCTCGAGTATGCACGGTGTTCTCTGATGAACCTAGAAAAGGTAAATCTAACCACTTCTGGTAACATGACCCAGGAGTTAAAAACAGAAGCGGTTTGGATTTTCTTTCTTATCAACTTTCCAAGTTCAATTCGGCTGCGATAGAAGACACTTCTTGCAGATGATAGTACTTTTCCAGCGGCTGGAAACAGTGTCTCTGGAGGATCCCTTGAGGGATTGTTGCAAAAGCTGAACATAAGAAACATTACTTGAGGTGGGCAGAATCTATGTATGGCCAGTCAGGTTTGTAGCTTTTATTTAATAGCTCTGTAAGGAAGGCACACAATGCAGGAGGAAACTTTGCACCCACAGACACAGGCATTTAAGAGATCATATTTGACATCTTACAGTGGGTGGGGAAAAAGCTGTAGAGCTTTAAGTAACTCATTTAGAATAAGAGCTTGTTCTCCATCTCCATCAGAAATTAGCAATGGCAAAACGTAGGAACAGGGTTCAATGCATCCATTATTTTGTGAGCTGTCAGAGTAGTGCCAAGCGATACTAGAAATACATAAAGTACAGTCGTGCTATTTAGGACAGTTGCCACTGCTGAGTTGCAGGAGATCTGCAGAGGGACAGGCACAGCTCCTTGGAACGTGCACAAGCTCGCTCCGTGTATTTTTGGCTGTCTTTTAACGGTTACCATTATTGCTTCATTTTCAAAAGAACTAGCACATACAGTTCAAAAGGAAATTGCCTGCTATTATTAGTCTGCAGTAACAAAAGCATTGATTGTATTCAGTATTTTCAGTATATTTGATGAAATGCTTTTGTCAGGGGAAAAAAATCAGTAGATAATGTTTTAATGTAGTTACAGTGCATTCCTGATACAAGTTGTACAGTATTATAAAATTATTGGTTTATCAAACTACTGTTAATAAATGCTGAAATATGTGCTATAACTACTGACAGTATGTGCTTCAATAGTGACTTTCTCTCTTTAAGCATGTTATCCTCATATACTGTCTCTTCATTAATTATTTCATTAAAATTTTAACTTGTTCAAAATAAATAGAAATTTCTCCACTAAATGTCAGTAGAAAGGAGCTCAAAAGCAAGTCACACAAAGCTTTGCTTGCATGGCTCAATTTCATTCAAGAAGAGAAAGGACTGGGGGGGGGAAACCCCACAGTTCTTTCCTTAGTATTTTTTATTTCAAAGTATTTTGGCGATTGCAAAGTATTTTGGAACACTGCCACAACGATGTTGCTAATGGAAACAAATATGAGCGTGTGCTGCATTCACTGGGCTGATAAAATGGAACAGACTGGGATAGCAGAGGACTTTCACATTTCCATAGGAACATAAAATAACGGTTGCAATGGTATTTTTTTTAACCAACAAGGAAAACAGAATAACCAGTTATCTTACTGAGGTCTGTCCCAAAATGTTTATATGACAATTACTTTTTCCACCAAATTTTTTCTTGTAGATTTGGTTTTAAGCTGCAATTTCAGTTTTTAAGTGACTTTGTCTCTTCAGTTATGCTCTAAAGGGTTGAAGGTTTTTATTAATTAAAATTAAAACTGTTTTCATTACAGTTGACAGTAGTTAAGCACAGAAATGCAGTTGTGCAGTGTCTTCAGCATATGAATAATTTAAAAAAAAAAAAGTGCATTAAATCTAGTGCTGAACCCTGGAAAATAACCATCTGTTAGCACAAGCTGCAGTATAAATAGAACCAGCAAGGGAAGACAAGGATGAGTGTGGGTGTAAATGATCTGCAGTTTCTGGAGTCTGTGTCCAACTAGGATGTTTTCCTGAATTCTGTAGAAGTATGGAGTGCAACTCCAGACATAGATATGCCGTAAAACCAGTCTAGAGAAAATTCTATTTATTTTATGTTTTCACCCTCTCCACATTTTTTTGGAAATTGAATGTAATTTAAGCGTCTTGAGGAACAGAACAGGAAAAAAGAAGCTGACCCAGTAAAACAGCTTCAGTACTGTAATCCCTGAGGTTGAGGTTCTGGCAGTTTTGTTGGATTCTTAGGTTGTTGGTTGGGGTGCCTTTAGGATATTGAGCAAAAATGAGTTGTGCTCTCATTTTCCCCTCATTCTCTCCGAGCTCTGTGTAGGGTAGTGCACAAGGAAGCTTTCAGAGAACATGGTTAAGTGTTTGTAACACTTAGAGAAGATCAGAGCAAAATGTAGTGTTGTTATATCCTGTGACCTGTTTTATTAGCTGCAACTCTGAAGGAGCAGAATATCTTCCAGGAATCTGGAATTTCTTGCCGTTTAAACATTGCAAGTAAATCCAGAGTAAACAGTTTCTGTAATTAAAATGGTAAAATTGTAGGGTTTACTGGAGATAGTTACTAGAAGTTAGGGGAAGACGCATATTGTCTGTCTCTGTGGGCAAACCATGTAGACTGCTTTCTGCTTTAACATCTGACAGGGCTGGAGTAGCGATGTTCACAGCTAAGATTTATTTTTGTTAAACAGCCCTGTGTCTTGAGGTCACATTCATGAAAGCAGGTGTAGATGTTGAAACTCGCTTCCTTCCTTCAGTATTCCACGTGCATCTTTGTTAGGCAGTCAGATTAAAGTCTTTGTTCACCTGTGGGTTTCCTTGACGCAGACAAGGAGGAGTTTTAACATGGCTTTTGATAGACTCAGCTGCCTAATCCTGTTTTGGAAATGCTGATACTGCTTAGTATGATCAGGTATGATTACTACTTGCTTCTAGAATAAATAGAAGCAGCTAATGATTGCTTTGGTGGCCAGCTGAACTCTAAACAAGATGTTAATCTGCTGTGACACAAACATTCCGCTCTTTTCTGTTGAGCTGTACAACAGTCACATCCCAAAATTAGGTTTTCTGCATTTTTAATTTACTTTACACAGAAAATATGGAATAGGTGTCTGCAGCCTTTTGACTCTTGAGAACTGGACTCAGTAAGAAACACGTGTACCCCACACACCACCAACTCTTTTGTCCTCCAGATATCATCAAAGGTTTCTGGAAGCGTTGTGCCCAGCACAGCTCGATTCTCTGTGACTGTTTCTCCTCTTTCCCATAAGTTGGAGCTCACCTGGGTAGATGGGTCTCTCAGTACCAGCACTGTACTTACCAGTGCTAGGGGGCAGATAGCTTTGCCCTGCTCTTTTCAATGTCATTTGTCCTTTCGTCATGGTTGTCTTCTGCCTTTGCTTTTTCTGGATCCTCATGAAGATGAAATTTAATTGCTCCTTGAAGAAGGATTAGGTGTTCTTTAGCCAGTGAGAGGTTCCCTATGAACCAATTCTGTGTAAGACAGGGATAGGCAAGGTAGTAACGTTTACTTTTTAAGGACTGATGGGGATAGGGCGGGAGGGGGAAGCAGGTCTGTACTCTGGCTGTTTCCAAAAAGCAGAAATACCCTGGAGATTAAATGTGCTTATGCTAGGAAGGCTTGTGTAAGCTATTGACTCACAGACCTGCTGGGCAGAATTGAAATCGATGTCACCAGGCGCTCTTCTTTTTTCCTCCTTTAACATGCAAACGCTGTCCCCATCATCTCTATATTTTCGGGTGCTGTCACCAGCTTATGCCACCGAACCAGAATGTTCACCTACCTTGCCACGTACCCTGTGCTTTTTCACTTTGTTCCCCTGCCATCTGTCTCTTCTATAATACCCTGTGACTGGAGTTACCATTTCTTATTCTGCCTGCAGCGTCAGAGTCCCTTAGAAGTGAAAACTGCTTTCCTACTATGGTTTTGTAAGTGTAAAAAGTAATTTATATCTCTGTTATGTTGGTTAGGAGAATGCTAGAAGGGATCTGTATGCAACACCAAGTGCTTATGCAAGTGCTGGCATAGGTTGGGACTTGTCAGGCCTTTTCTTTTGTCCATCTTCAATTTGTTTATTAAAAATTGTAGAAAATCTGCCTAACATAATTACTAAAAACTTTTTTTCTTTCCTTTCCCAACCCAAGAATTTGTCCCTTTGTACAGCAGCTCTGATGTACATCCTGAGTAGAGATCGTTTGAACATGGATTTAGACAGGGCTAGTCTAGATCTGATGATACGGCTCTTGGAATTGGAGCAAGATGCTTCTTCGACCAAGCTGCTGAATGAGAAAGACATGAATAAAATTAAGGAAAAAATTCGGAGACTCTGTGAAACTGTTCACAACAAACATCTCGATCTGGAAAACATCACGGTGGGTACCATGCTTTTATTTGAAAGACTTGGCAGTAGTGGAATGCTTAATAAAATGGAACCTGTAAGCATCATCCTTAAACACATCTCCCAGCCAAGGAGTCATGACGTTTTGTCTACCCTCTATGTATGTATGGCTGCACTGCAAATATTTTCTTCTTTAAATTTGAAATTTCTCAAAGTGTGGTGGCAGATCTGTTGATCACCATAAGTGGCTGGATTTTTTTTTTTTTCTTTCCTTCCTTTCTTAAACATTTTTGGTTTTTATGAATGTATCTTCAGCTGCCACAGAGTGAACTGGTTTTGTTTAAAAATATATTTGGCCAGACTTGATGCCTAGCATCAAGATAGCTTGAAAAATAAAGGGTAAGTGGCAAGTCTTTTTATGAGTGTATTTAAGGAATTGATGACAGATTGATGAGATAAGTGGTCATAGGTGGCAAAAATGAGTAATGCAGTTGTACTTTTACTGAATTTCAGTATAACAGGTGATAGTATGATCTTAGTTTAATGTATTCATTTAGTGTTTTAAAGACTCTTATTGGGTTTTGCCGTTTTTCATGTAATTCTAACACCTGACTGGAGAAGCTTCTGATCTGTTGTTTTCGAAGTGAGCTTTTTTTAGGGCTTTATCTCTGCAAGCAACATGTCATCTTCTGCCAGTAACCTACAGTTAAGATTGTCCATGTTAGGTTAGCTCAAAAGATCATTTGACTTGTTGAGCTGGAATTGCCTTTTGTAGTTTTTGTGATTCTTTGTTGATTTAGGAAGAGCTTGGCTTGTTTTTTTCCCCCAGAATTCTAACTACGGGACAGCTGAATTTATTTGAAAAGGCAGTAGAAAGGGCTGAATTTTGGGGGAAGAAGATAAAATTGATGACTTAATTCTTAACCTTGGTCATCAGATTTTGGTGACAGAGAAGTGTTTCAGAGAAGTTTTAATCTTCTTTCCTACAAACGTGTGGGGAGGGAGCTTGTGTTGGTTTTGTGGGCTCTGAAATTTGTGAAGGAAGAAATTAATTTGAGATTATTTTCTTCACTTCTTACTCTCTGAATTCCCATGGTAGAATCTGAAGATGCTAATACAGGGTGAGATTTGTTCTCTAGGTGGTGATCAGCTAGGAATTGGTACAATCAGTGTCTTATTTTGGTGCTGTTTTGGCACTGCAGGCAGCTCACGTAGCTCACAGCCTGTCAGTTCCAGGATATCTTTTGCACTATAAAATGTAAGACAGCTCCCTGTATTAAGCTGGAACAGCTGGTACAGGTTCCTCATTGCTAAAGCATCCAGCCACGCAGACCGCTGTCTCCTCTGTGAGCTTTCCTCATATTCATAGTCTGAGCTAGCCTGATTTTTTATGAACTGTAATTCTGTTTTTGTGTTTTCTTGGGCATGAGTTTTAAAGGGAGAGGATATATTAAAAGGGACTTTGTCTTGCAGGGAAGTTGTGCATGAGTTAAGAGTAATAATACCACAATCCATTGTTTTCAGGTGTTCTGTTTTCCTGAGGCATTTCTATTTTTTAAAATCATGTTGAGTTGTTATAAATGTGTTGAATACTGCAGTATCTCACAGATGGAGACTGGTTCCCTCCCAGCTGCACCATCTAGAAGCATAGACTGTGTAGTGCTTAGAGAGTATATGCAAGCCACATGAAATAATTAGGTTCTCTTCCAGTTTATGATGATAGCAGTGGTATGTTCAGGTAATGACAAACTTCATTTGTGGGAGGTAAAGTTGCTTTCGCGTAAATCTTCGTCACAAGATATAAGAAGTCATCTCTGTACTGGATGACAGGCAGAAAAGGCTAACAGCCATGCAAATCTTCTAGGGGTAAAGAGGAGACCTGTGCTGTTCCAAACTCTGAGATATTCACTGTGAAACAAAGATTGCAGCAAAAGTTATGATAACTCCAGTTTGTGCCTATCCAGTTACACCTTGGGTTTTTTGAATCTTGCACAGATCAAACAAATGCAATCAATGCTGCCATTCTCTTCCTACAGACCATGTTGTTTGAGTGGCTGTCTAGAAGTTAGGTGGGACTGATTTTTTTTTGAGTATTCAAAGAGGTATTCAAAGGGTTCTGTTTTCTAGACTGCTATGATCGTTAAAAATGTAAACCCAGAAACTGGAAAGGAGTTCTCTGTGGGTTGAATTTGTTCCAGGTTTTTTTGCTGGCTTAGAAGAAGATAAAACCTGAAGAACTTGGCCTTCACGCTAGCAAATGGCACTTGCCTGTCAGTCTCTCTAGCTGATGCTTGCAGCAGGCTCCTCTCTGCTGCATCATAAGGAAGATCTTCAGAAGTGACCTCTCATTTCAGTTGCTGAAAGAGGTTATTCTGTTTTTCACTCTCAGCTTAAGGCTGAAAGCTTAAGGGAACCATGTGTTGAACCTTGGTGTTAAAACTTCATAGTAATTGACATAAAAATTGGATAGAATGGATTACTTCCCTCAAAAGCAAAAGGGTTACAAGGTTTGATTCATTTTATTAAAAGAAAAATAAATTGAAATTGTGTTCTTATGCCCAGTAGTATAAATATCAAATCATATTCTCCTGGAGTCTTTTGAAGTCTTATTGCCCTTTGGTGAAAAACTAAGCACCATATTTTAAATAATGTGTGGCCTTTGAGCTTTCGAGGTGACGGTATTTAAAAAGTTAACTAAATCTGCAGCCGTTAAGATCTCTAAGGAGAGTTTTGATTCTGTTCCTATCAATCTGGTTTAGGTTATACATGACTTCAGATACCCATGTTACAATATTTTCAAGCTCCATTTATAAATCAAAAGGAATCATATGAAAAAGATGGGAAAGCTTCAGAAAGCTAGGGATCTGTCAAGCTGCTGTTTCAGGTTCTCCCTCATCGTTCCTCAGAATGCTTTCTCTTGTGGTTAGGTTCCAAAGGGAAGTTCTCCATCCATTGCTTGAAATATCCTCATCACCTTTAGTGTTACGTTTTTAACTTAGAGTTTTTACAGGAGTGAGGATTTGGACCTTGTATCTCCCAGGGATGAGATGAGGATGCTCTGTAACCAGGTGTGTGTTAGCTTCCCCCCTGTGGGAAGACTCGAGCAGTAGCTGATGGCAATTAAAAGTCGTTGGCAGTTTCCCTGGTGGTGAAACAGTTGCAGCAGTTGCAGCTCTGTGTTTTTTTTTCTCTGTGATGGGGAATTGAGATGCTCTGACTCTGGGAGACCTGATTTAGATTTGCTGCTGCTTGTGTTCTCTTGCCCCCGTAATGCTTCCATGACTGAGGGACACTTGCGTTGATGCTGGAGAGATGCAGTTGCTGTCCCCTCCTCCGGGACAGTGTGCTGCAAAGCTTGCTTCTCTAAACTGGAGATGGAAACCTTTGGCTGGGAACTGTTCTTTATCACAACTCGTCTCCAGCTTCCTTTTCCTCCTTGGAAATCAATACTTTGAAAACAAGGAAAGCAGCTGCAGACGTTGGGGAGTCTCATACAACTTGTTTTTCCAAGACAGTGGGGTATTTACTCGCACCTGGTGAGTGCTGTTACTCCCAGTAGGTGCTGAGCTCTGAACTGGTACCCTGGAACACACTGCAGCGCTCGGAATAAGCACAGTCCTCTGTGAGGCATTGTAAATAAATGTGTCAGGAAGGGCTGATCGCTTGAGGGGTTAAATTCAGTTAGCTCTAATGAGATATTGTGGCTTTTTCTCTGACCTTTCCTTGTATTTCTGTACCATATGTGAGATTAAGCTGATAGCACTGTAAACTCGCCTGCCTGTTTGCCAGTCATTACAGAAGTGGATACCGGTTACTTTTATGTAGGTGTAAGTTTATATGTATCTTTTATTATTAGCATTTGTCTTTTGTTACAGGCCTTTGGAAAAGCAAGTTATAGTCTTGACTTTATAAATGGTGTTAGTTTTGGTTTGGTGATTAACTAAGGTAATCACCTAAAATGTCTTCAACTTCCATTTGCAGGAAGCGAACACAGCTTTGCTGTTGTTGAATTGTGATATGCATTCCTCTTTTTTAAATAAACAAATCAGCAAAGGTTGTAAGATTTTCTACAGAGTTTAATTGCTATCTCCTGTAAGTTGAAAATTAAAACCACAGAATACCTACTTTAGAATCAAATGTATTCTGCGGGCAGCAGAGCCAAAGTATTTGGGAGACAGAGAAGCAGTGTTCACTGTGGCTCTTCTTGTTTTTTTTTTCCTGCCTGGCCAATCTGTCTCCTTCCTCCACTTGTTTCTTTTGGTAATGAGAGGCACAGATGAAAGGAGGCTGCTGAGGTTTTCTAAGCTATTAATAAAAACAGGAGAAGTTGAAAATGCGAAGTACCTTTTCATCAGTTCCACGTCATGGTTTTAAGATATGCATATTTTTCCATCTGTTCTTGCTCCCTCTGGTGGTTCTTCAGCTTGGAACCGGTGGCTTTGTTTTATGACTTATATGTGACGTGTGTTTGTATGATTTGATGTATTGGCTCTGGCTGCATGTGATGATGTCACTAACTTTGGAACCTCACTCTTTCAGACCGGGCATTTGGCAATGGAGACGTTGCTGTCTCTCACCTCCAAACGGGCTGGGGATTGGTTTAAAGAAGAACTGCGACTTCTGGGTGGTCTCGATCATATTGTAGATAAAGGTATTTCAGAGATGCTGCTTTGATGGTGTGGAACATTAGTGAATCTTGCTAAGATGTTTGCTCTTCTGAACGTTTGTTTTCTGTGCTTAAAAGTAGAAACACGGTGTATTTTCCTCAGCAGTGTTAAAGTACACAACTCGATATCAAGTCACTGGGAAATATTAATGACTTTAATCTGCATGTGGGATTGGAAATAGTTCTACGGTTAAAGAGAATGTGTGTAATGTTGCATATAGCGTGTGAGATTTGGAAACGGCTTCAGCTGAGGCAGAACACAAATTACTGTGTACAGCACGCTTACTCTAGAGTAGAATCTCCTGTACCATCTTCAGGAATTACTTTTCAGGCCTGGTATTTTTTAACTAAATATCTCAGGAAAAGTCAGTCACGGCGGGGTTTTGTTTCCTTATATTTTAAAGCTATGTCTTTGGATCAGTAGCTCACAAATAGGAATTGGGACATTTCTAAAATGAATTCTTCAGCTGTGTACAGCCTAATCTAAAGTAAGCATGGACAAAGGAAGGATTGAGAAGATGAAAGCATTCAGCTTGCACATGGTTTCAGACTTGTAAAGTTTGGGGAGAGTTTGCATGTTGTATCTTTTTTTGCTTCTACACAGCACCACATTGCAGTTAGGAACATGGTCATGTGCTGTACAACATCTTCGTTGTCAGTAGAAAGTAAAACAGTTGGATATGTAATTTGTGGTAACAATCACAAAGTCTGAAAGCCAAAATTGTTAGGATTGGCTGGGTTTTTTTTTAATGTACATGGTGAAATGAAAATGTTTTGAATGCTGATCGTGTCTTGGTGGTTATTTCCTTGTATTAGATTTTTGTAAGTGTGAAACAAGGTTGACAGCAGCTGGAAGCTCGTTAGTTTATACATTTGGCTTTTGAAGACGTCTTACTGATAGTAGAAAACAACTTCTTTTTCTTGTTTAGTTAAAGAATGTGTGGATCACCTCAGCAGTGATGAAAACGAAGAGAAATTGGTTGCTTCATTATGGGGTGCAGAAAGGTGTTTACGGGTCTTAGAAAGTGTGAGTATGAGCTGATGCATTATATTCCTGAAAAACACTTTTTCTCAACCAGAACTTTCTATGTTACACTCTTTCAATATATAGCTGCACAATAACATTACAATATTATTTTTTTAATGGAAGATACTTTCTGATTTTTATCAGTGCTCCTGGAATGTTTCTGTGAATATTTTCTTACCAATCTATACATATGTGCAACGTTGAAAGTTTATTTTTGGTAAGAATAACTGAATGTAATATGATGCTGTTTCCTAAGTTCCTAAAGAAAACTGCATTTTATGGATGTTGTTTTCAAGGCACAAGCTTGACGCTAGTGTGTCTAGTAAAAACGTATCACTATAGAAGTACTGTTTTCTTAAAAGCAATAAATTAATGTGCAATTTAATTGCTACTTTGAAGTGTCATCTGGCTAAGTGCTGAGAAAGGAAAATGCCCTGAAAGTCAGACTATTCCGCTTATCAGTTAAGCGTGTGTATTGAGATGGTAAATAAGTTCTGACGAGACCTTTGAATAGAATTAAAATACATGGTGCTTTTGCAGAGCTTAATGGACAGGAGTTGGAGGATAGGCTTCTCTACAGTGCCTCGTTTTGCTAAGTTTGTAACTATTTGTTACTCTCGTTACTCCTTTTGTGTTGTGGTACTGTAAGCATGCAGAAGTGTGTTGTGATGTTTTAGCAATACATTTTAACTCATCAGAAAATGATGTGCAAGTTCAGGGTACAAGTCAGTGAATCTTAAAGCACACTTTAAACCAAAGTTAGAGGGCAAATAGGTACAGCAGTAATTTGTTTTCTGCGCTAAAATGAAAGGACAGGCTCAAAGATAGTATAAAAGTAAGCCAAAACCTGAGAAAGATGAACAGTTGCTGAAGCACTAAGTCAAGGTTGCCTGCTTAAAAATCAGTGGTGCTTAGCATTTACCTGCCTTCTGATCAGCAAGAGAAAAGTTTTCCCATCCAATTTCTGCTTTTATATTGATAGGTGGAATTGCCAAGCAGCAGAAGAGCCTTGTTTAGCGGTAGAATATTTGAATTTGAACTTAAGACTGGTTTGTGATGTGGTAAGATCCTTAGGAACTTGAGAGAGACAACAAAAATCGACACACTGAATCAGGCAAATTTCAGAGAAGAATTTGTACCGTTTCTGAAAATTGATTCTGAATTTTAATCAAGGAAATCAAGGAAAAACTTTATTTTTATACTTGGATGCATAATAAGCTCTCAGAAGTGGAGCTGATGCCCAGTCCTAAAAATACCATTACATATGTAATAGTATTCTGTTATATTTCTACATATGCTTACATATCCATGCACATGTGTATACTTGGGACACTGTAATCCCGGGATATAGTTTGAGGGTTCTGCTATGGCAGAACATTCTGTACCTGAGAAGATGGTTTTATCTTCAGTGCCACAATTTTGTGTGGCTAATTACAAGTTGAAAACTCCAAGGAAATACTGGACGATGATCAGTGGAAACTTACACTGGATAATAACCAAGAAATGTGGAACTGAATACAATAGAGTGGTAGTAGAACGGAATGCTTTCACAGAGAAAAAGTCCCGTTTCAATATTATTTTTTCCTTCTCTTTTTAGGTAACTGTGCATAATCCAGAAAATCAGAGCTATCTGATAGCATACAAAGACTCACAACTCATAGTCTCCTCAGCTAAGTAAGTTGTAACAAAAAGGTATTTTTGCGGAGCACTGTATTTGCTAAGGGAGGCAAATTGTTATAACACAAGATTCTAGGGGAGAAAAATACAGTTTCCACTCTTGCTTTTCACTGAGTAATGCTAAAGTTAGTTTGATGAGGGTATGAGTACTATGAGTCCGCAGCACTGCCACTCTTGGTTCTGTAAAGCTGTAAACTATGGATTCAGCTCCTTCTGCACCGAGTTAATATGAGGGCAGAAGAGGGCAGTTGGGAAGTGACATTGTCTTCATTATGCCTCAGTGTTTACTGAAATGGCACATACGAGAATTGACAGTGTAACTAAGAACTAAAATAGTGAGATTCTGTTCCTAGCTGTTCTCCCTGGCAACCCCTCTAACCCAGTTATCAATCTGGGTGAGGTCTCAGTTGGCTGGCAAGATTGTGGCCTCCTTCTACTGCTCTCCCTAAGAGAACAAATTAAGCTGAAAATTTTACGGTACAGGCCTCATTGGAAACAATTTCATGGCTCTAGGTTTGATTTTTTTTGAGTGTTTCCTTGAATTAAAAACAAAGAAGCAAACCAGTTTACTGCGTCATTTAGGCCTATGTACATATCTGACATTTTTAGTTTTGATTGCATTTGAAATCAACGTTGTCAGTTTAACACCAAACTAACATTGTGCAGGAGAATCGTGCCTGTGGTCCAGTAGCATAATGAGATTAAGATTTTCCTGCTAGGAAGTAATGTGTCATTTATTTATTTATTACAGAATGGAAATAGCTCTGAGGACAGAACAAGAGAATGTTTAGATAACACTGTCAGAATAATGTTGTGCCTTGATGGTCAAAGGATATGAGAAGCTGGGTTTGTAGTGAGAGGAGAGACCTTTTGTAAGACCTGTGATGAGACTGGAAAGAAAAATTACCTTTTGCTCTTGAAATCTCAAGCTGATTAAGCCATAAAGCTTTCCTGCTTTTTGTTTTCACAATTTCAGTTGAGCTCATCAAAGATTTTACAGGCGATAACTTTATCACTTACTATAGACTGGGCATCAGAAAAATTCTGTATTTGAGGTTATTTCCTGGTGAAATGAGTCTGAGTGGAATGTTCCTCTGCTATGGAGGTAATTCTGTTCTGCATCTTCTCCCCGTAGAGCACTGCAGCATTGTGAGGAGTTAATCCAGCGATATAATCGCGCTGAAGATAGTATCTGTTTACCAGACAAGCCTGTGCCTCACCAGAATGTCACTAACCATGTGGGTAAAGCAGTGGAAGACTGCATGAGGGCCATCATTGGTGTCTTGCTCAACCTGACAAACGATAACGGTAAAAGAATCTAAAAATTTTTGCATATCTTGTGTTAAAGCGTCAAATAAAACATTAATGTAAATCTATCTTATGCTGATTATGGTGTTTTCCATGTACGACGCAATAAAGCAGTTATGTATGGTAGGTGCTTGCTTTACATTAATCAGTAATTTGTCTTTGCAAATTGGATTCAAGATCTTAAGTGTTAAGATGCGCGCTTTGGCCAGGAGAGTCCAGTTTGTCTTTAAGGCCAAGAGGTTTTTATCCATCTGCTTATGATAACAAAAATGAGTGCTTTCAAACCTGAGCCTCTGAACTCTTTCTGTTTGCAGAATGGGGTAGTACAAAAACAGGTGAACAAGATGGTCTGATAGGCACAGCTATGAATTGCGTGCTTCAGGTTCCAAAGTTCCTACCTCAAGAACAGAGATTCGATATTCGGGTGCTGGTAAGCAAGCCATTGTGTTTGTTACATCCACATACAGAGATTTTCCCCCCTCTTGTGCATTTAACTACTCTGGTTCAAATTGAGGAGAGGCCTTTACAGTTTTCATTGGCCGTATATGTGCTTACTGAAGAATTTGAAGGTTTCTGTAATGCATTGGTAGGTTTCAGCTCTAACCATTTTCCCTGTATTTTGTGGGGAGAAGCACGCTGCTAGACGAAGAAAGAGATTTATCTCAATAAATCTCTGAATTCTCTGATTGTCAAATGTCTTTTCAACTTTAGAAATATGATGGGTGGTGGTATTTAAAAGCTTTACCGGCTTTACCTCAGCTTGTGTAAAACGGGTCTGTGTGGCCTGAACAGTGAAACTATGCTTGTGAAGGGTCTTTTGAGAATATAAGCTGAAGGCTGGACAGCTGAATTCCTAACCTGTAACTGAAATCTCATCTTTAAAAACATTGAGAATGTTTTTATGTTCAGAATTGGAAAAACGGAGATCGCTGCGTACAGGTCCTCATATGCAGGGATCTCAGTTTTGCCTCGCATTCCTTTGTACCCTGATCCCTCTATCAAACTGTTTTGTAAGGGTGTGTTCAAACTTATGTATCTTCAGAAAGAAAAGACGTCAAGAAGACATTGATCTGGATAGGCATTTTTTGCTAAATTATCCTTTTGTGATGTGTAATCCTTTTTGCCTCTCCAATTTTTACAGGGATTGGGTCTGTTGATCAATTTAGTAGAATACAGTGCTCGGAACAGGCACTGTCTCGTCAATATGGAAACATCCTGTTCTTTTGACTCCTTCTGTGCTGGAGAAGGAGATGAGAGCCTAAAGATGACTGGACAGATCGATGCTGTTCAGGCTTTAGTGCAGGTAAGCAGTGTGGTTTTTTGTTAGCATTCCTCATTATCAGACTGCCAAGGGGGAACGGAAAATTCTGCAAGGAAGATTTGTCAGAATTTTCTTCTGTTTAGTATTTTGAGTAATACATCGTGGTGGGGAAGAGGGGTGCTGCTCACAGTTCTGACTTTTTCAGTACCGTCTGCTACAGAAACAGCTTGCCTGGTAAAAGACAGTGGTATCTCTGTTACAGACATCCAAAGGCTGCTCTCGTGCTCCATAAAGCTTTCTTGTTCTTCCTATACAGTTTATTTCTTGTTTTCTTGTTCCTAAATGGTTTACTTTGAGCTTTGTTTTTATACCAGCTGTACTAATTGTGAGCTACTCCTGTCTTACTTTGCTTCTATAGGTTTGGTTTTAAGTACTCTCTTTTGGGGAGTTTGCACCTTTAAATTAAAAGAATAAAGAAACTGTCGTGCTTTATGAGAGCAATAAAATATGGATGCAGCGATTATGGATGCGAAGTAGCATTCCTAAATGTATTCACTAAGTTGTTTAGAAAAAAGAAATCCACTAATTTTAGTGATTGAGTTCCACTGTGCAAACTGAAAGTATAGAAAGGAAATGACAGCCTTTTTATTTCAATGGAGATAAGAACTGCTAAAAGCATCCATAAAATTCTATTTAACTATGTGAAATAGCTGTCCAGCAGCAGGCAAAAAAAATAAGCAATAAAAATAATAATATTAAGTATCTTAATTTATACAGCTCAGCAAAGCAATATTTGCAACCGGTGGTTGTGTGGTTTGGGAAGGAATTCACAAGATACAAGTGCACAATATGAAGTTGCCTTGATCATTTTAAATTGTTCTTTCAGCGTTCTGCCCTTTATGTGTCAAGGGAAAAGCTAAGGGTGCAAAGAGGGGAGATAGCTAGCAGCAAAAGCAAGTAAGGGCTGGTAGAGAACAGAAAACAGGAAAATATGGCAACTTCTTGTCTTCAAGCTGTGTCTGAAAGAAAACAATCACACCTGTACAGTGTCCCAGAGGAGCCTGCGTGGTTCGGCATGGGGAGGGTGTTGGGGAGGCTGTTTCTGTGAGCACAGTGTTAGTGCGGGATAAATTCTCTTTTCCTTTGAAGAAGGAAAAGCTGCTGTTAAGGAAAGTGTTGAAGACTAACTGTTTCAGGGGGCAAATTGTGAAGGGGAAATAAGTTTTCAAGTATTGAACGTGTTTAGGTTTTAATTTGTAATAGAAATTCTCCTGGAACATTTCCCCTTAGCTCTTTCTTGAGCGTGAGCGAGCGGCCCAGCTGGCTGAGAGCCAGACGGATGAACTGATTAAAGAAGCTCCTACTGCACAGCACGATAAGAGTGGGGAATGGCAAGAGACGAGTGGAGAGATACAGTGGGTCTCCACGGAAAAGCCGGATAGCACTGAAGAGAAAGATAAGAAGGAAGAAGATGATGAAGAACTTGATTTGAATAAAGGTACGTTGTCTGGTAGTGATGAACTCAGGAAAGGTGAAGGACTCTGACTGCATAAACTGCCCCTGGTCCTCTGTGCCCTATCTGCGTGTGGTCTCCTGAGCTGAGATTCCCTCAGCATGTCCCCTGGTGAGACTGTTATGGATTGTAAGCAGTTTGGAAGCATGAGTAGTGGAAAAAGTTGTCCTACTTCCTGTTTTCTTAATATTGCCTTCTGGCAATTCATTCTTAAAAAAAACACAAAACAAACCTTTTTTAGGGACGTTCTGTGTAAGAAATATTCTGAAAGGGGTGGCTTTTAGATTTTTATCTTGTTCTGCTGAAACAGTCCTGGGAAGTTACCTGCCTTAATTTTGTTTCCCAACGTATTGTGACCCATTCTGGTTTCATGCTGCTAGTTGGGTTTTTTTTCCTCCCTTCCCCATTTGCACATACGCTGCTTCTGTCCCATCTTCTTTGTGTCGTGAGTTGTTCTCGCTCTGTTGGTGGCGTCTCAAGTGCCTGTGTAACAACTTGATGTGCTGCATCTTTGGCAGTTTGTTCCAGGAATTTAAATGTCTCCAGGCAGAGTTAGGCAGTTTCTCCGGAAGGTCAGAGAAATCAGTCCTTCTCATTTAACCTTCTAAACAGTAGGTACAGCAAGTAGACTTTTAAATCTTCTTATAGTAGGTGTGGTATATTACTTTTTCCAGCCTTGCCTTATCTTTCCACCTTATCATTGCTCCATCAGGTGGTGTCTGTAGCTATTTGTGGCTTGCCAACAAATATTGAGTCATTAGCAAAAAGTGCTGTATCTGTTATCCTTTAATACAATAAACTTCTTTTAGTGAAGTCTTTACTGGCTTATAGTGTCATGTGAAACATTTATATTTGTATTGTGGTGATTTAAGCATGCAGTTTCCATATTCAAACGGCAAATAATAATAACAACTATTGTATACTGTAATGAACTGAAAGTGAAGGAACACTATTATTTTTGTTCAAGGATGTGTTGCCAAGTTAGTAAGTACAGAGTTTGCCTGATTCTTGCCTCTGAAGTCTCGGCCCAAAAGTTCATTTTACTTGACAAAAAAGAATTCTGAAAAGAGATAATGAAAGATTGTGTTTGAAGCAGTAAAATATAGCAGCTGCTTTGAGAAAACAATACACTTGGTTGTCTCTCTTGAGAATACAATGCACTTGGTTGTCTCTCTTTCCAGCTCTTCAGCATGCTGGGAAGCACATGGAAGACTGCATTGTGGCCTCATACACAGCATTGCTCCTAGGCTGTCTCTGCCAAGAGAGTCCGGTAAGGGAATGAGTCAATAACTTGCTGTTAATTCCATTATAATTTTTAGTGAAGTAGTAGTTGTCAGTACTGAAATGGGTTTGTTAAGGTAGGGCTCAGTGTGAGTGGTGCATTGACAAGGCTATGCTGATGTGGACAGTTCCATGGAAAGCTGCCAGAGGTATTCCGTGGAAAACAAATTTTCTGAACATGAGTGTGTTTATCAAAACCTGCTGGAATGGAATATTTAACCTCTCCTGCCTCTGTCCCCTTTGCTGTTAGTCTTGGCCCAGAAATGAACTCACTTTGGAAAGGCAAATGAGAACCGGCTCACCTGTTCTGTAATTGTAGCAGCTTGCTTTATTTTCTGGTACTTTCAGGAAGCAAGTTAACATCAGACTTTATTTCTTTTAATCAGTCTGCTTTTGTTTTATCCTCCGTTGAAGTTACATGAAATCGGGTTATGTCCGCAGTAGCGGGAGGTGATTGCCTCAGACTGGAAATGCATCATAGGAAACCAAAGTTAAAACTTAAACACGTGGAACTCTAATGGTTGAGAACTTGATAAACTCTCCTGCCAGATACATGCTGAAATAAAAACGTGGTTCAGAGTGGCTTTCAGGCTTGTATAAACTTACCCTGATGACAGAAGTGGCCTTTAATGTGCTGTCTGCTGTCTGACTCATCAGCTTGGCCCAGTTGCAGTGTTTGAATACTGACAACAAGCCCGAGAATTCTCAGCCCTGCACAAAACCTCTCCCTTCTCATAAAGGCAGGCTCTGCACCTTGGGAGGGGAATGTGTGGGGGTTTCAGTTCTTGATAATCCTGTAGGCCCTGGGCAGGTCTGGTTGTGGTTAATGATCTGTAATGAAAACAAAAACCACCAACACCAAAGCTTTGCAGCTGTTGTTGTTTCCTAGAAACATAAGCACCATAAACACAAGCATTGCTTAAGAGAGACTTCAATCAGAGATGACAGCCTTGTGAATGCTGTGAATATCCTTGGCTTATTGTATCTCCCAAGCAGAGTAGCTTTGTTTGGTGTCAGAAAACTATTTCCCTAATGAAAAGCGGTTGTTTTATTCCTTAGATCAATGTGACTACTGTGAGGGAGTACTTACCTGAAGGAGACTTCTCGATAATGACCGAAATGCTCAAAAAATTTCTCAGTTTTATGAATCTTACTGTAAGTAACACATTTTTAAATGAGCGTTAATATTTTTGTAACAGTGTTCTGTTAATAATCTATACATTTTAGAAGTGCTTACCATTTCTCAGTTTGTGTCTCTTGAAGAGCACAGGGTGATTTTTCTAGTGTTAGCTACTGTAAACCTGTCTGTTATTTTGGCAGTAAGTGGAAGGCAGGTTTCTTTTGGTTCTGAGCAGGCAGGAAAGTATTGTGAATCCTCTGTTTGAACTCAATTGCTTTTACTGATCTCTAATTCTGAATACTGAAATTCTGAAATGCATGGAGCTCTCACATGCTTGGAAGAGGTTTTACAAATGCTTGTTTGTGACTCCTGCTTTCTGTTGCATTTTCCAGTGTGCTGTTGGAACAACAGGCCAGAAATCCATCTCGAGGGTGATTGAATACTTGGAACACTGCTAGATACGGAACTTCCGCTGCGGGCACTCTGCTGCTGGAGCTACCCTTAGACAAAGAAGAAGTCATGAAAGAAGTCCTTGAAGGATATACCGAGAGCATTCATCTGTGTCATTCGTGTTCGGATTTTTAAGGCTACCTGGTCTTTTAACCATGCATTCAGCATTTTCTAAAAGACAGTTACTACACCAATCTGCAACTATCAAAAATGAGGGGAAAAAGGTTCTGAGGAAAATAAATAAAGAAACTATGCTGTTTATGACGCAGTGCAGTATTTAAATATATTTTGGCAGGGTTTACCCTCCCTATCTTTTTTTCTTGCTTTGTTCGTGACAAGTTTCAAGGGGAAGAACTTGCTGCTGATAGTGCAACTGCTGTTTACTGTTGAGCCACTGTTTCGTGCCAGCCAGGTGCAAAGGCAGCTTAGCTACTGAGGTATCAAACAAATGTTATAATAAAGAAGTTCTGGACAGCAGCACCGCTCCTATTTGAGTTTAATTTGCTCTTGCTTTTTTATTACTAGATTATTCCAAAATCATAAAATATAAATTTTTAAATACTTTTGTGATTTTAACTACTGTCTATATTTAAAATTTGTTGGAATCCAAAGAGGCGAGGATTGGATAGTTTATTTTTTATACTGTTTTGATTGAAATTAGGTTGTCGAACTATTTCTCAGTTCCAAAACTGTCATGGCCCATGTACTGTAAACTGATAGACCATAACGCTTTGTAGTTCCAAGAAGCGCGCAAACCTGTGAACGCATAAAGCCATTTGAGGGTACGTGATCCACAACAGAAGCGGTAACTGTAACGAGTTGTGCCCTGTTTAAAAAAAGAAAGGAGAACAAAAATATTCAATCCCAGGGTAGTTTACACTTCTAGGAAGCAATGAAATGCTGTTTTAATTTGTTTCAAGGAAGCACTCAAGATGTATTTTATAATGCTCAGTACAAAGAATTTGGATGTTTTAGGGGGAAGAATTTTAAAGAAGCTAAAACACCAACGGGGATTAATGTTTCCAGCTGACATAATCTTTCTATTTCATTCTTCTGTAGTATGACAAAGTTGAAATGCATACAACGCAAAGCCTTAAATTGCTGATATAGTGAAGATTTTGTTCAGTCTGAGGTCTAGTTCACAGCGAAGCATTGTGTTTGAAGACTTAAGTGGAACAAAGAATCCCTGAAAATACATGACTCTTTTTGACTCTTTTAAACCATTTTTTTTCTTGCACTCATTATTCAGACCAACAGAATTGGTAATTATTTTTATTAAGGTGGTCTGGAATATTTGCAGACTGTTCTGAGATCTGCTTCGTCGACATTTAAAAATACCTGTATGGGTAGTGACATCATGTTATTCCATTGAATTTGTAAAACTTGAAGCCATAAAAATATTAGTTCTGTGTATAATGAGGGGGAAATAACAGGAAATCTAACCTGCTTTTAGATCTTGTGTTATCTCCATGTATAAAGTTAAGAACTCGTGCTTTTGTATCAGTGCCAGCTGTAAATTTTTTACATACAGTGGCTGCCTTCTATGTCTTCCTATTTTTGATAATGCAGATTGTTGGGAATTCTGTGAGGAAGTAACTGATTAGTGGCAAAAATCCTATGTTGGTCATACTCTTTTGCGTTTTCTCTCATCACCTTCTAAAACCTAAGGTATCAGTGTAACTTAGAAACGTTTCTGAGGTTGTGCTCCCCTTTGTTTAACAAAACCCTCAGTTTCGAGAGCGAGGGAGGCTGTATGGCTCTGCATCAGGAGGAAATTATCGAATATTTTCCCATCTAGTTTTCTGGTTTAGAGATTTTTCACTTATAATGGGGTTTCAAATTGATTATGTAGTTTTCTGTGGAGAGATGGAGAGAGAAAATAAAATGTAGATGAGATGATGGGGAAAGCAGGGACACCTTCCTTTCTTTGTTACACTGGTAATCGTTTGGGAATTGATTTACCTCAGTGTTTAACAGTTTCTTTTAAATTGAACTAATTGTCAAGCACTGACAAATGCAGATTTTTTTTTTTTTTGAGGGTGGGGGGAGAAATCACCCTGTGAACTGCAGTGCATTTTTGTGTGTTAGACCCTCAAATAACTCTGCATTGAAGGGTACTTGAGGCCAACTTGCAAATTAAAGTTTTAAAGTAACTTTTTTTCCATTGTAAATATTTGTGTAAATACTCTCAATTGGAAATTAGAACAGTAGAGTACTTTTCTGAATCCAATCCTATTTTTATTTTATACAGTATTTCTCAGCTGTGATCTTTGGAGCAAAAGCCAACGGCAGGAAAAATAGTTTGTACCAGTTTCATGAAGTATGTCTTTGGGTTTTTGTAAATAATTTTAACTCAAATAAAATTGCTACTTTCAATACATATCTTGTCTTTTAACATCTAATAACCACTCCTCTGAGTGACTGCAGAAAGGAGGCAGGGTCAGGCCAATTGTTAAAAGGGACAAAAAACAATACTAGAGGAGCATCCTGAAGGTCGTGCTCTGTTGCCGATGCGTGGGACGACAGCGTTTGGTGCCTGGTCCTGAGGCGGTGGTCGGCAGCGCTAGCTGAGGCCTGGCGTTTGCTGGAGGTGATGTGCACGATCTCTCGACGCGTTTGATTGTTCTGCTCGAGGGGTGTAGTTGGAATAACCACAGTCTGCTAACACGTGAGGGAAACGGGATCTCTGCTTGTTACTGTGGCACTTTTCACATCCTGGGGGTTGTTAAGGGCTGCTTCTGAGAAAAACTAGAAAACTACCTCTGTTTCTCTGTTAATATGAACGCTGATTTAATTTCAGGATGGATTTTTTCCTGTGGATTTTTTCTTAATGGATTCAGCTGGATACAGGTACAATGTGCAATAGTTCATGAGCTGTACAGTGAGTTGTGTGATGTCACCACTTCAACAGGCGTCAGCGTAATGTAACTGTTACTGTGCTGTAAAGGGATGTTTCTGGAGTTGGCAGTACAGAGCGGTGTGGTGTTAGTGTGCAGCACTGCAGGAGGCAAGCACGGCTTTGTGTGAGCACATGGGTTTTAAAAAAATCCTAATGCTGAGTAGAAATATTTCTTCTTGGTTATTTTGTCAGGAGATGTGTGATGGAAGCCCTATGCAATCATAGAATGATTAAGGTTGGAAAAGACCTCTAAGATCATTCAGTCCAACTGTCAGTCCAACTCCACCTTGCCTATTAAGCCATGTCCCGAAGTGCCGTGTCTACATGTTTTTTGACACCTTGGGATGGAGGATCCGCTGCTTCCCTGGGCAGCCTGTGCCAGTGTTTCACCACTCTTGTGGTAAAGAAATTTTCCCAATATCCGGACTAAACCTCCTCTGATGCAACTTGAGGCCTTTTCTTCTTTTCCTCTCACTCTGTATGTGAATGCTTTGAGGTGACATCAGCGTTTTCAGATTCACAGGACAGTTGTGAAGCATCTGTAGAAGACTGGGGAGCCATTGCCTTTCACATGGGTTATTTTGCTTTTGTTTCCAGGTGTGATTTAGTTAACAGCCAAGTGACCTGGCATGACGTGTGTGGTGCAGGTGTCTCTGAAGGTTTAAATGGAGAAGCAGGGGGTGGTGCTAGGGAGGATTTCTCCAGCTGACCCAGTGGAGCTGGCTTTGTGCTGTCGGCAGACTGAGGCTCTGAGCAAATGGGACAGTGATCTCAACGGTATAAAAGCATCGATCTTCCTCTGAGCTGAGCAGCTGGGATGTATGCTGTATCTCACACCAGTTATGTGGGATCACGTTTTTTAACTTACTCTATAACAGAATATGCTAACGGGAGTTCACGCTTTTAACTATGTTTTCAGGCTCATGTACCTCACTGAATTTATAAAGATGGTTTTGGTGTCAGATGCAGTATTCTGTCTTCCCTCGTTTTTCTTCTCTGGACACAGATAATACTTCCTTTGCATGCTCAGCAATCAAAGTGCTGGGAGCACATGGGGCTTTTCCGGTAACTTTTTTTTCATTCCCATACTGTTCTTGTTCAAACAGCAAAGAAAACAAGACTGTAGGTGTGAGTTCAAAAGATAAAGAGGACATAAGTAGCTGCCCTTCTGCATCAAGCCCGCCCTTATGGGATGGCTCTTTTGCTGGTTGTTAGAAGATAACGAGTCTGGAATTTGCCCTGAATGCTGCTAACAGAGCATTTTCCGCACCAGGCCAATGTAATTTTGCGGCTGCTGCTCTTCTGCTGTGTGTAAGAGGCAAATTCACCCCTAGGTGAGGGGCATGACTGGATCCTTTTAGCTGTGTGGAACAGAAACCGTCGCTACATGGGGTTTTTTTTCCCAGCCCTCCAGGACCCCTGTCCAAGAGGCTGTAATTTATTAACACCTTTGCAGCAGCAGTAGGTGCAGATAGTCTTACCGTAAATAAAAGTGAAACCATTGTTAATAATGCAGCTGCTCCATGTCCTTACCCAAGGATCAGTTGATTTCCTAATGCTATGAGGATCTTTGTCCCAGCTGTGGAAATGGCTCAGCCTGCAGGTGCAGGTTATGCCTCGGTTGCCGTTCTGAGTACGATGGTTTGCTCTGGGACACCAGGCGCTCCCTGCTTATGGCAAGGGCGTTTTGAGGGAAAACAGTCCTCATCAGGAGAGCAGAGGCTGCCTGTGGGTTGAGACAGGCACTCACCTGTACCGTTCACCTTCCTGCCTCTTCATCTCATAACCCCTTGCTTTTCCTGCTGGAGATTTAGCTTCCATTTTGTCAGTTTGGAGGAGTAAAGGCCGAAGAATCTCTTGGTGTGTGGAAAGCTGGATTGCTAACTGATAACAAGGGCTGTTCCGCAGGCAGTACCCATCTCCTTTTATCCCTGTGGTATAGACTCAAAATCCTTGTCTGTCTGAGGTGATCCAAAGTTATTTAGAGGAAAGTTTGGTGTTGGATAAACATTAATAGTAGGGCAAACTTTTGCAGGGTGGCATGAGGTGATATAGAAAGGAGGACTCTTTGGAGTAAAGGGAAGAAAAACAGGAATTTTATTTAGATTTGGTGTGGGAGTTCTTAAAGTCTCCTGTATTACAACAAAAGATTTAGTTGTGTCTCTGCATTTCATTTTTTTTTTTAAAGTAGGGAGGAAGACTTAACCTGGAGCGTGGAGTGGATTAAATTATTTTTATTCCACCTGTAAAGCTGACCCTGTGATTGTGTTCTTGAACACAAACAATTCAGTGTTGGGCAGGGGAGCCAGCAATAATCGTTTGTGTGCCTGTTGCTTCTTTTCCCTGAACTGTACCCTCTTAAGAGGATTAAATATATTCTCACCGCTGAAAATGAGGAATAAAGACACTGAAAAGAGGATGTTCTACCATGAGGGAGGCTTGAGTCAAAGGTACACCAAAGAATTTATGTTTAATTGTGGGGGTGAAGATTTACCGCCTGGATAAATATTTCTGTTTAACATCCAAACCAGGGTTCAACAGGTTCTTCACTTGCATTAGTTTCACCTTAAATTCACTGGTGTTTAGTCATTAGAAACTAAAATCTGAGAAAAGTAACAAGAGCTACAATTTGAAGGAAAAAAACAAACCCAAACAAACACTGATACTAGAAATACTTGTACTTTTTTGCAGCCAATAACTGACCAAAGACAATGTATTTAACTGGCCTATTTGACAGGAGAAGTACTTGGGAACATGGCTGGAATGTGCGTCCTGGTGACAGTTACTGCTGTGTGGTTTCTGCGTTACAGTATTTGACTTGGTGGAAAGCAAACCTTGATGAAAAATAGTGGGTAAGTATGTGTTTCTCTGCTGGTTCGTGTGTGAAAATCAAGGTGAAGGGCGTTTCTGTAGAAGTTTGAATGAGAAAGGAAAGAAAGGAGTCAGGTTTGCATCAAAACCCACCATTCAGGAGCTATGCACACACCTTGCTGCCTCTGGAAATGATCCTAAAGTTGTGGAGCCTGGGTTTTTTTTCATGCATGTGTTGTTGGCTCTTATTCCAAACATGTGGTTCTTGACAGAGTTTCTGGAGCACAAAGATTTAAAATGTCCAACCCGTGTTGTTTTCTGATCTGATGTTTAATTTGTAGTCTCTGAATGGAGTTTAAGTGCAAATAAATCAAGGAAAGTGTGCAGTAAGGTGCAGTTGTGTCACAGCTTTACGCTGAGGCATAAATTTGTGTTCAAAATGTTGATATTTGGGTTACTGAGCCTCAAAAAGTAGTTTAGTAATGCATTATGTAAACTGCTGTGTAACATCTGGTGCCATTTTGCTGGCTCAGATTTTGAATTTTTGCCTTCATTCAACAAGGAATTTTAAGGCAAAGCTGGCTTATCCAAATTAAAAATGCCATTGGGTTTGTCTGGGTTAAAGTGCTGTAATGAAATTATATTTTAGCACCAGAAATGGAGCATTTTAAATTAAATAGAAGGGATGTAGTTTGTAGTCTCCTTTACCCCAAATATTTTTAAAACATGGCAATACATTTTTAATAAGGAAAAAGTTAATCTTCCTAATGCAGAAATCCAGTTGTAATTTGCGTGCTGAGTACATTCATGCTTATCATACATCCAATTTTTAGAGCTTCATCTTGCAGAACAACATTTTACACTTGTGATACCTGAGATTACACTGAGATTCTTGAGGAGAGCTTTGCAAGATCAACTTTGTAGCTATTTTATCCCAGTTAATCATGAATTTTCCTCCTTCCTTACTTGATGTAGGTTATAATCATTCTATAAGTATCATTTCAAACATGTGACAAAACCAAGTATCAAATGGGGCTTCAAACATCATTTGTGTGTTCCTGCAGAGTATCAATTAAAATTATTGGGACAAACCAGTACTCCAGAATGATTTGCTAATCTATTATACATCCAGTCTGAGACTGTAATTAAAAAAAATCATTCTGTTGGGAGAACTAAATCAATTTTTGTGTCCCTCATAATAAGGCATAAATATATGGCTATCGCAGTGTTGCCATACAGCGTTAAGGGGTTGCTACAAAGACAAAACATCCTACTGCTGTAATTTCATTTAACACTTGTGATTAGCATGTGGAAGTTTTCAGGAGAACTAGTTTGTGCTGTCGATTGATACATGTAAGGTAGCTTCAACGTTTTTAAATCTCCTGAAAATTACTTGGAATGTGGTTTGGTTTTTGAACTTTGCCAGCTGGAACCACACAAAATGACTCTTGACACATGGTTGTCTACACAATCCTACCCTTCTCTGGGAAGATTTCCACTGGACACAGTTTTCGAGATGCTGAATTGGAAGATTGAAGTTGTTAACCTTCGTTTGTCCTGCACTGTGCTGATCTTGTTTAAAGACAAGCTCAGCCTTTGTACCTTTTTCTGGGAAAAAAAACCAGAATGCAAACCATACGTGCCCAGCTCTTAGCAAGACCAGAAGTCCTTCTGAGCCAGTTTGAGCACAAGATCAGACTCAGAGGAGGTCAGATTGAGGAGGTCCATGTGGCCAAGCCTACGTGCTTGAAATCCACTGAGCAGGGGTGCGATGCACCTGAAGGACTTGGCATGTTGATAGAACTAGAAGTGGCTGTCTCAGGCTCTGGCCCCAAAGCTCAAGTTATTCCCAAAGGAAAAGCAGAAGATGAAGTGGGGGAAGGTGCCTGCGCAGGCTGTTTCTGCTGAACACCAGGTTTTGCCAATCCTAGAACTCTGCTGTGAGTTTCCTGGGCACAAATTCAAAAGCCACACGGTTGCTGAGCCATTGCTAGCCTCACTCCAGTGAGAGGAGTGCGCAGCATCGTTGGAATGTACTTTCCCTCCTCGGCCTAGCAAAAAAAAATCATTGCACTGAGATGTTGGAAATGATTCAACTGAAAGACCCGATGGAGTTCTGTGAACTCCAGATACAAACCCCAGCCTTTTTACCCCCCCTTCTTCTGTTTTATAACCTGAATAACCAGTAATATGGAACAGTGAGAAGAGGTTAAATAGCCCAGAATTCTCCAGCTTGAAAAATAAATAATGGTATACAACTGGGAACAAAAACTGAAATATGATGTGGAAAACATAAACAGGAAATGACTGTTCCTCCCAGATCTCTCCTCTGTTCTTACATGATGGAGCCAGTTCAAATACCAGGTAACAGATTTTAAAATAAGCAAAACCAAGCACATTTGAACACAGCACCGAATTAAACTGTGGGACTTGCTGCCTCACAATACTGGGAACTGTTTGCTCTGAACAGTTTGCTACTAAGCATGAGCCTCTGCGTACCAGGCAGCTGTGATTCACAGCAGTGCCTGAGGGAGTGGCAGCAGGTCTCCTCAGTGTCTCCCAGAACTGATCCCTCCTTTCCAGTTTAGCATCAGTCCCCCCATCCCTTACTGCATGTTTGTTCGTGACTCTCCAGTGTGTGCATGCAGCAAGAGCAGCTTTACAGGGAGCCTAATTCCTCAGTTACCCAGCAGCGCCCCAGACACCACTATGCTGCAGGATTAGCTGGGCTTAAAGAGTCGTGTCCCTGGCCAACAATCCTAGAGCAGCAGACGTGCCCAACTCTGGCTCTCCTGAGAATCAGAGGGTTTCCACCCCCGCAGCTAAAGCACTCTCCTTCCTGCGGAAGGATTTCCTTGATCTGCTTGGATGGCAGTACAGGTCTGTTCCCATTTCTATCACACTTTTGATATGTATTTTCCAGAGCTCGCTGTATACTCATTTTTCCCCTCTGATTTCCCTTCAGCTCTGATTTCCCTGCAGGTCCCCCCTTTCTCCCAGCTTCCATGTGCCTACCAACCCTTGTATAAACAACTTGTATTCTTTTAAAAAATAGTCTTAGTCCCCTCTGAATAATCTGCTACACTCAGATAGCATTTCCAAAATTACTGAGCAAACACCATGGCCAGACATGCCATGGCAGAAGATCTCACTCACATTTTGACCCTGGGTAGAGTTCCAGCTTCTGATGGCTGCAGACGGTTTCAGTTATTGTGTGTATCCCCTTGAGCTGGTCAGGTCACACAGAACCAAGCTGGTGAGAAACCTCCTTACCCAGTCTTTCTGCTGCTTTTCACACATGCTTTTCAGGAAAGCTCAGCTCTTTCTTTAATGTTGTTCTCCCTTCCTCAGAGTGACAGAGAGGGAGCTGTGTGGTGGACGTCCAGCATGCAGATCAGTGAGAGGGCAGCCAGAGCTGTGGACGCGCTCCTACACTCCCTGTGAAATACTGATCTTGGGGCAGTCTTATGGGAAACAGCAGTTCATCACACCATAAAAGTGGCAACACAGAGCTTGACCCATGCACTGTCACACAGTGCTCATTTTGAGTCCATCTAAAGATGTGTGAGGGCTTCAGCATAGTTAGGAATGTAATCTTTTAAACAGGACTCCCTAAACTGAATTGCAGATGGAAGTGACACGAATTCAGAGAGTGGCTCGCAGAAATGTATACTGCCCTGGTGGAAGTACAGCCCCACATTGATTATTAAGGAGAGGTATTTTTAGCCAGCATTTGCAATAGTTTCCACGTGTCTGAAACCTTATTCCCATTAAAGTTCACTGCAATGTCAAGTACTTAATTAATTGTAAGATTTATTTTAAAGGAGTTACTGCAACTCGTAGAAGTGTATGTAAAAACCTCTTTGATTCCTTTCCTACCACCTCCAGACTGGGAAGGCTAAACAATCTTAGAAGTTTTAGCCACGCTTTCTAACATCACGGAGTGCCAAGTTTGCCCAGGATATAAATATACATCAGGAGGGCTGGGAGTAGGGGGGAGTGTGGCAGGAAAAGTTGTTTTACAAGAACATGGAAAAATGTATAAATGTCTGAAGTTGAATTCAATAAATAATTTGCTATTCTAGCAATAAGAAATGCAGACTTTTTAAAAAAGTAAATTGAAAAAAAAGTAATTGCAACACTTGCAATCATTTGTACAAAAGGAAATCCTTAACCAGTTGGCAGCTCTTAGTATCGATTGGCTGAACTGATAGGCTAATTTACGTGTAGGAGTAATGTACATTACCATGACAACTTTTAAATCTTGCTAAATTCTCCTTTTACTACTTAGATTTGGGTTTTTTGCTGTACTTTCTCCAAGAAAAGGCCCTTCATCCTGCATTTCAAACCACGAGTGCGCTTGCAGTGCTACTGTGACAACGTAGAGTAGGCTTAAAGCATGTTACCCTCAAAATCTTATTTATTAAGTAAGAAGAAACAGATCATATATAGAAAGCCAAGAATTTATCATTTGCATAATTGAAATCTCAAGTCTAATGTAAGAACCATAATCAGTCCAGTTCTACTTATTTCAGGAAAAGAAAAAACACTTCTTGACAGAAAGAACTGCAATAATAATAATAATAATAAAACAGTTAAAACAGTTATACTTGCTCTTCCTAGCCTCTTCCCCCTTTCCTGGTGTTATGCTCACCCTGCTGTTGCTGCTTGGAGTCCTCGGGTTGGTGGCTCAATTTCACAGCAGGGTTGCTAAAGCTGGGCGCCAGCACGTGGAGTCTTTTGCAGGGAGGAATGTGAAGGTGATGGCTGCATTCTTCTTGCTCTGGGGTCCTCTTGGGGACTTTTTTTTATGTTTGCCAAGAGACTTTCACACTTTGCTCTTTCATCACTTGTTTGCAACTCCATACAATATCCATGTATGATGTGTCTTGCATATGCTAAACTTGTTCTTTGCTCTGTCGTCCGTAAGAAGGTAGCTTTGTGTAACTCTAGGTGTGCATTTCTTATCAATGGAAAAGAGTTGTTGATTTCTTTATAGCTGTGGGGTCTCCAGTGGTAAGGCTGTGCTTCGTCTTTTGTCATCTTGTGCTGTGCTCCTCCCCATAGCATCACGTGTCTCCACGTCTCGAGGCCTGTGGCTGTCCCAGGCCTGTATTTCTCCATGCTACGTCACTATGGTGGTCATACTTCGATCTGCATGGAACAACTACTTTTTGCTCCTGTATGGTAGAGTAATACCATACAAGGACAAGCAAGAGGGAAAACAAATAGTCTATAACCATTTATAACTGTTGAGCATAGCCCTGAAGAGAAGGACTTGAAGGGTGCTGGTGGGGTGCACTTGCAGCCCAGAAACCCAACCATATCCTGGGCTGCATCAAAAGAAGTCTCATCAGCAGGTTGAGGGAGGTGTTTCTGCCCCTCTGCTCTAGTTAGAGACCTCACCTGGAGAGCTGCAGTCCAGAGAAGGACTACAAAGGTGATCAGAGGGCTGGAGCACCTCCCGTACGAGGACAGGCTGAGAGAGTTGGGCTTGTTCAACCTGGAGAAGAGAAGGCCCTGATGAGAGCTCATAGCAGCCTTCCAGTACTGAAAAGGGGCTACGAGAAAGCTGGGGAGGTGCTCTTTATCAGGGAGTGCAGGGACAGGATGAGCAGTAATGGTTTTAAGCTGAAAGAGAGAAGAATCAGATTAGGTATTAGAAAGATTTTTTTTTTTTTTCCTGTGAGGGTGACGAGGCACCGGTACAGGTTGCCCAGAGAAGTGGTGGCTGCCCCATCCTTGGAGGTGTTGAAGGCCAGGTTGGATGAGATTGAGCAACCTGATGGTGGGAGGTTTCCCTGCTCATGGCAGGAAGAATTGGAACTGGATGGGCTTTAAGGTCCCTTCCAAGCCAAATTGTTCTATGATAACCACCTGGTCAGAAGAAAAAAACACTATTGCAGCTAAGCCAAGGTAAAAGAAAGCTTGCAGGCAGGTCAGCGAATGTTCACCCAAAGCAAGCCTGGCACGAGTCAGTGCTGAGGCCTTGAAAACTCAGTGCAAAGCATGTGGCCTGTGACTAACAGCAGCAATATCTGATACAGGGCTCCGGGTTACACGCAGGCAGCTGCTGTATCAGCAGAGTGCAGCAGCCGATGCGGTATGTAATGCTGCTGTGTCACAGCCCCGCTGCAGATGCCTGCCCTGCTGACAAAAACAAGGCTGTACAGGTGCAGAGCAGTGATGTCTGGGATCTTAATTACTTCTAATACAATAAAAGAACCCAGCCTGGCATTAAGGTCTTGCTCTAAGTTAGCTGGGCAGATACTTGAGTGGAAAAATAGCTTACAGATGAGATCAGCCTGTTGAATTCAGGGAAGTAAGAATGGCAGCTTCTTATTAAAATAGAAGGCAAAATGAGGCATTTCTTCTGCCTGTCAAATAACTTGGTAAATCTTCTCGGAGTCTTTGGTCCACATGCTTTGTTGGATTTGGTTACCTTTGTCCTATGAAAGTAAAAAATTCTTGGCAGAGGAAATGCTTTCATAAGTACCAAATGCCAAGCTTTTAAAAATTAATGCTATGTGGACAACATTGTTTTTATAAAAGGGTTGTTGAAATAGCCCAAGCTTCAGACTGATTTTAAAGAATACTTTGCATGTTTTAAGGAGCAGCGTGTGGTTTTCACTGGAAGCACAATGAGTCTGGGTGCCTCTCAGCAGCTGCAAATTGATGCATTCTCTGCAAAGAGGGAAGGGAAGCAGCAGTCCCTGATGTGCCTCCCACCAGGAGGGCTCCCGACATGGCTTGGCAGCTGGGGACAGTGCTTGGTGCTTGGCCAGAGGACTCTCCAGCCACTTCCACCAACGATCCTTTGGAGTTCTGCACTCTGAGGTCCTCCAGACAGTTCAATTGAGTTAAAAGAAGGCAAGCTGCATTACTTATAGCTTCATTAAACCTGCAGCTGGGATACTAAGTCCGCTCTTGACTTTAATTCACAAACGGGATTGAGTAAAGCATTTACCAGCTCTGCCTGACCCAAATCCCCAATGGCTTGTGGTGTCCACCCACGAGCTGGGAGCTTAAACATCCCTGCAGCCCTGGCTGGGCTGTGAAATGAGGATGTGTGCGTTTCCCCCTGCTGGGGCGATGTCCTGCCTTTCACCGCTGTCTGCAGACCCTGACGGCTTCTTGCCCTGTCCCCATCTTCCCCCAGTGATGGGGGTGACCCTGGGTCCTGTCAGTGTGAAGCAACGGACTCTTCTCCCCCAGCCCCTTGATGCTGCTGCCATGCTGGGCGGGAAGGCCTGCGCTGACAGGACTCCCATCCTGCTGCACCTCAGCCACCAGCAGCCCCTCAGGGAGAGAGGAGAGGAAGCTGAATCTCCTGTCAGGGAGAGGCAGAAGGAAGTGTATTGAATGCACTCGTTCAGTTCGTTTGCAGCGCTGGGGGTGTTACACGCCAGCCTGAGGTGCCAGCCGAGACCTGGGGCATCCCCATGAGCTGCAGTTGCCCCTCTTCCCAAAATCCCTCTTCCCTGGAGGGCAGGAGGTCTCTGCAGAGGGACTTGGACAGGCTGGATCCATGGGCCAAGGTTCAGCAAAGCCAAGAGCTGGCTCCTGCACTTGGGTCACAACAGCCCCATGCCATGTCATAGGCTTGGGGAAGAGCAGCTGGAAAGCTGCCCAGCAGAAAAGAACCTGAGGGTGCTGTTTGACAGGGGCTGAACATGAGCCAGCAGTGTGCTTGGGTGGCCAAAAAGGCCAACAGCACCCTGGCTTGGATCAGGTGTGGCCAGCAGGAGCAAGGAGTTGATTGCGCCCTTGTACTTGCTGGTGAGGCCGCACCTCGAATCCTGTGCTCAATTTTGGGCCTTTCACTACAAGAAAAACTTTGAGAGGCTGGAGCGTGTCCAGAGAAGGGAACAGAGCTGAGAAAGAGGCTGGGATATGAGGAGTGGCTGAGGGACCTGTTTATTCTGGAGAACAGGAGGCTGAGGGGAGACCTCATTGCTCTCTGCAGCTCCCTACAAGCAGGTTGTGAAGAGGTGGGTGTTGGTCTCTTCTGCCAGGTAATAAGTGATAGGGAGCAAGGAAATGGCCTCAAGTTGTGCCAGAGGAGGTTTTGACTGGATATTAGGAAAAATTACTTTACTCAATGAGTTGTCACTCACTGGAAGAAACTGCCCAGCGAAGTGGTGCAGCCACCATCCCTGGAGGTATTTAACAGACGTGGAGCTGTGGTGTTTCGGGACGTGGTTTAGTGGTGGAATTGGCAGTGTTATGTTTCCAAATGGACTCAATGACCTTAAAGGTTATTTCCAACCTGAAAGACTCTGTTGATCTGTGATTCTGAGAGGTGACAGCTCTATGCCAGCGTGCGGTGGGGAAGTGGCTTTGTGCCACCCTGCTTGTGCAGCCTGCCAGGACGCATGGCCGTCCCTCTGCAGAGGCCTCGCAGTCACCTCGGCGCCACAGGCTTAACAAGAGCCCAGGTGTTCCACTGCTTTTATTTGCTTTCAGTAACCGCCAGAGGGTGATGTGTTGAAATTATGCTTTGTACCTCCAGAAATGAGGCATTGCATACTTTAAAGGTTAGAACTTGTAGTCAAATTCTGCAGGTAGAGAAGATGCTTTCTCTTGTTAACTGCCGATGAGGTAGGCACTCCTCTGCTGCTCTCTTGGGCAGTGTTTTTGGGGCACACACTTCACCTTTATGAAAAGAAAACAGTAAAATGAAGGTTGAAAGATTATTCTCTGGGCCTTTAAGAAAAGGTTCTTTATTGTGTGTGTGGAAATGAAAGGATAGGGTACCAAAAAATCCCCAATTAATAAGTAGCTTTGACTAGTGATCAGCATGCTTATACCATCAAAGATCCTTGCATAAAACAGAACACAGCTTAATTTAACACTGCAGGAACTAAGCAGGGGATGGCTGAAGCTTAGGCAATTAATAATTAAGAAGCAGGAGATAGAAGATACTGTCTGAGAAGAAAATATGCTGTATGATGTACAAGTGGCTGCTGAAGTGCATACACAGTGAAGATGTGACTTGGATACTTGATTCTGAGAAGCATTTTGTCAAAATACCACTGAGGTGTAGATTTAAGACTCCAGTGGAATAGAAAGGCACCACTTTTGCAGCTGTACTTCTCACTCAGGTGCAGAAGCTTAGGAGGTTTATGACTTCTTAAGGAGTTTCACTGCCAAAAGCTCTCTCTAATATCTATGGTTAGACAATAATTTAGATGGAATATATACCTTGGTTTGTACTTTTCCCTGATCCTGTTCACTGCACAGAGAACGAAAAGAGCTGTAAGTGGTTCCTTGCTAAAATCCATGCATGCAGTTTCTATTTTAAAATGCAAGTGTATGTTTTCATGTTACAATACTGCTGACTTTGCTCTAGCTATACATAGTTAGTTGCCCTCTGTCCAAGCCATTTTTAACTCTGCTGTTCTGTTTTAAAGAAAACTGAATTGGAGAAGAAACATGCTTCTAATTCTGTCTTTTTTTAACCTCAGTGGAGATGGAAATGGAAATTGCTTTTGAGGGAAGAGTAGTAGATGGACCAGAACTACTTAACATCAGAGTCATAATTCATGCTGCTCACATCTTATCATAGAAGTACAAACTGTGCTGTTCTTGAAATTTCAATGCTTCCCCTTGCCATTTCAAACAGGGGTTAGGTCTCTTCATTTTGGTGAAAGAACTTGGTGTCGTCATTGACTTAACAGTACAAAATCTTCGAACAAAACCTGACTTCTCTAAGGACTATGAGGGAGATGTTAGCTTGCCAGCAATAATAAAAAGCAGAGGGTTTGTTTCTGCTGAGTCACTTCTCTTTTTCTACCTGTTTTCTAAGTAATAAAACAGTTTGCTATTAACTTTTGCATGTGCTTACAAGTACAGGAAGACTTGTAGCAAGCTGCATTTGAGAAATTCAGTTGCAGCTGAGCCATGTTACTAATGGTTATATTTAATCGTAATGATCATGGGCCCATCTGAGTTACTGTGAACTTCAGAGACACCCTGCCCAGTGGCAGATCCTCAGTGAATTCAGTGGGAGTTTCTCTTCTAGTGAAAATTATGAAGGTAAGAAAAGGAGGAGGTCACCCTCTTGTGGATCCATGTGTGCTAATCATACTGCTTCCAATTATTCATCATTGGTCCCTGGCTATACTTTCTTAGCTTCATACCTTGTTATCCATTGACAGAAAACTGAGTAGTCCCTGTACAGCTCTAGTTCTGCTTCAGAAAAAAAATCTGTCAAATTGACTGTTACCTCAATAAGGCCCACAGCTATTTTGTTAATTCTTTTTATTGTAGCTGAGATGCTGGAGTTGTGTTCTTCTTCCTGTTTCTAACTGATGTAATTACACTGTGAAAATGTTGTGGAAACTAAGCTGCAGCATGTATGCAACATTAGTCCTAACGTGGCTGGTCTAACACTTCCTTCTAATTACAATTTGCATATTGGAATTCTCTAAGCTGAAGAGGAGTAGTAAGGTAAGCAGAGTTGCTCTTGACCTTGGAGTTAAAGGACATGGCTTCACCTTCCAACCAGCTCCACACCTGTTACAGAGGCTTTCTTCATGGTAGAACGGATATGAGAGCCTTGTGAGGATAAGTGGATGTCAGCCTGGATGGGTGTGTATGTGGCTGGGAGAATTGACACTTTGGGGAACCCCTGTGATAAAGGTAGTTCCTTAGCTGCTTTCTCACCATGATAAAAAAAAAAAAAAAAAAAAAAAAACAAAAAAAAACCCCAAAAAAAACCCACTAGAAAACTTAAAAGGTCTCTAGAACAGATTATATCAAGGTCTGTGTTCTGAGATCTGAACTTCAGTGCTTCCTGAAAATTTGATGCAGTACAATATAGAAGGCAGATACTTCATCAGGCTTATAGCTGTCCTCAAAGAGATTCCTTGGGAGTGGTAGGGAAGGGAAGAGGTAAATACTTGCCCAGACAAGCTCTACAATTGCTTTTGTGAGATGTAGTGCACAGCAGAAAGAGGAACCAGATGTTTTTCTGTGATAACCACAGATTCTGAAATGAGAAACAGCAGGTAGCAAAATATAGCCAATAAAAGATAGGAATATCTCGCCACTGTAGCAAGATTTCAAGCCTTTCAGTGCTACATCTTCATAATTGAAGTGATGCCACACATAGGTGTTGTTTAGAAGAGATGTAACTCAAATAATTTTTCACTTTCCTGGCCCTGACTGATGTTCTACAACAGAGAATGCTGGAGCAGGAAGCACTGGCTTTGATTCCTTTCTGCTTAGCTTAAAAATCTGCAAAATAATTATGCTGTTGCACTTAAGAAAATTGAAACGTCTATTAGTATTAGGTTCCTTAGCAGACTTGTTACTCCTTTCTAATCCCTTCCAAATTTTCAGAGCATAATTTTTATAAACTGTCTAGATCTTTATCAAAACTTATTTGGGGAACGTGGCATGACCATAAACTGTACCTCTAAATGCAGTTATTCTGTTGGAAACAAATGTCTCAGTCCTTCTACCTCCAATCCAAAATGGTAATATCTAGCTTTTGTGATTGAAATTTAATTACCATGTCATTCCTCAGAGCAAAGTTGCTGAGAAGTACCTGCAAATACACACTTCCTTTAGCATAAATACAGCATGGCCGGCAGTTCACAAAACAGTGATATCTGCCTCTGTGTGTGCGTGACCTTGAGGGTCAGACACCTCACTAGCTCAGCTTGCTTCCCCATCCAAACCTCCTCCTGGGGAACTCGGGCAGATGTTCCCTCATGAGATCTATAGGAACAAGAATGGAGGTGGTACAGATGTATTTTTGTGTGTTTCTCCCTTTCTTACCTTTCACCTCTTGTCTCTGAATTGCCAGCCCAGAGTATCAAAACCAGTGATTGCTTTTATAGGGAAAAGTAGATACAGAAATGATGCTAAATGAATGAGTTAATTTGTAACCAGTTTGCTTGTAGCAGACATTACAAAACTGATTTTCAAAGAAGCATGAAGCAGCACTGGCTGGCAAGGAGCCCCGAAATGCTCTGTACCTTGGTCTTTTCTGCTTCGCCTGGAAGGAAACATGGCAACTCGCATCCACAGCCTTTAACTAATCCTATTAGACACTATTCTGAAAAAAAACCAAGGACATACAGGTTTCCCCTTTGATTAATCCAGTGTGGGTCTATTGCAAAGGCACCCTCTCCCATTGTGCCTCACATTTCCACATGCTCTTGAATAGAAATGAGCTCAAGATTTTTGGGAGCTTCAACTGTTTCAGAAAACTAGGAAGACAGGAAAAGGCTGTGACAGTTTGGTCTGCTTTGCTTGTTCAATTAACAGACCATGCAAAGAATGGAAGAGTTATGAGAGATCAAAACCGAACTGTCGCTGTTCTTAGTGTCCCGGATGGGCTTCAGGTTTTCAGGAAAACAAATAATCCACTTCAGAGGTGAGGAAAAAACATTTTCCATAACAGAAATACCCCAGCTATTGTTTGTCCTGGCCTGTCCTCCTCTTCCTCAGACCCATCCTAAGGCAGGTGAATGTTCATGGAGATCTCTCTTGTGTAATAGAGTCCTGAATCTGCTGTAAACCAAGTTGCTTACGAAACAAGAGCTCAGAAAATAAAAGTGTATTAAAAAATGAACAAATGGGAAGACGTAAGCAGTATGACGAAATGTGATGTGCCTGCTGAACGGGACGTTTTATTGCTGGATGTTGCTATAGCATCAGGAGACCATTGAAAATTAACACTGAAATCAGATCTGATTCCTGCCTAGATGTTCTTTTCTGTTTTGGACTTGAATAACATCTGGCCATTTTCAAAATGAAAATTGATTGGTGGTTTTCTTACAGCAGTATTCTTTCTCACACAGATGACTAATTAAATTTGTACATGCTTGTTCTCAGTTCTCTGTAAGCAACTGTGTAATCCTTTTTGTGCTTTGACAAAACATACTTTGCCATACAGGCCAAAAAGAATAGTAGCCACATGTCTCATGTTGCATCCTTAAGAGAACAGGCTGATAAAGTGTGTCAGCCTTAGACCAGACAGTTAGGTAGATAAACTGCTGTCTACTTTCTATCACTTTCAGTGATCCTTTTTTTCAGTGATTTCCTTTTAGGAGAATGGGCAGGCACAATTTCTATTTGAAAAATGGTTTATTGTCATGGGGTGTGGAAAATAATAGAATTATAGAATGGTTGGGGTTGGAACCGACCTTAGAGATCATCGAATTCCAACCTCTGCCATGGACAGGGACACCTCCTACTAGACCAGGCTACTCAAAGAACACACAAGTTTAGAACTTGCAAGCATGTAATTCACAATGATTTCATAAGAGCAATTAAATTTGCGACTGTATTTTTTGAGACTGGATCTTTGTGTATTGTTTTCTTGCATTGTAATAAGGAAATCTAAGGCACAAATCTTCGTTTCTGTGTCATAACTGCATGAAGAGAGACATTGGTGATACCATTCAAATCAAAGTAGTCTGTAACGCTGAAGTTCAACCCTGAAATATCAGCAGTGATGTCAGGCTCCTGGCATTACTTTGAATATACCGTGATAAATTAACCTGTAGGTTGAATTCCTGAATCTGCCCCAATTTTGTCCTTTTTTTTGACTTTTAATGGTAGAACTGTCTCTAGCCGCTAAGCCATTATTTCCATTGAATAAGTGACTCTGCAAGTTCTGTTACATTCTGTTCCTTCTATTGACACACTGGTTGCTGAAGCTAGCATATAGTGAGAGCCATGCTCAGCTCCTGCCCTCATCTATAATCAGGAAGATAATAAGGTACTTTTAAATGCTTTTCTTTCTTTACCTTTCTTACAGGATGAGAGTGAATCAATAGAGAATTCTACAGCAAGCTGAGCTCATTTTGTAATCATAATGGCTACCAGTTGAATCAGGTAAAATTCAGTCATTCTAATTGCCTATCTATTGTGGTTATTTTTAAGAATTCTGCTTCACAAAATGTCTCTTCACGTGAATACATTTTAAAGGAAGTATCACAAAGCATTCTGAAGCATAAAATGGGTTTCTTTGGCACGCGGGTGACAGCAGAATGCCATAACGAAACATTCAGTAATTGCACACAACTGGGGAAGCCCTGGTGGTCCCACTGGGATCAATTACTGAGTTCGGGTCATTTGCAGATGAGTAGCTGAGTAAGTAGTTAATCGAGCATGTACTCTAATAATAGGAGACCTCTGTCTCCTAGAGGAGACTGAAGGTGTGTAGTGGGCCTTGTCCTACTTGAATAGTCCTTCCATTAAAATGACTGTATTACCAATTAGACTTCTCTGCGCTTGTTTTCTGTTACATCAATATCCATTGTGTTTCCCTTGTCTTTTAATGACCTTACAATTGATCTGTTTTCTCTTTGATCATTTCTAGCTGACCAGGGCAGGGAGGCAGCCAGTGTTTCAGACCAGTCACCTACTTGTTGGTTTTGCTAGCTGATGACTTCTTTAGATTCATTGTTCCTGATTTCCATTGATAAATTTTCAGTCAGAAACAAGATTCAATGTCAAATCTTTACCATTAATTAGGAGGAGGATGGAAAAAGAAAATTCAAGTTGAGCTTATACAAGCTGTAAAATGCAAAATACAAAACTGTGACCCTAAAGTCAAAATTTATTTTATTTTTTTAAAAACTTATCAACACAAGTTGCCATTTCAGGTTTTGTATTATTTATGTTGCTGGATGAATTTGTTTCTCAGACTGCTCGGAGATGCTGTTGATTAGTTCTGTTTAGCCTGCAGAAAAATTAGACCTTAAGAGAAAGTTATGAATCTGATCATCCCGTTAATCACTCCAAGATGTAGGTATTGATGTAGGTATTCAGTGTGTATTCATGGTGATTCGCTTAGGAATTACAGGCTCCTTGAGGTGAGGTAGTGGAATATTTTTTTACCTGTAACCTTTTGTCACCTTTGCTTCCTTCACCCCCTCTGTGTACAATTTGAACTGACATAGGACATAATAATTCCTGAATGAAAAAAACCTCTTCAAATCATTCTCTTGAAAACTGACTTGAAGTTTGCATATTATTCTATTTGCATATTATTCCATTATGGGAAAGGGTCAGTGGGAGCTCTTTGCAGTAGCTGAATGGCTTGCTGAGTTGTGTTTTTCTAGCTTCACGTGACTGTTGCTTCAGCAGGCGTGTTTTCTGTAACATTTTTTTCTTTTAACTCTGTTGAATTAAATTAATATTTTGAACAGTTCATTCAATGTTTTTTCTAATATGTGACTTTCAAACATTCACAAGAGTGCAGACCGTGCTAGAGGATGTTGTTGTTTTGGAGAAAAAAAACACTCTTATGTCTCAAGAAGGGGGAACAAGTTTATTCCTTTAAGACCTAGTGATGAGTCTGAATGTACCAGTCCGAGTTCAGAGTCGGGGCTGAACTCTGTCACTTGATTTCATTTTAAAACTTGGAACACAAAGGAATTAAAGGCTTCTTCATGTGCTACACTAGGCACTCTATGTGGATGATTCCAGCTGAGTTCTTTCAGGTATTCAAACCCACCACACCTGGTCACCGTTCAGCCTGGTGCACTGAAGCCACACCCATACTTGGTGAGCACTGTGATGTAGGAAGGCTGGAAGGTAAGTACGTTGATTTGGCCTCTCTCCACCTTTTTTATTCACCTCACCTGCCTCCTCTGTGTTACTGTTCTGAACTGCCTGGTAGAGCTGAGGAGTTCAGTGCATCCAGTAGGGTAAATTTGATCCAAAATACTGCCCCACTGCATGTCAGGGAATAAATTGATTTTAGCTAATACTCTATTCCAGTTTACAGTGTCCTCTGATTTATGAGTGGGTATTTAAAACTATCCAATGAAATATTCCTCCTACTCACTCTTGGCTTCTGTTGATCCTTCAGAATCAGATTCCTGAATTCTAATGTAATTGCCTGTGAGCTAGGGCAGCACAGGATGCATAAACGTGCTGTTGTGAGTGCTTAGGATTATCTTACAGAAGACAATGAATTTTATGCATATTCTCCAGGGTTCCTTAAAATACGCTGATCAGCAAATACGCATGACTGTAAGCCAGTTCAGTAGAAAAATTGTGACATAAAACCACAATAGAACACAAAGTAGACTTATTGTAGGACTGGGGTTTTAGAGTTTTCAAAAGTATCCAAGGAATTTTGGAAAATAAATCCCACTGAGGTTCAAAGGGATTTGCATGGTTAAATCCTTCAGCCATTTTGGAAAAACCTTCTCCTAACTGTATAAATATAGGGAAACTATACAACAAATCAGTACATCCACTCCCACAGGAAGAAAACAAGTTCAGGAAATATATAGGCTTCACGCGGCAGCAGGCAAAGCAAGCTGAAAAACTACAGATGATGGAAGGAAGAAAAAGACTCCCAAGTAATTTTTTTTTTAATATATATTTTTTACTGTTTAATTTTTAAGACTACTCATCCTAACTGATGGCTAAAGGCTGCATCGATCCTAAGTTTAACTGCTGTGACTGCAGAGCTTCAAATTTCACTCATGATATTTTAGGGAAATAGGTTTGGGGCTGGCTGGTGCATATAAATATCCATTATCCTGCAGTGGATGTCATCTCCTTCACGGCTGCCTTTCATTTAAAGACTATATAACGCTGTGTTATAGCCAACACAACCATATAAATTGCTTACTTGGGAAGATAATGTTTGCATAGTCCGATATTTGCCTGCAATCTGTCACGTAGAGTCTAGCTCAGATCCTTTGCAGTCTGACGCATGCGTACCTCAAATCCAAGCCCAGCAAAAGCCCTGGCAATAACAGTTTGCAGTGTGCCCCAGGTATACTTCTCAAAAGTACTTTCTGTGCACCAAGTATACTTCTCAAAGTACTTTCTGCTGAGCTGATATTTCTGTTGCTGTGTTGAGTGCTGATGAAATGGTATGCTCATCACTCTGAGTTCAAATGCTGATGGCAGCATAGGGGTATGAACATATATCGTTATATATTGTTATGCAGTGCTGGTAATTCTTCCCCGTTTCAGGTAGATAAACTGATGGAAATATATTGTAAATTTTCTTGGGTTATTTTTAAAACAAAAATGCCATTTTCCTTGTTTGTATTCCAAGAAATGTCCAAAGAAAACAAGATTTAAATATGCATCTTAGCTTTTCTTCCCATGCTTTCTGAAACTGTACAATGTGATCACTTCATATGTTCAAATTTTGTCTCATATGCAAGGGGTTTAATTTATTTTGAAATAAATGGCAGGATTTCTAATGGATAAGGATATAAGAGAAAAAAAGAGTTTAAAAAATGAGAAATCAAGATAAACCTGGCATTCACCTTGTGTAAACTGGTAAAAGGAAATGTTTGGACTTCCTTTTTGCCTTCTGCACAAACTTTGCCCTTGTAGTTGTTGTGGTAGACAACCAGATGATGGTTAGCTTTGTTGGAAGCAAGTATAGTCAAAATTATATGAAGAGTATATAGACCCACAGTAATAATTTTTGGCATGGAGTATGATGTGGCAGCACAGGAGATGAAAAAATAGACTATCATGGCAGCGAGGGATCATCCCCAAATTTGAGGGATATTTTGTGCTGGTGTTTGGATTATTTCTGCTATCTTTTGTTAGCAAGAGGGATTATTTTTCCTCCCAGTCTGACACATTCATAATTATTTAGATCAGTTCATAGAAAAATAAATAAGCACAACCCCAATAAAATTCAATTAGCTCCCCGCCCCCAGCACTCCCTGAATCCTAAATATCTACAGAGCCATTTGAAGAAATGCTGAATCAGAAGATGGGCTCTTCCACCCTTCCAATCAATAAGATAGTAGAAGATATACCATATGAAACAGACTGCTCATTTTAACAAGGAAAGAATACTTTCTATAAATTAAAAATAACCCATTCCTTACCTCCAGAATAGGTAGAAGCAATAGAATTGATTCCAAGATCAGCAAACCTAGCAGTGTACTGCATGGGGAGTGCTGACACTGCACAGCACTCCCATGCTGAAGAATAAAAAAGATGGTGACAGAGATGGAACAGGGGTACCTTAGTACCTTCCCAGGCATTTACTGCTGAGAAAGCTATCCAATGTCTCTTTGGAATTAGAAGATAGGATACCTGGCTGTAAAATGTGAAATAAAATAGGGCAATTGCTGTAAGAGTCCAGTAATATTGGGAAGAAAGGAATTATTGAGAAAGAATTATGAACAGAGAAGGGGAAAGCATTTTTAACTCTTGAAATGGGGAAACTGTAACAAGTCAGTGAAGTACTTTAAGGCAAATTTTAGTTACATCAACCTGGAACTGGGAAGTTCCTAGGCCTGGAGTTCGTAGAGTGTCTGTAGGAACTGAACAGGGAAAATGAAGGAAAGAAAGTAGAGACGTAAATGCATCTCATTAGCTATCTGAGAGAGAAAGCTGAGAAAAGATGAATGTTTTGAGTGAGAGAGACAGGCTGGGAAGGATCTATCAGCCTCTTTAACTCAAAGGGCTTATTTCATTCTGAGTGAATGAGGAACCAGAGGGACAGCATAATGTTCTGTTTTGAGAGGTTGGTTATGAATTTTTAGAAAGTGAAGAGACAACAACAACAACAGAATTAGTCAGCTGGGAAAAGATAGCTTCTGCTTTGAGGTTGATGAGCTTCCCTTGTGACTGGGAGAAACAGTGTAGAAGTTCCTGCTCTAACTTGGAAGAGATGGAATTTTTAATTTGGGAAAAATGAAAACTGGTCCTTGAATAAAGCAACAGGACTTAAGCCACTTGAATGTCACAGAAGTACCTCTGTATGTGCTCTGCAATTTTTGTCCTATCTGAATTTTCACTATGCAAGAAAAAGCTTCTTGAGGACCTGCAGAAGTATTTGTCTGTAAAGTCTTCCTTTCCTACATTGCGACACTTACCAAGAGCAAGGACAGAATCATAGAATAATTTGGGTTGGAAGGGACTTTAAGGATCATCAAGGGAAATGACATCAGTAGGGACAGATTTGGTTGTGGAGCAAAATTCTGCTTGTGCATGTGGCTGCTTAACTCCACTGTAGTCCAAATCTAAGATACAGCTTTTCACAGAGGAGATGGTCGACTTTGAATTTGTGAGAGGGAAAGGCTTAAAAATGTGTTCTGGATAATTAATTTGGTGGTGGTGTATCTTGAAATCAGCTTTTTATCCATGTGACAGAGACAGCAGAGGCATACACAGTACAAACTCCCTTGCCTGCCTCTTCCAGGAAGCCCTTACATTACTGCAGAAAGTGAGAACCTCTCTGGAGGCAAGAAAGCAGTGAGTCTTCAGTTTGCTCTACCATCCACAGCTTGCCTGAGACTGCCAGAGAGATGCTAACTAGTGCCATCTGTGAGTCCTGAGAGGCTCTTCAGATCAGGCACCCTACAGCCAGCATAAGGGGCTGCTTTATTTTCATGGCAGCAGTTCTTAATGTATTTTAATTCACGCAGAGTACATAAAACTCCATTAGTTGTGCCAAGTTAAAAAGGTGCAGGGAGTTATCTAAAATTCAAAGGGAAGATAGCTGAATTGCTATCTGACAATGGAGGTACACAGAATTAAAGGCAAAGGAAGATGCCTGTGTAAGTCAGACCTTTGACTTTTTAATCCTGCCCAATTGCTGCAGTCAGGATCACAGAGAATATTTTTGTGAGCTATTGCTCAGCAAAAGCAAACCAGATCAACCATAGTTTGTGAAATAAGATCAGCCCTGTCCTGAGGCATCAAACACAACATACAAAGCTTCTGGCAAAAACAGAGAGAAATAATACCAGCTTGTCCTCCTTAAAAATGAGTGAGGAAAGTGCATCTGGTGTAGCCGTAAAATGAGAAGTGACTTGTTTTAAAAGGAAAACAAGCATCAATTTGTCATTCTCAAGCTATGTTTTTTTGCAGTGCAGGATTGCTGCAGGGATCACAGCAGTCAGGGATAGAGAAAGACTATTAATTGAATTCATTCCCCTACACTCATAGACATAATCCCCTGATGCAAAACCAGGGTTTATTAAGGTTGCAGTGTATTTGCTACGGGAATCAGACCTCTAATAATATCACCCCTGGAGGAATAATGCTTCTTCTCTTTAGAAGTGTGCTGTGGATGGTTGTGCACTGCTGCTATACATTGGGAAAAGACACTGACTGTGGAAGTGAACACAGAACAGTAAGAAAGACCATCTAAAAGAAACCAGAAATGTTCAGGTGATCTGCAGGCATTACCTGCTTTTCAGATAGGTCAGTATTTAATGAGAAAACTGAGATATGCTGGCTTGAGTCATGCTTAAATTGTCCCAGCAGATCCTGAATTTCAGATCCCACCCTAGTACACTTCAGCCTAGAGGGGAAAGCTGTGTTGAATGCCACAAGAGCTCTGAAGGGCAAGTGTGAGGAGATCAAAAATTCTGGTGCTGTTCGAATCTCCATCAAATAGCTGTATAAAAGACCAAAAGAAGAGTTCTAGCAGCCCACACTGAATGCAGGGAAGATACTTATAGAGCTGGGTAGCTTTATTATGTTTATTATGGAAATAATTCAGTAAAGACTTTTGCTGAGTTCTTTGTCCTCCTCTCTTCTCTGCGGGATGCGGCTTTTGGTCTACAGCTTAGCTGCTAACATCAGAGTTGGAAACACAGCCATGTTGTACAGATGTCTGTGGTTGTATCCAGCCCAGAACTTCCTTCCTTCTCCCCCTATTTCAAGCTTTTGCAGCTCCTGTTGCCTCATCTATGCTAGCAGACACAATGGTAGGAAGCTACGAAACATAAAGTGATGGGTTTGTATTTTGCAGTGCATATTAAGGGCTTAAGCTCCAAAATCTGATGATAGCACAATTGCATAAATTTTGAACTTGCATCACAAGAGTGAGCATGTGATGCATACCTCATTTTTAACTGAGCTTATGTTTTCTGTCACAGGAGATTGTGATAAAATTAATTCATCCTTCACCTGCCTGCCAGATCCTCAGGGCTGCTTCAATTTTTTCTGTTGTAGGAGATTATGTCTTTGCAAAGGCACAGAAAATGCAGTTGAAAATAGTATTTTTGTTTACTATCTGTTGCTTTACAGGCTCAGTGTAGCATAGGACTATACAGAAGAGAAGCCCTGAAATCAGGGATGTTGGGTTTCCTAGGATTTTGGTTGAGGTTTCTGGAAGTTGTAACTCACTCTGAGTTTTGTTTTGACTTGTTATCAGGGTCCATAATCCAGGGAAGAAAGCCCTATCCCTCAGAAAATGGCTCCTGGTGAGGATGTTAAGTTGGTCATTCTGAAAATCAAGACACAATTGCTAATGATTTATTAAAGTATCAGTCTTTGATTTAAAGCCTGCTGCTAATTGCTTAGCTGGGTATATAAACACAGTGCTAGAAATTTGGATATCAAGTAGTATCCCTTTAAAGCTTTGATGTTCAGCTTTGAGAAAGTTAGTTACAGTCATTTTTCCCCTTCCTAAAATAAATGTGAGAGGAAACATCAAATTAATCATAGGTACAAAGGCTGCCTGTAGCCAGCTAGCTCATTAAGTCCCGTTTTTTCCAAGCTCCATGTTTCTTTCAGAATTTTAATCTCTATTGCAGCTTTTTGTTGGAGTGTATGTACCATTCTGCAACAGTGAAATGCTTTTCTGGCTCATTTATCATCCTTTGCCTTGAGGAAAGTCTATACAATTATCTTTGTACTTGTGTTACACTCAGAAGTTTTATAAACCAGGTGTCTGCAGGCTTATGGAACTTGTGCAGTGGAAGATGTACATTAGAGAAAATGCATCAGTGCTTCTGAAAGTCCCTCCTTGGAAGTTAGATATTTACATCCTCTTACACAACGCGAACTGTTTATTTTTCCATTGCTGTTTTCTGGCTTATAGCACCACCTACAAGTTACTTTCAAATTATAGATGCAGGCTGATGAACTTTGCATGCCTGTGTACCATCTTCTATGATGTAGCTGCACTTCCCACTCTTCTGCATCCTCAGGGGAGCATCAGCGACTTCAGCCATAGCAATTGGCTGCTGTTAGGGATGCTCTGAACTTCATCCAATTGTGAAGGTCACTGCATCCCATTTATTCCTCAGATCTGGATTTTAATTAGTGAGAGAGGAGGATGAGCCATGGAAGGGAGTCTTTGCTGGTGTAAAGGATGGTCCCTATCCCAAAACTTGGTAAACTAGTGTAGAAGACAGTGATAGAAGCTCAGGTCCAAAGACAGTCATTGTGGGTGACTAAAAATGACCTTAGTATTCCTTCACAAGGTGGAGCTTCAAGCTAAACCATTGGGCTTTTTACTTCAAAAATCTCACCTCAAGATGTTAATTTAACAAGTTTGATTACTTAGGTTTTGTGAGAGTAAAACTAGGCACACTCTGACAGAGGGATAATTCTCCTGCATGCCCAAAACATCAGTAAATTATTGCAACAGCGGTAATGGCTTTGGTGGAGTCTTTTCTTCCCAGTAGAGCACAGTATTCCTCATGCTTTCGTGGCACTATGTGCAGCTCAGGAAATGTTTGTCTGTAGCTCAGCTGTCAGTTAATCCCTGTTCCCAGTGTAGCTGACAAATCTAACTCTGGTGAAAATTGTGATGATACCTTTTATTCTTGAATCTCTTTATTTTTTTAAACAAAGGATGTTATTTCTACTCACAAAAATAAAAGGCACTTACCACTGCAGATGCACTCTACAGCTATCGGAGCAACTCACACACTGTGATTGCAGCTGCTCTGACAATAGAAAATGAAGCCTGGGTTCATACAGGTTTTTCTTGCTGTTGTTAAGCAGAAGAGGAAGGAGATTATTCTGTTGTATGTAAGTCTAAACATAGTTTAGATTGAAAAACTTTCAGTATGCACCTTAGTGAAGCCTTTGTTTATTAATTTATCAAATCTGAGTGTTAATTATGGCTTATTTGACATATGTTCATCTAAAACTTCTTCCACAGTATTTGTAATACAATCCCATTCACATTCTCACTGATTTGCTTTGGGTGCAAAGGTTATGAGACAAAGAAAATGCCTGGTGTAAATGTTCCCAGAAAAGCAGAGACAAAATAAAAGATAATAATAAGAAGAAGTATCTCTAGCAAAAGAGTGCATAAACTTTCAATGTAAAAGGAGCGATTGCATTCCCAAGTGTATTGCAATTAATGGTGGGTATCTTATCGAAAGGATTTTTCTGCCCTTAGACTTCATCACAGAGGCAAAAAGTTCCTGATGGAGTCACTTGTTCTTACTGGTAAAGTATGAAAAACATATTCTGGAGTCCAATTCTGCAGACACTTTCATTTTATTTCTCCTTCACTCACTTCATTTTTTTATCACCAAATACTGTTGCATGAGGATGGGATTCAGTATTTGAGAACTCATAGGCTCCTGCTCCTTCTTCCCTGAGTGAAGTTATAATCAACTTGTGACACCAGAGGTGGCTGTTGTAAAGGTGGTTCTGTCGTAAGAATGTGGTTTCAAGTGGAGAGAATAAGCAGTAGGAACAGAAGAAATGTCAAGTAATCATACAGTTTTCATATTAGCTACTGTATTAATACAACATCATAGTCCCAGCAAAAAGGCAAAAGTGTTTCTGAACTGAGAATAGCTCAAAAGTTTTGCCTATAACATCAGGCGCTCTTTTGGATTCTGTTAGTTTAACAACCAGATTACCAACCAGTACACAGAAAAAAGATTAGTTTGTGTAGTGTGTGTAGCAGGTTTTACTGAGCTTTTTATTATGTCACGTATAAGAGAGGTAGATTTTGGCAACATACAAACAGACGACAACTCTAGCCCAACAATTTTAACAAAACCTGTTACCTGAAAAGGGTGCTTAAGTGTCTGTAGCAACAGCTATAATGGCTGTTTAATTTTTTCTTTTAGCAGGATACTTTGGTGTCACACAGAATAGAGGGAAGACCAAGTGGTAGCAGAATACCAGATGTGGAAGCTTTAATTACAAGGAAAATCAAACCAGGGCTTTAATTTGGGGGTTTAAGGTGCTGGCATAGCTTTCTGCAGAGCCTCTGCTGAGTCAGTCACACCAGGAGGAAGTCTCATGCTGTCCTTGCCTACGTGACAGTTTGCTTGAACAGAACACGTTTTTCTGCCAATGCTCCCTCCTTTCCTCCCACTTCTCCTTATTCATTTCAAGAAGAGCAATGTAAGTAGTACTCTGAGGCCTCATTTAGCCCAGCATTTTCTCTGTCCAATTAGCAAATACCTTGCACCACTGATTTTAGAAATGATGTGACCACTGTCCTCTAACTAGTTACAATGCATCAACTCCATCTTGAACAGTACTAATTTCCAGTTATCAGGGAATAACATATGGAAATGCTGACAAGAAAGGTTTGCTTGCATCCTTCTCCAGATGCTCTTTAGACAAGGGCTCAGTGTTGCAGGTTTTGTCCCACTGGACCCTTTCTTACTGCTGATATTGATCTAGTCGTATTTCTTAAACTGAACTGCGTTGCTTGCACACCTTGCATGGATATTGTTGTCCCAGCATAGTTCTTGCGTTGGTTCCTTAGCCTGAGTTTGGGTACATGGACCTGATTGTAGCAGCCGGGAGCCTTCATTTGCAGGCTGAGGAAGTCCACTTAACCTGGATCCTAGCTCAACCACCTCTGCCCCCTTGAAGGACTGACACAGTCTGCTCCAAGCTTCAGTTTTCCCTCTGTAAAATGGGAATAGAATAGATCCACCTGTAAGGCGAGGAGTACAAAGGTAATAAATACTTCAGCAGATAAGAACATCATCCACTGAAGCCTTTGTACTTCATTTCCTTAATTCTTTGGGAAGAATTAAGTTCACAGGGTAGGCGGACTTCTGAATCTTGCCAGTCACTGGCCTCACAACTGTGTCACTCCACTGGCCCTTATGCTGTCTCCTATGAATCTTCTGACAAATCCATCCTTCCAGTTGGTTTTTCATTTGCTCTTCTAGGGAAAATATATGTTTCAATTACAAACAGCCTTTCCTAATATTTCCTTTCTTTAAAGTCTTGACCTACCAAAAGTTTAGCACATTGGGAAATGAGAGTAATATTCCAGCTTTACTACCTGATAAAATGGTCACCATCAGGACACCAATACTGATTTCCCAGCCCTCTTACAGTATGAAGACGCTTTTCCTTTTTTATTTGCAGCAGCAGCATGTGACTCAAGTGATGGTTGTTTCCCAAAATGCTGTGTTCACATGCTGCCAATTTAGTGATCTCACCTGCAATACAAGACCTTCTGTTCTATCGCTTTTACTCCTACCATTTCTTGTCTTTGGATATTGTTGTTAAACAGGATGATCTTCTCTGTTTAACTGTAGTAATTGTTAATTTACAAGCTTCTTGCAGTTAAGATAGGAGTTTTTACCCTCCGAGAACAGATAAAATGTCCCAGCTATTAGGGGCAAGAAGAGTTGTACCATAACTTTGTTTTATGCTCTTCACAAGTAGAAGGTGAAATAAGATGATCTCAGAAGGGCCACAGATTCTCCAATCTTGTTAAATGACTGTATTTGAAATGGAGAAATTATTTTATTTGTGTTTATTCTTGTTCTCCAATATAATCCAGGCTTTTGAAAAACTAGGGAGATTAAATTTTTAAAGTATTCCTTATCTTCACTTTGGATTCCAAGAATTACCTCCTACTATATATTTATGGTTTATTCAAGTTATCTGTAAAAAGTATGAATAAATTATCCATTAGAGTATCACCCTCCTGTACGTATCTGTGCCTCTTCCTTCTCTGTAGGTATGGGCTCTTTCATTCACAGTGTTATCTTTTTTCTTTGTACCTGCAGTTGCTATAATTTCTCAACAGTACTTGATAGTCACATCCTTGTCTATCTGAGTGTATTACCCCTCTGATGGTGAGATCACCTGCTAAGCTGACTCCATCCAAAAAAAAAGCCATATGAAGTACAGTTAAAAATTCCTGGTTCCAAGCACAATTAAACAAAAAAACCCACAAATAAACACACCTTTAGAGAGAATATGAAAAGTCTTGGACTACTTGCTTTCATGCAGAGAGCTATGTGGCTTGAAAAATAATATATATTTCACTATTTCTACTCTGCAGACCATATGTGGAACAGGTAAAATCTGAGAACCACTGAACATATTCATAACTCTGTGTGCACACAAAATCTGCAATCAAATTTGTTATCGTCATGCCATGAGGTTATCTTCTGTGGTGACGGCTGACTCAAATGGATAGTTAATGCTAGCTTTGCAGCTGACTTCCCAATATCAAAAATGACGCTGTCCTTGCATCTAACTGTTCTCACATAATGTAGATCCCTCCTTGCAGAACTCAGTTTCACTGCAGCTGAACTGGTAATAGCACTGACAGCAGGAACAATTAGCATTCTTAAAGGTAAACATGAATCCTCATCACTCAGCTGCTGCTGCAGGTCACGATAGGGAGATGAGTGCTTGGTAGTGACAATTCAAGATGAGAGATTGTAACAAAGCAGGAAAGAAAAGTCTCTGTACTGACAATGAAAGTACATAACAGTTCTGGCATACATAACTTTGAGTCAGTTACCTCCCAATCAAACTGTCACAACACACAAACTGCTCAAACAACAGTAGAACTAACAATATTTTTCATTGTCACCTTATATTTAATCATAGACTCATCATAGATGGGTTTGCATTGGAAGGAACAATTTAAGCCCATCCAATCCAACTGCCCTGCAGAGAGCAGAGGTGTCTTCAACTCAATCAGGCTGCTAAGAGCCCCATCTACCATGACCTTGAGTGTTTCCAGGGATGGGACATTCACCACCTCTCTGGGCAACAAGTGCCAGTGTCTCACCACCCCCAGTGTAAACAATTACTTCCTTATATCTAGTCTGAATCACCCCTTTTAAAACCTCTTGTCCTGTTACAACAGGCCCTACCAAAAAGGTTGTCCTCATCTTTCTTAAAGGAGCCCTTTAAGTGCTGAAAAGCCACAATAAGGTCTCCTCAGAGCTTTCTGTTCTTCAGGCTGAACAACCTCAACTCTCTCAGCCTCTCCTCATATGGGAGGTGTTCCAGTCCTCTGATCAGTTTTGTGGCCTCCTCTGGACCTGGTCCAACAGGTACATGTCCTCTGTAGGCATTGATAGCCGCACTCCAGTCATGAGCTTCATCCCACCAAGTTTCATTAATAGCAACCACAGCATAGCTTTATAGCAGCACGTTGCCTTCCAACTCCTCCTGTTAGTTGCCCATGCTACGTGCATTGGAGTAGAGGCACACCAGCTGGGCTGTCAGCCATGCCACCTTCTTAGAGGAACACTCCTTAATTCCTTTGAGATATTTCACCAGTGTTTCCCTCTTGGCTCCTACTACCTTCAGAGCCTCTGGCTCATCTCTGTAAGACTTCAACTGTGCTGCAGTGTACCCAGCAGAAATGCAGGCTGAGGGCCTTCACTAGTACCCCGTTCCTCTAACCTTGTAGTGGCATCCCTCTGCTTGTCTCAGGCAAGCCTGATATTACACCCCTTATGGTCTAGTTTAAAGCTAGGATTAGCCTGGATATTTTTACCTAGTAAGTATAAATTCAGAGAATTTGACAAGAACAGGATGGGCAAGAATTCTAAATGATCCTGTATGAAGGGGTTTTCGTTCCAGCTGTTTGATTAGCAGGTCACAGGTGCTAAAACTTGAGTATCTGAGTGAGAGTTACCTTGCTCAATAATGAGGCTGGCCTTTCCTTTGCTTCTAGGTTTTTGACCATGGTTTCTCCAGCCCTGGAGAACATATAATATTGATAATTAGATCTGAGGCATACTGGCAGTGCTGCTATGATATTAGGTATTTTCTCTGTTTACCCATATAAGGTATTTTAGCCTGTACAGGCACTTGTATTTGTGCTCTCCATAGAGCTAATTATCTCAAGTGCAAATTCAGTCCTGTGCAATTCTGTTTCTAGTTTCACATTTAGCCAATAGGGATCTTGATCTCCCTCCACCACGAAATCTGTGCTCAGCTGCTGCATAATCCTGTTCCTGCTTATGTTTCAGAGCCACATGGAGCTCTAAGCTGTGCCACACATGAACTGTAGTAGTATTTAAAAAGGAGGATTCCCTGCTTCTCTTGCTGGGGCAGCTGATCTGACAGGCACGCCCCAACTCTGCTGGGGCCTTCCCTGCTAGCCAGCTCTTTTGAAATGTTCGAATCTGTGGTATGAGTCAAAGCAAAAATGACAAGCAGGGGCATTTCCTCATTTCTGCAGGTGAGTGGTGTTTTAGCCATTTGGGATTGGGATGACAGTCATTCCCACTCTCTGGCCTATTGTATGTTTGAATAATTTTATGGGGTGCACCAGCTTCTATATAAGAAATTTAGAGCGCCTATCAGCCCATGAACAACCACAGTTTTAGGATACAGCAGGTCTGGACTCAACATGATAAAGGAAACATCTTAATTCAGGTTCTGGGACTGAATGGACATGAGGCACCTAATTTCAGTATTCCCTAGAGGACAACACCTTAAAACTTCAAAAACATTTCTTTTGGTACCCGCCTCCTGTGCAATCCCTGTAGAGTTATTTGGGAACTTGTGAATTCCAGTCAATCCAAAGTTATCTAAAAGTTATTTTTTGTGTTTTGTTGAGTCTATACTCAGCCTTTATCTTGTGAGGGAGAAGGAAAAAAGAGAAGAGTGTGAATGCAAACCAACACAGAGAAGTAAATAATCCATGCCTGGTACACTGGGACTTCGTAATCAAACTAGCTGACAAGGTCCTCTCAATTTCTTACTGGTGCAGGATTAAATATCCTGCCTAGAGACAGAGAATGGAGATCACAGCTGTTTTCTAATAGGGCTGACAATCCCTATGGGACCTGCAGTGGTAACCATCAAACTCCATCAAAGAGGGTAACTCAGACTTGCACTGTCTTCTAGATTTTACTTTATGAAGCTGTTTATCATGAAAACTTGGCCAAGCAAGGGCCCAGGGGAAAAATGATTAGACATATGCTGCATATCTAGAGCTTAAAAATATCTTGGTGAATCTGCAAAAGGCAGAGATGCTCCTCAGGAGGAAAACGAGAGAGAGTGCTAATTGCATTTATCACTTTAGGAGCATGAGTTGTTGATAAAGTGTTGATAGCTAAGATAACAAGCTGCATCCCTGTGTAGCATCCCATTTCTACTTGTTGTCTTGCTTCCTAAACCATTTGTAGAGTGTGTCCCTGAAGAAGGTTTTCTTTCTTGACCTGCTAGTTTTTTTGTATGAAAAAGCTAAGGGCAAGCACAACGCTAAAGCTGTTTCCTCTGCTTTAATAAAATATCAAGCTTCTGTCAAGGGCAGTAGCATCATTAGCACAGGCTATATCCTAGACTTACTTTGCCATTGCTTGGGATGTCTGATGCCAAGGTATGCTCCCTGTGGGATCTCTTAGAGCAGATGACAAGGTATGCTCCATGCGGGATCTCTTAGAGCAGAGCTACTGTATTTGAGATATACCCAAAGGCTTCAGCCTTCTTTTGAAGCATCTCAGTATTGTCTTTACTCTGAGTGCCTCCTGCTGCTGCTAATTAAGGTGGGTTAAGCCCTATTTTTTTGGCAAGCAGAGACAGCAGCGTGAAGAAGTCTTACTGCAGGAATTGTCAGGTAATGCATTTTCTGTTATTCCTGCTGTTTGAGGGGAAAGCAACCTCTGACCTGTTCCCCTAAGAAAAGAAATAGTGTGCTAAGCTCAAAATTATGGAGGCTTATTTACTGTTCATTTTTAACCTTTGCCAACCTCTGGCATGAGAACTCTGGCTCTGATTTTGAGGAATGTTTTACCTTGTGAAGGAAATCTGGCATTGACCAAAGCTTCAGGTGGGTTTCAGTTAGAATCTTTTGTTAGTAGTTCTCTGGGAGGATGGGACAGCTAGGATTGCAGTCCAGGGTTGAAAATCCAAAGGAGGATTTCTTAAACTGTTCTGGGAATATATGAAGTGGTTCCTCATCTTGGAATGGGATACAGTACATGTAGGAACTCTGTGCTTCTCTAGTTAAACTCTTAAGAGGGTTTTCTACATGGATAAAAGTATTTTTTAAGTAATAGCTGGACAATTCATGTCTGGAATATTGGGGCATCTGTTTTCTCTCTCATTCTGTTTTTTTTCTGCCTGCTATGTTTAAAATGCACTATGTTATATCACTGCGAAATGAGCTTTCCACTGGATGGATTACAAGGTGCTAAAGAGTGAATGCATAGTCCAATTCTGCCCTTTTGAATGTTCTTTACAGTAGTCCTTAGGTTCATAATTATGTTATCTTAAATAACTTTTTTGTTTCTTTAAAAAAGAATGCTTTCATATACTAAGCATGGAGCAGAAGAGATAGTGAAAAAGAACACTTTTTTTATGTTCAGCTCTCATTCATGGTGCATTTGTGTGCCTATCTGTACAAGCTTAATAATGCCTTAACCTATTTTTTTTGCATCCACTATGATAGGAGATTCATAGAGTCTCGTGACTGTAACCTCTCTTTGAATCTGAGGGGGTGGGGGAGTGCACCTTGAAAATGCTGCTTTAGACAGTCAAAGACTGGATTCTCTGGAATTATGCAGACAAACCCTGATTAGCTCTTCTCAATGCACATGGTTATTTCCGTAAATAAAAGCATATAAAATAATCACTGACTATTTGAGACAACTTCCACGTTGCGTTGTCACATTGTGAACACTGAAATGTTCCCCCAGTGTGGTGGGAAGAGGGAACCTGAAATGTAAGCTCACATCAAAATTCTTTGATGATCAGGGACGAGAGGTCTAGTTTTGAACTTTAGAAACAGAGTGCAGGAGGACCCCAAGGAAGGAAAAAATACAGCACCTTCATAGCCAGCAGATCTGCTGTTGTGAGATATGACAAATATCTCACATTTTTGAGTTCTGCGGTGCAGATGGCAGTAACAAATGGCTGCTGGAGAGCAAAAAGGATTCTCCTTGGCTCTTTGCACAATCAAGGGGTCCCTTATCAGAGGCTCCATTGCCAAAGGATTGCCTAAACAGCAAGAAGTATTGTAATGAACTGTAGGGAGCTGCATCTGCAGATAATCAATTAGAATGAAGGAATATAGCTGAATTTTTGCAGGGCTACAGCTAAGAAAAAACCCACTTCTTTCCTTATAAACAAGACAAACCGGGTCAGTAAAACAGTGAAAGAGATTAAATATGTAATCTCACAATGTTCTACTCAGTCACTTTCAGAGCAGAACACCACTTTGCATTCACTCTTGATGTTTATTTATCTCTGAGGGACCCTGCAAAAATTGAGAGAATAATAAAAAATACAAGAAAAAAATCTCCCGGAGCTCTCAGTTGAGGTTATTTTCTATATGATTGCTGTAAACATGAACAGATATTGACCTCCAGGTGTTAAAAAGCAGTAGGCAAAGCTGTTTTACTTAAGCAATGGAATTTTTCAGTGCTAATTCTTGCCTGGTTTTGTCACAGGTCAGTTTTGTCAAGAGCGATAGTGTGACCCTCAGACCATTGAAAAACTGCAGCTCATTCTAAACTTGGTTTTCCTATCACAGGATGGCTGAATTTGTATCCTAGATGACAAAACCTCTGAAATTAATAAAATGGCTCATAAGAGTATAATTCTTCTCCTTCTGTGTCCATGCAGGACACTCTCTATTGTGATAGACTCAGCAGATGCTCTTCATGTGAACCCCTATATCTGTATTGGTCTTGTCTCTTTTCCTGAGTGCAGGTGATGATGAAAACCCCTTCTGAATGGCCTGTATGTATGGCAAAAATGTTGCTGTGTTAGGACTCCAAATGAGTCCCAAGTGTGATAGGAAGTCCTAAACATTCTGTTGATCTTGTAGTCTATCTTGTCAAAGTCTCACTGAAAAAGTGCATCTCCGGAATAAGAAATTTAGGCCAGCTTAGAAAAATATAAATTTGCAGTAATTGTTGCCCCCTTATTCCTTCCTCCCATCATTCAAATGAGCTGCAACTTACAAAAAAGTAATTTGATACTGAACATCAATGAACATAACGTAGTGCTTGGGAAACAGTTCTCTAACCTTATGATGTGCAAGGGACAGCCAGAGGATCTGTGCTGAATGCAGGTACAGACTTCAGGAGTAACCCCTCAGGAGGTTAATTTAATAAATATCTTGAAAATCTAATTTTAATAAGTTTGAAATAATTGCAAATCGGAATTTAAAATGTGCAGTAATGAAAAAGTAAACTACATTTTCTTTCCTTCCCCTCCTTTTTCATTAAGGGAGGAAAGAAATTTCCTTATTTCAGAAGCTGCTGAAAACATTAATTCAGGATTTGTACCTGCAGACTCTGGGAAGTACATGTGACTTGTTAAATTTTCATCCTCTAAAAGGCTGAATCAGAGTAATTTTCTCAGCTCTTGAACATACACTGAAACATAGAACAGATTGGGCAGATGTTACACTGTTCTTGGTTCCGATACTGTCAGTTCTGAGATCCAGAGATCTAATGAAAATGTCCTGAAGAGATGCACTGTTCTGGAGCAAGTTTTATATGCAGGCCAAATGCCATCCCAATTCAGATGACTAAATTTGTCACCGAATTACTTGGATTTGAGGTTTTCCTTCAACTGAGATACAAATCACATTTTTTTTTTCCCGGATCCCTCTTTTAGCAGAGACATGAGGGTTTTTTAAATGAAAACCAAAATTTGTATTTATCATTATCAATTATACTCAACAATTTTTTGATTGTGAAAGTAAAATTGAATCTTCCATATGATTGCCTTCAAACTTCAGAAGTCTTTGCTCTGAAGTTCTTTCTTTTCTTTTTTCTCCTTCCTTTATAATAGTTACATTTTCTGCACCTCAGCTCAGTTCATCTCCTCGCCCATATTATGAGCAATATTGGTTGTGAAACTGCCTGAAGATCATGTGAATATAGTGAGTGTAAGGAGTTTTTTCCAGCCTTATGTTGAGGGCAGAGGTTTTAAGGGTTGTGGGGTCACAGTATTGCTCCCACTGTGCTGCTCCGGTCTTTGGCTCAGGTTGGTGTTCATGACTGTGTCGTCAGCTTCTCAGGGTAGTGAGATCACTGAAGATTGATTACTGAGGTGGTGACTACTGGTAGTGAGTTCTGTCTGCTTGAGACCAGTTACCCACTGTGCAGATGGGTACCAGATTTTGTAGTTTTATCTCATAGCACAGAAGTTCTGATTTCTTCATTCACTTAGGATGTCTCTTCTGGGATGGTTTAGTGAAGAAACAAAAGGCGGCTGGAAGAACTGAAGTATTTATGTGGACCCTAAGTGGGATTCCTTGTGATATGCCTGTCACCAGATGACAGCCAAGCAATGATGTCCAGGGTAGCACAGAATGATTCCACTTCTCCACCATCCTCTTCATCTTCATTATCCGCTTTTGAATTTGCAGAGGGTTGAGAGTAAATAGAGGGAGTTCTTGTTTTATTTTCATTGTTTTTCTGGTTTGGTGTTCCCTCCCCTGCATTCCTAAACACCATCTGCATCCAAACTCTGAATAATGGTGAAAATTTACTCAAAATGGCCACTTGATCCTCTGCTGCTTTGAATAGAAGTGTTTGAAAAACAAGCCTGGGAATTAAATTTCTTTTAGTCCCAGACTAGGATAAAATTAAAGTTTGAAATTAAACTTTTCTGTTTTGCTAAATGGCAATTCATCTTTTGCACTCACTGTTTAATTAGGTGAGACCTTTGGAAATGATGCCATTCTCACTAATGGATTGTTTATTTTGAATAACTCTGAAAGGCACTCCAGCATTGTTGGATAAAAATGCTCTGCTTGGTGGTACATTTTGTGTAAAATACTTGACATTTTAAAATTTGCTGGGAAAGTTAAATGGATTAAAATGTTAATTTGTTACAATGGGTTTCCATGATGAAAAATTCAAAAGGTTTCCTGCTCACATTTTCAGGTCAGGACAGAGTTTGACTTTTACAAGTCAAAATAAAAGAGATTTCTACATAATGTATGAATGATGTATAACTTCAAAGGGAACTTCCCAGGAGCAAAGTTTCAGTCTGTCCTTGCCTAACTTCTCATTACTGCAGGAGGTGGGAGATAAGGCAATAGGCACAGTGGTTCGCTTGGAGGTTTAGCAGAGAGATTTTTGCTTCCACGGTAGATCGTCAGCCTGAATCCAGCAGAGCACATCCTACTGATCGGCTGCTCAGTGGTCTTTGCTGATTGTTGGCTGCCTGTACCAAGGGTGAGATGACAATGCAGTGAATATCAGCTTCAGCTTGAGACAGAATGAAGAACTGAATTCAGGTTACAAATACTCTGGAGAACTAGTGAGTTTGTGGCGTAATCTGTGAAGAGAAATACCTCTTTAGACCACAGGACAGAAGAGGCTGTTGAATTTCAGCAGCTGTGTAATACAGCCCCTGCCATAGTCTGAGACTCCATTTTAGAATGAGTTAGGCTGGGTCTTTGCCCCTGCTGCTCCTGTAACAGCTTTCTCCTGTCCAGTCTGCTCTAGGCTGACTTTCCTGCTCTAGAACTAGGAGCATCTTGGTCCTGCAGTGCAGACCTGGGATACATGGACAACAGTTTGCTGCGTGGTGTTTGAATAGACAAGTCCAGTGCTGGCAGCAAGTGCTGTGGTCACTGAAAGGCATTGAACAGACTATTGACCCTGTGCACATAAAAACAATCAATATGTAGTTCTGATACCTGGAAGTACCTTCTGCTTTAGGAAAGGGGAGAGAATGAAAGTTTGTTTTGATTTTAAAATGTGATGCCTTTGTAATGGGTGTGATGAAGTAATTAGTTCTGAGTTGTTCTACCTCTATTTAAATTTAAAGCTAGAGTATATCTCAAAAAAAAAAACCAACAAAGACAACCTTTAAGAAATTATTCAAGGAATCTTTTGATGCATCTTAAATTTTATTTTTCTGCTTTGACAGCTATTGTATTCCAACTCTGTTTAAAAGAAATCAGGTTCTAAAGAATAGTTGGAAGTTCACTTCATGTTTCCCAGGGACTGGGAATCACGCATGTAATTTTTCAGATTGATGGCAACACTTGGATGGAGTGTGTACTCTTAGAACAAAACTGTCTTGTTAAAAAGCACTGTGCTTAGACAGCTTGCAGCGAAAGGAGATTAAATTGCTGGATTGGCCTTTTATATGGCTTGATTGATGAGAAAACTATGCTGCAGTATTCATTGTTTATCAAATGCTGCACAGCCAGTGGTGCAAACAAAACCAAATATTTATTGGATGCAGGATTAAAAACTGATATTGCAGAAACGTGTGACTACTTCCAGCAAAGATTCCTCTTCCCCTGTAAGGGCAAGAAGTTAAGATGTGCTGCAATGGTAATGGGAGGCACTGTGCAATGTAACCACGAAGACATCAGGCTCTGCTTCATTCATAGAAAAGAGAGTCTGTTTAGCATCCTGTTACTGAAGGGCATTGCAGGAACAACCTGCATGTTCTCATAAACAACTGCTTTTTCCTATTGCCTTTTCTTCGCCCTTGCTCTCCAAAACCAAATCAACCCAGTCCTTGATGGATGTCCTTTTGTTGTCACTCTTCAAATGGAGCTTTCTCTTTGCGTGAATGTTTATATCTACCTAGCTGCAGCACCTTTATCTGCAAGTGAGAATGGGAGCTTAACCATATGTAGGCATCGTATATGTTGTTTTGATTGGGGCGGTGCTGTGGGCCATGTTATCAGAATGAGTGAGAACCTGAAAGGTGGATGATCACAAGGTTAACCATTTAGCAAAAATATTGTTGTCATATGGTAACAAGTACGTTGTGGATGTGGTTGATGTACTGTCTTTTCCCTCTATCCATAGAAGTGGATTTAGCAAACATTGGCTTTTTAGGATATGTATGTGTGCATAAAAGCAGGCTTGGGCTCCCATTTCCTCTGTAATCACACACCATGAATAATAAGTATGTATTACCTGCTCACTTGCAGGGGATCCTCTCTGTGTTTTTTCTTCAGTTTTGGGGTTTATTTTAACATGCTTTTCTAAATACAGTGTTTGTAAAGATGAGTCTCATATTAGCTGTAGGTTAATGTAATGTGAAAGACATGCTGGGAAAACATCCTCTAGCCAATCTGTCTCGAAACAGCTCTGATGTGTGAAATGTTATCTTGGCTAGTTTACACCATTCCCCAGTGAGTCAGTTTGAACTCTGTTCTTTTATTGGACAATTACCATTTTTTGGAAGGTAATTCTCTATACATTTGTATTCATAGGCAATGGACAGCGGGGAATTTAACACCTGCTGTCTACAATCTCTGTCAGCAAATGGCCTTCTCCTAGTGGGATTTATAGTTACTTCATGTTCCAAAGGCGCAGAATTCAAATACTATTTAGTTTGCTGTGCTGTGAGCAAGAGTTACAGTATGTGCCTTCTGTCCCAAAGCCTTATAGTCTGGTTTTAAACTAAAATTACTTCTTTTATTCCAAACCAGAGAAAAGCTGAAACTTGTAGGCAGTTAACGATTTTTTTCATCCCATCAGGGACCTTCTCTAAAGAAAGGAAAAGGTGCAAGTGTGGGGAAGAAAACTAGGGAAAAATTAACCCTAGTCCCACTTTATTTACTGTGATTATTTTGTAGGCTTCTTGTCTTAGTCTCTGCATTGTGTTCTACTGTTGATCTCTGAAGAGGAAGAGCCCCCATAAGTGTGAGGCAAAACGGAGGTCTGGAGGACCTCCCCAGAGGTAAGGACTGTGTATTTGTGTCTGCATAGCTTCTGTTGGGAGGTCTAACCTAAGATACTTTGCTTGCTCTTTCAGCTTTGTTACAGCTTCCAGTTCTGGTTCCATTCAAAAAGTATAGACAAGGTGCAAAATGGGAGGGCAGAAGATTTTAAGAGATACTGGTATATCTCTTTTACCACTCATTTAAAATGAAGCAATGGAATGCTTATGACAGGTTTGTTTTCTGTATTTTCTGCAGTACCCAGTCTATAGGAAGACAGTATATGTTACGTCCACCCTACCACAACAGCCCTCTGATTGGGAGATCATTTGTATCTGCATTGATTGTTGTACTGTTAATTCCTAGGAATAAGCTGAACTCGACTACGTCATTTCAAAATGAGAAAACTGCCTTTTGGTTAAAAAAGTAATCAGCTTTCAGTAATCAGTAATTCAGAATTACTGCCTTCGCACAGCAAAACTGCATAGAAATGTTCACTCTAGCTGGCTGAGAGACCATTAAACTTGATTGACTATTCACTGCTATCTTGGCCCACATGATCAACAACCTACTGTTGATTTCAATCTCTTGCTTAACAGGTTAATAGTACTCAATGTTAAGATGAATTTTATCCCTTCAAAAAAGGGGAAAATGTTTGTGGAGGAGCCATACCTGTCTTCTCCCTACCCTCAGGAGACTGATTATTTACAAGGCTTATCAGCCTTTCAGAGCTGTGTAGATGGAGTATGTTATAAAGCAAATCCTCTTCTGACTGTGCGTCCTGTTTCCTTTTTCAGTTTCTTGGACTGAGTAAGCTCTCTCTCTCTGTTCTTTTTAGCATTACAGTAGAAGTGCAATCTTACCCTAGATTCCCATCCATCTTCATAGCCTGTGACTGGGCTGAGCTGAAGAATGGAAAGCCTGTGCTCCTGACAGCTGCCCCCAGTTGAACAGCGACAAGTGGTAGAGGCAAACGGCAGAGAGTATGCAAAACAGAGACTTACAAGAGCTGTACCAGAAACACTTTCAGATGGGGCTTTCTGGTTAAAAAGTACTGGAGTAGGAGTTTGGCAAAGAGCATGCTCAGTTTGAGAGGGTTCTCATATGCCTAAGGAGGAGCAGTCGTGCACAGTGCTCAGGCTGAACACTCACTCTACAGGAAAGTTGCTGGTGTTCGGGTGGTTCACACAGAAGCTCTAGATAACTTTGGAGACTGGAGAATAGCTGCTTCTGCAGGAGAAAGCCTGTAGCCTCGCAGAAGCAGGAGCGACAGAGGTGGCTGGACTGAGCTGTGAAACCAGATTGTGCAGACCAGGCAGGTCTAGTGAAACCGAAGAGTTTAAAAGACCTAAAGGAGAGCTGCACCTTGGGCAGATCATGCAGCCAGCTCCTGAGTACACTAGGAAAGCTCAGTTTGGATGCTGGAGTACCTCACCCCTTTAGCTGTGTTCGTTTGACAGGGTAGGACAGGGAGCTATGTTACTTCTGTTGAGATGAAGGCTGTACCACAAACAGAGGATACTGGTTTGGGAGGTTGTCAGTCCAGCACCTCTGCAGTGCACTAAAGGACACGTCCAAAAGGTGAAAAAAATGAAAAAGGTGAAAAAGAAAATAGTTCTCCAGTTCTGCTTTACCTTTTCAGAAGCAAATATATTTTATCGCTGGTTAAGTATGGGCTTTCTGCTACCATCTGTTGAATCTTGCGATTTCTCTTCCCTCCTGCTCTAGCATCTGTGAGTCTCAGTAGCAGATTCGTTGCTTGGAAACTCAATTGTCTTCTTGCATTTACTGGTAGAAAAGAGTGCTCATTTTCTGTGACTTGATTATGATGACTTCTGGATAGATCTAAAACTCCTTAGCAAAAGCAGTTTCTTAAGTGACAGGACAAATGCTGCAAATATACAGTGTTTAACAGTGTTTTCAGCAGGGGTGGAGTTGTTCTGTTCTGATGTGAACATTTGTTGGTATCATAATTGAAGCATAAAATAAGTTGCATGGAAATGAACCTATTGCATATGTGCCAGTAATGATGTGCCATTTCTACTTCTTTTTCTGTATTTTTCTTTGGAATAGAAAACCAGCTACAAATATTCAGGTTGCCATCATCTGATTGTGGGTAATTTGGGGAATGTTTGTTTTTCTTAATTTTTTATTTGTGAAAGTTTAGTTCTTCAGTGTACCCTAACAATTTATTTTGTGTCTTCTGGAGAAGTCAAACACAACAGTGTATTGAATCTTTTTTTGTACAGAGAGTAAATTTGGAGTCAAGTTTATCTGAAAGAAGAGAGTTAAGTATATTTTGTGACTCTCAACTCTTGATTCAAACTGCTTAGGAAAGAGACACTCCCTCCTGTTCCTTGAGATTCATATTTCTAAATTGAAAAACTTATATCAGGAGTCTCACTCTGTGATAGATTCACAAATAACATGTTTCATGCTCACAATTGCTTTTTTACCCCACACATCTTTAATTAAAAGTGTAAGCGCCTCGCTGAGTGTTTGCCTGAAAGTATTCCTGTGGCACAAGAAGGATTCTGAGTTGAGGGTTTAGGAAGCAGTCATTATATCATGGAATCATAGAATGGTTTGGGTTGGAAGGGACCCAAAAAATTATTCAGTTCCAACCCCCCTACCATGGGCAGGGACATCTTCCACTGGATCAAGTTGCTCAAAGCCTCATCCAGTCTAGTCTTGAACACCTCCAGGGATGGGGTATCCATGACTTCCCTGGGTAACCTGTGTCAGTGCCTCACTACCCTCACAGGGAAAAATTTCTTCCTAATATCTCATCTAAATCTCCCCTCTTTCAGCTTCAAACTGTTACCCCTCGTCCTATCTCTGCACTCTCTGATAAAGAGCGCCTCCCTAGCTTTACTGTAGGCCCCCTTTAGGTACTTGAAGTCTGCTCCAAGGACTCCCAGAGCCTTCTCTAGGCTGAACAACCCTAATTCTGTCAGTCTGTCCTTGTATGGAAGGTGCTCCAGCCTTCTGTTAGAAAGCCTGACATGCACCCCTAGTTCTAATTTTAAAGGTGACCTTATCCCCTATATTTTGAGGAAGCAAGTAGAGAAGAGAGATCTGGAATTGCTTCTTAAGACTCTTGATCAAATTAATTTTCTGTCTTCTGCTTGACTGCATTCTTTCTTCAGGGTCCTTGTTTCTCTGTTTCCCATTCCCTCCTTCCCCAGTCCTTCAGGAGGTTCTTTGAGGAGTGCATTATGGATACATATTCACAGCCTGGCAAGAAAATTATTGTGGATATTTTTGATCTGATGGAACACTTGAGTTTGGTGATTTGGGGACTATTCATTTTGGAGGGAGAGATGGAAACAGTGGTCATTGCATTGTTTTCTGGGTCGTTTTGTTGTACCTCTATTGCCTGAAGTAATATGAATTTCACAAACCTTGCAGAATCAATACTTAAACTGCATACTAACAAGTTTTGGAGACCCTCAGGGAAGAGAGGTAGATGGAGAACATGGAGTGACTCTGCTTTTGTTCATAGTGTTCTCCGAGAGAAAAACAACAGAGCTGCAGTTGCCAGCTGCAGTTGCCCTCAGGATTCCCAGCATCTGAAGGTGGCTCTACCAACACAAAGAAAGCTTAAGGGGGCTTTTTTTATTGCCATGTAAGTTTAAATATTGGATCCTATGTTGTGTGCTCTCAAGTCATAGAAAAGAGATATTCTTCACTTAGTTTCCAGGAGGTATCACAAGGACTGAAAACTGAGCTAAATGCCATGAAGTATTAGATCAATACTTGAAACTGGCACATGTAATGACAGCTTTGGAACTGATGCGCAAGTAAGCCTGATTGATAATTGCATTAAGAGCCTCCTAAGAGATGTTTAGGGATTCATTTTGTTTAAAATGGAAGAAAAACAGTATCTGTACAATGCTGTGTACACCACTTTATGGTAAGAGTTGCACATGACTGCTTCAAAGGGTATTTAAGTGCTTTATGTTATTTATTATCCTCAAGAGCAATATTCAAATTGGCATTGTAGGTTACAGATCTTGTGGGATGTGCTTTCCCTTAGGATGGAGAAGTATAAGGTTTCGCTAGTGCTTGGATTCACTGTTTTGCCTCACGTATGTGGGGATTTTAGTTAGCAGTTATATGTATCTGGACTTAAGAAACATCTGTTTAATATCACATGAACAAAAGAATTCATACATTTGTGGCATGTGCTTCTTTCAAAGGCTAGGTATACACCAGCGAGTGTCACCACTTCATCAATATTTCCACATCACACCTGTTATAAAGTTTAGTGGCTTTGACTTTATTCTGTGGACCATATAGGGGTCTGACAGTATGGGATGATACAAAGCTACTTAATAACTCCTGTTATTTGAGTGTAGTCAGAAGCCTAGGCTATTTGCACTCCTGTGAAAGGGATTTGGCAGTAAACTGGGATTGTGAAGAGTAAAGGGAGAGCAATGTGCTGCTTCAGTACTTTGACATGAAGGGCCATTCATTTCTCACAGCATATAACCACCGAGCAAGACTTATAGCTCCCTAGCTAGCGACAGCCCCCACTTGAGGCCTGGGTTATTGTGTTCCATTTGTACAGAGGATGTTTTCAGCCAAGAAGAGAGCAACTTCCTTTTTATTTTCAGGATTTGAGGATCTTCAATATTGGACCCTTAGGCTCTTTTACAGATATCTGAAGTTATTTATTATCAGGTGGGAGGAAGGACAACAGTTGTTCTTGCAGAAGGCTTTCACTAGACTTTGCACTTAAAATTGACCTGCTAGAAAATATTTTTTAAAGATGTGTTCCCAAGTGCTTTTCTCTATGGAAACTGTTGTTGTAACTTCCTGCTGATCACTTGGAAATTAATTCATATGATTTAGTGTTTGTTGTCTATAGATCTTCTGTTCCTCTAAAAACCATTGCAGTAGTGAGCTGAAAGTTTGCTTTGGTGCAACATAACAACAAAGATGACCTGCCGCTTTCTGCAGCAGTTATTGCCGGAGGCATTAATTCAGGTGTAGTTTAAACTACATCTGTTGTTCGGCTCTGCTTAGCAGTCTGCCTTCAGAATGTCTGAACATGTAGCTATGTTGAAATTGGCCCAAATGAGGTTAACTGGAAAGAAGAGAGCTGTTGTTGGCATGAAAGAGACTGCAGAGAGGTGAGTCAGCACAGGGTTAAAACAAATCCATGACTTGCTGAGAAGTGCAAGCAGCAAACTGTGAATTACATTAATTAAATGCTAGTAGTGAGCAGGACTGGGAGTCCTGTAGGGTTTAAGGAAAAAATCTAAACAACATCTTGGGAAATAAATTAGTTGCTTTTTTCCCATCTTTGTTCTCTTGCTTAGTTGTAATCAAATTTAAAATAAATTAAAAAAAAAAAGCAAAACCACCAACAACTTTCCCACCAATCCAGAGGCCTTTCAGGCCAATCTGAAGTTTCCTAAATCCAAAGCAGTCCCAGACTCCCGATGTTGGCATAAGATGGGGAATGGCAGTGCCACTGCGCAAGGCAGAAAGGGCATGCTTGGAAGCCTGGCTGAGACAGCATAAGCACATGTATAACTATTCTAGTACCTCTGATGATACAAAATGGGTGTTCTTGCAAACACAGTGTTTTCCAGGAGTTGTAAATATTTCCACTTGGGGCAAACAGATGCTGGACCTGAAATATTGTGATGTTATGAGTTAACAAAAGGCTGTAGGTGCTGGTTGGGGAGGGTAGCATTTTTGTTTTTACTTTTTCATACTGCACATTCATATCTAGAGAATGTGCAATTAAATCCTTGACTTTCCGCATGATGTCTTGAAAAACCCTGAGACGCTTTACATGAGAGTAATTTGACTGCTGTGAGGCGATTGGTGTTTCCTGGTTGAATCTGAATTGGCTTGTTCTCTAACACACTTGTAAAAAAATCTTTTACAAAGTTCCAGGTAGATTCTGGGCTAAGAACTCCTTATTTTCTGTTTTCTGTAGCAGAATCTGTGATTGCTAGCATGAGACAAGTATTTTAAAGGTGGGACATAGAGAGGTGCTAGCTATACTGACAGGATATTTTACTCTTCCTTCTTGCTGATTTTATCTTGACATCTTTTGAGGGCTAAGTCTTCTGCCAGCAAGATTGCTTCAGCTTTAAAGGAAATCATACTGCTTGAGAACAGGCTTAAAGTAGACCTAGTTCCTATCCAGTGCAAAAATAACCATGTTCTACCCAGAATCAACTGAGTGTGGAAATGAATTGGCCATATAAAATTCACACGAATACTTCTTTAGGAAAAACTTTTCTTCACTGTTCAAACAGCAATGAATATATAACAAGTGAACTGCTGGAAAAGGTTCTACACTTTACCTTTCTCTGCTTTTCACATCTTCAGTTTCCTAAGGTGTTAGAATTCTTCATGGACTTTTATTTTTAGTGGCATCATATACATTAAATTAACCACGGAAATTACCAAAGAAGAATTTCTATGATCGTGGGTCCATATCTCACTTTCACACCACTCCATTTATTTGAGGTTTTTTATTTCTAGGGAATAGATAGAAAATCAGTTGCTTCAGAAAAAGGTGTGTCAAAGCATCCTAATTAAATAGAGATAAAGGTCTTCCATGCCTTTGCCATCCTCTAGGGTCATATTTTTAGGCACACCATGACTTGCAATATTAAGCTAAGAGAAGCTGTAGGTCCATGTAGGCATCAATTTTCTGTTTTCTTCAGTGAAAGAAGATTATTAGGCTCCTTGTATGGGATAAGATTCTTTTTCCCTTATTTCAACAAATGGTCACTTTTCTGTGTAACAGCCACCAAGCATACATATTGCACAAAGGAATCCCACATAAAGAAGAAAGCTGCAGAGCTGACCAGGTAATTCTGTTAACTTCGTGGAAATAGTTTGCTGTTTCTTGGATCAAGGATGTACCTTAGGCTTCATCGTTTTCTTCACTTTTATCCTCTAGCTTGGACTCCCTAACTCAATTTTCTGTATGTTAGAGGCAAAACCTGTGTATTTTCTTAGCATAAGGTAAACAGTCTTCCTGTAAATTCAGTCTTGGAGTTAGGGGTGCATGAGGAAGCCTTTCCCAGGAAATTTCGTAGAAGTACTAAGACTGCTTCTTCCTAGGATAATCCTACTCCAAGACCATATCTAAAACAATGAGGGAGCTTAACATGACAATATCTTTTCAAAGAATGCATGTAATTTCTCTAGTAAAATGAGCATTTTTAACAACAGCCCATTTTTATCATGGTGACTCCCATGATAATATTTCCTCCTTAAATGATAGCTGATAAACCTGCCTCTTTGGGGTAGGTGGCATAGCCAGTTCTAAGTAAGATCAGGTTGTATGTAGTTTTCTTGCTTATGTATAACTGGTCAATGATTTCTGTTTATGTGGGTAGTGTGATTTTAAATTCTTGCTAGTTGGAGACTTTGCACAAAGCCACTTGCCACTGTAAGCTTGTACAGAAATTAAACCCAGAAAGTTTACTCAAGGTAATTGCAAAAATGTCTGAGGGGAGACATGAAGAGATCACATCAGCCTTCATAAAAGGTAGAGGTGAGTGGTTATCGCTAAGTTAACGTTAACTACTATGTGCTAACTGGCAATTTATTTATTTAGGTTTTGTTTTCTTGCCCTCCTCTCCCCTGACTAGTTCTCTGGAATGGCTCTAGCCGTTAGTTTTGATTATAATCTGCTCACAACAAAGTGGAAGCTGACTTGCTGTGTGCAAGCTTAGATATTGGATGGCTCTCAGATGCTGCTTCTAATATAAATAGGATTCTAATATAAAGAAAATATTTCAGGCTTATGAAAATAAGAAACAAAGTATTTCAGGCAATGTCCATCATTTTATCACATCCCCCATGGAGTTGCTTTATGAGCTTCAGTCTAATACCAGCTGCAGATGAAACCTGAAGCATTATTAGCAAGTTGGACTTGACATGCTGGTTAGTTATCTAGATGACTGTTTTACTACAAGGACCCATAATCACGAGGAAGAAAGCTGAGGTTTCTTGGAAGTATTCTAAGGACAGCAGTGGATGAAATGTAAGGCTTATTTTCTGCTTTTCCTGTTGTACTTTTCTTCTGTCACTCCAAAGAAACATGAAAAAGACACATTCCGCCTGAGTTGGCAGGAATGTCCAGGCCCCATCGCTGAAGATCATCACTGGTCCCCAAAAGGAGGGGCAGTGTGGATGTAGATAGGCCAAGGGAGATGCAGGTCACTGGTAATGAAGCAAGGGAATTGCTGGGCAGCTGCCGAAGAACTGCAAAGTCTGCAGTTACGTTGCAGCAGCAGTTTTCCAGGACACCAGTTGAAAGAGACAATGCTCTTGAACTCCAGTGATTTAGAAGGCTGTAGTTCCCTCTACTTGTTCCATGGAAGTGCCCATAATAAAGGGGATGCGAAAACCACAGTGAAATAGACTTGCAGCTGCTTCAAATATGGGTTTGAACCCTGTTGATAGAAACAGGGTAATCAGAGTAAGCTGCCTCTGAGATCTAAGAGTTAATGTTCCCTTAAAGTAACCATATGGCAGCCTGTACCAGAGGATCGATAGTATGTCAGAGACAAAAGACTTCCCTTTCTTTAGAAGGTAGGCCTGCTCTTGGTTTGCTGGACCTATTCAGTTTTATACTGTAAGAAGAGAAGATCGGAGGGGAAGATTGGCTTTACTTGCACTTCATTGAGATATCTTTAGGAAATTGGCACTAATAGTGCAATACGTTAGTTGTGTGGTGTGGGTATTTGGGAGAGGCTTTATTTGTTTGTTTTCTCTTCACAAACATGGATATCAGTATAAGATTTAAAACGAATAAACAAATTTTTGATTTTTCTAAAATCTTCAGAGAAGGACACACTTGTAGATGGCCCTGAAGATGTTCCTAACTCTAGCAAACAATGATCAGCTTGAATTTCTTCTGCCAAGTGCGGGGAATTAGTAACTGCATGACTAATTTCATGGTCAGATTGTTGCTTAGTTTTATTTTCTTCTTATTCTTGTCCTATTACCTTGGAAAGGATGAAAGTTAACATCTAAAACAGACAAAAAAGAAGGGATCAGAACAAATATGTCAAGTCACTCCGGGAGTCCTGTAAATGAAAAATGCTAATTAGGTATGCAACAGCATCTAGAATTCTGGGGAGAAATACCTTTGGGCATGCTTACTCCTCTGGCTGCTTACTCCTCAATTTCTTCAGATTCCTGATTCATGTTGCAACACACCATTCTAATTTGGTTTAAACTATGTGTGTTGAGCTGTAAGGCGTTAGAGCTGGTACAGTGTTTGGACATTTAATAAGTGCTCCTTGCTTTCAGTAGAAAAGAAAGAGGAGTGGATATGAAAAGCAGCAGTAAAGACGAACAGGTTTACTTCAGTGTGTGGGAATTTCCTCCTTTTCTGATTACTACAAAAAGGTGCAAATTGCTTTCCCTCCCTCAGACTGCATGCTGGATAATATCTTGAAAACTGAATTTAAGTGTAAAATTTGTGGAATCTCTTGCAATTTGTTTTGATGCAAAATCGATGGTGCTAGCCTGAAAGAAACTTCTTTCAGAACTTGGGTTGTACAGTGCGATTCCCCAGCAGCATTGCTGTGATGCAGTGCACATGGCATTCACGTTGCTGTTCTCCAGTCACTTTCCATCTAGATAGAGCAGGCGCTGGTGGAACATTTTAGTCCATGGCTGTTCTGAGAGAGACAATGATTTTCGCAGACAGGGGATGGCACTGTTGCACTACAGCTCCTCAGCCTTCCATCCAAAATGTCTCTATTTATAAAAAGGGCTCGGTGTTTACCAGGAAGGGATCAGATGAACTAGATGCATTACTGCAAGATTTTCTTGAAATAGTTCTGCATAAAACATCTAATCTGGGTTACCAGGAATTTTATATTTTGATAAAACCCCCCAAAAGAATGCATTGGCATACATCTACATTGGATGTTAGCTGTGGACGTAGTTTAAGGCACTCTTATTTATTTCGGATTTAAAATGAAACACCTGTGTGAAGCTCTGAAAAATCATTAATATTACAATAAACTCTCAGCACCATGGCAGTAATCATTTCAAAAAGAATTCAGCCAACAAGTACTTAAAGAAACTCCTTTCTACCTTTCTCTTATTCTGGAAAACGCAAACTTCCTTTCTCCAAAGTCTTAATAGTGCTATATTCCACAGTTCAGCCAGAAATTCCCTCGAACAAGAGGCTGATTCTGAAGGATGCCTGCTCCACGTGGGCAGGCACATGTATGGGTGTGGGAGTAGCATTCCGCTTGCTCAACTTGCCTCACCACAGTCACAGGAACGTGGCAGGTGGAACAAACTTATTTGTTTTGAGGGATGGGCTTTAGCCAGGTAAGGCAGTACAGATCTTGATCTGCACCTTCAACTTCAGCTGCTAGCTGAGCGCAGTCACAGCTGGTACTTGAGCACTGACAGTGAGGTGTCTAACTCTGCCTTAGTCGTTCAGTGATTCCCAGATGGAGCCCTATCCGGGATGTGCTGTTAACATCCTCAGTCTTGAGATGATGAAACTTTAAGTAATGATGGGGAAGTCTATTTTCAAAACACAGATGGCAGGAAAAGCTGACCTGTCTGTTGCTGTTACATGATGATTGGCATTAACTCACAGATTCAGCCCCTGTTCTTGGAGGAGTACAGCTCCCTCTGGCTGTCTTCCATCAGTCCACTGAAACTCTTGAGTTTTGCCTCAAAGGTGGGTCTCTCATTTTCACCTGCATTTTATTTCAGCAAGGCACAGATGCTAGTCCTGAGCTGCACTGTGCAAGTTGGATGGGATAAAGGTAACAGGAGTCAGTACACAAAAATGCCAATGTGTGTGTTTCCCGCCTAAGCCCCTTGTCAACAACCAGCCATGTGGTGGGAAACCTCTCATGGAAAAAAAAAAAAGGCCAAGTCCATCACTATCAGCACAAATGAAAAGAATAAAACCTCTCAAAAGAAAAGTTAAACTGCACCGAAGTTTCCATCTATCTCTCACTCCTTCTTTTTTTTTCCCTTTACCCTTCCCTTGAAAATACGTGACTGAGTCAACCAAAACAACCTGTGTGATACTGCAACTTGTAGGTTTTTTGAGGGAGGGAGGAGGGAAAAGATACAGATAATTTGGGTCAGACCATTTAATTTGATCTGTGATCTACTGTGCTTAGTTCTGGAATAAATAAATGTAATGAACTGGAACTCGCCTTCCCCATCCTTCCCGCCTGCTGGGAGAAGAACTGAGCAGTTTTACTGGAGCTTGATTTCTCCCTTGCAAGGCAGGGCCTATTGCTGCCTGCTGTGGTGTGTAGGTGACTCAGTGATGAGACCTTCCTACTATAGGGAAGTCAATTTATTTTCTGGGCAGGATATATCAGAGAAGAGAGAACTTGTATGCTCCAGTGACAGTATCAAAGGCAGCTCATCAAGCTAATAATATCAGCTTACAAGGTGTTATTATTACAAGGTTAATTATTACAAGGTGTCTGTAATCTGTTAATAGAAAGAGGCAACTAACTAAGAAGTCCTTTGGCTTATTCCAAATCCATACCTAGATTACAAGGTTCAAGAGCATGGAAGGCATATATGTGTTAAGAGCAGTCTCACAGTCTGCCTCAGAAAGAGGAAACAAAATGTTGGTTAGCTGTTTTAGGATGTTCTGGTGATGACTTCTGGAGCATGCTGCTTTCAATACTATATTCAACTTGTTTTTCCTGAGTTGCTGATCATTGTTGCTGGTCATCATTGCTGTCCAGAGCTTCATAGTCCTCCTTAGGACTCCTTTAGAAAGAGATTATATAGTTCTGGTGGAAAAGGTGCTAGGCTTTTTCTTTTTCTTCTTTCCCCCTAACAGTCTTTGAATTTTAGTGAGCCAGTAACTAGCTAGAACCTGCTAAGGGCCACCAGAATAGCCGGGGAGCCACCTCAGAAGATTTCTTGTCTACCTACTGGCCATGCAGTGCTGTCACAGTCATGGTCATGATAGTCTGGAAATAGCATGAATGGGAATACATTGAAAATGTCCCAGCTTTGTTTCACCTAGAGTCTTGCATAATAAAGGTAGCATTCTTTCAGGTGCTGCTTTGGACAGAGTTGTTTCATTCTGCTTGTTGTTTTGGTTTTTGAACTTATAAAAATGTTCCTCAAAAATTGTGCTGGAGCAAAGTGGAATTTTTGTCTTTAAGCTTCACCTGATCGTGTTTCATGTGTTTGCATAGTTATGTGATAACTCATTCCTGCGAATTAGGAATGGAAAAAAGTGAAACTTCCAAAGAGAGAAGGGCAGTTGGAAAACTATTTTACTTGAGGTAAATGACTGGTTGCCAGCGATGATGATTTAACTTGAAATAGATAAAGCTAGACTGGAAATAGGTTATTTATCATGAAAATGATATTATAAACCTAATAACACTGCAGTAATACAGGAATAAAGAGGAAGATTTTAGAAGGCAAGATAGTTATCTGTTTTTGTAATGTCAAATGCTTTTTGATAGGTATTAATATGATTAAAAACAGAGGTATTATTATTCCTGTTTCAGAAAGGGGAAATGAACGTACAGATGCTGAATAACTTGTTCAAGTTTGCTCACTGCATTCCTGTCAAGGCCAGGCCTCCTCATAATATTAGAACACAACGTTGCCTTGGGGAGTTAAACAGGAGCTAAACTTTCTCACTTTTAAAGAATTATTATCTTAACCTAGACATTCAAGCTGACCATGCATGTTAGAAAGTATTCCATGCAATGTCATGCAAAGCTCCGAATGTTCTGCATTCAGAGCAAGCCATGATAGCTGATCACAGTGTTTCTCCTCCATGCCTCTTTTTGTTTCTTCTTTTTCCTTTTCCTGACAACACTGCAGCGTTCCTGGAAGCATCCCATCCGAGACCTGAGTGTCTTCCACAAAGTTCTTACCACTCATGATGAGGAATGTCCCTGTGAAATAAACCTAGGATATGTGGCACTTATGCATTTAGTACTGCTGAAATTGGGCTGTGAGTCAAAGTGCTGATGACCTACCATGCACTAAAATGAGGCTGATGATGCATAAAGTGGTGAAGTGTTTATTTCAATACTTAGCTGATCATGCACTATTTATTTTAAGTCTATTGAACTGTGTAGTTTTAACAAGGTTCTGAAAGGCAGTTATGAAATGCATATCTGACTGTATATCTGCCATAGCTAAAGATGAATCTGAACTGTGCAGGCAAATACTGTTGGATTCCAGTTGTTCAATATCTAAACTTTGGTTCTTAATCGCTATAGCTTAGACATATATGCCATTACATGGAGATATGACTCTAATTATATACATTATTCCATTACGAAGCACCCTGGTTTGGACTTTAAGATGTAAACTCTTTCAAAGCTCTGTTTGGATAGGTATTTTGAATGTAGACCTCATAAAGTCACTGTTAGAAGATTAACTCTAACTTGTTTATTCCTTTACAGAAGGAGTATTCACACCAACAAGATTAGGTTGAGGATTTATGGATTAATATTCATAATTTTCCTGCCCAACATCCTTGTATTAGTGTTGCCTCATTCGTTTAAAATACAGGACTGAAATCTTCGTATCTTTTCCTCCTCTGGAGGTAAATTCCTTTGAATTACATAGTATTTCTATGCAGGCAAATAAAATAAAGAACGCTTTCTTGGAAGGCATTAGGCTTTTAAGCTCTGAGTCTGTGACTATGAAACCTCTCTAGGACTCCAAAGATCCCTTAGTGCAGAACTGATGTTTCCCTAGGGAATGTTAGGCTTCCCTAGCTTTCTGCCTAGTAGGTAGTCCAGTGTGTGGGGTGGGTGAAGTCATGCCTTTCTTTAAAGTATGTATTTGTAGCACACCTTGGAAAGCTGATGATAACTTTTAAAATTATGTTAATTGAATGGCAGAGTTTAAACTATTTGCTGAAGAGTTTCAAAAAAGGCAAGTGAAAATCTAAGGTACTGGGTGCATAAGGAGCAGACCTGGTTTGGGATGTGCTTTATGAGTTATTCAAGAATGTAACATATTTTATTTAACTATTAGGACACAATCCATCATCAGGTTCAGATTAGATATCAGGAAAAATTTCTTCACTGAAAGGGTTCTCTGGCACTGGCAGAGGATGCCCAGAGAAGGGGTTGGGTCACCATCCCTGGAGGTATTTAAAAGATGGGTAGATGAGGTGCTCAGGGATATGGTTTCTTAGTAGACAGGTACAGTTGGACTTGATGATCTCGAAGATCTTTTCCATACAAAAGATTCTATGATTTACTCTTTTTCTTTTTTTTTTTTTATTTTTTATTAGGAAAGTTTTTTCATTTTCTTCTGAAGGCTTTTTGTTTTTTGGGTTTTTTTTTTTTTACGTGCTACTTGTAGAATGTGAAATTGGAGAATGAATTTAGAAATTTTCTGATGCACTTCGTGAACTGTTTCACAGTGCAAGCAACACCAAATGGAGTGGGAGTGTTGATCTACTTGAGGGCAGGAAAGCTCTGCAGAGGGATCTGGACAGGCTAGATCAATGGTCCGAGACCAACTGTATGAGGTTCAACGTGGCCAGGTACCAGGTTTTGCACTTTGGTCACTACAACTCCATGCAAGGCTATGGGAGTGGAGTGGCTGGAAAGCTGCCCAGCAGAAAAACACATGGGGGTGCTGGTTGACAGTGGTTAAACGTGAACCAGCAGTGTGCCCAGACGGCCAAGAAAGCCAACAGCACCCTGGCTTTTATCAGAAGTGGTGTGGCCAGCCCCTGTACTTGGTGCTGGTGATGCTGTGCTTTGAATCCTATGTTCAGTTTTGGGCCCCTCTGTACATGAAAGTCATTGAGCTGCTGGAGCATGTCCAGGGAAGGGCAATGGAGCTGGTGAAGCATCTGGAACACAAGTGTTATGGAGAGCGGCTGAGTGAACTGGAATTGTTTAGCCTGGAGAAGAAGAGGCTGAGGGGAGACCTTATTGCTCTCTACAACTCCCTGAAAAACGATTGTAGCAAGGTGGGTGCTGATCTCTTCTGCCAAGTAACAAGTGATAGGGTGAGAGGAAATGGCATCAAGTTGTGTCAGGGGAGGTTTAGATTGGAAATTGGAAAAGATTGCTTTCCCAAAAGAATAGTGAAGCATTGGAACAGGCTGCCTGGGGAAATGGTTGGTTCTCCATTCCTGGCAGTGTTAAAAAACATGTAGACGTGCCATTCCAGGACATGGTTTAGTAGGCACAGTGGTGTTGGGCTGATGGTCAGACTGGATGATCTTAAAGGTTTTTTCCAACCTTAATGATTCTATGATTCTAATGTGGCCAAGCACTGGCAGATCATAAGCCTGCTTACTGCATCTAGATCCAAGAGCCATATAGAAGGTTCTTTCTGTTTCCTAGGATCTGCTGGTCCACTGTTGTGGAAATTGTGCTTCACCGCATGCTAAAGAATTTGTGTTGGTGCCTAAAGAACCTAACAGCATCAGGTATTTTACTTGTTAAACCATCATACACGACAGATCTATTTCAAGAAACTGGGTGACTGATCTTGTTTCCTTTTCCCATTTAGTGACTTGGTATGCCACGTTGTCTGAAGGTATCAATGAAAACAAATGTCTCCCTATGCAACTGTGACTTAAACTTGTGAAAATAAAGTATGAGTGATGGCCACATTAGTACTGGTTTTCAGTCAGACGTTTTTGTAAAACTGTTACAACTTGCAAATAAGTAAGAGCTTTCTTTAAGCTGCTTTTACAATCACTTGATTTTGAAAATAAGATTTGCATTTTTTTACTTCTTAGGATTGGAAGTAAGTGCTTTAATTATCTTTTCATTTACCTTAGAGTGTTTGACCCACAGTTAATACTGCTTACACTAAAAGAAGGACTTGTCTTGTGTATTAGAGGTCATGGAGTTATAGAAGCCCATAATGAAACTGTCTTTGGAGATGATTTAAGATGCCAAGCAGTAGGGCTGTCAGCACTGTTTGGGCTGCTAGATCCCTGCACCCTTTCTTTTTAGAGCAGCTGATCAAAGGGAAAATTTACAGCAAAGCCACATTTTTCAAGCCGAGAGGTCTAAGGTGTGGCAGGCTCCAAAGTGTAATGTGCAAAAACTGAGGGAAAAGGATGTGTGGGAAGGAAGTGTGTTAACCAGATGGCTCCACTTTACCGGTTTTGGGAGCCCTTGAATAGAGCGAGGGAGAGATCAACGCAGCAAGTTTCTGCCTGAGTAGAGAGAGCTCTGTGTACACTCCTCACCTCCCTAGTTCAGCTTGACAAGACTCAAGGAATAGCCTTTAAATAACCCCCCTTGCACTGTACTTTCCATCTTTCCAAGCACGCTGCTGTTTGAATTGGACATGCTGCATGGTACTAGTGGGGATCCTCTCTCTTTCTGGAAGAGTACAGGACACTGTTTGGCTTTCACATAAATACGAAAAAAAAAATAATAATAAAATCCAGTGTTAATAACTGTTTAATTACAGGGCTCCAGTTCATTAGAAGTTCCAGGCAATAGAAATGACTCAGTATTCAGCTCACTGATGTCTGTGTGCCCCTTGCTGACCTTTAGAATAACTTAATTAAAACTACCCAAAATATCTTTAGAGACCAGTCTCTTCAGGGTAAGTATGGATAGTATTGTTCTCTAGCACTCTATTTAGGGAACTCCACGTCTTCTGAAAGATAAAGCGAATGGGGGATCTAGGCTACTGCAAAAGCACTAAGTGAAATGTAGGGATGAAAAAAATGTTGAATAACCTGTAACATTGCTGGAACAAAGGTATCAGCAGTTAAAACAGAAATACTCTGTGGTAAATGATGTAAGAAGAGGCCTTAGTCTAAAAAAAAAGAGGAGGGGAAGAAGAGAAAGATATATTATTAGCAAACATAAGCTGAATCATGACTACATATTCTCCAAAGAGGTGAAAACAACATCTATATGTGTTTCCACTTAGGCAGATTTCAACATGAGGGCACATGGATTATTTATTTGCTGCATCTAAAGATAATCACTATTCATTTAAATCAGTTTGAACAAACTTTAAGTAGTGGCATTTAAGTAAATTGCAGGCAATGTTTTTCAATTTTCATTTTAGAATTATTTGTGCCATCTGAAAGCATTTTAGTTCCTTTCAGTTCCTCACCTCAGCTCTTCTGGATATTATTCATTGTTCCTCTGCTTCTTCCTGTGTCATGTTTCATAAACTAAAGGAGGTTGCTGTGATTCGTGCCAACACGCTTTACTGAATTGCCCTGATCTCCTGCTAAACTTGCGTGCCATTAGCTGAAGACTCTCTGAGTTTTGGAAGACCTCACTGGCAGTGGATTGTCTAGAAAAACAATATGGTTTCCTTCATAGGGCATCTGCAGGACACAAATAGGAACTGCTCCATATTCACCTCAACAGTCACAGTTCATTTGCACTTAGCCAGGATCTTCTGGCCAAATTCCAATGTTTCCTCTAAACTGTGCCTCGGAGGGAAAGGAGAATACAAGTTTGCTTTGTGGGTACATGACTGCAAAGATTGATACTGGAGATTGTTTGGGTGCCTTTTACATGAAACAGCTGGTTTTGTAGTTGTTGTTGATGGCCTTTCTTAGACTGAGTCCAGGCTGCTGCATGTGCCGCTCTTAGCATATCAAAAATGCAAATGCAAACTTACTGTCCAAACTTTTCCATTTCCTCAAATACTTTTGTCAGCCTGCCTCAACACTGAGAGCTGTGAACAGTCAAAACCTGACCTCCTTTTTGGTAGAAATGTAGCAATTTCTACCATTTATCTAACCTCTGAGAGGGAAGTGAATCCTGTATTCTGGGATGGAAGGTGTTATAATCCTGTTGGTTCAGACATCAGGCTGCTTTGTCAGAGTGCTGTAGAGAAATAGCAAAGACGACAGCTCCTGTCCCGGGAAGCTGACGCTTCCAGTTATCTGACAGGCTATGATGGAGGAACACAATGAAGAACTGTGGCAAGACAGAGGCTGTAGTCAAGGTGGAAACAGTTTAAAGTGGAAACAGAAACTGTATGTTGATATCGCTAAGAAACTGCCAAATTATCAATCGTCCCGGACAGTTCTCAGCTATTTCTTCCTATGTTTGTTTGCCCCAAGAGCAGCTTACCGTTCACAGCTCCTGTTGGAGACTATAGTCTTCATTAGACCTTTAGTCAGTGATAGCACCCCCTCCAACTTTATACCGATATGAATGTACAGTGACCCATTAAAAAAAAACAATCACAATTTCACTAATTGCAGTGAACCCAGCAGTTTATGCTCACAGGGAAACTAAGCCTGGATATTGGGCCATTTGGTATCATGAGTATAGAAGTCCATGACTGTCAAACTCACTACAGATAATGCACCCCAATATTAACCTTCATTATGGGTGCTTTATGTTCATGTTTACTCTGTAAGAAAAAATGCATCCCTTAGGTAATGACAAATTTAACACAGATATATATGATCCTAACTCTCTGTGCTTTAAGAAAGACTTTTTTTATGCCTGTGTTTTTGTGTTATTTTTTAGAGAAAAGAAGTGTTTGCTGTTTTGCCTGTAGTAGTTTAGATCTCTGTCAGCTCCTCTCACGAGACACCTTCTCTTGTGCAGATCAAAGGACAAAATCACTTCTATCGCATTTGTGGATCATAGCGTAACACACGCAAAATTATATATTGCAGTTTGAATGACTGATTGAAATCAATTACATGAAAGTTTAAATTGCTTTTCAAATAGATTAGAACAAAAAGACAGAAGATACCCTATCCAGGATATATATCCAAATCACTGCTTGATGTTTAATGGCTCAAGGTCTCATAACCAAAGGCTTTAGTATTACATTTTATAGCTCTACCAACATTGAACTGAGGCTCCTGGAGTCAGAAATCCTATACATTAGAAAGCTACCAACAGATGGCATTTTATAAACCCCAGGTTTCATTGTCCTATAAATAGAGATTGTCAAATACATAACGAGCACCCAACAAGAATAATATTCTTTCTCTGTTAACTGCTTTATTAATCATAAGCAAGGCACTAATACTTTTTTTGCCTCTTGCTGGTAATTCTGTTTGTAATATACGTGGTGTTATTACTGTAAGGCTAAGCTCATCTGTGAGTTAACATTTCAAGTTAGACACTGAGAACATAAGTGGCACCCACTTTTCTTTGGTCTTCTGCTAATCATATTCCTATAATGTGCATATACTGGCATGATGATTATATTGTAGTTTACAATAAGGATAGCTTTCAAACGGCTGGAAATCAGATTTTCTTTTACTAGAAGGGAGGGTGGTAACTAGCAATTAGGTTTTACATAAAGTCTTAGTTGAAAGGAGATGAAAGGAATTGCTTTTAAAATAATAATAATGCCAGGTAGACAGAGATTGCTTATGGATGGTGTAACCAGCTGTGCAGGAGAAATGTCAAAAGATGGTTATAGGAGCATTGGAATGTAGAAAAATCAATCTAAAAGGGTGTTACATAAAGCTCATGCATTTCATTATGGTGTTGCCTTAAGACTATTATCCTGTATTCTGTCATTATGAGAGTCTTTCTGTTGTAATGTTACTCTACCTTCTCTCGTATAACTCACTTAATGTTATTTGTCTTTTTTTAGAAAGAAGGCAAAGTGCTGCTTTTAGTGATGTAAGCAGTAATGAACTAAATGATCTTGTTAACAGAAAATAGTTCAGCAACTCAAAAGTGTGCCTTGGAACAGAGAAAGTATTAAAGAAAAAAACCAACCCTTATTATTTCACACATCTCCTTTTTCTGTCCATTCAAAGTCCTGTTTAAGGCTTTGTTGATGCTATGTCCATATAAAGACTTTGGGTTTGTGTCAGCAGTTCCTAGTGATTCCTTGGCAGATTCATCTCCTGCCAGTTGAAAGGTCATCAGAAACTTCATCAGATCACAAGAAGGAAAATGGTTCCTACCAGCACTTATTTAGGGTTGTGGCACTCCAGAGTTGATTTTTACACATAGAGTGGGACTTATTTTGGATGTTGCTGTATTTTTATTCCAGAAAATACTTTTTTTTTGTAAGGGAAATGTCTTGTAAGCATACAAAGGGAAGCTTTGTTCTTTCGTGAATTGTTTTACACTGTTTGTCTGCAGATAATGTCATGAAGGGAGTAAAAATATCTCTTTCTCTTAATGAGGAATGAGACTAGTAGCCTAATAATAGTTTTGATAGCTATCTATCCATCTAGTAGTCAAAATGCATAAGGAACGGTTACAGAATTGAGATTTGGATCCATGGCCATGAATGGCTGTTTATGGGTGAAACTTGAAATTCCACTACAGTTTTTGTGGGTTCCTCCTTACAGCCAGAGGTGGTGCTGGGGCTGTGAGGGGGGGCTGCCTTAATCTGACTGGGGGGTGGTGTGAGGAAAAACAGTCCAAAGGTCTGGGCTTAAAGCTGTCCCTAGGATGGCCCTGCAGACACTGTACTTCCACAGTCAACCAGTTTGCTGCCCTTGCCTCTGAGTATGAACATTAAATAGTGAAGAAGGGATTGATTTTGCTGTTCCTGTTGTCTTTTTTAGAGCAATGAGATATAGAAGGCTGGATTCTGTTCTAACTTATCATTATCTAAGTACTAGAAGCAGAGACAGTTTTTGTGAGTATTCCTGATAGAATTTTCACTGGTGTGAGAGTGGAAAAGGAATGGAGAGGTGAAAAATCTGAGCTACTGCAGAGAAGTCAGCCTGGAAAAAATTAATGGATTTCAAGCTGATCAAGATTTTCTGACTATTCTGTGAACTAGAGACCAAGAAATACAGCACTAGATAGGCAAGCTCTTAATTTTTATGTCTTGTATCTAAAGGGACACCTCTATATTTTACTTTTCTGCCTAGTTTGTGAGAAGTGGGAAAGGCTTGGGAAATAGCAGCGTATGGGTACATTTCAGTCACTTTCCCACCTCTTCTTCAAGAATATAAAGTATTAAAAAACCCAACTCAAAACTAAGTTCCATGACAACAGACGTGCAGGTTGAAAAAAGGCCAAAAGGAATAAACTCCACAGTAAGTTTATAAATGAGCCTTGCAAATTCAGTTGTATACAGAACCACGTTGTGTTAATGGGTGTGTGAACAGGCCTCCTTGAAAAATTTCCTGAGCTGAATTTGGGGAATGAGCAGATTTTGAAGACTAAGCAGTAAAACTGAAAAGCTACAGTTAAAGGTCATCTTTTGGTTACTGTGAAAGATGAATTAACACTGTGTATGTGGTATGTGCATATGATAACAGTGAAGGACAAGTGGGAAGTGGTGTCACTGAAATCCAGTAAGCACAGCTTCACTGGTCGAGAACTAGGGCATATCACCTCCATACTGGAAAACTTTTCTCGGCTTAAATTTAAGGCCAGAACTACTGCTGGCCACTTGGCTTTGTTTTATGTATTTTATTGTCTCTAGAAACTAAAACCAGAACAATGAGCAGTTGCCTGTGCTCCTCCCCAGCGTGGTTTATGTACTACATACAAGATAGTGCTGTCTGTGGCCTTGTGTTGAGAGAGAGATGGCTCTTCCTCTCTGTGTAGCATTAATCCAAAGCGGTTCATTCTTTTTTCCTGTGAGCTAGACAGCTTGTTCTCCTTGGGAGCTGATTTAGTTATCTGTTGCCGTATTAACTTAGTGATCTGATTGTTTGAGCTTATTGATTTAATTGTAACTGTTCGCTCAATTTTGTGCATTGCATTATTCCATCTTTAATTAGTTCAGTAAAACTGTACAGTGAAGCCGCTTAGTACAGCAGTGGTTATTTAAATGTTTTTTCTCTTGTTTAGCTTTGAAATGAAATCCATAAGTGCACAGAGCAGATTTATTCCACTACACTGGAACAAGATGAGCTCAAGGTTACAGAAGCCAAGAGATGAGAAGTTTGCTTGCCTCTTGGTTTTGTTTCCTCACCAGTGTTCAAGAGTCTCTTTTGGTCTCAGACAGTACCTTGAATCTGTTTTCCCTCTATAAAGAAGATAAAGTTTGATTGTGAGGTAATGGAAAATCATTTGAGCTGGTGTGTTGCCACCTTCATCAATAGAACGGTCTCTTCACTCTGCATACAGAAATTCGCACGATTCACTGCCAACCGCAGAGAGCAAGAACTACAGCTCCAGCATTTAGAAGTCTAAGTAGAAGAAATAATTCATTGTGTTTTTAAAATGCATCTTCTCAGGCTGTATTAGCCAGAGCACAACAAAATACAGTGGCAACCACTGCTGGAGTTGAGCAGCCAGGCTACTGCCACTGGAAGTGAGAGAAGCTCCAGATTTCTGCTGGAGTATCTGGTTAGAAGGCGACACGCAGGAACCATGCACACAGCTTAACCTCTGTAGGGAGCAATTTCCATCTCTGTGAAGCTATTGAGCGCATTCCCAGGGTTTTACTGGTGGTGCTGTCCCTGTGGGTGGCTCACCCAGCCAGGGCACGTATTCCACGTAAAGGAAATGTGCTCTTGTGATTGTTACTAGCAATGACCTGGTTAAATACAATATGAGTGCGTGACCGGGTGATGATCTGTGACTTTGAAGGACCTGATAGATTTTATTTCTGCTCATGTGATTTTGTAGTGAGGCAATGGAGTGGTTGGATGGGCAAAAAGAAGAGGAACAATGTCACTGAGGGAGGCTTTCAGCTTCTGGGGCCAGAAGTGCTGCTGCTGAAAACAATTCTGAGCGCAGATTATAATGCAAAATTACTCATCCCAGATTATTACACAAAACATATGCCTATGTATCTACTTTCATTTTGAACAGGGAAGAGAAAAATTCTTCATTACTAACATATACCACACATTGCCAAAGAAGTTGTTGATCAGGGTGTCTTGGGCATCCTGGGGTGAAAAGAACACTTGAGGAAAAACATCCGTCTGTCAAATCAAGTACAGCACCGAATAACTACATACGCTTTAAGGTTTTCAGAAAATAAAGCTGTAAGGTTTGTTTTTGAAAATGGATGAGAGGATACAATTGTGAATGGATAAAGTGTACCAAGAAACATGGGTTTGCAGGGATATGTTTTGTTATCATTGTTCCTTACTACAATAGCATTTTTTTTTCAATGTAGAATTGGAAGTAGAAGTTCACGAAAAGGTGTCTATAATGTATTTATTAAGAGCCTTCTTTTCTGTGCATGATACCAAGGTGGTCGGTAGCTGGTTTTGCAATAAAAGCTGTGCTTTCAAAAGCAATCCAAGTAGGTGGCAACAGAGCAGAAGTATAAGATCCAGCTGCTGAAGCAAAACTGTCCAGCAGCTCCAGGGGTAACACTACTGACAGCAACTGTGTTCCTCTGCATGAGGAAAGGCTCTGAACAGCCACAGCACTGAAATGTGGGACCTGCAGAGAAAGGACAATTTCACTGTGGTGATCCTAAGCCAATCTGATTTTATTCCCTTATTGCATGGATATTTTGGGTTTGTGCCATGAAGAGGAGAGGGCAAGCTGCTCAGCTATGTAGCTCTTCCTAAATCAAATGCAGAAAGTTTCCAGGATTAAAGACTATGGCACTTACTGCTGGTCCTCCTGTGCCCCCCGCTGTAAGCCCCATTAATTCAGCTGACACAGATGAAAGTGGTGAAGCAATTATGGCTTTTATTAATTTCTTTGGACTGGTTTGCCTTTAGTTAAGGGGGAATACATGAACGCAGGTTGGAAAGAAAAGCCAGAAGTGGAAAAGCATTGTCCCTGTGTGCTATTGTAACACTTTGCACATTAGGATTAAGCAGGCAGTACAATAACTAGATTTGTACCAACTTGGGAGACACTGAGCATATGAACAAAAGCACAAGATGCATAGAAATTTTGGAGAGGCATTTAAAAGCTGGTTTTGGAATGAAGCAAATAGCACCCCAGGGAGACTGGTCAAGCAATGATATGGTGGTGATAAATTTGTAGGACTGATTGGGAGCATGGAAACTCTGTAATGATTTTATACCCTCAAGTATGTAATTTAAAATGCAGGTGCAAGGATATGCTTTGGGTTCAAGGTTGATTTTTTTTTTCTCCTCCCTCTAATTTATTTAATGTAAACTGTTCTTCCAAGAGTGGTTTGTGTACTTGATTGTATACTCCTGCATGACTCGGAGCAGTATGTGAAGAATTTGCCTGTGTTTCTAGGGAGCAGAATTCCCTACCTAAGTATGCTTTAAAAGGTCAAATTCAATTTAATAAATTTATCTCTCAGGAAAACAAACATCTTTCTTAGCTAGTAGGGAGGGGGGAGAAAAAAGGTTTTGCATTTAAAAAGAAATCTGAAGCATATTATAGTTGTGTAAGTGTGAAGTGCTAAAAGCTCATACTACTGAAACCATCCTGGTGTAAATCCTCGGTATGTGCTAGAGTCAGTAGCATGACTCGTAATTCTATTATATTATCTCTGTAAAGAAAGGAGAGCTGCTGGGAAATGCAATTCAAATTTGGTCTTAAAGTACTTATCTAAGGGCTGTATCCTGCCAGCATTTTTAAAATAAGGGTTGTAATCAATGCCATTTCTTACAAATCAATGTTGCCTGGTATAGTCATGTGTGATAAACCAGCACTGCAGCAAACAAAGCTCTTCCAACTGCAGACTTGCATTCAGCTGGATAGTAAATAGCTGTAGTATAATATATTGCTGTACAATGCAGCATGGTTTAATTTGGAAGCATGACAGAGCGTATTTAATGGTATTATGAAGATTTAGGAAGCCATTGGTCAGTGACGTTTGACAAGGGTGCCGTGACAGGGACTGTGACTCATGGAGTGCTGGATGCTCAAAGTGGCGCATGGTTTTTATCCTCCCTGCCCTTTGCATAAACGCTTTACTGCAACATCTCTGAGCTGTCAGAAGATCAGATAAAAAAACATTTGGGCCTTTTTATAATTCTTTCTCTCAGAGCTGGTAAGTCCACTGTGTGGAGTAATAGTTCTAAGTTCATTTCTAACAGCAATCAACAAAAAGAGGTTGTTGTTTCCAGTGTTTTCAGGTGTTGTGTGCCAGGAACTGAACTGTTTTGGAGCGCTTAAGTTAATTTTTCTGTGGCTTAAAATTATATATCATGGCAATAACACTCTAACTGTGCTACATGGAACACTTCAAAGCCATGTGGTCCCGAGCTGCCTCTTTCCACTGCAAAGACTACTGCAAATGTATCTATGAGCCACACTTAAGTTTACACAGGGTTGTGTAAATGGGAGTGGATAGGTTGTAAAGGGATGAGGCACCACTTGATGTGGCTTATGTCACTTAAACTATTGCAAGGGCTGTAAACGCCAGGCTGTGTTCACAGGCAGCAGCACAAAATGCCCAGAGAAGAACAACCTGGCATGAACAAACTTCTGGACTCAGGGAAACATGGGTTAGAAAACTACTTTGACATTCATATGCACAAACATCCTCTACAGCCTAGAGGTAGGAAGGAAGTGATGTGCTTTTCTTTTTCTCTTCTTTCCCCCTTTCTTGCCAGGCCATGTGGAAATATTTCAAGGCAGTTTTTGGTTTTTCCCCCTTTTCCTCAAGAGGAGTATGTTCTTCCCCCACCTCATCCCAAACTCCTAGTCATCAGGACACCCCTTTCTCAGGTGGGAGACCAAGTTCAGGTGCCTGCTTTACAGGATTGAAGTGGCTTGAATGTAACTAAGAGGTGGTTATAACCAGCTCGTAGTTCCGAGTGGGCTTGTCTCAAGAGCTTTTCCTACGTGTCTCAATGTAAGATGTCACCTCCCTCCCACCCCTCGACTAAAAAAAGTGAAAGAAAAATATCATTAGGCAGCTGAAGTCCTGTCATTTAGATCAGCACTGGAGCTTGGATAGTGAACATTTGCATCCAGACTCAGCTACGTGGAATGCGCTGGTCCCAAGGGCCACACGAAGCATTTTCTGCTTAAAGTTATTTTAAACACAAGAAAACATTTTCTGGTCTCTGCATGCTTTACAAATTTGAAATTACTTAGAATTACCTGCCAAAAATAAATGTGCTGTGTTTCCCCTACACCTTCTAGAGAAGTAGTACAGCTGACTGAGGGCACTAACTGAGGAAAGGAACTTGATGTTCTTGTTCACCCTTAAATTGAGAACTGAATACAATGTTCATGCAACAGTCCACTCAATTAGCCATGAAATGAATTGGTGACTGTGGTGGGAATGGAGCCCAGGAATCGTGGCCCCTCTGCTCCAACTACTGGATTGCACTGCCCTTAAAAAAAAAAAAAAAAAAAAAATTAGGTCCCCTTTTTTAAGTAAGAAATTTAAGAACTATCGTGACAGTTTACCATACAAGTCAGCTTGATTTCTTTTCTTTTTCCTTCTTTACTTTTTTCTTTTCCTCTAAGAGACAGAACTACAATAAGCAAAGGCTTTGCTAGGATAAATTTTGAAGTCAGGCATACACTGAGAGTCAAGCTGATGTTTCTGTTATGAAATCTTCATTTCATCCCTTCCTGGAAACACGAGTGTGAATTATGAACTCCATGACTGGCAACATCTTCCTGAAGACAACACAGGTCCCTGGGAGAATACATTCTCTCCTGATCCACCTGTGTGACAGTGATTAATGCTAATGGAGTCACTGAAAAGGCAAATACATCTTTGTTTGTACAAATGGCTGCAAAGTAGATGTTGCAAAACATGCTGGAAAAAAAAAATGCTCCCTGACACAGCACTGCAAGTCAAAAGGGAGACCTCACCAACTGCAAGAAGTAGCCCATTGTGAGACAGCCATTAAATATAATATGGTTTAGAACAGACTGTTGAGAAAGATCAGGTTTTCTTAAAGGTAAAATTACTTTCCACTTGGAGTAGTTTCCATTGTGATGCTTTTAAAGGACTCTGCACATACAGACTGCATCAGTATTTAGTGATGGCAAAAGACTGAGTTAGCGTGATTGAAAAGGTCCCTGTTCTTTGCCTGAGATACAGCAAAGGGCAGTGTTCAAGTTCCTGGCTTGTAGCAAGATCTTTCTGCTTACGTCACTTCTCAGTGGAGTTTGCAGTGAAGTGGGAACAAACACAAGATCGGTTACTGTGCCTTGGCTGCAGGGCAGAACTTCTCAAACGTACGTGTTCAGACTGGCTATCTGCTTCGCCACGCAGCAGCAGCGGCTTTACTGGGTCTGCTACTGTCTGTGTGGGTACAGTGAGAAATAGCAAGAATAGGCCTCTTCCAGAGCCTTCAGCCAATGAAGGTGAACTGCAGGGTGACTTTTAGTAACCTGGTTTTCCCTCTGGCTGGCATACCCACCCTGCTGTTTCAATCAATTCTTGCAAAGCAGGAATATATTCTTGCAGTTGAGTGTTGATAAGTTTCATAATAGTGGAAGCACTGGGAAGTAGATTCACAATGAAGCATCTACACAACATAGTGTCGCTCTTGGCCTCTTCTTACCGGAGAAAGCATGAGATTGGTCAGTATGCATTCATGGTGGTTACACAAGCAAAAGGGAGTTCCTTGGTTTGATCATCCTTTTTGGAATTGCCTGTCTCCTTGGGCTGCTGTCATGGCAGAGGACAGCTGTCCTACTAGTGTCTTGCTATCGGTAACAGACAGCTCATCAAACAGCTTGTCAGATTGGTCAGGGTGAGCAATGTAGATGGATCGGTAAGAGGCATGCAAGATCACAGAATCATAGAATGGTTTGGGTTGGAAGGAAACTTAAAAGATCATCCAGTTCCAACCCCTCTGCCCTGGGCAGGGACACCTTCCACTGGATCAGGTTCCTCAAAACCCCATACAACCTGGCCTTGAACACCTCCACAGGGTGGAGGGGCACCCATGACTTCTCTGGGCAACCTGTTCCAGTGCCTCACCACCCTCACAGGAAAAAAATTATTCCTAATATCTAATCTAAATCTATTTTTGAACAACTTGTAACCAGTTGGACAAAGGATGCAGAATAATTTCTACTCTTTTGTCTGCCTTAACATCCAGGAGCAGGATTTCCCCTGGAGAGGATTTTATCTGGTGGAGAAAATGGTACGCTTTTTTTTACCCTTAGATGAGTGCCAGCAAAGTTAGTTCAGAGATTGTCTTGATATGGCTACTATTAAATTATGAATAATTAACAAACATTGTTACTTGGGGAGCTCGCATCGTTATGTATCTGTACTGTAACGAAGATGTCAACTATACCGACTTTGCTTCCTTAATTCCTGCTCAGTAGAGCACGTGTACAGAGTTTACGCTTTTCCACTCAGTGTCCAGTGGATATAATGGCAAGGAGCTTGCTTAGCAGTGAAGGAGAAAGGGTTTTTCCTGTAACTATGAGTTATGCTTGCATCCCTAACGGTAATGACAGAATACTTTGGCCACCTGTGTGCTACAGCTCTCCATAAAGTACTTATTGGTGGTGTTAAAATGTTGCGAATAAACAAATTCCTTTTGAGGAAAATGTACACAGAAATGTAGGAGGCTGGAAAAGGCTCTTGTCTATTGAAAAGCAAGCGCCCGTAAAAGAAAAATAGAGTGTGAAAAGGCACAATTGGAAGAGTAGGGGAGTAAATATGATTCTTATCAAGACGCAACAGATGTCAGACTGATGGAATTAAGGAAATGTAAGTATGAATTAAAGCATATCTAGGCTGTGTGTACTATGCAGAATTAAATCAGTTTAAAATATGGAAATAGTGCTTTACCTTCTCTATGGCATCTCAAAAGGCATGTCAGTCCAAATAAAGTGTTGACTGCAGCAAAGTTTCAGGTGGTTAGTAGGTGCACAACAAATTAATCAGGAATGTCAGCTGTCCCACACAGAACTCTATCATTCAGCAGCCTCTTCTTGCAAAGTGACTCTAGTCCATTACTCCGGGAAGATCATCATATTGCGCTATCAACCATGAAAAGAGAAAAACTGGTTTCAGCAAGCTAAAGGAAGCTTCCATAAAGGAACTGTATCTTGGGGCTGTCACCACAAAAGAATGACAATCAAATTACTTTTAAAAACATAAACATCCACAAAGTCAGGAATGTATAGAAGGTTTGTGGTTTTGTGTTCCTCTTTCCAAAGAGAGCAGAGCTGTTGAATTTCATTGTATTTTAGAGTAAGGAACTTAATTTGTGAGTTTGTGTAATTGTAGGCATCTTGGCTGTTGGGAAAGGAGAGACAGTGTTACCATATTATGCACTCGAACCTTTTTGAATTTTGTCTTCATTCTCCCAACTCCATAGACTGAGCACCTAATACTTGGAGATATCTGTGGCATCCTTATACCAGTATAGCTAAATGGTTCAGACGAGGAGTTCCATTCACTTACAGAGTGAATAACAGTATCACTACGTGTATGCACATAGATATATACAGACATACTTTAGGAGTTAGCTCTTATCTAGGGTAGGAGTAAATGTCTGGGCCATTAAGCACTTGTGCTCTCTGCGGACTAGAGAATCACCACCCTTCCCCTGCTAGAAAGAAAGACTCCTGAGAAACCTCAGAGGGCAGCTTTGGAGAAGATTACTTTCCCTGTCCGACCACCCAGATAGTCCCTCTTTTCTCTTCTTCCCCTTCCCAAACAAGAACCATTATTTCCCTCACGTGCTTCTCACACCTTTAAGCACTTAACATTGCCCTATTTCTTCTGTGGGAAAGCTTCAGCTTAGGTACAATAAATGGGTGGAAGTCAGGAGAAGACAGGAGATGTGATGAAGCTTAAAAGCGCTCCGTTTATTCTGAGCATTGGGTATGGTATGGGGTAAGTCTTGGTGTTCTGGTCCTGTAGAGCTCGTGCTTATCAAGCAGCACTGTATAAATGCTCAGTGAGTGGGAGGGGCTTTCCATATCCAGGCATATCCTGCAGCTGTAGTTCTGGTGTTGTCTTTCAACATGTGCCGCCTTCTCATTGTGGCAGCACAGAGGGACACAGCCATGGGTGCAGCTCTCCAAGTGTGGCATTGCTCAGCCTTTCAATTCACCTCTAGAATATTCTGTTTCTAATTGCAATGTAGGTTTCATTCAGGCTGTTCACTTGTGGTAGCAAAGACCAGGTTTCATACCATGTTCATTCTGAGAACAGAAATAAGCACAGCAATAGCTCATGATAGGTTAGCTTAAAATCACCACCATGGTTCCCAAAGGCAATAGAGCTGTTAGACACGTGCATAGAACCACATCTGTTGCCACGGAGCTGAACTCTGACTAGCGGCTGTCCTTCAAGTTGAGTATTTACCTTGTGTGTTTCTAACAAGGTGTCATTCTTCCATTGGTAGTGTAAATCCAGTGGTATGTTATGTAGTCATACGTAATGAGTTGTCCCCTGCGTGGTGATGATGTAGTATCATGGTGTCTCATAACATTCTCAATATGCAAAACACTGGCAAATGGCCTTTCAGTGCCAACTGCTGATCTAAACTCCGTATACCCACTGCAAAGTGTCAGCGCTCTTCCGATCATTAATGATGGATGGCAGAACTGAAACGAGCTGCCGCGTTTACACTGGGCTTACAAATGCGACATTGATACCTTTTTTTGGAAGGAAGGCAATAACAGGGGAAGGAGTAAGAGTTATGGAAAACATACTTCAAGCCAATGTTTAGAGAGAGAAAAGAAAAATAAAGAGTGGAGGAGGAAGAGAAAGAAAAGATAATGCAGCCTGGCTTGATAATCAGGTTTAAACCAGACACAATGATTAAGTTCTGATGCTGCAACTCTTCATCTTGCAGAGATGCTACTGAAGTTGCTGTTCATCTCTTTGGTGAGATGGATCCATTTAGGTCTCATTGTACTTTGCATGTTACAGGTTTTACGGCATTTCAGATTTCCTCTCGGCATTTTCCTCGTTTGTTCTTTGTCCCCTGGCTGTGCCTAACAGCCTGCTGCCCTTCTGGGGGGCCTGTTTCACTTGGTCTGGTTTACAGTATACTGGGTGCCTGCCCTTTTCTCCCTCTTTTGACTGAGACTGGATCGTTTTCTGCATGTGGAGCGTTCTGCTCATAGATTTCACAGGAAATTCTGTAACTTGTCCAATTCACTGGGGTTAAATTTTTAATATTTTATATTACTATTTTACTATTATGAAAATAGTAGCCAGAGGCGTCCCAGCTGAGGTCAAGACCTCCCTGTACAGACTTAAGTAAGAGGGAGCTTGCTCCTGAGCGCTCGCTTGCGATGTAACAGACCAGTGTTCGGATGCCTGCACAAACGGCAGAGCTAAGAGCTGCATATTTCTAGAGGTTTCAGGCTGCGACACCAAAGCACTTCTCAAGCACAAATAAATTTAACCTCCTTTCCTCTGTGGAAGTCGGAGATCGGTAACGCTTCCCCCCTCTCCAATTCCCACACATGTGCTTGCTACTGACATATATATGACTGTGGTCAATGTAGGTGCTTAACTTTCTAAAGAGCCTATGTAAATCACTACGTATATATTGATTTGAAGCAAATGTAAATTAGAATTAATTTTGACTTGCTAATGTAGTCAAATAAGGAACATTTCTATTGATCTTTGTCCCAGAAGACAATTATCTGGATTAACTGTTTTTATTACATGAGATACAACATATAGTATATATCATTCTGCATTGATCAGTGCCGAATTGCAAATTTAAGAAGAAAACTGTAAGTAAAAGTAGTTAACAAGTGATTTATATCTAAAAAGTGTATCTTGTTTATTTACCCCCGCTTTTTCCCGTTCAAAAGCTGTGCTTGTAACTCCCACTGAATAGGTGATTGTTGACGCATGAGGATCAACAGGGATTCTTGTTCATATCATTGCCATTCTGGCTTCCTCCCCTTTTCGTCTGCTTCATCATCTCCGCGTTCCCCCCGCTCCTTCCTCCTCCTCCTCACCCTGAAGCAGTTTTGCCACACTGTGTCGTGCAGGAGGGAAGGTTTTCTGTAGGAAGGGACTAGCTTGCAGGTCCGGTGTGGCCAGGCGATGCCGGTGCCTGGCAATCCCGCAGCGCCCGCCCGGCTGCGGGTTTCGTGGGGATGCCAGCAGGCACCGAGCCCATCTTTCCCCACCGGATCCCACGGGCTGCGCGTATCGCCGCGGCCGCTGCGCACTCGCGCTAGCATCCTGCTCCCGACTCCTTCTCTTGGCAGGAGTTTACATTTCGGGCTCCTGAATGGATTTGTTTTCTCTGGATCCTTGGCATATTGAGACGCTTGTCACGTTTGGGTGCCTGCAATCACTGATGCGTTTGTTTTCGGGGATGAATTAGTCTTCTGAGCCCGGGCATGTCCAATTTATGAATTAGATCGCATTGAAAGCTAGAACAGAACCGAGCACCAAGCGGGTTTGCGCTCCCGCTCTTCTCCCCCGGCCTCTCGCCCCAACCTCGCCTTTCCCTTTTGCCCATCAAGCGCGTCCCGCACCCGAGAGCCTGGAAAGAGGAAAGGGGCATCCTTCGTGTCACCCGCTCGGGCGAGCGGCAGCAGCGCCGCGCTCTCACCTCGGAGCGTCCTGCCGAGCCGCGCAGTTACGAGTCGCGCAGCGTAGTGCCGAACCGCACAGCGGCGAGCCGAGCTGCGCCCCGCCGCGCCGAACCGCGCAGTACCGAGCGGAGCTGCGCCGCGCCGTGCCGCGCGGTACCGAGTCGTGCTGCGCATTGCTGAACCGCTCCGTGCCGAACCGCACAGTACCGAGCTGAGCTGAACCGTACAGTGCACAACGGCGCCGTGCCGAACCGCGCAGCGCCAAGCCGAGCCGCGCGGTGCTGAACCGCGCAGTGCCGAGCCGAGCCGCGCAGTGCTGAACCGTGCAGTGCAGTGCCGAACCGTGCAGTGCCGTGCCGTGCCGAACCCCGCAGTGCCGAGCCGCGCAGTGCTGAACCGTACAGTGCCGTGCCGTGCCGAACCGCGCAGCGCTGTGCTGAGCCGCGCCGGCCTCGCCCCGCGCCCGGAGCGTCCCCTGCTCTCGGAGCCCCGTCTTCTCCCTCGCTCCCTCCCGGCTGCGCCTCCCTCCCCCTCACCCCATCTCGCGGCCCCCCCGCCCGGTGCCGGGCGCTCCCGCCGTGCCCCGGCGGCCCCGAGCGCCGCGGCTCCGCAGTCACGTGGCGCGGGGGGCGGGCGGCGGCGGAGCCGGGGAGGGGGGTGGGGGGGGGCGCTTCGCTCCGCAGTTCGCGCTCTGCCGGCGCCCCGGCACACACCGAGCGCTGGAGCCTCCGCCGCGACAAGCCGGCAGCTGCCTCGCTGCGGGGTTAGCCCCACGGCTTTGGGTTTGCCGCGGCCGTCGCCCGTTTTGCTCAATCTTGGGAAATTCTTGGGGTGCCGGGGGGGAATTTTGGATATTTTTTTCCCCGCGGGGGGGTGTCTGGGCATCTCCCCCCGCGCCCGCCGCCTCGCTCCACCTGCCCTTGCGCCTTTTTTCTTCTTTTCCCTGCCTGTCTCTCCACCAAACCCGGGCTGATGTGCTGTGCGAGAGGCTGGAAATGGAAGTGTTGATGCTCTGGCTTTTCCCCTGGATATTTCAGTGCGTTTCGGTGCGGGCGGACTCCATCATCCACATCGGTAAGAGAGGGAGCTTGTGGGGGGGATGGCTGGAAAGAGACAGACAAATAAATAACTGAGGGGAGCGTCTCATTTAACCGCGGTCATGTCTCAGGCGGGCGCTGATCCCAACTCCGCGGAGAGACGGGAGGAGGGAAGGGAGGAAGGCAGCCGCATCCTTCCCCTCCAACGCCGATTGTAAAGTTAGGGGCGAAATGCTGGCTGTGCAGGGCTTGGGGGGACTCGCTGAGGCAGGGCTGCGATAGGGGGGATCCTCTGGAGCCGGGCTGCGGTCTCCCCTGTAGCCGGGAGCCTGTGCCTGGACCTGTTTGCACGGAAAGGCTTTTCCCCCTCGTGCCCCCCGTTTCCGAACGCCACCAGCCACCCCCGGGAGAGGGGCACAACCCGGACGTGCTCGTAGGGAAAACTTTCGGGGAGGTGACCCCCCGTTTCCATCCCCCGCTGTAGCAGGTGGCAGCCCAGCCGGAATGCGGGAGGAGGGGGGTGGGTGGGAACTTGGCTGGAAAAGGGTTAGGAAGGCGAGATTTGCGGTGAGTGTGTGTGCGCGCAATTGTTGTGGTTTGAATAAGATTTCATTAAAACCCCTGGGCTGCGGGAAGGCTGGAGCAGCAGCGGGAGGAAGAGGGGGATGAATAAGAGGCATAAGAAAGGCTGATGTGAACTTTTATGGCTTCTGGGAGCGAGGCATGGAGATGTCCGCGGGAAGCCTGGCAAGCGAAGGCGAGGCTCTGCAGTCACCTTTTGGCTGGTGTTGAAAGGTACCAGCAGGCACGAAAATGAGGATGTTTAGGGGCGGAGAGGGGGGAGAGAATCACTTGTAGAGGATGATGGAGGAGGAGACCGGGAGTACGGCCGGGAAATGAAAACCCGTAATTCCCACCAGCCTTTTGGGGAGGATGAAAGACCAGGAAAAAAAAAACCCAAAACAAAAGGAGGGGTCTGGGGCGGGGGCAATGTTGTCGAGAGGGGGCTCCGAGGAGCCGGGAGGGAACGGGCAGAGGGGGACCGGCCCCGTCCCAAGTTTCCCGGCCGCGGGGGGAGCCCCGGGGGGGGGGGGGCGCAGCCGATGCAGACGGCATTGCGGAGCCGTGCGGGAGACGGGGGGAGCCCTGGCGGCAGCGGGGGGCTCGGCCCGGGGCCGGGAGGCGGTGGGGCATCCTCTCCCCATCGGCCCCGCATCTCCTTTTGCGGGGGGACGGGGTTATCCCTGCTCCTCCCCGCGCGAACTCCATCCCGAGCGGTGCTAAGTAACTCCTGGCAGGAATAGCGGGCAGGAGAGACGGGATGCTGGGTGCAGAGCTGTGATTTCACACCGGCTCCAGCCACAGGCGCGCACGGGGTGAATCAGCAGGAGTTTTCCAGGCTGGGGGATAACGTTTTGTCCCTGGTTTCGCTGCCAGCGCTCCGGGTCTCCCCCCGCTGCGGGCACAGGCGCTCCGTGGAGAGGGCGTCTTATGTAACGCGCATCGCCAGATGTTTTCACGTTAAAGGCATAAACAGGACAGGGAGACTAAAGCTTCCAGGTTACTGGACACAAATCCCGGCTTCACGTTCGCGTGTGTCTGTGAGCCACGATAAACTCGCTGCCTCGAAGGCAGCGGTGGGCACAAAGTTGGTCCCGTTCCCACGCGCGCTCCCTTTCCCGTGGCTGCGGAGCGAGCCCCTCACCCCGGCTCTGGGCTCCGGGGTGGCAGGAGCGGTCGGGAGGAGGAGGGGGGACCCCGGGGCCGAGCCCCTCTCACCCCTCTGTGCTGCCCTCCCCCTCCCCGCAGGTGCCATTTTCGAAGGCAATGCTGCCAAGGACGACGAGGTGTTCAAGCAGGCGGTGTCGGATCTGAACCTCAATGACGACATCCTCCAGAGCGAGAAAATCACTTACTCCATCAAGCTCATAGAGGCCAACAACCCCTTCCATGCGGTGCAGGAAGGTGAGCGCTCGCGGTGCGGGAAGCGCCGGGACGGGACGGGACGGGATGGAGCCCCCCCTTGGTGGATAAGCGGTTTCGGTGCCGGTGGAAGCCCGGTCCTGTCCTGGCGCTCGGCTGGAAACTTTTCTTCGGTCGGGGGTTGGCGCTGTCTTACAAGGAAAGGGGAGGGATGCGCGGTGCTGCGGGGCGGCGGCTGCGGGAGAGCCGGGGGGCTCCGGGCAGACCCCGCTCTCCATAGCTGAGGATGGCCGGAGCCCAGGCAGGGGACGGGGTCCCACCTCGGGGGTTATGCAGCAGGAGGACCTGTCGCTTGCGGGGCTTCAGCCGCTGTCTCTGCCCGGAGCGATGGGGTGTTGTGCAGCAGGAGCACCCGGCACTTGGGGGGCTCCAGCCGGTGTCTCTGCCCCCTAGAGCTCCAGCCCAGAGCGAGGGGCGGGGGGTGTGTGTTGCAGCAGGAGGACGCGGTGCTTTTGGAGCTCCAGCCGGTGTCTCTGCCCCCTGGGACTCCAGCCCAGAGCGAGGGGAGGGTTGCAACAGGAGGACCCGGTGCTTGTGGAGCTCCAGCCGGTGTCTCTGCCCCCTGGAGCTCCAGCCCAGAGCGAGGGGCGGGGGGTGTGTGTTGCAGCAGGAGGACCCGGAGCTTGTGGAGCTCCAGCCGGTGTCTCTGCCCCCTGGAGCTCCCGCAACAGGAGGACCCAGCACTTGCGGGGCTTCAGCCGCTGTCTCTGCCCGGACCGAGGAGGGGTCGTGCAGCGGGTGGACTTGTCACTTGTGGGGGGCTCCAGCCGGTGTCTGTGTCCCCAGAAGCTCCTGCCCGGAGCGAGGAAGGGTCGTGCAGCAGGAGGACCCAGCGCTTGGGGGGTTCCAGCCGGTGTCTCTGCCCTGCGGAGCTCCTGCCCAAAGCTGGTGGGGGGAAAAGTGGGAGCAAGCGGGCAGGTGGCTGGAAACCTCCCCGGAGCTGAGAGGATCTGACAGGCAGTGTCGGAGGTAAATAGTTAGATTTTTTTGCGAAGGGAAACGTTTAAATTAATCAGCTTGCCTTTACAAATAAGACTTTAAAGGATATTATTTGTGATTTAATGAAGGCAGGTTTAATGATGGCCTGGGTTATTTCAGAAGCTATGTTTCGGTAGTAATTATTCTGGAAACAGAGAGCTATATATATATATACCCAGACTAGAATATTTAAAAAAATGATTCATCGCCAGCCTTACCCTTAGTTTCACAGAGCACAGAGTGAATCTTTCCCTGTGAAAATTTGCATTAATCCATATGTATTTATGTCTAAGTTGTGTACGTGCAAATTATGGCTACAAAATTACACCAAATGTTAATTTTCGTGAACTCTGAACAATTTCTTCTACCTTTTTTCCTTGGAGTAGGTACTAGTTAATACACACGTTTGGGAGAAACAGTGATATGGGCCTGATCCCCTTGACTACAGGATTCCTCTTGCTGCTTGGAAAGCCGAGCAAGGCAGTATGAAACAATTCCTTGTGAAGATAGGAAGAAGGGGACTTTAAAACAAAACTCCACCCACATAGTCAGACACCAGGGGAAAATAAAAATCTCTAAATAATGGTGGGATGATTTATTGGCAAAGATTCACTCTGAACAATTGGATCTTCTTGCATTTGCAAAAGCTCAGTGTCCTATATTGGAGCTTATTCATATTCATGGAAGTGACAGCAGTTGGCTGGCTGAACAATTGCTTTCCACAGTCTCTCTTCTGAGAAGAAAAACTTTATGAAACTGTTCTGGATGCCCTGGGATCTGAGCTGACAGTCTAGTGGACAGAGCCCCTTTGCTTAGTTGTGTTAAAAGCGGAAAAGCATGACCAGCTGGAAGTCATCTTCATCTAGCAGATATATTTTTTGCTTTTTGAATTGGTTTATTTACTAACCTTGAATATTAGTATTTATGAAGACTACTGCAAAAATAGAATTTGTCTGTTGAAAATCTGTGCCGAGCCACAGAAAAAACTCTGGTTGAGTTTCTGATATTTTTGATACAGAACCTTTGTGCTGCCTGAATGTATGTAAATAAAGATGTTTCTTCGTATCTCTTTCTATGTTCTCCTTCAGGCCTTGTGTCCGTTGCAGTTAGAATTGGTCTTTGATAAACTGATCTTCTGCTGGAAAATTAAGGAATCGGTTGATGAATGTTCGCAATTCCAAAGAGAAATTATTCTCTGTCACTACTTCATTAAGGGATATCAGTGTGGCTTCCTTTAGGAGGGCTGTGACCTGATCCCATCTGTGAGTAAAATCTTGCCCCAGTGGGAGAGCTAATAGAAGAGTGTCAGACTTCACTCAATTTCCCGACTTGCTTTGTTTTTTTGGGTCAGGTCTTTTTTTTTTTTTTCATTTAAAATTTAGTTTCCTCCTTTTGAAACTTTTGTCTGATGTGCTGTCAGAGCGATCCATGGGACGCACGAGTTGCCAGGCTGTCCTTACTGCGCGGTGCTTCTCTGCCCAGTGTTACTTGGTGTCATTTTGACTGTTCACCATCTCACTGTATCTCACTGCATGGATGTCCTGCTCGTTTTGGTAGAATATTACGTATAGTTGTCAAAATAACCTGGAGCAAATCTGCTGCCCTGATGGCTTGCAGAATCTTACTGCTGCTACATAAAACGCCCTGACACCCACATTATTCTTCTGCGATGTCTTCCTAAGCAGTGCCATGGAAATCAATGTTGGAAGCATTAGTTTCATAGCAATGAAACTTTTTATAGTAAAACCCAATAAAAATAGACCGCTGTGGTATTACTGCCAGAATGGTTCATGCAATCAAACAAATCACAAATATTCTTTTTACTTGAAGCATCTTTTGCCTAGTCTTGTGAGATTACATTGTAAATTATTCTTTAAGTTCTTTTTAAAGAGTTCTGTAAGCAGGAACCTTCATTTCAATGTTACAGGGCTGGTAATATTATGGAAAGTCACCCTTCCATGTAACAAGGTCTGTTACAGAGTGGCATGAGTGTAATTACTGATGGAGATAGTTTTTGCCATGTGTTTCACCTGGCGTTTGTTGTGCAGCTGAAGAACTGCACCTGTTGAGAAGCAGGGTAGAGTGTCAGGTTTCCTGTGTAGGGGCAGTGCCTTTGCAGAACTAAAGGCCAAACAGAAGATGCCTTGCCTTTCCTAAATGGAGTGGTTTTCAGGGCTGGAAGGTGCTGAGAAATATCATAAGCCTTAGGGAATTTGCTTTAGAGAGAGAAAAGCACCAAAGGAGGTAGATAACAGTCAGAGATCTATTTTCTTCAAAGGCTTGATGGGCGCTCATATTGGCGTCTGTATTTGGTGCCAGAGAACAGTAAACGAAAAGGTATGAATTATGGTCTGCCTTTATCTTTCATTTCAATATGCATTGCAGAAACAAGATCCTGCTGATCTTGATGATAAGAGATGGTTTTGGCCCCGTCAAACTCCTTTATCAAAGTGTGGCAAGTAGGTGGCAAGAATTCCAGTGGCAAGGGATGCAACCATAAAGAATAAACAGACCTTGGTGTATGCATAAAATAGGACTTGGTTGTCTGTTTGCGCTTGCAAGCAGTTGTTGCGTTTTGTAGAATATTGCTTTTATGTAGGTAGCAATTACTTGAGGGAAAAATTGTTTTTTTACTGACTGTCATGGGGGAAAATATACATGGGAAATCATTGTTCTTCTCATATTATTTTAAGGAAATGAGCTCAAATCACAAACATGATGTTAAATTAGATCCTTGCTTCCAAAAGAGCAACGTGCTCAGTTTCCGTTGAGTGATTGAGATGTAAGATAATAGGCCGTGTTTGTGTGTAGTGTGTATTTAAGCTGGTGCTGTAGTAACCTTTGTACGCTTCAAGGATTCAAATAAGCTCAGAGGTATGAGAAAGACTTTACAGCTTTCAGTCCAAAGTGGGGTGTTTGAGCCTGCCGTTGGCATTGGAAAGGGACTTTGTATGTGACATATGGGTGTCAAACAAGTTTCCTGCTGGGCTTGAAAACACGATAGAGAGTTTAAACTAAAAACCAAACAAACCTGAAGTGTAAGTTTTTAAAATGTTGCTTTTGGAGGGGGAATAGTCAGCCATAGATCAAAACTGGGGCACAGGAAAGCTAATATTTAACTGTTGTAGATCCCTTTGGAGAAGGGATCTAGAGGAGATGGTTACTCAAAAACTGTGAAACTTTAAAACCTTGTTTCTCAGTGGATGATGCTCGCACATCTATGGAGCTTTTCTGGAGCTGAAACTTGCAGTTCTCTCTGCATAGCAACTTCAGATGAATTATTTCTAATTTGAGCAACCTTGTATGTGTGCTTGTGGATGTTAAAATGCTGTCAGCTCTGGAAAGCTGAACAAATATGGAAAATCAGAGATATGAGAGCAAGAATGGTGTTCCATTAAATGGGTTTATTGTCAGTCTCATGTATACTGCTGTGGTTTCAGTGCAACTCAGAGCTGCTGGACGTCTGTCTTGTATGTTGTTGAGTGAATCTGATCTCTTATCATAGGCTGTAGGACTTGGTAATGATACAAACTTGGCATAGTTGTTGAACTATCTTGGCTCAGTGCATAGATTTCAACTTACTACTGCAGTTGCTTTCTAACTTTTGTTTGTTGAGAACGTATGAGCTGATCAATATGTGCATAACTGAAGTGAAATACAGACCTGGAGAATGGAATCCAGGAGCTCCATTGCTAATCTTGCTTTGATTTGCCTGGCCAGTATCCCAAGCAGAGCTGTACTTGTCATATGTGCACTTGGGATTGTTGGACATGGCTCTTTTGGAAACCCGGGGCTCTGTTTGAAGGTTGTGCAAGCATTCCTGACTAGAAACTCTCAAGTGAGCCGGGAGCTGGGTCCTGCTTGCCGCAAAATACAGGCTTCACATTTCGGGTAAAGGACACCTTTCTATGTGGGGAGAATTTAAGTTTAGGTGGCTGTTAAATATAGGAGAGGAATATCTGACAGCAACTGTGAGAAGATACCCCTGGGTTATGGTGATAACACCCAGTGGCAGGGTGAGTGTTAAACCCAGCACAGTAGAAAGCTACCTCAAATACCTGTTTGTGTAAACAGAGTAAGATGCTTTGTTTTGTCAAACTATAATTTTGCATACCCCAGGAGGGAGGGTTGTTTGTAGAGTTAGGATGTTTTCATACCAGAATGGAAGAGTAGAGAGAAAGGAAGGGGAAGCAGAACAAATACAATAAAAAATGTGGTGACAATTCATGAAATATTACATATATGAATTATTATCAGCTTTATTGATTTGACTGCATTGGATTGAGGAATTCGGTGCCCAGCTAGAAATTGTAAGCTGTGCCTAGGTTTTTAACATAAAACATTTTTTTAAACAAAATTCTCATCTGGCAGAATTGCAGAGGATTGGTTTGTATTGATATACTATCAATTACTTTTTCTTCAGTGGTTTCTCCTGAGTCTTTTGTTGCCCTGTAACTTTACCTTTGCTGCCTTTTCTTCCATGGCTTGTTTGAACACAGATTTCACGCTGTTTTTATCAGGGTATGGGGTCTTGTTTGGAAGTTTTTGACAGGTGAACTCTGAGCTCCCCAGAAAGAACATATTGTTACATACCTTTTTTCCCTAGTTTTAATCTGAGCTTTCAACGCTTCTTAAAACCTAAACGGAAAGAGTGCAGGTGGGGATTGCCTCCTGTGGTCAGAGAGGCCTTGCTGTGTGACCACGCACTCTTCCTACTTGTCTGCTGCAGTGAAAAGCTGTTGCTCGGTGGGGCGAATGTGCTCAAGTTTTACCTCCTTGTGCCCTCTGAGACCAGACCAAGACTTGTTAAGGACTGCCATGGAGAAGACATCTGTGATGCTGTTGTCTCATTCTGCTTTTTATGCTCTACAGTCCTGTGGCTCAGTGTGTTATAAACCAGTGTGTTTTGCAGTGCTGAAGAAAACAGAAAATTACGATGTCCATCCCTTCCCATTCTTGTGGTTTTGTTCTGCTGAAAGCAGGACCTGCAGAGTCTTCAGCGGGAAGGAAAGGCATCACCAGCCCACAAAGGAGTCCCTCTGGTGCTGAGGATGAAGGCAGTTCACAGACTGAGGGCAAACATCCAAATGCACCTTGTTTTTGTTGCTTCTATCCACTCACAATTTCTTACTTTGTAGCCCCAGCTGTTCTGCTTCTGGTCACAGTTTAACTGCAGGCGCAATATATTTTGCACATTTGGGAGGCAGTCCCTCTGAAATGCATCCTTGCTATGGCTTGGCTGTTTTCCCAGGATGTACTGGGATTCGTTCCTCCCTGGCCATATTTGCTGCTTTCGCAGAGGCCCCCATAAATTCAGGCTGAGGCTGAGCTGCTCGTGGAGCGAGCTCCAGACAGTGCCACGCAACAGGGTGTGGAGTCAGGGGAAGAAGCTTAGCATCTCAGGGCAGTGAGGGGTTTATTTGTGGAAGCTCCGACAGCTGGGGTGGGACCTCTTGGGAGCACAGACTCCTGCCTTAGCTGGGTGGAGGCTGGTGATGGGGAGATGTGGAACTCAGCCTGCCGCAAGAGGTGCCTCAGCCCCTGCTTGCTGGGGAGGACAGGGGATCCCTTCTGGCTTTAATGCTTTGTAGTTCAGAGGTTTTTATTTTGTCTGAAAGACTTTTTTTGCCCCTTCCTCTGTGTGCGTACCAGGTTAAGCTCTTTTCTTCTCTGTCTTCTAACATGCAGAGTTGCCAATACCTTTATTCCCATGTTGGGTGTAGGCCACCCATCTATTTCCAGGGTCTCGCACCCAAGAGCAGCTGCAGGTTAGGCTATGGTTCTTTGCCAGTACCGCATGGTCTCCCCACTGATCCTGATGTCAATCCTGCTCATTTATCAAGGAGCCGCCGCTGGGTTTCTTACTTTGGGATTTCATTATAGAAAATGTTACATTATTAACTAGCGTCCTGAAATAAAAAACATAAGCACTGTTTGTAAAAATATTAGGTATTATGTTTCAGGGTTAAAGATTTTCTTTCTGATTCTCTTTTAATTTATTTTTTTTTGAAGAAATTAATTTTCTGACTGCTTTGTTTGTGGCAGCTTTTCTCGGTCGTTACTGTGGAGGAGGATCTGTAAATGTGAAATGAGTACACAAAACCGCCTCAGCCTGATCTACTTAAAATAACGGCTAAAGAAAACTACCCCAAATTGTGAAAGATGATCTGTAGATATGCAATACACATATGTATGTATGCCCGTATACCCCATCCAAATAGTTTAATTGCTAGGTTTACTGCAATGTGTCCAGCAGGAAATATGCCTTGAGCCTTTCTGTGTTCAGAATCTTCCAGCTACAGATGATTAGAGGATTGACTGTCTAAGTATTACATTTTAAATTACATCTTCGTGCTTGCAGAATGAGATGAATTTAATGTAGTGATGTGATTTAGCGTGCTATGGCTGAGACATACGGTGAAAGGAGTTGAGACTACACATTCTTTGAACAGCGGGGATGTCATCATGTTTATTAAAGCTGTTTATGGCTTACCATAGTTATTTACTGGAAAGAAAACAAAACACAGACTAGTTATACAACTACAACAGTTCCTGACCGTAAGGCTACAGCACACTAAGACTAGATGAAATAGTTATGTCAGATTTATCTTTTTCCCATTTTGGAGGATCCGTAGTCAAACTCTTATTCATTTTTTAGGCAAAGATCAAACCATTTTTTGTACTTTTATTCGTAATAAATTCCCTCTGAGAGGAATTCCTGCTGTGCCTTTATTTGTCTTTGTCACCTCATGCTTAGAGATGTTTTTTCAGTTTGTCCCTCAGAAGAAATTTACTTAGAATGAGTTGTTGGAATTATGCTGTTGTCTGAGTCTTATGATTATATGAAATTTTTTTTTTAAATTATTTTTTAGCAGATGTCTTTGTTTAACTAAAAGTGCCCTTCTAGAATGAAAATGGCCCACACAGCTATTGCTTTTCTGGCAAGAGATTTTTCCATAATTTATAGATATTTGAACTGATGGTTTTGAAAAATAGCTTAAATGTTCAGTTTTGCATTTTGTCAGGTTTTTTTTTTTGACAGAACAGAACTAGCAGTGATTTTTCTTGCATACAGGAACACTCCATGGTTCTTTCCATTTGGGAACCTGTTGAAAGAGGCCAAGTTTCAGACCAAGGAATGAAACGCCTTATACACAGGGCCTGTAAAAGTTATGTGGACTACCTTACACCAAAATGTATCAGCTCTGAGGTTGAGGTCCAGGTGCCATCCTAGGAATCCTTTCCATTTTGCTCTTCACTCAGGAAAGGGGGCGGCTAATGCTGCTCCTTCGTGCAGCTCTTTGGTTATTAGGATTCTCGTCCATAAGAGAGCTGAAGTGAGACCGTTAAATAGGCTGCAACATTTTGAGAACCTCATTTTATATCATATGTAGATCTGCAATCATTTCAAAGACAGATAATAATGATATGCTAATATGCCAAGATTTCTTTCATTTACATAACTTTAAGGCAATAAATATCTGAAATGAGAAATATGTTGAAAGAGTTTCTTTTATGTTTTTCCTAATTGCTTACATTTAATTATAATTTGGATACCTGATTGCTGTGCTAGAAAATGCATTCAGGTCTGTGGGTTTGGAGTGGTTTTTATAGCCTGAAAGGTTTGTCTTATCAGCAAGAGGCTGTCTCCACTGGCCCCCCTTTGGGAGGTTCTATTCCTTTGACCCTCTTGTGGCATTTTGGTGCCTGTCCATTTTTTCCCTTTTGACTACTGTATTATATATTCAGATAAGCAGTAAGAATTAATACTGGAAAACATTAACAGCCAGTGCTTAAAGGTAAAAAGAACGAAGAGGCATTAATTTCAAGTGGTGTTTGGCTGCATTAAAACACACAGCAGGGTTCCTGCTGCTTGAACCTACTGAGAACCATTCCCTTAGCAACCTTTCATAGAGAGACTAAAAGGACAGTAAGAAAACATTTTTTTCCACATATTCAACAGAATAATATATAATAAATGGTTTTCTCTTTATAAAATATAACTAGTTCAAACCAAAAGCTCCCAGTGGGTCCAAGCTCTCATTATGCATCCTGTTTCTCAGTCCAGTCATTTAATTCTGTGCTTTTTAACTTACTTATCTGAGTCTTTGAGATTTTAACTTGTAGCATTGCTGATGGAATACTTTCAGTATCCTCAAAATCTCATTGACACTCTGATTTGTTCTTATTTATAAAGGGAATAAAAGGATTTTCCATATAACTGACTGTTTATAAACTTAATGAGAATTGTCGTTGTCAGCAGGTAAATAACTCTACTTTGTACCATTACGTGATACTTAGGAAATGCCAATTATTTGCTGCTTGGTAATACTTTCAGTGGAGGAACTGGGTAATGATCTAGAGTAGTGTTTCCATAGCTGGTTTTTTTCTTAACCTCTCTGCTCCTGGCTAAAGGTAAAACTTGGGATGGTGGAAGAAGGAGTTGGTTAATGGGAGACAGAGCCTCTCGATGTCTTTTCTTTGTGTTTGCAAACCCTTGACTTAATTTCATGTTTATTTAGTGAGTGCTTCAGAACACCAAGGAAAACTCTGGCGTGCATTGGGCATTGTCTTGTGTGGAATATTAGCTGAATTTTCATCTAAAGGACTGATGTTTTTTCCATTTTCTATCCTACCTGGGGATATTTTTGGAATGAGAACAGCTATGTGAGAGGCTCAGAGGAAAGGAACTTAGGATGTGATGTCTGCAAGGGTCAAAACACAGAGGCCTGGAATGTTGAAGTGCACAAAAAATAAAAGGGAAGAACCCAATTATCTGCTTTAGGTTTATTTTTATGGTAGCTTTATTTTTCTTTTCTTTCAGCTTGCTTTTGTCCTGAGGTACTTCAGTTACTGTAGAAGTAACAGTATTTTTGATAGTGGGTAGGACTTGGTGACCCTAACAGAAACAGAAAAAGCTTGTGCTGCTTCTGGTCTGAGTGAGATGCTTGCACAGGATGGGTCTGGATTTTTAAAGAGGCTGGAGAAGGGCAGGGGTGCCACAACATCAGCGAGTGATCAGTCTGCAAATAATCAGCCTGTGGCAGGCATTTCCCTTCCTGAGAGAAGAAAAGGCATTTCCAAAGTGTGCTCACATGACAAGATGGGGCAAGATATGGTTTAGCAGAATTTGAGGCTTACTGATCCTCTGCTTGTAGAAAGTCACTTATCCAGGGCAGCTTGAAATTAGGGTGCCTCTATCTGGATTAAAGCGTCGTATAGTCCACATGAAAAGTAATTTCACATTTCAGCACCACCTCACATTTTTCTTTTAAAAAACCTCAACAAATTGTGAGAGAGTTGATGGACTGTGGGTGGCAAATGGGAACACTTGGGAGGAAGGTCTTGCAGCAAGACTTCTAGAGCAGCAGTATCCTTAGCTATGAGTTAGCACACCCTTTAATATTGTACAGTGCCTGAGGAGCCAGTGGGGTCTTGCCTTGCTTCTGGGTGGGTCCTCACTAAGTCAGCTGGTGCTGTTGGCAAACGGGATCGCAGCCAGCCTTCTTCAGGCAGGTGGCTGGAATCATCCTTCCTTCTCTTCCTGTGGCACTGGCACTGGTGTGGCAGGGTTGGTTTACAGATGGATTTCTAAAGGCTCAATGCCTTGCCTTGAGGGCAGTTGACATTTTTGTGACCGTGGTGAGTCCTTTTTGCTTTTACACCGTTGCCTGAAAATAAAACACCTCATCAGCTAAAGCTCAGAGTCGTCTGGGCCATGCAGCGACAAGTGATGCCTGATTCTTTTTGAATCAAATCTGTAACGCTACTTCTTTAAAAGCATTTTGCTGTCCTTCATTGGATTTTTTTTGCCGTAACTTAATAGTTACCTCAGGAAGGACATCCTTCTGTTATCCATTTAAACCTCTCGGTGTCTAATTGCAAAGATAGAGGCGGTATAGTGGTAGCTGGTATCTTTATGCCTGGGGACTTCGCCACAACTCCAGTTTCTCAAAGCTATCTAGCTGTTGAGATGTATATTTTCTTGTCTGTGGATGTCCTTTTCAGAGCCACCTCCTCACTTCCAGCCGTGCCTAATTTTACACGGAGAGCAGATTGATCATTCTGTTTCCTGGTGAGGCTTGCAAATGTGAACTATTTCTCCAAATTCTTACTCTTTTTATCAGTCTTCTCCTGTTTGGTAGCATGGTGTTCCCCCCCCATACTTCCCTCTTCCCTGCCCCTGCTCAATGCAATGCATTTTATGAACATGCTTTTTGTGATTTGCTGGATTATTCTATTTCCATTGCATTTTAATCATCATGATGACAACATCTGTTGGCAGCAGTACACAGATGTTTTCTGAGCATATCCTAAGGTTTGTAAATGTTACTATATTGTTACTATATCTACATCAGAAGACTACGGTTTTGTCTTTTCCATTTACATTAAAAGAAGTGGAACTGCATTATGGAAATGAAATATGTTTCTCCGGGAAACTTACTCCCTTTCAGTGACTGCCAGAGAAAACCTTCCAAGTTCGGCGCGGCTTCAGCAATGTTACTTGCCACAGCAAGCCTAGGGTTTGTATTACAGAATTCAGTTTCTCATTCTGCTTTCACTGATATGACGGGTAATCTTCTTTTTTTTTTTTTTAATTTTATTTTAGATTTTAACCTTTAAAACTGTGTTTCTGACGTTGTAAGCAAATGGAGAACTCATATGGACAAGAAGCCAGAGGTGCTCCTCACAAGCATCACAGTAGCTCTAAAGAATGCAATATCATAGAATGGTTTGAGTTGCGAGATCATCCTTAAAGGTAATCCAGTTCCACCCCCACTGCCATGGGCAGGGACACCTTCCACTGGATCAGGTTGTTCAAGTCTCATGCAAAATATCAGAAATGTAAAAAAAAAAAATTACAGCAGAAGTCAGTTACATTTGCTGCAGGGTGTTCTGGCAGGGAAGTGCATTCAGACTAAAGTGGTGATTTGGTCAAAAAATACTTCACGAAATGTCCATGAGCTAGAAGGCAAACTATGTATTGTTGTAGTTTTAATGCCTTTTTATTTCCTTTCTTGTGCTAATTACCTTCAAAGAGATGTTGTCCTTTGGGCAGCTCAGCATGCAGAAAAGCATCTGATGGGCATGCAGGAAACAAAGTTGATTGATCAAAGATGGGAGTTCACGTCCTGTAATCAGTGCAGCAGTGGGGCTCTAAACTGGATTGCGCCAATCTTGCTAAGTGGTCTTTTTGTGTTGCTCGCCTCTAGGGAGATTATTTGTAAACTGGGGTCTTGCCTCTTGTGCCGAGAAGTTATGAATGGTTGGTGTGTTGAGTCAGGTTGGTGAAAGTAGTCCATCTAAAGGAAATGACAGGAAGGGAGACTTGGAGCAGTGTATGTGTGATGTTTTAACTCTGAAACTTATTTTCTCAGAAAAATAAATGAATAAGTTGTTATGAGGGGTGGAGTAGGGAGTGGTAATTAATAGGGGAATAGATGATTTTGGATCTCTCCTTTGATTGTTCACAGCTGCTTTGTTGGCGATGTGTATTGGACTTAGGAAGTGCAAACAAAACCATGGATTTAGAGAGTTATGTCTTTTAAAAATACATCTCCGTCTCTTCAGGGTTACTTCCCATGTATGACATGCAAATAGCTTGTCAGATTATTAGATTAACTGGGAAATGGTCATAGGTCCTAGGACCTTTGGAAAAAGCACTTTGAAGCTGAGAATTTGAAGAATCTTCAAGATTTAGCATGTTTTTACAGTGTTAATTAGTAGCTTGAGAACTGCTAGAAAGCCTTATCATGCAGTTGATAAAATGCAAGCCAGCTGAGGAAGCTGGTCTAAGGCTCAAATAAGCACGCAGGAGGGAAAATGAAATCAGTTCTGAAAAAAAGTCTGTTTATATGTGAACTTCTGTGAACTTTGCAACTCTTCCTTTTTCTTAATATTTCTGGCGATGCCATATTCATGTTTAAAAAAAAATCTGTCAAATTATTTTTACTTTTGGACAGAAGTTTTTTTAACTGATATGACAAAATCAGTATCTTCATGGAAACACAGAGAGAGACAGATGCAGATGTACTTTGGTCTTGGTCTCATAAATCTAACTTTAAAATTGTCCTTTGAGTTTCTTAATGAGAGGCTGTTACTATGAAGTGTGTCTGTGTTCTTTCCAAACGATTACCGGTTACTTTTTTTTTCCAGGGTATCCATATTTACAAATAATGGCTTGCAGGGGAAAAGTGTGGCCATCAATGTAATAGAGTGTTCATAGTGCATCAAAAAAGTGTGCCTGCAATGCATTCATCTGGAATAATATTGAGATCTAAGCTGAAGATGGGAAATTTTTGCTGACAGGGCTGGCCTCAAGGCATTCTTTTTCCTTCCTGAATGCTGATAAAATTGCTCAGAATGTTCTAAAGTATATTGAAGGTTGTCTCAAGAAGGATATATTGGCTTAAAATAGAATTATTCCGTTCTCCCCATAATTATATTCTCTCTTTGATGAGATTTTACAAGAAACTTACTTTATCTCCTTTTCTATAGTAAAATATTAATATAAGAAATAAACTTGTTGAGCGTATTAGTTATCTCGATACAGAGAAAGGTCAATAGATTTTTCTGGATACTGGTACTGGATTAAGTTTTAAATCGTGGAAGTTTGACTGTTAGCTGTGGTTGCAGATGAACGAGAATTGCTGGCTGAAGAGAAATGGGGCTCCCAATGCACTTTCTGATGTGCTTGCTAAGTTCTGCTTTGTGTAGCAGCATAAGGTCACAACTTTGTTTCTATGCTCTGTAAACGTCCTTGGGATTGGAGTTCTCTCCATTGTTATTACATACTTCATACCTCCTTCTGACCTGTCTGTAGGCTAGAAGGGGATGTAGCCCTTGAAATGTAGCTTATGGTGCTTGGGAGTCTTTTACTTCATCCCTTATTTCCTTCCCTTGCTTTGTCTTTGCTCTCTCCCAAAGTACCAGACTGGGCAAAGTGATGGGCTGTTTGGTGTATGAGGTTGGCACACTTCAATGAATTCTGCAGCAGCTTAAACCAGGGATGGATTAAGCTAGATCTGGACTTGTAGAGGAATTCTTCTCCCTGCTGAGATAAGTGGAGACCTGCTCCATATGTCATCTTCACTCTCTGTGTTGTGTGGGTTATGACCTATTTCTTAGGATTGACTGAACTATTTGACATAATGCTTTCCCTAATATTGGTAAGATGGCCTAAATTTCCTCCGCTTGCCTCTTGAGTCACATTGTAGTTCTGGCCTTTGGCCTGTTACTGTAGACTTTGGCATGGCTGGAGACCAGTTATTGTCAAGATATTTTTATTTTCTACCCCTCTGGAAAAGTTTCTGAGATGAGTGATAATATAAATCTGCTGACAACAGCCTTGATTTTCTTTTTTTTTAATTGCCTAGATAGGTCTGTGAACCATGGGTTGAAATCAGTGGTATGAAATTTGAGAACTAATCCTTGATATTCACAGGAGTGATGTGTTCTTGACCCCTTGATTGTATTTTCCTGTGACTGCAGAGCATTGGAGTCAGTAACTCAGATGATCCTTCCAGCTTTATCCCCCAGATGTGGAGCATAAGCATGCTCAGTCAATTGACCTCATGCTGTTTAGTTTCCTCAAAATGGTTTGTTAAATCTTTATTTTAAGTACTGAGGGTTTGTCTTATCGTTAACCAACTACAAAGACCAGGAAAATTGACTGAGGTTCTTGAATGACAAGCAGCGGAACAACCCCCTTGAACTTGCCAGTCTCAGTTGTCTGGAGGGAAATGTAATGTGAAGGAGAAGAACCATAGGTCTTCGCAGGTGTAAGCCTCAGAGATATAAAATGAGCCTGGGAATTTGGGATGTTTGACAACCGTAAGCCCAGAGATTGGTCTGTTTGCCAAGCATGACTGTACCACTGTCATAATGCAGACTAGGAACCTTTAATAGCTGTACCACAGTGCTTGTAAACTAGTGGGCGATTATTTCATTTTCTGCTTATACTATTCATCAAAGCAGTCTGGGCTGACAAGGCCTGGAACATTCTCAAGGGTTTTGCTGCTGTTAATGTAGCGTGCTACAATGGGACCTCTCTTGTACAACAGTGTGGATGAGTTCTTCTAATATCATGGTCTATGTTGGCACTAACTCACCGAATCATAGGAGCTGAGTATTCATGCCCATCTGCCTTATTTGAACCGATTGCAGCAAATTCCTTGGAAGTTCTTCCTTCTGTGTATTGCATGTAAACTTCAGAAGTTGATTATGTTTGTTGCCCTTAATAGCACACTTGTAACTATTTGATGATGTTGTAGAAACTCAGGTCATTTACTTCAAATAAACAGTAGAAAGGAATACATCTGTGAGGATTTTGCGGAACCTGTTTTGGAAATATGAATAAACCTATCCGAGAAATTAGTGTATTGTGGTAATGTTTTACTGCTCTAATTTATTAACTTTATTAAATGCTTCTGTAGCCTTGTTCAATTCATAGGGAATTCAGTTGAGGGCAGACTGTCCTGTTCAGCTCACTGGTTGAGAGAGTCCCTTGGGAGCCAGTCCTGAAGGGCAAAGGGGGTCCAGGAAGGCTGGGCGTTCTTCAAGAAGGAAGTCTGAAAGGCGCAGGAGCAGGCTGTCCTTATGTGCTGTAAGATGAATTGTTGGGGAAGACGGCTGTCTTGGCTGAGCAGGGAGCTTTTACTGGGACTCAGGAAAAAAAAAAAGGAGAGATTACCAAGTTTGGAAGAAGCGACAGGTAACTCAAGAAGAGTACAGGGATCTCACAGGTCATGCAGAGAGGAAATTGGAAAGGGAAAAGCCCAGCTGAAACTAGTTGTGGCCACTTGTAAGAGACAACAAAAGTGTTTCTACAAATACATCAACAACAAAAGTGTTTCTACAAATACATCAACAACAAAAGTGTTTCAACAAATACATCAACAACAAAAATGTTTCAACAAATATATCAACAACAACGAGAGCCAAAGAGTATCTCCATCTTTATTGTGTGCAGTAGGGGGAACAATGCCACCAGTGTAAGTACTGATCCAGTCCTAGGGATATCCATGGATACAGGAATCCATGGGTACAGGATGCAGGCTTTATCTCCTGTACCCTGCGATTTGTAGTGGAGTGTGGCAGACATATGAGAATCTGCTTTGGGATGTATTTCTTTCATTCTTGCCTTCCAAGATAGCTTGGCTCTTCAGCCTCGGTGAGTGGGCATGTTACACAACAAAGCAATTAAACGGGTTTATTGCATATACTTATTCAGTCACTTGAAATCTTTTGCAGGTATTTCTGAATATGATCCTTGATCCTTCCTCAGGCAGATCCTGCACACAGGAGGAACTCTCGGATGCACGGACTTTAAGGCAGGATAGCTGAAGGCACACTAAAGCAGGCAGCTCTGGGGCAAGTGACTGGAAGTTTAAGCTTTAGCTCCCGTGATAAATTTGGCTGCTCGGTGAGATTTGCCAGCATTGCTGTTGCCTCATGAGAAGGGTCGGGATTTGGGAAAGGCAGCTGTTGCTGGGGACAGGGAAGGAGCATTTTTAAAGACATTTCTAAGACCAAGAACTGCAGTCTGATATATGGTATTCAGTGTAGGCACAAAAATAAAGACTATATTGGAGGCAGTTATTTGTTGAAAATTATGCAGTCGCCTCCAGAAGAAAGAGGCAATAAATCTGCTTGACTGTCTTCATTAAACCCAAAAGCATCTGTTGCAGCACTTGTTATGGTAACTGAAGTAGGTATTAAGTCTGACTGTAAAAGTTATAGAAAACATAGCTTTAAAAATTCATTGCCTGTTTTACTAGTGATTCGCAAATAATTCCTAAAAAGAGGCTTTAAAGGGTCTGATCTATGGAATTCTCAAAGTCTTGATTTGGGTTTGAGAGTATCTAGCTCTTTCAAGAAGAGTCTGTTTGCAGATTGATGGGCTGTATTGGATGTTTTTCTAAGTTCATAGCGGACTGTTACACAGAAGTGAGCAAGAGCTAGCCGAGTATGGAGGATGGGAGAATGAAAAGAGGAGTCCCACAAGGATCTTGCAGGTGCCCCTGCAGCCATGCAAATGGAGGTTGGTATCCCTTCTTAGGAATAGCCTTAAAATGTAACAAGAGAAAGGATCTCCTTATTCCAAAACACCACACTGCATTTGTTAATTTAGTGTACCTTCAGAAAGTGAATCTAGAAACAGAAATGGCCAGAGATGTGGCAGTAGCTGCTGTTACTGGATGGTACGAAACATGCAGAAGGTAAGACTTCTGAGCCTATAACTTTTTTATACACAAAAATGGTTACATGTAGCATAGAATATATGCCATAGTGGATTAGAGATCCATTATTAGTTTTTAAGCACATTCAGCAGCAAAATATGAGCACAGGTCTCTGAAAAAGCACGTAAGCATCTTTGCTTCTTTGTCATCCTTCTGAGAAAATGTAGAACAAAAAAGGCAAAACAGAAAATGCAAACAAAAATAAACTTAACTCTTAAAAAGCCTCATCGCATAAGATTTGAAACAGCAGTTGGAAAAAATATTTATGTTGTCTTTGTATTTTTGAAAACTGACTGGAACAATTTTTCTATTACCTCTTATGAAAAAAAATATTCCTGCCTCAGCACATGTAATATTTGGTGACAGTGATGTCTTCAGTTACCTCTACCCACTGTCCTAAATAAAATCCAAGGAAAACCTTGCTGTCAGTGCAGATTCTTCTTGTGGTGAGGAATATTTTTTTGTCTGAAAACTAAGTAGCTAATCAGGCTTTAGCAGTGGCAGTTTGTAGGGAGAACCATTGCCTTTTCTTACCCTCCAGAGTTCCCTTTGTTTCATGTCTTAAGAATATTTGAGAGAAAGCTCTAACTAAAATAATCTCCAAGGAACTGTTTATTCTTTTAGCGTGACTGGCTATCTGACAACGAAGCATCATTCCGTTTTAGAAGACTTAAAACCAAATGGAAAATATGTGACTTTTTAGGTAAAAGCTTTTGTGGGCTTTGCCTTCCCTAAGACAATGGTTGCTGGGTCCAGAGTTTGAAGCAGCACAGCCAGTGCTGCCCCACCACTGCTGCACACCCAGCTGGTGTCCCTGCTTCTGTGCCGCCAATCCTTGGGGAAGGAGAGCGGAATGGTTGGCTCTGCTGCCTGGACAAGTGGCTGGGAGCTGTGGAGGCTCACTGCTCTGCCTCTGGGCCAGTCACAACAGGTGCCTAACAAACTGTCCTTGGGACATTTTGGTGTAATGAGAGAGCAGGAATTTTGGATTGCTCACCACTGATCATCTGGTCGCTTCCTTGAGAATTGATACTGAAGTCTGTGTATGTGGTCAAAATTGCCTTTTAACATCTGCAAGGGAGGTACAAACAGACAGGGAAAGTCCAAATAGCTAAAACTTGAACCAATCAATTGGCCTGTATTGCTCCCACTTCTATGAAATCCATATATGTATGTATGTGTGTGTGTATGTATATAAAATAGCTGCTCACTGTTATGGAGATTATGTACATACTAGGGGACGCTTCCTTTTCTTCTTAGGATCCTTTTTTTTTATTCCATTCCCAGATGTGGCAAATGGTAGTGAAGGATGTTATTTTGTTATGATACAACCACAGTTCTTAGCACCAGTCTTTATTTTCTACTGTCGCTTATGAGATTTAAACATGTGGCTTTCATGTAATTTTGGAGTTTTTTGTTTTTCACAAGGAGCTTCCTAAAAGAAATGTCTTGTTTTGTGCTAAAACTGTCCCTCTCAGTAATTTCTTTGCAAAATCCTTGCAGTTAGGCCAAGCCGATGGCAGCCCCTGCAGAGCACTGAGCAGGAGGTTCTTGACCGCTCTGGTCTCTCCCCCGGGTGCTCAGCGCTGCCAGGCTGGTGCTGTGCTCCAGGTGACCCAGACACCAGCTCCCTTGCTGACACATAGCCATGTTCGCATTGGCGCTGAAACTCTTCAGTCAGGTACTTAAATGACCGTCTCAATGTCTGTCTTTCTCACAGAATATTGAATTCTCTGTTTAATATTTCTTCTCAAGAGGAAGGAGTCTGCACAAGCTTTAACACTACTTGAATCCCATTAAGAATTGCTGTAACGTCTGATAATGTATGCCTTGTAACTTGCTATAAAGACAGTTCCTGATGATTTGGTGCAACAGAAAGAAGGCATATTTCCATTGAAAGTGCTTTTCTCCTTGCTATTTGTTTAGCCAGATGCCTCAGAAATAGTTATGATGCTGGGGCTTACCTTTGCAAGCCTGAATGTTTTGATACTGAACATTTCCTGTTCAGAAACTACTAATTAACTAGAAGCTCCGGATAAAATACAGAGGTATTAAATATGGTGAGAATATCTAGGGAGGTTGCTGTGTACCTGCACTGTGTGTTCTATTAGAGAACGCTTTTTAAAGCATGGGAAATAGCGACACTGCCATTCTTAGCTATAATGGGATGCCTCAGAGATGGAGCTGCTGTCTGCTCCAGAGATGGCACTGTGGATTTCCCTTTCCAAACAGTCTAGAGAGGCAGTGGTGCTTCACCCAGATCCCTGGTGATGTGAAGAGCTCAGGAGCGTGCATCTCACAGCCCCTCAAAGCCTTCTTAACCAGGGGAAATCTTCCGAAGGTTCTCCATGAAGATATTTGAAAAGACCAAGAAATCACTGCTTGCACAGGGCCATAAGATCTCATAAAAAGGAAAAGCTTTGCAGAGTAAAGGATTTTTTTTTGCCTTTATACAGCTGCTAATGACTGAAATTCATAAAAAACCCCAAACTATAGCCTATTACACAGCAAAGGAGGAGGACCTGGGTTAGACAAAGTTTTTATCTTGATGTAAACCTTGGTTTTGTTTTGTATAATAGCTGTGTGTCACTGTGAAGGACTCTAAAAGGGCTTTTATCAAGAGGAGTTTAGATGAATACTGAAAGGCAAGGCAATGCTGGTACTGACTTGTTTCACATGTAGTCTTTGTCATTTTAGCAATGTCGAAGGTTCTTATAGCCTGGATGTTTCAAAGAGGTAGACAGGTACATGTAAATGCATTGATTATTCAGGGTGATTGTAAGTGTGAGGCTTGTCAAGCAGAGTTTAAAAATCTTGGTCTTTATTTGAGGTAGGAAAAAAAGGCAGTCACTTTCCAGTAAATCTGTATTTTCTTAAACAAAAATATATTAGCTATTCTAGGCTATTTTTCTGTCTATCACTGTATAGATACTGATATGGTCGCTCTGTAATAATATAATCTTTCTGCTTTACCTACTTGTGAGGAGAATGGTGAGAATTAATTAACAAGTCCTGATAAGAATATTCAGCAGCTCTTAAGTATTTTATTCAGAGATATCTTGCCTTCACTACAAGAACTTGAAGTGCTTTTCTTTTCTACATTTGCATTAGAATAGAAGGTCAGGGAACAGCTGGCAGCGCTTGACCTGAGAGGGGTGTTCAGATGGTGGTGGGATGGCTACAATCCTTAAGAAGGAGTCTCTGAGGTTGGTTTTTCCCCTGCCTCTCCATAGATTTGCTCCAAAAGTTTTCTGAATGTAGCAGCCTCCCTTTCCTGCTGGTGTCAGACTTAGGATCTGGAAAATAAGTTGATAGTAGGTCTTGTGAGTCACCAACTTAAACAGAAAACTGGCGAGGTCCTGTCAATGATCCTGCCCATGGCAGAGGGTTTGAAACTGGGTGATCTTTAAGGTCCATTCCAACCCAAACCACTGTATGATTCTAAAGCTGCAGCTGCGTGGCTCCATAGTGGCACCTGGTTTTGGTAGTGTTTCCAACTTTGAGGGTTTATGCAGAGCGACCACTAATAATTATTTGATTAATCACGAAAAAAAAGCAGGACTTTGGTGCACATGGATCACTTTTACTTAAAATAACGCTCAGGTTTCCTATTAACTATCCTTATTCTTACCATTTTTTCCTGGCTTTTCTTCAGATCCCTGTGATCAGCTACAGTGTTTAGAAGGTCTTTCTTCCTTAGAAAGCTTGCTGAGTGCCAGAGGAGGTAAGCTTTTGCATGGGAGGAATTGATACCATATTGGTAAAGGTCTGTTATTTTGTAAATTTTGAGAGTGGCAGTATCTTGCCACTTGATGGAAACTCCCTGCCAAGTCCACCAAGCCTTTCGGTTCTTTTCTGTCACCTTTCCCAGTCCATCCTGTGGTTTTGCATTTGTCCTCAGAGAGCTGTGTCAAGGCATGGTTTGGTCTTTGGTATCTGCCTGTAATTTTCTAAAGGGAAATAAATGAAGACTGCACTGTTTCTGTTTACCTTTTAGACTGATCATCATTTGCTACATATCTTTGATAGCTGCCAGAATGCATTTCCAGCTTCCTCGAAGGCTGAGATTATCTCCCTTCAAATCTCATTATGTTCTGCAACTTTGCTGCCCTAGGAAGCAAATATATATATTTTATTCATTAAGTTATCGTGCTTTCCTTTACATCTTTGCATCCTTGTTTTTTCCCCTTCTCTTCTTTTTCTCCCTTTTCTGAATGTGTGGATAACAGCATTTTCCAGAACACTTGCTTTGTATTCTGTAAGTCACTGCACCACAAACAAGTTCTCTTTTGCATGTATTGATGTCTTTTCCGCCCCTCTTAATCTTGTCATCATACATTCCTGCGTCATAAAGTGCCTTCTTCAGGCTGATCTATTTCCTTCCCTACCATTCCAGACTTGATTATATTTTTTTCTCATGTGTCCCTTTCCTTTTCCTTCTCTGCCTTTACTTTTGGACTTCTCTTCTCTTCTGTTTCTTCTGCCAGTGCAACCAGTGCAGCCACAGTGCTTGTGATGTATGTTGTCTGTTGCCTCAGTACTTTCAGAAAGCTTAGGTGAAAAGAAAAAGGTAGCAAAATCACATGTTGCTTAGAGGTGAGGGAGGCTGAAGTGCAAGGGGTCCTTGTGCCTGAAGAAAATCATAGACTAGTTTTGTTTAGAAGGGACCTTAAAGATCATCTAGTTCCAACCCCCTGCCATGGGCAGGGACATTCCACTGGATCAGGCTGTCCAAGGCGCCATCCAAGCTGACCTTGAACACCTCCAGGGATGGAGCAGCCACAACTTCTCTTGACAGCTTGTTCCAGTGTCTCACCACTCTCATGGTGAAGAAATTCTTCCTAAAGTCTAGATCCTTGTGTTCCTCACTCAGGAAAAATCTGAGGCAACAGCCAGAGTGGAAACACTTTCCTCTCTGACTGGATGCACACAGATGTGGTTATGCAGCGAGTAGAAGCAGGAGCCATTTAAACTGACTTGGACTGTCCAGGTTTCAAAAGCATCGCATATACGGCTTTCCTACAGCAGTTATGCTTTCAGATTGTGTGTATCCTAGAATGCATATTTTCTCCCTCTCTATCTAGGCTGTGTTTCCTATTTACAGTAGAAGAACTGATACATCTCATCCTTTAAGATTCTTTTTCTTTGCCCTCTGTACATAAGCACAGCTGGAACTAAAGGAAACACTTCAAATGAGCGCTGAATTCTTACATTGTTTGCAGCAGCAAACACTACAGTCACAAAAAGACTTCCATTATAGTCTCTAGCTTGGCTTTTTCCTCTCACCAGTGCCATGGATTCCCCTTTCATTTCTGCTATTCATCTTTAAACAGCATGTTATCTGCAGACACAATGGCGAGATGAGATCTTCAGAAATGTATACGATAACAATCCATTCTGCATGCTATTCAGGATGAGATGGTGGGTGCTTTGGAATCTGTCCTTCTGGAGGAAAACAGTGGCATTTCAAATGAACTTTATTTTGGAGAAGTAAGGTAAGGCAGTGCCCTGTTTTCCGAAGGAGTAAGGAAAGTACTTCATGTTAACCTAGCTTTGTGGATTTTGCAAGTTAACACGAAATGCTCAGTTATTTTTCTGGAAGAAGGTGACTTGTATGTAGTATGTTGAATCAGAAAGCATGATGAGTGTTGGTTTTCACTAGGGGTGTGCAGTGGCGAATGTCAAACCTGCACAGTGCTGTCGGTTCAGAATCTGTCAGTCTCCAGTCTGTTCATGAACTGGCTCTTGACCAGGGTAGGGAGGCGTAGGATTTTGGTCTTTTTGAGATGCGTTCCCTTCCCTTAGCGAGTGTGGGCATTTCACACGCTGTAGAAAGGACGCTTTTGGGCACTACGATCAGTAAGTGAAAGGCACCTTCTGTATGTGTTGGTGGCAAAAGCACAAAAGCTTTAATTTCACATTGTGTTCTCACCATTTGTTTGTGCATGTTTTATTAAGTAGGATGGGTTTCCTTAGATGGAGGACCACAGTAGGTGTAAATACTCTGTTTTTAACTGTATTCGTGGTAGTTGCTTGTTGATGAATTAACTCAGAGATGTGGATTTTCACAGGACACTGTGGTTCAGCTCATCTGACACAAAGGCTTTGGTTCTCCGGTTGTATGAGGTGAGTTTCCAACTTTATGTATTCCAGTGGCTTCAACACACCTAATTTGGAGTCTTTGTTAGTCAGATTGCATGTTGATATCCTCAGTTTGGTTGAGGCTCTGGAGGCAAAGTTTGTTGTCCTTAAATGAGGGTTGCTTGCAAGGTCTGGAGAATAACAAGACCTGACCCATGTGTGCATTGTCATGGAGTTGCATACAATATGTGAAATTTATGCCATGTTCTCCGGTTTTCTGAAGATTTATGTTGTTTCTGAAGGGAACAGCTTATAGTATTCAGTAGATTTAACAGATCTGTGGGAAGTTAGTATTGGGAGAGACTGTTTTTCCCTCTCCCCTGTTTTTTTCCCTCTCCCCAGTTTTCTGTCTGAGAGGGAAAAAATGTGTCCCACAGTGCCGTTACTATAAAATAATTCCTGCTGCTGAACGGTGCAAGTCTGGTGTGACACAGTAAGTACCAGGAGGATTATGATCTATCTTGTGCCTTCCCTGAGCGTGCTTCTTTGTATGTTTGTCTTGTTTGGGTTTGTTTTATAAATTTCAGTGTCTGCTGTTTCTAGTCGATCTTTCCTGCAAAAAGAATTTATTCTTATGCTTTCTGATAAAGGCAAAGATAGGATGGATGTAATGGAAGTTTGTTTTCAAATGCTTTTCATAGGCAGTGATCTCTATCCTTTGCTTTTTTACAATTTAACTGAAATTTAAGATTTCTGAAATATAATTAAAAAAATCTTCATGGAACTAGTAGTAAGGATAATCAAACAGGCATCTCCTTAAACCCACGCTGCTCTATTGGGTAGATCCTTTGGGTTTCCATCAGAGGTTCAAGATTTGGTCTTGGGACAAAATAGAGCGACAGCTTCTGACTTTGTCTTTTTGAAATCTGGGCCTTAAATGACTGTGCATTGACTGTCCTTTTTATTGTAGGGCGCACAGTGCTGAAGTTGCCTCTTCAATTTAATTATCTTCCATTGTTATAATTAGAAATACGGAAATGCATAAAATTCCACATAATGTCAGAGTACATGGCTGTTGAAAACTAGCTTGTGCTATTTGTGTGAACTTTTGATTAGATCCTGGTAGCTTTTTTACTTGCCAAAAGCTGTTTTGGGGGGAAGAAGAAAATAGAGAAACTTAGGGTGAAATGCAAGAATTTTTTTTCACAGAAATAAATGGAATTAAAAAGGCATTGCAACATTTCTTGCAATGTCTTCACATAAAATATTTTAACTTTTTGCTTTAGGAAAAGATGTCCTTCAGAGATGAACTCTAATAGTTGTTCAGCTGGGTTCAGTTGTAAAGCTGTGGTTGGGAAGTTTCTATACCTATTGCAAACTTTCTTGTATCTCCAGATATTACGAACCAATCTGTCCCAAATTTTGGCTCTAAAAATTCGCTAAGTTAAAAGGGAAATCAAATATTGTTGGAAGAATAAAAGTGTGACTTGTGCTTTGCATTAAACATTAGTTCTTTAAGAACAGAAAAGTTCACTTCAAAGCAGCGTCCTCTTTTTCCCCAGTGTTTTGGTCCTGCAGTGATTTTTTTTTTTCTTTTTCTTGTTAAACCTAGCTCTAGTATAATTCTAAAAGCTGTAACTGGTAAATAATCACGGGTAAGTGAAATATCTCCGCATATTTCTGTACACGCAGACAGCCTGACATTCTAATATTCCCTTCAGGGAGGGAAGACATTGTGAGAAATCAAGTCTACAAATTATCTGTCATAAAAATGCATTATTTCTGGCAAAGCTACAAATGGGGTGCCTGTGTTGATGCATGCCCACAGTGTCATTAACCATGTTCCTTAATAACTATTAATTAGTTTCACTGGAGCTCTGGTAGTCCAGATTAATTGCAACGGGAGGGCCAAGGAGAACTAAAACACTCATTTATTTCACTGTTGCAAAGAGCTGACTGCATTTATTGATAGGATTTGGTCATTCTAGAACTGCTTAAGTGCTGTTAGTTCCCTTGGATCTTTTTACCTGTCATGACTGAAATAATCCTTATTAACAGTATCTGAAGTTATGACTGAGTAGAAAGCACTCTCCTCTGCCTTTGCATGCCAGTACGCAACTTGCAAAACTGCACACTCCTAGTATGCAGGTCATGGTATGGGTTTTTCTTTCATCCAAGTACTTTTTCATCCAGTACCCTTTGTGGCAAACGTTGCAAGGAAAATGAGGACAGAAAAGCAATGTGGTATTTGCCAGTGCCCAATTAAGGCAAACCAGGAACAGGATGAGTGATAAGAATCTCTTCCTTTGCTCTTGTGAACAAGTTTATCTTCCCATGAATCACAAGGGAGCTCCCATTCCACGTTAATCTGCTGGGGAACAACTGTTTTGGTGGACTTGTATCTTCTTTATCAGTTTTAAGAACTAAAAACTTGTGATTTTTATATAGTTCTTCAATAACTGTATCACAAGATCAGTTCTGTTGACCCAACTCAAAGAAGTACACAATATGGATTAGCCATAATTATTGTTTATTTGCAGCTTTTTGTTGGGAAATTTCAGTATTTTCTCAAAGTTCGTCTATGTCCAGTTATTGCCGAGTAGTCTCTCCATACAGGAATTAGCCATATTCAAAGTTAAGCTGTATTTTAAAGTTATTACTGAAGAGCAGTTCTTTTTCTCTCATGTTAAACTAAATCTTTTAATCCATTATGAATGGTTATTTCTGGAGTCTTTGTTCTCCAAATTTCTTCGAGTTCTGCTAAAACTAGTACAGGAGGCTTACCTGTTGTGCAGTTGCTGAAGTCTCTGATAAATGATGTGAGTGGCTTTGAAGAGGATGTCACACCATTTCAGCAGAAGAGAAAGACTTCCCTGTGACTCCTTACTTGTCTACTGTATTTTCCAAATATGTTTTTTATTTTTATATTCTAGTCAGACTTTGGATGAAATACAGTTTAGGCATCTTTTACTTCCACTCCTTATGAACTCATGTATCCTTTCTCTAAACAAGCATTTCCATGACCGTTGGCTCTTCATCAAATGCTCCATTGTTGATACACTGATGTGTTTTAAACAGATATTTACTAATAATTTATCTCTGATAATAGTAGCAATAATGTGTCAAGAACACAACAGTTATTGCTTGTTTCTTGACAAAAAAGCAGTTTTATTCATTCATTTTGCAGTGTTTAAGTGCCTGTACAGGTTTCACTCCTAACTTCCACATCACATCAATGTACTGGAAATTCATTGTGAAGTTTGTGATGCTTACAGATTTTTGGTGTTTATTTTAAATTAATTTTAATTTAGAAGTGATAGAGCAGGACTGGTTGTTGATATGATCAACTTGTAATTTATGCAGTAATACTGGAACTGAGCTACAAATATAGATCTAAAACTATCAGGTACATTGGTTTAAATAAAGAAAGAAGTTATCATTTGATCTCAGGTTGCTGCAGATAAGAAGGGGACGCTGTCTCATTCAAGGTGCTTTTTCTCTAGGAAGCAGGTCACTTGGGCTTTGCGTGGATTCTGTGCAGGCTTCTAGCTGTAGTAAAGCATCCAAAGCATTTAACCAAGTGATTTCTAATTTATTAATTTTTTTTTCACCACTTAGAATCCGTATGTTTGAAGAATTTTTGAGCTGTTATTAAGGAGACTAAGTAAATGAAACTGAGAAATCCAGAGTGAATAGGAACTCCAGAATTATATCAGTCTGTTTTTAGTGGCATTTGCCGATTGCCTTTAGAAGTCCTTGCTGATTTCCGTGGTGTTTTGTTCTCTGCAGAGTTTGTTTTTTTGACTGATCTTTTCAGAGGCCACTGCTGGGAAGTGGAAAACCGCCAATATTTTTATGCATTGACTGAGATCTTTAGAATCAGAATGGTTCAGAATGGAAGCGGAGGAGGGAAGGGGATGTGGTGTATGTTAACAAAATCAGTGGCACTTCTATTCCTTCAGAATATGTCCTTTCTATACAGGAAGAATTAAGGGATACCAGCTGTCTATGACAGAGCGATATGCTCCTTCATAAAGGCAATGGGCTTAGTCATTGTGTTTTGGGATACTGATACTGCTGATAATTGAAGTAAACATGACACCTTCTATGTGAACAGCTAGAGAATTATCAGCTGTGACCACCCTTAGAAAGGTGACTGACCGAGGCAGCAGCACAGTAGTGATTTCTGTATTTAATTTTCTGTAATGTTTCTGTATTTAATTTCAAACATGCTGAACTTAGTTTCTACTGTCTGTATAGGGATAAAAGTAAATATAAGAATCTCTTCCTGTTGTTTTAGTTATACTAGAAGCACTGATAATACCTATTTTTCCATCACAAAATAAGGCAGATAACATTGTACTCCTATAAATTGGATGCAAGTTTTTATTCTCTTTGAATGGATTACTTATGTGAGCAACAGAGCTCACTTTCTACTGTCCGACTTGGGCTGCAGCCTTCATTTATATATGACTTGCTCTTTCTAGACTTCGTTTAATGATAGACTGGTGAAATTTCAGCCTGCTGTGCAGCAGAACTGGGTGTTTGTGCTTTGTTTTTATTATAATAATGTTGGTCTTGTTCTTTCTCACTTTGAGTTTTTATTTTTTCCCTTATATCTGAAAGGATGGTGTACTCATTCTCTTAACATCAATATGTAACAAAGGAATGTGTGCCTGTAAGAAATGCAGGGTTTCTCCACTCTTGCCACTGATTTTGTAAGCTGATAAGGAGTGAATGGTCTTCCCTGGGACTACACCCTCCATGTCTGCCTTTCTGGATGTGAAGCCAACTTAAAATTGATCTTATTTCTGAATAATCCCTCTTAGTGATTTAATAAAATCAGAGTCCATAACGATTAATTGGTGAAGAAGGTATAAAAGTATTCAATTCATATCTTCACATTGGCTAATACTTGGCTGAAGTTACATAAACCAAAAAGAAAAACTCAGACCTCTATTTTCCATTTTTTTTCAAGGAAGACATCATAGTAGCTAAATAGCTGATTGTCTCTATGTGTGAGATTCAGAACCATTCTGCTACACCTTTTAGCTCAAATAGGATAAGACCTATTTTGTTCTCACTAGATTTATAAACCCAGAATTACTTTCAGCATAGATTGCTTAATTGAATGAAATTTTGCCTACGTTGGGTAATATAGTAGATTTTTATAAAATTGAAGGCATGAACGTGACCAGTCTTAAACATACATCACTCGGACCCTTTATATTATCAATTAACTCTTGGCTTCAGTACTATAAGAAGGATATAAAAATGTAGTTTAGTGATCAATCCTTGAGTTTTTCTTTGTTCTTATACAAGATTTTTTAAGTGAAGTTATAGTTCTAATTCTTTGTACAAAAACATTGTGCATCTGTTGCTCAGAGTAGGCAGGATATTGAAATCCCAAGTGGATAATTTTCTCCAGCCTTATGATAGACATTTAAACATTTTTGATAGCAAGGCGTGGGTATTGTATGGTGTTAATATTTGTCATCTTATTTTATGAGGTACTCATTCCGATACTGAAATTTCTTTACTGATAGGCACATGGAAATCAGAGAGGTGGATCCAGTCTTGCATGTGTTATCCAGCTGCAAGGATGTCTTAGAGGACAGTTTTCTACATGCAGATTTGTGGCTCTCGGTTTGTGCCTTTACTGCTATGTTTTACTGCTGTAGGTCAGCATTAAAAAGGAGAAAAAGGCGAAGGTGAAAATTCTCTTCTACCATGGAAATATAATTGTGTGGTGGCCTCCTCTGGGTCTGTGTTATTCTGTGCCACTGTCATGAAGGGAGAGACATTATTGTATGCTCATGTGGACAACACCTAGTTTTTGCTCGAATGACACTTAATGTGTCTAGGATGTCATTTAATCCCAACTCTTCCCAGTCTGTAATTCTGTTGTATCCAGGACAAAAAGCTCCTTTGCATACGGTGGTCTTACTGGGCAGCAAAAATGTAAGACGTATTGAAAGAGCAGCTTGCAGGTGTATTGCTGTAAGAAAACAGAATTGCTTCATGGCAGAAAAGAAGCAGGAATAATGTGTGTCTGTCTGGGCTATGCTTCAGCACAGTGTCCAAAACTGTGTTGCTTTGTCACTTGGAAGATAAGTCTCAGCGAGAGAACAGATGAAATTAGATATGGGCTGGCTTTTAACCAAACTTTAAAATACGATAGAAAGTTGTAATGTTAACATTTTATTATACTTAATGTTGAAGGGAAACTTTGCAGTCTCACTAGTTTACTGATATATGTTGCATAGCTGAGATTAACTTTATCTTGAGGTATGCCCATAAAGTTTGCAGAGGTCCTAATGAACATTTAACCTAATCCTCAAAGCCATGTGTAACGTAATGCTTAAAATTGACGTTGAAGTAATTGACTTTTTTGGCTGATTGACTTGATATGGATTTTCTTATTCTAGGAAGTGAGTTTTTAATCTTATCTAGGATATTACTGAGAGATGCAATATGGATTTGGTGATGAAATTCATTAATAGGTTGCTGTCTACTCTTAGGTTTAGTGTTGCATACGTATTGTAAGAGTGCTGAAACAATACGCGTGCTTGGTGTTGATATGAGTATGTGCAGGTCTAAAAGCATCATTTTGCAGTGTGTCCTTGACACTGGGGCCATTTGTGCTGTGTTCAGGCTTCACGTGGTCTTGTTGAAGGTAAGTGGTATTCGAAGAACATTTTGTCCTTTCTTCAGAATTATATGGGTGATTTTTAAAAATGGGAACCAAAATCCTGGGATTTTTCTCATGTTGCATTCTTTGTGTGAAACATTTGACGTCTTCCTTGAATTGTTTGCATTGGTGCAAAGCCTGTGTCACAACTGAAGGATGCAGCCAGATAAGGAGCGGGAGTGAGAGTTGCCGGCACTGTTCTGATTCTTGGAGGTCTGTTTTCAGTCTTTTTAGGCTTTGTCATAGGCCAAGCTGTTTTGTCTGGCATTGTTCAGAGATATCCAAATCACCTTTCCAAACACAGCATCTGGAGAATATTTAACCTTTGTTCTTTTATACCATTCACAGGAATAAGCCTTCTAGAAGATCTCATGTGAACGTAATGCAAGGCTTCATGACTGTAGCTCTACTGTGATTACCTTGGTAAAAGAGGAGTTATAAGCCTCTGAGTTTTACTGAATTCCCTTGTTAACAGCCCCCATACAGTATCATACAAAGCTTATTACACCTGAGGGAAAACTATTATAAATGATATTGTAGTATGCTATTAACAGGAGGGTGACAGTTTTACTTGCACTATTAGTTTCAGGTTAAAATCCTGGAGAGCAAAATGTTTCATGTGCAATTGGCTATAATTAACCCCTTATGTCTTTCCCCTGTAGCCATGTCGTTTAACAAAGCTTCATTTGCAGTGACTCAGTCACACGGCATGTGCTCCTACACGTGCAAAGACCACTGCAGTGATTCCCTTCTGCTAGAGGCTGGTTGTACTGTAGGGCAACGTACAGGATTAATTAGTCACTCTCTGAGCTTCTTACTGCTGTTGCAAATTTTAAACACTAGGAGAGTATGCAGTTCTGCATTCCCACAATTTGTTACTACCTTCTGCTTTGGATTCTGGTTTTATGTAAATACGTATTGCTGGTTGCTTGGTTTGTTCAGTATAACGTGGACACATACAAGACAGTAAAAGCTGTTTTTCAGGAGGAAGTAGAATGCTAGTAAAGTTGGATGAAACTGAACATTAGTCATGTTGTAGTCGGCACAGTCAGAGTTGTGCTGTGTTCATATCTTATAGCCACGGCTGTGCTGGGGTTGCGTGGCCAGGATTTGGTAGTGGGGAGTTGCAGGGGTGGTTTCTGTGAGAAGCTGTGAGAAACTTCTCCTGTGTCTGACAGAGCCGATGCCACCGGCTCCAAGACGGACTCGCTGATGGCCAAACCCAAGCCCATCGGTGACAGCAGTCACGCTTCTGGGATAACGTAGTTAAGAAGGGGGGAAATAACCTGTCAGGCTACAGCAGCCAGAAAGGAGCGAGAATGTGTGAGAGAAACAGCCCTGCAGGCACCAAGGTCATTGAAGAAGGAGGTGGGAGGACAAGCTTCAGGTGCCAGAGCAGAGATTCCTCTGCAGCCTGTGGTGCAGATCATAGAGAGGCAGGGTGTCCCCCTGCAGCCTGTGGAGATCCACAGTGCAGCATCTATCAACCTGCAGCCCATGGACAGCCCCGTGCCAGAGCTGGTGATACACCCATAGGAGTCTGTGATCCTGTGGGAAGCCCGTGCTGGAGCAGGTTTGGTGGCAGGACCTGTGATCCTGTGGGGGACCCACACTGGACAAGTCTGTTCCTGGAGGACTGCAACCCATGGAAAAGACCCATGCTGGAGCAGTTCATGAAGAACTGCAGGCAGTGGGAAGGACTCAGGTTGGAGAAGTTAATGAAGACCTGTCTCCTGTGGGAGGGACCCCACACTGGAGCAGGGGAAGAGTGTGAGGAGTCCTCCCTGTGAGGAGGAAGGAGCTGTAGAAACAATGTGTGATGTGCTGACCAGAACCCCTGTTCCCCATTCCCTTGTGCTGCCTCCCAGGAGGAGGTAGAGAATTTGGGAGTGAAGTTGAGCCTGGGAAAAAGGGAGGGATGAAGGGAAGGTGTTGAAGATTTAATTTTTATTTTCTCATTACCCTACTCTGATTTTGATCGGTAATAAATTAATTTCCCCCAGTTGAGTTTGTTTTGTCCATGATGGCAGTTGGTGAGTGATCTCCCTGTCCTCATCTCAACCCACAAGCCTGTTGTATTTTCTTTCACCTGCCCAACTGAGAAGGGGATTGATAGAGTGGCTTTGGTAGGTACCTGTTGTCCAGCCAGGATCAACCCTCCACAACAGTACTCAGCTGTATCATCCAACTGTGTCCCGCACTGGTCTGAAGTTGAGAAGGTGTGTGTGCCTCTGTCCCTCAGCTGACTCGAGTGCTTCACCTCTCGCCTCGCACTGGTGATAGGCTAGAGAAAGGTAACCCTGCGCAGATGGTCCTGCTGATACCAGTGTGTAAGGGGCGTGTGGCTGGATGCTCTGCTGAATTTCCACCAGGTTGTTTTTTTTAGGCATTGTAAAACAAAGATAGTGTCTGGATCTAACAAGTTGCTCCGTTGTTACCTTTAGCCAGGGGAGTTTGAAAGGTTGCACAGTAGCTACTCTTACGGGGTTTATAGCGAAGGAAAAAGAAAGAGATGTGACTCAGCACCTTGCAGCTTACGTTGTTGGAAGTGAAATTGCTTGAATAATCTTTTAACTGCAGATCAGTGGCTTAGCTCGAACGATGCCTGCTTGCGTGGTGACTGTTACACTAGTGAGTTGTAAAACTTGATACTTCATGAGTCAAAGTCAGCGTTAAGAAAGCTAAAATTATTGAATAGGAAGAGGGGAACAAAGAAAAATAAGTGAATTGGATAAGTAAGAAGCAAATTTTACTCTTTTCCAACTTTGTGAAATCATGAAACACACGGTCGTATTACCACATGCAGGGTAGAATATTTCCCTAAGCGCTGTTTTTGCATGTTTTTCTTACATTGTACCATCCTGTAGCTCAGATAGGTGAGTAAATTAATTCTCTTTAAGATTTGCATTTGCTCTTAAACTTGTGCACCTGTATTTGCCAAGTAGGATCTGTGGTAGATACTGATTAATTTCGCAGTAGACTGCGAGTAACAGAAAGGTGTTTTGAGAAACTTATCTCTATATTGTTTTCCAGTGTTGGAAACTTACATCAGCCACGTACACTTGAACTGGGAAGTCAGACTATTACTGCATGGTTTGATTAAAAAAAGTGAGGAAAGAACAGGGCGTAGTAAGAATAATTAAAATTATTTCTATTTAAGATTTCTTTTTAATTGGTTAAGAAACCGTACCTCCTATGAAAACTAGTCGCCTCTACGTGTATGTTTTCTAAATGATTTTAATACTAGTTTGGAGAGAACTCTGCTTCTTTTTGAAATTAAGGAAAATGGCTGAAATAAACAAATATTCACAAATTTGAGGTATTGTCGAGGGAGCTGGTAAAGCGTATCTGTACATTTGAACCACATTTACCTGTCACCTGTTCAGTTTCTCCTGGTCAGAGGGGTCTAGGCAAAATCTAAAATTATTTTACTACTAGTCTGTCTAGATTAAATGAAATACTCGCCCTCCCTTCTGCAGCAGCAGTACTACGATAAATATGCGTGGGATATTCCAGGACTTGTAATCTTTTTTCAGTCTAAAAGATTAAATCCTGTGTAGGGAATGGTGTACTTTATTTAAAGAGCAATTACAGCCTCTGCCATCTACTTGAGTCAGAAGGAATAATTGATTCCTTTTCTCCTGGTGTGAATCTAGCTAGTCAGAATGATAGTTTTTGAGTGTTCATAATACAAATTCTGAATTGTTTCATTGCTAAGTTTGAAAGATAACTGCACCTTGGTTGCCTAGAAAAAGTCACAAAGGCTTGGATCACAAATTTCTTTTTATATCTTTCCCAGTTGCTTTATGAAACCATCTCCTGCCCAACACAGTACTAAATAAGACAGCTGCGGCAGGCGTCTTGGCTGCAATGAGAGACATGACCAGGTTTCAAAACCCAGGTTTTTGGTTATCTCCACCCTGAAAGGCGATTACATCTCATAAACATTGAAGAATGTGAGCACTGTGTACTGATGACTTATTCAGGCCCTGCTTGTGAAAAACCTAATCTCTTCTTGCTTGTGCAGTGTTTATCCATGAGAGTAGATTTGCCTCTTTTAAAAAGATTTGCTGATGCTGTGACCTCTGAATTGGAATGAACATTTAAAAGTGTGTAAAAAGAAAAATCCAGGCAAAACAAGCTTGTGAAATAGATGTTCATTCTGTATACAGTTCATTGCTGCATGGTTGATGGTGTTGTAAGTGATGTTAGATGGGAGCTCTCTGTTTGCTGATGATGTGTTCTTTGCATTGCATAAATATATTTTCTTTATTTTTTGCTCCTGTTTTATTTTAAGCAATATGATGCTTACTTTTATCAAGTCCTATGAAGAAAGTTTGGTAAATGCTCTTATAATAACTTTTAAAGATTTGTAATATAAAATTAAAATTAGAATTAGAATTAATATCGTGTGAGTTTGTACTCGAAAGAAGTGATGAAAATATAATTCTCTTTCTTTGGATACTCCCTTTAAATCATAGAATCATCGAATCATTAAGGTTGGAAAAGACCTCTAAGATCATCAGGTCCTACCGTTAGTCCATCACCACTGTGCTTACTAAACCATATCCCAAAGTGCCACAGCTACACAGTTTTTGAACACCGCAGGGATGGTGACTCCACCACTTCCCTGGGCAGCCTGTTCCAATGCTTCACCACTCTTTCAGTAAAGAAATTTTTCCTAATATCCAATCTAAACCTCCCCTGGCACAACTTGAGGCCATTTCCTCTGATGCTATCACTTGTTACTGGGGAGAACTAACAACTTGGTTTCATCTGTAAACTCACTGAGGATACACTCTCAATCCCCTCATCCAGATCATTGGTAAAGGTATTAAATAGAACCATCCCCAGCATGGAGCCTTAGGGAACGCCACGTGTGACTGACTGCCAACGGGATTTAACTCTGTTCACCAAAACTCACTGGGCTCAGCCATCCAGCCAGTTTTTATCACCCGCTGAGGTAAATACAGAGGTGCAGAATTTGTAACAGAACCAGGTTCCTGTTGAGATGAATATTTCTGCAGAGTTTCAATGCCACAAGTACTTCTTTCCTTCTTAGTATTTAATACACAATATTTACATTCTGTTTGGGTTTTTTTTATAGTTAATGTATAATTGAATAGAGAGACTTTCCCATTTTGCTGCCACTTCCATTTGTGTACCTTTCTCACTATTCTTTTGAGGCTGTTCTTTTGAGATACTAGCTGCATATTTTTCCAAAGAGCAGCGTTTCTTAGTTTTTCTTTTTGTAATTCTACTTGTACTGCCAGCATCGCTGCCTGTAAAGCTTGACTGTAAGTAGCTGTAATCACCTGCCACGAAACAGAGGAAATCTTTGAAACAGGAAGATCAAATTCAGCTCATGAAATGTTCGTATGAGTCACAAGCCTGGTGATGCTCCCGGAGTTCTTGGAGGGAAGTGAGAAATGTTTCTACCTCTGCCACTTACTGGTCCTACAGTCTCTGTGTCTCTGCTGCTGTTGCCACAGTGGGAGGAATGCTTCAAGAACAGCCTTGGCTGACCAAAGCGTAGGTGGAAGTGGGTGTTCCCTTTCGAGTGAGTTTCTCTTTTTCTTTTGTTTGTTTTCTGAGAAGTTACAGGAGATGAGTTTACCTTCAGAAAGGTCCACAATGTGCATTCTCACATTAGTAAAAAGCTGCAAATTTTATTACATTGTCAAAACTGCTGACTTCAGTGTTTGTTCGAATGTGTTGACCAGTTTGAAGAAAACAAGATTTCTTGCAAAAGAAAGTAGACACATGTTATCAGGCGGTTTTCTTCTAAATTTAGCTGGAAATCCAAACTGGCAGCTTCTGGCTGCAGTCTGTCGACATAGCAGGTTAGAAAGGTTCTTAACCCTGTCCATGTGCAAAGTTGAGTGGGAGTGCTTTTGTTAAGACTTTCAAGATCATGATAGGAAAATCTTTCTGTTTCTTATAAATGAAAAAGAGTAGAACAGTATTTTGTAAGAAAACATTTACAATGTAATTTACTCAGATAATCAAAGCACGAAACTGTAGATTTGGTTTAGCCACCGTGCAAGAAATACAGTAGATCCGTAGAATCCACGTGATGCTGTATGTTCAGGAAACATGTAAAATGTTTTTTGTCCCCTTCTGTTTAACAAGCGTGAGAGGTGCAGTATGTCCTAGTTGCTCAGAATTACACTAGTTGAGCTTCTCTTTCTTGTTTCATTCCTATCAGATGTCAAGCCTCTTAAATGCAGTCATGCGTCTAGTGATAATAAACCATGAAAACGTCCGTGTTTGTTGTTTTTCACATGTGTGTGTGTCATATTGGCTTTGATGGCTGTAAATCTCCAAGACAGCCGACTACTGTCTGCTCATTTGTGAACTGACTGCCTTATTCGGTGTAACAGTTCTGGAAACAAGCATTGTATATACGCAAAGCATGTTTATTTTGTCTGATGTGGTATTTACTGTGAAAGGTTTAATCATTCATTTATTTGTTTGTTTGGGTTTTTTTTTCAATTTCTTGGGTGGGGGAATAATCTAAAAATAAATTATTGCAGGGCTTATTTGAGCTTTTACAGGTACTGATTCATTATTGGATACATTTAAGGTACAGTTTTAATTCTGCTAAGCTTGTAATAGATTTTCATCAGCACTATCCACTTTCTTCTGAATGGAGGGGTATCTGGATTGCAGAAGAAGTATCAAACACTGTTATAAGGAGGCAAAAGGGCTGCTTGTGATAATATAAAGTGCTGTAATGAAAAGGGAACAGTGCTTTAGTTGCATCTGACTTCAGTTACAATGATAGTTTTCGTGTCTGCTGCAGTGCAGTGCCAACTCTTATAAATGGTATGCATTGAAAGTGAGTTTTTGATAGACTAAATAAACTCTCAGAATCCATACTCCGTAAGCATGGATTCCATTAAATTAAATGTTCACTTTATTCAGACTAGCGACTTTCTTTATGCTCTGGACAGTCTGAAAACAAGAAAAAAAGCCTGGTGGGATTTCTGATGTTCACTGACACCGGGATGCGGGAGTCCCTCTAAATGAACTCTGACTTCTTTGGAACAGCACATTGTTAGTGATCAAAACTGTAAGATTAAGCCTGCAAAAGATTTGCTTTATGTAATAAAAAGGTGTCAAGCTACTTGGCCTGGAGCTAAGAGAATTAAATTCATTAAAGGCAGTGAAATCAAGACTCCAGTGAGTGCAAGCATCCACTGATGAATATAGCGCGTTAGAAAATACTGGTGAAGAATCTGGAATGCTAGTTCAGGTCTTCAGAAACACCAGCGGCGAGCTGGGGAGCGGGTGCAGGTTTCCTTCCCCGGCCAGTGCTTCTCCTGGCCTCAGGGCCAAGGGGCTGAGCCTCTCCTCACTGACTGAACTGCGCGGAGGGTAATGAGAAGTGTGGTGTTAGTCCTGAGTTTGTGTTTGCAGTAAGGCCCTTTTCCCAATCGGGAAATACCTTTGTCTAAATGGGACTTGGAGAATTTTAGCATGGCCCCAGTCAGATGTAAGGTGCAAGTACCTTGAGTGGTCAGCTGTGGCTGGCAGTCCAAGGAACTGAGGCTTATACCAGGTATTCTAGTGTTTTACATTTGATTTGTAATGCTTTCAGGAATAATTTACTAAAAACTTTCTTGACTGGTTGTCTGAGACCATCTGAAGCCTGACAGTCTGTGTGTGGCGGGGAGGTGTGTGTGACAGATGCAGCCGGAGATCTTCATGCTGTTTTCATACAGTGAATCTGACTATTAGACTGATGATGCAAAACGCTGCCGTTACTGAGCAACCCCTTGCCGTGACAATTGTGAAAGAAGTATCCCAATTCATGGAGTGAATCAGAGCCTTTGAAAGGGACATGGAGTGAACTAAGGAAATGATCTTGTAGGAAGTTATTGCCTGGAAAAGATATGTCACGGTCCTGAGCCTTGCACCATGTCAAAAAAGCCTAAAATTAGACAGAACAATGTTAATAGTGAAAAGTTAGGGACTACAAGAGGTAAGTAGGTTTTTATTGTCAATGTAGTGAAAGGGCTTAGAGGCTTCAGTATAAACAGAAAGCTTTGTATGCCAATTAGCTGCTCAATTAAGTAAATTAACAAATAAGATGACCACAGAAGTGACAGTACACCTGAGAATTCGGCAGAGATAAGCAACAGAAGGATTTTGTATTTGGCATCTTTGTGCTGGAGTAAATGATAGGTAGGTTGGTTGCTGGTTTTGCCCAAGGAAGGTGAGGGCAGGAGCAAAACTTTTTTTTCCCGGCTGATGACTGCCTTGGTTCTCGAGGAGCCCGCAGTTCACATTAGAGCAGGCCAGTTCAATTGTTCTGAACAAATATGAATTAAAGACGTATCATCACTGTACTTTTATTGTTCTTGTAGCTCGGGGTGAATACAATAGTCTCACTTAGCTCAGTCAACTGTACAGAATGGTGCTTGTTTTAAATTGCTGAAGTTCAGGGACTCTTCAGAAGTGTGTAGGTACTTGCTCTCTAAATATTTCAACATCTCCCATTTTGTACTTACGTGTGAAGTCATTTTTAAAGAACTTGTGCCTCTTTTTCAGGATGCAGTAAGAAAAATAATAGTGGGGAATTACTAGAAGTATCATTTAAATACAGTTCTGGGAGGCAGTAACTTGTGACATTTAATCCCAGTACTAAAACTAATCCTTCTGTGGCATTTGCTTCTAGGATTCTTCTGATCTTATTACTACAAAATTATTTTTATTACTAACTGTCAGATACCTCTCTTCACGCTTTAGCACTTAATCCCCATGCCTCATTGGACCCATTGTACAGACGCAAGTGCTCTTTTCTACATTCCACCATGAATGTGCTGTGATCGTTATGGGTTGGATTCAGGAAAACCTACAAAGTCTTTGGTCCATTGTGTTTATGACTTGAGGTGCACGTAGGCACACATCAACTAGATGCATGAGTTCTGTCCCAGGTAAGGATTATTTGGGATGAGAATTGAAAGGCTAAATAAAACTGACTTTAAGCTTAGTGCCAATCAAATGCTAGTTCTAATGTATCCTCACAGTAATTAACAAAGGGTTATCCCAAATTTATTCTTTTAAAACTATTTGTGAGGTTAAATGACCGGTTGATTCAAGAGACTGGTTGTCTTTATCAGACTATTCCTTAGGAATGGACCGTGGAGATAAATGTTAATTAAATACAAATCCTTTTCTCGATTGTGCAGAAACAGCCCCACTACTGGTCCCTCTCCTAATCTTGTTATACCAGTCCCCCGATAGGTCTCATTAAAGTGTCTTGTTAGCTGATACAGAGTCTATTTTGCAGTGAACAGACTGAAAAGTTAATCTTAGTCAGTTGTAATGTGCCTCAACTGCTAAAGGATTTTTTTTCTATTAGTTTATTCACTTTTGTTTCCTTTCATCTTCTAGTTCCTTTTTTTCTGTTGCCCAAAAGAATAGATGTGTGAAACCCGTAATTTATTTACTTGATTAGTTTTTATTTAATCTGTCACGCTTTATTGAATTTAATTACTTTTAAATCATTAACTTAAACTCAACAATGTGAGGGGGGAGAGGAAAGCCCCGAGTGTCTTGTACAGTGTTGTTGGGATGTGCCATGAGCCAGTCAATTCCTGATTTGCTGTACTAAAGGAACTTGTTTGGACATAAAGCTTTAGTCAAGGATACACTCTATTTGTCAGGAGGATTTATGGAAATATTGTCTCTTGTAATTGCATGTGTGGGATCTTTTCTGTTTCTTGCTCTGTGGCTTTCTCTGACAGTCAGCTGCAGAGCTGACTCTACGTAACCTGAGAGCTCCGGAAGATGAAGGGCTCTTGAAAAATTGACTGTAACAAAGAGCACTTGGATAAAGTAATTTAAGTATTTGGAGTTGTCCATGACTGAGCCAGGCGAGTTCACTTGATGGCCTGTGGAAGGTGAATTTAACTATTAGTAACACATTTTATATGACAGTGTTCTTAACAGGAGAGTGATGAATTCCTAACCATCAAAAACTCGAGATTAATTACCCTGGTACCTAGCAAACTCTTCAGACTTGTTGCTGAATTGTTGCTTATATAACACTATTTGTGTGTGATATTTCTTTAAAGAGATGTGGCTGGCCACTGAAACTTAAAATTGGCAGATGAGATGTGGAGCAAAATGAGAGAAGAAACTAGTAAAACCCCTTGAAGAGCCATGCTCTTGTCTGAATGCAGTCATCTGGTATTGCTTGGTTCAGTCTTTCCTTCTGTTTCTTACAACACTGTGTCATGTGAACTATGGGCAAAATTTTCCTATATTTTATATAATCATTTAAGGATTTATTTTTTCAGAATGAGATCTATAGTGAGAGGGAAAAAGTATTTTGTTGTGTATTTTTTCAAACAGTTTGTGTTTCTTCATCATGTTTTCTTGATGGAAGCTTGAAAAGAAAAGGTATACAGAAGAGTTTTCTTGGAGTTTAATAATATACTAAAGGTAATGATTGGATTTTTTTTTTTAACATCATTGTTGAAATTGAGGACTCATTGCAAATCATCACCGTCACTTTTTGTGAAGGATATCTGGTGTATTGTTTGTTTACTGTCCTACTGGAGATAAGTAGTTTGAGTTTTTGACTTTGCAAAACGATCCCATCACCCTTCAGATAATAAGAACTTCACATTCTCACGTTTCTCAAAAATCATGATAGCAAAGGTACCTGCTACTGCGGAGCTCTTTTCTCTCTTGTACTCTCTGTTTTTCCTTCTTCCAATGTCTCTCTTTGCTTTTGAGCCTTAACTTGGTTAAAAATTGTGAGGAGTCAGAATCTGGGGATTTTTCTCTTCCTTGCCAGAAATCTTTTGTTGAACTGAATGTATCCTAAGAAGTTAAATTGATCATCTCCACAAAAGGCAGATACCAATGTGGTGTGCAGCAACAGATGCACAAGACATCTGTCCTGGCTTCCAATTCTCCTTCCATTTTTTTAAATGTAATTTTAGTCTCTCATCTTTCATGCTTAATATTATGTACATGAAAAATCCCCAGCCAGAAGTAGCTCACCAAGGAGGAATATAGGTGGAAAAAAAAGGTGCCACTCTTTAGTTGACACTGCACATGCACATTTATTATTCACTTGTGCATGGACACTGTTTTATTCCATTTGGAGCTCCTGTTCTAAGCTTTCTACTACAGCATTTGTAAATATGTATGTGGTACTGGCTCACTGTTCAAAGAGGGAAGAACGAGAGTATCTTTGGAGAACAGTGGTGGGAGTCTTTGCCAAGTAGCTGTATGTTTTAAGGAGCAAAGGCTGATTGCTTGGCAGATGAAAAGTGGGTGGGCTGATTCAAGTGTGGGTGCTGGCATGAAAGAAGGAATAAAACTGAGATTAATTACAGGAAACAAGTGTGCAGGTAGGAGGGAGGAGAGAACCGTTTACTCGGCAACCTAATAGCCTTTTCAACTCCAGTATAACAGAATCACAATGATCTTTGTGATTTTTGCTTAACTGGTCAACAGCTACAAGTTCACTGCCCAAGGCTTTATAAATTTCAAAATGTATATGGGTTTGGCGAAACCTGTGGCATGTTAAAAGCCATATTTGGCTCCACTGGAGCAAGTTATGGCTTTTAGCATGAATTAGCATGTATGGTTTAATTTTAATTAGGAATGTTCATCTAAGTTTTTTTGTGAGTAGGACTAAGTGGTCAACTATTTTTGTTTCTGTTAAATCTGAGTTCAAACCAGGCCTTTTTCAGAATAAAGCTTTTTGGTTTTTCTTTTTTTCTTTGTTCACGCTTTGTGCATGTGTAAAAGGAATTGCAAATTCTTCTTCGGGGCAAATACTTTGGTTCTTTTTAGCACGTCTACTTCTCAGAGTTCCAAATTCAGCAATATATTGTACCAAAGAGCACCTGGGGAAATGTGCTTGAATGATAGCTGCTTTTTTTCCTGTGTAGTGTAATAAGACCAGAAGAATGACTAATTTCATGTCTTTGTCCTGAAAGATGAAAAGTGTTGATCTTCGAAGATGTCAGGATACACTTGAACAACAGCGCTTCCAGATTCCTCCTCAGAGAATGGGGGTAGTATGGGTTTGTTGCATGAAAATGGCTCCCATTTCCTTGCTGAATTAAATCCCTGTGGATATTCTAGTTATGGACATATTATAGATTATTCTATGGGAAATAAATGTTTTCCTCAAGCCCATATTGGATTTTTAACACACATCTGCTACTTTACCGACAGCCACCCACATGCTGCCACAAAATTATAACTTACATATTTTGGTTTTGGAAGCAGCTGTTCCCTATAGGCCTTGACTTCTACCTTGGAGTCTCCAAAGGCAGTTATAAAATGTTTTCATAATTAATGTTTTTATGGGATACAGCTTTTGTTTATTTAAATGATACTGAACATAATAATATCCAGGTGTCTTAAACTCCTACTGATGGTAACAATGGAGAATTCACAAGTACTATAGGCTGAATCCTCCAGAAGAGACTTGTCTCTCACAGGAACATGGTGAGCAGCCCCTGCTGCTGCTGAAACTACTTGCATGAAGAGTGAGCATCTGACTACCTGTGTTCCAGAGAGCTAGAGACGGTTTGGCAACTCTTGTAGACACAGGAAGGAAAAAGTCCTTCATCTCACCTTGTAGAAGTTCTGTCGTTAAATCAAATGGTACTTTCACAGTTAGCTAAGCCTCCATAAAATGCGAGTGGCTAAGCTTTCCAAAAAACGTTTCTGTCAGGTTTAGGACCTTTAGGTTAGGAACAGAAGAAAGCCATAGGTTTATGTATCGATAGATACCCAATATTTTAAGCAAGTAACACTTGAAAATCTCTCCCCTTCATTGTTTGCCTGATTAAGTGCTGAGTTCTACACCTCACCCTGGTGTTATAACTGATAACGGCAGCAACAAAACCTGTTTATGCTTCCCGCCATTGCCAATAGACATTAAAGAGCAAGCATACATTTTTTTGCAAGCTTGTGATTGTGTTGGTACAGTACTGAATGGCACAATGCGGAGCCGATGCCTTCCAGTGGCTGCTCAATCAGCTTTTCCTGTCTGAGCCTGATCTCTCCATCTGGATACAATGGAGTGACTCCTAATATCCTCTGATTTTCTGGGAGTTGTTTTATGATTTACCTCGTGTTATTGCCAGTTACATGGAGAGTAGCTTTATAAGTCTTACGAGGAGCGGCTGAGAGAGCTGAGGTTGTTTAGCCTGGAGAAGAGGAGGCTGAGGGGAGACCTTATTGCTCTCTACAACTGCCTGAAAGGAGGTTGTGGAGAGGAGGGAGCTGGGCTCTTCTCCCAAGTGACAGGGGACAGGACAAGGGGGAATGGCCTGAAGCTCTGCTAGGGGATGTTCAGGTTGGATATCAGAAAAGAATTCTTCACAGAAAGAGTCATCGGGCACTGGCAGAGGCTGCCCAGGGAGGGGGTCGAGTCACCTTCCCTGGAGGTGTTTAAGAAACGAGTGGATGAAGTGCTGAGGGACATGGTTTAAAGGGAGTGTTAGGAACGGTTGGACTCGATGATCCAATGGGTCCTTTCCAACCTGAAGATTCTATGATTCTGTGATTTAAGCTCTCAGTGTGTGTTGCGTGAAGCCAGAAAACTGCCCTGGCTTCCACAGTTATCCAGAACTTAAATGATCATAGTGAAGGTTGGAGTCTGGCTGTACAGTCTGCAGTGCAGTCAAAGAGGCTAAAAGAGAAAGGTGTTCGTTCTTAAGCTTCAGTGATGAATAAGTCCAGGGACTTCTACTGCCTGGCTGATAAAAATGCTTCCATTTGAAGAAGGAGAGGGATTTGTATTGTAAATGTTTTTATTCTGATTGATCTGATCTGGTCCTATTCTTACAAGGGTATGAAAAAGTAAAATAAAAACCTGTGCTAAATAGCATGACGTTTCAGAAAGGGGTAGGAAGAGATCTTTACCTCTGTGGACAGATTTTTTACTTATTTATCAATTTTTTTTTTTTGTTGTTGTTGCATTTATTCCCCCATGGATCTGTTTCAGTTTTTTTCTTGTGATTTTATTTTTTTCTTGGTTGTTTTTCTGTGAATTTTAATTTATAGTGTTGCATTTACAAAATGAGTGTAATTGCATCTAATTATATGTCATCTCCCCAGTGAAACTTGTAATTACAGAATTATGATGTATAATGTCATTCATGTTAAATTTAGTGGGTGAAAATATAAATGAAGACCATGGCAAATTCTTTTAAAAAGATGAAATTGTATTGGAAGTAAAAAAAACGCTCTGCAAGCAGAAATAATTGAATTTGAACACTTGAATGTTTTCTACTTGGACAAATTCTTATTTCAATAGTTTTCACTTTTTTTTGACCTCAGGAATTTTTTTTTTCTCCTGATATTTTACTTTCTCAAATTCAGAGACTAAATTTTGGGATTTTTCCCTGGCCGATGGCTATGCAATGTTTTGTCTAAGCATTTCACTTACCATGTGCAATTAGGTTAAACCAGAGAATTAAAAAGCTGCAAACTGTGTGGAGTACAGGAATAGATACAGATTAAAGGAGAAGATCTTTTGTATCTTAAAGTCTTCTACATTTTAAGAAGAAGTAGGGCTTTAGTAGTAGTAAATATTTAATCAACAAACCAAAAATTCTCTTTAAAAACAGAAATTGCTGCCTTCATTACCCAATTGGAAGAAAGCTGTAATCAAGGGCACAGATAGTAATTTTGGAAGATGATTTTACTGCTGTGAACACATCATTAATTTTATAACTGGGAACCCACTAAAAGCTTAAAAATTTTCCAGCCCTGGAAGCAGCCAGATACACGGATGTGTGGCAGCTGTGGGCTGTGACAGAGGAGTGTGAATATACCTCTTTGTGTCCTGGCACCACCTGATTTTCATCTCGAGAAGGTGAAGGACAGAGCTGAGTGACTCAGTGAGCTACTTTGGGCTGAAGACTGAATGTCTGGCTGAAATGAGCATCTCTTGGCAGACTCATAGACTCTCCGGCGTGCAGTGGGATCCTGATGTCCTTGTGCAGCAAGAGAGGTATTTGGGTGGGCCACTGTACCAAACTCTGTATCTCATCTGGATGTGAGAAGTCCAGAACATGCACTGCTTTGTGTGACGTTGCAAGACTTCAAATAATCTTAGTAAGGAGACCCTGGAAATTCTGTTTAGGAGTCTGTGAAGAGAAATGAGGTAGCCTTTTCCAGTTTATCTTGGGCATCTCCGTCCATGATGAGAGGAAATGTCCTCAGGTTGTGGCAGGGGAGGTTTAGACTGGATATTAGGAAAAATTTCTATACTGAAAGGGTTGCCAAACATTGGCAGAGGCTGCCCAGGGAAGTAGTGCTTCCCTGAAGGTTTTCAAAAACTGTGTAGCTGTGGCACTTTGGGACATGGGTTAGTAGGCATGGTGTTATTGGGCTGAAGGTTGGACTTGATGATCTTAGAGGTCTTTTCCAACCTTAATGATTCTATGAGTCTATGTTCTGAATGCTTACGAGTGATCTTTTGATTATCCTGATATTTATATTGTTCAAATAGATTTAGGCTTGATAGGAGTGAGAAGGGAGACAGGCCTTTGTGTAATAGAAGATATTCAGAGCAAGCTTTCCTGAGGTCTTGAGAAGAAAGTGTAGTAGGCGAGAGATGGGAAAATCCTGACTTTTGGCACACGATGGTGAAAACCCCAAAAGGTTCTGACTGGCCTGTGTTGGAAGCTGATCCTTTCAGAAAGCAGCGACAGTTGCTTGCAGTCTTCTCAAGGAAGCTGATCTGGCCCAGTTCCACCTTCAAACAACTCCTCTTCTATTGCCTCCTGAGAGCCTCTTTTGCCTCATCAGTGCAAGGTCAACGTTTGACCTTGCAGTGAGTTATCTTGTGACATATAATTCTGTTCACAGTGCATTCTTTCTGCAGTTCAGCCTTGTTAATAGCCTCCTCTCTGAAAAAAATGCTTCCCAGGATTCATTTTGCAATCAGCACCCTGTTTATAAATGGGCTTTTGCAGGCAGATGATGGAGGTGAATTCCACCACAGTCAGACCGCATCACTTGGAATCTGAAAGGAACTTTCCTCGATAGACTGGGTTTCTTGACTTGTTTATTAAAATACAAGAATTAAATGCTGTACTCCACTTCCCCTCTCCTTCTTTATGCTGTTCCCCTCTTCACCTTTTCAGTCATTCGCAGGAGCGGGCTCCTTTACATCGCTGCCTGCAGCACACATTTCCCAACTGTACAAATAAAATGAAACTACTGAGCATAGCGGAACCAGAGGCGTGATTAAATATTTTATGAACTACCAAGAATAGGAGGAACGTGCCATGAACGCATCGTCTATCACAATGTATGTGGGGTATGGAATCTGTCAACTTATTCTATGTTGATGCTGTGATAAATTGGTGCTTACTTACACACGTGTATGCATATAGCTGTTTAGTCTCAATGGCTTTGTAAATAGACAGGAGAACAGCTAAATGCCTGTGAAGACCTCTCAAGCTATTGCTCTGAAGTTAGCAAATTCTTGGCTCAAAGTAGCTTTCTTGCAAGTGAAATCAGAAAGCTGTTTATGTTTGACTGAAATACCATAATGGAGAGCAAATGAATGACACATTTAATTACATCTGTTGAATTAAATAAAACACGCAGCTAGAACATATGCGTAAGGGCTGCAGCAGAGATTTTTATTTTCTGAGAAATTAATTGGTTTATTTATTATTCATCGACTAAAACCACACAAAATGGTATTTGATGTATCTGAGCTCTTTGTCTTTAGCATATTTTCTTTTCCTGAAACAAGATTTGTTGAAAGAGCATTTGGCTGTTAATGTTTGCCGGAGATACTTTCTGAGCAGCCCTTAGATATTACCTAGTGGCTGTTCATTTCCCACTTCTTAAGTTCTTGTTAACAAAAAGAAGAAAAAATATATTTTAGTATAAGGAGGAGCGTGTGCTGTTTAGAAAAAAGTTATTTCATAGTGTGGGACATACTGTCCATGCAAGAAATGGAAACATCGATCATAGTTTCCTGGAAGTGGTATGTGATCTAACTGAACAGTGCACAGGATAAGTAAGGATTCACCACTGAGTACGTGTGTGCATGGTTGAAATGTATGTATTGGAGTGTTTCTGTGCTTGTCCATTATAATAATGGGATCTGGGATCAGTTTCCATACTGCCATCTCCGAATACTGAGCAGGAGTATGATGGGAAAGCCCTAGTATCAAGGCAGCAATTTATGATTTGTCAGGATTTGTCTATGCAATCTCCCAGATGGCAGCCCTGACCCTAAGGTGTCCGAGCAGCTGGGTCTGCCCAGGATCTTTTGGAAGCAAGTGGGTGAAGGGTGGAAGATGACCTCCTTCTCCTGGGGGATGTTTGGGATTCCCTTGTGCTGGCTGTTAGGTTCATGCTCCATGTGGCAGGGTACGCTAAAGGTAGTTCTGGGGAAAAGGCAGAAGGGCAGACATTACTGCGGCTGTGACTACTGGGAAGGCGATAAGGCAATTCCATTTGGAGGAAGAGGAAGAATCGTAGAATCATTAGGTTGGAAAAGACCTTTGAGATCATGAACTCCAAATGTACCTATCCACTACTAAATCATATCCTTAAGCACTTCGTCTACCCGCCTTTTAAATACCTACAGGGATGGTGACTCAACCACCTCCCTGGGCAGCCTCTGACAGTGCTTGATAACGCTTTCTGTGCAGAATCTTTTCCTAATGTCCAATCTAAACTTCCCCTGATGCAGCTTAAGGCCATTCCCTCTTGTCCTGTCACCTGTCGCTTGGGAGAACAGACAAACACTCACCTCTCTAGAACCTCCTTCTAGGTAGTTGTAGAAAGCGATTAGGTCTTCCTTCAGAAGGCTGAGGTCGCACCGGGATGTGGTGTTACCCTTTTTGAAGATTGATGCATGAAGAGTGCAAGCTGAGATGCTGAGATGCTGAGAGCCACGGAGGAGCAAGGCAGACCGAAACAATCTGAGAGGTGTAGCAGAGCAGAGGAAAGGCCTTAAGGCAGTTGTAAAATACTCCTTGTCATTCTTGCTGAACCCTGGCATTCCTGACATGATGCGTTGTGGACCTTCTGCTTCCTTGTCACAGTAGCACACAAAATACTGTTACTAAAGCTCCTTCATAGATACTTCTCATTATTAAAGGTGAATTTGCCGTATAATGTTATTTTATTCATACCAAACCAAGGCTTTTCTGTAAATGCTTAGCGCGATGATGTTTTTCTCAGATGTCTACAAAAATATTTGAGACGTCAAGACCAACCTGTTGCTGATACTGTCTAGGAGAAAATCCAAAGTATTTTGAAGTTGATGATGGGGCTTTCAATATGCTCACTGACTCCTAGGAATCTGACAGATATATTTTCTTTGGCTGGTTTTCAGAACTAGTTAATTAATGTCATTAACGAAATGTAATGTTACCTATGTTGACTTTGAATGAAAGCTGATCTGAAATTTGACAGGAATAAAGTATCATTAATTAGTTACATAAAGAGTAGGAAACAATAAAATTGGGATGTCCAGGACACAGTTCATAAGGCAATTCAGAGTCTATGGGCAGACACAAAACTGAAAATGCAAGTTGAAATAGGAGAAATGGACAGAAAATCAGTGAGACCAGGTGGAAATTTTTCTTGCATCTCTGTGAACTTAAGTTAGGTCTGAATGCCTTTAGAATAAAATCTTATGGTTTTGCCACTACCACAAAAATGGACAATTTAAATGTTAGGTCTAGAGCACGGGGATGTTTTCTTCATTGCTCTCGCCCACAGGAACATAGTTACCTGTTCCATTTTTAACAAGTATTTTCTGCAAAAATGGGTGGCTTATTCCCTTTGGGTGTTTTGTCAGAGAATAATTAATTATGTGGAAACAAACTATGGAACATTTTCAGTTCTTTCAGTAAAAGTTCCTAAGTACACATGATCCATTTTAAAAATCAATTTTCTTTCATTCCAGGTTTCTTGTACTCTAGACAATTGGTTTGTTTTCTTTTTTTCCTTTGTGACGCTGGCTTGGGGTAACTTAAGGCTAACAAATCTTTCAAAATGACAGGGTGCATTTGGTGTTCTGAGGACATAAAATGGGTTCTGTCTGTCAGGGTCTTTAGAGAATTATATATATGGTGGAAGTCGTGTCAGAATTTATCTCCGTCAAAGCTAATATTAAAATCACTGTCAGTTTCTAGGCACCTACACTGTATCAGAAAGTGTAGCGATGGCTAACGTTCTCATGTTTGCTGATGTCAGCTTCTGATGGATGGTGTGAGTGAACTGAAGAAGGAAAATATTTAGTATCTATTGTACCAGACATCCACATTTCAGTGAACTATGAAAAAGTACCTATGGGTAAAGTGTGTTATCTCCTAAAGTGTTGCTAGTCACAGCGATGTATATAAAATATAAATGTTCTTTTTGGGCTGTAACACTTGCAGTGGATTTCCCTGGAGAAAAAAAATAAGTGTATAGCCATAAACCAGAAAACAGTTTTCTTGTCTGATAGATGTATCAAGTTCCATGAGGTAATGAAGACAGGAGTGGATGTGAATAGCAAAGTTTCCCGATGCGTGCATGTTCCAGCATAAATTTGATGTAGCCATGGTTGTCAGAGAAGTCACCTCATGTGTCAGCTTGTTTAACCCATGTGGAATGAGGGCCCTGAATTCCGTTCCCGTACTGACTTGGACACTGATGAGTGTGAGAGTCAAATAAGGTGGGGAAAAGCAGGTGCTGAAAGGAAGTTTACCAGAGGCAGGATGAGAATCAGAGCTTTGTTTCACCAGTTACAAGCAATCAGTTCAGACTGGAAAGCGAAAACATGGAAGCTGCTTCTCACCTATGATAGAGAATGAATGAGTTTCACTTTCCTATGTGCATGAAAAAGCAGTTTCAGTGTGAGAATCTCATACACGTGCACAAGTATGACTTGGGTAGCTCATGCATCAATGTGATTATGGGTGTAATACCTGGATTTACATTTCTTTTTCTCTGCAATTCTTACTTATGTCAACTGGCTAAATCTGTTACATGCCAGCGAGAAACATATTTATATTATCAAATAATATATTGTTTTGGAGAGCTCCCTTTTCTTGTATACATTAAAATGAATTAAAGTCATATAGAAGTTAGAATCCGTATTCACAACAATTACACTCTCAAAATCAATTACCCTCCTTCATCACTGAAGTAGTTCAAGTACAGAAGAAACATTTCCATCAATATCTTTAGCTCATTTTATAAAATGTATACCCCAGTGTGGTGTTGCATTTGGCAGCTATGTTTGATTTCAACATAGGCGTAACTAAAGGGATGTGAACGCAATAAGAATGAGTTTTCACTATGAAAAGGTTTCAGTGCTTTTCTTCAGGAACATAGCAGTGTTGCTGGCTCCACATGTGTCTTTCAAACTTGCTCTTGTTGTGGTTGTATTCTTGACCCATGGTTTGCTAGGAAAAGGAAGATAAATTATATTTTTCATTTAAAAATTATAATTGGAGATTTTGCTCTTTTTAATATCTCCACATGAGTTAGATTGATGATTTGTGATCTTACTATGTTTTTAAAAGGGATTTTGTCACTTGCAGGGGGCAGAATTAGAACTTAAAACGTATGGCTTCTAAAATACTTTAAAGCTACCTATTTGCTTTATCGGGGGCTTTTTAATATACCTTTTTGTACTCGTTTTTCAGTTGGCTGTCTTTAAGCTGTCTTTAAGGTATTTAACACTTCTCCTGTAAAAGCCATCACAATCCAGATTGTGTAACGAGTTAATAGCTAACTGCTAGCAGTTGTGTTAGTAAAAAAGCCCAAACAAACCCTGATAATTACCCTGTAGTAAGAACTGCAGAATTCCTGGTCTAGCTCCACTGTTCACGTCATCTTGGAAGCTGTGGCCCTCTTTCATAGGAGAAGGCTTCTCTGTTTTTGCTAGGAAGGTATGCCAGTGTGGTCTGTCATGGGGAGAGACATGTCCCGGGAGAGTACCTGCCTCCAGTGGAGCTGGTGGTTTTGCTCTTCTATAAACATAAGATCTCAATTGCCTTAAATTGCTGTGAAATTGATCTGGTCTTTGAATGGGTCAGGAAAAAATATAAGTGAGCACAGACATAAATTATCGGTGAACTCGGCAGTCTTAATTGGTAAACAATAGAGCTGTAACTATTTTATTTTGATTATATTCACTAACAGTAATTATCATTTTAATTGCTATGTATGAACAGGTGCTTACACTGAAAGCAGTTTCAAACTGAGATGCGTTATGCTTGAAAAGTAGCCTGGGTGCTTGTTCTCATTAGCCAAACAGATGGCCGGACGTTTGCTTGCCATTTTACCGAGAGAGAATTATAATCTGACAATATTTTACATAGTGTGAAGTATTTGTAAATCAATAAAAGATGAAATTTATGCACAGTAGTAGTGCAGAGCAAACGCGACTCACATGCTTGGGAATGGCATCTCCATGATAAATGTCAAACTACTGTTGGAATTGACTCTTCTGAGGGGCTTACTTCTGAAGGCAGTGAGGCTGGAACACTGACATGCTCAGGAGTATGGGGAAGCATATCTTATTTTAAATGATGAATTTTAGTGTCCTCCTGTGGACATTGTGCATCTAGCTGTGTCATTCCCACCTATTGCATCGTTTCTAAAACCTTAAAGCTCCTTAGAGGAGCCTTGCTCTTAATCTCCAGTTAAGTGTGCAGTAGGCACACTCTAAATGTTGGCTGGTGTATTTTAGCCTTGTTGAAAATGAGGCTGTGTGAAGATTCTCAAATTTTTAATCTACAGATACTTCTAGAGAGATCCTCTTCTAGATACTTCTAGAGAATCCTCTTGCATTATCCTTTTTATAGTGTATGACAGTTCTTTGTAATTGGTGGAGTAGTTGTGATGAGTATGCTGTGATCCCTTGTCTGGATAGTAATGTGGTTTTAACGATGTTTACTCCAGTATGATTTGAACTTCCTCTCAATTTTTTACTTTGAAAAAAAAGTTGAAGAACTTTTGAAAACTTCTATATTATGTCAAAATGACTGTTTGTTTGGGCCTTTTGCTCCAAAAATTGAGAGAGGAGATAAAAAACGAGTGAAGGCAGTCACCTCTTATTTTGAAGAAACGTTTTCGTTGTCTTTCCATATACCCATGAATTACATAGACACTAGGCTAATAATTGTTCTTTGGTGCACACCTTTTCTCGTCTTAATTCTGGATCCAAAAGTCCTTTTCCAGTAAGTCTCACTGAACTTTGAAAAGTCTCCTGAGAAGTCTGGCTTCCAACCAAAGCCAATCAACACCTAAAGTAATAAATCCTAGAAGTCTGCATCAGAGGCTTCTTAACAGAGTTTGCTTTGACTTTCTATTTCTACAGTTATAAGGTATTTTAGGTACAGCTGGTTCGGTGGTGGCCAAGCACCTGTTAAGTGTTTCAGGTATCATCTCCTGCTACGAAGTTCTGCACCAGAATGAATCTTCTTTACTTGACACTGTAATACTTTACAGAATATTGACTACAATATCTGAAAGAGAAACAGATGACCAGTTTGAGGGATCAGCAATAGCCCTTCGTGAACTTACAAGTTCTGGGTGATTGCATTACGTTAATATAATGTTCCTCTTAATAAACATCAAAGAAAAAGAATGATGATGCTGTAGCATAATTAGAAAACTGCAGAAAAATAGTTGATATTACACAAAATATTCTAAAGTGTGGGTAACAATTTTTTCTTACATTCAAATGCCATAAAATCTCACATATTAAATTTCCAATTATGGCTTTGAACTTGGAAGCAGATTTTGGGGAGGCGGGAGGGCTTTTCCTTAGCACTGACACTGAAACCAAGCTGTAGCTACCTGTCCTTTTTACCTCTCCCTTCTTTTTCATGCTTCCATAAGCACATGATGAGCCTTTTTATTTCAGACTGTATTTCACCTTCAGGATCCAGATGACCCTGCAGCCACAGAAAGAGCTGTGCTAGCACAGCGGCTTAGAGTGTCATGGCCTAGGTGGAATGTTTGGGGCCAGTGGAAAGCACGACTTCTCTTGATAACAGCAATAGCTTTTGCTGCCTTAAAATGTTTTTACTGTCTTAAAATGTTTCACATCCTGCCGTACCTGGAGTCCTTCGAGCACTGGGCTTGGTGCAGCCCCAGCTGGGGAGCCCTCTGCAGCGCGCACTACCTGATCAGAGGAGCTGCCCTGTTGCACCACGTGCTGCTTGGTTGAATAAGCAGCTGTGAATGTCAGATGGTATTTAGTTGAAGAAAAATGATTTTTAACACTTCCTTCTTTTCCCTGTTGTGTAGGGTAATGTCCTAAGCGTACAGCTTGTAGTGATTATCCTGACTGCACTTGTACAGTCTATATTTTGGCTGAGCATTTGAAGCTAAGATGAAGAATGTTTCACTCCAGACAGACTGTAATGCACAGTGCATCTAAAATAAGTTGTCTCCCCCTCGTTCCTATGGGGCCGAGTGATAAGGCATCTCATGCTAAGCACTGAAGACATTTTTGGTGCTGAACAGCATTCCTCTTCGTTTGTTAGTGCCAGGGGCTTCAGAATAGTAAATAACATCAACAGATTTTCTCATGTTTCAGCCATATTGTTCTGCAAGCCGGAGACAAGGCAAAAGACAAAGCTAAAAAAGAGTTGTTTCAGTCAAAATATGATGAACAGCGCACTTTTCTGAAACTCGGTTACAAATCATTCTGTCAACAAACTGAAATCACTTGGCCTTCCAAAGAGGGTGGTCACCATGGTAACAAAATATACCAGATACTTCATTTTCCCCAAACCTTTATTCATGTCATAAATGGAGTGGGAGCCCATCCTTCTTTCACTGCAGGAACAGGAGAAACATTTTCATCACTGCTTGTTGTCTGCTGAAAGATCCTCACCAACTTGCATATTCCTGGGAAATGTTTGCTTGGGCAGGTGTTCTTTCAGAGCATCCGTATGTGCAGAGCAACTCCTTGACTACAAGTTGAGACCCAACTCAGTAAAGCATTGAAATAGTCCATAATGGCTGATGAATTGCCACGGGAGGTGATAGGAGGAGAAAGGGAGCAGGGAATGTTTGCTACTACGTGTGTATGAGTGCTGGAAGAGAAAAGCAAACTTTCTCCAAAGCTAGTTATCTTTATTTCCCATGGTGAATTTATCATCTTTCAAGGGCCCAGAGCTCATAAACACACACCTGGCTCTTGAGCTGCAATTTGCGTATTGAAGCCTCTTGTTGTGAGGCTGCTCTACTGGAATAGGTAAAGTTGTTTTACTGTTATTGTAGATGCAGTAACTTCTTTCTTAATTTAATTTTATAGGCATCTCCGCGTATTTTGTCTGCAGCTCTGGTATACCATCTGGAGCAGTCTTGGTTCCCTTCTTTTACCTTTATCTGTTTCACGTTGAATAGTAGCCCTTCTCTTCATAGTTCCATTTTCCTGGAGTATCAAAGGAACCAGAATGAGTCAGTTCAAACTGAAAACAGATCTTGAGCAAAGTTCCAAGATCACACCTAAGGAAAAAGAACAGGTTTGGGCACTGATTTTGCTTACAATACTTCAGCAGAGCCCTTTGCTAGTGTAGGGTACAAATCTAGAGTAAAAATTGATGAAAAATCAGTTACCTCTTTTTCTTCCATTTCTCTCCCACAATTTTTCTCTGTTACTGCTTTATGGTGAAGCTTGTATTCACAAAGCTATTTTGTAATGCTGTTATTTTCTTGGCCCTAAGCAAAAGCTGGAAACAGTCCCTGATGGAGTTATTTTATCATGCTGTGTGTGTGTATATATATATATATATGTATTTTTGGGAACTGTTGTAATGCCAGAAGACTCTGATTAAAAGAACAAGTTTTCTAAAAGCACCCAAACATTTGACCTTCTCTCTGACTTCACCTTTCACCAGCTGCTGCTTCCTTTAAGGAAAAACCCTGTTGTTTATGCTCAGAAGTTTGGATAAACAGCTATTTTAATTCCCAAATTCAGAGATGGTTTTGAAAAGCAGCACTGTTCCAAAGTTAGTTTTAGAGTGATCTTTCCTAAACACCCCGTATGCAGTGTTTTTACTGAATCCAACAGGTTTACTACGAAAATAAATCTGAGGTCCTCTTCTATAATGGAATTTTCATTACAGATCCTGTCTTTATTTTTCGTAGTGAGATGCAATGAGATTTTCTTCCTTTCTGTTATTTTTGTTATTTTTTTTATGTGATTCTATGATGAAACATTGATTTTTAGGTTTCTTGTTTGCAGTCCTTAATTAGAATTTAAATTGAGAGTATGGTGTTTCAGGTTAGAAAAAAAGAGATGTAGATGCATAAGCGCCTGTAAATCAGCATCTGTTTTAAGAAGAGAAGCTAAGTGCTAGCCAGGAGATTTCTTCATCAATCCAAAGGAGAATATTGGCATAGTAAACCTGCTCACTTAAAAAGGAAGTTCAGAGAATTCCAATATTCAGCTGAATCACAGAACGCTAACGTTCTGAGCATTTTAGGATGGAAGGTGTCCCAGCTCTTGTCTGTCATTCCTGTGCTTTGCCCTCCCTGGTGATGGATCGCTACTACCCATTTACTTCTAACAGAAACGGTGTAATGTTTAGGAAACTGCCCATTTGAGATGCTGCTAAAGTCGCTTGGGATGCTGTCAACCATGTGCACAATTCCTTTAGTTGGTTTTACCTGATCAACAAGTAGGTCTGGGTGACAATATTCAAAGTCATAAAACAGACTCGTCGTTTGACCATATAAGTCAGCAAGAATGACAACAGCTTTCATAGTCTCGATCTTTAAACACTTCAGGGTGCACTAGAATAATCCCTGCAGATATGTAAGTGCTAACATGTAGGGAAGACATCGTTTAGGACTATCTGCTGGTTTAATTTCACTTCACTTTCTGTTTCTCGGCAATATCAGTCCAGATGTACCATCTTTAACCTGATTCATTATTTGAATAATCAAGTAAAGCTCCTGATAAATGTTGTTTTTGTTTTGTATTCTGAAATAGTGCTGTCATGGTTATTTTCATTTGAATATATGCTTTCTTCTTATGAGCTAATATTTTTAGCAGCATTGCTGGTTTAATTTATTAATATCCCAACTATTTGCAATTTTTTTGCCATATGTCATTCTAGTTAAAAGTAGAATGTATAAATTCTTAGTGGAAAACATACAAGGAAATTTGAATGTATTTAAAAATGTATACGAAAATATTTCCCTTTATTGCTAGCAGGTGATAGCATTTAATGTATACTACAGCGAGACTGTGGTATGCGCTAAAGCGTGGCTACATGCACACAACACAAGGTAGGGTGGGGAACTTCTAACTCTCTGTGGTGCAACTGTTATGAGTGGGTCATCGTTCCCTCTGCCCCTTTGCATCATCGTTATCCGTTAAGCTTTTACACAAGCGCGGAGAAGAACAGATTAAATATCATCTCAGACTGTAATGTCTGGTCATGTACAAAGAATGTTGAATTATGAAATTTCTGAAGGTTAGAAATGGTTGATGGAAACCTTAATTTATATCAAAGAACATTTTAATACTCATAAAATTACTGGCCAAATAGACCCGTTAGGCCTGTGGGTGTGAAAAAATGGTGCATACAATACCAAACATTTGCTTTAAGAGATTTCAGTTTAATGTACCTTTTTCTGAGGGAGGTGGGGAGGAAATACTTAATGCATGATTATCTGTCCAGAGGAAGCGTTTCAGGTTATAATAATATCACCAGGAATATTTTGGCTTTATAAATGCAGGCTGGTGTAGGCACTGTGGGAGAGTGGTGTGGGATCTTTGCTGACTGGTTTAGGAAAATAGCTTTAAACAAAGATAAAAGACAAACGTGACCAAAATACCAGCGACCTGATATATAAGCAATCTATAAAGATTAAAAGCCATGATCCCACAGTGCAAAGAGAAAAGCTTTTAATTGTGATAATTTACAGAAGATGATGGAGTCAGGAATCTGGTAAGATGGTTTTTAAAGAATTGTTTTATAAAGACACAGAATACAAGATTTTGTAGACTGAATTTTAAGGGGGCATTATGAGGGGTGAAATTGGTGGATGCTCAGCAAAATCTTGGGATTCATCAGGTTGATTAACTGATAAATATTTGTTTACTTTTTATTGTTGACAGGGACAAGTCACTATAGTGACTTGAAGGTACTACCATGTCTGTGTTACTGTTATTTTATACATTTATTCAGTATTCTAACAGAACTTGTCTCTTTATCTTGGAAAGAACTATGGTTGGATAAATCAGATTTTTCTCATAGTAAATGCTTTTGAGAAATCTTTGTGGTAAAGTTAGTGATAAAATATAACTCCACTTGGCAAGTGGCTTTTAAAAACTATTTTTTTTTATAGTTGTGTCATATAACTCGATCAGTACTAACCCATCATGTGAAATAATGGCACATATTTTGAAAAAATAAAAATATTTTTTGGGGAAAGTCTATGAACTTGATCTTTCTAAACTTTAGAAATAAGCAGACTTACTTCAAATCAGAATGAAAAGAAGAAATTGCATTTGCACCTGGAAATGGTACCTCTCTGGTAGAACACCTCATTCAGTACTGGTGTATCTATTAGATACGTATATGCACATAACTGTCATAGAATCATAGGCTCGTAGAATGGTTTGGATCAGAAGGGACCTTCGAAATCATCCAGTTCACACCCTGCCATGGGCAGGGACACCTTGCACTGGATCAGGATGCTCAAAGCCTCATCCAACCTGGCCTTGGACGCCTCCAGGGATGAGGCAGCCACAACTTCTCTTTTATGATTACTTTTGTTAAATGAGATTATTTTCCACTTGGGTAGCTCTCACTTAGCTTAACCTTCCTGTTATGTGTTAAGAGTACACTGATATGTCTTCAGCATTTCACAAGAAGGTTTTGGTGATTATAAGGTGCTGTGCTCTTCCTTACATTTTGCCATCCCTTCTCCTCCTCCATCACTTTGTCAGGAGTCTAGCAGCAGCTCTTGCCTGGTTTCTGATTGTGGTTTACTGTAGCAAACACTTAACCTTGTGTTCCTTTCCTCTGTGGTTTCATATCTTGCTGGAAAACTTGCACCAACCGTTATGGTCTCTATCGTGCAAAAAATCTCTAATTTGCCAAGAAATAATATTGTTTGTCTCACTTTTCAGGCACACTTGGTCCTTTCTCTTCTATCAAGATTCTGTCTTTATCTTTTGATCTGTTGGTCGAAATAGTTGACAGCGACCAAGCGACAAACACAGCCTTTTCTTCTGTTTATGTCACCATGTTTGCCTTATATCGTAGGACTGGAAAACAAATTTGCCAACAGATTTGAATAATTTCTTGCCTTCAGCTCAATAAAAAAGGCAATAAATATTAACCCATGGGTCTGTGATGAGTTTTCTTTGGGTTTTTTGTTTCTTTTTTAAAACATTTTAACATAGAGTCCTTAAAATAGAGGTTAGGGTTTTTTTAACGGTTGGAAGAAACCATTGATTTGACAGAATCAAAAGGACTGCTGACTCTAAAGCAAAGGTCACTGTTTTACTTTAAGAAGTTACCAAGAGTAATGCAGCAAGAAATAGAGGTCTGAAAATGGGTCTTACAAAATCTGATGACAAATGAGAACTTGATAGGGTGAAATACTTGTGACTGATTGATTTATAATGTTATTGTTTTCTTTCTGTTCTCCACCTTCCATGAAAAGAGAGAGAAATGATCTTGAAGCACTTAAAAATTACTTTCCTTGGAAATGAGTGCAAAGCTATGTTGTTCCTGTGCTTCACGTGTGGATGAGAAAAGACACTGGTGAATTTTTCATGGCTGAAGTGGGTATAATAATCGCAATCAACAGCAAATGTTTACTCACTGATCATGCAGGCTAGAAGAGGTGCGACACCCTGCATATACTTTATATGTAATGCTATTTAAAAAAAAAACACACCAAAACTAAGCAATTGGTTCTGTCAGGTTGTCTGTCATCGATTCTAACATCTGAAATTCAGCAGCCTTGGTGATTCAGAGAGAAAAATCTTATGAGGGAGACAAATTTCCTTTTGTCTTTCTGTTTTATTCTGATCGTGTTATAAACTTAGGTCATAGTCAGACTTGTGTTGCCTAGAAAATACTGGGTGACCTGAGCATGAGTGTTCTCAACAGGATGCTTGATCTATGAGGCCATGGGAAGATCTATGCATCCTGTATCTCCGCTTTCTCTTTCCTTGGGATTTTCACAATTACTCGGGGAACAGAGGAGAAATTGTTCAAAAAGTCCCTCTGCTCCATTTCCTAAGGTCTTGTGGTGCCTTGTGGTGTGGAAGCATCATGTGTGTTTTGTGGCCAAAATCCAGATGCCTTTGGAGATCCAAAAGGGATTTTAGTCACAAGGCAGGTGAATTGACTGTCATGTGTGAGCCCTAGGGAAAGACAAATGGGAGGCCCTGTGAATGAAAATATGGTATGGGGAAAATATTCCTATATAAAATACGAGTGATTTTAGACTCAGTTATGCTTAAACCCAGTTGGGGCTGCTGGTGGCCAGTACCTCTTCTAGAATCCATCCTCTCGAAGCTTCTGCTGGCTGATGCCGCATTTCAGGCCGTGCAAGTCTGGATCACAGATCCTTTTTCTTGGAAAACGAGGAAACAATTGTTCAGAGTAAAACCTGATGTCTATTTTATGTGTTATTTTTAATGGTGATTTCTCTGAAATTCAGCATTCAGAACTAAAGCACAGCCAGATTTATGGTGTAGTGATGTTCACTTTGATGGTTGTGCCTGGTAATTTTGTTAAACTTCTAAATAACATGATTGCATCCTAGTTTTTCCACAGGACTCATACTCCTTATTTGCACAGTAGGGTATGTGAAAGGTTGGTTGACAACAGAATTTGAAATTAAGTTACTTCTATTTTAGGAAATGGAAAAATAAAGTGTTTTAAGCATTACAGTAACTGCCAGTCAATGTTAACTTTTTAATAATGGCAACGCATGCAGTAGATTTTGACACCATTGAATTAAACTGTGTAAGTGTGTAGGATTATCTACTTAATTTGAATTTGATAGTAGAGTAACCACTTGCAAAATAAGTCAGTTAGATGTAGGATGTATATATTACAGGTATATATTAACCATTGCATGAAGTAAATGTCTTACATCTGTTTTAAAGTATTTAATATTTATGTATCATTAACAAACTGTGATTAACATAGTATTAAATCCTAATGGATAACAAATTGAATTAATTAAGCCACACTCCTTTCCTTCCCCTCCATTACTGCAGCCCAGTTTTGTGACTGGTTAGAATTCGCTTTTTCTACAATAAATGTTTCCAGCCTTTTTTGTCGTGTAGCGTCTCTGCACTGCTTCCCTCCATGAGGCCCCATTTGTCCCTCCATCTACATGCTTAGGCTGCAAAAAGGTGTTCTGCAAACGCCTGTTAAGTGCTGTGTGCATGGGCAGACTCTTACCTGCCGGCTGAGTACTAAGTGCGTGCATTGCACATTTACACTTTTATGTGGGACTTTCCAATAAATTGGACTTACTGACTTCACAGGTTGGAGCAGGATGGCTAATTGGGATAGATCCCCTTGGGGAGCCAGGAATTGAAAGTACAGCAGGGGATCAAAAGGAGAAAGAAAGGTGGAGATTAACCAATAAGGCTGTATTTGTTAGATCAATAGGAGCTCGGTGTCTTTTTACTCCCCAAGAGGTACGAACCTGCTCCCAGAAGCTGATGGGCTTTCTCTTATTTCAGTAGAAGTCATGGTACCCTGTCTGTGCTGACTCAGGAGGTTGGGGGAGACTGGGAGCCCGCAGAGGCACGGCTGCCTGAGCACTGTACCCCTGCTGATGGGACAGGTCGGGCAGGAGACATGCTGGTTGTGTCGTCTTCGACACCTCTGCGTCCACGCGGAGCCACTGCTCTCTTGTGCTTCTTGCTTGTCCTTCCCGCTAAAACCCTGCAAGTGGCAGTGGCAGAGGAGCGAGGTGACTTCGGGAGCAGTGCTGGCGGTTGCGGCGCTGCAAGGAAGAACAGGCCATATGCTTTGCTGGTGGGCTGCAGTCCAGGTCCCCCCAGGGTACAGCGAGACTGAGGGGGCTGTGGAAGGAGCTGGCTTAAGCTGTTCTAGCGTCTGTGAAAATAGAGACCATCAGGAAATGTGCTGAGAGCCTTCCCCCGTGCTGTGCGGCCGCTTTGCGCAGAGCACAGTGGCTTATCTGTAGTCGGACCCCAGGCTGGATAAAAACCTAACTGGGAGGATGGGAGGACAGTGGTGGCTGATGCTTGATGAAATTTCCTGCCCAGATGGCAATCTGGGACCTGAGCAGGGGTGTAGAGATGGAGTCTTCTAGTTGAAGAAATGGTGATATTGTACTAAGCCATATTTAGCAGCTGATAAAAAACAAGGCATGACCCTTTAGTGTGGAGTACAAACTTTGAGCTATGGCTGAAGGAAAATCAAGTCCCTAATTTTTTTAAGTTCAGTTTTTCCAACAACAAAGCTTTTATGTTCTTTTAAAACAGGGCACTCTGACACGAAAAACAAATGATACAAAAAGGCTTTTATTAACTCAGCTTAGGGTTGGCTTTGCTCTTGTCTCTTTGATTTCTGAAATTGTTGGCTGTCCGTTTGTCTTATCCTAGGACATTTTTCTGATTTATATGAGTGAATGTTTTTGTTGTCTGTTGGAATCAGAAGCTCGTACACGCTGGACTGTTACTGCCAGTAGAATTAATGTGGTTAGGATGTGAAACTTACTTTTCATTTAATGAGAAAAATAGAGCTTAGGCATGTTTTATAATATGTTGCAGGTTTTATAGTAAAATAATAACAGAAGAAGAACTACAACCAGTCGTTAGCATAACGAATAAAGTTGACTCAAATAGGACTTACCTTCTTGCCAGCATCTTAGGTTGCTCTTTTTAGGGGACAGGTGGGAGCAGTGTTTACAGCGGTGGAGGAATGACGTCTGTTTTCTAGATGCTTGAATAAATATGCCACAGAGGATTAAGACAGTCTTTGCCCAAGGTCATGAAATAATTTAGTCAAACAAGTTGTGAGTAAATATGATATCTACTACTTGTGTTGAAATGCGACAAACCATTCCCCATTTTTTTAACATTCATTATTATTAGGCCTTTCTCCTGTCACTTCAAATCCTTTCTCTATCTTTATCCTTTTTTTTGCCCTTTAGGCTATTTCTCTTATGACAGTTTTGTGTCCACTTTATTCCATATGCATTTGTTACTGTGGTGTCTGAACATCAAATATACAGATATATACAGTTAGTCCAGAAAAATGCAAAAAGAAAACCAATTCCCGTATTTACAAAATTCTAGGGAGTTTCATAAAGTTAATTAAGGTTAATTTTGAAAAGAAATTATTATATTCTTTAAGAAATCCAAAACACATCATCAAGAATTCTTTGCAGTCACTGCTGAAATTTTGTATGATAAACTTTAAGTATAAATATTAAAATAAATATTTCCCATGTAGAAACCAGAAATTGCTTCTCCTAGAAAACCTTCAGACTTTAATGGCTCAGAAATTTCAAATCAAAATAATGCTGGAGAATTTGTGGTGTATAAAGGACCATTCTCCTTACCTCTTCCCTCAGGCTGTGTTGCCATGCTGATTTATAGGAGCAGTGCCAAAATATGGAAGAAAGAAACCCGTCTTTCAAGGAGGTTAAAGGTTGTTGAACTCTTGGTAAATCAACAGTAGTAACAGGTTTCTGTAGAGTGGGCTGCTCTTCCTGCTGTTTCACTGTCATTTTAACTTTCACTTTCTTAAATAAGTTAAGATCTTTGACAGTCTGAGATAAATTTCTCTTGTTCCGTGGTCTGTTTATAAAGTGTTTTGTTGTATCAATTTCTCCTTTGTCATCCTGGCTGCCTCAAGATACTGTTTTTGTTTTGTGACTTGTCTCTACCTGCATTTCCTTATTGTTGATTGGGTATTTTTGGGAAAACTGTTGAAGTCTTGTATTTGTCCTTGTACTGGAACAGTTTTCTGGGACAAGATCACTCTTGGCGTATGACATACAGTTTTTGCTCAGCAGCATCCTTAGATGGCACAGCCATGGAGAGAGAGTATTGAATTTTATGCTTCGCAAAAGTTGTATGTTGTTTTATTTTCAAGTTAGATTTGCAAGACAGAAAATTAAAATCTTTGCTAATACACTGTCTGATGTGTCTTTATGGAGGTTCTTTTGTGTGTTTTTTCTTTTTTTTTTCGGTAGTTTGGTAAGCAATTGTGTTCTTTTTCTGCAATGAAATGTTGAAGATTTATTTGTCTGCTATTGATACTGGCTTTGTGCTATTTTATCCATGTGGAAAAATCTTTCAGACTTGGCAATTTTTATTTCCTTAATGTTTAATCAACAAACCAAAGTAAAATGAAAGAGTTTAATTCTCTCAGGAAGGACCTCAAAATTTAAGTCACGTATTTGCATTTAAAACACTATACAAACTGAGTTTTCACTTTGTACTGTACGCCTGTACTGCTTTGTGTCATGTTTCAAGTGCTGCTAATGTTTTCCAAAGGTCATGATCCTTGTTACACCTGCAGTATTGAGAAGATTTATCAGGTTTGGTTTTGGGGTATTTTTGGTTTTTTTAATTTGCCCATACATTGAGGCAGATGCTCTTAGGAAAGTTTGCTGGTTGGGCAAGTATCTTTGCTTTCTTTGTGCCTTAATGTAACTTGTTCTGCAGTATTTAATTCCAAATCAATGCAACGAGGTGTTCTAGAGGAGCCAACTAAGGAACTTCCAGGGCGAGCACCTAAGGACAAACTGTGGGTGATATGGTGTGTGTTCCTGAAGAGGTCGGAGCACTGGTGTTATGCTGAGGAGCTCTCTGCTTACCAAGGCTTTCCTTTGGAGATTTACAAGCTGAAAAGAAATTAATAGGAAGGAGTCGATGTTGCTGAAAGGTAGGGATTAACAGTTAGTCCCTTAAGAAACTGCAACACAGTGGCTATACGGGTCTCCCTTTCCCCTTTGTGTCGGACACATGAAACTCCCATTAATGAGAATTAAATGCAAACGTCACTCTTGACACAAATCCTGTCTGTAAACCGTTGGAATGAGCCTCCATATTTCTACACAGGAGTGGAGAGGGTAAGATTGACGCTCTGTTTTACTGGGGGTAGTTTTAGTAAATTAAAAATCACCATTGGCAGTACATAAGTCAATTTTATAGCAAAATATTCCAAGTTCTTGTAGAGCTTTAGGCCTCTCCTTACCATCAGATTCCTAGCCAAATATAATGGAACAATCTGTCTCCTGGATCTTGGAGAAAGGAGGGTAGTTTTCTTTCCAAAGCGTTCTCCTTCATATCCCCTCATTCAGGGTAGGATCCCATATTGCGGTGCTTGCCTTCTATCTCACCTTGTGTAGGCAGTGAGCTGATGATGATTGTGTCTGTGGTATCATTAGAACAGCTGTGTGACAGTGACAAGATCATGTAGTTTGTGCCATAAACCCATATAATCAAAGGAAAATTTGGGAGGTTTTGACATAAACCTAAATATTGTAAGACTTTTCCAAGAAAAATGCATTACATTTTTGACGCACCGTAGGGAGAGTTCCAGTCATCTAACAGTGACAAAACACCTGTGAGCGTGTAAGTGGGGTTTATTCAGCAAGACCAGCAAGGTTGCAGTGTTGCTTGATTTAGCAGTTTTTTGTGACGTGAGTAACTTCTCACAACTCAATAACTACAAAGCAATCAGAGGAGTCTCCTTTCTGGCAAAGGGTGCCTCTCCCTCATGGTATTTTTTTTGAAAATAGGTGAGAGGGGGAAATGTAAGGGAGAAAAAAATATTTTAGTTGTGTTTTCTGAAAGCTGGGGAGGGGCTCTCTATCCGGGAGTGCAGTGTTAGGATGAGGTGTAACGGTTTTAAGCTGAGAGAGGGGAGATGTAGATTAGATACTGTGAAGAAATTTTTTTCCTGTGAGCGTGGTGAGGCACTGGCACAGGTTGCCCAGAGAAGTCATGGCTGCCCCATCCCTGGAAGTGTTCAGCACCAGGTTGGATGAGCCTTTAAGCAACCTGATCCAGTGGAAAGTGTCCGTGACCATGACAGGGTGTTGGAACTGGAGTCCCTTACAGCCTGAACCATTCTATAATTCTATGATTCAGATGTTTCTGTGATGTCTGTCTCTTGGTTGCAGCTCCTGGGGGTAGCAGTAGTGTATGGGAGGTGAGCTTATTGCAACAGAAATCAGCAACTGTGTCTGTTCGCTGCTTTATTGATCAGAAGGAGAGTTCAGTTGTTCTGCTGCGTTACAGCTGGGTGAGTTGCATTCTGGTGTGCTTCTTTTGGTGAAGTCGAAGAACATATTTATGCTCTGAAAACTAACTTAATATTTCTGAGAGATGGAAGGGTTGAATGGCAGAATGCTTTATGGTCATCTTTTCATCTGTTTTCTAGAGAGTATTACTCCCACCACCCTCTGTTAAATTTCCCTGTAGTTAGATGCTTTCAATGATGCCCATGTATTTGGGACCAAAAACACGAGAAGTCATAGTAAAATCTTGAATAAATGTGTCCATGATTACAAATGTGCAAAGCACTTGTATTGAAGCAGCAAAATTTCTTCCTTATATTCCCTTCTGCACTTGAAATCTTGCTTGGCAGTAATTGTCTCCAAAGACAATGCACATATTTTTTTGTAAAATACCTGAAGAGCTAAACAATAACAAGGATTGTGCACCTCTTTCCCCTTACTCAGCACTTGCCTTTGGCTTAAATTACAGACATTAGTTTAAGACTGTACTTAAAATTGTATTTGCAGAGAAAACAGAAGTCCTGTAAACAAAATTACTGTGAAATGCACTCCTTTCAGTTTTGCTTTTTGATGCATTGTACATTTATGTAACTTAGAAAACAACGATGTGGGAATGGTAATTGTGAAAACTTACAGGACTGCTATTCTGCAGTTCACTCGTGAGGGCAGCCTTACTAGGAGTTGCTTTTTGGTTGTGTGGTACCCGCCGCAACTCCAGAATCACTAAATGCTTCCAAAAGATGAGCCGTTTAGTTTTCAGTGAATCAATAAATGCTTGAGGATGTGCCTTCAACAAAAAAAATGCTTAAGTTATAGTTCGTAGTGCTCTTGCTCTGTCTCTTAGTCGTTAAGCACAGTAGTTTTGCCCAGTGATGCACACACCCTTGTGCTGGAGGTGAGTCTAATGGTTATGCACCATTACTTAGACTTGTGTTGTTCCAGTTCTTTAACTTTCCTCTGTTGGAGATCTTTTCTGAATAGTAAAGAAAATACAAAATAAAGCGACTTGATGGCATTAAAAGTCTTGTAACACAGAGGGAGAGCACTAGTGGTTGCCACTCATTTTTAGTGCAGTTTCCCCATTTGCAAGGCTATTTCATCATCTTTCGGCATTATCATTATAAGGAATGAGTTAGAATATGATCATGTGAGTTTTGTTTTAGTGATTGTGATAGACCTCCTCATCTCCTGTCCTAAAATTGCTATAATTAAATAGCTTATCTTTGTCTCTGACTGGCTGAAAATCAGAGACTAGTGATGTGATTGCCAGTCTTTACATGTCAGCAGTGCGACAGCATTTTGTGGTGCTGGTGCCCCGCATTGTCCACAGGTTAGACACTGGCTAGTTCTTACGCGATGGAGAAAAATCTTTCAGCTAATAAAACTGAACTTGTTAAATTCTCTGCTGTTACAATTTCCCCACCGAACTGAGAGACAACAGTTTGGAAGGTCGCAAGCCTATTCCTTAGTTGTTTTGCAACATAGGTTTCTATGCAGCTGGTTATATTTCACTGTCACTTTTTGCTAAAAAAACACAGAGAAAGAAAAAAATAAAAGAGTACTTTTTTTTCTCTCGGACCTAATCTTCGTTAAAATCGGGTCCGTTTAGTGGCTATTTTTCAGTTTTTTAAAAGGCTGCTAGAAATCAGGTTATTAGTACTGTGTTATAGAAGTCTTTTATTAATGCTGTCAGTTCATCTTTTCATAGGAAACTACATAGCAGTCTGGATCTTTCTGCATCGTTTTCCTGACTGGTGCTATATTTTTATGGAAAGGCAATAGTTTGAGGAAAATGCCTTGAAATCACTGGTTCTGGGTTGATCGGTCTTTATTTGGTCTGATTAATATGTGGTTTGATGGTGAGAAATTTTTGAATTCTGAAATGCTTTGCTGTTCTAATTTTGATTTATTTATTCTGAAACCATGCAGCCAACCTTGAGACAATATAATGGAAGTTGAAATCTATATTATGTTCATCCCAACCAAGCTAATCTTTGGAAGCATTCATCTGATTTCTTTTGTCACACTCGACCCTCCTTGATGTGGTTGATGCATGGAAAGTCCCAGAGAGAAAATCTTAATAAAGCAATAGGGCAGATGAGTTTGCAGTGTGAAAGGAACTATCAGAATGTTAAATTCTGAACAAATTCCTTTATTTCAAGCATACAGAAGAACATAGCTCTCAGTAGTTGAGCAGTCTCAGAGTTGCACACAGTAAATAGTCAACATAAGTATGGTGGATTAACCTAGTCCTGTTTTGATTTTTTTTTTGTGTGTGTGTGTGTGTTGTATAGCTGATATTTTGGAAAAGAAGACAGAGCCAGACTTTTCCATTTCTGTAAGCACCTGAAGGTGTTCAAAGGCACAGTTGGTTAGGACTGGCTTGTCAGAATCTGCCCACCGAGTTCCTACCACGTGTAGTTTTTGTGCGTTACTTACAAGTTCAAGAGACCTTTATATCCTCATGGAGCAAAAATCTGTACAGCAGAATTAGCTTGAACTGAGAAGAACTTGTGATTTTCACTGAGATTTTCTCCGAATACATAGATCGCATTCTAGCATTCTGCCCAGCTTGGGAAACCTGGACACCAGTGGTTGATGCTTACCCAGTCAGCAGCTGAGACTTGTCATGCTGTTGAGGCAATGTTGGCTTACTCTGCCTTTGGAACCATTCACCTTATGCCTGGGCTGAAAGAAATAAGCAGTTATGGCAGAGTATAGTAAAATTCGAATAAAATTATAGGGTTTCTTCAGTTGAAAGTGTAGCTCACCTGTTGTGTGCAACCAAGTGGTACGTGCTTAGATCAGTAGTGGTAGTGTGTGTTATCTAGACAGCGCCTTTATTGTTGTTTGAACGGCAATCAAATATCTCTGTTACCTTTGGGAATACTGCCTCTTCTTCTGGTAACCCTCGCTATTCCTGCAAATAACTAGCAGTCTGGATTTGATGCACCAATGAATGTGCAATATCCAGGCCCAGGCAAATCACAACATAATGCATTGTAAGAGTTTGACTCGATAGCATGCCTGATTTTAAATAAAGAAGTGCATGTAATTTAACTACCTAAAGAACTAATAAAATATTAACACAAAAGTAATTAAACCTTGATCTCTTTCTTGTTGTATAGGTATTTCTATTGAGAGATACTCATCAGTTCCTCAGCTATCACACTCTTCCTTCTTTTTCACTTCCCTCCTGAAGATTAAGTATGCAGTTTCTGCAGCTTCATGTTGCAATAGAGAGATTAAACAATTCCTGGAAGTTAGGGAAGGATTTAGCAACACAAGCACGACACTTCTTTAAGCTGTATTTGTACTTAATAATCAGCTATCCTGGCTACAGTTTTTTTCTAAGCCTCTTGGAGGTACAGAGGTTCTCAGGATATTAGGGATTCACTTATAATTCCTCATTTAGGTGCATGGATATTCTGATTGCAGATATTTTTGTTGTCACTGTCTCTTTTTAAAACTCCCAAAATATACAAAGAAGATACACAACTTTTCACAGGACCTTTTGGGGAGGTTCCTTTTCTAGTTTATTGATTCTTCAGTTGGAGACTATGATAAAAGTTGAAGAAAGGGGATTGTTTTGGAGAGAATCAGAAATATGATTAAGTAGATGTCTTGTTTGAATGTGAATCCCTTCATTTAGATTCAAATAAATATAATTTCAGTCTTTAAAACAGGTTTTGACCATCCAACAATTTTAAACTTGTTATACTATTTTGTAAATATAGAACTTGGAGGATATACTTTGGTCAAGTAGATGCGTGTGCTCTGCAGAGATGCTCTAGCAGAACGTCAGTGAAGGGCTGTACAGATGCTTGATTAACATTTAGCATCCTTTCTACTAAGTGTTTTGTGGGTTTTTTTTAAGTAATTGAGGGTTTTATCACCATGTCTGCAGCTCTCGGTGGTTATCAAGCTCTCCTCACGTTCCTCCTCAGTTCCATGCCCTCCCTTCCCGATTCTCTTCTAGCTCTGGACTCTTTCCTGACACATTCTCTTCCTTTCTCAATATGCTGCTATGCAAACCACATGGCTATTCCAGTACCTACTTCCAGTAGCATGCAGCTCCCTCTGCCTAGGACAGTGTCGTCTTATGTGTATGTACAGTGCCGTCTGTGTGATTGCACTCCGTAATAATGTAGCATCTTCCCTCCAGAAGTATTTCCTACACCTGAAAAATACGATAAGCAAATATTTGACCTTATCTCCTAGTGTAGGAATCAGAAGTTTCGAGATATATTCGCTTGTTTTGTGGCCACCTGGAAAGGCTTTCTGTTCCTGTAGATATAATTAATGTACTTTTGACCTATTAGGGCATCAAGAGCTGCAGAGCTAATTAATTAGGAAATTATTTTTGTATGCATACAGGTGCACTCATTTAAATGTCACTGACTTAATTTAATAACACGCTGTGAGTTTGGACACGCTGCCAATATCATAGAGTTGTTTGTTTCTTCTTTAATTTATACTTGGTGAGATTCTTCGCTTTTTTTTTTTTAATCTCTGAGGAGTTCAGATGATAAATTATTTTCTTCTCTTGTGAGAAGAAAGTGTATTTTTTAAGTTGGTGATTGGACATTTCAGTATAGTAACAATTGTTTAGGAAAAATGACAGTTTTGGTATTTGGACAAGAAGAGGAGAAAGAGAAATGCATCTCTCTCTTATTCAGAGAAAATAATTGCTTTTATAGTGTCCTAATAAGAACTGAATAGATGTTAGTAGGTGAATTACATTTCTTGGAAGTATGTGTAATTACTCATATAGGTATTTTCAAAGATTTTTTTCTTCTGTTTTTCTGGGGAAGCCATTCCTTGTACTGATGGGAAAGTAACATTGTGGTACGTTACATATCTAGACAAGTCACCTAGAACCTGCTCTGAAGGCAGAGTATTCCCTGCCATTCATTCCCTGTCCCAGCACAGTTTCCCAGCCAGGCTCAGGCAGAACAATTGCCTGGCAAGCTGTGTAAAACACTGATGGTTGGAATGAATTCCATCAGGTGTGCTGTGAGCCTCACAGACCTGGTTTATTCCTGTCCTGAAGAAATCAAACCTTACTCACTGGAAGGAAAGAAAAACTACTTGTTCTGTGTGCATGAGACTGACATTTCAAAATCTGAACCAGTTCTGGGCTGAAGTTTTAAGACAAAAATGCAGTCGGTGTTCTTCATGTGTATATTTTGTTGATTTATTGATATTGTTGTTAGCTTTTTTAAAAGGCAGTTCTGCAGGGTTTAGGGCTTTTAAATTGTTCGGAGGATTAATGCAATGCTCTTAGTGTCTGAACTAAACTCAGCTCAGTTAAGCCATTAATTTGCACAGAAAGATAAAGTACTTCTCCTTCCAATCAAATTGCACTAAGCTGAATTTCTACTTGTCTTTCTTAGCAAAGGATTTTATTGCCTACAGTCTTCACAGAGAGCACTATCTCTCTTACACTGCAGTCTTCACTGTCTTGAGTTTTAAAGCTTGCACACTTTAACCTGTGCATTCACACTTATTTGTATGTCTTCAGTCCTTGACATTACCAAGGAAGAAAATCTCACTAAAGACCCTTCTCACGATAACAGAAAGCTGAGTTTTTTCAAAAAAATACTTCTAACAATACTGTATAAGAATCAAAGCACCTTTTTTTTTCCCATCTTGAGAAGTATTTAAAGTGCAAATCAGGATAGAAAGTGTTCAGTTTTGTAGTTCAAATATGCTGTCTTTACAGTGTCTTCCCAAAAGGAAGTCTCTCAATTTCTTTAGTATCTGCTTTGTCAAAGCTATATCTGAAATACCTGCTCAAAATAGCTACGAGCTGTTCTGTTAAGGCACAAGTCCCATCTCTCGTATGGAGCAAAATGCCATTACAGCTCTTCCCTCAATATTATCTTAGGAGTCATGGCTTAAATATCTGCAACAGCCCCACTGCTCATCCTTCTGACCCTCAGGGAAGAGCGACCCAATGAAGTCACGAACCTCAGACTGTTCCCAGATGGACAGCCAAGTCAATGGTCTTTAAACTGTCTTAGCACAACCATTTTTTCAAGTTTCTCCTTTCCAGTGCTGCTCAAGTTGGGAATTGTTTCTGATCATTTGATTAGTCTCTTTTTCCAGCTGTCATTTTTTTGGACTCATTTCCTATGTTTTGGGTTGGTTTTTTTACAGTGTATTTTCCTGCCTTCCTCTTGCCTATTTATTACATATTCCCATTTACCAATGAATGTCCTTAACGTCTGATCCAGTTTTAGATCAGATGTTAAAGGATGTAAAACAAGTTCTTTTATTATCCCACGTGCTTTCCTCCTTACATCTGCTTGATTTTTTGTACATATTTTAAAACGTTTTTCATCAGTGTTTGTTGAACACAAGGAAGAAAAGTCCCCCTTCTCTAAGGATGTAGGTATGGAACTAAGCTCAGAGCTTAAATGCTACCTGAACAAGGTCTTTTAATAAAAAGCAGAACTCTAGAAGAGAATTTATCAAGTTAATGTTGTCAAATTATACGTTTGCTTTGCTTTCCTTTTATCTTAGCACATAGCAAACATTGCATGATATTGTCTTTATGATCACTCGCTACTCATCACTCTTGGTTTCATTATACTGAAGCTGAACTTTGTTGCTAGTACTTATCCTGTTATTTTAACCACAACGACAATACAGATTACCTTCATTTCATATTGTGAATGTTTACTTAACATTTTTTCTTTGTTTTCTATGCATACAATATTTTTTCATTACTTAGAATTATAGCAGGAGTCACAAAGACATGAAATCTCTTATGTTTTGTAAAACCCTAGCATATGTATCCATTCAGTTTATGATCACTGGTGTGGAATTTCTCTTCAAGAAATTTTCATTTTTCATAATCCTGTGCTCTTGCAGTAAATAATAAGGACTTCTTGAAGGATATAGAAAAACCTTGAATCATTGGGAATGATTTAAGAAAGTTTGGTGGGGGGAAACTTTGTGAAAAAGTTTACTGTGTACAGTCTGAGAGCTTGTTTCCTATTAGCATTTGAAAACATAAATGCCATTTGAAGACAGAGTTGAGCAGAAATTCAAAATAAAAAGAGTAAAAGAGTTTTGCATGTTGGAATAGACTTCCACTGGTGATAACAGTCCGATTACTTCTGTGGTTTGAAAATTGGAGAGGACACAACTGTCAGGTTTGTTAGAAGAGTTGGCTTAAATTGGCTTTGCAATACATTGCCCACTCTGAAACATGCTTTCAGTCCGGTAATTTTTAATGTGGTTTTATATAAGAATGTGACTCACTCGAGATGATAAGCACTTAATAAATCTAATCTAATAAACATGTCCGTGGTGGCTGGTAGTCAGACTTGAAGCTTTACAGTTCTGTTGTGTCAGATAGAGGGCAAAGCACTAACGAAAATTTTGGTGCTCAAATAAGTGATGTGTACTTCTTCAAAATTGATCTCTTCTAAATTACTTATTAATTGAGTGTCTGCTTACTGTTGGAACATCTTCACTAATGTAACAAATGCAAGTCTTCATTGCTGAGCTCTGGAGAGTGTAGGGTTATATTTTTGCCCCTACCTCTCATGGGTTATTCAAGGTTTTGGAGGAGAGTGCATCAGTTCTTATTGATCAAAGTGTTCTTCCAGGAAAACAAAGTGAAAGTTACCTTCGTATTAATAATAACTGAAAACTCAAACTCCATCTCTTGATGCACTTAAACATATACTGCCCTATCACAAATGTTTTCCTTCACTGCTGGATTCTTAATAACTCTAAGGCAACTCCCATCTGAGGTTACCTGGAGTCCTCAGATTTCCTTTACCCTTTTCAGGCTGGCTTAGGCCTCCCTCTGTACCTTAAATGCTATTTAAGTTTTCATGTTGTTATTGATTTCTTCGCGTTAATGCCAGGTGTCTCTCTTGATTATTTAAACCTATTAGCAATCTGCAATATTGTTGAACATTCAGGAGTATTTGAGTATTCTTAGGACCTCATGTGGATAATTAGTTTCATGCTTGAGTTGCTCCATTCCTTTTTTTTTTTTTATCAAGAAAGATAAGCACGGTATTAGGCAAATTTATTATGCACAGGGAGCTTTGTGGTCTGAAGTGCCACAGGCATATGCCTTCACCCTTCTTGCTCGGATCCAGTTGTCTGAGATCACCAGGGACAATGTGTTGGATTGCATTGCCCTAAAGATGTTGATTGTGTGCTCCTCCTCACTCTCTCCGTGTCATGAGACTTGAAAGAGACTGTCATCCGGCTACAACTTTTACCTTCTCACCCCACATTTTACAGTGAAGAAATAAATGTAATTGGTGCTATGTTCTTCAAGAACTTTTTAAAGTTTAAAACTAAATTCTAGTGATAGTTCTAAGGCAGTGGAATAGGACATGTTGTATTTTATGTAAGGAAAATTTGTTCAAAATTCAGCTACATAAATAGGTTTTAAAAGTGAGACATTTCATGATCAAAACATTATCTCTAAACATTGTGTTGCTGACTTCAGTAAAGGTCTGTCTCCCTAGAACTGTGCTTTGCTGACGGGCATCCTTTACCAGTTATACTGGAACATTGTTCTTCCCCGTGTGAGGAATTCAGCACTACAGGACCTTAATTAAGTTGTCACAGTTTACTTTCTGTAATGGAACAGTGTCCAAATTCTCTGCTGTTCAAATTGGACCACTTGAGCTATTAGTGATGAAGGTTACTTACAGAGAACACACACAGTCTTTTTTTTTTTTTTTTTTTCCCTGCAGTTTTGGGGCTATAACTGCTTGTCCTATGATTTCTGACAAGCTCCAGGGTTGTAGTTCTGTATGTCCTGGATGTGCTTCTTCTAACATGCCTTCATAATGATGCATCCCTAAAGGAAAGGTTATAACCCTCTAACCATTGGGTAGTCTGTTTGCTTTTCTTCAGAAACCCAACACTGAATTTGTTGCTTAGGTCCAGGAACATTGCCTGGAGCCAGCTGCTCTATGGGCAAATTTCAGATAACGCTCTGTGCAAGCTTCCCCTCAAAGTTTTGCTCCTGTGTCTCAGGCTTGTCTGCAGTGCTGGCAGCTCTTCTGCATGAGACCAAGTCTTTGGCAGAAGCTGTGAATGGTGCCACATTAGGCGATGGTATTATGGAACACTATCCCTTCATTCAGTCATTTCAGAGTGTGGATTTGTTCCCCAGGGAGTGAGAAGTCCTCAGTACCTCCCTGCACCAACTGAAGTACTAAATGAGTCTGTGTAGTTGTACAGTGAAACTTTAGTGTGTGTTAAGTGAGACATGTAGTGTATTGAAAGCCTCACCTCTGACTACTCTTCCATTCTTTCTTTTGGAGCATTCAAAACAAATTAGAAATAACTTCAAAAGGGTAAATGCTAATAATGAGTCGCTTTAATTCAATAGCCTCTGCTGTCAGAATATTACAGAAGTGTTTTAGTTCTTTGCATGGCTGGGGTTCTTTCATTGTCAGTCATGAGCTCATGTCCAAGGGCAAGTGCTGTGAACATTTATAGAAAGATTTCATAGACATTTCATGCTTACCACAGCTCTTTTTAATTATCTTTTTTTAAAGAAATAGTTTAGCTTGCAATAAATGCTGTGCTATGTGTGAATACTAATGTTTTATAATTTAGTTCTTAAAATGTTGTACAGAATACGGATAAGACGCATAAGACTGGAGGTATGAGAAGCCCAATTCCTATTCTAAAATAACTTCATCTTCTTATCTGTTCTTCCCTTCTCCTCGTCCCCTTCTTCTGCCTCAAAAAACAAACTAAAGAAACTACCACCGTTGTTTGTCAGAGGAGAACTGACTTCAGTTGCCACAGAATGGAAAGAGATTCCTTTCAAAGTCCAGGCAAGATACTGGTTTGTGCTGTTATCACCGTTTTGTGGTATTATGATTAATACTAATGCGGTATTGCTAAAAGACATGTACCAACATGCAGATATGCGGTTAGCATGCAGTAAAGTCTCTTGAGCTGTCCGCATTCTCTGGTGTGTTTGTTTTATTGAAGAGGCGTTTCATTATATGGTGCATTTTTATTTTATTTACTTAAAAGAAATCCTAACCACTAATTACTGTAAGGCATTTAATATATACCATGTGTTTAACACAGGCTGTGACTCTCCCCTTGCTTTTGTGAGCTCTGTGCTAATGCAATGCTATTTCTGACTCGGGTTGACATGAAGTTCTATAAATGGAGATAATTTGTTTTGCCTATTGAGACACTAAGTTGTCTGAGCTAGGACTGTCTCCTACTATAAACAATACTTAAAATGAGGTGACTGTCACCTCAGCTAGTGTTTCTGGGTACTGTTGTATACTAATGCACATAATATACATCAGCTGCCATAAAATGAAGGGTTTTCTTTCGCTTTAAGGTCCCTTGCTGTCTAGTTTTCCCTCCTCTGCCTTTACGTATTCCCATTGCAATTTTGCCTCCTTTCTTCACGTGATTTTGAAAGTTCAGACCTAATATATTCAGTAGTAAAAAGCCCAAGGCACCAGTGTTGCATAGGCAATCAAATATACATGCTCTTTTCAAATATTTATTTGTACAGTGTTAATAAGTTAGAAGACAGGAATGTGACCTTTTCCTCCCTGTGAATGAGGGCAGCTCTCTGACATAGAAACACCTATAATAGGAATAAAAGCCTAATTACATGGATCTAACACTTAGTTGTATGTTATGAATTCCTGGCTTGGTTGTCATTCTAGTAGAGGGGTCAGAGATTTTCAGATAAGACTTCCACATATCAAGGTTTCGCTTAGGTGTGAGGATTTCAGTACTTTGATATTTAGGTGAGCTTGTAACTTTTTGATGATGCACTACGAGTTTTAAAACACAGGAATTGCGTTCTTTTATTTCGATGCGTATTTTCATCTCAGATCTTGTCAAAAGACAAATTTTTCGTGTCTGACTCTATACTGTTAAGACGGTGTTGTTGCATCCTTGATTTGTGAAGGCAGAGATTGATTTGATAATTTAGGGTTGCTTGTACGATTGTAAGAAGAAATCCAGCAACTTATGGGCATAGGCAGCTGTACAGCAAAATTTGTACATGTGATATTTATCCTCTCTCACAGAGTAGCAGGAGCATTTTCTTCTCGAATCTCTGCAGTGAGTATTGCTGGCCTGAGCTATTTAGGTGAGTACAGACCTCAGGGACTGAAGTTGGAGATTCATTCATGAGGGAAAAGCAGGATGCTGGGGCTGAAATCTGTCATCGTCAGAGATGTTTAGTAAGTCTATCTTTTGTGCTGAATATAAAGCACAACAAGGTTAGCTCTGGTTCTCCACGGAATATTTGTATGCTGTCACAGTTCAACTACTGCTTGCAAACAGATTATTCCAAAAGCAATTGGAGTTGATGAAAGACACTGCGTTTCAAACTGTTTTGTCAGAGAACTTCAGTGTATTAAAAATATCTATGAAAAAAAAGAATAATAAATAGATTGATGGAATGGAAAAAGGCAAACACCCTCTCCTCACAGAACCCTCCCTCCGAACCCCTGAATGCTGTTGAGTCTTCCTAGTCATCCAAAGAGTTTGGTACGTTAGCAATTTGCAGTACTTCTAAACTTAATGACACGTGGCTGTAGAGATGAACTCCATTCCTGGATTCAGATTGTTTGCTTATTTCTTAGGCTTATTATGCTTAGTTGTTTCTTGTAGTTATGTTCTTCTTATGTTCTCTTCTTCCAAATAGGAAAAGTGGGAATTCGACTTTGATTGTAATAGGAGCTGTGGCTGAGCACATTGGTATCTTCCTTAGGATACAGTATAACCTTCAGGACCTTCATTTGTTTTCAAATTGTTATTTTTTTATTTCATCAAGGGCTTCGGTTTAAGAGGCCTTATTGGATATTCTAGAAATTACAGAATTATGCAAGACTGGAGCGTGTGTTCAGTGATCGTTCCGGGCTTTTTCTCAACCTGTAAGAGTATACAGCCATGGATAGGAATTGTTCTAACAGTGTGTTCGTTATTTAGATGCTGAATCTGAAAAAGCTATATTCATCCAAAAAAGTCAGAATATTTTGAGATTTGTGAGTTGTTGGGAGGGCAGAATTAGAGCTATACAGGGATTAGGTTCTATTATCTCTTCCTTTTTGAACTCCTTTTCTCTGCAAAAGTGAAATATGGGCATACAAGGGGCAGAAGATGGCTATACAAATAACTATTTCCATCCTCCTTCCCCCTTCCTCATTGATTTTGGGGACAGATTCTTCAGTTGTCAAGTTTCTGGAATACACTCTTAAATTTTGCAGGCATGGTTGGAATGTATCAGCACCCTGGAGTGCCAAGGGCGATGCATTGAGGCTGTTGAATGTTCTTCCACTGAAAGTTTTGGTGGTGTTGCCATTTTCTTGTAAAAGACTCTGATTCAGTTAAATTAGCTTTTTCTTAGCAAGAAGTCCTCAGTTTTGTTGAGTTCCCTCTCCTCATCTCTCTGTTTGTCTGCGTTGTTTTCTGAGCACCAGTGTATTAGGCAAGTGGGTTTTCAAAGCAGCTTTTCACAATTGACGTAGGGTTTCATTTTTTTGTTTGAATATTCCTTCGTGTGGCTGAAACGTCAGGGTTATGTTAAGACTCCTTCTGAAGCACAGCCGTGTTTGTGAACAAACCTTGGGGCAACCCTGCCAAATACAATTTGCGTTGCTGCAGTCTCTGTATGTTTACAAACTATTATCGTTTTGACAGTGTCTTAGAGGATATGTTTTTGTTGTAAGGCTTATGACCAGGTAGTCCCAATTCACCTCCAGATGGTCATGTGTCTGCCCGTCACATTAACTTTTTATTGATAACTACATTTGCCTGTGTGCCTTCAGGTAAAGGATGAATGTCTGTGGGACAGAAGCACAGTCTGACTTGTCAAAGAAACTATTTGTAGAGAATTACGCAGCTCAGAGTAAGGTCATCGAAGTCCTAGGAAGAAATGTTTTTCTGTGAAGGTGGTGAGGCACTGGCACAGATTGTGCAGAGAGCTTGTAGCTGCCCCATCCCAGGAGGAGTTCAAAGCCAGATGAGATGAGGCTTTGAGTGATCTGATCAAGTGGGAGGTGTCCGTGCCCATGGCAGCGAGGTTGGAACAGGATCGTGTTTAAGGTCCCTTCCAACCCAAACCATTCTAAGATTCTGTTTTTTTGAGATATGTTCAGCACTTTAAATCTGTCAAACGCATCTAACAAAGAATTTGTCTTTTGGATGTTGATAGTATTCTCATGATGTTAGAAAGTAAATGAAAATATTTGCATATAATTTTTTCCAGACATCCTTAGTGTAGCTTGATAGGAAAAAAATCTTAGGCACGTGGGGTTTTTACTTGTTTGTTTTTATCAGTATTTTATTGTTTCATAACAATACTATGCCTTTTTCCCCCCCTTCCCTCAAGCATGTCACGAGTATCTTATAAAATGAAGCATTGTATGCACACTAGATAAATGCAAATTTATGCAGAGTCACACTGCTTTAAAAACCAAAACTAACAATAGCTTTTCCCGAGTAGAAAGAATTCCCCATTTCTTCAGGATTGCTCAGGGGTGCTGTTTATCCATGTTCATGGTGAAAAGTCAGACTCACTAGGTGAATGGTGAACTCGTACCAACAAGTAGTTTACATAGCAGGGAAGATCTCCACTGTGTCAGCTACCATCAGTCTCATGGGTCATTAGTTTCACCTACCCTTCATCCCAATTTGTGCACATTGCTTTTATTTTCTTTACATTTAAAAATAAAGAAGAGAGAAATGTGGCATCTTCAGCGTAAGATGAGTTTTAGAATTATAGAATCATAGAATGTCCTGAGTTGGAAGAGTCTCACAAGGATCATCAACTCCAACTCCTGTCACGACATAGGACAACTTCAGCATTTACACCATGTGTCTGAGGGTGTTGTTCAAATACTTCATGAATACTGTCAACCTTGGGGCCACGACTACTTCCCTGGGAGCCTGTTCCAGTGCACTACCACCCTCTGAGTAAAGAACATTTCCTTATACCCAACCTAAGCCTCCGCTGGCACATCTTCCTGCCATTCCCTCAGGTCCTAACATCTGTTGCCAGAGAGAAGAGATCAGCGCCTGCTCCTCCTCCTCCTCCCCTTGTGAGGAAGCGGTATGCCTGGGTGAGGTCTCCTCTCAGTCTGCTGTTCTCCAGGCTGAACAGACCAAGTGACTTTAGCTGCTCTTCATACAGCTTCCCCTCTAAATGCTTCACTAACTTTGTGGCTGCTTCTGGACGCTCTCCAGTAGCTTTCGATCCTTTTTATACTGAGGTGCCTAAACCTGTACACGGCACTTGAGGTGGGGCCGCACCAGGGTGGAATAGAGTGGGACAATCACCTCCCTTGGTGGGCGAGCAATGCAGTGCTTGATGCATCCCAGGACACGGTTGGCTCTCCTGGCAGCCAGGGCACACATTTGGCTCATGTTCAACTTGCTGTCGACCAGAACCCTCAGATCCTTTTCCACAGAGCTGCTCCCCTTTTTAAACATAGTTTGGTGTATGTGTACATTCCTTCTCCTGATTGGAACAAGCATCTGCTCTGTGTATATGTTGTCTTGGAAAAGAGGTGAGCTGTTAATGCGGCTCTGGTGGTAGTGCTGCTGTGCTGCTGGGACTTGGAATGCCAAGCTCTTCCCTAGAGGCCAAGTGGCCAGTAGCGCGCCTCCGAAGAGAGCCCTACTTTCAGGCAGAGAGCGCCTGCTCTCTGAACACAGCAGCGGATCTCTTGTCATTTTACATACTTTCATACCTAAAGTAGGAGCTGACCTACTTTTTGGCTTTGATTTAAATCTATTCCTTTCTGTAACAACTCTTTTTCTTTTATCAGTAGTTTCTGTAAGTTCATCTGGAAAATCGCTACAGATGTAATCCCAGCTCTTTCTCTTTCCTTGGATTGCGTCTCTCTTGTACTGTATCTGGTAATTTGCACTGAAATCTAAGCTCTGTTTTCAGATTTTATAGTTTTTACTTTCTTTGCTCCTGCAGAGTTGTTGACAGGAAACAAACAAACAGAAATGATCTAAAATTAATAGAATGTATCAAAAAACACTAAAGCTTTTAGAAAGAGTGAGTATAATTTAAGTTTCTAGCATTGATGTCTTGCATTACATCCATTAAAACAGCCTTCCTGGTTTTGTCTAGCATATGCCATGAGTATAAAATAAGATTAGAGAATACATAAGGTTCTACAGGAAGATTCTTTTTCCACTTTGAAGATGATTGTCCAAACCTTTATTCCTTTTTTTTGAGACAAACCCATCCTTGAACATCTTGGGGCTCAACGATGAGGCACAAACCTGGGAAATGGAAGATTCAGATCAAAAGGTGGATCTGATTTGTGCATGCATTTGTGTGACCTGAGAAGATGGAGGAGGCTCTTCCAACCTTCTGCATTTAATGTGTCTCCTTCACAGATGTGTGCATATGGACATATATAAAACCACGCAATTTCAGAGAACAAATAAATTCTGGTGAGCATTTTGCTAAACTGCAAATGTGTTGTTTCCTAGCATTTCTGCTTTTGAATGGAGAAGGCTTTGCCACTGTTATATTAGTTACTAAATTCTATGAGCAGGGTGTACAGACTTAGTATGGTAGAAATGCTGTTCTGTCATGAAACAGAAAACGGATTCGCTTTGTACACATAGTTGATTCAAATACCCAATCTGTTTGTGCCTGCAAATCTTATATTTAAACTTGAGGTTTATGCTAATAAATAAGATATTGCTATATATTTTAATATACGGTAATACAAATAATTCAGTATCTTGTCAGCACTGAGCAAGTTGCTCTTAGGATTTTCATTGTCATTTCATTTGCCTTTATGATAATGTACCTAAAGAATAGTTAATAATGGTTATAGTAGAAACAAAAGCTTTGCTGTACTCAGTCCATGCTTATTTATTGCTGTAAAATAGATTGTATGATGATGTTAATAAGAAAAGGAATAGATGCAAGACTGGCAGATTCACCTGGATTGTGTTTCTGCTGTTACTTAAAGAACGGGGAGCATTAACTCTCTCAGTTTGCTGGAGTACATGTGTGGTGCAAGGAGGGATGTGCTGTCTTAATGCATGGCTCCAGTACATTTGCCTGCCTTCCTCTCAGCTGCATTGCAGTGATCTTCTCTAGCACCACAGAACAAACTGTGTGCAGGGCTTAAATATCACATCCTTAGAGGTGGAGGAGACTGCTGGAATGTTGCAAATTGCAGAAACAGTGAAGAGGCTTTGATTTTTAAGCTTATTGTTCTTTCAGCAGAGAGACATGAATGCTTCATTTAACTGAGATTATGCAAGTTGTGAAGGAGACAGGTGGGTTAAGAGATGAGGCATTGAAGTTTTTCATCTCCAGGTTCCCATTTGACATTCTGTATGAGTCAGAATGATTGTGAGATCTTGATAGCAGATTGCTGTTTGGCCAGCAGTCCAGTTTCCTGGGTCGTTTTTATCCATGTTGCAGGCTTGTCTCTAGTAATTAATATGCAGATTAGCAATTTGAGCAGTGACAAAAGCCAGTGTAAACATGGAATCTGCTTTTTCAAACATAAAAATACCTTTCTAAGTTGACAGCAATGCAAAATTAGCACTGCAGAAAGCTTGTGCTTCTTCTATCTCCTGAGCATAAGAGTTTATTATCCAGAGATATTAGGCTGGAATCTTCTTTGTTTCTTGTGATAAATAGAATAATCAGTGAAATCTTGACTGTGTGAAATTGGATGTATTTATGTTAAAGTCTGTTAGTTTCTATTTTCTTCAATATTTTTAAACCATTTGTCTTGATCCACTGCATTTCTCAATGGGATATGTGTCCGTATTCTACTACTTCTCCTAGCTGAAGTGTATGAGAATTGACTTACAGCAAAGCCTACATCAAAAAACCCTTTCATGGTGAGAATGGGCCAACTCTGAATGCTCTGGCTCCCTCAGAACTTACCACGTTTGGTTTTGTGTGTAGAAATGATTAAAAGAAAGCTGTTTCAGAGGGGGAGATGCTTTCTTGCTAAAGATGTCCCTTCAGAAGTCTCTGTCATGGTAATATGAGGTCTGGAGACACACCAAGTCCAGGCTGTACCAGATGGAACACTTTGCTAATTGGTTAATTCTGCTTTAGTGCATGGCCACCACTTGGCACTGTGGCAGAGAGAGAATTTTACATAGATCCAGCAGGGAGGCTTCTGCTTTTAATTATCCTGAAATAAGGAAGTGGCTTTGAAGAAATGAAGCATTTTCGTTAGGTTTTCAAAAATTTTAGCATGTTCTAAACTCCCCCTCTTTAACTCAGCGTACCTATCATCTCTTTGAAGTTGAGATTTAACCTGGGTCTTTGGGTTTTTCTGTGGGATCTGGTAGGCTCAAGATTGTGACTAGTGATTCCAAAAGTGAATAACTGCATTTCAGTAAATGTGCTAATAATAGACTTTGCTTATGGCCTGTCATAACTACTGACTAATGGATCTGTGGACAAGACGAGTGCACATGATTCTGCTAATTCAATAAAGCAAGTACCTTTCTGGATAGTGGGACAAATTTATTCTTGGAATTACTCCATACACTTAAATGCGCTTACAGCTGAGCTGAATTTGTCCCCTAAGGTCCTGTTTGGAGAACAGTAGTCATCATTTTTCAAGTTATGATCACAAAGTACATATTTTTATTTTTATTATTGGATTTAAAGACACTGCAAAATTCATAGCAACATAGTAATTCCAAACTGCAGATCTCACAATGGGAACTCGTTAGTGAGGAAGAAGGGACTATCTGCCTTCTGCAGATACAAACTTGCGACACACAATTTATGACAGAGGTGAGAGTTATAGAATCATAGAACAGTTTGGGTTGGAATGGACCTTAGAGATCATTGGGTTCTAAACCCTTTGCTATAAGGAGAGCTAAATGAAGGTTTAAAAAGGAAGGTTTGGCACATTCACTGATGTAGTATGTTGGGGATAATGTTAAATGGAATAGCATCAAACATCAAATATTCATACACGTTTTACAGGAAAACATTTATTACATTTCATATTAGGTGCTTTTTTCCCCCCTCAGGCATGTGTGTTACCATACTAGTAGACAATTCCACCTACAGTGTATTTACAGTTTCTAAAGGCATTCCCATTCTCAGTTTCTTGCAAATATTTTTCTGTTTTGATGGTGGTAGGAGGAAGTAAAGAACCTCTAGTCCTGTGCTGAAGTCAGTTTGCAGATTAAAATAGCAAATTCAAATCAGATATGAGACACTTAAAGCAACCTTTCAACAACAATCACTTTCTGCAAGAAGCTATATTTGTGTTTGCGTAGGCATGTATATGCATACATTTATACCTCATTTATATTATGAAGCATAAAAAAAAGAAAAGCATACATCAACTGTTAGGACCTGGCTTGGGCTTGTGGGTCCAGAAGTTTCAAAGGGCTCCCATGATGTCATGTTAGCCCAGCCAAGCATTGTCTCTGAGTATTATTGACTAATCATTGGCTGAGAGCTTTATTCATTCTGTGGCATTTGGGAATCCTCTTTGGGAATCTTCTTGCCAAAGTAGGTAGTCATGATTGTAAGTTTATGGAGATCATAAAACTCATTGGAAATAAGTCATCAAGTGTGTATTAAGAAACCATGCCCAATGCTTTTGCCTAATAGAAGCTGGGTTCTAATAGCTGCTTAGGAGGTCAACAGTTTGTTTTCCCATTCCATTCTGTCATTTTATCTCTTTTCCTAGTGGACAGTTGTGCTCATGTTACCTAGAGACAATTTTTAGTTTCATTTTGTCAGGTGGTGGAATAGAATGACATCTTGTCTTCTCTCCATGACATTAGCACTTTGTGATTAAATCTAGACAAATTTAGAGAAGTCTCTCCAGCCTAGAAGAGAGACAGCTGCAGCAGAATGTGTAGAGTCTGTCAAATCTTGACTGACATGGAGAGGGATCAACTGCTCAGTGTTTTTCTCATGCAAGCACCAGGGTTCATCAGGTGAGATGAGTAGACAGTGAGTTTGAAACACATGAAAGAAGGATTTTGCTAAAGATTTCCACGGATGTAAAATTTCACATTGATACAGAGAAGTCTGGAAAGGTTAATGAGGAAGGGAAATGTACTGAGACTGATTAAAGGCATAGACACGAGGTCCCAAGTCTGAAAACTGTTGGCTTCCTGAGCAGTGAATATTAGGTTGAAGTGAGGAACAAGTTTATGCTGTTCTTATTCTCTTCTGTAGGAACACTTCCATGATCCCTACTATGGAGAAAGCGTAGATCATTAAGAGAGTAACGGTGTGAGTAGCAGAAAATGTGTTGTTTCTAACCAGAAGAACGATCAGCTTGCTCATGACCAAAACTGGTGATGAAAAGAACAGACTTCTTGACCATATGATTTGGAAGATATTTATAATCTTTTGCCAGTCAACATTGTAAAATATTGATGAGGTAATAGTGAAGTCAAAAGGAAAAAAAAATAATCAGTTATCTGTAGCCTGTACTCTCTTTTTCTGTTTTGCAGTTCTTGGGCATAATATACCCATGTTTTCATTTGTTGCTTTTCAGGAAAAATACAAGATACAAAGCATGCTTCTGCCAACCTGTAATTAAGTGCTTTGCTATCTATACCTTCTATATCTTTTTCTGTAAGAAAAATGTTAGATTGAATTACCTTAAAAATGACACAAAGCAAATGACGTTCTGAACTGCTTAGACCGAGGTATTGCCAGACTGGAAGAGGATTTTGGTTCAGTGGTGTTGGTGAGATGGTGAATGTCTGAGTGTTTCAAAAGAGAGCTTTAGAGTAGATTGAGTGTTGAAATATGAATTAGGATGTGTATTTGGCTAATCCTTTGGGATTATAAGCATATATTTCAAAAGCTGAAATACGTAGCAGTGCTCAGGAAAAGAGAACATGGTTCTGACTTTTTTGCTTTATATCTTGGTTTTACATATTGTTTCAATATGAAAGGAAGCACAAATACAAACTAACTATTTACACTCATGTTTCTTCCAGTCCCAGTAAATAGAGCTGAGGTGCCAGTGTGTCACTTGGGTGATGTCCTGACAGTTGCCACATAAAGAGCTGCTTTTCCTTATCTTGTTGTTTAATTTGCAGAACTGTGTTATCTTGTTCATATATTGTTTTACTTTGTCCTTCCCTTTGTAACTTAAGGAATCTTAAGACACCTAGAGGTCTTTTCCGTGCTCAAGTAAGAACAAGGAAGGACTCTTCTGCTAGAAATTAAAATGCTGGTTCAGAAAGTAATCAAACACCACAAGGTGCTGCACAGAGCCTGAAGAAGTAGCACAAAACAAACACACCCTGAAGAGGACTCTGTCAAAATGCTTGTCTGCTGTAAGGTTGTGAAAGAATTCAAACACCAGAGGGAAGAAAGCTTTGCAGAGTAGCTGTTTATCACACATGCTTCTCCCTGCTTCTATTTAGAGATGCTTGCAGCTACTTTCTGTTCAAGCCACACAAGATGCGTAAAAAGAAGCAGATTGCTTACAGGCTGGTAGCATAACCCTTTTTTTTAGCACAGAGAGCTCTGTATTACTTCCCTTTTAATGCTGTGCATGTTAGTACCTTGCCTGGCTAATACTGCCAACATGTTTTCTCTGGAACACTTTAAACAATATGAAAAAGCACTTTGGGAAAGCTTGTAAAATTCAGTCAATTTGTCACAGTGTTTTATAGATTTATCACCTTAGTGGAGACTGAGTGCTGCATATCAAAACAAAAAGTAACAAGCTGAAACTATCACTGCTTTTATGTGTTGTAAATACTCTCTGACATGCAAACACCATGTTAAAGGGCTGCCTAAAAATGACTGTGGTAATAGATTCATGAAAGGCTACATGGCGGAGAGGCCATCTGGAGATCAAAGTAATTCAGTATCTGGAGGTGATTGCTCTTGTTTTTTCCTGTTTTTGATAGGGAAGATTATTGTCGCTTAGCTGAGTCTTTCTAACTTCTTTTAAAGGTAAGCAAAACAAGTTAAGTAAAGCAAAGCCCACAGTGGATTCCTTTAAATGCATGCGCACGGAAATAAGGTGAGATATTATAGAATCATAGAATGTCCTGAGTTGGAAGGGACCCACAAGGAACATCGAGTCCAGCTGCTGTCCCTGCACAGGGCAACCCCAACATTCACACCATGTGTCTGAGGGCATTGTCCAAGCACTTCTTGAATATTGTCAGGCTTGAAGCCATGACTGCTTCCCTGAGGAGCTGCTCCAGTGCTCCACCACCCTCTGTGGAGATAATGTAGCCCTAAGCAAATTATATGTGATAACTCTTAGAAGTAAAATAACTAGCATGAAAATTTTCTAAAATTGGTGCCTTCTGTTTTAATGCTAACTGTTAGGCAGACAGGCTCCTGTGGCTAGGAAGGATGTGGAATATGGAATTATAAGGTCTTCTACGATTTTTTTAAAAGGTGATTGTGATACATATGTATTTATATGAAAGTAGTATCACTGTGACAGCCTAACATAAAGCTACACACGTGAATCAAGTGCCATAGTAATTTTCATCTGGAAGAAAGAGACCTGAGGGAACAATGTCTGGCTGTTTTTTTGCTATTTTGAATCCATATTTTTAAGGAATGTTTGGTTTTGTCTGAGTCTCAAATGGGCTGTCTCCCTTCATACTCCAGAGCCCCATCAGAACATAGTGGGAAGCCGCTCTTACTGGAAGTCAGGAAGATAAAAGGAAGGTGTTACTATGCGAGTTGGTGTGGATGAAACAACAAGATGAAGCAATACCAAGGGGAAACTCTTGAGTGTGTAGCAGAGTGGTCCAAGGATAGGCTTCAAAATTCAGTATCTTATTTTTGATCCCTTGTTCAGAAAACACCGCAGACAACTTTTCCTTTAGTTTTCCCCAGTAATACTAATTTTAATGTAATGTATTGCATTAGATGGTCATAGTATGTTGCTCTCGAGTTTTGCTGCTATTGTGGAGCTGCCAGTCTCCAATTGTTGTCTTCCTGTATGCTGACATCCCCTTGCTCTTCTTGTCCCAGCAGACCCAAGTTTTCATTTCTTTCTTCCTTTGTTTTCATTCCTTTCTTTCTTTCTTAGTTTTCATACAGACAACTGATGCAAGATATTCTGCAAAAGAGGAACCTTCCTTGGCCTTGACACAGTGATGTGTCAGTCCTGGTGTTCAGGCAGTGCTTGCGCTGCCCTTGCTCTGCAGTTGGTATTCCATTTGCTGTTACAGCACTCTCCCCTCTTTCATAAGAAAGAAAAACCTCTGTATTTTCACCATTCTCAAATCCTTTGCAGTTTCACTCATAAACTGAAGTTCTATTGTAAGGCATGAAATGTCTGTGTATATGGTAAAATAGTCCATGGAGGGGTTAATGGGTGCAGAGCAGCCTGTTCCCCAATCAGCTGCCACATCAGCTGTATGAAATACGATTGTCAATCAGTCATTGATTTACCAATTACTGTTTTTACAGATGACGAAAAGTTCTCTTTTGTTGGTTTTCTTTGGTTTTGGTAATAACCTTAGCGGGAAGTTAAAGGGGCATTCAGCAAAGAAACTAGGAATCTTGGAGGTAGAAAAAGATAAGGCAACTACAGAAATTGAAAATATTTTGCATAGACGACAAGTCTGTGTCACTTCAGATATTGCTTGTACTTTACTATAGAATCATAGAATGGTTTGGGTTTGAAGAGAGCTTGAGAGATCATCTGATTCCAAACCCTTGCCATGGGTAGGGACACCTTCCACCGGCTCAGGTTGCTCATAGCCTCATCCAGCCTGGCCTTGAACACCACTAGAATGAGGTGATAATCATTGATGGCGTTTACAGCATAAAAATTAACAGCTCTAAAAAGAAATAATAGATAGGCACTGTCAGTGTGGTAATATTACTGGAAGCTCGGTATGGAATAAGTAGGACTTAAAATGAATCTGGAATTGAAGATGACTGTGTCAGTGGGAGAAAAATATTGTAACTGAATGTGGTTTACTAAGTCAAATATTTCTTAGAATTATATTCCACATGCAGAATAAAAATGCAAGGATACCAAATCCGAACAGTTGCAACATTTCAGCGTATTTAAATGATAATGATTACTGTTGTTATTTAGCATAATGACTAAAATAGTTGCACAAAGTACCTTATTTATAGCAACATTTGTAATTAAGTACTTGAACATTTGTTATTTCAGACAGGAATGTCCTGTAGAGTTAACCCATGTGAAATGAATTCTCCAATTAGTGAATTTACTTATCATGCTTGTTTTTATGAAAAGTAAAAATAGTTTTCTTTTTCTTGGCAATTTTTGTCGCTACTAGTTTTGTTTTAAGGAAACAGTATGAAATAACTCTTGTTTGCCATATTTCTTAACTCAGCAATTGTGTTCTCAGTGAACAGCTATCACAATTATTTTCCAGTTGGAAACCCCCATATATTATTATGTCATGGGCATAACTTGATATACTTATGACCATGAAGACACATTATTCTTGTAGCTTTTCGGCTCTTTCCTTTTTCTTCCTCTCCCCAAAAGAAAAATCCAAGAATGCCTAACATAAAAAAATCTAGATATGAAATATTCCTCAAAATGAATCAAGTTAATTCTTTGCAAATGAAATATTATCAAGCCTTTTAGCAATGTTACATTAATGTAAATCAGCAAATTGGAGATGATTTGGTCTGGTGCACAAGGCACAGTATTATGAGGACTATTCAAATGCAGCGGTCTAGAAGCTGGTAAAGATGTTCACAGCACATAAAAGAATTGTCTGAAACCTTGATTTCAGGGTGAACTTCTTTGTCCTCATTTTGAGTACCAAACATAGGACGTGAAATAAATATTTAGATAACACAAAGATTCTTATGACCTCTAGTAAAGTAGCTTGTACCCCGATGATAGTTGAAGTTTTTGTATGCAAAATTCCTCTCAGTCCATATTTCTGCCGCAGTTCATGCACGCGACATTGTCTTGGAGGGTGAGAAACTTATGATCAAACACTAGTTCCTCTGCTTGGTTTGGATCTGACTGCTGAACTCAGGTTTCCTACTTCTCAGGGGCATTGATCTCTTGAGTTAAAAGGGATCGATTGTGGCCTCCTTTCTTCTTTTCCATGTGACCTAGCTGAGATCTTCTATAGATTTAGTTCATATATGTACTCTCTACAAGCCCCATAGCTGTTGTGATTTAAATTTGTGGATATTCAGTCTCCTTTTGCACAGTCTGGGTGCTCATCACAGGGCTCTGGGTGTGTGATGGTGAAGGAACAACTTTAACTCTCTGCTGGCTGTGTCCCCAGGGAAGTTGTTTTCATTTTAATGGGAAGGCTTGGTTCACTCTTGGTATAATAGAACATCTGATTTGAAACCTGTGTACTGTGGGTGTCTATGTAAGGCTGTAATGTGTTTCTGATTTAAATGTCCTTTACTAATTTGTATCTGTTCAGATTAAGGTGACTGCCAAGGAAGAACACCTCTATGTCATGCCTTCCTTTCAAGCACCAAAACACCTCAAGAGAAATCGAGGAGTTGTGAGACTTCTCCTTTTCTTGGGAGCAAAACTGATTTGTGGGCGATGCCACCTGAGCTCCCTTTTCCAAGTCACTAGGCCAACAATGAAGGGTTGAAGAATTTGTCACACAGGCAATGAGAAGTAACTGAGATTCTGAGACCTGATCTGTTGGACTGTGTGTTGGGTTAGATCAGTGAAACACTGGTAGTGTTCTACTTTTAATAGATTAGATTTAGTAGATGAGTAGATTTTTAGTAATAATAACAATGCATCAGAGTACTTTAAGGCAGTTTGTATGCCTTTATTTAAGGGTGGTAGTAAACCAAGCCAAATTAGGGAAGAAAATAGTACCTGGATAAGCTTTTAAGTATTTACTACTATGGAAACAAATAATTCATGCCCATTAGCACTGATGTTAGGTTAAAAAGAGGTGTGTTTGACCTTCTGTTCTCTTGACTGTAAAACAGTGTTAAATACTAATATATGCTTCTGTTTCCAATGATGCTTTATTCCTTTGTAAGAAATTTTTGTTGCTCTTATTTTTCTGAAGCAGCAGAAGAGGTGGTTCCTGTACAGCAGTTCACACTTTGCTGAGCAGCAGGGAAACAGAAGCTGTTCAAGTCCTGGATGTCTTATGCACAAGCAGTTGAAGTGTTTCTGTAGCCCCTTAAAGACAGGAGTAGAAGAATTGCTTTTGATCAGAACGTACCAATTTATTGAAATGGTACTGACAGGAATAGATGCCCAGGCCCGTAACAGAATTCCTCGAGGGGACTGATTCCAATTTCAGACAGAGGGACAACCTGCTAGTTGTGTCCAGCCATCAAAGGAACCCAGGGCTAGCTTGTGTGCTGTTTTAGTGAAGTCAGGCTATTTCTGGTTGATTGTTTATCTGTTTGGCATTGAACAGTTACATGAAGGCTTGGCAGCCCTTAGGCAGGTCACTTGCTGGGGTAGGAGACCCTGGTGTTCTAAATCGGTCAGAATAAAGCTAGTATGCAGATAGGATTTGAATGCTGTGGTCACCAGGCTACTGGCTGATCTCCACATGCCTCTCTGTCTTGTAGGTGGTGAAGGTTTTCTCCCAAAGAACAAAATTCCAAAAGAACTTGGAATATAGGGCATAGGTTTCTTATCTGTCTCATTAATGTGTGAAAGGCTAAAGGGCTATGGATATTTCTTCATGACAATCTCACATTCGGACCTTTCAATGACACACCAAAGGCAGTGTCACATTAGAGGGAACACGGTGAAGAATTTTCTTGGCCTATCTGTGCCCCTTTTTGTTAAGTCCAAGAACTGATCGTCAATTCAGAAGAATTTAAAGCCCTCTTTTTTCTAAAGCTGTATCCTAACAGCCTGTTTTAAAGGCTTTATTTTGGAGAAGAAACAGCATATCTGTAATATAAGGTTTTAGTAGGCATTTAAAATGTGAAGTGTGAACTCTGTGAAATATTCTTTTAGCTTACAGTATGAATAAAAAAAAAAAGTAGCATTTCAAATCCACTCCCTTTTATTTTCCATGCTTTTTCTGTGAGCTTTGTAATGTGCCTGAATGTTAACCTAGAATATACACTCTGATTTCTAAGAAAATACATTTTATTGAAAATTACTGCACATTTCTAAGAAGTGTCATTTTCTTTTGGAGTACAGTTTATCTCAGTGTGATCGCTTTTGAAACATTATAACACAACACGAACCTGGTGCCAGGTAACATGACTAATTCAACACAGTCTGATGTGTAATTAATGTAATACTTCACAATATGAATGCTTTTTATAAGAAATAAAAATGCAAGTGTGGTTTTGGAAGATAATTAACAAATAACCTGCAAGGAAAGTCATTTAACTGTTACTTTTAGAAGTAACAGTGGCTCTTAAAAGGCTCACTAATGTATGTGTCACGTAATCCCAGACCATGCCATTGGTGCTGTGGATAAAGGTAGTGAAGGAATTGATGGCAAAACTGGAAAAAAAAAAGGATGATTTAGTTTGGAGAAGACAAGTGAGTATTGTGTGAAGATGGCAAAAAAAGAAGAATTGCTGGAATTTGTTATTTGTAGCTAGGTGTTTCCAGTATGCTGAGATTTATTTGACATGTCAGGTAAACGGAAAGCTGTTTAATCTTTTACCCAGTCCTCCAGTCCTTGAGATTTGGCACATGATTTTGTAAACTATACTGTAAAAAGTAAAAAACAAAACCACTTGAAATCAGAATTCTTTACAGAGGAAAAAAGGAGTCTATGTTCCGAATACAGTGCCTTGTTATCGAGATATTGTTAATCATGCTCAATCTTCTGGTTAAAGGAATTATGACACTTCATAACATCAGCAAATCTGGTGTTTCACTTAAAAAGCTCCCAAACATCCTCTGAATTTCAACTTCCCCAAACGTGAAAGTAAAAGCTGCCAGGAGAAAAGCTGTGGGTGGTGAAGAGAGTTGAGGAAAGGGCATTACATACAGTTCCTCGAAATGACAAAACCCAAGGTCAGTTTGGATATTCTTTACTTCCACTTCATTATATATGATATGAGGCGTGGGTGAGACTTGGGAAAGCCTCTGGAAGTGAGAATGCTTACAGTCTTTCTTAGGTAGTACAGACCTTGCCTGAAGAAAAGCTGTCCAGCTCCTTGCAGTGTTACTGATCTGGTGAACTCTGTGCCTGTGGGAAGAATCAGGACCGGGCACCATACTAATACCGTACCAACACCGTACACTTCACGGCAGGCTTGAGAGTTGTTTTTATCCTAAGCCTTGCCATGCAAATGTTCTTCTCAGTCACTGCCTAGTCTGCCACTTTCAGGGCAGATTTTTTGTTCTCATAGTTTACTTCTTAAGAGTGCAGTTATTCAAATATTGGTAACCGTGAGCATCCCATGCAGATTTGAATAGCTGGTACGTCACATTACAGACCAAACAGTGTGTTTAGAAGCAGAATACCTACCAAGTAAAGGTAAGTCCTGTACATCTAGCATCCTAAAAATGCACTTACATTTTAAAACTTACCTTCTGATAGTGCCAGGAGGCTGCCTTTAAATGCTCAAGGGAATTCAGAGAAAAGGTTGTCTTCTCTATTTTAAACTCAAGCTGTTTCAAAAAAAGCATCCCAAGTGTGCGGGAGCGTTGGGTAATCCCTCAAACTGCAGAAATGGTAGCAAATTTAAAAATGGGTAGTCATGCTAACACAGCAAAACAAGGCCTGTGGTATTCTTGCTGTGGTTGTCTCAAAGACTATGCCCACTAATGAATATTTAGCAATTAATTATTCAGACATAAAAAATGCTAAGCTCTGGAGCCAACGTAGGACTATACTGGCTCTGCAAGTCCTTCAAGAGACATGTAGACTGGTTGAGAAAACAATGCGAATCTGTTTCTGCAGTTTCGTTTGTGTGTGTGTAGATGTCCCCACATGTGCTTCTCCTTTCCCAAGGACTCTGTTTTGTTCCCGTTTGGCAGCCAAGCAGCTACAGTCATCTGCAAACAAACTTCTCTGCTGCAGGCCTGAGGTCAACCAAGCCCAAAGTTCAGCTGATATTAGTAAGGCTTAAGGACACAACTAACCCAACCATTCCCCTTTGCTGGGGCGCTGTAATTCTTTGCAGTGTCTGTACGGCGTGTTCCTTTTTTGTACACTACACAGCAGTATCATCTCCTGTTTGTTATTCTGGGTGTCCCCGTGTCCCTGCCAGGGTCCTGCCCTGCTGCCCTCACTGTATTGCCCTGCTGCCTGGGAGAACAGGGCTTGAAATACGCTGAGCTCTCCTTACAGGTGCTGAAGCCCATTGTTTTACGCTGTAGCTGGCAGAATACACGACTGTTTCAGGAAGCGAGGAGCGCATGGCCATGTAACAGCATTTAACTGGACAGCAGCTACATAAATAGTATTATAAAAGAAGGATTCATTGTCTGAGCCTCTTAGAGGCTGTGTGGTCCTACATCTCACCAAGGGTTCTCCTTGCCATCCAGCCCCAGGTGCTTTCCAGATGAAGAAATCCATATGGTGGTTGTCTGCTTTTCGTTCTGTGAATAAATTAACAATCACAATTACTTATTTACTTATTCTGGCATCTTCAATACATGAACATGCATGGTGAGATTTTGTGTGTGCATATGGAGTCAGAAGAAAAATAGCTATAAATTGTGAGAAGTGTTATTTTGGTGAAACATCTGTCTTTCTATATTTGCATTTATACTGACTAGCAAACCTTAGCAAATCATTTAACTACCTTTAACTCTATATTTTCATAGTTGGCAACTTCTGATTTTTGCTTTATATCATTCATCCCTCCTGTGTCCTGTGTAGAATTTAAATGGACTTCATTACTATTCTCAATTACTTTCTAGACCGTCTTAATTTAATTCCCATCAGTTCTCCCCTGTGGTCCCCAAAGAAAAGAAAATAGGTAGGGCAGACAAATTGGAAAGTAGGAAAACAGTCTGTGTCAGTTTTTCTGATTGTGTCAGGTGCACTGCAGAAAAAAATAATCTACTTCATTATCTCCTCCTTCAAGTAGAATACTAATCAATATTAAGGACTGAAAGAACAGCATTTAACAAATATAGAATGCTACTGACAGCTCACTTAAAAAAGTGATCATTCTTTTAATAGCAACTTGCTGTTAACTATTGTTCTAAATGTCTTTTAAATGGCTAAGTTTTTAAAAGAGCTATGATGCCACTTATGACCTTGAAAAGGAGACATCACTGAAGTGTCCGTTCACCTTCTCCTACTCCCCTGAAAAAAACCAAGTGTTACTGTAGTTTTTCAGGACCAGATAGAGTAAAAAAAGTCTTTGTCATGTAACTTTAGCGAACAATCAGAAGAATTTCTGTTATTCTGACAGCTCTTCCTTATGCTGTGTTTTCCTGACTGGACCAAATTTTTCATGTTTGTGCTTATTAATCCATGATATAATCCATGAGAATGCGGTGGTATTAAAACAAGTTTCATAGAGTGGATCAGAGAACCTCAAAAATACAAGACAAGACAGTGCAGATATTGTCAGGTACATTTTCTGCCTAAGATAGTTTTTTTTACCCTATGAGAAATGTTAACTCTCACTCTAGCCTAAAATCAGTAGAAATCTGCATCTCTAGAAAAAGTAGCCTATACCATTTTACTCCTTTTTGACATGTTCTGAGGTAAACTTGAACTGAAGAGCTCTATCTTTCCCATTTATTTCTGCTGTTCTCTTCAGCAGTGTTATACTAGAGTAGCCTTAGCTGGTTCAGGAGATTTAGGCAGGTGACAACTCTTAGGTATATTCTAGTTGTAAATTTAGTCTTACTTCCAGTACACAGGGATGCAGATCTTTGACACCTCACTTTTCCCTTTAAGGCACCTCATTTTTGTGTGATAGACAGTCAGTCTCTAAAATTGTTTCTGTAGCTGGCAGACAGAGCAAAAGCTATGCAATTATAGTCACTTAATGTTAGAAGTCATCTTGATGCTCAAAGTTGAAGGATGTGTCTTTTGGTGAGGAGGTTTATGTTCCTTCTCTGCTGGCACACTTGGGCTTGCTGTTTCTTTATGGATCATTGCTCAGTTGTAGATGATCTTGATGCTCCAGGAGAACCTTAGAAAGGAAAAAAAAAGGATTTGAGTGGTGCATTTGTTGGACTTGTGTGTCTGTCTGTGCCTGCTTTCTACTTAACAGTGTGGGCAAGCAGCAGTTGATATTCCAGCCCAGGACCCTCCGTTAAGGACCCTCTGGAGACGAGATGCATTGACTCCAAAGCCTGCATGCTCTCAATAGCATCACAGGGACCGAGCTGGAGCTGTGACTTGTTGTTTGTGGGTGGGAGTTTATACAGAGCCTCGTGTTTTATTGGTAAAGGTGCTAGCTGATTCAGGAAAACATGAAGTAGAGATTTTAGTCTTTAATGTGTTTGACTACTTTTTTTGGAGGGAGGGGGTTAGGAGAAAGAGGAGAGGTTGAAGCTCTCCTGTTTTATCAGTTCAATTACACTTTACACTGCTTTGTGTTCTTCACCAAATAAGATTTGTTAAAAAGCAGTCAGTAGAGTTTTGGGGTGGTCCATTTAGCACATATGTGACTAGAAAGGAGTATAAAATCCATATTAAAATCCAGTGCTTATTGCTCTGTATGTGATGATAGAAATGATATATGTTACTTTATTACACAATGCCCCTGTTAATGGGCTGAGATACCATTCTGTCCACTCTTAAAAAATTGCCTAAAATTGATATCCTCCTGCATTTTGTCTAGTGCAGGTTTCAGCCATGAAGGTAAAAACTGTTCAGGTCTCTTCCTGAACTCTTGAAGAGCTCTCTCTACAAGATCACTCAAAACCCCAAACATTTCTTTTTTAGGAAATATTCCTCCCTCTATCTACCCTAAAAGAAAAGATGCCCACCTCCTCCTTCTGAGGTGTGCTTTACCACAGTAATAGATGTTTACTTTCTCTACTTTAATACCAGCTTCACATGCCTTAATCCTTACTAATGACTGCAGCTTGGCTCTGTGCCATGCATCCACCTATGTCTGGAGACTTCAAAAAAGCCAAACTGAGAAGAATATTGGAAATCTAGCCAGAAAAAAACCCTCTTTAACTTCTTTGGCATAGTGCCTGGAAAGGAAGAGAGAACGCAGGATCAAAATAAATTACAAGATTCAGAAGCACATTAAATTAGCCCTAAGAAATTGCTTTCTCCTTGTATTAGTGACTGGTGATAATTTGAAACACTTCAGCTCTGGTCTCTTTGTTATTTTAAAATAAATGGAAACAGATGTGAGAACAGAAAGCTTGAGTAATAGGGCCAGTGGTTATGTTTTACAGTAGTAACTTAAATAGAAATGTTTTCGTTAAGAGGAGACACCCTAACGAAGGGTTAATTTTAGAAGCAGTAAGAGGAATCTGAGGATAATTTAGTGGTGAAGGAATTTCTGGATGTTTTCCTGTCAATCCTCACGCTCAGAGCAGCGCCAGTGGAGACAAGGTTGCTCAAGACCTCGTCAAGTTAAGTTCTGATTGTTTCCAAGGCTGTAGATTCTACAACCCACATGAATTTTAGAGGAGGTGCACATTTATCAGCAGAGATCAGAGGGAGAAGAGTTTTAACCACAGATTGCTCACGCTCTTTATAGGTACCTTCCTTACAGGTTTTTATGACAGGAATGCGTTTTGGTTGGTAGGTGGTTTGATTTCCCCCACCCCCGGTAATAAATAGTATAGGTTTGTCTTGGTGAAGAAGGGGAAGTTCAAGTTGTGGATGTTCCTTGTTTAAGTCAATATTGTTTGGCCTCTGTTCAAATGGTCCAATCATGTTATTTGTCTTCACTAAGGATTAGGAATCCCCTTAAAGAGGTTATGTAGGTTCCGTATAGAGCAAACACTAATAGTCAGTGTATGTGAAATGATCCATCCAATGCAAATCTGATCATGTTATTTGGCTTCTGTGCTAATCAACTTCAAAAATAATGGCAGCTGGGAGTTTGAAGCTTGCACAGTACAAGCACGCGGAGCTGTTGCAGAGCTTTTCTGGATGCAAAGATCTTTCCACTAGGTTAGACTGCAATTTCACTAGTTATTTTTTTCAAAATGTTGACCATATCTATACAGTAAGAAAAATAATTCAGAAAGGACAATAATTAATGTAGCTTTATGTGTAGCTTTTTTTTGTGGTTTAGTGGCAAAAAAAGACTGTGTTAACAATAAAAAATCATTTATTGGGTATGCAGTACAAAGGAGACCTCCTCATTTCCTGTAGGTGAAGATAATCCTTTATTTACTGTGCAAATATATAATCCCAAAGGTATGGATTTGCTCCAGAAAGTGAAATACTCACTGCAAAGCAATAAATGAAAGGATTATCACTTCTCACAGTTTTTCTACAATCATTGACCTTGGATTAATTTTTAACTATTAGAATCAACTTCTTTCTGTTGGTGCTTTGTTTGTCACTAAATGCTTAAAGAAAGACAATTTCTAAAGACGTACTGTAAAGGCTTTATAAATGGAATATTAAAGCTTTTATCCCATTAAAACCTGGTAAAGTCCAAGAAGAACAGATTTGAAGAGGACGTTCTTTGGTTCTTCTCTGCCATCCTGAGTATCTGAATTATTTCTTATTATTTATTTATTCATTGTGTCCTACACATACTTCACTGGCTGCGTCCTAAGGTGTCCTTGAGGATTTGTTTTCTAGTATCTATCTCTTTGTCTTCCCTGATGGCTCTATTGTAAGGTAAAGAAAATGCAGTCTGTTTGCCAGGAGTTGTCTGGATAGCCATCCTGTTGTATTAGAAGCTGGAGATGTACACAGTAATGATTGCAATGACGGTGGAATACACAGATAAGTGGAGGTTATAATTCCATTGAGCAGAGAGGAATAGTGTAGACACGCCTCTTAGTACTTGGGAAAAAAAATGAGTCTCCAGGAAGTCTTTGGAAAAGAAAAGTGGCACATTCCCCTGTGGTTCATAGGAAGCAAAAAGAACATAATTGGTTCTGTGTCGCATTAGAGAGGACGAGTAAATGACGAGATTTTACTTCAGGAAGGTCACAGGCTGAGGGATCCCTGGCTAGTTATCAAGGATATCACTTTGGTGCGAATATGAGTTAGAATTATTATAGTCATTATAGGACAGTTGTTCTACCTTATAGTTTTTTTCTATAATGCATACTATAATTTATTTTGTTTTGCTTTTTTGTGTTTGTTTTGCATAGAACGTTGCTGGCAATTTATGCAGCTTCCTAGCCTATATAACTAAGAGGTGTTAGTATACGCCAGTGTAACCTACAATAAGTAACTCGAGGGAAGAAAGGGTTTAAATTTTGTTTATATGAAAAACAAATGAGGCATTTTTTGCAAGGAGAGATTCAACATAATTTTAATTAAATATATTTGCATTTAGAATGGAAAAAATTGTTAACCATAAATGTAAGGATTTATTGTGCAGAGGTAAGCTGTCTTTCAATGACAATAAATTGTTGGAGAGATTTCTGGAAATAGAAAGTCTATAAACATGTTTTCTAGTATTTCTCCGCAATGACCACAATGCTTCCTGAGTTTTTATTGTCTTTTAATATAGTTTTAATAGCAGAAAAATGCTATCCTTAGCAGAAAAGTGCTGTCCTTATTTTAAAGCTAGGGAACTGAAATACAAGGTAGACTGGTTCTCCTGAGTTGTAGGAAGACATGTGAAGCAGAGCAGAAAGTACCAACTCAGTTTCCCATGTCCCAGGACTGGAATGGTAACTCCCAGATTGTCTGCATTTGAGATTGCAGTCAAATTTGGTTGACGGGCTTTAAATAAGCTGGCTTGGACCCTGTGGTAGCAATTCTGTGGCAGAATGAATTTCCCTGCAGTCCAGGTTGCTCTGCCTCTCATCTCTGTAGGTTAGCTGGGGAGGGACTTCTTACAAAGGCTTCTAGTGATAGGACAAGGGGCAATGGGTATAAACTGGAGAAGGGCAGATTTAGACTGGACATTAGGAAGAATTTCTTCACTGTGAGGGTGGTGAGGCACTGGCACAGGTTGCCCAGGGAAACTGTGGCTGCCCCATCCCTGGAGGTGTTCAAGGCCAGGTTGGATGTGGCTTTGGGCACCCTGATCCAGTGGGAGGTGTCCCTGCCCATGGCAGGGGGGTTGGAACTGGATGATCTTTAAGGTCCCTTCCAACCCAAACTATTCTATGATACTATTGTATACAAGAGTACTTGGTTTCATGTTGCTAGTCTAGCTAATGTAAAGGCAGTTTTAGAGTCTGCCCACTTCACTAAAGTGTGTTGTATAAACATACCCTGTTTTATAAATGTATCCCATTCTATAGAGTGAGAAAATGTGCTTTTGTAGGTTAAGTTGTCTTAATAAATTAAGTCCAGGGACTTAATAGTTCAACCAAAGTCTCTCAGTTCTGCCACAGAGACGTGGGTGCGTAACATTGTTCAGGATACTTATTTGCTGTGCCTTGCAGTTTTGCTTCTGTAAACTAGAGGCATTATTTCCTTGCCTCTGGACAGTGCCACAAGAATAAATTCATGATTATTAAATGCCAGGGGCCTGGGAGAAGGTTTGTAAAAATACACTTCTTAGTACCTTAGACCTTTGAGGCTTTTCAGCTTTGTAAGAGCCCAGACTGCTTTATTGCTGTGAAAGAGAGCATGAATATTCTACAATGTCTTCATCCTGTCAATGTCTAGAAATGCAGTTCTGGGAGAGTAGTGAAGGATGATAGTTTGATATTTCTCTTGTTGTTTTGAAACAGAAAATCAGATTTGTTATTATTGCTTTAAGAGTAATTTCAGTTACTGACTTCTAGAGCGCAGTTGCAGCCTGCTCTGTGCCTGTCACTGATGTGATTTTGCAGAGGTCAAGAATAACATTGTCAAAGAAATGTATCGATGAGTTTTCTACCTTTATCATTATATTTTGTGCGTAAAATTCTTTGTTTCTTCTACTGTCATAAAAGGAGCCACAGAATTTTTGAGTGAGTATAATGCCATCTTGATGTAATCACCTGTATGTTGGCCAGAAGGCTGTATGCAGACATGGACATATATGAAGAGATACACAAGTGTCCAAGGAGCAGAGGCTTAATCAAGGAATACTTTGCAGCCAGGAGTTAAGGTTATATGATATTGAGTGCCTCTCGGAATAACTATTTGGAACTCCCTTTTCCCTACCTTAGCTGAAGGCTCCAGGAAACAGGCTTTGCAGACCACCTTGTTTCAGAACAGAGGGAACAACCATTTTAAAGGATTAGAGAATGGACAGATTTTCTTCCCCTTAAGTGTTGTTATAGATAATCTTTCTGGAGTCAAAAAACCCTATAGAAGTGATGTAAAAAATGTTCTGTGAGTGGATGGCTTAAGTGATTGATGAGAATATAGGATGTTTCATGTTTCTGTCATTTTTCAGTCCAGAGCAGGTAAAAGGGTTTATGCTCTGACAGTTGCTGAGCCGTCTGCAAAATAAAGCAGTGCATGTTTTACAAAATCAAAAACTTTGTGAAGAGTTTAGCTTATGTTTTAGTATTTACTGTAACACCAGTGATTGAGGGGAATTTTAAAGGCCAGACTTCTAGAATTAAAAAATGTTAGCCTGAAAGGAAAGGAGCCACTAGTATGCCTCATGCAAAAATACTTGCAGAGTTCCTAACAACAAAGACTTAATAAAATAAAGACCTTGGAGAAGAGTTAAAGGCAAGATAGACATGCGCATGTTGTATAAGGAAGAATCTTCTCGCTCTCCAATAGTCAGTTCACTCAGGAAACTTCTCTGTGCTTTATCACAAATCTGTGTTATCAAGCTTTGTGTTTTTCTAAGCTCCATTGAGAACGAGAATGTTATATCTGAAAGCTCATTGTCTTTCACTACAATTTTTGTGCGTTATCCTATGTAAGCCATTCATGAACACATAATGCAAGATGCAAACTAATCTAATATACTAACCTGTCAGAGAGCACAAAAATAATAGATCTCTGTTTTATAAGGCTGCTGTTCACACAGTGTGCCAGCATCAGTACTTGGGTCAGATTTCTGTTCTGAGTGTTGCCATGAATTTCCAAGCAGTTGTATAATTAAGCAGAGTCAGCAATAAAGTTTTGATCGTGGTTTATTTGCTTTATTATTTTTCCTTAATTACTAAGGTCAGTGTCAGACCCACTTGTGAATAGATATGATATGTTTTGCCCTAGAGGTTTTCTTTGGAATTGTCCATTGTTTGCCTTTCCTGTCTGTCTCCTTCCTGACCAAAGGTATTACGGAGGTGTAGTTGAGGACGCTTCCTCAGAAATTGGCCCAGCTGTGATTTGGGTTTTTCTTCCGCCTTGACTGATGTCAGGGAAATTTAAAACTTGTGCTTTTACAGACTGATGAAAGTGTATTTTGCATTTCTACACCTCTTGCCTTGATGTCAATGTTTGAAAGCAAGAAAAAACTCTATTAGCTTAATAGGTTTGAGAATGAAAAATGCCCCAAAACAGATATCTGAACCAGAGTTGAAAGCCTTCTAATTACCCAGGCAAGAGCAGAAATTATGCTTTATGAATCATTCAGAACAAGCGTGCTTGTAATCTGCCTCTTGATTATACTTTTCAGATGATATGCTCGAAACACCCTCCTTCCTCAGTTCATTTTGTCAGTGATGATTTTGTCTGCCAGAACCAGAGCAGAGCTGCTCCTGCCTTCCTGGCTCTGAAAGGTTCATCTTTAGTGGTTTGATTCTTTAATCATGGCAAATCTGCAGTTCTTTAATGGAGAGGAAACATGTTATCTCGGATGCTAAAGTGATGCATTAATATATCACTATTGATTTTCAGTGAGCAAAACCTTTAATTTAGCATATTTATATTTATATGAAGTGAATTTGAACTTTTGCTGTACTTAATTTGGTGGTGGCCTAATTACACAGTTCAATACGATCCAATAGTACAGGACAGTAGAAGATTTTTCTTTGTGATTTAGCTGGCAGCAAACACTAATCTTTGTGGTTGTTATCAGAGAAAGACATCTGAATCTATAGCAGTATTTGTCTTTTCCTGGCACTCGATTCCTGCTTTCTCTGTGTGTCAGACCTTTGTTTATTGTTTCTGGTTGTTCCGGGCTCCTAACATTCGTCTTCATTTCTGTGGTTTTTTTCCTTTTCTCAGTGACTCACAGCAATACCTTATTTTCCTCTTCGGTTGGTAAACAACACACTGATGTGTGTGCTGAATCCGATGCAGGACATTTCTGTTAGATCCGAAGCAGTGACTCAGCTTTGTTTAGCCAGCAAGTGGCCAGTGCTGAGTCACTTTGGCAAATGTCTGTTTTACAGTGGATGGTGATGAATCTGACAGTAAGGAACCCCTGAATGAAATTATTCCTTGTTTTGAGTGCTTTAAAGGCTGATACAGGCACAACTGAAGGGACAAAAAGTATGTTTAACGAGTGACCTTGGTCCTTTGAAAGAGTACGTTCTGTGGTATGAAAAAAACTTGGTCGCTATTCATCTGTGAGAATATATGGAATAAACTGAATTCATTCTTGGCATGCCTGCTGAATAGGTAAATCAGTAATAAAATGATCTTGCTTTGCTTTATTACTGTACTTTATAGAAAAGGTTACAGAAGAATTCCTCACTTACTCTGCACATGTGCGTATTTTCTTGATTTGTGGTATAGAATGCTATTTTAGGCTGCATAACAACATCCTATACTAATAAACCTGGGCCGCTAATTACTGCAATACAATTTCCCCCTGTTCCTCCTACTGTCTTTGTCTGGTGACTAAAAAGTGATGAATCCAAGTCATCAGTCATCGCTAGGATAAACCTGCTATGGTATCATTTTGTATTTCTATTCTGCTTTTCTGCTGATATGCTTTACATGAAGGCCTTAATAACAGCAAAAATTAAAATAAGAGGAATCACAGTGACTTCTAGAGACAGATGGTGTTAATTGATTTCATTTTTGCCCTTCACTTGCTTTCTTAAACAGGAAGACAATAATCCTTCCTTATCAGAACAGCATTTTTCCTGTCACTGATATTTAGAGGTTAGACTTAAAGCCCTGTATGTTTTAAGATCGTAAATAGGATAGTGCTGTAAGTGTACAACCTTAATTGCATGAAGACTGGCAGGACTAATCAGATAACTAAGAATGTGGGTTTTATGTATTTACAATTTCCATTCGCTTTTCTGCGTTGTATTTTTTTTACTGCAGGGCCCTATCGACTCAAAATGATTTAGTTATGGTCAGATTTTGTAGTAACTGTAAGGTGCAAGGGATGACAAAATTAAATAGAGGAAGGAATATTTTTGCATAAAAAAATATGCTGGGATTCAGGACACAAGAACTGGTAGAGTCAGTGTAACTGAACTAAGCCTGAGTTGTGGCATGATCCTGACTTTTGCTTAGTTATTTTTTTTTGATTCATCAAAGTAAGCATTTCCTAAAGGGAAAATGGAAATTTATGCTTGGATATGTTTCTAAATCTGTGGTCTTTCTTTCCTTGCAAATGGCTCTTGGATAGGAAGTGTCATCTAATAGATGTAATGTTGGATATGCAGCAAACTGTCTTTGCTAACATCTGTTCCTCTTGGAAAAGCTTCTTTTCTAAAGGGAAGAAGGTCATCTGATCTCATCCTTTAGAGGATGTGTTGAAAGAAAACTTCAGTCTATCACACCATTGCTGAGCCTTGTACCCCTTCTGAATTACTTTTTATTCCTGCAAGATTTGCAGAACTCTTCAGAGTTTTGCCATTCACACCTCAGACACATTTACTTTTCTGGCTAACTCAGTATAACTGCATTCTTCATTTTTATATCTCTGCAATGACTCCTCTACTGGGCAAGACTGAAAAGGAATGAAAAAGTGGAAGAAAAAATAAAAAGAAGGTGAAAGTGCTGAAGGCCATCTATTTGAGTAAGTGCTGCAAGGATCAGCTAATAAACGACAAAATAGCTCCAGGGCAGCGGAAGCGTCAAGGAGCATCTTGTGATACCCTCTTCTAAAGAACGTATCTATGGAACCTCAACAACAGAAAGCTGCTACAGGATATAAGAAGTATTCTGTTGCAGTGAGACACCATGAGGTAAATAGAGTAGTGGCCTGGTGAGGCACGGAAATCTCCAATCTTTAGATTTAGAATTTTAGAACTACCTGTAACTTTTCTGGATACACATTTTACTTATTCGTTATCTCATAAAAGCAAATTGATATGTAAGATAAAACCAGCATTGTTTGACTGAGGGCTGTTGTGAATACATGTATTTTGGGGAAGTTAAAAAACAGTGATTGATTTAGGTTAAAATAATTATATGAATAATCTATTGTTTACCTACTAGTTTCTACCAGTAAGTAAATCCGCCTGTCTGTTTTGTTGTCTCAAACAGTTGTTTCCTCTTGTCTTTCATGTATTTTACTGGCTATTAAACCTTGTGAATTATCTTTGCCAGGAATTGCCATTTATTTTATGTCTGTACAGGGCCTAGCACAGAGATGACCCAACCTTGTCAAATCTCTGTTGCAAACAGTAATACTAATTATTAAAAATGGCATGAGTAAATTAGATTGAGACTGGAGTTTGTAAGAAATGTAATATTGAATCTAATAAAAGAGAGTCTTTAACATATAAATAGGTTTGAGAAGATACAGAGTAATCAAGTTCAACTGCATTTTCTTAGTACTTTTCACGTCATGCCTCCCAAGGTGCTTTGCAGCACAATAATCATGATTAACTCTGGATTTAATCAGTGAACCAGTGCGGTAATCCACAGAGTGGGACAATGAGTTAGAAGAGCTTGATGTTGGCGAGGACCCCGGTGACCATGTTATAATTCATGAAGTCAGCAAAACCCATAAAGTCCGGGTGTGACAGAGTACGTGGGGAATCAATGCCATAATTCAGAGAAACCGATGTGATGAAAGTCCACAAGCATTTCGTAGCTAACATAATAATCTGAGGATGGACGGTTTGGGATGTGTGCTTTGTTTTAGGATGATACTGACAGATCATAAGAGGAATTTATACTTCATTTTCAATTTGCTTCAGTTTTGCTTTCATGAACGTTTGTAAGTACAAATATCTCTCAAATGTGAACTCTGTGAATTGCAAGTACTGGTTTCTTGGCAACCGCATCAGGACTTTGCTATTTGCAGCTAGAAGGGAAGATGCATTTTCAAACAGGCTGCAAATTTAGAGGTTTTGATGGCAGTGATGGTAACGGAGGTTCATGGCTTGTGTGTTATTTTTTTTTTTTAGTCTTGCATTCTCAGTTCTCAGACCCCTAAGTGCAATCACTATCAGTGTGGTGAGTAATCTTGCTTTACCTGCATAGCAAAAAACTGGGCAGTTTTTCCTGGTTACTAGAAGACACTTTTTGAAAAGCAGCCTTTCCTTTTAAAGGTGTTTCATCACCAGGTGTATTAAATAAACTACGTGTATAATGTATTTCAGATGGATGATGATAGGGACTCACCCTCCATGTATCTGAGAGCTTATGATAATAGGATCTGAAGAGACATTTTTCCTGTGTATGTGTCTTGGAAGAGGGGGAGGAGATTTTTCAGATATGAAGGGGAAGAACCTGGGAGGAGTAAAGGGTATTTGATGCAGCAATAGGACCCAACAAATTCCTAGTTTTCCTCTTCTTTCTACCTCCCTCCTTCATCTCACTGCCTCAAATTTAGGGAAAGTATTTACCACCTAGGATCTCCGTAGAATATGGAGAAACTGATAGATGTCAGACAGTAGGTGATAATCCAGTTGCTGGGGTCCAGATACCTGATATGCAAGCTCTGCAAGTTCAAATCCTAAATATATTTTTCTTTGCCATTCTATATTGGTTTACATAAATTAGTATTGAAAAGTAATAGCATGGACGAAGAATTCCCTGTAAGTCTTTTATTATGGTGAACAATTAAAATGATTTATATTAAGATTTTATTGCTTTCTGAGGTTATGAGAATTTGTTCTGATTTTGTAAGTTATTGATTCTACTGCAGTTGAGGTGAAGAAAAAAGAAAGGTCAGTGAAAGGAGAAAAATGAGGTATTTTTATTCTCTTCTTGTGGATATTAATTCAGGCTCTAGAATGCATGTTCAAAATGTGTGTTGGTTCAAGGTTTTAGACTGTGGGCTCTTAAAATTAGAGAGAGTTTTTTAATTATACCTTGAGGGATTTATACCCTACTTTGATAAATGCTGGCTAGTACTAATAAAACAGCATAATTGTCATGACTGCATCAAAGTTTATTCTTAAGCGTCTCCTTTTGTGTGTGCAATCTAAATGCTCTGGCACATTTAACAAATATAAATGAATTGACCTTCCCATGCCTCCAGAGAAGACATAATGTTCCCATAGGTAAGGAGCGCTATAGAGGTTTCTCAAGGAGTTACCAGGCTTATAGTGGAGTCATGGCTAGGAACCAAATCTGTTCTTCATGCCCTAACCGGCCTTCCCTCACTCTTCCCACATTAGCTCTTCTTTTGCCCTTTCTTTGGAGCTCAGCCCCTTCAAAGCATGTCTGGCATTTTGATGGCAGTGGTTGGGCATTTTGTCTGTCTCTTTTTTTTATACTCTTAACACATTTTTTTCTTTGATAACACAGAAAACAGCGCTTGTATAATTTTCAAGGGGTTTAATGTTGTTGGCTGGATCGAAGGTGCAGAACTTCTTCAGCCAGGGAACTGGGACTTTCATTTCTATATCCACACAGGGAAGAAGGAATTAATACCCCTTTCATACCTGGAACTTCTAATGTCTCCCTGGACTACTGATGAATGCAGCCAATGCATCGTGTCTTGCTCAAGCTCACTGTGTATGGAGTCACATCTACCCTTATATTTATTATTTATTAAATGAAATATTTATTGTCTTACTTGCTATTATTTTCAGAATCTCTTGACACAATTATCGAATTATGTGTGCTTATGGGTATGTCGGTTTGTGCAGCGATGAAGACAGAACAGTACATATTTCAGTTTTTAGAGTTAATTAAAATCCAGATGCATATGGAGTACAACATATCCAGATGAAATATCTATTATGCTGAAACAAATGGTGTTACTTTTTACTACTTCCCCCTGGAAAAGGGCCGTGTTTTTGAGATGAAATCCAACATCTCAAATGAATTTTTTATATTACTTTCATGTAGCAGGATTCATTTTCTCCATCATCTAATGGATTGTGTTTATTGAATCTGACAAACTGGAGAAACTGAGCTTTCAGATGTGGAGGGCAAACAACTGCCTGCACTTGTTTGGCATCATCGATCTATCAGGACTTTCATCTTGTGCTGACAATTATAGGTTGAGTTTACATCCTTTTGTAAAAAGTTCCATTATCTTTCTTAAATCTTTAAAATCTGGTATTGAAAAAATGGTGGAAAACTACCAGAAATATTTTATAGGTACGCTATGGAACAAATGAGCTGTTATTGCGTTTGTGTTCATTATTTTGATTCATTGGAGAATTAGAATATGACTTCTTGAAGGAAAATAGTCTTGATCCTGCTTTTAGCAGTGTCAGTAGCAAAACTTTTGCAGTTCTGTCCCTCTCAGGGGTGTGAATACTCAGCTGTTTGGTCTCAAGAAAGATATATTCTTCCGTTGAGAACAGATCTTGTGTCTGCATCAGTTCCTCTGCTTGAACTGGTAGTAAAAAGGCTGAATGCTCTCTTCACTGTGGGACAGAAACCTGGATCTTTTTTCCCTGACACTCTCTTTTATGAACAGTGCGAAACATCACAGCTTCCCGGCGGGAAAAACCAATCTTATTGCATTAAAATCACTGAGGAGAGTTACTACTGACTTCAACAGGACTGGGGTCAAGCCCAGACCTACGCAATCCTTTTAGCAGATACCTTGAATACACAGCTGTTTTGCTTTATGGTTTCTGCTGGCTTTTCAGGTGCTGTAGATATTCAGGGCAGTGTGAGTGCATTGGGGGGCCAGCTGAGCCCTAGATGAGAGCAAAGGGGTGGGTAGGTGTGTGCTTGATGAGGAGAGGGAAGGCAGCTGAGAGGGAGCCTTCAAAAGGACCTTTGCAGCACCTGGAGGTGGGTGGACTGGCTGGGGGCAGGAAGGTGGGTTTGCTCTGGAGCGGTGGTGTCTGCTGCAGGTTTGCCTTCGAACAGCAGCTCTTGGATGTTTTTTCTGTGCTTTAGAAGCTCATGTCACAGCTCATCTATACAGGTAACAAATAAACCTTATTTGTTTGCAGTTCGGGGTCAGTTTTGCTTATTTTTGAGCATATGTATTTGTATGTGTTTGGAAAGCTGTTTATATTTGTGAGCTAAGCAAGGCACAAATCCTTTCCAAGACTACCCTAGAGCAAGGAAATCATTCTGTAGAGAGTATCTGGGACACAAAAAAAATAAAATATAAACTAGAAAACTTAGAAAAATCTATCCATGTTTCAGACCCAGCAACTCCTTTGGGTGGGGAAGCGATTGGGTTGCTTCTTCTCTGGTCTTTAGGTGTGTTGGGTCCGTGAGAGTCATGGATGGATAACTCTTGTGCCAACAGAAGGAAACTGTTGTGTGGTCAGGGAATAGATATAATATTTTAATGTATGTTTCACTGGATCTGCATATTGATTGATTTAGTGCAGGTTGGCTTTTGTGTTGTCTCTTCATTGCTAGTAAAACAGAATAAGATTAATAATATTTTTTGTGTGTGTTGGGTTATGGAATCCAAATGGGTGGTACAGGTTTTAAGGGATGTTTATCAGGAATTACTTTGGATTTACTGATGTATTTTTGTGCTGGATGGCAAATACTGCACCCTGTATTCCACGGATTGATTCTGTCCTGCTTATTTTATGAAACCTTTTACACTTGTGAAAAGTGGGTGTAAAAAGTAAGCAGCAAAGTGTCACTCTTAATGGTGCTGTGGAGGTAACAAATGATATAAATTGTAAGACAGTGTGTTGGTATGCATAATTATTTTTTTTGTAACAAAAGCCCTTTTGGAAAACTAGAGGATTTGTAGTTACAAAGGTGATTGGAAAAATTTGAGTGTGCAGTTGCTGAGCTCTACTATTGGAAAATGAATGCCAAATTTCTGTAAGTACTACCTAAAGCCTATTGTGGCTTATAGTTAAGCACACCTCTCTTGAATTTTTACAGAGACTTCATTTTTATTCTTCCTCTCCTGGATACTGTGTTCATACAAATTACCAGAGTTTGAGATTGAACAAGATGTGCACTCTAAAGGGCCTTAATTGCCAACTGTTAATAAACAGAAGATTTTTGCATTACCTTATTGCAAAGGCTGCTGAATAACTGTTCTGGGCTATGGTTTGCTCACTTGGGGGGACTGTTTCACCTTTTGGAATGCTAATGACATATTTTGGATTACAAGAATTTCAGAGCCTGTAAAAACTGTGAGATGTCTATCAGTTGCAGGGAGTTCAGTGCTTTTTAACTACCAGAGTGTAGACAAACTTCTAGATTGTGTTCTTCGAGCTCTGTGAAGTGCTGTAGTGTGCGCGTTGCCAGCTGTGAAGGATTAGTGTTGATCCCACTAGCTCATCTAGAGAGAGGTTTCTATTTTAGCTCACACTTTGAATGACTGATTCACGTCTCAGTGGTGTACATACATAAATGTAATCCATTGATCGCTTTAGTTCCTACTATTCGTAGGCACTGCTCATGTATTGCTTTATCAACCATAAACTTTCATCCTTGTCATCACTGAAAGTTCTTATCTGGAGTGCTTCTAATAATGGGAAAGCTTACACAGTTGTTAACTGCCTCTGGTGTGCTTGAATGGGCCGCTTTACCTCTCAGACATATCCGAGAGGCAAAAAAAGGGGAAATCATGAAATGAAATGGTGATGTCTGCAAGCTGCCCTTGGGAACTCTAGCCAAGCCTACACTTCCCAAGAAACTGAACCTATTCCTGCCTCAGACCCAGAGCAGAAATGGAGGTAGTTCTTTGACCCTAAACTAAGAAACAAACTCAATTAGCTGTGAAGTCTAAGCCAGGATTTTCTTCTTGCTGCCTCAAGTAAGAATGTGGAGAGGATATGTCTATTCAAATCTTATAAAGTATGTTAGAGGTTTCTGCTTTCTCTCTTCACTCTTTAAATTCTATGACATGCCTCTTCACTGGCAGGTATATGCAAAATTTCAAGGTGAAGAACCATCAACCGTGCCCCTCCAACTAGGGCAGTGTATCAACAGGGGATTATTGGATATACTCCAGCATAAGAAGTTAGAGCTACCAGAAGCTGTGTGCTGCCCAGAAGTTGGGGCATGGTGGGTGTGGGTGCCTGTTTATACAATTTGTTTGGTTTTCCTACACAGTATGTCAAATAGTTTTAAAGAATATTTTTAAAATTAAAATTCAAAGTTAAATCGTATTCTTCAGTATAAATTCAGCAGACTTTTTCTTCTGACATTTAAGACAGTCAAAAGTTGAATTCAGTGATGAGCTGTATTTTGAACTGATAGGTCACCTAAAAATATGATTTCATACATTTCGTACATGATTGATTTTAACCATGGAGCTATGATTATTTTTAAGGTTTCCTTGTAACTGCAGTATGCATGAGGCAATAACGATGAAGCGTTCCCTTTACTTTCTTAAAAAAACAATATCAATAGTCAGGTCACTATATTCCAAATAATGTATAAATACATTCTGAAATCAAAATGTTTTACCTGGGGAAAAAAAAAAAAATGTTGTGCATAGAAGCTCTTCCTGATTTTTGAAGATGTCTCCATGACAGTCCTAGTACATTTAAGTCTCTGTACACTTAGTAGTTTTAGTCTTAATGTGTTTTCACCTTGTAAATGGTTTTAGCCTTTTAGCTAGAACAGAAGAGTGGCGTGTTTTTAATCCAGTTCAGATTGGTGTGTAACTTTTTGTAAAGAGCTTAGAAGCAGAGGCCAGAAGCTGATGTTTATGCAGCAAAGATTGGTAGTAATTTACCTCATAAGTAGTCTGAGCATTTGAGGATCCTGCAGTGAAGAGCCCAGGTGTGGTGTGCGTGCATAGGGGCTGTAGGAGCACCGCCTGTGTTTTACCTGACTTTGCACAAGCTGGGGCCATGACTCCTTTGTACTTGTGAGCATGGGAGAGCGCTGTGAGAATGCTCTGTTTCACATGCAAATGAAGGTGGAGATACCACACAGGTTTTCTTGGGTGATCTGGTATCACAACTTGGACTTCAGTGTGTGAATGTGTATGTGCGAGCTTGAGTCTCCTGGTTAATTTTGGTTCATGTCCCAGTTTTACCACCTTTGGGTTTGTGTCATGACGCAACTTCAGGCTGCACAAACAAGGCTTTTCACATGAAATTACACTGGCAGATGCTCTTCAGGAGTGCACCTAAAGCTGGTAAGGGACAGTTAGCCCACAGCACAGGATCAGAGCTAGACCCAACTAAAACTGTGTTGTCTTGTTCTGAGTACGTGGTCATCAGCACCAGCTGGTTCTTTCCTTACAGTGTGAGAGATGCTTGCATTGTGTTACTTGCTAATATAGATAAAACATGGGAACTAATTTATTTCTATGTTTTTGTGCACTTGAAAAGTAGAAGTTCATTTGGGACTGAAGCTGAAGCATGGAGGAGAATTGTGAAGTATCTGTTGAGGTGAACTGAAAGAATAGAAGTGCATCTCATTTGAATAAAACTATTTGTACTTCAGTTCTTATTATTTTAATGAGGATAAATGAAAATCTCGCCTTTCCCGCTGTTCACAAAGGACAAGTGATGATTATGACAGCACCTCCCCATGAGACGGTAGTCGGCAAAACATGTAGGGTGCTTTACTGAGATATGGGAGAAGCATCTTTTAATCTCTCCTTCAATGAGACTTGGATGTCTCAACTCTTCCAGGAGCAAGGCAAATGCCAGCTTTATAAGGAGATACAGGGGGATTTATTTTGCTTTCAGTATTTCCCATGGAGGAGTTAAGCTTTGCATACAGGGTGTTTGCTAGACTAAAAGCGAGGATAAATGACTCAAGACCCTAATAATCAGCCCCCAGGCCCCCTGTCCCTCCTCCAATCTGCTGGTGCGAAACGGGGCAGCTTCAGCAGTTTTCATTGTATGTGTCATGTTCCTAATGAAGATTAATCTAATTAAGTGCTGTTTTCAGGACTGTATTTATAAGAATATTGAAAGAAAATGATAGTTTGAATTCTACAAGATTAAATGAGAGCAGATGAGGGAGGGAGGGTGAGGCCAGGCCCAAACTCAGTAATTAAGATTGTGTGAATGTATTGCTTTCATCTTCTCTTCTACTGTTCCAATTTTCCTGTTCATCACATTTTATAGATTCCTTTTAATCTGCCTCCTGGGTGATATATTTTTTTTCCGAGAGCTGCTCGTGCCATTGTAACTGAGGGGGATAGTGTGCCACTTCCCCATTCCTGCCATGATTTATGCACAGAGATGAATTGTGATTTTTGTATGTTGTTTCTAGTTTGAGAGCATGCAAAATCTTTGACACACCTGGTGTTGTTTTGCTATGGGTCTGGACTATACCTTTTTTTGGTGCTGAAAAGCTATTTACCCTATTGGAATCTTGAAAGCAGCATAGTGTAAAAAGCACATACACCCATGCTATTACCACTTTTTGAAGGTCTCTTGTAAGAACTTTCATAACTTTAACAAAAAAAAATGTGAAGGGACTACTAAATGGAAGGTACTGTCAGTCAAAATGCAAAACCCTGTGTCCTCACTAGAAGTTATTATAATATGTTTTCATGAATGATGCATTTTTGATGAAGGAATCAATTTATTTTGTCTCATAACATAGGATGTTACCAGTTATTAAGGAAGTAAAATATAAAGTAGTGATTCATGGGCCAAGTAACTGAATCTCAGTTCCTTTCTGCAAAAGGCTTCTTTTATTTTGTCTGATTAACATATTTTTCTTGCATGTGATGACTGTGTAGCTCAGTGTTTTCAGGCTACGTTTTTTTCAGAGGTGAAATAATTCTGACTAGCCAAAAGGGGAAATAATATGCCTCACTTTTATGTGTGCATATAATCAAAGACATTCATGTTTAAATATATACATACATACACTTTGAGTTTAATGTTTAAGACAATTTTTGAGAACTTGTATATGCAACTTAGTATATGTTCATGCTTTATAATTACTCTATGCTAATTTGTAGCTAAAGGAAACCTTTTGTATCATATTACCATTTTATCTTGTTTTCCAAAGGAAATTAATTTGTGCCTGCATGTGTATTTTCTCTTCCCTTACTATTCCTAGTCTTCTTTTAGTTCAGCTGAACTTGACAGGAGGGGAAAATCAAAGTGGTGGCTGACTTGGGAAGGTCCTTTTAACTTTCCCTGCTGTGAAGGAGCCCTTTTACCTGGAGGAAATGCTCCCTTTTTTTAACCACAGCAGAAATTCTGGACAGGCAGTCAGTCATGTGTGCTTCGTGGCCATGGGAGCCATTGTAGCTGCTGAAGCTGTTCATGCTTTAGATACCAAAATCAGCTATTGCCAGGACACAAATCTGTGGAAAGTGACACTTGACTGACTTAACTAGTTCTGCTGCTGAAAGGAAAAACTTGTTATACTTCCTGGCCTGTGAAACCATCATAGAACAGCAGTGACTGATACTTGCTTTCAGAAAAGTAAATTTTAGAAAGTGTGTTCTGTTAAAGCTGTAAGTGGAGCGCAACATCGTATTTGTACAGACAGCATATCTTTAATTAAGCTTTTATGTTGATCATCTTGCTAAATTACTTAATTTCAGAACAATTGGACAGCATTACTTGAAGTAATAAAAGGAAATGTTGCTAACTGTTGCTCTACTTCAAAAGTTTTTCTAGGATACTTCAAAGTCAGTATCGACAAAACACAACTTCTTACAGCTATTCTGTGTTTGAACTGTGCAACAGTTGGATGTGGAACCAGGTGGAGTGGGGAGAAGCCTTATGTGGTATTTGTTGAAGATGTTAGTAAATTATAAACAAAAAGGTTTTGTTCTTTGGGAGGGAAACGTGGCTGGAGAAATAGGCTGTGCTCAGAACAAAGATTATTTACTACTCTTTGCAGTGGTCTGGGTTTAAGAGTGAATTTTTTCCCTTTTTGGAAGCCACTCAAGAAATAAGTGTTTCTGTAGTACTGATGTATTATTCAAGCCAGAAAAAAGGCTAACCTTCTCATAAAGCAGTAGGGCAGATATCGAGCTTCTTATCATTTCATGGAACAATGTACAAGGCAGATTACAAATGTTTCAGAGTGCTAGAGTGTCTTGGATGCCGAATTGTTTGATAAAGTACTCATGAGTTTAACAGAGCCTTGAATGTAAAACATCCAGCTGTTATATGCTGTGAGCTGGCATGTTCTAAATACCTGCAAGCTGTAGTTAGTGCTTTGTGTACAACACATTAAATCTTGGATACAATATTGAAAGCTGAGTTGCAATGTTCTGCGTAACTCCTGTGTTCTTGGGGAGTGAATATTGAGAAACAGATAATTACAGTTTCTCAACTATGACAGATCTCTGACAGTACTTGTGGAAAGAAGTCAGCCAAATACTGGTGTTTGCTGCATGGTTTGGTCTGAAGGAGCTGAGAGGGTTTTTTTGTGTGCTACCAGAATTGTGTGTGCGCTTGTGGTCCCTCAACAGTTGCCATGGAAGACCCTGGCTTAGCGAAGAGCTCTTAGACTGCAGTTCTGAAAAGTGTTTATCCTGCTTCAAGCAATACGCCCCGATATCTGACTGAGAGCGTTGGTTGTGTACAATAATGTAACTGTGTTTTCATAAGGCGGAGAGTAACCTGTAACATCCAATTGTCATATTTGGTCAAGCAATATCAATAATGCAAATTAAATCGGGCCTTTTGGGTAATGAATTTACAGGCTTATATGCTTAAAACTTATTTCAGTTCTTTAAACTGAATGAGATATGTTTTGGTAGATTGAGGATCCTGATGCTCAATGCCTTCCAGGATAGTCCATGTGATATTTGTCCACCTGCTTAACAGGCACGTGTGACATTGTGTGAAGTCAAGAGGACCCTTGTGTCTCTGAGCTTAACATTTGTCTAGGTGGGCTTTTGAAGCTTTCCTGAGGAAAAGGGGCCATAAGTGGAAGGACGATAAAGGAGGATGGGGAGATGAGCAGGTACTATGGGGGTCTTTCATTTGAAAATGCAATTCTGAACTTGGCTCTAAATTTGACTTAACTTAGCCCTATCTTCCTCTTCCTTTTCTCTTGGTTCTTCTGCTGGTTATGTGAACCAAGGAGGAAAAAGCTACCGAGATAGGCTTGAGGTAGCTTTACCAGGCTCATGTGTTGCCTTGGTTGACCTATGAAATCAGGAAACTGAGACAAAGACTTATTTAGAAAAAGAATCTTGAATTTCTAAATATAATCGTACCTGTTCTCTGTCTGGTCTTTGCACCCAGTTTCCATGTGAATGAAGAGAAATACCTGATCCACTTTCAAATATTCAGGCTTTGATTGTTTGTTGGAGAAATTTGTTTCTTGCCTGGATATACCTGGACCTTTGTATGCTGTGTTTGGTTTTGGTATTTTAGTAGTGGTAATGTCACATATTTTTATCCGATATTTGACTTCAGTTTTACTTAATTTTTTTTCTTTAACATATCTCTCTAAATTGGAAATATGTTCTCCAGTAGCTTGTGTTGTAGCAACTGCTTTTCTAGCAATATGTTTGCTTCTGTGAAAGTTGTTCCAGCTTCCTGCTTTTGCAGTTGTCACGAAACTGTGTGGATGTTATTGGTCTACTAGTGTAGTTGTTTTTTTTTCTTTTTCAAATGTCGAGCCTATTTTCTTTTGTTGGGAAAACGTATACTCTATCCTTTAAAACTCCTGTGCTTGATTAGAGCTCTATGGCACGGGTTAAACTATTTAAAAATATAGCTTCTGAGAATTGTCTGCAACTTACTGAAAAATGGTTCTTAAGTTCTTTGTTAGAAAGATAAATACAAAAGTAAGTTATTAAAGCTTTTTCTTGGGGGGGGTGTCATAATTGCAGTAAATGCTATTTCACATATTTAAAAACAAGACTTTTTAACTTTCTTTACATTTGTTGAACTGCTCTTTTGAAAGATAGACTGTAGAAGACGCTGTAGAAGGCAGAGGTGAATGCTACCTTTGTAAAATAAGGTAGCTAAGACTTTAAACCCAAGTGAGTTAATAAGGTAGAAGATAAATTTCTAACTACAAAGATTTGTTCTTCAAGATAAAGTATCTTAAACTGATCTGAAGACTACATGTTATTAATAGTAAAATACTTATTAAAAAATTGTAAAGCCCTCTGAGGAAAATGTATGATTATGTCAAAGATCCTAATCTATCAGTTTAGCTTAGAGCTGGTTTGTTCAAATTTGAATCTCAGTAGCATTACTGTATTCTTATTAAGATGCATAAAGTATTTATTTGAAGCACAGTAGTCCTTTGATATTTGTTCTCCCTCCCTCATAAATAACCTTAGCCACTTAGTTTAATTTAAACACTAAACCAAGAGGAGAATAAGAGAGAAACCATTCTAAATACTAGAACAAAAATGTTCTTGGTTTGTGTTGTGTTTTTTTATTACCAAGTACAAATTTTCTTCTCTGTGACTGGAATAATGTCCAGTACTTTATGGCATTAAAATGCTTAAAAACTTACCTGTAATGTTAGGGGTTCAACTTTAAATTTCTAATTCTTCAAAGCTTTTCGTTTTCCAATGAAAACCTATTTGTTAAACAAAATGTTTGTTTTCTGAAGTTGTTTCTAATTTGAACTGTATAATTAGAATGAATTTTAATCTTGATATCATATCTTATAACATAGACTTTACATGCATTCAGAAGTAGCCAAAGGTATCTTGAGTATTTAAACAGTGTCTTACTACGCTATAATTCCCTATAAACATTCTATTTCATGGAATGAAGGAGGTGAAATATTCTGCAGAATTTGTTTGGTTTTAATCTGGTTATTTTCTTGTTCCTTGCTGCCTATAAAACTTCTTTTTGTTAATAACTGGACTCCAAGGGAGGGGGAAATGAAAACTTACAAATTTTAAAACATCTCATAAAAGCTCTCTAAACCAGTCTCATGATCTATAAAAGTGTTACAGATTGTAAATCAGGTATCTGGGGACCTTCCAAAGCTTGATGCAAGTGCTGCTGCTTATTGGGCAGTTCTCATTTCTAATTATGTGGGATTTTATGATGCTGAAGCTGTAACTGTAAGTTGAGTAAGATTTAATGTGATCTTTTTGGAGCTGAGAAGGGCACTTCTTTATTTTCAAATCTGGGGCTGGAGCAACGGACAAGAATTAAACATTCAGATAAACACTGTAGAACTCTGAATCTTTCCAGGGATTAGGAGTGTTAGTGTGAAACTTGCCCCCATTAGGTAGTATATATGCAGAAATAAGTGTTATGAATGTTAACAGGTGCTTAGATGTTTCAACTCCATCAGTCTTAGGATTCTTGCCTTTTGTCTTCCTCTGTTGGTTTAATAGAAACTCCTTTTCTCACTTGCAGCTATAGAATCTGATGTTTTCTTTGCAATTATACCCTATTTCCTTTTAGTTATAAGGTGTTACTTGTTAATTTCTTGCTTTATTAGTTTTTATTGCATTAACTTTTGCCTTCTATAAAAAGATTTTGATTAACCAATGGGAAAATCACACCTTGCGAAGCAGATATAGGTGTAACCTGTAAGTTTTGTCAGTGAACTGCCTCAGTCCTTGGAGCATTGCTGCTGGAGAGATGAGGACATTTACTCACTGGAGCCACTCGGTGTTTACCTTCTCTCTGGAAAGCTAGATATAAAGCTGACAGATATAATGAGGTGCTTTTCTATGCTTTTATGCTCAAAGCAGTTAAATCCAATCACCTGCCCCTAACAGACATGTCGGAATTGCCTCTAGAGATGGAAGTAGTTGAGATTCTCCAACTGTCAGAGCCTGAGATCATTTAGCAACTCGCAAGATCAGCCGTTGGATGGTAGAAACCTTTGTGCAGTGTTGATTGAACAAAATTCAAGCTAGTGACCTATAGCAAAAAAACATTGCTTTTTTGTAGAATTTGTCCTGCCAAAGGTTTCTCTTCAAAGCTTGGCAGTCCTGCTGTCGCTATTTGTTTTTGCACTGCGGGCACAGCATCGATCTTCCTCTTGTGTGATGCAGGCAAGAAACAAGGCATGCAAGATTAGTGACTGTCCTCTCCAAGTACAGCGTCACGGTCTCTTTTTGGCTAAAGTTCAGGATGACTAAAGATTATGTGCAATTCAAATCTGTCAAGTCTTTGGTAGTTTGAAAAGATCTTTTATTTTGCAGAAGTTTGTATCTGTGCAAGTTAGTAAGAGTTTCCTGATCATTAATCAGTGGAGATTATATAGCGATGGAGAAAAAAGTTTCATTTTTACAGGTTTTCATGTGACAAATTGCAAAAGATTATCACTCTTGGAGGTCGTGGGGAGAAAATGGGTGGGAGTGAAAGAGGAAGGAGTCTGGGTATATGTAAAAGCCTATGTTTCTCACCACTGGACGCACTTACACTGTTGTTTTTATCCAAGATAAAAAGGGCTCTTCTCTGTTATGCACTCTGAAGATACCATAGGAGGTTCTAGTTCCCTCTCAGTACAGTAGGAATAGGGTTTAAGATAATTTAGACAAGTAAGTTTCACTTTTAGTCCTTGCTTGTTGGGGATCTGGAGGGCTACATGGAGTTCCCAAATCTCTTCTGTTTTCTAAGAAGAAAACTGTTTCTGTGCTAGCAAGTTCTTGCCCTGAACTCACAACTGCTAATTATCCAGCCAACACTGCAGTCCTGCTCCTTCAGCTGAACGTCTGAGGAATCACTTGTCTGGCTCTGGATGGGCTTCCCCAGCCCATGTGATGAAGGAGGACCCTGACCCCAAGTAACTAGCTCAGAACTTCCTTGGCTGTTTGTGGTGTTGCTTCTTCCACCTAGAACTGGGCTTGTGCGATGGACTGTACTCTCATTACATAACTGTGACGCATGACAAGTTTATTGCGTTTCTTTTTTCCCTCCTTTTAGTAGAGCAAGAGTTGGCCATCTGTAAGACATGTAGTTTCTATTGATGATGTCATGCCGTTGATGTTAATGTGAAAACGAAGTGCAAGGGTAGTAATCTAGAGGACTATACAACAGGATTTTGGTTTTTTTCTTCCTTCTGCTATACTTTAAACAGTAGCGGTCTCACTTGGTTTTCATTGCAAGCCTGTTCTTGAATGATAGTCTTTATCAGATTTCTTACCAAAATTCCCTTTGACTTTTGGTGATCTAACCTACTCCTGCAGTGCATCAGTGATTTCGATTTAAAGCATTCAGGGGATTGGTTGGATAAAAAGCTGAACTCCCTATTTCCAAATGTATTGTTACCTCATATAGAGGACACTGGTTCAAAAATGGATATTGCAGCACGCCTTTCATTGATACACACCTGTACCGCTTGCTGAAATGTGACACAAAAGCTTTTCCTGTAATAAAGAATTCATTTTCTTGATGGATTTTGCCTTTTGGAAGTAGACTCTCTGTTCTCACGTCCATGTTAGTGATGGTTCAGAACCGGAATATGCTTTATTTTCATCTTACAGAGAACAATGACAAATACTGAGCTGATGGAAGTACTGGTACCGATATCGGCTGTTTTTTTTTCACTGACGTGACAAAGCTGCATGCCCAGTTGCAAGCACAGGGAGACAGACAAACCAAGAAGGTTAATTACTTCTCATTTTCTTACCCTTATGTTTATTTCAAATGCTCATCTCTTTCAGTGCCTGAAGGTGGCCAATTAATCTTACGTACTTTTGTTTCTACCAAAAGAATGCTTGTGGTACGCCTCGCTGTTCTTTTTAAAGGCATGAAAAGTTCCGTCCTGAGGAAGAATACTGAAAGAAATAGAAAACAATTTTGGTTTCAGAAGCTTTTTTGAGGGGCATTTTAAAGCTAAAACTTGTAGGGAACTTGACATGAAAGTTTTTCCATCAGGAAGACTGAGTTGTGCTTGGAGAGAACTGTGGTCTCTACCTTTCTTCAAAGTAGAATCATTTAATTCTCTGCAAGTTATGTTGAGAGGTAAGGCTTTCAAACAGCAACCCAACACCAGGGAGCCAAGCTACCTCCCTTAGTATGGTGTTTGTACTTCCCAGCTTCTCTGTTTTTAAATGATTTGCATTGCGATGGATTTGTCACTGCAGGCTCTGGCTCTTCCCTGGCTGTACGGAACAGGTGATGGAACTCTGCCTGCTATTGCACTCTTTGTTGTCATAGCTCCATAAAACCAGGATAAATTGGTGTGAGTTTCTCCTGTGGTGTCCTTAAATCTGAAGTAAGCCACGTGTTTGTGTTTTATGCTTCTCACTCTCTTTCACTTTCTGTCATCTCAAAATATTTTTTTTGAGATGTAGATGCAAAAAATTGTCTTAACAGCAATTCTTTCTGACTTCTGCAGTCACTATTAACTATTATTTCATATATACTATGTCAGAAAAAAAATAACTTATTAGAACAGGTGTAAGAAAATATTTTTTAAATTCTTCACCCTCCATTTTTTTTTTCTTTTTCCTTTTTTTAATTCTGTGCTGAGGAGTAGTGTTAGAGTTGGTTCAATATTCAGTTTCCCCGTCTGAAAGTTGCCTCTTGGCTGGCAAAGAACTGGTAATACATCAGGAAATTTATGTTGAAGAGATGTCAGCATGAAGTCACCACACAGAAAGTAGGATCAGGAGTCCAGGAAGTTTAATTATTAGATATGGTGCTTGGCAGATAAAAGGAAAGTACTTCAGAGATGGACATAACGACTCGTGCAAAGAAATCTCTATGATCTTCGTCATAAAATAATCAGAGTTTAAAAGTGTTTTAAGAATTCTTCCTTTTTTTTTTTTATGGGAGACCTCTTCTTCTGTGTTTTCCTCTGCAGTTCAGAAGTATTATTCTGAGCCACTGATGATGACTTGTTTAGGATATCTTCAAGTCCGAAAAGGTGTAAGGTCTAAAGGATATAGCCTTAACAATAATTCACAGGGCTGTGTGTCTCCCTTCAACTGCCTTTTCTGCAGACTAAACAGCTCCAGTTCCCTCAGATGCTTCTCATAATGCATGTTCTCTGGATGCATTCCAGCCCCTCAATGCCCTTCTTGTAGTCGGGGCCCCAAAACTGAGTACAGTGTTTGAGGTGTGGCCTCACCAGTGTGGATTACCAGGGGAGATGTGGGTATGTTTTGTTTGTAGTTTGGGTTTTTTTAATATTTATTCTGGAGGAAAGGATATGGTGAGATTGTGACTGCATTTGGCACAAATGTTTTTCAGTAGTTCCCAAGTAAACAGTGTGCTGGTACGTGAGAGGCTCTGAAAAGGTGTCTGTGAAATATGTACGGTCTAAAAAGCTATTTATTTTGAAGCATAATATGACCTGGGAAAAAAGTGGAATGTTTCCAAATACGATTTTGTTAGACTTTGCTTCTTGCCTCCTTTTTGGAAAGCATTTTGTTCTTCTCATGGCGTGATGCACTACACCATGTAATGAGAGAATTGCAGAAGAGGATGTTTACTCCATTTTTTGCAGTATTTGGTTTGAGATGTATTTCTCCTTCGTTATTGCAATCTGGCAATTTAATCTGCTAAAGCCTTCCATTAATAAATAACATTTATTTGGATTTTGGTATTACAGTAGTGAGAAGGGGTTGTGGACGGTAGCAGGTAGAACACCAGCCATGGACTTGGACAATCTCTTCAGTTTTGTCCCTTCTCTTTCACTCTCCATACCATGTCCAGTTTGCTTTGCCATTGCTTGGTTTTTTCCTCTTCAGAGCACAGTTGTTAATACTGTTTTAAACTGCTTCAAGATCTGTTGGTACAATCTCATACAATGATTTTTAATTTCATTTCCCCTTAAAGCTGCAGTTCAATGGCTCTTTCTAGAGTTGTTTTAATAAGAAAATGACATCGTTACAACTTTTTTGATTGATTTTCCTTTTCCAGATAGGTAGTTTCCCTGGACCTGAATTTGATCCATGGCCTAGAAGAAATTTGAATAAGCTATGCTAAGAATTAATGATTTTTCTACTTAGCAAGCTGTGATGAATGCCCTTTCTTACAAAGCTTGAAAAATACTCAATTTTTAAAATAATTCTACTTGGATATTTTTTTGTGCTCATTCTGCAGTAGAGGTTAAGATTTGAAAAGTAAGACTTCTTGATGCCCTTTCTTCCTTGCAGACCTCTGTTTTTTGAAGTATATAGCTTTTTTTACTGAACAGGATTTAGATTGGATGTGTTGAAGCTGATGGTGAGCGGTGAAAGATTTCTGTACAAAAGAACAAAGGGAATAATGAGCATTCATGTAATATAGGTATTGTCAGCCTCATTGGTAGAGGACATCATTAGCCAAATCAGTGAAGGACAGGCACTACGTCAAATCTTGCAAAATGAAGTTTACAAAAAAGAGAAAAGAAAGCTTATTAAAGCCTCCTAAAGTTGAAAATGTACACATTTCCATTTTAATTGTGCCTGAGTTAACATGCACAAGTCAGTACATTGTTATTGTATAGCTTTTCATCTCCAGTCCTTTTTAAATTGCTGTTTAACACACAATAATTATCATATTCAATTTCAATTAAATGTAAAGTCATGCATATTGGAAGCATAATTTACACATTTTTCAGAGTATAATGATTACAAAGTTATTTTTCTGGGCATTTCAAATGTTAGTTATGAAAGTAGGATTCAGTATAATTGTTTTCTTTTTTATAAGAGCTGGTTCTAGTCTAGCTCTTTTGACTCCTCACTCCTCTCTGTATTCCCTACTGTACCACAGGATTTTTAAGTCTGAAAACCCAAGATTGAGTTAAGTTTGGCTGGGCTGAAATCCTGCCAGTCTGTACTGAGTAATTCCGGAAGAATTAAGAAAGAAGGGGATGGACTGTGTCACATTCTTTCACATCATCTGAGCTTGTCATTGGGTCACAGGCTAAAGGGAACAATTGCATAACTGCCAAGACAGAGAGGCAGGCGCTGTTGTTGAGGAACTGTGAATCAACCAGGCTGCTCAAGTGTGTATGTGTCCAGCCCTTGGGGCGATGCTAGACACTAAGATCTCTGTATGCTGAAGGTCTTAAGTTGTGGAGTCAGTGCACACCAGAGTCACTGTGATGCCACATGAATATTTTTTCTAGTTTAATGAAGTCAGAAGGGAGACACTCAAATAACAGACATTGATGTGAAACTCTTCAGTAGCAGTGTAAAGCCTGAAAATCTGCGCTTTAGTGAGGAATTGCCGCTCCTGCTGGTGACCCTCTTATGTCTCCTTTCCTTCATGAAGCATGATTCAACGCTGTGCATTCTTACCTGCTTAGCTACTCTACATTTCGCCTCCCAAGACCTGAGCCTGTATAGTTATGTGGAACACAAATTGTTACCTGGATGCATTTGTAGGGGGAAGGTAGAAGGGGAGTTTGGTCTTGCACATTCTGAGGTTTCATATACCTTTGGGCCCTACTGATGCGCACACAGGAAGCCGCTCAATGCAGTTGTGCAAGCTCTGTGCTCAGAGTGGATCAGCTGCAGCCTGGTAATGGGGCAGCAGTGGGGCTGTACTGGGAGCTCTACGGGTGACGGTGTCCCACAAACCTCAGACTATTCGAGTGACCTTGCTTCCTGAGTTCATTCAGAAGCTTTCAGGTGTTGAACAGAATTAGTTGGAAGAAACAAAACTGTGGAGATGACCTAGGAGAAAGGGAAGGGATTCTCATTGCAACTCTGAACTCTAATTATTTGCATCTATGCTACTGTGAACTTCCAGATGGCACGTTGCTCTGTTTTTTTCCAGTGCAATGCACCCTTTGGAGAATTTTCCTGAGGAAGAATGAAACATATTTGAATCTGCATTCCATGCTAGTGCTCTATGAATGCCTTGTAAGCAAGACTCCCTTGTTTGGCAAAGAGCGTCTGTGAATTAAGAGCAACTTGGGCTGGGAGTCCACATGCCAAATTAACTTAGTTTCATTCGGCAGCCTCAACAGATTTTATTTAGCAGGCAGTCTGTTCTGCACTTGGGTGATCTGCTGACATCATGTGCTTCCTTCCTCTAAATCATCCAGGATGAAAACTGGGATTTTATCATGCGCTAAACGCATACATACATTTCCTAATCTACTAATTCAAGCTGGAACATGCCTGTTGTAGTTAAACCAGTTCTTGACATGCATGCACACAAGTTCTCGTTATAAATCCATTCTTTGACGTGTCCAAGACATAGAATGTATACCAGCATTCATATTTGCAGACCTTCAGCCTCTTATTGCAAAATGTTATTTATTATGGAACAAGTCTGCTATTTCAAATATTTTCCATTGTAATTTCCTTGTTTAAGCTTCCTTTCTCCCCACCTTTCTACTTGCTTCAGCTTTTCTTCCTTTAAGCTTTCCAGGTGCTTTTTATGCTTGTTTCCCTGTATAAAGACACAGCCTGCCCTGCAAGATATCATGGTGGTGAAACTATAGCTAACTGATCTTATAAGTAGGATATTTTGATTTTTATTCTTTTTATGGAAAAGGAACAACTAGAACATAAATTCTTTAGTAATGAATAACCTGTTTTCATCTGTTGTATATCAAAAGAAAATGGAAAAGTATGGGAAATGGTGGTAGCTCTAATCTGCAGGTTTATCTCCATCAATTGCGTTTTGGTTTATAACTTGTAGCCAGCAGACTCTATAAGAATTTTTATTCCAAGAAAAATACAGGTACATCACCTGTACTCCACCTGTACCCTTAACCTCCATGTATGACTGGTTGTCATCATACCGTAGTTGAGTTGATTCTCCAGCTTTAAAGTGCTGGCCTTTTGACCAGAGCCAGTTAAGTTTTTGTGTAGTTGTGTGGTCCTGAACTCTGTGATGTGCTCTCCTCTCTGCTTACAGTAGCTGCAGTGATACTTGACTGAAAATTTGAGAGAATAATTTATTTCATGACCACATAGCTCTTAGTTTCCTTTCCTGGAGTTGGTTCCTGGCATTAAAAGAACTTGGAAACAAATATGTTTGTTTTGTAACAGTACTTGAGGAAAATAATTCACCTTTTTGTGAGAGAGGATTTCCAACCCATGTAGTGCCTGTGCAATGAAATTACAAAATTGGAATTAGTCTGATTAGCAAAGGGATAAGTCCAATTTAAAACAGAGGATTTGTGCTTGTCCAGCTGTGCCCCTGCTTTAAGGACTACCAGTTACTCTGTCAAGTAGCAGGCTGCTTAATGATTTGAGAGAGACATTTTCATCGTAGGAGTTGCACTCTGTCCTATTTTTCTGTACGTACAAAGAGCTTACAGTTTATATCTTTATTTCCACAATGCAGATAACTTCCATTTAAAGCAAACAGAACCCCAGTCAGTCAGTTTTTAAAGTAAGGTCTTGTCATGAAGGCAAAAAATCCTCTGGTGTGAAGTCACTTTGATGCTAGAATAGAACTGTAAGTATATAAGAGTTCTTGCTTTGACTCTCAATCCCCTTGAGTTTTAGCAGACATACAGTGCCCTCAAAAATCAGCCCAGCCCTAGTAGGTGAGGAACTCCCCCTTGGGTGATCTAACTTACTAGAGCAAAACCTAATGCTCATACATTGCTTGAATCGTGTACACTATAATGAGGGCTCTTAGAGGTGAGAGGTTGAAGTTCCGTTCTGGTTTTGCCTGGAACCAAATTAAAATTCCAGAGAGCTTTCTTCTTTCCTGTGCTGGGAAGGAGCAGAGAAAGTGTACTGCATCAGCAGCAGGTGAGTGTGAGGAACATCCTCATTACTGTTGAGGTGGACGTAGTCTCCCAGTGGGGATGTATAATAAAATTCTTGTATGTAGGGCGCAGTAGGTACACAAAGATTTGTCTTTTCTGAGAGTGTCTGCTGAGAAATATATGTGCAAGTAGGAAAAAAGACCAAATGCAGTTCTGTCTTGTCTTCTTGTGTTTTGTGCAAGGAGGCTGAACAACCATGCTTTGGGGAAATGGGTAATGTTTCCACAGCTCAACCTTTCAGTTACTGGGTCAGCCTCTGCTGCATTGGGGATGTGGCTTTGTCTATTTATCACACTTATGTTTGTCCTATGGATCTGATTTCCCTTAGGGAAGGGCGAACAAAGTTGTCTTAGCTCTGGAAATTGAAACTGTATGGCAGCTGTTGCTTTATATGTAGAAGTAGACTAGAAAGGAGAGGGAACCCTGTCTCCTGGTCTCCTTGTCTTCTCTTGTCCACCCCTCCACCCCCATCCTTCTTTCTTTTAGCAGAAGCAGCTGGATTCTGGCCTCACACCAGTGGGTCCTGAATAAAGTGAAACCCCTCAAATGTGTGTGCAAATATATTGGGAAAGATTAGCTGGTGCTTTGTTCTCTGTGTGATTTATTGGCACCTGTCACAGTTTAGCCCCACCCTGCTAAATTTCAGCTCCTAAAATCTGTGTAGTTGAGCTTCCAAAATCCTTTCTTCTCCACCCCTTGATGAAAAGGGAGAAGGAAATGAGAGGAAAAAGACTTAAGGCTTGGAAACTAGAACTAGAGCTTTAATGAAATGATAATGATATTAATTAGAAAGGAATAAAATATGTACAAATATGTTATGTCCCCAGCCCACTCCTTGATGACTATATGTCACCACAAATACTGCCGAGCAGACACCAGGGAGTGAGTCCGTGGCTAGGAGGTAGTTGGATTCAGGAATGCATGGATCCAGGATAAGGAGCAACCAGGCAGATGGGGTCCTCACTGAATGTTGGCCATTGCAGAAGACAGCAAGACCCTCAGTCTCTCAAGTTTATACTGAGTGTGATGTATATGAGATGGAATGCTCTGCTGGTCAGTTAGGGTCCCCTATTTGCCCCTCCTCAAAGGTGCGGATCCTTTTCTGCTAGCTTGAGGATGGCCTTGGTTAAGTGTAAGTATTGGCCTTTTTGCATACAGTGACCTGTGTTGTCACTTTTGAGAAGAACAGTGTCAAAAATGTGCAGTTAGTTTTCAGAGAGTGAGGTTACTTAAAACAACTGAGTTAGTCACCAAACTCAAACAACAACAGCACCCATGAGCTGGATCTGGATAGATGCTTTAGTCTGTATTTATTTTATGCAGTTTTGTCTGTGGGTTTGCGAACAACTGCCGAACGTTAGTTTAAGCTGAATCTTATAACCAGCAATGTAAACTATGTATATATTTCAAAGTTATAACTGAAGTAGAGGAAGAAAGATTAGAAGTACTATCTGCTACCAAAAAGTTTGTCTTACTGGTTCCTTATGCACTAAGCTATGGTGGAAGTGTGAGAGGATGGAAGATTCCATCCAGATCAAGAGCAGAAATACACAGCATTGAGTTACTCTAGGTGTGACCAGCGTTCTGGATTGAGCTAAAGTAGTATCAGTTTTCTAACTTTTCAGCTATGTCTTACCTGGTGAACATTTTCTGAGTTAACTGTGAGTTTTTCAGGCACTGTTTCTCTTTAGGAGTGATAACATGGGACATTGGTATGCAGAAAAGCCATTGCATATACTTATTCTCATAGAAACCAATGCCATCCTCGAGCTGTTAAAATGCTGTAAGTGAAAGGGATGAAAAAGGGTTGTACCTGCAGGGAGGAGCCAGGCGGGAAGGGTGACCCAAACCTGACCATCAGAGTATTCCATCCCATATATGTCATAGTATAGAACTGAGGGATCAGGAGAGTGTTGTTCTCTTCCTTGGCCAGTGTCCAGTGAGGACCTTGTCTGTCATTTTGTCCCTGATCCTGGATCCATGTGTTCCTGAGTCAAGTAAGTTCCTGTGCCCACCTCCCTCCTCCTGCAGAGTCTAGCCCAGGACCTTCCCTCTGTCCCTGTTGTGCAGCATCTGTGGCAACGTAATCTTTTCTGTTTGCGTGTATTTTATGATTATTTGATTAAAGCTGATTTAGTTTCCAACACACAACTCTTCTTTTTTCTCTCATTTCCCTTTTCTGAGGAAATCGGGAGAGGGGAGGATGGGAGGGAATTGGGACCAACTGCTCACTTTTTAGCTGCCAATCAAGCTGGGCTGAGGCTAAACCATGACAGCCAGATATTTCCTTCCATCCTAGCTAAACACAGCAGTGATTTATATCCTCACCGGTAGAATTGGGAGCAGTGAACGTTCCTCCACACTTGTCAGCAATCATAGCAGTATATCCTAAAACTGAGCATCTTTTTTTTTTTTTTTTGACCTGTGTGACTGTGCACTTTTCCATCTGTAACTTCCACGCAAAATTCTGGGCTGCTCTATCAGGGATAAACACATCTGGTTTTGATGCTTCGGGAATGAAGAAATCTTGCAATTTTAATTTAATATAGATCTTAGAAATCAGACTTGCAGGTGTGTTTCCAGGCTTCAGTAACAAGTCAGCAGGCATGTGACAGTCTCTGCATTCTATAGGCTTTCTGCTCTGTCTGCGAAGCACCTGTGGCATTGCACGCAGAACAAATGTGGCTTAGAAAACACTTTGCAAATGAAATTACATGTCTCTGCCAGTTACGTGTAGAGAGGAAGAATGTGGGATAGCTAACTAGGAAAGACAAATTGTTCCTTGTTTGATTTGTATGCCATCCCCCGAGCAGGTTTCTTCGTTAGAGGCATTTCTGCACAATTACAAGATGAAATGCATGAAACTGTTGAAAATAAAAAAAAAAAAATCTGTTTTTTATTGCATCAAAGCACTAGCAGGGTTTTTAGAAGCCATGTTACTCTTGCTATCATTCATACAGAATTATTTTGGTTGCTGTGACTAACATATATGCGTACTTGTATATACAGCACTTAAGGAAAGGCCACAGTTCTTAAGGAAGATTCTAAGTCTTATCTCAGTATACATAATTCAGTAATTATTAAAATGATTTCCTTCCTGCCTCATCTGTTTGTTACTGTAATTCACATTTAATAATTTGAGAGATTGAGAGCTGCTGGCAGAAAGTCAGTGTTCACGTGTTAATTTACTGGCTTGCTATTGCTGTTCTGTGAATTGTAGTAGTCAGTTCTGTTCCTTCTATCATGCATTTATAATCAAAATATAAAAATTAATACCTAGTTATGGACACAGGCATTCAAGGAATCAATGAGATGATAGAGCCTAATCAGTAGTATCAGGATACCAACCATCTGAGTGGACAAGCCAGCGAGAATTACAGTATTGTGGGAGAGGCTGTTGAATTACGAAGCCAAGTCCTTACAAATTGTATTTTGCATGAGAAGAGGAGAATGATTTTAATGCCTCATTTATTGTTGGAACCTCCAGTTTCTGGTTTCAGTGGCCAAGGAAGAGGGAGAATGTATTGGCTCAAACCTCTGCAACACTGTATAGTCAATCCCTTCCCCTTTTGATTTCAAACTGAAATATCCTCATTTTGCTTAGTGTGGGTGAGGTTTTCTTCTGCTCTTTGGGTGCTGCTGGAACAACTGTGTGATGAATGCATGGATCATAAAATATAAGCTGTGTCCCTTTTAAAACTTAGGGTAGTCTTCTGTGGTCTGTGTAGCTCATGTGATCTTTTTCCATTGCTGTTGCTACGCTCAGCTGTACCTGCAACAAACAGCAGAACTGAGGCTATCACCAATGTCCTGCTGATGCAAATAGAAACAATTGTCCTGCGTAAAATTAAAAACCCCAACCCCACCCCTAGTATTTCCCCTTGTCCCCCCATCCTCTAAACCTCAAGCCTTTCATGTTTGACTTGGAAGCAATTTAGCTCCATCTGGCTATGAATCGGTCCTGTCATTGGAATATGCTGAATCCTTTACTTTGGAAGCTGCTACTTAAAGGCATTGGAAAAGAAAGTGAAAGATAAATGCTGCATTGTAGTTGTCATCCTGTGTTCCAATTGGTGTGATGAACCTTTTCAAAATTGCACATTCTACCTAATACATGTTATTGTGGTAATTATTTTGGAGGCTTTTTTAAAACAAAGAAATCAACAGTTAAAAATCCTTAGGGTCCTGATTATGTGTCCTGAACTGAAGGACTTCCAGTAGTCATGTGGCCCTAAAGGAATCTGTAACACTGGGATAGAAAGAGTTGTATTAACTGGGTGGTGGGAGGGGGTAGATCTTTCCAACTCTTTAGATTAAATTGGAATTAAAATCCAGATGTTGTAGGTTTTTCAGGTTTTCTATCGTATATAGCAAAAAAAAAAATCATTTAAAAATACACAGATTTAATTAGAAATTTTTGCAGAGATAAAAAAGGGACAGTTTGTAGCTTATCTTAACTAAATCCCTGTTTATTTTCCCAGAAGTCATGGATGCCTCATCCCTGTTGGTGTTCAAGGCCAAGTTGGATGGGGCTTTGAGCAACCACTGTGATTCTGAGTAGTGGGTAGCGCATCTCTCTAAGAGAAGAGAATCCAAAGCCAATGAAAGCCTACAGATTTTTTTCATTTTGTTGATTAGATCAGGAAAACATCTTGTGTGGCCCGTTTGTCATAGAAATTATTACAAGCAGTGCAAAACAGGAAAAGTTCCTGCTTCCAATTTCAGAGGTATTTAAAAGTAGTTGTAGGTGTGGCCCTTGGGGACATGGTTTAGCGGTGGTCTTGGCAGGGTTAAGTTTATAGTTGGACTTGATGATCTTAAAGGTCTTTTCTAATCAAAACAACTCTGTGATAACATAAAGCAATACAGGACAGTATTGCTGATGTGTGTATTTATGATTAGGTTATGCATTAAAGAATTCAAGGACTTCTATTGCATTACTCAGAGCACAAGGAGGTATGGACTCAGCTATAATTTGAGTGGAGAAAATCTGCAAAAATCCTCAAATATCTCAAAACTTAAATCCAGATGAAAGCAAGAGAGGTAGGAGTAGGACTGACTGTTATGGTCTGTGCTTTCCAAATCTTCTCTCTTTAGAAGGGTTGATGAGATTGTTTTAGGGTACAATGTGGAACAGTGTTCCCCTTAACAGCATTTGAAGTGTTTTCCTGTGCTTTCTCTGAAATGCCCTTGGTCTTCTGGAGAGGGTCTGGGGTGGCCAGGGGGTCCTAATTTCTATTTTGGAAGGTATTATTTTCCAAGGAGTGAAGGGAAGAATGCTCATCAGTTTTAGCAACCATCACACAACAAAGAGCCTATTTTGACACTCACGGTTTTAAATCTGAAAGAATATATGCAATATAAATTAAACCCCCAGTTTAAAATAACAAAGCAACTATTCAGGAAAGTTGTCATGAACTTGAGGGGGAACAAAAAAGTACAAAATCCGTGGTAAGACTGTAGTAATAGTTAAAATAACTCAAGCTATGGAACAATGAGTCATTTTATGAGGTGTGGCTGTTGGTGTCCATTTTCCTGGAAGTCGTATCTGTTCTAGAGGGATACAGTTGCTGTCTAGGAATGATCTGCAGGAAGGCAATGAGGTGACAGAGTTCCAAGATGGAACTCCTGCATCTGTTTGCATTTGTTGTCGATAATGGCAGCTTGAAAATGCTACCTGCCCCTGTTAAAATGTCTTAGTGTTTCAGTTGTGTTCTCTGAAGGTAGCTAAAGGTTACGGGGAAGAAACTAATTTATGTCCCATTAATTCATAGTACAAGAATAATAGCCGACTTTTCTTTGAGGTCTGAACCTTAGATTATTTGTAAAAGCTGCAGAATTAGTCAAAACTCGGGAAGGTATCCTTCCAGGCATAATATTCTCCGAGGATTGACTTAAAATATATGGGTTAGGTGCTCAGGTTTTTATAACTTGTTGAAATTTGATAGTGGGGCTGTTCTGGGAGGGTTGGCAGGGGCATAGTGATACTTCTTGAAGTTTTCTATTTAAATAATGTAAAGTAAAGCTATTTTCTGTCCACATTGACAAAACAAGAGGACAAACCAGCAACTATATTTTAAAATTATTCTTTTTTTTTGTTAAAAAAAAACCAAACAAACAAATAAACCCAAAGATATCTGGTTACCCATAGACATTCAGTCTGTTGTGCTCTATTTGTTCCATACCCCGAGGTGTGTGGAGCGTATGACTGGAGTACTCTTGCAAAGCAACAGGTTTTGGTTTCCCTCCCTGCTTGCTGTCCTCAAAACGCAGCAATCCAGCTGTTTTTCGGTGGATCTTTCCTTTTTCCCTTTCTCCCTTTGGTCCCCAGCACTTCCCCATTGTACCCAGGAGCTGCTGTTTTCCCCAAGAAAGCTCCCAGGTTAGAGTAGAGTGAATGGCTGCTGTGACAATACAGACAGACGTGAAGATGCATGGAAGGGATCTAGTCTTGAAATGTGAGTGAGTGCATTATGGAAGCTTCTTTGGCTCTTAGAAACAAGACACAGACAGGGGGCGGGTGGGTGGTCATAATATAATCAAAAGTCACGGCATCGTCTTATGTTTTCTCCCTTTGTCGTGCTGTTTAACCACCAGTATTGCGTCAATTCTGTAAGTAATGGCAACTTTAAGATCAGCTCTGGGAAATGCCTTGTCCTGAAGAGGGTCAGGTGCATTGTTTGGTATAACAAAACCCATTGGCTGCTTTAGGGCTGTGATGAACAGAGAACATTATTAAGTGCTTTGTGGGTATGGAATGGGAAACTAGTTTTCATGAAATCTTACGACAGGAGTCTAGTCTTTGAATCCTCATGCTCTGGAATCCAAAGCCCTGTGAGGTAAGTGCAAAGATCTTAGTGGCTTCTCAGGACTTTGCGTTGAACTGTTGAGCTGAGGAACCTGTATGTTTTTCTACCGAAACTCTGAAGGGTTGTTTCTTGTCTTGGCTCCACAATTACTCTGCAATGTTTAAGAACACAGCAAAATGACAACCAACACCTCACTAAGCAAACCCCAGAGAAGGTGCTTTCTGATTATGTCCATTTTTATATTGACCAGTGAGGTTTAATAAGGTAGGAAGAGTGCAGTTTCATCCTGTTCTAGTGTGAGCAATGAAGGCTGAAGACTACATCAGAGAGAAACTTGAGCAACGTTTGGTATGGTAAGACCATACCACTTACCTGGAATGCTTTTAGAATGACAGAAGGCTTACACTGTGTTCATAGAAGCATAGAATAAGTTTGGGTTGGAACGGGCTTTGAAGATCGTCTAGATCTTGGACCTCTCTTGAATAGACCTGTTGCAAGCCCATTGGTAGTCCAAAAATATTTTTTCTTTGACAGTTTGCTTTACCTTTCTGTAGTTCATTAAAATTTCAGGTTAATTTTATACAATCTGATGACAGTATGCGGTGTCTATCAAATGCAAATTCTCCAGAGTCTTCAAACAGCAGTTTATATTAATGAAAGTGCAGTTTGGAAGGGTGAAATATGGTTTTAAAGCAGAGGTCAATTTTGGCAGCCAGTAAGTTGGTATAAATGAAAAGAAATGCTTTGCTAGGGGTGGAAGGGTGTGTGGTATGGCTGGTTTTTTTCAGAATAGAGAAAATGTTTTTCTCAGTTAAATGTTGCAGTGACTTAGGAAGGTAAGATCTTATGGCAGTTTCAGAGAAAGTCTACTTTGGCAAGGCTTCATGAATCTGGGCCATTTCTGTTGCAGAAGAAAAGTGCCTCATTTCTTATAGCCAAGTATCTTGTTGGCCTGAGATGTGAATATAAGGATAGGGGGACAGAAACAGCACTGTAAGCAGAATGGAAGCTCATGTCAGCATTTCAAATAATCCACTGGGATTGAGTAATTATGTATGACTCTTAATGAGATGAAGATGTTTTAATGGTGTTTTTCCGAAGCAAGGAAACTGATACTCAGTAGACTAAGAAAATGGAGTTTGGAACTGTAGTGTAGTGCAGTTTTGTTAAAAACCTACAGTTAGAAGCGGAAATCATTTAAAAGGTTTTCACATGTCGAGGAAAAATAGGATTGAGTGAAAGGGTGGTGATTTCCAATTTATCTGTGGGAAATGACCTTGCTGCATGCTTTAACCCCCTTAAAAGTTAGAGGGAAATCCCTTTTGCTCTGCGTGGTTCTTCATCCTGTGCTGCTCATTTGACATTGGCCAGAAAGCAGTTAGGATTTGACCATTGACTCAGCCCAGACACAGGAACAACTGTTTTCTAATTACCGAAATGGAGGGGAAAAGTTTGTATCACATTAGCAATCCTCAAAGACTAAAGCACCATAAAGTGTAATCACTTAACAACATGCCTGTAGCATTAAGCATATTTGAATGAATGCCAGGGAATGACTTACAAAAATGTAACCCATTATGAAAGTCTTGGCCATATCTAAAGAGTGTTTGTTTTACATTTTAGAAAAAAACATCATATAAAACCCAATGAAAATGGATTTATACGGTTAGTCTTTTCTCCTCTCAGATGGAAAGTAATTTCCTCTTTTGAAGGCAATCTTGTACCATAAACAGCCATATTCAGTGAATTCCAGTGGTGTTTAATTAGTAAGCCCATGTGGGAAAAAAAATATTTTTTTAAGTGAAAAATTCTGTAAGAACACTTGTTTAATGCCCTTTTTTCTTTTTAGCTGAAATGGTGGGGTCTCCTAGCAGGAACGCTAGCATTGGAATATAGATTCTTCTCAAAAAGAACCTTTGGCACATGATTGAGCTGTGACAGGGTGATTTTTCAAATGCCAAATGGGAATTGGGTGCGCGATTCTCGCTGACTTTCAGCATCTAACTGCCATTATGCTTTTGTTAGTTTCTCTCTTTGATCTGCAGTAATTCTACCTTGTGTATCTCCATCTGTGAGGCATGCGTGAGGAGGAATGGGTTGTAAAGAGAGTCAAACTGCTCATCTAAAAGCACGATCTGCATGTGGGCAATCGGTTCGGTGTGACAGCATGCTGAAGTGCAGACCTGCAGAACGGAGAGGAGAGCAGGATTCGCCTTCTGGTGACCGTATTATGCCAGCAGCTAAAATGAGTTGCTCAAATATGTAATAACCAGGCAGAGGCTGGATTCAGTGGATGCACTGTGAGCTCTGTATTGACTGCCCAGGCACAGCTGCTCTGGGTGATAACCTCAGACACTGTACAGCTCCTGGTATCTGCAAGCTTCTCGACTTCGATCTGAGATAAGAGGTCTCAGTTTTGTTATTCTTTAAAACATAAAACAGCACTTTGCTACTTCAGAATGCAGGGGAAAAAAAGAACCAAACCCAAACCAACAGTCCTCCAAAAAAATTTGAACCACAAAAATCTCTTAAGAGCCTTTGGGTTTGAATCAGGGAATGAGTGTGGTTACTTGGAGTTAGAATCTTTTCTATTGAAGTTTCAAAAAGACAGAAAAAAAAGTGTGCCTAAGACCTTTATAGTGTATTTGTTACAAAACTGCAGCATATGGTAAGCAAATTGCCTAACCCGAACTTTGTACAGGTTGTTAATCCTACCTGCGTTGCTGTGCTGTCTCGGTTGGATTTGTAACACTCTTGATTGCTAACAGGCATCAGAACTGTGGCGGAGCTGAGCTAACCTAAGCAATAGGTAGCTCAGACATGGCTCCTCAGTGTTAATCTTACTGATTTTGAACAGATTAATTAACACTTTGTATGCTTTGTAGGCACCATCTCATCTGTAGAAGGGATGCAATGAGTGAAATGTGGATTTTTCTAGCACTAGGATGCTGCTTAACACCATAGAAAAACCCTGTAGGAGATGAACCTTTGTTTTCAAAGGTAAGACGGTGAAAAGTAAGAGGTAGGCATAGACTGTGTTTTTCTTTGTTATTCAGTCTGCTTAGAGTTTCATTTTTTCAGTGCATTGGATGGCATGGGAAGAAGGCATATGGGGGTAAGTGGGATCATATAATTAATGCTGGTATATCAATGCAAACAGGGCTGCACCAGTTCTGGTTAGGCAGTCTGTGCTGTGTAACTTTTTATTGGAGGGGCGTTTGTGGAGGTGTGTGCCATGCAAAGCAAATAACAATGTAAAGCATATAACAGTGGGCAGTTTACAAACATTAATTAAGCCATGTGGTGTGTTTATAAGTGTATATTGTTCAGTAGCTCGGAATCAATGGTACATTATACTTTACGAAGGGCATTCAGTGACACAACGTAAGTCAGCATGTGGAGAAGCTCCCTCAGTTCTTGACTCTCGATCTTAGCTGCAAGAGAGTAGTTACAAGTAGTGACTAAATAGTCTTCAACTTTTTTAAGGGGGGAACATGGTATTAGGTTTCCCTGTAATTAGGTAATGGAGTTTGAGCACTGTATTACGTAGTTTTATATAATATAATTATACACCAAATTTAGTAAAATGTGTTGAAATATATTGATATACATTAATCTATACAAGTTATGCAATAATTTGTATAATTTTAAATTTTCTGTAATTTTATGGCACTTGCATAAACTCAAACCACTTTGTTTTAAAACTGCAGTTTTAAATTCTTGCAGTCATTGATGAATAAAGAACAGGATGAGTATGAATACTGTGGTCCATTGAGTGAATCCATTTGTTGACTAGCTGGTTCTGTCATGCAGGGTTTTCTATTAGGCACAATTAATGATTGTAGGAGGTGTTTACATGAAAAAAAACAAACCGAAACCAACAAATAGTGTTTTAGGTCTGCACCGGGCATTTAGAAAGTTGAAAATTCTATGTAGAAGTCGCTCCTTTGCAAAAATTTAGTGGAATGGAGAATGTATGATTACACTGTTGTTTCTGATTATTAGCTAAATTTAACAGTTCTGAAATTGGGGGGAGGAGGAAAGGGAATCACCTTGTATTGACAAAACATGAAAATTCTTATGTAGTGATTTGAAACAGTAGCAAAGGTATTTTTGGGTTTAATTAAACATTTTGTTTGGCTCAAATGACAGTTTCATTATATTGATATATTAAATATACGTCAACAGATGTAAGTTGAGTTTTAATGGCTTTAAAATGAGTACAAAGTATGGCTAAAATCACTGAAAGGGCTAAAAAACCCAAATCATGTAAACGGCCAGAACCCAATGAAAAACTGAAATGCTTTGTAAGAGAATATCAACAAAACTGTCTTTAAACACGTGCAGACAACTTTATCTTATTAAGACAAATCTGTTAAAACTTCTTGTGTCACTGTGTTACCAAATCCTGATGTTATTCTTCCGTTCTTTAGTTTTCTGAGTTGAGAGGAAAGCCTGGACTGAGAGACTCAGCTTTATATCCCCTTGAAGTAAGCAGCTATTGGAAAACAAAATACTGTTCTGAGTCCTAAAAGTTCCAGCAAATCTACGTTTGCCTTTTTTAAGATGATCTCGGGGTAGACAGCGTGCGCACCAGCCTTTCCCCCTCTGCTGCTTCTACTCTATTTCACTGTTGGGAAACCAAAGTTATCTTCAAATTGTGCCTTATCCCACTTCACAGCTCTGTCCCCTCTTTGGCTGTTTTGGCTGCCTTAGCTTTCCAGAGGCTGCGAGTGAGATAACGGAAGAATAAGCAGATCAGGGCTGACCTGCGGCACAGGGATAGCTCTGTAGAAAAGCTGGCTCGGAGCCTGTTCAGGAGCTTGGCACGAAGCACCCTGCTACTTGCTAGTGGTTTAGAACTGTCACTTGACTCCCTACTTTAGAAAATCAAAAACCTTGATAGATCCTGATCTCCTAAGATACTGCACAGCCTAACACGTTATGTACTATGTCCAAGAAATAATTTGCTCATAAAGTATATCTGTGTATTTGGAGAAACTGAGAAACTGACTGCGGATCAAGTACCCAGCGTTGCCAGGAGGATGGCTGCGGTTTAGAAAAAAGGTAAAACGTGCTAGTAGAACTTGACTCCATTGCACAAAAGGGACCTTAAAAGCTTGAAAGTCATTGTCTGAGGGGTCTGTTTGGTATCTGATGTGCTGTAACGGCTGAATGTCAACTCCTACAGAAGTGAATAAATACTGTCAGAATAAAACTCTGCTAAAATCTGGGACAGGAAGCTCCTGCTGTGCAAAAGCCACAATAAGTAAAGTCTGGTAGTGATGAAAAAAACAAGTAGGAACCCACTTAACATGGATTGAATTACTTCGCTGCTGAACTGGATCTAGGCAAAAGTGTTTGTACATACAAATTAATTGGAAGTTCTTAAATTTCTGAGGAGGGAGAACTCCTTTGGTGTGAGCTTGGTGTGGGGAACAGGATGTGCTTCTCTGGGACTTTCAGACGGCTCCTTGTCGCATCAATCTAACCTATTCTGATGATTTTTGTTGTGATTCAATGCTTTTCTTGCCCCACAATTGTCTTCCGTTCCCTCTGGGGCCCCTAACCCGTGAGGCAAACACAGCAGAATATATACTGACTTGTGAAGGGCTTTAGGGTATGATGGATGTTTAGCTAGGAAAAAACCCAACCCAACAAACAAGGGCAAAGAACTGTTTTGAAGTTCTAGTCCTTGCTTAGATGATCTTCAGTTTCAAAACTTTAGTTATTGGTATTTTGCTGAGGATGGGGATGAACATGAGACAAGTAAGAAAGTATCTTAGCATGGGAACTGGAAGTGAACTATAAAAGCTCGAGAACTGTTGGCTGTTCTCTGGACTTCCTGCAGTTCAGGATGCTGGCTCTAAAGCCCTGCCCCTGAAGTGAATAAGACTCACTTTAATTAGGTTGTGGGGAAAATAGGTAAAGCTTATGCAAGTAAAGGTTTTTCAAGTCTGGATCCATACTACGACCCTTGTGTGCTCCAAGTCTACTCCTATAAAACTGTTCATCTGTTTTATTGGACCAGAAATTGGTAAAGTAGAACTACTAGGTGGGAAAATGTGAAATAGATCACCAGACTTAATAATTTCCCCCATTCTGAAAAAGGTTGGACCTTGGGAGAGTGTGGTGAAACATCCCTGAGTTTCCCGTTGTTAGGGATTCTCTGGACAGACCAGGAGAGTCCCTGAGTGTGCTCCAAGACCTGTGATGGCTCTGCTCCTGGACTGCCCATGCCAGCTGAGGCAGCTGTGCACAGCATTGCTGATGGGTTATTGGCTTATGGCTAAGACTACTCTATGGCCAGTATCCCAGGGTCTCTGCCCTAATCTAAGCCTTATAATATCATATTAACAGATAAATATGACTCCTGACCCGTATAGTTTCAGAATTATTTGGGAAATGCTGAGGGTTGCGTGATGTACAAATCTAAGGTTTAGAGGATTACTGGAGAACATTAAATTGTGGCTGGATCACATTCAGCTTGAGAATTTTTTTTTTTTTTTGTTCTGAAAGTTGATACATAATGTAATTTTATTCTTAGTCAGCACAAGCTTCCTGCTTTTTACATATTTGTCGTCTTTGCAGAAGCCAATAAGCTACTGACAATTTCAGCCAGCTTAAAAATCACAAAGATTCAAGGGTTCAAGAAAATCTAATTCCTACTAAGACAAAGACTTGTGTTGCCTGTCTGGTGAGCGTTATCAGGTCCTTCATCACTTGGATGAAGGGTGCATGGGAATAGCTTCTTAATGCGGCATCCTTCCTTCCCCTATGTGTTCAGTGAAAAAGTAGGCATGTGACTATTACATGAATGCAAGTAGCAGCTGGAAGCCTAGTTATGCTGAGACTTTGAGTAACTACTGAGCTTAATCACGTTAGCAATGTAAACGTTTCCCCAGCTTAGATGGCATCTGTGTCTTTAAAGTGAGTCAGGTTTAATGCACAGTGGATAACAAAGCTATCCAAATAATGCCTCACTTTCTAGGTCAGTGCTTTCCTTTCAAGTGCACTTCAGTTCTGGAAGGCAATTGGTACAAATACTCTGGGCTCTGCATTATGTTAGTGTTATGTTTTCACCGATTATATATCTTATAGTGTTACATATGATATTGCCTCTGTAAAAGCTGTGCGACCAAAGTTGTCAGGCTTCAGATAAAAGCATGCTTTTCCCTCAGGAGATATCACTTTAATTTTATGCATTTCAAATCAGGGTATAACAGAAGTAAAAGATGGGGGAAAAAGGTGAGAACTGGATGTACTCGATCAGCAAACACTCTGAATTTACTCTTTAAAAGTGGAGGCATAGAAAGAAAGGTACACAGAAGAAGGAATGACCTTTGTTAGCTCATCCTTACAGTTGTCAGCAGAAAAGGAGATCCGGACGAGATGTGAGTCAGGAGAGCAGCGCAGATGAGTGTGTTGAGGCTACGCTGCAGCTGAAGAGTGAAACTGGGAACAAGAGGAAGAGTTTCTTGAGAGAAAGGGATGCTCTGTGGAGTCTGTGCCAGTTCCAAAGTCCCTGAATATTTGATGATGTTTAACTATGGATCTGGATGAAAGAGAGAAAATGGACTTAAACATACAGAGAAGTCAAGAAGGTTAGGGCTGAAAAACAAACTTTCACTTGTGTGGAGAAAAGAAAATTAGCAGAGGGAGTAACTTATTAGTGAAATAACTGAGTCAAGGAAATGCAGCTCTTAGCAGCTGTATTTTGTTGGGATTGTGTCCTTGTGTCTTGGGTGCACAAAATGAGAAGGTTTTGCTTGTCAGATCTGTGTGATGAGGGCCTGGATGAGAGTTTTAACTGTCAGAGCTGAAAGAAAAGGTCACTTCCCAGACACTGTGGTCTTTGTCCTTTTAGTTTTGCTCTTAGGGAAAGCTCTAAATGAGGTAGTACAGGATGAATATGTGGTCCATGAAGGGTTTACAGTGAAGAACAAACTGTATTAAATCAAAATATGCATGAACCCTAAATTAGACTAGCTTATAAAGTGAAGTTGAAGCCAATTATGGAAATTAAGCATGATGTAATAGTTAATGAAACCAGTGTAGCAAGCACAGTGAAGCTATGCTGATTGCCAAGAACATCTTGCTTTTACAGTACTTATGTAACCATCAGGAAAGGCCTCAGAGTATTGTTAATGACAATTAGCCTTTTTAATAACCTTTCTTTTAAATTCTTTTTTTTTTGGTGTTCTTTTACCCTCCCCCATGATATTTTGTGGTTCAGGTGGAATATGGAGTACGAGGGGGAAGTAAAAAAAGTATTTTTAATTTTCCCAAGAAGCATTCCAGATTAGACGTGTGTTTTTATTGCCATTGTGAGCTCCTGTGAATTGCATGCGTGTACCTCATTAAAAAGGAAAATTCCGGCTCCTGAGGACTTTTATTGCCCTTAGAATCTGAATGGAAGATTTGTTTGGTTGTCTGCCTTGATTTGCTTCTGTTTTCAGCAGACCAAACTCAGTTTTGTTAGAGGAAAGAAATTCTGAACAAAACACAAAGAAATATAGTTGTGTTGGTTCTGTGATTGCAGCTGTTCTCCAAACTTTTGTGCTCTTAAAACATGACAGAACATAAATCTGAGCATTGTGGAACTTGTTGTCATTTCTCAGAATTTCTCATCCGTTTAGTAGAAAACTAGACCTTACTTTGCCAGTCCTTATTTGACTAAAGTCACATTTTAAATAAGCCTAATGCACAGGAGTCTCCATTTTAAAATAAAGCTTTGTTCTGTGATAGGCTGATAATGGCTGATAATGATAATTTATCTGCTACAGACTGTCTTTTCTTCAGCATGAAGCAAGTTTTACATTTATTGTGTGATTTACTAGTACATAGTAAAAGCTAAACTTATGTCTAACATCCTGGATTGGAAGCTCAGATCATCTCTTGAGCTTCTTGTAAGATCTTGGGTGAGGTAGATTACACGTACCTCAGTTTCCTATGTACAAAACAAATGTTAAAACCAGAGAGGCTGGAAGGTTTGAAACTGGGTTCTGAATTGTCAAAGACAACTCCTTGTAAAATGTGAGCATTTTACACAAATTTCCTGAAAGGAACAACAGTAGAATGGGACACATTCTTGGGGATGAGAAACTACAGTGCTGGGCTCGGCTCCGCCTGAACCTTCAGCCTAAACCTTATTACAGGCAACAGAAGGGGTCTTTATTGTGATTTTACATTGCAGTTAAATGATAGTGTGGTGCTTATTTTTCAGAATAATCCAAGCATTCATGCTTTTTTTGGGTTTAGCTGCTTTTATACTTGTTAAAAAGTTCCTCTGTTTGCTCTAGGCAGTATCTGGAGATTATTATTGAGGTTACTCCTGCTTCCCTGATTTGTGAAGGCTGAAGGAGAACATATTGTTTCTTGCATCATATTATCTTCTGGCTTCTCCTCCCACAGCTGTCTGGTTCATCCTTATTTTCCTGCATTATCCTAATTTTGATGGTTGTTACTGTATGGAAACCAGATCATCGTAACTGAACTGTTGGGTGTGTAGCAAAGGACTTGTCAGATAGCAAAGAAAACATTTAAGTAGTCATTTGATTGTGATGCTTGCTTGCCTTAACTGGGCACTGTGCACTCGACAGGACTGTCCCATGAGAGAATCTCTGTATCATCCAAGGACCAGGCTGCTAGCCTTAACCTGAGACGTTTGATTCAAAGCTCCGATCAGTGAATTTGAGAAATACGAGGTGGATTAACTAAAAATTTTTGTCTATTCTACCCCAGTTTATTTAAAAAAAGATTATTTCTTAGTTGGAAAATGACCTGAAATGATGAAAACAACAACAGAAAGAAAACATGGCCCTTAGAGTTGGTTTACCTGACATCCATTCTCCTGGGTGTCTGTACTTGCTAAGGACCTGTATTACCTCAAGTCTAAAGAGGGTTGTTAAGAGTTTTGAATTGTTAAGCAGGCCATAATCTCAGCTTGTGTTAATGATGCCATAAAGAGAAACCATTACTCAGTACTTTAGAGTTCTGCTCTCTTTTATGCACCTGGTAGCAAGATAGACCAGCAAACCAGTAGTATTATCATGCTAAGGCAAATGATTGAGATGGAAGCAAACTTTTGTGTTGGATTACTGGTGTCTAAGTGAAGCAGTGTAGGTACAAAACAATGAGAAGCGGAAAACTGAGGATAAGGCTATGCTTTTAAAAGGGAACTCATGCTTGGTTAAAGCTTTGCTTTTCCTGCAATTATTTGGTAGTTTTTTTCGGTAACGGTACTACTGGGTTTGAACCCAGGCTAGCTTTAATAAATTTTTAAAATATGAATTAGTTAATTTTACATCTTTTTCCTCCCTGGGCTTATGGAGTTGCCAAAGCAAGTTTGATTTATTTTGCAGGTAATTTCTGAGCTTGAGAGCAGTAACTTTATTAGATGTGAAATATTGGAAGTGATGCAACAGCTCATTGCACTGACTGTGTATTTTTCCCTTGTTATCTAGTCTACCTCATAAATAAAAAATCCATATCAAAGGTTAAAAAAAAAAAGAAAGCATGAAAGAGGGAATAAGACAAGAAGAGGAAAGTCAGAAGACAGCAGATTTGTATTTTTCCTTTCTTTAAGAAGCATTGATTTATGAGATAAACAGGTTTATAAAACACTGCATATTACTTTCTTTCCAATGTTGATCAAACACAATAGTATTTTGTATCTGCACAAAACCATCTCATCCAAATAATTTGATGTTGCTTGTTTCTATAGCTACAGTAAATGTAATTACTAAAGAGTATCTTTTGCAGATTCCATTGTAACTGCAGGTAACTAATGACCTTTACTCTTTTTATTTTTACCTATCTTGGGCGAAATGCTCATTTTGAATTTAACATAAGTAATACTATTTTCCATCGTAGTGCAGTAGGTTGTCATGTCTGATCTCTACGGAGCCTGGGAGTTCTGTCTGTAAGTACATTACAAATCTCCTTGCTACTTATTTTCCGGGAGGAAGATAAAGTACTGTGTGTCCCCACAGAAGCCTCTCTTTTTACTGTTTGCTACAAACCACTGCAAATTCAGCATGAGATTACTGCAAAGATAATTCCTATTATTCTCCTGCATCTTGCATTAAACCAGAGGCACCTCAGAGATGGTGACATTGTCTCTGAGAAGATTAATTATGTAAATATAGACTCGTGACCTAGGGTTGTGGTAGATTGTTATTTTCTTAATAACAAAGCAGAAATCGGGTAAAGAATGTTCATTTTTCTTTTGCCCATGTTTTTCAGCTGCCTCTGAATTATTCTGTGGGAGGGAGGAGACTTTTTTTTCTTTTTAAGAGAGGTTCTTGATGAAAAATGATAAATTCAGTAAAGCATAATTCAGGCTGAAAAAACTTTTAAATTGTGGAATATGAGGCATTTAAGGTATATGAGAGGAGTTTGTTCTGAACATATGAAGGACACAGTAGCAGAAAATGTGTGAGTTAATATTAGAAATGTGAAAATTAGCCTAGAAAATGGTGTAACCTCAGTTTGCTTATAAGAGCTCTAGTATAGTTTGACTACATTAAAATCAGGGAACTAACTTTTCTCATTTGTTTATGACTAGACACAGGCTGAAACTATCAGGTTAGATATTTTCAAGGTAATGGGTAAATTAAGGTTTCAGTTTACCGAACTGAAACAAACAATAGAAGCAAAATTAACTATTTGATGTAACCTTCTTAACTTTGTTCATCTTTTATGCTGTACATGACGAATTTGAAAATAATATATGCAAAAAGAATTAAAAAAGCATTGCTAGTCCATAGAAAGTTTTCTGGGATAACCGGAAGCTCTGAAAGGGAGAGAAAAAAGGCTGTGTACCTGTTTTCTTCTTCCTGAATAACCAGCTGACTTCGAGATCCTCCTTTCTTGTATTCATGAAATGCATTTCCAAATGTTTGTTTGTTTTGCATATATTATATACCTGTCTAAAAATACATATAAAAAGCTTTCTGTGTAGATTCATTTGGAAGTGTATCTATATTTAGTGATCATCCATTAAATTGGAAGAATATATTCTAGTACAGGCTTATCCTTGTTTATCTTGAATGGACTTAGCGGCCTTAATTTTCAGCAAGTCACTCAGTGGAGTTTCTCTCAGAAATTAAACTGCTTACAAAGACACAAGTTTGGTGTGGCAGTTGACATTTTATTCCACTACCATCTTGTGCACAGAAGTATTTCTATTTACCAAATATTTGCCATTTTGTTCTATTTATCATTTGACAGATCTGGAAAAATGAGCTATGAAATTATTGGGCTGGTACGGAGCATAATCTAAACTATTTAAAATAAGTGGATTGCCAGTGGCAATGAATTGCGTGGACTGATCGTGGCCAGCTTTCCCAGCCATGTGCTACATTGTATTATTAGATGCTTTGTAAAGCTGGAAGCCAGGAGTGTTTCAGGAGAGTTTCCCAGGCAGAACCTGACAGCGGTTCCTCCAGACTTTCAGCACGGAGTTCACTAGTGAATGTGGCTTAGCAGTACCCTGACAGTTTGCTTTTTTTCGTAGCTGATGGCTGGCTAAGATGTAAACAGCTATGCCAGGAAAGTCCTGATGCCAATTCTGTGATTTACCCTAGCAAAAAGAGGAGCCAGTGCTTGACCCTCTCTTGCACTGCATGGTGAGAAAACCCAAGGACGTTACAAGGTTGAAGCATTCAGTGGGTGAGGGTTGCTTGCTTGCAGTTCTTTGGGCATCAATGCAAGTTGACAGATTGTTAATTCCTTTTCTTACACGTAGCACCCGTTATGAAAATAGAAAAGGAAGGAAGAGGTTTGGGCTTCTTCTAGGCAGGATCCCATCTCCTCTGTTTGGTACATGAGTGGTGGTTCTTCTTCTGGCACTTTGGAGATTTGATTGTTTACACAGGTTTGCTTAGTGAGTGCGCAACTTAAAAAATGATTTGACAGGAAAGCAGACTTGCCCGTGTGTGTGCACATGCGCTTAGGAAGTTATATGTTCTGTATGAACGCGTGGCATAGAATCAGTAGTTTGGGTTGGAAGGGACCATAAAGCCCCTGTAGTCCCAATGCCCCTGTGATGGGCAGGGGAGACACGTCCCAGTAAATCAGGCTGCCCGAGGCCCCGTCCAACCTGGCCTTGAACACCTCAAGGTATGGGACATCCACAATTTCCCTGGGCAACCTGTGCCAGTGCCTCACCACTCTCACGGTGAAGAAATTCCTCCTTGTATATAGTCTAAATCTGCCCCTCTCTGGTTTGTAGCCGTTGCCTTTAGTCTTATCACTACGAGTCTTTGTAAAAAGTCCCTCTCCAGCTTTCCTGTAGCCCCTTCAGGTACTGGAAGATTCCTGTAAGGACTCCTCAGAGCCGTTTCTTCTCCAGGCTGAACAACTCCAACACTCCCAGCTTGTCATAGACGAGAAAGAGCTATTCCTTTTGTGACAGTACAACAATTGAGTAAAGTGGAAGTGTTGGGATACCTTGCTTTTCCCCAGTGTGTGGCATCCTCCCTGCCGTCTCACATTTTCTGGGTTGAGCAGGAAGGTGGATGTGGCCAACACGCTGGCTGGGAGGAGGGGACCTGAGAGCCAGAGGAGAAATACGAACTCCTTTTTAAGGACTGGCAATACTTCTTCCTGTAGGTACTCTGCTTAGGGGGAAGGAAAGACTGCTGGGGATGAATAAAAGGGAAGATAAAGCCAAGTGGGCAACAAAGTCTCTCAGCTGGGTATATGCATTTGTTTTGTATACTACCAGCAGTGATATGTGTACGCAGGGCATCTGTATCGCGTGTGGTGGAGCAGCAGTACTAGCTGTTTTTAAATTGTCGATAACAATGTAGATAGCTTAGAAAAAAACTTAGAAATGTAGAACAATGAGCTAAAAATATTTGGATGTTAATTGTGTGCTTAGGAGGTTCTTTCATTTAAGTTCATTGGGATGCTCAATATAGCCCTTAGATGTTGATGAAGATCTGTCTTCTCTTCAGTTTTATTGAGTACTTAAACTATTTGAGTCTTTTGTAGTGTTTTAATGATAGTTCTTTGAAATAAAGTGCAAGGAGAGAAATAAGCAGAGTTTCTCCTATTTGTATTGTCAACTTCAGGGTGGTTTATCTTGTGTGTGTTTCTTCACAAAAAATACCAACAAAAGCAAACAACTAGTTCAAATTTTTAAGTCCCGTATTAAGACGTAATGCGGGAAGAGAGCTACAATATGTGTGTTGGTATGGTATAAGAGTTGTAATTGAAAGAAGACTGTATCCAGTCTAATATTATTAACAGTAGCGCAGTCTGACATCACAGATTGTAGAAATCTTTGGGTATCACTTGTGCTGCTGTTTTAAACTTAAGAGTTTGTCCTATGTAGTCATCCTGTTGTGTTATATGAATTGTAGACTGAAAGAAAAGTATTACAGTATTTCCTGACAGCTTTTTCAGTGGTTTAAAATGAATTGGATTAGCACCTTCAGTGGTCTTTTTCTGAATTCATTGTTCCTTGGCAACGCTAATGAAGAAGAATATAAATGAGATTGAAGGATGAACTGATGGTTGTGCAAAACTTAGGACAACTTTTTCTCCCATCTCAGTTGAGTGAGAGCCAATATTGTGCTCATTACATTGCATTACATGGATGTGCCACTTAGGTTAAATAAAAGTAGTGAAGGTTTTTGTCAACAATAGGGAAGCAGAGAATATAGCTTTAAATCTTTCTGTCTCCTTCTGTTTCCAGGGATGAACAGGACACGGTTTGCAATTTGTATTCTGTTTCAGCAAAGTTGGACCAGAGACACTTATTCCTTCTTGTACCCAGTACGCTTTACTTCCACTTTAACTTAGCTGCCAGCCATGCATTTCCTGCCCGCTGGGTGCTTTCCACACTTCTATCTTCCAGATTTCTCTCTATATCTCTGTCTTTCTCTCCCCCACTCAGTGCAACTACTTATCACTCTTCTAGAAGTTATGTTGATAGAAGTCCCTAAAATTGATCTGTGTTGGTTGTGCAGCCAATAAGCAATGGCAGAGCCAGGGCTGTTACCAAGCCCTGGTGTCAGCATTGCTTGGCGATGTTTTAGCAGCCAAGAACTGGCTGATTACAATGGAATATTTTTCTTTCCAGTTTTTCAGAACTGAAAAACACTTGTGTGCAACCTGAAAGAGCCTGTTTTTCATTTGTTGTCGTTGTGTTTTTTAATAAAGCTGAATCAGTGGAACTTTATATAAGGCTGATCAGAACAATGCAGTGTGGTTAGATTGCAATTACAGGATCTGGTTTAACTTCTGAAAAATAACCTTTCAGCTGACAAGCAAGCCTTCAAATGATGCTGTTTGACTCAAAAGAACAAATCTTGGGCGAACCCATCGTGGCAAAGTTCTTTCAGATTTCTGAGATAGGCATAAGTCTGTTCCATACACGGGTGTCATTTTTGTGTTGAAGGAATGACAAATGACAAGCAGTGATTAGGAAGTGCTTTTTGGAGTTATTAGGCATTTAATAAGCAAGAAAAGTATTTCAGAAAATGCCAGTGTATACCAAGAGCATGGTTTTAGAAGGGACAGCAGCGTTTTCAGTGACCCACAACTGTCTAGTGCTGAGATTTCATTTGAAACGCACAGTATAGGACAGGCCAATAACTGGCCATAGCATAGCTGGAAAAGATGTGTGGATTATTGCAAAACCAGCTATGTAAAATGATAAAAAATTACATCTTTATCTAATTAGTTCACACATTTCTTTGACTGGAGTGGGTGTTGAGCTGTGTCGTGGAGGCAGTTTGGTCCAGCTGAGCACGACCAGCTTCCAAATCATAGCCATTTCCTGAGTTGGCGGCTCAATAATGCTTCCACCAAGCTGTGCTCCCTGTTATTGCTGGCCCTTCTCCTGGGAGCTGCACTTCCCGTACTTAATTAGATGAGAAAAAAGGATGAGCTGTTCCTCTCTTTCTCCCTTCAGGCTTATGACTGGAGAGTCCTGTGCTCAGTATCACAGCTCATTGACCTGGCTGCTAACCTGAGAGCCTGCCTTCAGTGAGAGGATCTGGTTTAACTTCTCAGCTTGAGGAGAGAGAAAATTCCAACTAAAATTGCTCCTGTGTTAATATCAAAACCATTGTGACTGTGGCTTGGGAGAAAGAGTGGGAAGTTCCCACTGCCCTTGTAATTTTAAGTATCTTCATAGCTTTGGTTTAAAATCTTCCTTTGTACTCTGAGTTATGTCAATATGTGGAAAACAGGACACCTTTTCTAATGGTGAAATGAATCCTGGCAAATACAGTCCTCCAAGAACCAAGTGGCCAGAGATGGCTGGAATGTTCCAATACCAGGCGACATTGAGCTTGTCTGGAAAAGACAGCTCTAATAGGAGTTAAGATGTATCAGCCAAGTTCTTGGCTTCTCTAAAATGATATATCAAGGGTACTAATTAGTGTGATCTCAGCAGGCCTGCATTTGAGAATCTTCAGTAAAAGCACTATTGATGACGCTCAGCAGGAATCTGTGTGCCGGTCTTGTCGGTGAGGCTAAAGGTTCAGAGACGGAGGTTATAAGGACATGATATCGAGTGAATCAGCTGCGTTTGCCTTCCACCCCCCTCAGCTGGGAGATGGGAAGAGAAACTGAAACTGTATACTTGTTGTGGCTAGTGGTTTCCTCTTAATAAGTTCTTGGCTATGTCTCTTAAGTGTTCACCTTGTCATTATAATGCATCTGTTGGGGGTTACAAATATTGAAATGGAAGGGGGGGTAGCGAAACCTTTAGGGATTATAATTTCTCTGGAGTGAACCTAGGTGTGCCATTTTCCCTGCTGCTGTGAGTGAGTGATCCTGCACACTTCTGCAGCCATGGGACACCACCTTCCCTGCTGAGAAGTAACATGGGAGTCCAGAGGCAGCCTTTTTTCTAACTGCACTTTTCTCCCCTGCCATTAATCCACCTTCACGACTATTTATGTGGTTGTGCCTTGTACGTTATAGCAGAATAATCTCAAATTAAAAGGATATTAACACACAAGCAGTTAGTGACAGTGGATAATTCTTCATCATGTTTAGAAAAATGCATATCTAAGGACCACTTTTCTTTCTAAGGAGGATGCAGTAAATAATTTATTGCTAGCAGCGAGAACAGGACTGTGTCTTTTTATGCATTGCTTTTTAATTTAGCAAAATATTGGGGGACAGTGGGAGGCACCAGCCTCCTTTCATACAGTACTTGAAACCTCTAACTGTTTGCAGGTGATTGCAGTCAGTCCTCTGAAGCTGTTGGTGCCAGATTTGGATGAAGTTCCATTGTTCTGGTGTCAGAAAGGTCGGATGCTAGAACTGAGAAAAAATTGTTCACCTCTGATGCCAAATGCAGATAATCTGAAAATAGCCATATGCCGGTTAGTTGTGGTGATGTGCACATGCTTAAGCTAGTATGTTGCTTTTGATGCCAAGTATTTCTTTCAGTGAGATGAATAGAAGCAGAATGTTGACACAGGAAGTGTTATCCATTCTAATATTAGAATGTGGGGACCAGATCCCCTGAGCAGGCCAGTGGTTGCAGCAGTAGGTGAGGGTGCTCAGGACCTCTGTGCAAACTGCATCTAATTACTTTCTGTCTTTTTTCCAAGAATCATGAGTAAAGGACAACTCACAAAATGTAGTTGCAGTGGAAAATACAGCCTAGCAGAAAAGTACTATAGTGTATTTTTATGACTTAGTTTATACGCTTCTAGCTTGGTGGACAACCCTATCCATAGTCATCATATCTAGAAATGGAGCTTGCAAGTAACAAAAGTAATACTGTAAGAAAGGAAACCCCATTCCTACCTCCTCCTCCCTCAACCTAAACCCCTACCTTTAAATTTTGTCCTTCTCTGCATGTAAATGCCACTGTCAGGGACTTATGGAAACAATGTTGTATGCAGAAGTAGCAGTGGCTAAAAGCATTGCAGACAAATGGGTAGATAGCTGAGAAATATTACTTCTCAGGCTTTTGCTTGCTTTGTTATTAAACATGGAGTTTTTCAGAAGCATAAATGGCAGGTGGATGTCTGTATCTACACCCCAGTTCCTTAGGAAAACCCTGCCCCAAAGCCCTGTCTTGATTTGGAAAAGGCAAACTGGGTTAGACTGGTAGGATGGGAATTGTTTGGAGCAGGTTGCTGCCACCTTTAGGCCAGCTGGAAATCCTTTTCCCATGGTGTTACATACGACCTCTGAACTACCCTGTTCAAATTTAATTCCAAATTTCCCATGCCTCTAGAGATTTAGAGCATTGACCTAGTCTAAAACTCGTTTTCATTGCAGGCCCATGCATTGAACTTGAACTAACCTTAAAAATACTTATTGTAATATAGATACAATATTATTTGCAATAAAATTTACAGGATGCAATTATATAGACTGCGAGTGCTCATTTTAGCTGACATGAAAATTTACTGTCTCTTAACTTCCTTTCATTTCAGCTGATATTAACTTCTAATAAATACATCAATGTTGATGTTTAATTCAGTGATCTATTTGCTTAATGCTCTTGTGTTAAAGCATAAGAAAAATTAGGGAGAATATTTTTCTTTGCAACCCTTGTTACTTAGCACTTCCTGCCTATCAAATCCATCTATTTGAATTCTTTTGGTGTTCTGGTCTATTTTAAAAGCATCAGAGGAGGGTAACGATAGTTCTGTAGTTCCTTGCAAAAGGGCAGTTCTGAACATAATTGAAAAGTAAAGGTACGATGACAAAAATTTGTGGTGCTGTCTGTGACTAAGGTATTATAGGAAACCCATTGCCATAGTAACTCTGTGCTAAGTAATTACCAACAGATTAGTTCGTTTTTTCTGTTCAAACTTGTGTAATTTATCTAGCCTTGAATATAGTTTTAAATATAAGAATTGTCTATATGAATGTGTGCACACTGCATTTGGAAGATAAGCCAAAGAGCTCACCATATGTGCTCCTAATTCTTGCAGAAGCGACTTCTGGATTTTGGGTATCTGTGGCTGTTGTTCTCTTACAAATGAAAGAACAGTGCAAAAGAGTTTTAATAAAGGCAGTTTTAGTGTTACAGTAAGATGTACCTATCATGAAAAGCCAGACATCAGGAAACAGAGTTTTCCACAAAGCCAGTGCAATTTCTTGAAGGACAATAGATTTGTATTTAATAAGCAGCTACTTCAAATAACAGAGAGGAATTCCCTGCCCTGGCTATTCCCTGCCCTGGCTGTCCTTCCCACTCCATCAGCAGCACTGGGGCAGTGCCTTGCTTGGCAGCAGATCAGTGGTGTTGCATTTCACCTGCCATTAGTTTGGGATTTTTTTTTTTGTTGTTTTGTTTGGTTTTTTTTGTTCACTGTATTGTGCAAAACAGACTTGGTTTGGAGGATTTACTGTCCTGCGGGCTGTAATCTGTATGCACGGAGAGCAGAGAAGCAGCTGCAGAACAGCGGGTTTCAGCACCTTCGTTCACTTTTTTGGTTGCTGATGACCATTTCTCTGAAATCTCCTGATGTGAAGTTCTGGGGCTTCTTATGGGGAATCACGGCATAGTTTGCATTGCAAGGGACCCTAAGGATCACCCAGTTCCAACTGCCTGCCATGGACAGAGACGCCTCCCGCCAGGCCGCTCAAGGCCCCATCCAACCTGGTCTTGAATACTTCTGGGGAGGGGGCACACAGCTTCCCTGGGCAACCTGCTTCTCCACTGTTTTATTCCCTGGAAATGCTGTTTCATGGGTATATGCTTTTTGTAATCTTATTCTTTTGGGAAGCATCTGCTAGCCTTTAGTTCTCCATTTCTCAAGGTTTTCTCAAGGTTTTCTCTGAATAATAGACTCTTAGGTCTTAAAATGTGTTCAACTTGACCAGTCTGAAGAGAGCTAGTGAAGTACCCACACCTCAAACATGGTCTTGCAAAGCATTGCATTTAGGTTGAATAATGACATGGTGAACCCTTTCCGCTTCTGTCTGAGATTGGTTTCATTTTGTTGTGTGATGAAATGGGTATATTTGCTCTAGCAGCTAATACAACTTGGTGCTTCGAAGAGCTAGAAACCAACTGATCTCTGACTGATAGGGTTTTAAGAGAGTTCTTACTCGTATTAAAGAGGCTATGAACCACTTCAAGACCAGACTTCTGAAGCCAGTAAGTCAGTTCGTCTGTGTACTTGTGCTTACAACAGTTAAGTGAGGCACAGATAAACCCAGGTTTGTAGAATTGATGCACCTTGCATTATCTGCATTAAAACTCATTCCTCTCTCTGTCTCTCTCTCCCTCCTCTCCTAGTGTGGAATAACCTCCAGATATGTCATCAATGAAAACATTCACTTTGTCTTTTTTTTGTGGGAGGAGTGGGGATAATGTGTCAAGTTTGTTCTTGGCTACTTCTTGTGAAATTCTGGCACAAATCGTAACAGGCTGGGGGATTAGAGGTATTTTTTCTGGTTATTTTTAATGCTACTGTGTGAGTTGGAGGTGTTCCATAGCTCATGGACTATTCATCTGATGTGCAGGCATGAGGTCTCCAAAGACACTAGCTGCACTATATAATCCTAAGCAGAACGTGGGTTACCCTAGGAACCGTGATAGGAGCAAGACCAGAGGACCTTGTTATGTGGTATTTTGAAATTACCACAAGCAACAGCAATAACTTGGGAGCTGTATTATATATACGCCTTTCACCACTATAAAAGCAGTTTGTTGAGTAAAACACATATTTAAAGTTGGATTTTTCCAAATATGCTCGTTAATATATTTGTGTAATTGTTCAACCATATATATGGAACAGATTAGGAGGCGAAAAAGATGGTTCAGAGCAGGTTTTCTGTTTCTGTGAATATCATGTAGGGTATACAGACATGCACTTTAAAAATTGAACTGAATCAATGCAGTGGACCTAATTAAACAAATGCAAATAGTTTTCCAAGGAATCAAACTTGCAATTTTCAGTACTACTGCTCCTTTAAAATCTTTCAACTTAAACGTGTTCCTGAACTGGATGCGAAATATCTCTGTAAATGAGAAGGTAGGTCCACTGAATGTGCTATGAGATTTGTTAAAGCATGGTTCAGTGAGGTATAAAATGTACATGCATAGATCTCATTAGCTCGACCCATGTAACTTATAGCTGTGGTAAGTACTCTCCCAATAAGTTATGTAACAATAATCTTCTAAAAGGCAGTATGTTCAAATTCCAAATATCTTTATTGGTGCAATAAGTGAAAAGAGCTTTTCCACTTCAGATTATTCATTTTGGGAAATGCCCTTGAAGAAATCTCCTTGTACTCTGGTGAAGGATGTGCATATTAAGTCTAATCTGCAGTTTTAAGTTCTACTAGAAATGAAGATTTATGATCCAGGCTAGACTAAACCATGGCAATATTGTCTTGGTTAGTATAACAGCAAAGTATCTATGTGAATTTTAAGCTACAGAAAGTACAATTTCTTGTTCACAGTATCTATCCCATTTATTTTATATCAGAGAAGTCATGGATATAACGTCTCAATCATTATTGCTCTTAACAGACAATTACTCTTCTACTGAGTCATGTCCCCTGACATACGCTGTGTTGCTTTTTAAGCCACTTCCAGACTCTTAAATAGCCACACGTCCCATTTGAAGCAAGCCCATGGACTTACAATGGTAGCTTGTATTGATGTATTTGACTTTTTTTGTCATCGTCTCCCATTACTTATTGTGGCTTGCAAATCCCAGTTTCTTGTCTTTTAATGTGTATCAGTGCTCCCTAAAAACATGAATAGATTTAATTTTTTAAAAATTATTACTAATCCAAATTGGTTTGGGGAATGTGGTAATACAACACACCGTTTTGTGTTGCGTACTGAGCTGCATTTCCAAGAATTAAATCTTATCCAGCAACAATTCTACAAGTTAGTGGTCACTAAATAGCAGTATGTTGTTTAACCAAATAATTTTTCCAGTTTCATCATAAATGTATTTTTCTTGTGTTTAGTTGGTCATTTGATTTTATATAATACTATTTGGATACTTGGGAACTTCCATAAAATTAATGGATATATTCCTTTCTGTTATAACTGAACTGAGATTTTAATCTACATATGTCTCAGAGTTTCAAATTTCAACATAATTTCCATTCATGTTCCATAAAAAGAGATAATTAGTGCAGAGCCTAGATTTCTTTCAATGTATTCTGACCTCTGTGCAGTGTAAAACATGAGTACATAAGGATTGACTAAGTCTGGTTTGTTTTGGAAATGGAATTATGCCATGTATACTAAATGACAGTCCGTGTTGGGGAACCCCACTGCTTAGGAAAACCTAATGTGTCTCTATTTTGGCAATAAATTGTGTAACAATCAGTATGTGTGAACAACTATTGAGAAATGTGATTTTTAGTAACATATGTAGTGTTTATATTGCGTAATATTTTCCGAGGGAAGCCTAAGAATTCAGTGGAGATGAAAGCAGCAACATAACACGCGTTTCTCTGAAGAGGCTACAGAATTAAATCAAGTTATTATTTCTTTTTCATAAATTGAGGCACTTTATCCTGAAGAATATTTTTTTTTTTTTTCTTCTCCCCCTCTCTCACCTTCCAGGCTCAGCCATTCCATACCTTTCTGGAATTAACTGGACTTTGCCCATGATCCTAACTTTAAAGGATTTGATTTTTCCCATAATCTCTTTCTCTTGTAATTCAAAGATGTGAATATACCTGTCTTTTGTTTAGAGTGGCCATGGCATTTTCTGGAGTCAGTGTTGTCATTTGATTAATAACACAAATGGAATCAAGATGAATGTTGTTTGCTTCTGTGCTTTGGAATTAGCATTACAGGAGTTCTTACTAAAGTGATACCAGGGAACTATGAAATAATGGTGCAGCTTTTTTAATGCTGATTTTGTGCTGCTTAGAAAATAAAACTGCACACAAACTCCAAAATTCATGTAGGTCTTATCTGGATTCAGTAATTTGTCTGCATGATTTCAGGTTTCTAGAGAATGCTTTCTGTGGTGATTTATAGAATCGTAGAATGTCCTGAGTTGGAAGGGAACCTACGAAGATCATAGAGTCCGACTCCTGTCCCTGCACAGGACAACCTCAGCGTTCACCGTGTGTCTGCGGGCGTTGTCCAAATGCTTCCTGAATATTATCAGGCTTGGTGCCATGACTGATTCCCTGGGGAGCCTGTTCCAGTGCGCTCCTGCACCCTCTGGATAAAGCACCTTTTCCAAGCTAACCCTCCTGAGGTACATGTTCCTGATCTTTCCTTTGGGTCCTGTTATTGGTTGCTGGAGAGAAGAGATCAGCACCTGCTCCTCCTCCCCGTGTGAGGAAGCTGTAAACTGTAATGAGATCGCCTTGACTAAATTTATCCACACAATGTGAAGGTTTCCAGTAGATTTTTGAAGAGAAAAACTTACAGAAGTGCTTTTTCCTTAATAATTAAGATCTTTACACTTTGAAAATTGAGATGTTTTTGCCATTTAATATTGAGTGCCGTAAGGGATCTTTAAACAATCTGAAAATATCAGTTAACACCCCTTATTGTAACAGTCTTCATTGTCATAGAACCATCGAATGGTTTGGGTAGGAGGGACCTTAAAGATCATCCAATTTCAACCTCCCTGCTGTGGCCATGGACACCTTCCACTGGATAAGGCTGCTCAAAGCCTTGTCCAACTTGATCTTGAACACCTCCGAGGATGGGACATTGATGACTTCTCTGGGCAATCTGTTTATTATAATAAGGAATTGATCAACATTTTAAGAAATAAGTCCTTTGTTTGACAGCTTAGAATGAATTTTAAAATTTCCCCGTGTTCATGTGGAAATAATAGGATTCGTTATGTCTTAAATTTTGTTACTTCTCACCGGACTGAAATACATGTGTCTTTATCAGGGTGATCTGTGTGCATATTCTTTACCAGCTATTCACTGCAAACCCAATAAAATGTATCTTGATTTAAATTATGGGAGAGGTAAATGTTATGGCAGAACACAGTGTGCTGCATTTGTTGCCAGCTGAAGCTGATTTTAAATCCAGGTTCTTGGCTTCCTTTGCATGCTTATTAAAACCATAAATTTCAGTCATTTATGTGAACCTCTTATTCAGAGTGTTCAGTTACCTCTTCTCCCCCTTTACCTTGTTTTGTATGAGTCCTCTGTACACACCAAAAGTTTTCCTGTGTCTGTATTATTGTTGTTTTCAAAAACTACAGGAAAAATGTCATGTTTTCTCTTGTTGAAATAGATAACATGAAAAAGATTCAGAAACTTGTGTCATGGGTATTTCCAAGGGCATAGCAGTGCTAATGTAACAAAGAACAAATAATAAAATCCACCACGGAGGGATTTCAAGTCTATAAAACAAATAACTTGTATGAATATGATAATAGACCAATTGGGCACTGAAGTGATTTGCATTGGTACAGCTACAGGTCTCTTTTGAAAAATGCAGCTGAATATCGATTTGAATATTTTCATGATCTGAAAACATCACTGTCAACTTCTTTCCTGAATAAGAATTTCTGAATAGAATTGCAATAAAGCTGTGCTCGTACAGATAGGTTAGAAATAAAGACGCCGTAAAAGAGGCTACATAGCTGAATATGTGGAAAGGAAATTACTATTTGTCATTTTTATATTGGAAAATTTTAGCAGGAGAGTTTGAGCTTGATGTAAAGATGTGCCACAGGATGTGCCTTTCATTAAAGGCTTGTATTGAGCCTTTAACGATTTTTACTTTAGTAAAAGGTGGGTGGATGTAAAGCATGAACGCTTTGAATTGTTAGCTTTTACTGTGCTGTCGCATGAGCCAGATGAACAAGCAGCCTGCAGGGTGCTGGAGGGTCGCAGCCTCAGGATCTCGGAATGGCTTCACGTGGACAGGGATGAAATATGCTGATGCTTGGCCCATTCCTTGGCTGTGCTCTCCCTTTCCAGTAAGTGTGTGTGTAGGCAGATGTCTTTGTCGTCCCTCTGATAGAGTAAGATGTTCTTGGTCAATGATGAAACATGAGGACGTGAAGCTTCAATATCACTGTAACAGTATGTGTGCATGCTTGTCATATCTAGAATCATAAAATCATTAAGGTTAGAAAAGTCCTCTAAGATAATAAAGTCCAACCATCAGCCCAAACTATATATACTACCCTGCCTATATGTCCCAAATGCCACACCTGAACGCTTTTTGAACATCTCCTGGTATGGTGATCCCACCACTCCCCAGAGCAGCGGCTTTCAATGCTTCACCACTCTTCCAGTGAAAATTTTTTTTCTAATATCCAGTGTAAACTTTCTCTGGCACTTCTTGAGGCCATTTCCTCTTGTCCTATTGCATGTTACTGGGAAGAAGAGACCAGCATCTATCTTGCCTCAATCTCCTTTTAGGTAGCTGTGGAGAACAATAAGATCTCTCTTCAGCCTCCTCCAGTCTAAGCAATCCCAGTTGTCTCAGGTTGTGTTAATGAGAGCAGATTATGGCCTCTGTTCTGCTTATGCACCAGTGGCATAAGGTTATACTTGCAGTATATTCCATAGTTGGGCACTTTTCCTGCGTGTCGCAGTCACTTAGTGAAGTTGTGTGATGGATGTGTATATATTATATTAAATTTATGAAATGAGGCTTCAACATAATTAAAGCAGGCACAAAATAAGTAACTTGTTTTTCAGGGTGTATTCAATCCTTAATAGAACAAAATAAACAAAAACAATGGAGAAATATTAGTAAGAATATTCTTTCAAAGGGGGGGGAAGGCAATAAAAACTTTGAAGTCAGCCTAAATCACGTCTGTTGTTACACAAATACTTAAAGGAAATAACTATTCTTTAGTTTTCATTAACTTTTCAGCTTGAAAATGAGCTTATATCATAAAGATATGGGTTCATATTTTAGTTGCGTTGCTTGTTTTTGCAGAGTCTTGAGCTAATTTCTTAATCTATATTTCACAGCCTTTAATTTTTGACAATATACTTTTCTCTTTCTCTTTGTGTCATATCTAAAGCTTATTGTGCTTGTCTAACAGAATTCCCACTGTTGGCTTGACGTTGTTTGGTTTTTAGGTACAGCTGCTTTGCAGTCTACTAATTCAAATGTATTTCAGGCTAACTGAATTCCTGCTTCCCAAGAATTAGCCCATTATGGAACTCAATTACTTCAACAAAAATATATTCCTATAATATGGAACAATTCAGCAATAGAGTTAAGACCTCTTTCACACCTCAAAGAATTTAAATGCTGACTTAAGGAATTTAAATGCTGAATTTAAATGCACTCTTCTAACATGTATTTTGAAACTTGGGGATAAAAGATCTGTTTAATAGAATCGTGGCTCCTCATATTCAACAGAACATGGATCATGGTATTTATTCAATATGATCTACTTGTACAAAACCACAAAGGACAAGCAGAGCCAGAACAAGCACCTTTGAGGGTCTAGATTGGCTGTATAGTACACAGTGAGGTGCAAAAGGGAACTGAGAGGATCAAGTACTGCACTATTTCAGGAGTAGATCATCAATGAAAGTTAGCTGGAAGGTGTTTTTGTTTTATGAGTCTTGTTATATGTGTCTGATTTGACTGCTGTGCTGTTTTCTGTGTGGGTTCAGGGAGCTTCTGGAAAAAAAAGCCCAACTCGGTGAGGAGTCTAACAATGTACTAGCAAATACTTTGACTGTGTATTGCGATGTCACTTTACTGACACCAATGTGCTCTTACAGTACTCTTGGCTCTAAAACTGTATTTGATGTCCAAGGTGTTACCAGTCTTTTGGGGGGAAAAAAACAATGTGGTAAAATAAACCTAAGGCTCTGAATTTAGAAGGCAATGGTTTATGGAATTGGTAGTAACCCTAATCTCACACTTTGGATATCACATACTTTGGGTTAGTCTGCCTGACGTGATCTAAGGGCGGGACAAATCTGCTGGGAATGTCGTTGTGTCGTTCCTTTTAAATGAGGTAGTTGAAACAGAATCTGCCCGCTGGTCACAACTACTGATATATAGTGGCCTACAAATATAAAGCCTTTTTGCCTGTTAAGAGTCATAGTTGGCTGCAGACCGGTGATCAAATCCCTGAGCAGGTGAGGAGTGCAGGCAGCTAGCAAAGACAGATGACATTGTCTAGATGTTCAAGCTTAACAGAGCAGCTAAAGAGAGCTTGGAGATGCAGCTGATTAATGTAAAGACAAAGTAAACCTGGTTCTCCCAGGGCAGCTTTGCTGCGGGATACGGGATAGTAATGATAAGCAGGGAAAGCAACTCCTCTTCTTAAGAAAACTGGTTGAGGGACTGAATCTTTTTAGACCATTATTGGCAACTCAGATACTCAGAGGGCTGAGGGAAATTTCATTTAGCTTTGTTAAAAGTTCATGGTGGCAAGGGAAAAGATTGAAACAGCTTCTTTTCTATGCTACCATAGAGAGAATCCCTGAAGACTGTCTCCTTGAATGTAATCATCTGATCCGGCTGCTGCAAAGAGGGCGAGTGCAATAAATGTACTCTATTTTTTTCGAGAATTATCTGGACTGAGGTTCTTTTTGTGTGAATCAGTTATTTAACTCCAGCTCCAGCACGATGTGGTAGAGCAAATGACACGAGATAGTGTCTACCGTAGATAAATTATTTGTGCCTTACCACCAATGGTGGGGGAATTTGGGAATGTTCACAGGACTTAGAAGAACCACGTTTAGGTGTGAACAACAAGGCTGCCAGCGTTACTCTGTGTTGGGAAGCTCTGTGAAATGAGGTACCTCATGGAACAGCATTAAAGATGGGGAAGTTACGAGTGCGGTTATCTGTTAGGTACCTGTAAGTGCTAGTGTTGCTTGTCTGGTGCTCACTGCCAAGCTCGGCATCTTTATCGTCTAGTTTACAGGTGCTAACTAGGTAAGCAGTATGTAGGATCCATGAAGTAGCCTAAAGCTCTGCCAAAATGAAAAGCAAATCCTGATTGCTATTTGATGCTTAGCAATAGCTGAAAATGTGGCTAATAGCATCATTTTACTGAGAGAGGCTGTTTTGGCCAGTACATTGTGATTAATTCCTTCCACGCGTTTTGAAAGAAATCCTAGGGTCCTTAATTTCTCTTTGAAAGTCACTAGAGATAAGCAGAAGAGACCTTATTTTAAGTACTTACCTGAAAGCCGGTACTTCTGTCAGCTCAGAGAAGCTGTGCAACTTCCCCATGCTGTGTAGCACGCCAGCAGGAGTACTTTAAGTGCGGGTTTTTGTGAGGATTTCCGCATATGATTCCCTTCAAGTTCAGCCAGGCTGCTGACACCTCTGAGCTGATATTGTTGATTAAGTGCTTAATACATTCTGTATCTATACTGCCGGTCCTGCTGGATTCTTGTTCTAGAAGAAATATGGGTAAAAGGAGACTGGCTTGAAAGATGCTTTCTCTGACAAACTTATTTGTAGTGTACGTATAGTTTTTTATAATAACGGTACTTACATGCAGTTCATTCTTCCAATACAGTTCTCAGAATATGATACTGAAACAACGTTCAGTCTGTGTTAGCAACAGCAAAACTGCAAAATCTTTAGTAGAAATGGCAGCGTACTTTGGGGTTTTAAACCTTGCCGGGTTTGTGCCAAGAAGGGTCGAGGCAGAGGTGTTAGATATGTTCAAAATATAAAGGGTTGAATAGTTGCTGAATGGCCAGACTGTGCTTTTGGAAAATGCCATATGTAATGGGTGCATATGTGAGTGTGCGTGTGCTTGCTACGTGTTTGCTTAGGGATTTTAGGAAGGTTGTGGTTTTGGAGGAGGGGGTTGAGGCATCTAAATTGATAAGGTTGCACTGCTTTGAATGGAGATGTGTTGTTTGATATTAAAGGTACTTTGCTAGGAACTTTACGTGGGCTTGATAATGACTGGGTTACTTTTGAAAGCAAAGATGGAAAACAGTTGGGCAGACTGCTTTTGAATGACAGATCATTAAGATGCTACTGTGGTTTGACACTATTAATAATGTCTACTATCTTCTTAGGTCTTTCAAGGTGGAAAAAATCTCACTATTAACTCTTCCCAAAGTGTCATTAAACCGCCTCGAAGACTGGTTAAACAGGCAGTACTTGAAAATGGTTTGTGATTCTGTTATTACCGATTACTTTATCAATTTCTTAGTGGTTGTGTGTATACAGATTAGTCTGAGTAGATAATTTGCATCTTAAAGAAACTCTGAGACCTTCGGTCAGTGTTAATATTAAAAAACGCTTTCTTCGTGCAGCAGTAGGTGTCAGACCCCAATTTTAGGTTTAAATACTGGAAGGAAGATGTATTACTGGAAGGTGATTTTTGTGCTCAGGTATTAGAGGCTTATGTTCTGAAAATACATGTTGGGATTCTGAAGCTCTGGTCTATTTAGGAGGTGTGCTTTTCATCTGAATCGGTGTTTTGAGAAATAGTGCCCAAGTGCTTTTTCATTTTATAACATAAAAATATTTTAATGAAAATCTTAGTAATAACTATATAGTAAGTAACAGCTGATCACATTTGCTGTTAAATTCGATATACAGGAAAAGAACCTGCAATCCTGCAGTCCAGCAGCAGGAAAAACAGAGCTGCTTTCCTTGAACGGGAAAAAGAAGCTTCCAACCTACTAATGCTCTTTGCCCCACTATGTGGGTGTTTATCTCAGTGGTGACTGAAATTGATGGTGACGATAGCCTACTTTTCTTTATTGTGAGCTCTACTATGTGCTTTGCTCACTTTCATGTACTAGAACTCTAAGAATAAAATGGTAGTTCACTACGGCACAATTGGCGGCTTATAGTGGTCTTGAGAGTCGCTTAAAACCTGCTCTAAATAAGCAGTGGTAGAATAAAGTGAGAAGTAGCCTTAGTTGTCAAAAGGATTTAGGGAACTAAATATTCCTGGTAAGTACAGACCTGTGTCACACATTGTAGAAGCTTGCTAACTCATTGTGGAAGAGGAATTAGGAAGTCAATTTGCAGATTTTTATGCATTTTTTAAAAGATAGAAACAAGTACATTCTGCTTTTGAGAAAAGAAGCAATGTGCTGGGGGAGGTGGAAGAGGGTGTAGGTTAGTCAAGGCAAGTCAGTTTTGAGCCTTACAGTAGGGGCCAGACTATGAACTAGGTGTAATTCTTACTTGCAGAGAAGATGAATTTCCACATGTGTAAATGCTTCCAAATATAGAATCATAGAATAGTTAGGGTTGGAAGGGACCTTAAAGATCATCTAGTTCCAGCCCCCCTGCCACGGGCAGGGACAACCTGCTGGGTTAGGCTGCCCGAGGCCCCATCCAGCCTGGCCTTGAAGACCTCTGGGGATGGTCTGTGCTGGTGTCTCACTACTCTAATGGTGAAGAAATTCTTCCTAGTGTCTAGTCTGAGTCTGCCACTCTCCAGTTTGTATCCATTCCTCCTGGTTCTATCACCACAAACCTTTATGAATAGCCTCTCTCCAGCTTTTGTGTAGCCCCTTCAGGTACTGGAAGGTCGCTACAAGGTCTCCTCTGAGCCTTCTTTTCTCCAGGCTGAACAAGCCCAACTCTCTCAGCCTGTCCTTGCGTGGAAGGTGCTCCTGTTCCCTGATCATTTTTGTAGCCCTCCTCTGGACCCGCTCCAACAATATGATGCAAAGAAGAGAATTTTATTTTACTTGTTGATTTAACATTGTTAGAGTTCTTGCTTTGTTATTGCTCATACATTTTTAGCAGTCAGAGACTTCAGTTTTCAGTCCAGGGAAAAAGAACTCGAAGGATTTGAGAGGGTGTACACCAACATACTTTCCTCCAGTGACTCTTCAGTCAAATCTGAGAGTCGGCTATGTATGTGTTTTTGTAAGTAGTTAAGTCTGATTCCTTGCTCCATCCAACCTTTTAGTGCATTTTTGAAAGAACTACCTAAAAGAGAAGGTGAGGGTTTACTATCACTGAATTCTAAGGATTTCAAAGACAAGTCTTTGCTACTTGATTCTCCACTTTGGATAGTCTCTGGAAAGCAGCAGAGCATAGGAAGGGAGAATATAAGGAGCTAGATCTGGATATGCTTGAAAAATAAAAGGGTGAATCTAAAACTAGGAGGGCAGTTCTTTCACGATGAAGTGATATGAGCTTTCTAGAGCAAGGGAAGCTGTGTTGCAGTGTTATCAAACTCCTTTGTGTGGTTCTGAAACCGTAACAGTGTAACAAGTTAATTTGTAAGGCAACTTCAGTAGTAGAGACAGGGAAGAATTTAGATAAGGCTTCTGGCAGAAGTGAAGAACAGGGTAGAAATGAGTTTTGTCAGCTTTTCCAAAGCTGCTCTTTCAGTAGTAATGGTTACTCGTGTTCAGCTCCTCTCTTTGCTGGGAATGGCAAACGGTTGCTTCTATATCTGGTGTCTCTGGCAGATCTGTCTTGCTGGCAGTGAAATACCTCTTCATGAACTGAATGACTCTGTCCCCTTGGAGACTGAGTGTGGATGCTCCGTCTGCTGACCAAGGGAATAAGGGGTGCTCTGCAACTCCTCTCAAGCTTGCGTTTCCCCTGTCTGGAGCAGCGCGAAGGCTCCATTGGCCATTGCTTTGCCAAGAGTGGGCTTGTAAAACCCTTGCTTTGAAGCTGACGAGTTTGGGGTGTTGCAGAACTGTGGGAGAACCAAGCTGGTAAAAGGTTATGTTCCTCGGCCTTGGCTGTGCTTATTCAAAGGATTCTTTTAAAGTTGTTGATAATCTGTCTGGCACCGTGATGAGATGCAGAGTGAACCAGAATCTCTTTGATTTCTTCACTGGTAGGGTTAGCTGTGTACATACCAGTCTTGGTTTTCTGTTCTCAGCCTTGGGCTTTATGCAGCTATTGATTTTTTTTATTTTTTATTCTTTTTCCTGGTGGTTACAGCATTAATGGTTATTCAGGTAAAGATAGTGTTGTTTTCCCCACACAGCCTCACAATTCATTAAGAATGCGATGAGTTCCTTTGTGCTAGTAATGAGTGCTTTAATTCCAGGAAACAGGATGCCCTACAGACAGCAGGTTAGATATTCACAGCTAGTTCCCTAGTCCATTACCGCGATTCCTTTTCTTCTTCAGGACAGCAAGCATTAGTATTCAAAAGCCGAAAGCATGCCGTTGGAAAGCTACCTAAATATTTATGGACTATTGCTAGGGTCAGAGTAACAAGGGCGGCAAATGAAATTAAAGATTTACACTATGAAACAAACGGACTTATCAATCATTCTTTGCCAAGTTGGTTATGCTGTTTAAAGAAGAGATTTTCTAAGAAGATATTATTTTTAAAAAATGAATTTAAGCATTAAATTTTGATCTGTAGTTTCACTTCAATCTCTGTTATTTCTTCCAACAAGATGATCTGCTGGAGAAGCTGTTGCATAGCTTGATTTCATAACAGCAGTACTCCACATCTTTTATCTGAGTATATCAAAGTCTTTACAGAACTTTAGGGTCACAAATACCCCTGTGTGAACAAAGTAATTTGAGTGGAGAAACTGAGATGCAGCAACCACAGAAAATTTGTCCACCAAGTCAGACTTAAGAATAAAAACGAGAAGCTGGGCAGACTTGTGTATCAAGACTTTGCAGTCAGACCTCAGCAGCAGGGAGCTGGATGTGCCAAACAGGAAGCACGCAGAGATTGTCTTAGGTTTTTCTGGAGGTATATAAGAACCTGGATAACTTGGCATCTGCATTAAATGAGAGATGATGCTCTTCTGCTTTGTGGAAGCATGACAGAACATATATTTGAAATTGCAATTGCCTTGCTTATTCAAATGAAAGCCTCTAAGCACAGAAGCCCGGCTTTCATTATTTTGATTAGAAGCTAAGTATTTCGCAGCAGTGAGCAGGTAGGAAAAAAGCCAAATTGGAGGGTAAGAAAATATTCTTTTTTTTGTCCCCCTTCAAAATATGACTTTTTTTCCTTGCGTTGGTCATATGTAAATTCATAGAACCGAAGGATTGTTCCGAGATAAGTTTAAGTGATTATCTAGCAAGGTCTCCGTAAGGCGACAGCATAATGTGAATAAATACGTACATCACCTAGAGAAAATGAACTGAACTGTAAGTGGTTTAATAAGCAGCAGGCTAGCTTTTTCTTTTGGATTTTAGCTAGGCAATGCATAAAACAAACCCCTAGGAACAGACTTAGCATTAATGCATTTTCTAGTTTTCTCTTAAAGTAGTATTAAGTATTTAAACAGAATAAGGTGGGTATTTCATTTTGGTAGTTTTTTTTTTTTTTTAACAGAAAGGTTACGTTTGTGTAAAAAGTGCATGCAAATGTGTAGTATATCTTTTGGTTCAAGTAGGAAAATTCTAAGGTAGATCAGAACCTGTAAAAACAAGCATATAATCTTCCAGTTAAATATTAAACCAGGAATTATTTGCGCTAAGTAGTGCATTTGTGTAGAAGTGTCAGTACAAACGTGTTGTTTGGAATCAGCATTTGCATTTTTTAAATGAACCGGGTTTCTTTTGATGACTCACTAGAGCAGAGTTATGTTGATAATCGCCCAAAAGGGATTTTGGATACACTTGGAGAGGATACGTGCTTGTTTCTGCTAATGGAGTGCCTGAATGTTAGCATTTGCAAATATTTTTGTTTGCCGGTAATTTGTGGTTCTTTTGCATTCCAGGGTAATAAGACCTTAGTGAAGATGAAAGAAAAAACAACCTAAGAAAGACACAAAGTGTTTTTCATCGTTATTACAGAAGGCTGAAGGATTCATAGAGGATCTGAAATTTATTGTCTCTAAATGAGGTTGCTACTGTTTTGTCCCCTGTCCCGTGTTCATTCTGCTCCCTGCCCTGAGGAGCAAAATATCTGCAATTTTATGAAAAGCCACAACAGCTTTAGGCTCAGCATTACTCAAAAATCACATCAGTGATGAGGGCTTTAACTCAGAACAGTAACTTCATGTATTTTCCAGTATTGCTAACCTGACTACGATTTAACCTGTAGATTTTTGCTTAGAAACACAGCAATTCAGAGCCTGGATGCATCAATCACAGTACATCACAACGTGAAGAGATTAATATATTTAGATGTTCAATTTTTGCTGATTCTTAGCCTGAAAAGAATCCTGACCTGGAGAATAGTTCTATTTCCACTCTATTTCCTAGTCATTAAAGAAAGCTCTGACACGTAGGCTCTTTGCTCTCCTTATTCTGGCTCATTAATATTGGGCTGACATTATGTATGCTGTATGGCCAGTGTGGAAATTCCAAGAACTTCACCAATTTCAGAGCATCCCCCCTTATTTAACATTCACAGGCATGCCTGTCTAAACATAGAGTCTTTCTTCTGTCTTTTATTTAAGCTGTAGAATCTTTTCCCTAGTGAGAAGGCAGGCGCTCACAGCCACAGATGCCCGAGTGAAATATTCCTGTTGATGCCCTGTGAAAAAATGCTAAAAAGTCCCTATCACTTAAGAATTTCAGATGAAGATATTTACCGCTAAGGATTATTAATAATAAATGCTCATTATTTTTTTATTAACTGTTGAACTTGTGATATGTCATTTCCTCAACTTTTGAACCCTACGCAGTATCTAATAGAAAATGTCTTTGTTTCTCCCACCCAAAATGAAAGCTCTCTAGTGTTCCATAGCTGTTGATTTGGGTTAGAGGTTTTAATTTCTTTTCCCTGTGAAATAGATCCTTCCTCCAGAGCTTGTCTTTCCCTCACTCTCCATTTACCAACTACAGTACCATGTGTCTTTTAGTAAAGGAGATGCTGACAGCATCAGCGAAATGTTTCAGTGCAAAGAGCAAGTCACACAGCAGCTTTAGCAGGGTCTGAAGTACAGCAGCAGGGAGTTGTACACTGAGTTACCTCATGGGCCCACCGCCCTGAGAGATGTAAAGGTGTGTTGCAGAGACTTAAGGTTTTGTACACTAAGGCGCTTCGTGTGGGACACTAAATACAGAATCTTGGTTGAAAAGTTAATTTTGGGGAAAGCAATAACTCCTCAAAATGACGGAGGAGTTGGGTATGTTGTAGCTGTACGGCACCAAATGCTGATTTTGAGTAGCAGTTTGTCTGGAAAGATGCATGTGGATATAGAGTGTGTTTCCCTTCCTTTTTTTTCTTCTACGCAAAGAGTAAGTGCTCACTAAAATGTAGTGTTTCAGCTAATTCAAAATAATGCATGCATACCCTTTGTTTGCGTATCCCTTTTCCAGTGCGTGCTGTAGGATGAGCTGTACCTTTCACACATCTGTCAGTCATCTTGGACAAAACTCATTCTGTCTGAAAGACTCCTGAAGATTTTTCCTGCTGTTTTACAGAGTTTCTAAGTCTCAGGAATTGCTTTTGATGTTGAAGAGCACTTTTTAACAGTGGATTCTCCGAACCGTGGGCAGTGTGTTGCATGCTTACACTCTGATATTTGAGTTAGGCGTTGTCAGAAGAGATAATTTCCTAACCCGCGTATAACAGATCTTGCGTATGTAGAAGCTGTATGTATATACAGTTTTTTCTAAAGCAGCCTTGGAAGAATTCTGGTTTGTTCCATGTACGATAAACTGAATACAGTTTTGGTTCCGTTCCCATGCTCAGGTTTCATTTATTGTGAAAACATGTCTGACTTCCCTGAGCTGGGAGATTTGAGGGGGAGATAAAATGAAGATGTATTGAATGTCTTGATATGATACTTGGAAGTACACAATTTTTCTCTGCCAGCATAATTTTGTTTTCCATATTGCGTCTGCTTTTCTTAGCTTCCCGATAGAGAGGTATTCAGTCAGCAGACAAAGCGGTTTTACATAGAACTGCATTTCTTACATGGTGCTGTCTGCTGAGGGTACTTCTAGATGGTAGATGAACAGAATCATCTGCTATTTGCACTATGTGGGATAGCTCCTGTGGTTTCCCAAGGTTGGTGGAGGCTTTCCCGTGGGGGACTGCAGTGTGGATGAGGCCTCAGAGTGCAGATATTTTTTTTCCTGGAGTTGAAGGCAATGAAATGTGTGTAAGACTAGCTTGGTTAATCAAGCTGTCTGGCGTTTGCCAGCGAATGCAGCCTACTGATCAGGAAGACAACAGTAGAAAAGGATGGCTTCCTGTCTGCCAACAGGGAGCCTGGCTGTAAGCAGCACCTCCGATAATTCTTCAAGAGTTGCCCCTTGGAGTGGTATTTGGGAAGCTTCGCCCCACAAGGAGCACAGTTGCTCTGGTCTCTGTGCTATGTTACTGCCATGGTTGATTTCCATACTGGTTTATTGAAAGAGAAGCAGCTAGAGGCATCATCTCCTGGGGAGGTGATTTGCATTCTGTGTTTAATTAAAGCATGACAGTTTATGCCAGAGGATGTTAAAATGTGAAATGGAATGCTCTTTGCCAAATATTGGGATTTTATAGAGACTTGGAAACTCATTAGTAGAGAATTTTATTCATAATAAGTATGCAGCCTGTTTTGCAGGGCCCATTGAGTTTGGCCTTGTTTTCTTTTGGGTTTCTCCCTCACTGAGTTGTTATTGCAGCTTCACATAATGTTGATGGAAATACCCTGCTCAGTGACAAAACTATTTGAGAAACAGAGCACTAAGCCAAATGTTTTTCTACAAAGGAGCTGCTCCAGGGGACTGTTAATGAGAGACACAACTTCCTCCACACTAGGTCATAGGTTTCAATTTGATCACATCAGTCAAATTTTAAACACTCGATAAGCTGTTAGACGGCCTGGAGGAAATGTAGCAAGTATTTTGTACTGCTTGTTAGTTTTTTTACAGAACATGTTTACGACCCTTGAGACCCTGACAACCTTGTTGGTAGTCTCAGGAGAGAAGTCAAGTATTCAAAAGGAAAAATCATGTGGATAACTGCATGGATACTTTGTACAGTAGGTCAACAATTGATAGGACACAAATATTTATCACCTAGCTTTGTGAATCTGATCGCAAAAGTATCGCTTTGAAACCAACCATTAGCAAGTGAATTCTCTGAAAGTATCTGTTAGTTTTGATAAGCCCATCCTGGCCATCAGTTATTAATGCGTAGACTGAGTTGTTAGAATTATTCAAAATCTCATCATTTCATCAAAAACTGAGCTGTAGACATGGTGTGAAGTGACAGTTTCATGTGTGTGAATTGAACCTTTTCAAAAGTCTTGCTTTATTTTGTCAGATAATCTGCACACAATCAGAGAAGGGAACAGAATCCACTCTTGAGGGTGAGGTAGCCAGTAAATGAGGACTGGAGATCAGGAAGCTCTTGGTGAAGTGTTTGTGTGATTGTGTGATAGACTTCTCTCGTGATTGCCCTCATCTGTCCAAAGCATTATTTGGTTTGCAAGTGTTTGTTATTTTGCAAATAACCCTGGGTTTTGTGTGTTGTTAAGTTAAAACTGCTCTCTATTGCTTATCTAATGATGCTGAAGGTTTACCTTGGAACCAGAGAATGGAAACAAGTCCTCACTCTGCAGACTGTTTGAATTAAACTAATTTATGCTAGAGTACATGCAGTCCTAGGGAAGACATGAAGTGCTGGAAGCTGGAGCAGCCTGGACCGTATTAAGCTTCTGTTAGGTTTCAGGTAATTAGCAGTAGATGCCATTGTGAGATCCATCCTCGAATTGCTGAACCAAGGAAGTTTGAGTTAGCAGTCCCCAGTATATTTCATGATCTTGCTTTACCTTGTACATATTTATAATTTATGATTTTCAGTCTTTTTCAGTTTAATGTTAACTTGTACCTGTTTGATGAAGCTTATTTTGCTGTACCAGGGAATAAGCCAACCTAAAGATGCCACCGTGTTCCTGGAATGCTGGGAGAAACTAGTCTGGACTTGCTTAAGGAACCACAGAGGGAAGGGCTGCTGATTTTAACTATCATTCTCTTATATTTTTTCCATATTAATGTAGAAGTAATGTACTTGTACAGTAAATGATGCATTTGGAGTGCAAGTTTTCAGTTCTGGCACATCTCACTGTTGTTTCAGTAGTGTGTCTATTCAGGGTTAACGGTTGGCTGTGGTATTCATCTTTAGGAAGAAGACAGTGCTTTTGTACCTTATGAGGGGCTTCGGAAATGTTCTTCTATATGCATAGTTTCTATTTGGAGACTGATTTCAGAAGGCCTTGGCAAATAATAGGTACAGCAAAGGGCTAGATTTTCTTTGTTGTCACTCCTTGTAGGGAGGTCTCATTTCTTCCTCGTCTTTTCAGTTCACAGTGTCCTATCAGGTCTCAGCAGAGCATGGGTGAAGGTCTTGCTCTGCTCCCTCTGGCTGTGCTGCTGCCTGGCGGTTTCTCTTCTGCAGCTGCTGTGACTGTGGCAGTTTTGTAAACTGAATCAAAGACTGCTAAATATGTAGTAAAAAACTAATTTCTAATGAATTATGTCATAGAAAAGAGCCCCGATAGTATTTAATAGATGATTTAATAGAAAGATGAGATGTCCCATCATGGAGAAGAGTATTCTACTCTTAAATACAGATGATTCATGTTAATTGTAACTTTGAATTGTGTATTCTCTGACCTAAGACCTGACATGGGGAATGTTATGGTTTTATGTATAACAAGTAGGAAATGTTCTTAGGTGAATTGCACATTGTACCAAGGTAATTTCCTACATAATTAATAACGCTGATGTAGCTGATTTCCTATTTAATTCCTATACTAGAATTGTCACGCAGTAAATCATAGGCTGGACTGTGATTTCCTGTTGATGCTGAAATATTGTAATGTAATGGCCTACTGTGCTCATTCGTGGACATCTAGAAATAAATAAATCAAAGGAAACAGTCTGTTAAAATGCAGTTTCAGCATAATTACTAAGACTTTATAAGAACTACTTTGTGCTATTTCTTGCAATCAAAAGATATGAAAGATGTGGATTTTAATCAGTTTCTGTGGGAGAGGCTTATTAAGAAGATCTTCAGAGATTAAAGCAGCAGGGCAGAAGAAATTATAGTTGTGTTAGTGAAGCATCTTTTAAAGAAATGTCTTCATATTTTTATCAAACTTACAGCGTAATCTATGGACACACAATGACAGAATAAACAGCACCTAGAGAATATTCTCTGTAGTGCTGTATACCCATGATAAGACATTTTTTTGCGTTGCATCTGGTTATATTACATTTTACTCTGTTGTATCACAGCCTGTTACCTAACCTAAAGCCCCAACAATGAGAAAGGGGTGGGGGACTGAGCAAAATTGTCTGTAATCCAACAGAACTATGAATGAAAGAATTTGGAAGTTCAAACATTTTTGTGTGTAACTGCAGTCAGAAAACCAGGCAGGTTTAGCAGCCTTTGCAGCTGCAGTACTAGGAATTTTTAACGATAGAGCAGAATTGCAAATGAGATGCTTAAAAAGCTCATACAACAATTTTCTAATAGATAATACTCATAGCATATATTCAGCCAAATTTGAATATAGAAAATAAAATTAGATTTAGATTGTAGTTAGTATTTTTCTGAAATTACATTTTGAAACTACCGATTCTGTACTTTTTTTTCCTCAGAATCAGTGGAATTTCTATAATATCAGTTGTTGTAAATGGCCTTTTTGAACTACTGTGTTCTTGTACTTCTGGTTCACCATTTAAAATCTGTGTGACGTTTTTATTCATATGGTTAGGTAAGTATGTGCCAAATACTTATCTCAAAAATAATTCTGGGGCCTGATTCTGTAGGTGTGAACTGCTGGTATTACTGTCATAAGTCAAACTAGCGGAATCGGAGCTTCGACTTGGCCAAGGGACAGCCAACCATCCCAAAAATGTGTATATGTCATTATAGTATGTATACTTGCTGCTTTATTGTGCTATTTAGGTGACCGGTAGTTCAGTGTGAATTAATACTAAACAGACAGTACTAGCTATTATCTGTCATAATAAACCAGCGGTGTTTGCTTTCTGGGTTGGCTACTACCAAGATATTCTTGTTTGCATTGTTACTATCTTCGCTTACCAACTTTCCATAATCATTGCAAGTAACTTATGAAGTTCTTTTTCTTTATATCTTTTATCAAATCTGTATTCTGCTTGCAACTCCTTCACATCTGTAAGAGACGTTGAATTTTATCGATAGTACATAAAAGGTCAAAACCGTATACCGGTTTGCTTCAGAGACTTGCTTCTTGACTTGAGGTCTAGAGCAATCTAATTAAAATACCATGAGACAGACAAGCTATGAAAACCTTTTAGGCTTCTTTCCTTAACTGGAAATCCATGTGGCTGTTTTGTTGTTACCAGAGCTTAGAGACAGAGTTGGGTCTGATATGCTTCAGCCTGCGTGGAGGAAGGTTTCAGTGAGTCACGAAGTGACTTGTACTACCTGATAGCTTTTTTTTCTGACTCTAGCTCAAGGGTCATTTATTGCCCAAACTGTAAAATCCTCTGTGTAAAGGACTATTGATTTAGATTAGATATTAAGAAGAAAGTTGTTACTCTAGGGTGGTGAGGCACTGGCAAAGGTTGACAAGAGAAATCATGGATGTCCCATCCCTGGAGGAGTTCAAGGCCAGGCTGGATGAGGCTTTGAGCAATCTGATCCAGTGGGAGGTGCCCCTGCCCATGGCAGGGAGGTTGGAACTGGATGATCTTTAAGGTCCCTTCCAATCCAAACCATTCTGTCATTCTGTAATACATGGAGAGACTACCTGCATGCTTGAGTGTTTGGGGAACTGATAGGAAGCTGTTACCTGGCTTCTTGGTCATTTGAAGGAGGGGACTTAATTCTGCTGGATCTCTTGCGCTCAAATATGGTTGATAGGGTCATGAGTGAATAACATCTCTAAAGAGACCCTAAGATGCTATTTCACATAGAGGCTTTTCTCAGAACCACCTAGTTTGCGTATAGCTAGGAAGCAGTATAAAAGTTCTGCAATGAAGTAATAAATTTAAGATTTAGTTCTCACATAAAATAAATACCAATTCAATAGTGCTTTATTTTGGTTTCAGACACGGATAAAATTGCCTACAAATTTCCAGCCTATCTTGTTGTTCTAATCAGCATCTTGTTGTGGAATACTTGTAAATAACCATGCTCGGGACTCTTTCTGGGGGGGATTAAGACAATAAGCAGCAGAAGCAAAAATCAGTGTTTGTATGTACAGAGCTCTACCAGCTTAGGTGTGTCATGGTAAGGTCACATTTGGCCAAGAAGAAGGACACTTATCTTAAATTTCTAGTGACTGTATGTTATGGGTGGATTGGAGTGCCCTGCAGTCTGGTTAGTGCCTTGAAGCTTGTCAAAGCTGTGCAGTGCCTTACTGCCTGTAAAAGAGTGCTAGAAGATAAATGCATTTTTGGTAAAAATACGTTGTGGGATGTCTGTATCGTGATGGAAAAATGCATTCTTTTTTGTTCTGATAATAGCTAATTCTTTTGATGAATGTTAAACTGTTTTGTTAATTTTGATTACAATGTGTCTTTTTTTTGAAAAGGAATTTAGTTACTATTTTGTGTGAGATTTTGATTTACTGTTTTACACCACCATTGTGTAATTCTATAAAATGAATGTGACTTAGCAGCCTCAGTTTTAGTCTTTTGTTCTGATTTAGAAAAAAATTATCTGAAATGTCAGGATTTCCTATAGAATGAAAAATATATTTTAAGTCTCTTTGTTTCCAATTTGCTTGTAACTGTGAAATGGGATGATCTTTTAACATAATGTGGAGGAGGAACAGAATTTAGTTGGAAGACTGTCTGTCTTGAATTTCTCAAAGATTTAACTCTTATTGAAATTGTAGGTGATGACTAATTGTTTGACCTGGGTTGCTCTGAGAAAAAACAAAATTTCTGGTTACTCCATGTGAATGTGGAGCAGAATTGCCTTTTGAGGGGAGGAAAAAAGTAAGGATCTGGTCAACTTGAATGAGTTAGGGAGCAAATACTGAAGGAGGGAGTGGGTGAAATGATGATGACCAAAACCCCAGGCTGCAGAGGTGGTCAGAAGAGGGTGATGGAGGACTGGGGTGGGATGGGAAGTGAGTGGGGAAGTTTTTGGTGGGAAGAGTTGCCCAGTGTGCAGTGGAAGGAGCTTGTGCTTGGTTTTTAACTGCCTTACCAGGTAACACTCTCCCATGTGTATGCCCAGTCCTGAGCAAGGCGTACGCATGGATACATTTCTCCATTAGCTGTACACGCAGCCGTCTGCAAAGGCAAGTGCTCCGTACTCTTCCAAGCAGCTGAACAATGCCTTCCACTTCTGGGGGAAGGTGGCAGCTGTGAGTGCGTGGCTTAGAGTTGTTGGAAGGGTGTCAGAGGCATTGAGGAGCTGTGCCAGGGTGGGGAGCTGCCTGTGGCATGGATACAGCGCTTTTGGGCTGTCCCTGTGCTGGATGAGCCCACTGGATGGCAACTTGAAGAGCTCTGCTGGGAGAAACCAGATGTGATAAATCAGACATCTGAATGAGGTCTTTAACATTACAGTCAGTACGAAAGCTAGCAATAAGAGACAACTGATTGTGTAGTTTCTGCCTCTGGAACAGAATACATGCCAGCTTCTTAATTTCTTAGTTTGTCTCATGACTTTTTGTCTCAAGGCTGTGTAGTACTTTATTACCTGCTTTTGCTGATACTTGTTATAAACAACTACTGAAGCTTCATACTGAAATAGTCTCACTGTTGTCATTCCAGACTAGACTTCTCAAGTCAGATTTGCCATAAAACGCAGGTTGTGAGATAATTATATTGGAGAACTGCACTCTGCAAAATGCTTTAAAAGCTGAAGTATAATTAAGTATAAAGTGACCTCTTAAAGAGAGTGGATTTATTTCTTTTGCATGAATTAATTCTGTGACAGAGAATTTGGATTGCCATAAAACCAGAATAGAATCTGTCAGTGTGTGTGTCACTATTACCCTATCTAGCAGCATTTGCCAGCTTTGATGGGAACTCTTCTGTGGGAGAAAGGGCTGGTTGGAGCCAGAGCTTTCCATCCTTAAACTTCTTTTCAGAGTCTCACAGCAGTGCTGGTAACTATTGATGTGTCTACTATAATTTACTAGAACTAGTAAAGAGGCTAATAGCTACATTCACAGAAGTGTCTGTGTGCCAGTGGTGTCGGCTGTTTCAGTCCAACTTGTACCAAACTCGGATTCAGACCGAGATGATGGAGGTTTGTACTTATTTGCTTCTGCGCTGCTGGGGGCTGTAGCATTGATCGCGTCGTGTTGGCTTAGTCTTTTGAACTGCCTCTGTTGTATCTCTGTAGGAAATTCAAATCCTTCAATGGAAAGCCTTACTTTTCCTTTGTTATATAAGCTGGCTTAGACAATGGTTTGGTTTGGATGTGCTCTCGATTTCTCTTTGTAGCAGCTGATGGTTCTGACTTAAGCTCTGTTCGGCTCATTCTGTTGCGTACTCAACCTTTCAAAGTGTTTGGTAATTGCCACCTGATGTAGATTGTCCTCTGCAGGGGCTGGTGCGGTTGTACCCATCAATTAGACACTCCGGTATGAGGCTAAACGCATCTCTCTCCGATTCATGGGTCTGAGTGATGACTGTCGTCCAAGATAAGCAAACTGAAGGGGTGGAAGAGAGGAAGTAGCTCACAGGAATTGAACCTCTTTGGATGTGTATAAAACAAGGGAAGCAGTTTAGAAGGTTATTTACTTGTCACCTGAAACAATAGGTGGATTGCACAGCAAAACAGTAGAATGACCAGTGAGAGAGTAGGGACAGGCTTTGAAATTCTTCATATTTTTAGTGGTTTTAGGTTAACTGAGGCAAAACCAGCTAGTGGGCAAAACCTAAGAAAAATGGAGAAAGTAGGACATAAGAATTAAAGGAAAAATGGATCTAAAAATCTCAGTTCTGAGATTCTCTAACTCTATGCGTCCTCCAGAAGAAATAGATTATAGTTCAACTGTGCGACATTAGAGAAGTAGGTTTCTGGAAAACCCGGAATTAATGTTTGATTATGTGTTAAAACTTAGCCAATCAGAAGCAGCTGCCCAGTCCAGAATTAGGGATGGGCTTTGTGCTGATCCCAGAGATAGAAAATTATAGACAGTTAAAGAACACTTGAAGCAGAAGGGCATTCAGAGCTGAAAGTCAGGTCAAGTGTTAGCCTGGCATTTGGAGAAGGAGGAAAAATTGCAGTGGGTAACATGAGTTTGCAAGGACCAATAAGTATGTCCAGATGACAAGGTGGTGATCTTAAAAGTACTCCTTTTAGAAGGAAGGATGAAAGGCTACAATAGAAAGAGTGGGACATTTATGAAGTAAATGGGTCTCCTACTGACTTAAGGGTAAATATATTGGTGCAGTGCCAGGAAAACCAGTATTGCATAAAGTGAAAAAGTGTATGTGTGAATATGAGGCTTAATAATGGCTATTTCATCCTTCCTGTATAAGCAAAGACAGTGTCTATGTAAGAAACAAGAACAGTAGTGAGTCTTTTTTTTTTTTTTTTTTTTTTCTGTACTGGGGGAGTAACATCCTTCACTGGTAGAGGAATGAGAATCCACTCATTAGGTCCCTCTTATAATTGACTTGAACTCAATCCCCATTATCCTTAATTTAACAGGATGAAAGAAAACAAGTATGGCACAAAATAATAAGATGCATCCTAAGATGAGTGCCCTTAGAATTGATCGTAGAGCTACAGTTACTAAATATCAGTGGTCCCCCTCTGCTGACTTGTCCATTGGGATAAATGAAAATGAGAACCCTTCCCAGAAGGTGGAAACTATTGACAGACATGCTGCTAATTACGTATGCTTAAAGAAATGGGCAAGAAAGGCAGAAAACGGCCTCAGTATATTATTTCTCAGATTAGAAACAAGGCTTGGAAACTGCCAAGTTATCATAAGCCACATAACTGTGTGGCCATGTGTCATTTCAGCCTTGAGCAGTAAGGTGGGGTTACCCCATGCAGAACACTGCTTGAAACAAAATTAAACCAAAAAGCTCACTCTAAATGAAACAGTTCCCAAACGTTGCATTTGTCTGGGTCCACCTTATGCTATAGACTCCTCTCACTTCTTTTATCGTCTGCAGGGAATCATTTCTTGTGATATTTTTGGCTGTGCTTTCAATAATAACAGTGGTATTGTATATCAGGAACATCAGCATGTGATTTTGGGATAATACACACTGAAGGAACACAAATCCATCTGAGCCCTGGCACGGTGGTGCTCTCGGGGGTTTTTTTTTGTGTTTGGTCAGGAAATGCTTCTGCTTTTTACTGTCCATCAGCATTGCATGTATTTTGTTTCCTCTTTCTCTTCTTTTTTGTGTCTCTACTTAAATTCCCATGCATGAAATCAGATGATGTTGCATGGTCTATCTACTCTTGAGGAATTCGTTTGCATTAGCACAGTAAATTTCCAAGTTATTCCGGTGGATAACGGCTTTCTGTTAGCTTCATCACTCCAGATGCCATATGCGTAATACAAACATTGTGCTGTAAAGTGGTGTTACAGAGCAGAACAGGAAAGATTATCAGAAGTGTTGAATTCAGGAGTGATGCTGTTGGTATAACCCCAAAATTGGAGCCGAGTTGATGCAAGAACATATCTGAGCGATGTTGTTTGCGGCATAATGAATTGATACAGACCCTTAAGAAGGGCTGGGGGAGCAATTGTGGTGTCTCAGTGGCTCTTGTGCCCTACTGAGCTAGGGAACTGCTGTCTGTCAGAGGGGAGGATTTTCTTGCAGTCTTTGACGACTTTGGTACCAATGAAATTGGGAGCTGACATTGTGCAGGTCAGTTTTTCCCCTTTAGCAGAGCAGTTATTTTAGTGCCATCTATAGCACTGGGAATAGGAGTTGCTTCCTAGAACTTAGTCTTTTGAAGGCTTGGGTTAGTGTAGTGAGTAGTAGTGTTTTAATAGTCTGTAACATAATGAGTAACAGGTTATAAGTAAAACCTCATTAGAATTCAAATATCTGCTACTAAAATGGCTGGATGTTGTAGCACTACTTACTGGGAAAGCAGTTCCGAGTAAGACACTTCCAGGAACAAGGGCTGGGTAGATAAAGACTTTCAGGGACATTGACAGGTAAGACAAGAGTATTTATGGAGCACTGAACCAAATTATACCTAGGTTTGTGGCATAGCTATCTTTCAGTTTCTGTATACATAAAATAAATGTCTAAAGAGAGTATTTACTGGTTCATCTGATCTTGGCAGATGCTTTATTTGTATGCTGGTCCTGTTTGCTATGTCTTAACAAGACATAAAAATAAAACCTTAAACATTTTTCTGTAGTTAATTTTCTAGTACTTTAAGTGTTAAAGGAGGAATCTCAAAAAAAAAGAAGAAAAAATAGAATTTTGCTGTGTCAGTAGAGAGCTAAAGCCTTTTAAAATAATAATTGTTTTGAGTTTACGTTTAATAGGGATTCTCATTGTGATTTAAACTGTGCTCATTATAAGTTCCTTAATTGTAATATTGCTAATCCTGCTGAATGCAACCAGTGCATCTTTTGTAAATGTTTTTTTGTGACTGGCAGTATGCTTGCAAAGATTTTTCTGCTCCCTAGGTTTGCCTCTCTAGTCAACCCTGATACCAATGCCAAGTATATGAAATATTTTGCTGTTTTCTTTCTCAATCTCTTGCACTTTGATAACTTAAAGGCATTGTCAGTGTGTGTTTTAAAAGCAGAAGAAATTGAATTACATCCTCAAGACAGATCAGGCTGTTTCTATGTTGAAAGATCGTTTTGTATGTTTATTTTGGAGTAGTCAATTAAAGCCGCTTTTGAATGCCAGGAACAAGGTAGCTCGTGCTGCACCGTGGCGCGTGAGCGGCACAGAGGGTAACCTGTACTGCTGGCACTGTCAAAGAAAATTGCTAGCAGTGATGTCAAATTTAGCCATTCCCTGTGAGGACTAAGGAAGCCTGACACCATGATTTGGAGCCTACCACCTGTGCTCAAGTGGAACAGTATCAGCTTGCAGGAGCGCTTGCACTGAGTGGAATGTGCTGCCTTGGAAGCCACAATTGGAGCGAGGAAGAGTGTCAGCTCTTAACCACACCAGAGTGTGACTGCACTCTGTCCTCACCATGCAGCCAAGGATGCTGCAAAGAGTAGCTCACCTCTTTCTGTGTGGGTGTGGAAGCAGCTCTTCAGAGAGGACAAATGGCTCCTACCTCGCAGTGTGGTAGAAGTTGTCTCTGAAGGATTTACAGCAGTAAGAGCAAAAGAGAGTGCTACAGGAGATCATTATCTTGGTGTGGTTGTGTCCTGGTTGTGTTGCAGTTGAGCAAGTCTCACTGTCTATAGTTTAGGAGGAATCTATGTTGTATTGAAGACCAACAGCTGTGCTTTTTTTTTTTGTGTGTGTGTGTTTTGAGGTGGGTTTTTTTTTTTTTGCGTAATTCTGCTGCAGAGAGCAGCTGATGCATCTGGATGTACTCTGCCCACCTTGACTTGAACTTGTGATTTTGACAGGGGAGCTGTGTCCCACTGGAGGCTCTGAAGTGATTCTGTAACTGAGGAGATGTGGATATAGAGATCACAAAGACACAGTCCCAGAGTGAGACAGAGAACCCCGAGTGCTCTAGAGAATTATAGGGAACTGTATTCTCATAGATCATTTTGATTATTAATTTTTATTGAAAACCATAGCGTGAAGACCCAGGCATAGAATCATAGAATAGTTTGGGTTGGAAGAGACCTTAGAGATCATCTAGTTCCACCCGCCTTGCCGTGGGCAGAGACATCCCACTAGATCACGCTGCCCAGCCACACCATCTGGGAATCTGCCTCTCATTTAATGGGACTTAAAGCCCCAGTTTGTTTGCTAGTGCAAGAAAGTTGGTTGCTTTCTGGAAGCAATTAGCTTTGGCTTGTATTCTTTATGCAACTGACCTTTAGTTTTTTTTTTTTTTTTAAACTAACGTGGTCTATACCGGTGTAACTGGGAAGAGAGGGATGTACTGACGAAGGCCCTCCTTAGCAGCAGCCAGTCTGTGCCTTTGTGCAGTGGTTGTAGCATGTTGCTTTTGCAGTGCAAAAGGCATGCTGCAAAATAAACATTTCTATCTCTATGTTTGCATCAATGAAAGAGCCTCCAGGTGCAAGCTGAGTGAGAGTGATTCCCTAGCCATCATAACATGCTTTTCAGAGCCAAGCATGAAAGAGGCCAGCACATGAGAGCAGCCATCCATGATTTGTCTTGCTTCTACTGTTTTCACATCTTGACCTTAGTAGCAACCATGATGTCTGACTTTTGGAGGAAAGAGATGTAGCTGGTGTGTGTGCGTTCAATAAAGGACATGCTTGTTATCTACAATTAGCAAAATGCAGAGCCAAGTGGGTATTGAAGTTGCATACAGCTCTGTGATTTGGATTTTGGAGCTATGTGCATTTGTACCAGTGGCATCAGAGGGAGCTTAATCACTCTAGGTTTCTTTGTGTGTGTGCTGTGAATCACCTTGAGAAGTCAGCCCTGGTATGTGGGAGATGAGATTTGAACACGTTCAGCCTGTGGTCACCCATTAATTTTTTCTCCACCTCTGAGATGACCAGACTCTTTCCTTTTAGCTTTGCATATACTGTGGTTCTGCATTTTGCAAGAACAGTGCGATGAATATGTTTTGGCTTGAGAATGTGAAAGTTAAAAGTATGGCGTGAAAGGCGTATCAAACTCGATTACCTTTCTGATAGAATTACAAATCTGGTGAACCAAGGAAGTGCAGCAAATAGAAAATATTTGGACTATCATAAAGCATTTGGTACTGTTTCATGAAATCTTACTTGAAAAATTGATTCAAATTGACTGTGATGGAGATGCTGCCATATGATCTAAGAGTTGGCAGAGCAACTGTAAACAAAGAATAATGATAAATGCATGAGGCTGTAGCTTTGGGAAAAGCCTAACCAGGGAATAATGCTGTATGTGTGTCCTAATCTTTAATATCTTCGTTAATTGCACAGAAAATGAAGAATATAATCTAAATTCTGTGGAGGTACTGAACCGTGATATCTCCAATACAGAGGAAAATAGTTAAATTACAGAAGAGCTTTGAGAGTTATTAGAAATGGGGACGAAAAGCAGGAAGAGAAAGATGGATGTTGAAAAGCATAATCTGAATATGGCTGAAGGGAAGAATAATACGTAACAGAAAATTCAGAAAAAAGCTCGCATTGAAACTTGGGAAATAGATTTATTTTTTTTGCTTTTAATTAACTCAAATTAATTGAAAACTGAAAAAGCTTTTCTTTGGGGCTTGTCAGTGTTAGGCATGCAGACAGTCAATTCTCTTAAAAAATACCCCAAACCCCACCAAAAACCTGACAATTCCCCCCCACCTCAAAACCTCAAATAAAAGTTCAAGCAAAGACACCCTTTTCCTCCTCACTGAAGCAGTGCTCGAAGTGAAATGCACTCATAGCATATAAGAATTGCTCCATGAAGAAACTGATGGCTACTTGGAATTTGAAGGATACGATTGCCTCACGGCTGGTTCTGAGAATTAGCCTCTTATTTAGGATGTGAATCCTTCCTGTGAGTTTGGCTTTTGTTGGGTTCATGGCTGTTTCATTGCTTGTCATACACTGTTGGATATCAGAAAAAAATTCTTCACAGTAAGAGTCATCGGACACTGGCAGAGGCTGCCCAGGGAGGTGGTCGAGTCACCTTCCCTGGAGGTGTTTAAGAAATGGGTGGATGAAGTGCTTAGGGACATGGTTTAGGGAGTGTTAGGAATGGTTGGACTCGATGATCCAATGGGTCCTTTCCAACCTTGTGATTCTGTGATTCTGTTCAGGTAGTGAAATTCTTAAACAAACAGAAAAATCCCAAGCCCCACAAACCCAAAACCTTTTAAAAAAGCTTAAAGAAATTAAGCTCTTACTTCCTTAAAGCTACTGCTGGTGCTACCTTGTGGTATTACTGATAAAATGCATATCTACAACACTTATTTTTTTCAAGAAATATCAGAATATCTTTACATTTCTCTTGAAATTCTTCACATTTCTTCGTTTGCTTTTCAAAGCCCCCCTTCTCTGTTTTCTCTACTGTTATTAATGAGCGCAGTGTTTGCTGATATTTCTGTATGAGAAGGGCTGCACTTGAGTGTCATGCACTTCAGTGCTGCAGTCATTAGGAGTGCAGATCTTTGCCAGGAAGATGCTCCTGTTATCACTGGTGCTCCCATGCAGGAGGAAAAGGAGCAGTCAGCACCACTGAAATATCCTGCCGAGGGGAGTGGTGGTTCTGCTCTGCAAAGAGTTTGTCCAAGGGCTTTTAGATTTATCACCTGTCAGAATACTGTTTGGGAGAGCCCCATCCATAAAAGCGTGACTTCGAAGACTAAAATACTATTTGTACACCTTTTGGCTTAGATCCCCTGATATGGGTTGTCACTAAGAAACCTATCAGTGAAAAAAAGCAACATGGAAACTGTTATTAAAACCAAACAAAAAACCTCTCACCACCAAAAAAAAAACCCACCCTAAGCACACGTAAAGGGAGGCAAAGGAATGGATTCAGCCTTCTAATCTTATTATTAATGTGTGTCTTGAAGTTCCTTCAATACAAGGACTCCGTAGTGGCCCCCTCTAAATCACTACCTGACCCTGGATTCACAGTGACGTGCATCCTCTCCAAAAGAGTTTTAGGAAGGCCTGCTTGTTGTCTGAGATAATTGTATCATGGAGCTGAAACAGCAGTGGGTGCCACAGCAGGTCCCCAGGGCTCTGTGTTTGGGCTCCCCGAGTGCCGCTCCCAAGGGCGGGCGAGGCAGTTTGCCAGCCCAGCCCCATCACATCTGGGAGTACAAACTGTGCCAGAGGAGTTTCAGCCAGCACAGACTGCTGTGTGGTTTGCCATGAAGAATGGAAGTGCAAGGACTGCTCTTCACTTGGAATTCTTTGTGATATTATGGTTGAACAACACTGATAAATATATAGTCAGTAGGAAACAGATGTAATAAAACAACAGAAAACACAGGGAAAAAAGCCACCTATGCTTTCTTTAACATAAAACTAATTGTTCAAGTTTCCTTGCCTGAATAAATGCATTTTGGGATTAACACTTTTTCTACAAGAGATGTTTGACAAACTGGATACGAATAAAATGCAGTACACGAAGTCTTCCTCTGGCAGTGTACATGGAATCAAATCAAAGAAAACAAAGAAAATGGCAAGGTCACTGTGTATTAATTCTTTGTATTTCATGAGGTTGACCTTCTCCTATGGTGTATCCAAATTAGTATATGCAGACCTGCTGAGTAGCGACTGTGGATTCTAGGAACGTGCAACCCTGTTTCTGAGATGTTGGAGCTCTTTGATCATCCTGTGGTTTAGAATTTCTATTCACACACTTCCTGAGCTACGGACAAAGAGTTTGGCACTTCTCTCACTTGCATATTTTTCCTCTGCCTGATGGATGCTGGTGTTGCAGAAAGACAAAGTTAATCACCATCTGAAGTCTGATCGTGCATAAATCCAGACATATAGTTGGAAAATAGTGATTTGTGTTCAGTAATTCAGATGCCCACCTGTACATAATACCCTGCGTAGGACTTCTGTCTTTGGCGATTACTGACCAACTGTAACTTCATTGGATGTAGATAAATTTTAGTGTATCAGTACAGTAGGGGAGGAATCATTAAGAAGTAAAATGATAACAGATTGAGTAAAAAAGTGAGGGTTTGCTATAATTTTATATTCTCGGCTAACTTAAATGGAGTGGCATCTTTAGTGAGTTACTTGCGTGTCTCATAACAAGTTCTCCATAGCTTGGTATGAATGACATCAAGAAAATTAAAGGAATAAGTGGCGTTTGATAAAAGGTATTTAATAACTTTAATATTTACTGGCAATTAGTTAACTTTATCTATAAATTTCTTATTATGGACTATAATTGTACATTACACATGAAGTGTCAGCGTCTGTAGAGGAGTTATTTTCAGGTAAATTACATGGGAAATTTCTGTAAATATGCTAATTAAAGACTTGGAAGTTGAGCTGATGTTTAGCTATATATTACTGGTGTTGCAAAGAGCATTCACATTCTGCAATCGTATTTAGCGATGTGAGCACATTTCTAGGAACGTGGGGTGTGTATCCTACTTGCATAACCCAGGAATGTATTTTTGATAAGCTGTGATTTAGTAAACAATGTGGGTCATTTACCTTTGTTGACTTCTAAATGTAAGTTCCTGGAGATTCATAGCAGCTATGAGAGCAGAATGTTGAGTAACAGCAGTAGTACCACTATGCTACTGTAAACAGTCTTAAATTACATTGTAGCTCAGCTGTGTGGGCTTTATAAAGGATACGGGTAAGTTGCTGTGTTCAGTAAAGAACTACAAGGCTTATTTGATGTCTGTTTCTCTTGTTCTAAGAAATTAAAAAAGATTCACTTAGTTAAGAGACGAAAGTTCGTCCATCCTTAATGACTTTGGCACAGTATTTCTGGTATTAAGAAGCTCTACATCTTGGAGAAAAAGCCTCGAAAACACGGAGAACCTGAAATTGGGAAAAATTGCGGCTGGAACATAAGAGACTTTCTGAAATAATAAGTGATACAGTGTTGGATCAGTGAAGCTGAGCGTGTGGTGAATCCATGAAGCTCAGGACTCGATATGAGAGTAATTTGATAACGTTTCATAGTGATGTGATGCAGCAGCTCAAACTAGTTTGCTATAATGATATACTTCTGGCCTTAAAAGTATGGATCTTTATATTTATTGTAGTAATTTTGAGCTGTTGAAATGAAGATGTTGGGTTGTTGAAGGAAGAAGTAGTATTATTATTGGTTTTATATTGCTATTATCTCTATTAGATTTTACCAAGTGATCAGTGGTAGCTGTATAATGGCGCAATGGTAGATTTAATGTAGCTTATTTTGGGATATACAAATATTGCTGCATTCAGTGTTCCTGTTGTGGAGCCTGGGAGGGAATCTTGTTATAATTTCATCAAAAATCTTGCTAGTTATCTCCTCTGACCACATGCATACAACAGCCAGAGATTCATGTCCTGCATGCAAGTGGCATGTGCCCTTTCCCCAGATCGGCTTGAAGTTTTGACTGTTACCATGGTTAAAAGTTGCATTTTTGGTTGGAGGAAAGGTGGGCAGAACATCAAACTGTGTTTTCACTGAGACTACAGGAAGCTGGGGTGTAATTGCTCCACCTCTGCTCTGGTCAGAAGCCTTTGGGCTAAAACAGGGTGGTCCAGGGTAACTGCTTCTGCCTAGACTGTTCCTCTGGGGACATTTATAAGCTGTGGTGAGCTGAGAATTTGTGATGGCTCTAATTGCACTCCTAAAGCTACAAGTTTCTGATAGAGTTGGAGTTCCAGAAATGTTGCTCTAAATTTTTATTGGCATGAGTATGCATTCCTGGATTTTGTTGTCTTTACTTTGATCACTAGATGTTTTTTGCTTTGCTATAGGCAGTGGAGGGTGGCAGATGAAATTACTCAGAATCAAGAAGCAGTGATTCCAGAAGATTTATTAAAACTTTATTTTACTTTTTTTTCGGTTTAAAATATGCTGGTGTGCCTCACAGCAGGAGGATAATGACTTATTTTTTGGGGCGGAAAACCCCAACAAGACTGAAACCTCACCATCAAAAAGCCCTCCTTACATCTCCTGCTTATTAATAAATATTTTAAAGCAGTAATTTTAAATATATACGTGTTACTAAATATTTTCTCATGACGCATAAGCATGAAAAGCCTATTTTAAAAGAGATCTTTAAAATACTATTCGTGTGAGACTTATTCCTAGTTTTACAAACTTTTGAATGCTGACATGGAAGATCTTCCAATCTGAATTAGTTTAATCTAGTTTTCAAAGAGTTTCTTGTAGTTTAATTCTAATGTAGTTTTCTGCTCTTGTTCACTGTAGGCCACTTAGCAGTGCATTCCTCTTATAGTTGTTGCTCCTACTTCCATATAATTTTTCTGAGCTAGGAAATAAATGTACGCTACTAATGTTTGGTCAGCTGTCCCCAGGCTTGTGGGGGGCCCTGGGTGACTGCTTAGCCTTCCAGGAAGGGTGGCAAAATGAGACAGTGATGCTTACGGTGCATCTGCATGTGAAATTCCCAGTGTCCCACCCTTCCACGGGGAAAGCTTCTTGCAAAGATGGAAAACCACTGACTTGGATTAACGTGATTAAGACTTAAATATGAATGGTTTTACAACTAAACTTTCTAAATACTGACACCAGACAGGATGCTACGAGTGTCTGAAGGCACACAGGCAGCTAGTTCAAAATGTAACCGTGTCATGTTTCTTGGCTGCATTTCATTGCGCAGCACCTGGGACCTGCTGTGGAACCCCTGTGGGCATCACCTGGACAGTCTTCATCCCTCCCTGGATAGGAGCACTTGTTCAGCCTGTCTCCACCTCCTGCTTCTCCACGGCTAATGCTTTTTTACACAGATACATCTCTGAGGATTGCCAGTGGGTGGGAGAACTAGACAGGCTGACTAACTTTTCAGCCTGGTGTTGGTAAAGATGTCTCTGACAAATGAAGCTTCTGAAAGACGAAGGCTGTTTTCTTTCTGCTTACCATCTTTTTGTTTTTAAGGTAGCGTTGAAGTAAGTACAGGGATATCATCGGTTGTTTGTGGTACGAATCAGGCTGACCCCTGATGGGCTACCCCTATGTGGGTAGAACGAATGCTTTTGAGATGCTATTTCAAAAAAGAAAACAAAACATAAGTTGCTCAGAGGGAGAATTTGGCTTTCCTGAGCCTTGAATGTGGACCGAGTCAGGCTTCTGAAACAAATGAATAGGTATTTAAAGAAGTAAAATATTTTAAACCCCTTGAAACAGGGGTGATAAATGGTGAAGGTTGAAAGGTTGACTGGTGATAAGAAATATCTGCCAGCCTGTGGCTATCTTTGTTAGCGTATTATGAATTTTTGTACTGCTGGAAAGATGTGCAAGATTTACAAAACAGATGTTGCAAAGTGTTAGAAGTTAACATTATGGGGAAAAAAAAAAGAAACCCTCAAATGTTATTTTCTTGACTCTAAACCACTTTATCCATTATCTGTTTACAGCCCAAGACATGGTGCTTCTGATAGTATCTACTTTGAGGATTAAATTAACTTCTTGGCATTTTTTGAGTAAAGGAACATATAAAGGCTATTTAATAGGAATGCTTCAGTTGATGAGCAGAAGTGGAAGACAACAAGATTACATATAGACTGTTCTTTAGATCCTGCTAGGATTGTGCATCTTTCTGACATAAAAAACAGGCTCTCTAGTTGTTTGCTGCTGCGGTGTAATCTTTTACTTATTTAAAACAACATGAAGTGCCCCGCTATTCTTCTCTCTCCTTTAAATTAACTGTGGGTAACGGAGGATTTATGCTGCAAATACAGATTTCAAAATAGGTTAAAGGAAATAGTTCTCCAAGATAAACTTTCTTGGTTTTCTGTGCCTTATAAAATGAGTATTACTTCTGCCAGTGCGTAGTTCTCCATGAGCACTCAAGTTCATTAGTTAGTTTATTGTTGTTGTAGTCCTTTCTACCTTTTGCCCCAGCACTGCCCACTGCTTTGCTGGAATGAGAGGAGAGGAGAGCTAATGTAAAGAGAAATCCCTCTCAATTTGTGCACATAATTTGCAGTGGCAAGTTTGTAAAATTGAGTAAAGTAGCAAAACGAGGTAATAGATGCTAGGAGATGGAATCACCAACTGGAAAGCAAAAAAGTTATTGCAGCAGATGAGCAGGTCAGTACACAGGAACCGGTGATGTAGCAGTGCTCAATTGGGTGCAAATGAAAAAACACCCAGACAGTCAGAAAACACAAATAGAAAACCTAGCAAGGAAATAACTTCTGGTACCTCATAATATGCTGTTTGATTTCACTGAGACAGGTAAAGATGTTCATCATACTGTCTGAAAAATATGAACTTAAATGTAACACACAGATTTCTTTTTGAAAGGAACACAGTTGGATTTATTTGCAGTTACTAGACTTCGAAAAATTTTCGTTGCCCGGCATTTCTACAGAATATATTTTATCTTTCTATGTTCCTGCCAAATGCACCCGTGCCTGTTCTCTCAGGTGTGTATAACACGTGTTTGTTAATAGACGAGTTCATCCTTGTCGTGTGCTGCTGTTACCTTTCTGGGTTTAGATGGATGTAGTGAGACACATGAGAGGATAACAAGAGGGAGTCCTGCAGCCTGGATGCAGAAGCTTCCCCTTAGACTGTGGATCCGTGCGCATTCACACATTGATATGCAGCGTGCTGGCCAGGAGATCTGCATGGCAGCTTTCACACAGTTTTTTCTGATCACGCCCTGAAAGAGCCTGAAGTTCAAAATCTCATGTGTTACCTTCAGCCGCTTCCAGAGGTCTCAGGGTAGTCCGAATTGAGCTGTAAATTAGTCTTGCAGTGTCTACACCCTGCAGGCTTCATAATAGCTAACAAAGACATGTATTTTAGCTGAGGCGCTGTGTGTGTTTGAGCAGTCTGAGAGCAGCGACACGCTCCTGGCTACATGACCAACCACCAGCAACACACGTGGTGTGGTGGGACAAGTATTTGATCGTGACCTACCTACTAGTGGGTGAGGACATACTTGTGTTAGGCTTCTTTTTGGCCGAAACTAACTGTGCCAACCTGTATCCTTCTGTATTTAGACTGTCAGTAGCGGGAAGGAGTTTCCTCTGTGGACTTTTATGAGTAACCATTGTTTTAGGGGAATGGACGCAGGGATGGGTAGATGCACATAGTTTGGTTGTTATTTTGATCTGGTATGATGGATTATTTTTTTGCCTGGGCATTTTGTTTTCTTAGCATTGTAAGGCTGTCAAGAAACATCTCCTGCTGCAATATGCTTTGTGTGTGTTTCTGCACAGAATATATATGCATTCATGTACACAACAGTAAATTATAAACCTGTTATTTAGCACTTAGGAGAGAGATCTTGCATCTATTGTGGGTATTTCTTGGAACATACTAGTTGAATGCATGGTGGTATTTAAGAAAAGACATACAAATTTTAGTGATTGATAGGAAGGGAATGGAGAAAAAAACAACCTTATTTTTAAAGTGTACTTCTGCATCTCAAATTCTGTGTGCAGATCTGATGACCCTGTCTTTCAAAGGTCACAGTAAATCTGATAAAATTTGGAAGACAGACAAGGTTAAAGGGATGGAGCAACCTGTAAGGGAGGAGAAACAGAATAAATTCGAATTGCTGCATGAAAAGATACGATAATAACACCATAGTAGCACATAAAAATATGGATGGTAGAGAAATATGAGTAGGGAATGAAAATTACCTACATTTGGTAACATGGGAGCTAGGAAGTGCTCAACAAAAATATGAGAATATTTAAAATGAACAAAAGGAAGAACTTTTCCATGGAAAGCACAATTGAATTGCAGAGCTCGTTATCACCCTATACTAACTATAAAGGACTGTTGGCTACTGAAAAAGTGGATTGGAAGCCAGCTCTGTTTCAGGTTAATTCTGTTAAGCTGCTGGAACTGCTGTTGCTGTGCATTTAGGAGGGTCACACAATTCACACGCTGCTTCCTGGAGCCATTCTATAAGCTTCAGCTACTGTTCTTCTATTTACAAAAGAAGGGAAAAAGAGGAAGGTAGTATTGGGCCGGGCTGCTCATTCTTCCCCTGCAGCAGAGTCCTTTCTGTGGTCACAGGGTGTGGCTCTGCTGTGGTGCATGGCTTTCAGTCTTTAGTTACCATTAAGAACTTGGGAGTGAATATTGTTTTAGTTTTCTAATTTAAAAAGTAATGTAAAAGCAGTGCCGTTTAGATGTCACTTTCAAAACCACTGTCCAGTATGTACTGTTTTTTCTGTAGTTTCATGCTGGCAGAGCAGAAGGTTTCCTGTGTTGTGAATTGACTTTGTACCTCTGCTCAGAAGCAGAGTTTTCAAAGCAGTGGCAGGATACCTAATGAACAGAAAACTAGCTGTCAACCCTGCAAAAAATATTTACTGAAGAGTCTCGATTTTCTACTTAGTGATACCAGCAAAGCAGCGTACATGAGGCGTATTTACTATGAATGGCATACTGGCTCTGCTTCCTCATTTCTATGTTATAGCCTGATATTTTAAACATAACATCTAAAATTAGGTGTTGGTGGGTGCTGCTGCTGCTTCAAGAAAGCAGTTTAGGACAACACTTTTTCTTGGTTTAACTGAAATTGAATGTAATTAATTGAATTTCAGTATTTGCTTTGGGTTTAAGAAAGATTTTGGAGGATGAACAGAGGATGAATTTCATTATGCAGCCAGATGTTATTAAAAATATTTTTCTGAATCATTGCATAAATTTCTAGAACCTGTGTTTTCATTCAGGTTCTTCTAGAATAAGAAGAAAGTACTTTATACTCAAATATCTAACATTATCTGAGGTGGTCCGAATTGTTAAGCTATAAGGAGTTGGATACATTCCTTAGGCCTTTTTTTTTTCTTTTGCTGTTGTGTTTAATTCTGTGACTTGTCCTTTTTAGTGAAGCCAGGTTTTGAACTGTGACCAATATTTTGGTTATGGGAAACAGAGGGCGAGAGGAAGGCAGGCAGCAAGCATTGGGAAGGGTGGATTTTATTAATTTCCTTTCTATAAAAGTAAAAAACATTCAGACTATCATTTGCCTGTGCAGGATGTAGAAGCTGAAACTGTGTATTTGAACTGTGTTGCCTCCTCCCTAACTCAAACACCATAATTTCTTAGTGATTCCAGGAGCATTAGAATTTCAGATGTAGTGTTCTGAAGTTGTGAAGTAGGGGCTGCTACTGACCACAAGAAGCTGAAGCATCAGCAGTAGTTTTTTAGGCATTCCCACCAAAAAAAAAGAAGAGTATAACGTCTGATGTATTTTCTGAGTTTTTCTTAAACCATGGGTTTTTCTCAAGGAAAGACTGCAAAACCTCCTATCCTGTTGGCTGCTGACTACATAAGATAGGCTACCTGATATTTCTTCTTTATCAAAAAGGGAGTAGCAAGGCTCTTTGGAGTTAGTTTAGTTCTTTTGTCTGTAATTGTTTACAGTGCCGCTGTTTCTCCTGGATGTTCATAGCTGGCTCGTGGCTGAGTGTTCAGCCCACAAACAGCCTGTGAATTACTGAAAGCCACAGAAGAGCGTTGTGCAAGTCAATTGACTTTAGAATATGTGTATACACACACACACAAACCTGTTTTATATGAAGTCCTGGCTTTATTTCAGTCCAGTGTTTGCTGTTCCAGCTTTGTCTAGCAGGCGTACTGTAAGAGAAATTAGATCTGAATTTACATTCTGTGTTCTTAGAGGTTCTGAAAGGGAGAGGGTGTTATGACAGCCCAGCAAAGATAATGTAAACAGAAGAGTGTTTTGTCAGGGGTGAGTACTTTTTTGCAAGATATAATTGGTAGATCAAACAGAGCAAAAATCAGCGCTGCAGATTCTGTGGTGCTCCCCTTCAAAGGCAGGAACTCTTGATGCTGTGGTAAAGCTCTATTTCCATTATTTGCTTGTTTTATCAAATAGTGTGCGTGACCCCAGTGATTTTAACTGATGGTTTTTGAGGCACTGAAATGAAAACTCTGACTGCGATTATGTTCTTTGGTTCAGAAAAACAACTTTGATTTTTTTTTTTGTTTTTAATCTCTTCGAAGTTCGTTCTTAAAAGTACACTTCAAGTAGTTAATGTTCTTCAGTAATGCATTGGGGTAAAATATGATGTGACGTGCATAGATCTCCACATGCTTTACTGAACTACAACAAATATTCTGAATAGAAAATTCAGTACAGTCACAATCCAAGTGAAATATAAGATAAAACTTTCTTTAAAATCAGTAGCAGCACTGTAAAAGCTCATGGTGGTATAATAAATCATTCACTGTGTTAAAAGGCTTATCTGTATGCCCTGAAATTGCGTTTCCATTTAAAGTGTCTTATGAGGGTGAAAGAAATGAATCATAAGGACTCTGATGCTAACAATAAGCAGTACATGGTAAGTTCTTGCATCTCAGCCGTAAGAAATGCCCTTCAATTCCAGTTTTAAGTGGTAAATCCTATGTCTGACATGAATAAAGAGAGATTTGTACTGGGGGAATAACTTCTCCTTCAATTTTGTCTGAATAATGGGGTGGAAACCTTGTTGAAAAGTTCTGTATGGAACTTTGTACTGAATCGTGAGATACTTCTAAATAATTTTTAGCCTGTCCCTTCAGCCCGTGAATTCCAGAGCAAGGTTAACAGCAAACTAGATCCCATTCAGTACTGAATCATTCTTCTTTTGTGATACCATTTTCTCAGGAAATTATGTAGGCTTTCGAGGGTGTAGCTTGGGTAGCTTGTGGAATCTTGAATTCCTTCATATTTTGCAAGATTTAATGATGGGGAAAAGCAGTGCAGAGTAACGACTGCATTGACTCCACATCAGAAAGATGTGAGACTTAACCAGAGTGACAGACCTTCTGCCGTCCGTTGCATTTGAGGTACGTGCTCCTGATGAGCTTGACTGCATGGCGCAGTGCGCTGTGGCACAGACAAACCCGAGTGACTTCAGAAGGACCTAGGTCACATACCAGAAGCGGATGCAAGGCATAGACAGAATGTAAAGGCCTTTTCCATGTTTATATTGGCTCTGCTTATCCTGGGCTGCATCCAAAGAAGTGTGACTAGCAGGTCAAGAGAAGGGATTCTTTCCCTCTAGTCTGCTCTTGTGAGGCCTCGTGGAGTCCAGCTTTCAGTTCTGAGGTCCTCAGCACAGGAATGATATCGATCTATTAGAGCAAGTCCAGAGGAAGGCCACGAAGATGATCTTGAGGATTGGAGCACCTCTGGTATGAGGACAGGCTGTTGGAGTTGTTCAGCCTGGTGAAGAGAAGGCTCCAGGGAGACCTTACAGCAGCCTTCCAGTACTTAAAGACCACCTACAGGAAAGCTGAGGAGGGGCTTTTTATCAAGGAGTGAATGGATAGGATGAGGGGTAAGAGTTGTAAGCTGAACGAGGAGTGATTTAGATGAGGTATCAGGAATAAAAAATTTCCTATGAGGGTGGTGAGATGCTAGCACAGGTTGCACAGAGAAGTCATAGACGCCTCATCCCTGGAGGTGTTCAAAGCTAGTCTGGATGAGGCTTTGAGCAACCTGATCCAGTGGAAGATGGCCCTGGCTATGGCAGGAGTTGGAACTGAATGATCCACAAAAGGTCCTCAAAAGTTTTACTTCCAAAGAAACTTCATCCTTAAGTTGTCTGTCAGTAGAACTGTGACAGATGACAGCAAAAGCGTATTGTATCATCTTTTGTGATAGAATAGAGCAGATACTGGACTGCATGAGAAATACATGGATAGATATTTACATTAAAAATGGTTTATAGGAATTCAGATTTCTGGTCATTTGATATTTATAGCATCTGCACTGTTTTGCTTTCAGTAGCCAAAAATAATATTGCATATGATTCTGGTGTGCAGGGCCTGAAATGTCACAGCAAGCGTGTATCTTTCTTCATGCTGTTCTGACCACTCAAACCAGAGGGCCATTGTGCACCTCTTGTAAGTACTCCAGGAAAATGCAAAGAAAAGAAATAAACAGAAGTGACTACACAAAGGAAAGTAGACATTGTTATTGTTTCTTTTGTCTGTGTGAATTATCCATGTGACTCCTTTGCACAGACATGAGAAATAAAGTTTCCCAGCTTAATCTATTTGACCCTGTATGTAACAAAAGTTTAGTCTGTCCTGGTTTGTGTAAGCAGCTTAAAGCACTGGGCTTATTGTGGTACTTACTGCACTCTACACAAACATTGGCATTCTTGAAGCAGCTTGCTGTTTATGGATAGGGTTTCTGAGCGACAGAGTCTGGGAATTTTTTGACAGATTGGGTCACCATTTCAGCTGGCAAGTACCCAACATGTAGAAAGGAGCCAGGCAGTGCTTTATGCTAGAGCCTTTGTATAACTTGCCCTTGAGATCTCAGACTCTTCATAGCAAAGAACCGAAGCAAGAGGTTGCGAGCTGATACTCACCCCAAATTGAGTTTGCAGAGGCCAATCAGTTGCCAAATTCTTTTAGCTTGGAAACTCTTCAGAAAGGTGCCTGTCTTGTGGGCTGAAGTAGCGCGTGGTCTGTATGAAGTGTCAGGTTGTGGAGACTGGCTATTTAACAGCAGCCAAGATGCTCAGGATCTCCTGGCTGCTCAGAGGTGATGTCAAGTGTAGGTCAGTAACCAAAGGGCTCAACCCAAGTCCTGCCTGAATCATGAAGTGGGGAGCCAGGAAAAGCGAAGTTTTGATCCATGTCCTGTCAACACTAAAGTCTCCTGGGCTGGTGAGCTCACCTAGCATCTTGGGACAATTGTCAGAGCCTGTGGTGGCCCCATGCTGACACACTGAGAGCCTGCATCCTGTCCATGGCACCCCAGAGAGACAGTCAACTTGAACGTCAGCCATCAAGGAATATAAAAGGCTCTGTGGAAAGTGTACCTATTCTGGGATTTACGGCAGACTTCAGTCTGCTGTTTAGATGTGTTAAAAATTGGCCCACAAGGAATTTACCTCTTGCTTCATCAACAGATGCTGTATGCATATGTTAGCTAGAAAAAACACTGTATGTGCACTTGTGAGTTAGTGTTGCCCCAAATAGACCTACGAGAATGCTTGTAGATGAGTGCAGGAGAGGTGTTTAGCAATACTGATTTGCTCTGGAAAGATGGGAAAGTATTTTGTGGGTAGATCTATATACAGGGATCACTGCAAATTGATATTACATCTGCATGAACTCTTTTCCTTGAGGGCTTCAGATAGAAGATGGGCTGCTGAACCACTGTTACTCATCTTTTGTTGTACTGCCCAGTGGTGATCCATGCAAGTAGATTGCTGGGATAGACAGGTGCTAAAGAGATTTCCGCTGTAGCATAACAGTAATCAGCTCAGTACCGAAGTTCCCGTTGATACAGTATACTTCAGCTGAGTCCTCCTGGGTTTCAGTTTCAGAATCAAAACAAAATTGTGCATTTATGTTTTTTTTTTCCAAGTATGTAGGTTATAACTTAAAAAAAAATAAAGAAAAAAGGTGTTACCTGTATTGAAATTTTAAGGTTACGTTTTAAATTAAGAGTTGTTTAATCTTTATTTAAAGAAAAGTTTCATGTCTTCTTCATATGAAACTTTTCATGATTGATCTTTTGCTTTGTAGAACTTTCAGCAAGGGTCAGCGGTCAATAAACTTGTCACTTAAATACTTATTCTTTTTGGATCATATTTGCTTTGCACTGCATAAATACATTGTGAGTCAAAATGGCACCGTAGCTGCTTGTGTATGGGGCTCTGCGTGCACTCCATGTGCCTTTTGTCACTAGAGGTCTGTGTTGGCTCCTGGGGCTTGGTGCAGTCTAGCTGCTGTACTCTGAGCATCTCATCCCAAATGTTAAAAAGAGTATGTTCACACACTGTGAAAGTTGTTTTCCAATTAACACAAAACAGAGACCAGGCCAGGTGAGACCATTGGGAGAAAACCCTGCCTTTCTTTTCATTTTGCATTTCTGTATGTTCTAAATTGAGTCTATAAATTGAATGTTCCCGATATGAATAGCTGATCAGTTTTCCATGTACCTGAAGTATTGTTCTAACATTGCATTAGATGATCTTCTTTGTTCAGTATGCATCTTATCAGGGAAAATAATAGGATCACAGAATGATTTGGATTGGAAATGACCTTAAAGATAATCCAGTTCCAACACCCGTGTTATATTCAGGGACGCCTTCCACTGGATCAGCTTGCTCAAAACCCCATCCAACCTGGCCTTGAAGACCTTCAAGGATGGGGCACCACAACTTCTCTGGGCAGCTTGTGCCAGTGCTTCACCACCCTCACAGGAAAAAATTTCTTTAAGTACTGGAAGGTCACTATAAGGTCTCCCTGGGCCTTTTCCAGGGTGGACAAGCTCAACTCTCTTAGCCTGTCCTCCTATGAGAGGTAAAATGATGGGTTTAATGCAAGTTGAATGTGATTTTATGGTACAAATGACCTGGGAGGCTGGTTTGAAGGCCTTTTTGGAAGTAAGATATATTTTTTTTGAAAGCCTAATTCAGCTGTTACCAACCTTCTACTCCGTTGCTAACCCCAGCGTAAAGAAATGACAATGGAAGTTGAAAAATGTTTTGCCCAAATTATGATCTAGTTGCCACTCTCAAGAGAGAGCTAATGAAGACTCTGTATTAGGACTCTGCATATCCTTTTATCTAATTTGTACAATATCTCTGTTTTGCAGTCTTTATGACAGTTTAGTTGATATACTTGGTCATTGCTGGCAAAAACCTTTTCATCCAGTTTTGATGATCAAAGCTTAACTCCTGAGAGTTGCCTGAAAAGTTGTGGTCAATGCAGTTATCATTAATCTGGAAAAAAACATTACAGGCACTCATCCCATTTAGAACATTATTTTTTTTTTTCTCCCCATCTAAACAAGTGCATCACAACATCTTCCTGCATTCACAAAAGTCTGAGGTGGTTGGGAAAATCTTGAGCAGGAAAAGAAAATGTTGCGTTTCATTACATTGCACAGAAACATCTCTTAAACTGGAAGGGACTTTGAGTGGAAGGGAGGAAAAAATGATTTTCCCTAGTTGTCCAGGTTCCCTGTCATGAAGTAGGTTTAAATGCATTTGATGAACACTCTCCTTGCTGGCAGGAGTTGGTCATGCACTTGTCTTGTAATATCTTGCAATGCTCTGTTGTAGCCTTCAGGCCAAGGAACAAAGAAAGCAAGGTGTCCTTGCGGTAGATGTTGGCTTTGGTCTCCAGAGTGTCCATGCTGTGTTTGGTATGTGGCAGCCACCCCACACCAGAAGAGGGCTGTGAGTAAGGAGCACACATATATGCCTCTGTTACACCTAGATGTAATATGTAAATAAAACAAGGAGGAGCTAAATTTTCTCCAAACTTTACACTTGCTTCAGGTCGAGTCTTTATTAACATTCTCCATTGGTCCTGTGGCCAAGAATAATGTCTAATGCCTTGGGTGGTGCAGCTAAGGAACCTTGTTATCAATGGGAAAAATTGCTTTTCTTGTATAGAAGTGAAAAATACTTGGCAATTTAAATATATATATATATATATATATATAAAATAAGATTGGTCTCCTTGGAATTTTGAAGAGTAATAAATAACCAAGGTCATTGTCTGCCAGACAGTCTCGAAATGTAGATTTGGACTACTATCAAAATATTCTTACCTTGTGAATATGGAGAGAATCTCTGACAAAAAGCACCTCTGAGAAGTCAGCTGACGTGTCTTATCCAGGGGATAGTTTTCCTGGTTGCACAAAATAGATTCAGCCTGATGAGGGAATAAATACTAATTGATTTTGAAGAAGTTGCTTATTCAGGTTAATCGGGTCCAAAGTACAACTGGTTCATAGTACTGTACGTATAACAAATACTGTAGAAAATGCTCAAGATCTCTCAGTAACTCACTTTAGGGGATGAGAGCGGAGTAAGTATATCCTCTTTGAAGTCTGTTTTAGCACAACTGTGCACTTGCATTGCTGAAGGACCCATCCATCTATTAAAATTTTAGGAACTTTCTAAGCCGAGGTACTAGATAGACCTAGCTAAAAATTTAATTTTCCTGGTCCTAGCTTTAAAATGTAATTTGAGAGAAGATAAGGGAGCTGTGACAAAGCTTGAAAAAGACAACAGTAATAGGAAGGCATTTAGATAGAATGTTAATATGTGAGCCTGTATTTGTTATTCTGATCTATGACAAGAGTCTGAAACAACAGTTCTGGGGTTTTGTGGGTGTATCAACTAACGTAAACCTTTATCATACCTGATGAGAGAATAAAGAAAGGGTAAAAAACTAACTCTTTCTCTGAAGGAGATGGAGCTCTGTAGTGGTGAATGGTTTACTTCATGAGGAAGATGCATCTGCTCTGCTATTAATTGCATATAAAAAAATGTTTTGTGATGTGTGAATAACTTTATTTTGATGCTTGCTTCCAAATTGGCTTATTTACTATGCACAGTTTCTTTTCAAGATCATCAATTCTATACAAAAATACAGAGCAGCTGAAAGTCCACTTTCAAAATGGATGTTCTCCCTTTTGTCTCTTATTTTTAGCAGATTTTTTAAGTGATAGTATAAAAGTAGCAATGGAAAGATTCATAAACCACCTGTGTTTGTGAAAGCCCTTGAAGCAAGAATTTGTTACTGTTTAGGAAAAAATGGGTTTATGAAGACCAAACTCTGAGGCAGGAAGCTGAAGTTATAGTGGGGACTTAGTCAGCTGATGACTAAAGGGTTCTTCCCAAAGCTGATTATAATATAAAATTACAAAAGCACCATGCAAGATTGTAAAGGCAAGGTCTTTCACCACTTATTTGAAGGAAGGAGAGGGAAGGGATTATATGTGGGAAGTGTCTTGATGGTCCAGGCAAGAAACAGAAAGAAAAGGCGATAGACAAGTCTTAAGAGTCATCCAGATGAAGCCAACGTGTTGAGGAGTCTGGAAATGCGTTGTTAGCATTTTTATGCTCTTTCTTGTGTTGGCTACTGCTTCAAAAGCTGTGGTGCATATTTTGACTGTGAGAGATCCTTGAATGAAAAACTGCAGCCTAGTCCGGTGCTCGTGAAACCTGATCTTTGGAAAACAGTTATTTTAAGTAAATTGGGAAGCTTGGGGAGATAATAGTAACTATTGAGTCTGCAGAAGCAGACTACAATGTCTGAGCTCTCAGAACCTTGCACCTTCATGATGTCTCAAGAGACCTAATCTCAGAAAGGCAAAGCCACAGTTCTGGAGAGGTCTGGGCAACTTTAAAAGCCAAAAATGCCAGTTGTGCAGGTTATTAGAAATCGGACAAGTGAGATTCTAGAGAGGAAAGTACCTGGATATGGATTCCCCCTGTGCACACCATATAGTCAAGTTACTTTATGAATATATATATCACAATTCAGTGATTATGAGAAAGGAACAAAAGATGTGACAATTTAGTTGGTGTATATAGCATGTGTTCTGAATGGGGCGGTGATTTTATAAAGATGATGTACAATAGAAGAAAAAAATCTAGGGGAGTATAACAATTATACAGTGATAAAAGAAGAAAAGACATAGCCCTGCAGGGAATATAACACAGTTATTGTCAGTATGTCCAGGCTCTAAAGCTGACATTTGCTGTCTGTGGTGCATTGCTGTAATTTGATTTTTAGCAGTCCTTGAATTTGAGTGCTCCTCTCAAGAGAACTCCCATTCCATGTTTGGGAATCATAAGAAGGCTGGAGCTGCTGTGACTTTCTAACATTTGGGTTCTGATTTCTTTTTACTTGGCTTATGACTTGAGCATTGACTACCCTCTGTCCTCAGAAAATCTGTATGACTCAATAATGAATGCACACCTGGAGAGGTAGTAAAATCCTTCCCTGAGAAGCTGGCAACTTGTGAATAAACAAATATAAATCCTCATTTGTAGTGGTACTAATGATTAGAAATTCACTTTTCTAATAAGCCGTATATTCTTCTGTCACTGGTAAAAAGGTACTTGGTATTTGAAAGTGGAACCCTCTTCTGGCCTACTCATTTTGCCTTTGTATTTGGGGTGTATCCTTTTGTTTTCTTAAACCAATCCCTCTGCGTGCCCCACGGTAGGGAGTTGGAATTTGATGCTGGCTTCTTTGATACACGGTCCATCTTGTCAGTTTAGGCATTTTCCTTCCATCTGTGTTTTAATTCTCCACACAAGCAATGGATACCAGTGTTACAATTCTCTGTAGAAGCAGATTTGAGGAGATGCAATATTGGAATTCCTTACTGACCATTACTTGTCCTGTCATAGGTGACAATGTCGTAGTAACTGCTTATTCCTTAGGATAAGGCACACACACAGACCACAGCACAGTAGTAGCTCCCTTAGTCTCTCTATAGGATCCATTCAAACCCTGCAGTAGAACAGGGACAAAATTAGTTTGATTTTAGTTTGTGACTAAGTTGCCTGGAAGTTTTATATAATGAGATTTTTATGAACACAAACATAACAGCCAGTTAAGCTTTATTAATAACATAGCCTGGGTAGCCCCTAATTGATAAGAATAGTAATGTATTTATGTATAGATAATGTCATGGGGCTCAAGTTATCCTGTTATTCTCTGACAGTTTTGTGATATGCAGTTACTGAAATTGAAGGAAGTTGAGGGAATTGTATGACAGCCAGAAGCAGAGCCTTTAAGTGAAAAAATATATTTCAGTGGAAGGTGAGGCATTTTAAAAGCAGATGCTTTGCCTGTGGTTCCTTCTGGATTAATCAGTTTAGGCTTGCTTACTAATGAAATATATTTTTTTCTTAGATCTATCATCCATTGTGCAGTCCAGATATTTTTTGTAATCTGATTTAATGATTAGTTTCATATATGTGATATATTATTTGCCTCATTATTGAATAAAATGTGTAAGGACTGCAATTAATTACAGGTCTTTGAAATTATGATGCTTTAGAATAATTTAGTAGTGGCATCATGTTATTAATAAAACATTTTAATCGTTGGCACAGTATTTTATCCATAACGATCGGATTACAGGAAGTTCTCTTTGTAACTGTAACAAAGGTGAGGAAGGAAGAAATACAGAGGAGAGAGAGCTGGAAATGAAGGTCGGATGGACTAATCAGTAATGGACATCAGTTAAGGCAGAATAGGAGAGCAGCAGAATGCAACATTAATACAAGTTTATTTTTTTTCAGTGAAGTACTATAAAGATGATTATTTTTCCATATGGATTTAATATGCCCATTTCCCACTTCTGGGTCACTTTAGGAAGTAATTTTATGGCTTATGTGAGAAGAGGTAAAATTTGCACTGAATAGCTCACTGAAACTTGATTTACATTAGGAAATTCCTTCACAGCTATGATTCCAGACCTTTAAAAACTAGTAATTTTGTGAGTTCCTAGAACTCTGTCACTAGCTGAACAAGAGAGCATTTAAACACTAGTATGATGGAAAAAAAAATGGAGCCACTGCAGCACTCCAGTCCGGAGAGCGATCCCACGGCATCTCCGTGGGAGTGTAGCCCTGTGACAGCACCCGCTCCTGCTGGTTTCTCTGAGGGGTGCAAGAGGATTCCCTGCCATACTGCCTCTTGCTATTTCCCTATTTCTGTGCATACAGTTGGCGTGGGCCCCTTTTTGCCCTCTTTTGCTGTTTGCAAGGTCTCTTGTGTATGTCAGCCTGTGCCCTTGCTTATCAAACTTGGCTCCCCACTTCCTCGCTTGGTTGTTGGCTGTCATTTCCCTTCTCTGTTGCTCCTAGTTTAAAGCTCCCCGTTTTGGCTAGCCTGGTGGCAAAGGTGCTTTTATGCCACGGATTCGATAGGTCCTGTGTACTCCTAGATGTCCTTGGTCTTGAAAGAGCGTTGCATGGTTGTAAAAGCCCCTTGCTGACACCAGCTGTGCAACCAGCTATTAAAACCACAGGCTCTGTCTGCTCTGCAAGACATTTGTCTTCAGCAGCAAGACTGAGGAGCAAAACGGTGGTGTCCTGCTCTTAGCTATTGCTCTCCAAGCCATGTCGTCATGCTGGATGTGCTCCAGGTCTCCCTGGTGCTATCGTGGGTGGCCATATGGAAGAGTGGCAAGGACATACCTGTGTGTGGCCTTTGTGTGGGGAAGTGTGTGCAATAGAAGGAGGAAGGACAGGGAGACATTCAGAAACTTTGTATTGCTGTTTGCTAGGAACATGAAAAGAAAATGTATCCAGCAAAAAGACTTGATCACCTCTGAATAACTTTTGCTTTGACTTTCACTGTGATTTTTCTTTGAATTTTCCTTCTTCACAGTAAATGTAGCTGGAAAGGCACTCACTTCTATCAGACCATTGCAGGATAACTTGTTAGTTTGCAAATTGATGTCTTCCCTAGAGTGGCTTTCATGTGTAGAGAAGCCTTGGGTGCAAGGTGTAGTGAGGTCCATTTTTAAACAGTTTTGAATAACGTAAGAACAGAAACATTCTGGCATCTGTGCTGGTATGAGGTAAGCCTGGTTATCCACAGTGTAGTGTTTGTTTATCCACAGAGATAGAAGTTGAAATGATATTGAAACCAAAAAAGATTAATAAACGTGCAGTGCAAAATGGGAGCAACTTTGAAGAGGTCAGGTCTCATTAAGCATCAAAAGAAGTGGCCTGGTTTTTAAGGAGTCTCTAGGTAAGAGGTGCATAGATCTTGAGACTTTTTGAAAATCTGTCCTAAGGTTCACAGTGGGAGTTACCAGAGGTGTTAAACACACTTGAACAACTGGTTTATTTCATGTATTCAGATGAGAACTCTGGCACATTTGGGGGTTTTGATGTTTTTCCCTGATTTGACTCATGTAGGGCTGAAGGAAAGGGAGAAACTCAGTAATACTCCAATAATTTAGAGCAGCTTTAAGTGTTTAAAATGTCTGTGGTGTCTGAATTTACTTTAGGCAACTGCTAGAAGGAACACTGGAGAATGCCACCCATTTTTGTAGCACTGGGTAGTTATGGGGATTTGAGATCCGTAAGAAGAGTGATATTCATATAAGGAATACTGGTGCTCAGTGAGGATAGGATCTCTTTCTTAGTATTGAGTAAAAATAATTTATGCATTCATTGTGTGTTTTATGACTGAGGAAAGAAAAAAGTGGTCCTTTTAAAGCTGGTTTTAGAAAAGAAAATAGCAGCTTTAGGCTGTTTCTGGGCTTGCAATATTTGCTTGCAACTACTACCAGCCTTGGACGTAGTTGTAACTGTATGATACCTCAACACCCCAAACTTGTCAATAAACACATGCTGTAAGTATGTACTGAGTCACAGCTAGATTCACACGAGTCTTTCACTAGTTGGCATAAATAAAAATGAATGGTTAGGGGTAAGTTGGCTCTTTCACCATGGCTATGCTTCCCTGGCTACATGAATTGATTTCTGATGTCTCATCTGCCTTAAGAATATTGCTGTCCACTTTGCTGGCAGAGGCAACGGCTATTGGAGTGGAAGAAGTCTAGACTGAATGATGAGGGTTGATTCTAGGGCTGTCCATTTCTTGATCTGATCACAGGAATACAGAACTTGCTGTCCATGAATAAGACAATGGTAGCTTTTGTGAATTCAGCTTTGGTCTCATAAGACACAGCTTCTTATGACGCAGCAGCCCTGTTGCTGCAGAGGCCCTAGAGGCTCCCTTCGAAGTCTCCTGCTTAAAATTTAGGTCAGAGAGGGTGAAACGCTGTGTTGGAGTGATGTTTGCAGTAGGTGTTTTACTGAGGTACAATGGCCAGATTGGTTGTGGAGAAGAGATCATGTGCCTGTGGTTTGGTTTGCTTAACGTTTCTATGTGCGTGGGAGGGTGCTGTGAGCAGCACATACTCCTGAAGTGCCGGGGAAACATCGGACCAGAGAAAGCTTTTGCAGTTAGTTCAGAAGCAACGTCATAACGCTTAGACTGATGTTCATCCTTCCTGCTTTTAACAGAAGTTGTGATGCGAAGGAGAAGCAATTTAAGGGAGGAAAGCCCCCCCAGATTGAATTATCTTGTGGCACTTCTTACATATGTGTAATGTTGCTGCTAATTAGACGGGCAAGCAGGGCTAATGTGTGCCTTGCTTGTCAGTACTGCTCAGAATCCAAATGTGTTTTTTGGTACCAAAGAACTAGGGAGGGGTTATCAGCTTCTCTGCAGTTTCTCTGTTTGACAGCTTTTTGTAAATGACAGGAGAGTGTTTTCCTTTTGTGCATGTCAGAACTGAGCCTGAGCCACGCTGACATTAAAATAATACTCAGCATGTACGTGTAATATAGTCCCAAAGGAGGTGGCAAAGTCAAGTATCCCTGCAGAATGCTAATGAGAGTATGAAAAATACTTCTATATTGTTATGATTGGAATTGAGAGGCAGGTGAAAGAAGCAGAGGCTGAGAAAGGGCAGTTTATTCTGTGCTGAAGGGCAAAAGAAAACATAATTATGGAAGAACTTGTGAAGAATGGAAATCAAATATGCAGTATTCCAAAAAGCGGTTATTTGTCCCCTGAGTAATTGAGATGGTTTGCAGTTAATTCTACCTCAGAGCTACTGCTTAAGGGGGGTAAGGAAAAAAAATGTCAAGGCTGCTTTAGTTTTGCTTAGTGCCTTAAAATAGTGTCTATGCCTTTGTGCTTAAAGTGTAGCTCTATAAAACCATGCTTGATTCAAAATTACCGGAAATGCTTATTCATTGTTTTGAACATCATGCAATGCTATGATTCTGGGAGAAAACCATTACTAACAGAATTACATTTTGTTGAGAAAACAGAAATACAGGTTTTCTGGAGAATTTCTGTGCTGTCTGGTACTATTTAGCTGATTTAAGGTTGGGGTTTTTTTTTGTTATTGTTAATTACTTAAAAAAACTTAGAAAATGTTTAAATTGCATGATCTTTCACATACTTAACTATTCATATTACTAAATTGTTGTCTGAAATGCTTTTTTAATACATACGTTATGCAGTCTTTCCCTACTTGGTCTTCCAAAGCCACCCAACTGCAAAACCAATAGCAGAACTTGACAATAAAGCAGATTATTAGCAATAAAGCTGTTTCTGCTTTCTGAGACTCTTGCCTTCTTCGGAGGAGCTAGAGAGCAGTATCAGATCTGTCTTCTGTGAAACAAGGGTATCTCTTCATTGTCACTAGTGCTCTCAATTAATGTACTGCTGTCAGCGGAGGGTGCCTTGCACTGATTTCACAGTGATAGCTTTCCTACGCAAAATGTAGGGTGTTCAATAAAGATTAACCCCAAAAATCTTGCTTGTAAAACAACTGGTACATCTGTTGACCGCTTGATGGCATCACTCAGTTGTATGGAAACTGCTTTGCCAGTGGACCAGCTCTACTTGTGTGAGAAGACTTGCATGCTTTATTTTAGACTGTTAGTGACCGAAGGGGGATATCGATGTGCTCCCATAGAGTCAATGAAAGCCACAGCTCTAGCTTTGATAGCTGTTTCCCTTCGCTATGATATATTACTTACCATTTGAAATAAATTCTTTATCTGCATAAACACGAACAAAAGTGTGGGTTTGACTGCTCTTCTTCCTGGCCCTGGTTACCTTTCCAAGGATGGCAGCAAGTGGTTTGTGGCATTGATAGTGACACAGAGAATGTTGTCATGCACTGGAATGTCTCTTTGATTTGCTTTTCCAGGGCCATTGCTTTAAGCCTCCAATTACTGCAGCCAATATGCATTCGAGGGAAAGGATTTAGGCAACTTTGTGTGGGCAAAGCAGTGCAGGGAAGGCAGTGTGGCCACTGTGCCTGTCTGCTCTGAGAGTGACAGTTCATTTGGTTTTGGAGGAAAAAAACATAGGAAAAATACATATAAAAAACATTGGTTATTTTTCTTCTCTTTCTGTTGTTATTTCTTGTTCAGCTTAGGCTGCTGAATGCTGGAAAAATATTAAAAAGGCATTCCGAGAATGGGGTGGGGTGGAGGTGAACTTTAACATGTTTTCTGAAACTTTTTTGGTAAACATTTCAAAATCTCATGCTTTCCTTAGCTTTTGGGGTACTTTTAGATACTGCTTTCTCAGAGATATTCTGGTATGCTGATTACATACAGCATATGTACACTTACGTACATATGTAAGTACATGACATACATACATTTATGTACAGTTAAATATGCACACTAATATATATGTATGTACTGTTTTCCTTGAATGTATGTACTGGTTTTCTGGAATCTTTTCCTGTAACTGAAATAATCATTCTCTTAGAAAACATAAATGGTGTTGTATATCTCATTTCTGTATAACGATGGGCTTTGAGCTGGTCTACTGAGAATTCTACCTAAGTTGGAGACTGAAGTGTCCAGCTGTAGGACTTTGCTCATAAAATTTATGAGAAGTTTTTCTAAAAGAAAAAAAAGTGTTTATCAACTGACTTGCCAGTCTTGTTGTAGTTGCTAAGATTCAGTTGCTAAGAAAAAACACCTAAAGTTCTCTTCTTGTCTTTTCTGGGGGGGAAAAAAGAGATAATGAAGGATGGGGAAAGTATTCAGAAACAGGCTAAGTGATAATTATTCTGCTTTTGAATATATTATTTAGTGTAATAATTTTGGTTGGTAGTTATTGAGAGACTATGTAGCAAAAAAGCCCAAACAACTAACAACCCAAACCTGTCGAGAGCATAAACGGTGCATAAATGCTAATGAAGCTGCTACAGGTTGGCTTGTACATCTTTTAGCTTTGGCGCTGTAAGCCTGTGATTTTAGGCACTGTTGCCCCAGGTTTTATTACTGTTGCTAATCACTTGTTAAAGACCTTCTGTCTTACATATTTACAGAAGGGAAAATAGCAGCAGCTCACCCAGAGATGCTCTGGCAATTTGTGATGTGTGTGTCAGATTTTGAAGCTCTTCCTGAGCTTGTGAGCTGGCAGGAGAAGGTGGGCTTGGCTTCTTGGAATGGGAGACAGCCCTACACTGATTTATTGTGAATTCTTTCTAATGTGCATTTTATAACTTCAGGAAAAGGACATATAGAGAAGTTAGTTGACTCAAGAAAATGCAGTTTTTGAGGAGGCAAGCATTAGAGTTAGCGTTATCTTTGTGTAGGGTATGTGGTTCCTTTGTTTAAAGTTTGTCATGTTTCTGTGATGTCTAGCCAAGAATATTATCTGTCTGACAAACGGCAGGTATGTTCTTTCCTTTCTGGTTCTCAGACTGATAATTTATTTATATTTATTGAGAGAGAGTTTGCAGTGTTTGTCACTGGTTGCATTTGTATTTTGAATGCTGGACTAATCACTGGAGGGGCTCTCCAAGGCCCTTCTCACAGTGTGTCACTATACATGGGGAATACTGTCATGATTTGAAATTCATATTCCTGGTGAAAGACTTGGCATCACATCCGGGGTCTGAATGGTAGCGAGCAGGGAAACACAAATGCCATCCGGAGCTGTCGTGAGGCTGTCAGACTTTCCTGTGGCTTCCAAAATAATCACATCAAGTACTGTGGGATCTAAGAATGCCTGTATCCTGCTCCCAGATACAGAAGAGCTGTTTGAATGGAGGGGAGGAAATATTTATTGTTCTCAAATGTTATATCCAAAACCCGTACGTTTCTAAGTTGGAGTAGTTAAGGGTTTTGATTGGTTTGATTTTTTTGCATCGAACCACAGTGGATTAACTGCAAATCTACATTCTTGTTTCAAGATGCATTTTTTTTGATTGAAGATCTGTGTAATGGAGTAAGAAATATTCAACTACACTCTATATAAGGTGATACATCAATAAAAGTACTACATAAAATACTTTTTGTTGTCTATGTTTGTTGTTTTTCCTCCCTAATAAGAGTTACTTTGTGACAAATAACAACAGCTTTGTGCAGGGTTTTCATAATAAAAATAATAAATTCTTAGTTTTTGAAGTAATGTAGTGTAAGTACAGAACATAAAGGTAAGTAAAGGACTACAGAAATGGAGCAAAGAAAAATATACTTATTGCTGATTTTTGAAAGGACAACTGCATAGCGTGACATTAGGTGCCAATGATGCAAATTCCTTATGAATTGCCTTTCTCAGTTAATGAAAGAAGCTGAAAAGTAAGTAAGCTTAATAATATAAAGTAAGGAAAAAAATGTTCTTTAGGAAACAACGTTTAGTGAAGTATCAGGCTGAGTGAGTGCTTAGATGGCTGGTTTTGTTGTTGTTCTTAGTTCACCCATAGTCAGAGTGAATCTTTCTATAGATCAGTATTTTTAATAGAAGTATTTTCAGTGATGGTAATAAGCTCATTCTGTAATTTTGGCTACCTGATGAACTGGTTTAAAAGCATTTAAATATTAAAGGTTTTTTGAGACCTAAAGAAAATTAAAGTGTAGGTAGCTACTAGTCTTTTTTCTGTGTGACTGATTTAGCTGTAGGTTTGTGAAAGTTTCTCGTATACTACAATGGGAATTTGGTTTATGTATGAAAACGCTCACTGCTGTGGTCTGTGTTATTTTGGTTTCAGCTGAAGGAATTGTCATCCTCCTCTTAAATTTGAAGTATTGCTTGGTGGGCTGCGCTCTTTCCTTATATCATCCTTTCTATCTCATCTCAGTGCTCCAGGCGAACCTCCAAGAAAGACTTTTTCCATTTAGTTTATGAATGCATTTGCTGAAGGACTTACAGCTTGATTAAAAATAGAGCTTATCAACTGTCTGAACTATATTTCTATCTTCTAACTCTTCACTCTTCTAGTTTTTCACTCGAAACTTTTATTATGTCTGTCTGCTTATGTATAAAAATTGGCTCATTAACCAAATTGCAGATTAAATTTTGTACACATGAATAATACAATGGCTAGTTTCTTCTGTGTTTATTTGTATGTAGCACATGATATTCTAGATCTGCTTGCTAGGCCAGTCGGTAGGTTTGCTAGCTGGGCACTTTCAGCAGAATCAATGCAGATTATCAAGCATTGATAATCTCATGAAATATTAGGATTTAGGTTCACAAAGAGATCTCCTTTTCCTTCCACCCCGAATTTGAGGTCTTCTTTGGCATTTGATATTTTAATGGTAAAATTATTTTTCCCTACGGGTTTTCAAACATAAACAACATGAAAAATTAGTTTTTGGCCAGATTGACTGAGACAATAATACTAAGGCAAGCATGAAGTCCCTCATCTCATCTCAGCAGGATGGTAGCTTTGAAACCTAATTACAAATGCTTAAGTGCCAACTTTGTTAATCATGTCATTGCAGAGTACTACACCAAAAATATCAGGTGCATGCAGTGTGGCTGGATTTCCATTTTCTTGCCAGGTCTGAATTAAGGATTCTCTCCCTTAATTTGCAAATCTTTTTGAGCAAAAAGGCAGCAGCATGTCAATTTTTAACCAGTGATTTTTTTTTTTTTTTTGCAATGCAAGTTATTTGTGATTGGGAAGGTTCTCTGTTTTCAGTGAGAGCTCCTAAGAGTTACTCAAACTGAAGAAAGAAAAGAAATCAAATTAAAAATAAAAAACAATTTGGGGAGAGTTTGTTAAATACAATCAGATGGTGTCTAAAGTGGGAGGGACCAACTATAGTGATACACAGAAGTGAGAGACAGAAAGGCATTGAACTTTGAAGAGATGGTGTGAATGCCAGTAGGTGGATATATTGTTAGATGTGAAATTACAGTGGCAGCTGGTCTATTGACAATTGTGGAAACAAAGGATCAAGTTTCTACCATTTTCTGAATAATAGTAAACCACTGAAAGGGAGACTGGAAGATGGTCATATCATTGTGTTGCCAGGAGCAAGATAACAGTTTCTCTTGGAGTATTTTGATTGCCTGCAGTTTAGAGACAGAGGGATTTAATTACAGAGAGATCTGAGCTAAAGCTTTTAGTGAAAATATCCCTATGAAGATGGTGCCAAATCAGGACTTTGCCATCTGCACCTGTCTTCAGAAATAGAATGGTAATACGTGAGGCAATGGTAAGAGAGCGAGACCTTAAATGTGATTTTAGCAAAGCAGAATTCTTGAATTATCTCATGCTCCATGAGGACTCCCACTGATTAGAAAGGTAATATGGATGATAAAGTGCAGTCTGAAAAATAATAGCTTCTCTTCCAGGCTTAAATGTGGTCTTAATGGGGTATGGCTGGAATGAGGTGTGGGTCACAAAAGGAGAGAAAAGTTTAGTATGTATTGCTATGATGCGAGAGTCATTGCTATAATGTGTCAAGTTAAACAAATGGATGTTAAAAGATGGCCCAAATAGATTAATCTGTTTCACTTCTGTTAGCATCATGACAGATGACATGGAGAAGCTAAATGAAGAAAAGCAAGGCAATAGCTGGAGAAGAGAGCAGACAGTGTCTTGTGAAGCTCTGTAATGGAAATAACAGTTCAAGATGTAAAATGTCAAGAAGATGTGGAAAGGGGAGTTTCTGAAAACAGACTTAAGAAGAATAGGAAAGGAGAGAGATTTAATTGAAACAGCTGAAAACTGGATTAATCAATAGTTTGGGAAACTTCTAAGTATAAGCTTGAGAGATGGTCTGTTGATGGAGGCCAACAGTGACGAACACCTTCCATGACATAATTTGATCTGTTCAAATAGGTGAATGCATATTTATTTTTTATGGTGATGTTAATGTTTTCATGGTGTTAACATGCATATTTCTTACTGTATGGCTTGTAGGATGTTAATGTCTTAAAATGAAGCCTGATGGTGATAAAAGCATTCAGTACGGTAAACTAATAACTGCTGCTATTCATGTAACAGTGAAAGCTGGAGGCAGGATTGCTAGAACATTGGGTCTTTTTATTGGTGGAACAAATACTTTGTAAGTATTGTTTCTTCAAACTTATCTAAATAAATATATCTACAGGATAAATAAATATGAAAGCATCTTAGTTACAACAATGAAATTGTTATAACTACAATTATAGTAATTAAATATCACTAAAGGTTTCAATTTCTTTTGATTCTCCTTTCCCTCATGTTAGTAGTTTAACATGAACTAAGGCACTTCAAATCTCTGTATTTCAGCTTTAAGGAAATCAAGATGAGGGTTATAGAAATTCGTGTGCAAAAATTGCAGGTTCTTTTGAGTGCTTATGGAGCTGCAACGGATATAGGGAATTAGTGTCTTAGTCACATAACCAGGGATGCTTGATTATTGCTGAAAATCCTTAGCTAGTATGACGTAAACCAGAAAATTACTCTTCTCATGTCCAAGTTTTTTATGCGAGGAAGCACAGACTTGTGGCGGGAATCCTAAAAAATAATGTCACCATTTTTTTTCTGGAATAGTATTGTCCTTGACTACTCTCTTGCCAAGGAATTTCAAGATGTCCTATGAGTTCATGAGGTTTTTTTCATGAATTTGAGCCTGTTATGTAGTTGTTCCTCATTACGTTGCTCATGTAGAAAGTCATGTTTTTTCTTCTTTATGTGTTGAAAGCTTATTTTCAGCTTTCAGTGTTAAGCGTGGAAAGGTTGAACTTAGAATCAATTGTACTTTTATATAGTGGAAGTTTTCCATTAGAAATGTGACACATTCTGCTTTGCATTCTGTAATTTGACTAAAGAAAGCAATTCGGAAAACATGAGACCTTTTTTCCTTAGTCATTCCAGCTTTTTATTGTCTGCACTACTATCTCAAAACAGAGAGGCAAGAGGAGATAACATTTACAGTGTAACATGTGCTTTCAGGCAGAACATAATCAATTGACAAAATATCAGCACGTAGAAGCGTATTGACTAATTCTTCAGTCTACCTTATTGACACAAACTACAAAACACTGGGAAAATGCCTCAACCAAAATAGTCTTTGAGATATTTCGGCTGTGCTGTGAGATAAGGAGGGCCGTTTGCTGTGGTCTCTCCTATCGCTGGTCTTCACTGCTAATAAGCGAGCAGCTTTTGATTAGTGTCAGCCGCTGAATGAAGTTCTCTCTTGTTATACAACTGGTGATCAGCTCTGTATACCACAAATAAGTCACTCCGAATGCAGCCTCCTGTCGGAAAGGGCTTTGTTTTTTCTCTCCTTTTGGCTGCTTTGCAAGTAAATTGTTCTTCCTACAGACCTGTGTAGCTTGCTTCTCTCACCCTCAGTGACAGCAAAGCTTGCTGCTTGGTGATCTCTGCAGGGGTTTATAGCTCAGCTCTGCTGTTCTCTCCCTCTGTTCCCACTTTTCTGTTCCCTTCCCTACTGTGACTAAATAAATTACCTGTATGACATGTTCGGTTTTCTCTGGCAAGAAGCCTGGGAAATCAAATCTGTTCCCGAACCTGGCTCTCCTGTTTGGCAAACGTAATGCCTCCCTGCTGTTAAATCAGGTCAGCTCTCAGGAAAAACAAAGAACAATTTCATACAACTATAATTGACACAGAGTAAATTTAGATAATGCAGCTGACATATGTTTATTGTAAAGACCATCAAGGAAATAATTTTAAAAGCACTTCATCTGTCTCTGTTGCATTAGGATACGTGTTGACTGTTCCACGTAGAGAAGATCAAACATCATCTTTGCGTTATCCCATATCTAAGTGAAATATATTTATTTTATCTCTGAAATAACTCTAAAAAGTTATTTGGTGAAACGGTTCATTGGTTGCATTAGAAGCAGTTTCATGTATGTAATTACCGTGGCTTTATGTAATTAATTGATAGTTGACTGTTAATTATTATTAATTATTCGTAACATGTCCATCTCCTTTCACATTTTTGCCTCTGAAAGTGGCGATATTATAAGCGTTTAGAGGAGGAAAAAGAAACCATTTTAAGACATTGTGTTTCGTTTCCTACCTTTCTGCTTGGTGTGTTTCTGGCGGAGATAGGGATGATAGCTCGGTAGCGGGGTGGCCGTGCATCCTGGCTGCATTACCAGCCTCGATGCATGCCCAGCAGTCCCACAGCATGTCATGTGTGGGCAGTCGTGTTGTGCGGGGGAAGCACTGGTCCTGGCACCCTCCCCTCTCCAGCTGGGAGCTGCCGTTGCTGCTTAGGTATGGACTGTGTCCTAGAGGGATCCCCAAACCGCACTCCAGAGGCTCTTTCATTTAGTTGTTGTTAGTAAGCTGAAGCAGGCTGCAGCTGGACATAGAGCATCTCCAGTCACCTGCTGTCTGGCTTTGTCATGGTGAGCTCTGTCCGGGAAGGTAGACTGGTTGGGTCCTTTGGGCTTGTGCAGGCGGCTGCTCAGGGACTGAAACAGCTACAGAAATCCAGAGCTCACGCCACGACCCCTTCAAAGGAGGGAGAGGGTGGGAAGTGCTGGTGCAGCACTTGCTTGTGAGTGCTTGCTGTGCTGAGCTCCTGGGTACCAACTTTGCTGCTGCTCCTTGTCCAAGATGGTTAGCAAAACTGAACTAAAACCAGTCTTACCTCCTCCACTGACTATGTAGCTGCTGAGTTATAGCTGAGGGCCTTGGCTGGAAACATTTTCCAGTCTCAGCTGAATAGCAGGTTGCCTTTACCTGGAAGAGTCTTTGGGACGGTGAACCGTGTGGGGAGCTGCCAGGTGCCCTAAGCCGGTAGGGCAAGGGTGCCCGGGGCTCTCCCCATCCTTGCCTGCCTATGTTTCAAACTCACTGAACGCTTTATTTGCAAAAGCAGATAGACTCTTATGTGTATGCTGTGTTTTTAAATGGTACGTGCTTTTCCAGGTCTCTTTAAAGACCGCTACGGTGTTGTTAATAATTGTTTAATTATTTATGAGTTGCCTTTGTTCTAAGGGCTGTCTTTGTTGTTTCTTCTTGCTCTGACACACACTGTGAATATTTTTTCATCAATTTAAAAATCCTTCAAAACTCTGTTGTATAAGACAAATCCTTGAAACTGAAATTGCTCTTTATTATCTAAAGTCTTCATCCAACGTGCACAACAAAGGCTAATTTGAGAAAGCAATGAAGTGAGTTTTTAAAGGTGAGACTTAAGTTCCTGCTTCCACCAAGAATGACCTGAAGGGAAGGGCCATTATCTCCCATCCATATCGGCTCCTGTCTGAAGAAATGACGGCAGTAAAGCCATCTGTCCTCAACTTTGTCTTATCGGTACAGATTGCAGTTACAGTCTCCTACTGTAAAAGGTGCAGGATCTATCTCTGAAAGGCTTTCATTGATACTGTAATAGAAATCACTTCAGCTCTTTGTTATTGGCAAGGACAAAGCCTGTCTTGTTGTCTTTTAGCATCTGAGTTGGTCTGAGGGTTTGTTGAGCTTGTTGTAACCCTACTTGCTTTCTTGTGTTTTCCAGCCTGTGACCTGATGACCCTGGGGATCTTAGCCTTAGTGACATCCACTGGTTGTGCCTCGGCTAATGCCCTGCAGTCCCTGACGGATGCCATGCACATCCCACATCTTTTTGTACAGCGCAACACGGGCGGCTCCCCGCGCACAGCCTGCCACCTGAACCCCAGCCTGGAGGAGGAGGAGTACACGCTGGCCGCCCGCCCACCCGTCCGCCTCAATGATGTGATGCTGAAGCTGGTCACTGAGCTGCGGTGGCAGAAATTCATCGTGTTTTATGACAGCGATTACGGTAAGTAAAGTAGAGAGTTTCAAACGCTATTCTAATTTCTTTTTAACCGGGAAGCGGAGAGGAAAATATAAAGGGAGGAGTAGAATTTAACTTGCTGGATTCTTCATTGACAACGGGGAAAGTGTTTCAAGTGGACATAGGTCTTTGGTTTGAAGGAAAGGTTGTTGTGAAATCTAGTTCTCAGACAGCCATCAAAGTTGCTTAGCAACACCTACCAGATAGCTGAAGTTTGAATCATCTCACACTTTTTCAGTAAAATATTAATAAAGCATTGACATTGATTGGCAGGGGTCACGTAGCTGTGCGAGGAAGGTCAGCACGGCCTCTACCCATTCCCAGAAAACAATTCTTATCGAAGCTGAGTACTCTTCTCTTTAATTTTCACAATAACTGTTACCATTTCTTTTTTCACATACTTCCTCACAGTATTCTCCATTTGGACTAAATTTCCTGGCAATATACTTCCTGGCATTGACCTAAAAGGTAGAGTTAGAGTTTTCACTATGTCTGATGCATTTCCTGCATTAAAATTTTTACTTTGGGCTGAAACTTGAGGAAAAGGAATCTCTGCCCAAGGAAATCTAGTGCCTTATGATGAGTGTAAAGAAGCAACGAAAGAAAACAAAGCTCCTTGCTCCTAACTCTTAAGAGTGAAAAGGAACTGTGTGCATGATTTTTTTTTCTACTCCCTTCTACCTACTGAATGGATGGGAACGCTGTTCCATATGTTAAACTCGCAGTATTTTCAGCACTCTGATCGAAGGGTATAGGATCTGTAATGGGGAAAATAAATTTCCTATGATATGTTTTAAAACCCTGCAAACACTTCTGATTTAAAATGTGATGCGTATGTTTTTTTTGCTGTGGTGACTTATGAACAGAGTACAAAGAAAGGAAATTAAGGTGAAATTGCAGCTGGAAAAGTAATCATATGTGTATCTGTGCACATAGTTTAGATTTCATCCATCATCTTCTACAATTGCAAAAGAGATCTTTAATTGTGTTCTTTCTCTATAATGAGAGATTTTCAATGGTGTATTGAAGAGAATACTCAGCGTAAGAAGGGTATGGAGCTCTTGGAACGGGTCCAGAGGAGAGCTACAAGGATGATCGGAGGGCTGGAGCACCTTCCCTCTGAGGACAGGCTGAGAGAGTTGGGCTTGTTCAGCCTGGAGAAGAGAAGGCTCCGAGGAGAACGTATAGTGACCTTCCAGTACCTGAAGGGGCTACAGGAAAGCTGGAGAGGGGCCATTCATAAAGGCTGGTGGGGATTGGACGAGGGGGAACGAATATAAATTGGAGAGGGGCAGATGTAGACTGGACATTAGGAAGAATTTCTTCACCATGAGTGTAGTGAGACACTGTCCCAGGTTGCCCAGGGAGGTTGTGGCTGCCCCATCCCTGGAGGTGTTCAAGGTCAGGTTTGATGGGGCCTTGGGCAGTCTGAGCCAGTGGGATGTTCCTGCCCATGGCAGGGGGGTTGGAACTGGATGATCTTTAATGTCCCTTCCAACCCAAACTATTCTATGATTCTCCATTCAACGTGCCAGAGTTGAATGCTGGCCATGGTGGGGGGCGTCACTTGAGTAATATACATTTGTGATTACAGAGAGGTTTCTAGCACTGAGCTTTCGTGGTTTATTGTAATAAGTGGCCCTTCTCTACCTGCTCTCTGGAAGTTATATTATTCCCTTGAGTACAGTTTTAATTTGTCCACTTGCTGATCTCTGCAAACCAGCCAATCCCTAGATATCCTCCCTGTGAAAACTGTCAAGTTTTCTAAAGACAAAATAAGATTCTACAATTGAAAGAAGTCCATGTTTATAGTAATGCTGTGCTATACTGAGGCTGAGAATTATTTACCTTGTGAATTTCTTGGCCCTTATCAGATGTACGTTTTGGGTTATAATTTCTGTGCTGGCTAAACTAAAGGAAAGTAACAGATTTGGCTGTGAGAAATACAGAGGAGTCACTGAATAGCCTAATAGCTCTTACTGTTTTGGTGCTTATGATAAGATATGACTTACTTTACACTGAAGCTACAGGTAGAAATTTCTATGCACAACTTCAGTGAAAGAATATAGTCTTTTTCGGTAAAATGCCTTACATTCTCTAACAATAGATGGAGAGATTTCAGAGGAAAGATGTGGAAGTTTTTAAAAAATAGGTAAATGGAAATGGTAAAAGCAGGATACACTGTGGCATTCCACCTAACCTGAAATCAGCTTTTAGGTTTGTCACGCGTGGTAAATAAATGGATAATATCAAGAAATGGGACATAGCTTGGTTCTGGAGAAGTGACTTTTCAAAGATCTCAGACTCAATAGCTGCAGCATTCAAACTCTTCTTGATGATCCACTGTTCTCCTATTGAGCAGTACTATTGAGGACAAGGTCAGCTGGTACATAACCATGCTGTTCTCCTGTATTTATATAAGAAAAGATCTGAACAATTTTGGACATTTCAAATCTATCTGTGGAGCTTTGTTTCTACAGGGGAAAGCCCCCAAACTTAAACCTGCAATTTATTGATTTATAAATTATTTTCAAAATTAATCTTTTTTTCCTTCAAGATTCGAGATGCATTTTTTATATCGTGGTCATTGATACCCCTTTAATTTTGATTGCTTCCTGATGAATCTTGCTACCTGGAAAGAGATTGGTTTAAAGTGTGAGTTCTTTGGGAAGTTCTGTTTCCTATGGCAATCACATGGCAGCTTTATTTTGGAGTCCTACCTGTGAAGGGTCTTGCCTTTGATTGAAAGTTACAGGAATTGTGCTATTAATAGATCTAAAACTAACTGTTGATCAAGGAATGGTCTCACCTTTGCAAAGATCCCTTTGTACAGGCCACTATTCTCGCGATTGTTTAATTTATGAAAAAGTATAATAATGAAAATTGAGAAAGACATGTTTTTACACAATCCATGTGTAACAACGTTTCAGTTGTGATGTGAACCATTAGCTGCCACAGCAAAAGCCAAGTAGAGCATTAGCACGTAAGCTACTTTCATTTTACCTGCTTTACTTTGTCTTTAAGAGTTCTTTTATTCTCATGGGTGTAACACGAGTTATCGTCTGCTTCCTGCATCTTTATCTTTGCTGTCAGACAACCCCTTCTGTGTCAGTAGGGTTGCCATAACCCCTTCTGTGTTAGTAGGGTTGCCGTATTTCTCTGCAGGCTTTTCCAGTCACCATGCCTTGTTTAAAGCGAATATGGGGAATCTGGTGCTTAAGAAGTGTTGAAACAAATGCACCTGTGTTGGTATGTGCCCGCTCAGTGAATCTGACACTGCCAGAAATGGTTACTCTTTTTCTGCATGGGCTGCGTGGCTGAGTCTGCATGTGTTAGTAAAAATACCTGGGGTTTTCAGTTGGCTGGAGCATCCCAGCTGGAGTTGTTGCAGAGGATTTTGAACTGGGATTGCTGTGTTTGAATAGTAAAATGTACGGCATTTAAGCAGCCTGTGGCAGAGAAACAGAACTTCTTTGTGGTCATCAATCTGCAACAGCAGTGACTTAGGGAGGGAATCCTTGGATATCTGTCATTGGTGCTGCTCTATAAGATGATAAAGGGAGGAATAAACAGCGCTTAAGCACCTTTTAATCTAAGAACAAAATCCTTTGAGCATTTATTCTATGCAGATTCCACACCAACTATTATTCACCCAGGGATACTGGATGTCTGAACTCCAGACAAACATAAAATCTTCAATTTCTACCTGGGAAAAAAATGAAGGCTTTTGTGTGGAAAGAGTGTGTCTTGTAAAATCATGTATAATTATCTTTGCTGCTGCAGAGAATGCCAGGAAAGAAAGAGTTTAGCCAAGTTCTCCAAGCTTAATGGGGAGTTTGTGATGCTATGGGGCAGAGAAAAAAAATTGACCTTTTGACTTTTACATTGGATTTGGCCTGGAAGGTATTGAAGAAATGGCATTGTGTGTTCCCATATTTATCCTTGAATCACTTTTCAGACTGTAGCAGCACTTAAAGTAATTGGCCTACTTAAATTAAGCATGGATTTTTGTCATTTTTGATAGTATTTTTTATTTAGTAATGCATCTCAGTATATAACCCTAAATGTAATTAAAGAAAGTCAATTTCACTTCGGATTATTACTTATAAATTAATTCTAGTGCTTTGATTTTTAAGGTACATGAGTAAGCATCCTAATAGAAGTAGGACTTACCCTCTCTTAAGTCTGCTGTAATTCCAAGCAGGGTATGGGAGCTGTGGACAGGGGTTATTTCCCATAAAATCTATTCCCTAAATGCTCTTAGGGTAATGCCTGATATGATCTTAAAGTTACGGTGAAGCCTTTATTCTTGAGTGCCATCACAGCCTGGGGAGTACCGTAATGGTAGAAGCTAGTAAGAGATATTTGGATGACCAGCCTGGGCAGTTTTAGGCAGCTTTTCTTACTCATAAATCCAAGGCAAGGTAAGGAAATAATTTCAACCTTTCATATAGTTTGAAAATGTTTTATAAAGAGAGGATGCAGGTTTTTTTAATATATTAAAAATGCTGTGGTGTGACACTTTGAAAACGGAAAGCTTGAACTCTTTATTAAAAATAATTATATTTAAAATCAATTTGTATTTTAAAAGACTTCAGAAGTATATTTATGGGTGAAGCTCTTGAGAAAAAAAATTAAGTGAAAGTATTTATTAGAAGCAGTTTTCCACTACTTTTTTCAGCTCAGTCATCTGGTCAAAGTGATTATTACTGTAGTCCTGAAGGCACTCATTGTGCATTCTTTACTGTCTCTTTTTCAACTCAGTGTTACATTTTAGTGAACAGTCTCCAGCCTTAATTTTGCAGAAACTAGTGGCTATTTGCGACTGTTTTTAACCCTTCATATTCCGAAGCAGAGAAATGTTTCAGAATATGGCACACACTGACTAGAGAAAGTGTGAAGTTCAACAGCCTGGAGCTGGAGAGTGCAAGTTAATTCATTTTTAAGAGAGATCTTTGAAAATTGTAGATGTCACTTGCAGAAGGTCCTACATTCTTGAATTTCTTTCCCCGTCCGATGGTAGTTTTTTAAATGTCTTGACTTTTCAAGCCATGGCATAAGGCTAAACTGTTTGTTCAGGCATGTGTGAATGACAAGGAGAAATGTGAGGATGATTTGGTGTAGTTGAGCAGGGAATCTGAGGCACTAATTCTGGAAGGGAGTCCCTCTAGTTCACATTTGTTAGAGTGTGAATGTTCATACATCCATGTAGAAGTTGTTCACTAAATGCATACCTGAAAGCTGAACATCAGAAGAACAGAAGTCTGTCCTGGAAGGATGTATGCAGGGCTTCGGGCAGTAATGCTGTTGTTCTGAGAAGATATATTCACATAGAATCATTAAGGTTGGAAAAGACCTCTAAGATCATCCAGTCTAGCTGTAGCCCAACATCACCATGAACTTCGGTGAATATGTTCTCGATCTCTATTATCTTTCATGGAAAGTGGTAGTAGGAGAGACGGAGAGAATACATGTATGCGTGTGTATATAAATATTCATGTATGGATATCAAGGAAAAGTAGTATAGAAGTGTGTAATTTACATATATATGTGGATATGCTTGTGTGTAAATGTATACATGAGTTCATATATGGGAGCAAGGAAATGTATTTCCCCATCTCCCTTCCTGCTTTTGCCAACTTCCTCCTAGTAATTTTTCTGATGCTAATCTGGGCAGGACTCTGGCTTCCTTTCTGGGTGGATATTGTTTCTTTTTTGTTTTAGCCAATCAAGAGTTAGTGTGGCTTCCCATCTCGACTCTGTCTCTTCTTTGTTGAGACAGAAATCCCATTCCTTCTCCTTCTCACACTTCTTGTATGTAGATACTGAATTTTATTAGTTTATTTTTCCTATGGTTAAGATATTTTTGTGGGTTTGCTGGCTTTCTTCATCACTCTTTCTTTATGTGGGGGAGCTAGTGGTTTGGCCAGGACTATTCCTTTTACCTACCAGCCAATGATAAACAGTGATGAACACACTCTGAAGGATTCTTCTTGTATCTCCTGTGCTTGTAGAGCACGGTGACTGAATATGTTAGAGAAGAGATAACATTATTAGTCTTTTTCTTCGTAGGAGGGAGTAATTTTGAAGATCACAGTGAATATAAAAGACCTGAAGTCTTCTATTATCGCTCTTGCACAGTCTTTCTATGCCTGTGATATATTCATATATTTATAAATTTGTAGACTACTGTATTGTTGTATATATAATGTAGCAAAATTATTGGACAGAAGCAGCCTTTCATTCAACATCCAGGAACTGGAAAGATCTGATCTATGCAATCCAAGATTACATTTAAATGCAAAGCCACACTTCCTGAAAAGACAAGTTGAGACTGTAAATAGTCACTACTGCAGTGATCTCGTGGAATATGAAATAAGTATAATTCGTACTTTGAATTAAAATAAACACATGGGCCGTTCCCCTTGCCCTCATGGAAATGCAAGGTAATATTTTATTTTGTAACAGTAAGAAGGAAAGCAAGATATTTTTCCCTAGAGGAAAAAAAGGGGCAATGATCATGAAGGGTAAGCAAAGCTTGATTGATTTTTCAGGGGAGATGAATGCAAACAAAGATGAGTTAGGTAGTCTGCCTAGCAGGTTATTAGACCAGGAAATGGTAGAAAATGAAGAAATGTGAATTCCTGTTAGTGAAACACTCTCGGGAGTTGTATTGTTAAAGTTTCCATCGTGATGCTCTCTCTCTTCAAGAAGTCGTTGATGTGAAACCGTGGAGACTCCCTCAACCATGTGGGCCTCAAAGCGTTTGGAGTTGTCTGGCCTTAGGGCACAACCCCAAGTTGTACACTCAGCCAGTACTGGAGCCATCAGTGTTATAACTCGCCTTTAGGACTTGGTATTAAACTATCCGTTTAGTGAGGTACATAGAGATATATGAACCTCATATATCTCTTTTGATATATTGTTTGAGTTTTGATATAGTGTTTGAGCAATTTACAGTTTAACGCATCATACTCCAAGATCTAAGGTAGCTCTTCCTGTTCCATTGTGTAAAAAATTGCAGAGACTTGGAGGGTGTTGGACTGCTAAGCTGTGTGACTATAAACTAGGCATCTTCCTTTGCTTTCAGTGAGGTTCTAAAACTTGTTTTTAATGTCTGCTCTTTCTTGAACTGGGCTGTGCAGGACTTTTGCACCTTCTGCATGTGTGCATTGGTGTATTTAATGTTTAGATCTGTTGCTTTAGGAGTTCTTTCAAGAGTTACTTAAATTATTTTAGAAGCAAATGCATCATTACACTGTGAAGAATTAAATAAAATGCGGAGGAAAAAGGCTTCACAATTTGGATTATTCGTAGTCAGAGCCCATTAGGAATGTAATCTGGATGTCTGAGTTCCACTGGAGAGTGATTTAATATTCATCATGCTATTATAGCATTTGTTTAAATGGAAATAATGCATTACTTTTTGTCTACAAATTGAGTAAATAGGATTAGTCTCATTACTGGGGAACACGGAGTCCTACAAAGATCTTTTTAATTCTGGGTATTTTGGTTTTGTATCCCTTGCTTTAACAATCAGTACCCAAAATGCTGTTTCTAAGTCACATGGGAGACTCATGGAGGGTTTCAAGAAAGAGAAGAAAATGGAGTGGGAGTTTCTCTCACAATAATTTTATCGATGATTCCCTGAGATGGGAGAGCTCTGAACAGAAGCAGCTACTGTAACACTGCTTGTAGGCAGTAGTTTAGTTCATCATTGGGAGGTCTTATGGGGTCAGGAACTATTGATGGTCCCCATTTCCCAGCAGCCTATCTCATCTGTCAGTAATAATTGAACCCTTGGCTGGATAAATCTTCAGCTGTTGTGTAGTAGACTTGGAAGGGAACTCAGGACGGTAACTCTGCTCTGGTATATATTATGGCTGGCTTGAATTTGATCTCTGTGATTGTGATTTCCTCTGGTCTCCCTCTAGCCACTCTTTGCTTTATATCAGCAAACTATCATCATGGCAAAGCACCCATGTGGAGTGAGGAAAACAGAGAAACTATGCCATGGAAAAATGAGTGTTATATTTATACCAAACGACCCAGGAATATTCAGTCCCTGAAATATAAAATGCCTTCTTTGCATTACAGACCATAACCCAGAGATCTCATTTGTCCTAATGCGACTACTCAGTGATTCTGAAAGTCATTTTGCTTTGGCCCACTGACATTAATGTTTGACATTGCCATTAACAGGAATTAAGATATCCCTTGTCTTCCAAAAGCTGTATTATAACATCAAAGAACTTTGTTAAGAGAGGACTAGTCCATTAACTAAAACCAACACTACTCTGTAATCACCGTTACCCTTCAGATTATAAAATCTTTACAAAGAGGAAATATTTTTCTTCAATTTATTTTCGTAAGTAGGAATATGAATCCCACCTGCTGTGGAAGAATAATTAAAGGTCAAATTCTGGCATTGTATTCATAAGTCAGCCCAGCCTGAGCACCAACACCTAGCTGGATACCCCACCAGGCTCTTGCGGTGTAATAGAAATCCAGTTGGCTGGAGGAAGTGCAGTGTGCTTTAATTTTGAGTAAAGATCTTCCCTGTTGCCTTTCATTAAAGATGCTGTGTTAAGATTGTCTTGCATGGAAGTGTATGTAAGCTTATAAAATCTTATTTTGAAAGGAGAAAAAAGAAGGTACAGGCCGCAGATTTCTGATGCTCAAGATGCGTTCTTTTTCCTCTTAGCAAGCAATATTTAGTGATATACTCAGTCTCTGCTGCACAAAGTAGGATCTGTGGGAGTCTTTGTGATGTATTGTATCTTTTATTCTCTTCCATCTTGTGCAGTCACATAAGTCTGGACAAGCTGTAATTAAGTGAAACAATATGTTCCAGTATTAAAAGAGGAACAACAAGAACACCCTTGCAGTGGGAAAGGATGGGAGGTAAAGAAAGAGGAACACTTTAAATGTTGGATTATTGGCTAATTAGTTGGGGCTGACTGAGTATGAACGACAAGTGTTCTCTATAACACTACTTGCACCATTGGAAAAGAACAAAATAACAAAATGTGGTAATGGAAGGGGTTGGAATCCCAGAGACAAGTGACTCTGGAAAATACAAAACCTTCTTGGTAACCACAAACTGGTCACAGTGAGCTGTTAAATTCCCGTCAGGGCAGTAATGCCAGTAGGTGACAGAAGGGTGTTTTGGTGGAATCTGATTGTCTTCTTCCCTCCTGAGCTCAAAGCAGTGCCCTTTTGGCAGCGCTTTGCCTTCCTTTGGCACTTCTGTGCTTCCTGTCCATCTCTGTATGCAGAACATAAGCAAAGAGCCTGTATTCGTAGGCTTTTCCTTAGTACCCAGCAATACTCTCTCTGTTTGGGTTACTATCCAGTTCACTTTGGATGTGTTTAGCAATTCCTGCCGTACAAGAGAAATGGACAGAAAATTAGCTGATTGGCAATAATAGAATTCTTGGAAGTTTTTGGTTTTGTCACAGAACAATAAGACATTTAAAGCCTCTTCAGAGAGTTGCATTGGAAAATCAGTTGATGGTTTATAACATGATATGACTGAAAAAAATCATATTAGACTGAAGTGGCTGAGTGAAAACTACAAAGTTAGCAGTGAGATTTGTCTGCTTCCAGTTATGGGGTGAGTTTCTGTGGTGATGGTGATACAAGGGCTTGATTTCACTGACTCAGCAACTTCATTGTAGTACATTAAAAAAACCAGCATAAAAGCTAACTCAAAGCTTCGCTTTATAGGAAGGAGAGATGGAAGTTTGTTTTGTAGACTGAGTTCTATGTTCTTGTTTGAGTTAAAGAACCTGGATTGGGTTGGCTTAAATAATGAAGATGAAATCTTTATTAGTTTCTTTTTTCAGTGAAGGGAAGTGTGCGTGATTATCTAAATACACAAGAACGGATTTACCAGTGTACCTTTAAATGAGTGAATGGTCTCCTTCAAATCCAGATATAAATGAGTAATCACAGGAAGGGAATTGGAGAATTTATAGCCTAAAATACTCAAAATTACTCCTGAGTTTGAGTCCTGTGGCAGAAAGGTCTGTCTGATATGAGAAACTCCTGCATGAAGCACTTGTAAGCAATGGAGCCTGATCTCATCCTTGCAGGAGGCCCATGAAACAGTATCAGCTCCTATCCAGTGAAACGTGTGCGTGTGCCAAGTGCTATATCTTTAGACTGGATAGAGGGACTGTAAAGGCTAACTATAGCTTCTCAGTGAAACACGTCTGTTTGCAGAATGGGCTGTCTACATGTGCTGCAAGAACTGTTCACTTTCTATTGATTTTACTTGTTTCCTGAAAGAATCCAGCTTCCGTGATTACATTCTGCATGTGTGAGATCATATCTGTCTGCTTGTGTCCTGAATAATTTTGATACTGTTGGCCAATTTCATAGAATCAGAATGGTTTGAGTTGGAAGGGACCTTATAGGTCATCTAGTTCCAACCCCCGTGCCATGGGCAGGGACACCTCCCACTGGCTCAGGCTGCCCAAGGCTCCATCCAACCTGGCCTTGAACACTTCCAGGGATGGGTCAGCCACAAGTTTCCTGAGCAATCTCTTCCAGTGCCTCACCACTCTCATTTTGAAGAGTTTCTTCCTAATATCTAAATTTCAAACCAATCTAATATGTCAGAAGCCTCAAGCCTTCTCTATACATTTTGAAAATATAGGTGGTCCATAGAAGGGTGAGCTCCAGATTCCTGCAGCACAAAAGCCTGCGGTGTGAACTCTAATGCCACCTCTCAGACGGCTAAGAATCAGGTGCTTCCTTAGATTTATCAGTCAGGGAATCTCAAAATAAAAGTGTCTATGGAAGATTCAAGAGTGCTAAAAGTTGTAATCAACCCTTGTTAAACATGAGGAAATCTAACCAACAGACGCATTGCTCGGGGAAGGGTTTGTTTCTCATGTGCCAGTGGTCCCTTTTGTGTGTTAACTGACCTTCTGTGGTTTAGCTTCCTCAGCTGATGTCAGGAAGACTCTTCGTTATTAGGCTGAATAGTGGATTGGGATGGAGTAAACCATTTCTGAAATGATTTTTAAAAACCTTGGTCTCCAGCAGTCACTGTGCTGTCTTAGGATCTGCCAAAACAACGTTTGCATTTTATGATGGTTAATGCAATACCTACTTTCCTCTTTTTCACTTTTTGTTTAAATTCCTCTCAAGGTGACCTTTTCCTTTGTTTAGGACTTCATTAAATTTATTCTTCTCTGTGCTGTGGCCATTAATCACTGTATGGTAAACGTAGACAAATTTGAGACCCTTCTGTTGTAGAAGGGCTGGCAGTGCCACTGGAGGAATGGAAAATCCTTACAAAAACAATAATCATCTGGGGCAGGGAGCAGTATTTGAGAAGCTCTGGCCCTCTGCAGGAGAGGATTGCGTTTTCATTGCAGGTTTTTAATATTAATGTAGGAAGAAAGATTACCCTTGCTATCTAGCAAAACAATAGCTAATTAGATCTTTGTTTCTTAATAACGATGAAAGCTTAAGTGTTAGAACATCAGGAGAACCATCTGGGGATTTTGAGCAATTGTTTAGAAAACAAAAAAGCCTCATCGAATTTTCCTCTTACTTGTGATCGTTGCTGTTTTTCAACTATTTCTCCAGCCGAATCTGTAGGGACTATTTTTTGTCATGGATTTATTAGAAAATTAGGAGGTGAGAATACCTATGTCTTTTATGTGTGGGTGTGAATGATTTTGGAGATGTGGAGATCAATGTGTCCCTCAGCATTCTTATCTATATTACCCACCTAACAGAGAAAAACATCTTGTGGTTGAAATGATGCTATGAGGAATTGATATTGATTTGAGTATTCTCTTTAGCAAAACCTGCTAACAAAAACTAGCAGCTAAATGGGTCTCTCTTTTTTCGCCTTAATAATGAATTAAAGACTAGAATTTGGCAAGCAGAAGGAGACCTGTGGGGATAAACGCAAATAGCTTTGTTTCCCATATGTCTTGGGTGGGAGGATGGTTGCTTTTTATTTAGCTAATTCTTTATGTGCTAAAGAGATTTTAGGGGGAAATATCCCTTTTTTATTATTATTATTTTAAGGAAGAAGTAAGGAAGGATGATAATGATCTGAAAGAAGGATTTTAAACATTTAGTGTTTATTGCTGTTAATTACTGTGGTAATTGTATAGAAATGGCAATGTGTGATGTTAATTCCTCGTTTAGTTATTTGAAATGTATAAATGCATCCACAAGCAAGTTGTTCATTAATCTTCTGTAGGACATGGCCATGTTTACAGGGACCAGAATCTCCCTCCAGCCTGTCTCCTTGTGGGTTGTCTGTTACGGACCTTGATCTGTTGATCTGAAAGGCCATATGTTTGAAACACAATAAAGCCAGAATAGTCCTTAAACTTAAAGACCACAGAAGCTGCCAAGATGCTTCATCTCTATGCTTTGAACTTCCAAGGAGAAGTTTTTGGAGATCCCATAGCAGGGGCATTATTGAAGTTCCATTGGCTTTTAATGTCATTGAAGTGCTTGATCCAATGAGTATTTTGCCATTTGAATGTATTTTCGCTAAGACCTTTTGAAAAAAAATAAGGCAAAACATATTTACTGGAATTTAACACAATCTTCTGTGTAACTATTTAATGTCTCAGGGACTTCAGATCCTAATTGAGAAGGATTTATGTATATTCCTACAAACCACATCTATATGTACGTGTCCTCGGTCATATTAATTCTGGCCCCAGTCAGTCAATCAGGCTTTAATGCACATTTTACTTATCAGAGTAGCTTGTACCTATCCTTCATCAGTCAGATTTACATGCGTGACCCATAACCTTCCAGATATCACACAGATTTCAGCAGCCTGAAATCTAATACTAAGACCAAGCAGTGTTTGTGTCCTTCTTTCTGTGGCTTTCCCACAGGTTTTCTGTCATTCTCAAGTATTTGAGTCTTGGGTACAGGGAGGGGAGTTGGATGTGTTTGCTTTTTTAAAGGTGAGAAATATTTATCACAGAGCAAGTTGGTAGCTATGGTGTGGATTGAGCTGAAGTCCAGCCCCTAAAGCTTCTTATTAAAATAGTAGTGGAAGAAGCCAACCTAAAATCTAGTTGTTCCTACATTTCAAACAAACCTCTTGTGAATTCCTACTTTCAGAGAAAAGGTGGTATGGCTCTACTTTAGCATCCTTATTTAGAACGAGCTCTGACTGTTGCTTCATAATAGGGGTTGGATTTGTTAGCATCCCTGTCAGAGAAGGCTCTTCCCCCCCTCTTTAACGCTGACCCAAAGTGCTTAGCAAGGCAAGAGATCATTGAACCGATGGTTGGTTTTTTTGCAAAGTACCAGCTTTGGGAGGGGCCTCACTGTGCTCACAGGCAGTTTTTTCCTCTTTTATTTTAGGGACAAAGGGGTTAGATCAGTATTTGTTAAGTTTGAAGTGGCTTCTGTGGTCATTTGTGGTTCATCTGACAGCCGCGCACTTTGCAGTTAGTGTGTCTGTTTAAGGCACAGTCTTTGTCTTTCTACTCGCTTCACACAGTGATGGGGAACGGAGCCGCCCCTATTAGAAGTAATTGGTGAGAAGCCATAACTACTGTCACACTGTGCAGCCAGGCTCATATCTCACTTTAGTTGCTGAGGCTGCATGTCAGAGCCTTCAAAACGATCTGCCTTTCTCCCTTTGTGATCACACATTGCTTTAGAGGCTTTGCTCAAATGTAAATCTTGTGGACTGTGTTATGGTTCTTCCTGCGTGTGAGCTTTCCCACCCGACATGAAGAGCTGCAAAATCATTTGGGTACCATTAATCAGGGGGCTAATCAGGAGCTGGTTGTCTTCCTGTCCCTGCAGTCTTCACAATTAGTGACGTGTCTCTCTGATAGCAGCTGCTCGTACCGCGACGCAGCAGCTAACAAAGCACAGCCAGCTTTTTGAGAACGTGCAGTTGATTTTGTGTGTCTGTCCTTGCTGCGAGCCGCCTGTTGCTGAGACTAATTGATAGCGTTTGAGGATGGGTAAGAGATAGGAGAAAAAGGGGATAAACCCATATGCATGCGACACCCGTGAACGTATGTGCTTAGACTATTTAAAGGATGCATTTTTTTGTGTTTGTATTCATGTCCTCATGCTGCATATAGATGTGTAAAACATACATTACTTAGATGCACACACACACGGAGCAATACAGACAAATGCGTATGCATCTCTGTAAACAAAGAGCAAAAGCAGTTTGTGCTTACGTTGATGAATGTTGGATACCTCGAGTCTGTAATTAGAAACTCAGCTTTGAATACAAAGGTAGCATAGCAAAAAAATCTTGTAGGAGTGGGAGTTTGTTTATTTCACGTTAAAAAAAGATGAATCTTCTGGAGAAAACAAAAAAAAAAAAACCTGGAAGTTTCTTTGTTTGCAAATCAACATGTAGCTTTCCAGATTGCCAAATAAGAGAGTGTTATGAAACCGTAGAGTAGATGTTAATGCACGATGTTCAGAATTTACAGGAACGTATCTTCATTGAAACTGTGTACCGTTTCTCGTGCTAGTTCCTCTGAGTGGACATAGAACAAACATTAGCTGTGTATACCATCTTTGCAAGTATACATGGAAAAAGCCAACACAGAAACCCCTGGAGAAGAGCAGTGCCTGGTTTTGTAGACCTATAAAACATTTCAAGTTATGACTTTGTATTCGTGTGTCCCTGGTCATTTTATTTACTATTCTGCTTTCCAGAATAAATTTATTCTGTTTGGTCTGTCCTGGAGAGGGAATTATTTTGGCAAGGTCAGGCTGTATGTAGGTAATGTGATGCTGATTTGTGAACAGAAAGTAGCAAACCTAGAAGAGTTTGTGTGTTTAAGCGCTGTGAGCTGACTACCTCCTAGGATTTTCTTCTATTCTTGCTTTTTCCCTGCTGTCTCTCTGGTATATCAATTGGAAAACACATGATTTCCATCAGACCGCACAGTGTATGTTGAGCACTTGGTTTTTAGGGACTTCCCAAGGTAAGACAGCCCTGCTATTGCTGTCTTCACCGTATAGTGGATGTGTGAAGTTACTTCTTCTTGACTTCTCCTGGTTCAGTCCCTGCTCTGCTCTTAATGCATGATATAACAGGGAAGCCTGTGTTACCTTAGTTAGCATTCATGCTTAGATGTTGCTGAGAGCTTCTGAGAACTTAATCTGATCGATGTGGTATTTGAAGTTAACTCCATGCTTATTATAATTAAAGTCAGCCAAGCTGATAAATATTGGAAATGGTTGGCTGTAAATCCTGATGATAGTCAAAGTAAAATATGTTGTAACCTACACAACATTGAAGTAAAATTAACTGAAGGACTTGTTTCAAGGTCAAATTCAACTTCTTTTCATAGATTAACTTATGTCCAATGTTAAATTGAAAGATAAAAATTAAACGTGATGTTAAGAGGTTCAAAGTTGTGAGGTAGCAGAATATTTAAGTATGTGTTTAATCACACTTTGAAGGACTTCCGCCTGAGTGTCCATGTGCTAGAAGAACAAGCGCTTGGGAGACTGTGAAGAGACGTTGCCTTGTTGTCCTCGTCTTCCCTTTTAAACAGTTTTGTTTGCTATTGGAAAGTCTAAAAAAACAATAATAAAGCCTCTCACAATTTTCTTTCTGTAATGTGTGGAGTGTTTCACATCGCTATTAAGGCAGTTGAAAGAAGGTCTATAGGCTGGCAGAGACATAATAGGTGTAATCCAGCAACTGAGGATGGCAATGCTAGCTCCCACTCCCCAGGACGTTTTGATAATTGAGAGTTGTGTCTGCTACCCGATGTGCATTAAAAGGGCAATAATTACAGAATCTCAGTCCTATCGTGCTGTACTAATTTTGAGTTCCCACTCTATTGGTCTCTGTGTCATTGTACTCGGATGCTTACATGGCAGACATTACGACTGGAAGGTAATTCTGCTTTAGATAATGCTCTTTTTCTCTAATGTCCTTGTATGCTGATGATTGAAAGTTTAATATGTTTACACAGAGACATTTCCTGCATAAAAATGATTATGTTTTCTTTTGAGAGCGGGACTTATTTAGATAGCAAATGTTTAATTAATCTTCCTATTTACTTCTCATGATTGAAGAATTTTTGATGGGAGGCTGTCTAGTAGTGAAAGGAGGGAGAGGGACAGCAGGAAAGTGGGGCTTTTATTTTGGGGGGCTTTATTAAAAGTATTTCAGGGTAGGAATCTTTTCATAATGCTCTGAAGGATAATTGGTTTATTAGGATCTTTTGAACAACGCTGTGTCTTGATGGTGGGGCATGTCTGTCCCTGGAAAAGGCAATGCCACTGTTGACAGTGCTCTGCTTTGTGCTGCAGTGCTGGAGAGAGGGTTTGGCATCAGGAGGGATTTTAGAAGTATCAGAAGGCTCCAGAAGGTGCTGGCAGACCCAAATGGAAGAGGTGGTCATGGACAAATCAGTCTAGATCGTGGTAGAAAAAGACGTTTTTCCTGTCGCTCTTCTTCCCCCTGTCACAGACCCTCTGAACCCCGTGTTTCCAATGCAGACAAATACAGCCCATTTCCAGGTTCACAGTGGTAGTCATGAAGATGTCTGGATTTTGGCATTTGCCTGGGGCAGTTGTCTGCATCCACTGATGTTCTCTTGCAAGTGAGGGCTGATGAGAAAACAGCTACAATGTATTTTGGATTAATTGAGATCTCGGTCATTCCTAGACTGTAAAATGCTATAAAAACTTTTAATGTTTTTGTTCTATGAAGTAAAGAGCAGTAGTTTTTGCAAATAATTCCTGTCCACCAGAAGTACGGAAGTACTTGGCTTTTCAGACCTTAGCAAGGAGCTGAAATTCCAAAAATGCTGTTTCTGTTGTAAGGAGACAGACCTGCTGCCAATAGACATTTGGGTCAGTGGGGCTTGTTCACTCTGTGGGGGGAAAAAAAAAAAAAAAAGAGCTTTAATACCTTTATCATGATTTCACAGCACAAATCTGCTTTTATTTTACGTAATTCTTATTTTCTTTTAGGATATTTTGAATTAGTTTTGTCAGTGTTTACAATCGAGTACTTCAATATAAATATCTTTTACCTTCAATAGATATATTTTTCATATTATTAGCAGATGCTTTTTTTATGTTTATTTTCCCAAAACAGCAGTAATGACCAGAGATATTTTGAGGACCGGCATCTCACTTTTATCTCCAGAGCTTTCCTATGTTTTTAAATACATTGAATAAATCAAAAAGTAAATAGAAAACATTTATTTTTATTTCTGGAATTATTTTTCCCTAGTTTTCTGTTCACTGACAGACAGGTATTTTGTATTTCATTCCCATAACCAACGCTTAGTGCAAACTATACCAACATTTGATGTCTTTTTCCTTGCTTATTTCCTTATGACCCTTGTATTTATTGAAGAGCCCTTTCAGTACATCAAACTCTACAGCCTTGTTAAGTTTTGCAAGTTCTGTGGCACTAATAAAATGGAAATAATCTCCAGCCATAGAAACATAACACTACCGATAAGCTTTTTAGGGATCTTAGCTCAGCTAGACTACTGGATCAACAGGTCAATGCTGACTTACTCTTTTTATATGCAAATTGCTCTTCAAGTTGTTATACAAAAGTATAACATGAAGTATTCGTGAAAGATGGTGTTAAACCTAAGCGCTCTTCCCCTTCTTTCCACAGGTTTGTCAGTTTATTCCTACCCAGTCTGCAATATTTGCTACTTCAAAAAAAAATTAAAATAAATATATATATATATGGAAAGGTGATTTCTTTGCATGATTTCAAGTTATGTCTCCAGTTTGGACTTCCCATCTTAAGTTGTCTTAAGTAATTAACATTGACTAAAAAATAGCAAAAAACATTAACTACAAAGGATTACTTATTTTATCCTTTGTGTTTCCCAGTTCCTAAGGAGCATTTTGAAAGCTTTTGTTAAAAAATGCTCCCCATTTTTCTTTACCTTTATAGAACCAATTCTTTTAATTTTTCAGTTTCCCATTTAGTTGTAAATCCTGTTCAGGTTAGGGAGCCACATAAATATCCTTTAATAATGCACTCCAGAAATGCCTCATTATTTGTAAGCAACGTGATTTGATATGTGTGTTAAACTATTTTCATATTTAGCAGAAGCTATAGGTCTTTCTATCCTATTAGAAAAAGCTTGCATGACACCTGCTTTTTGCCATAGTGGTTGTGTTTCTTTGGTCTGTGGAAATCAATGATTAAAGTGATGGGAGCAGCTTCAAAAGCATTCCGAAATATTGGGAGAGCTTGATTTATCCATGTCCTCAACACAGAATCCAAAGTTTCAGGCCAAATCTTTCCACCCACGTGCTTAGGTCTGTAATGGAGCACATTATTGAGGCTAACAGTCATCTGCCCATCAGTCTTTGTTGTTAACCTGTTGCCGATGAGATCCTTTAGCAATAGATTCCTTGACAGTTCTTAAATTATAGTGTAAAGAGACATAACGCATTGCCAGAGAGTGAATGAAAGATCACCTGTTATTTTCTCTCTCTAGAGGGTCAGCATGTTACTGCATTTGCTTTTGAAACCACCGTGTGCTTCAGTGTATCGTGTGCCACATCGTTTCAGATCAGATTTGTGGTGTTTTTTTTTTCCACCGTGTCAGGTTGCACCGTGTTCTGCTTCAAGCTGACAGTGTGTAGCGTTATGGGACTTAACGTGACCTGACATAACAGAAATTCAAAGTCTGTTAAAGATAGCCTACTGTAGTCCTTACGGGGCAGTTCAACGGGCCAATGAGCTACTGGTTTCACAGCTTGCTTTGCTCACAAAGTAAACTCCAAGGTGGGTTAGAAAATGGATGCTCTTGTTTCTGGCTACATTCCCTACAATAATTTACCAAGGAATGAACATACAGTTGTGTTTGTGTTGGATACTTGTTGGGTGTGACATGACTGGAAACGGTCTCCACTTGCCTCTGCAAATGTCATGAGTTACGATTGGCAAAGATTCAGTATTAGCATATTAAGCTGCAATAATGACAAATCCTTTCAGTACGTTTACACCAGTATTAAAAATGAAATAAAAAGAAAAAACCAACCCAACCATAGTGAGCACAGAGGAAGTGTTAAAGTATGGCTATGGCAGGATGCTGAAAAGACTGGGCCAAAGACCTGGCTGTGGGTTTTGTTTGCACTGTGAGATAGAATTGTTATTGCCATATCAGTAGGGCTGCATCCTTTAAGGTCCATGGTTCCTTAAAACTGTTTAGAACTGAATTCTCTGCTAAATTGTTGGTTAGCAGAGGGAAACGCCTGATTGAAAAAGAAAATGGAAAAACTAACATGAGAAGTTGGTCTGCAAAATGCAACATTATAAGAATCCATGTAAATGGACTATTTCTTGGCTGTGCTACCTGTTGTGTGATCTTCGAGTTACCTACCTTCCCTGTCTGCTTCGGGGCGTTCATAATTTGCTATCAAAACTAGTCAGCCAGTATTCTGAAAACAGACTCAAATCAGGGTTGGGATTTCTAGCAGTTATGCAGTACTAATACATCTAATAGTTCTGTGGAGCCTCTGTGTGTTGTGATTTCTGTACTGAGGTAGTGCGGTGCTTTAAGAGCCAAATTATCTGAGAGGAGCCGTGGGAAATCCCAAGCTTTCACTCTGTTTGTATCTGTATGTTCATTTTCAAATGAGACTGGACCTGAGTACTGAGATGATATGTGGAAATGATATTGTTTTGGGGTGACAGGACACCAATAACACCCTTTAATTTTCATGTCTACACATCAGTAGATTTTGAGGGAAGACATGCAGGAATACTTGTAGTTATGAAATGAATGGCAGTTATTTTTTCTGAAGAATATTTTGACTGACTTGCCTCTACGAAAGGTGAAGTTTCTTACATACAGCCTGAAGGGACATGGATTCACTGAAGAATCTTGGCCTTTCATAGGAGAGTCCAAAGTGAGTTGCAGAAAGGGAGAAAGCGCCTCTAATTAGTGTAAAGATACAATGAAAGAAAATATAAAAATTAAGCTTGCCCCTCTTGCCTACTCATTTGTTAGGGTGCTCACACTCTTCGCCTGCTCCAACATAGGGTCCCTCTTACCAGAGGCACTTCCCTGAAAGCTTCTCCAGTGTGAGTCCTTCCACGAGGTGTAGTTCTGCATGAACTGCTCCAACACGGGTTCTTTCCACAGGGTGTGTTTCTTTAGGAACAGGCTGTTTCAGTGTGGGTCCCCCACGGGATCAGAACTCCTGCCGGGAGCCTGCTCCAGTGAGGGCTTCCCATGGGATCACAGGCTCCTTTGGGCATTCACCTGCTCTGGAATGGGATCCTCCCTGGGCTGCAGGTGGCTGTCTGCTCCCCTGTGGACTTCCATAGGCTGCAGGTGGATATCTGCTCTGCCCTGGGCTTCTGTGGACTGAGGACAGCCTTCACTATGGTCTGCACTGTGGGCTGCAGAGGAATCTGTGTTCTGGTGCTCTTCCCCCTTCTTCACCAACCATGGTGTCTGCAGGGCTGCTTCTCTCTCACGTTCTCACTCCTCTATAGCTGCAGTTGTACAGCAGGTTGTTTTCCGTCTTCCTATGTGAAACACTGGAACAGGTTGCCCAGAGAGAGGTGGTAGATGCCCCATCCCTGGAGGTGTTCAAGGCTAGGTTGGATGGGGCTCTGATCAATCTAATCTAGTTGAAGACGTCTCTGCTTACTTCCGGGCGGTTGGACTAGATGACCTTCATTGTCCCTTCCAATCAAAACCGTTCTCTGTTATTCCTGAGGTGCTACAGCCATCACTGATGGGCTTGGGGTTAGCCAGTGGTGGGTATGTCTTGGTGCAGGTGGCATTGGCTGTGTTGGACATGGGGGAAGCTTCTAGTAGGTTCTCACGGAAACTGGTCCTCCAGCTCCACCACTACCAAAACCTGGCCATGCAAACCAACTGCTGCTGTAAAGGAGCAGGCTAAAGGCCCGAAGGGAAATGTATGAATCAGAAGGAAAAAGTGGTTGGCCACCAAAAATGGAGAAAAGTTTTACACAGTGGCAGGTACAACTGTGGAGTGAGGAGCCAGAAGCCAAGGAACTGTTGGCCTGAAACGCAGCAGGAAAGCATGCTGTGAGGAGCTACGGCTGACAAATTGGCCTCTGTCTCCATATTAATAAAGCCATAGGTCAACTGAAGACCCCTGCAGAAATGAAATTAGGCATTAAAATTGATTGATGCTTAGATGAATTTAATTTTCATTTTACATGTATATGTATTTTTTTAGGACCCACTGGAAGAAAGAGTTTGAATTGGTAATTTATTTGTAATATAGTTTTTTTTGAATGACTGGGGAAGGCTCTGTTTCTAGAAATACAATTTGAAGTAGAATTTTGTTGTACCACAGCTTTTGAAGGCATACGTAATTTTTCATCTGATTAGTTCAGATACTGAGAACAACAAAAATCTTATGATGTTTTTAAGTGTGTTTTTCTCATGCTCATCTGTCTTGGTTACAGCCTTGTCAGTACTTGAGTTTGTCACTTGAAAGCTGGTTTGCATGTGTCTATGGAAGTTGCAGTCCCTCCTTTAGCTGCAGTGCAGACAAGCTAAGGTACAGCCACTATGGATTCAGCTGCTTGAGTTCATTCTCTCCTACACAGAATTCCTCTAAGGGGAAGGTAGGTTTGCTAAGTTTGTTCTAGCCAATTTCCAGCTGCCAAAATTGCTTTCCGTCAGTTTAGATCAACTTGGCAGCTTTAATTGTGAGGAAGAAACTTCCCAAAACTCCCTTCACTGACTACTTTAGGAGTTCCAGACATCACCCACAAAATGCTTGAAATGCAGGAGAGAGAAGTTGATCCTGTGTGTGGCTTGGATATTTATTTATTTATGAAAGCAACGTTCAAGGCACAGATATTTCTTACACTGGAAGATATTTCCCAGAATAAAAATGTAAATCTCAAAGCTGCTAAATAGATGTGAGATGGTGTCTAATGGAAAAACTTGGGATGAGACAGTTAAGCAGTGCCATGATCATCTTTTCAATGAAGGAACTTTAGGTCTCCATGATTTATAAATTAAAGAATCAAGCCTTAGAGATTTCAGTAGGAAACAGTATTCCTGAAGTTGATGTGTGAGATGCTTTTTCTTAATGCTTGATAGATGAATTTGGTTCCAGTTGGCATCATTAGTTGAATAAAATAAGACATTTATTTCAGTTCTCAGAAAACCCAGTTCAGAATTAGAATTTAAATTAGTGTTTTAGTGTGAGATTGTGGAGCTCTCTCCTCTTTATGTGTTCGTGTGGGCTCTAGGGGCAGATATGTTCTCCCTGAGGCTCGATCTGTAGATAATGAGAGCCCCTCGCTGCCCTCTTAGGCATTAATGAGATTTTAGCCAAAGCTGGAGGAGTTTGTTAGTTCTTCAAGCCTTTTGTTTAACCCCACAGTATGTGAAGGAAGTGGCTGTTTGCCTAAATCACTTCAAGAAATGATAGAAGAAAAGACTTAATATATATACGTGGTTATGTGTATATAATTAAAAAAAAAGGCTTGAGGTTGAGTGTGGTAATTTTGACCAGCCATCAGCTGAGTAATACAACCAATTTAATTCTGCTTTCATAGATGTTTGATTAAATTAATTCCAAACAGCAGCAGAAGTTCCAGGATAGAAGGAACTATTTTCTCTTTTTTGAGGCTCTTGTTGCTCATTTTCTAAATTTCAGTTCTTAAACTTGGCAGGTTGAGGAGAATGGCTTACATTGCAGGCGGCTGTAGGCATTATCAGAACACTCAAGAACTTAAAAATCTTGTGCATGTGCTACTAGAATCAGTAAATAAGAAACATCATCTGCTTTTTGTGCCTATGGGGTGATATATGCTCCAGTAGAGTAAGGGTCCAGACTCAGAAGCCATATTCTTGATTGTGGGGAGTGCGTGCATTAATAGCCGCTTAAGAAATACTTCCAAAGACAAAGAAGTGAGGGTAGTCAAAGAATCAAATGTAAGGAAAAATGTTTTTGTGATTCAAGGATGCACCACCAGTGCGGAAATTAATGCTCAGGAATGAACTTTGGCACCTTATTTCTTATTATTTTAAGCTTTTGCTCTCTCTCTGTTGACCTGGAGGAAGAGAGATGTAGTGTCTTTTCTTTTGCTTTCTGTAGGAGGAGGAGAAATGGAACAATATACCCGAGTATATTGTTCCATTCTCAAACTCATCAGCCTGAGTTTGAGATGTCTCTGTGCTTTAGTTCTTTGTTTCAGCTTGCTCCTCTGTTCAGCTTCCATCGCACATTGTCTGGGTGCTCCTTCATGCTGGGTGTGTTGAATGTGTAGAAACTTACATTGGTCTTTCTGAATGCAGAAGAACACAGGAGCACTCTGAGCAGAACTAAAAAAGATGAGCCTGGACCATTCTTTTTCACAGTGATTTGAAGAACGTAGAAAGTCTGGATCAGCATGTATTGCTTGTTGCTTGTACAAAGCAGGAATGAGAGCCTATTTTGATATAATAGATGTGTGGCTGTTGAAGATTTGCAAGCATTGAAGTCCTGTAATGTTTTCTGGTTTTACTTTTCAGGAAAACTGAATAAAACATGGGTTTAACCATATTCTCCCCAGTAAACCAGTGCACGTGCCAAGCCCTGTATATCTTCAATTGTGAAGACCTCAAAGTCTGACTTTCTACACCCCATGTTCTGCGTTTTCCTTTTAACTGTCACGTTAAAAGGATTATTGGCCACATTTATTGCACACTTCCATCCACAGGGGCTCAAATCTGTATTTTCAAATTCAAAGGTTAAGTGCCAAATTTTACAGCCGGAGTAACTTGTATAGAATGTTAATGAGCAGCTCCAGAAGCTCTATGAAGGGCTTGTTACAGTCCATTTGAGGGCTTTTCATTGTGAATAGATTTCTCATGAAAAGATTAATTACCAGAAAGGCATTTTCTACCATCACCTTCCACATCCTAGTGTGACTACAGACAATTTCAAAGTTGCTTTCTTTGTAGCACATGTCATAGAAATATGGACACTGACTTGGGCTTCCAAGTGAGGCATCCACAACCTGGAGTGAATTGTACTGTAACATCCGTGAAAGTTCTTGGTATTTAAAGGAATCCTTTCAGCCAAAGATCTTACAGCTGTTCATGCACGTGGGTTAATACAGTTGTGACTTTCACTCATGAAAGGGTGAGCCTCACCCAAACAGAAAAGCAGCGGTGCAATTTGGGACGCCATATCTCCCACGACATTCTTTTCTCTTTGCAAGTCTTCCTCCTTTTTGTCTTCCAAAGTCTGTTTAGATGTACCTTGTGCTAACTGCCTGTTTTGGTTCATATGCTATGTGAGTCTGTGTGAGCGCTAAATATCTGTCAAAACTGCTATTATATTTGTCCAGTCTGCTTATACGCTGGGACCAGCTTTCTGTGTTCAGCCAGCTGGAGCTGCTTCTCAGGTGAATGTAGCAGTGTAACTTCTGCGAGTACGGAAATATCTTTTGCTGACCTCCATTACTTTTTCTTTAAATCATAACATCAGTTTGCTGAGCTTGTCAACTATGGTAAACCCATTTTTCTTTCTGATCTTTTCCTCCATTCCAAAATTTTTTATCTCTTGTTAGAGAGAATTTTTCTTTAAGAAAGCAAACTCTTTAAGATCAATCTTTTCTGACACACTCTACCATTCTGTCTATAAAATCCATTTCTTATTCTTCTACCCTTTGAAAGTTATAGACTGCAGTACTAGAGTATTTCGCAGTATAATTATTGATAACCCTTGAAGCTATTGGTGGCCTAATCAAGATACAATAAAAAGTCAAGCCATGAAGAGACTGGACAATATCCAAAGTAACTTTCAACGAACACTAAAAGCGAAGGAGACTCCTAGGTATGACTAGGACAGGTACACATGCTGCACCCCAGTAAATATTGGATATTTCATTGCCTTCATCAAAACACTGTGAAACTATTAATCTGCCTAAGAAGAAGATGAAAAGACTTTGAGTTTTCTGTTTTATTTATGTATTTAAAAAGTGACTGGTGGATATCACAGATAATCCTTGAAATGTGCTTGACAAGATTAACATTGACTTTCCACTGAATGGGTAATTATTTTACAGTATCATATCTGAATTCATGTGGAGTGGGTGGGCTTTCAGGTGTTTGTACAAAGAGTGAATGGAATAGCTTCAGGCAGAATGCTTTGTAATTGAACGCAAGAGAGTTCAAATGTGCTGCAGACCATTAATACGTGTCTAACTTCTCCGCTACCTCTCCTGGGTAATGAGGTGGAAATTAAGAGACATTATTCTGAAAAGTCAGTTGCTGAAGATGATGTTGTTTATTGACGACTTTGTCTCAATGGGTGCTTGGTTGTGTGATGTGGATTTGTTTGGGTTTTTTTTTCCCCTTGTTCTAGTTTGATTTTTTTTGTTTTTGTTTGCATGATGCAGAAGAGTAAATTTATGATAGTGGCTTCTTTCTGAATAATATCTGGCTTCTTCACATTAGTATCATGCTTCCTCCCACAAGGAGGTAAGCACGCTGTTTGGATCCAAGTGCTCTGAGAGAAAGGGCAGGATATGTGAAGCTGGGCAGAACGTACAAAGCAGCCAGCTCTGGTTTGATCAAAGATGCTTGGGGAATTTTTTCAGTGGCTCCCATCATACTTTCCTGCATATTGATGGAACGGTTCATGTGCTGTGACTTTCTGAGCAAAACAAACTCTCGCACGGTTTTGCTTCTCAGGAATATCACAGCACATATTTAGAGACTTTACAATATCCTGTTCCTTTTAACTCTAGTTGGGAATGCCGTGTTGGTGCTATGATGAGGATCTGCATCTCTGACCTCCCGCTACAGGGGGCACTTTATGGGAAGAAGCAGTGCTGGAGATGTGGACAAAGAAAACCTCTGCTGATTTGGTGCATAAAGAATCCTGTACAGAAAGCAAGGAGAGATTTTTCTGGACAGTCATGACAGGAGCCTGCACTGTGGTTTGTTTTCTCTCACAAATTATTATTCTTCTCTTCTAAGCACAGCTCCAGCAAAGAATCAGACCTGTTCTCTCCTGGTGAGAGGGTATGCAGCTAGCTAACAAACTGATTCTGCTTTGCCACTGCCAGAAAGCAGAGCTGCTACTGACTTAAATTTAAAAAAAAAATAGCCCCCAAACCCAACCAGAAAACAACAAAACAACCTCCATATGACTGTATCTCCTTTCCTACTCTGTCTCCTAAGGCCCCGCAAGACTGTTTCACTCTTTTTCTTCTGAAGAAATTGTTTTCATCTCACTTTTTATTCTCGTTTTTATTTAGAAACAAGAAAGGCAGGCAATAAATAACCTATTTACTGATGGCAACCTGACCTCTTCACGTACTGAACTCGACATCTTGATCTCTTTACATTTCAGTAGCTTTTGTTATAAAGGGTTAGATAAGGTTCCCCACTGTCTGTAATAGCTTTAATTTTATATTTTTATTTAATTTTTAACTTCAGCTTGGCTAATTAGCTCTTGGCTAGTTTTCAGCCCCTGTACAAAGACAGTATCTTCCATTGCCTGACAAAGAGAGAAAACAGTGGTACATACTTTTAAAGTTTGTTGCATTAAGATATCTTTAATCTAGACTTAAAAATTATTAGTTTAATAACTCTTAATCTTTAAGCGAGAACATGACTGCTGTCTCAAAATCACATAAAGTATTCCAAAAAGAGAATCTATAGCCCAGCAAAATTTGGAAGTAATTAAATAATTAACAAAATAAAAAGTTTTTGTTTGCTGTTGTTTAAATATGAAGATGAAATTGCAGGAGCCATATGCAAAGACAAATCAAGCGGCTCGGCAGAGGTGTTGTGCAAAGAAGGAAATGTCTTGTCAATAAAGAACTATGCAGTGAAAAATTCTTGGCTTCCTTTCTGGTGTGTAAGTCAGGAAGTTCAAAAAGAACATGATAGAGAAGTTTGCAGATATAGACTAAGATCAGCTTTCATGGGAATGGGATTAACCTTTACAAGTTTGTTGTCTCGAAGTTCATTAACTTTTTTTTAAAAATGTTTTATTTTTTTATCCTAATATTAAGTAGTAACACAATCTTACCAGAATGGAACCTGTTTATTTCTTCAGTGTTTGTGGTGTTTAGCTTGGAAATGAACTTTGAATTTAGTATGCTGGTTCCTCAATTAAAGCAGTCTGCTTACTTTTAGGTACATAGGGACTTGGATGGCAAATGTCTACTGTCCCTGAGTTTAAGGTGATGGAAAAGAGCAAATTATTATCTTTCTTTTTATAGGTTTTCCCTAGTGAGTTAGTATATAAAACTGCTGTTGTGCGAGTTTGTTCTTTGTGCTTTCAGTAATGATTTAATTAGCTGTATTTTACATTTTTTTCAGACTTACATAGTTGAGTTGATGCAGAAGAGATCCTCTCTGGCTGCATGTGAGGATAGTCTATGGAAATTTTTTTACTATGTTTGTTTCATTTTGAAGCCAAGTGTTAATCTAATTATTGCCCCAAAATGAAAGCACCAGGTCAAGTAACTAGAGTCAGAAGTGACATCCGGGGTTGTCAGTGTCTGGTTGCAAAAATTATTTGACAACCACAGCTTCAGACCCAAAAAGACAGTAGTTTGCATTCTGTCTTGCAAGACATATTGCCACAAATAGAAAAGCAGGCTTGGGTGTCATTGGCATAACAGTGATGCAATTACAGTGATAAATTACAGACACACAAAATCACTGAGAAGTGCCAAGGAGTTTTAGTTATCTATTTTTTATGCCTGTAATTCTATTCCTTTAGCTACAGTGATTACTAACATTAGATTACGATATAATTTGGCGGATGCTGTGCTTTTTTGCAAAATGCGTTAACAGTGAATCCAGTGCTTATGGAAGGTAGGAACTAGTGCTGGAACTTGAAGTCTTTTTTCCCGTGTGCGTTAGCAGCAAACTAGCTTATATTTTAGCCTTGGGAATCTTTGAAAATCAACAGGCAGGGTACTTTTTTTTTTTTTTTATGTAGAAACACAGGGCAGATTGAATTTGCCTCATCCCTTTCCAACTCTGTCCTGGGCCACATCAGAAGAAGCGTGGCCATCGTGTCAAGGGAGGCAATTCTACCCCTCTACTCTGCTCTTGTGAGACCCCACTCGCACTGTGTCCAGTTCTGGAATCTTCAACATAAGAAGGGTATGGAACTGTTGGAACCAGTCCAGAGCAGGGCTACAAATATGAGCTGAGGGCTGGAGCACGTCTGGTATGAGGACGGACTGAGAGAGCTTGGGTTGTTCAGCCTGGAGAAGGCTCTGGGGAGACCTTACAGTGACCTTCCTGTATGTGAAGAGGCTACAGGAAAGCTGGGGAGAGACTTTTTACAAGAGCATGGAGTGATAAGATGAGGGGAAATGGCTTTAAATTGGAAGGAGGAAGATTTAGATTAGACATCAGGAAGAACTTCTCTGCAGTGAGGGTGGTGAGGTGCTGGCATGGGTTGCCTAGGGAAGTCATGGATGCCTCCTGCCTGGAGGTGTTCAAGGCCAAGTTGGATGGGGCCTTTAGCAACTTGGTCTGCCCTTGGCAGGGGGATTGAAACTGGATGATCTTTAAGGCGCCTTCCAACTGAAACCATTCTATGATTCAATTGTGATGTAAATTAGAATTTGCATCAATTTGTTTGGTGATGGCTACAAGCTTGAACTGTTGAAGCAGCATCATCTGGAGCACAGCTTTCAAGCAGAAACATATCAGTGCCAGAGTCCCTCAACTTGATGCATCAGCAGGATCTTTTGGTCTATAGATGTTGAGGAAACTGTAAACCATCTGTTTTAATCCCATGTTTTGATTATCTATATAGGTGGTAGTGCTATGGGACAGGAAACTAACCCATATCCTGGCAAACCTGTCCTCATGGCTGCCTTCCGGAATTAGGCTGCTGCTAGCGATTCCTTTGTCTCTCTAAGCTTGGCTGTCATGAAGACTCCCTCCCTCACGCATTTCAACACCTTCCTCCTTTCTCATAACTTCTACTTAGAAAACATACTTTAACACAAACCTTGAAGGGTGGCACGTACAGGAGGATCTAACAGCCTTTCATGGATAGATTTGCCTAACAGGGCTGTGAATATTTGTAGAGCTTTTTCCCTCTATGACTGTGATTGACTGCAATATAAGAAATATCTTGTGTGTCACCCGTATTTCTCTTTTGATCAGGAAAGAAACCAGAACTGATATTTGATAAGGCTGTGTTGATAAAAACATTGGGTTAAAAATATTGGTCTGGGCAGGATGTATAAATAATTTAGTAAAGGAATGGTTTGGGGGCTTATCCTTGAATTCTCTGTCAGTTTGTGGCTGACCTTGCTCTGTCATGTTACACTTTAGCTTTTCTACCTGAAGTTTGGGACGTTATTTTTCTGTTAAGTATTCTGAGGTCTGCTGAGGAAGAGCTTGGTGTCAGTGTTTGTCAAACAAAATGTATCCTAATCAGTGACCCTACGTTTTGTGTTGGATACCTCTGTTTCTGTGTGGTTTATTTAAAAAGAAAATGAACATAAAAATGGAAAGGTCAAGTACTTCAGTACACAGCTCCTGCCTTTTTTACTTCCTTCCCCACCTGGAAGGGTTTCAGTTTTTCAGTATGGGTGTTTTGCTTAAGTGTGGCAATCAGAGCATCTGATTTATATACCTGGGCTTTAGTGACTGTAACAGCTTGAAATCCAAATCATTTGACATCTGTATTGTAATTGACTACAGCAACGTCTTTTACTCCACCAAGACTGAATTCTTGTCCAGAACGTACACTTTATTTATAGGTATAGAACTCCAGATGCATTTATAAAGTAAAAAAAAAAAACCCAAAAAAAAAAGCCAAACTAAATCAACCTTCCTCAACCAATTCTCTTCCCCAAATATTAGTTTAAAATTGGTATTTTTGTGGCAGTCAGGGAAGACTTTGACTTGATATATTTAGTATTTTTTCATGCTAAAATATCATCATCAGGTGATACAGGCACATTCTAAGGTACCATGCCTTTCTCAGTTGTGCCTAACTCCCTGAGGTTGGTTTTTAGAGAGAATACTATCCATAATGAGATAAAAGATAAAACAGCAGCAATTTGAACAAAGTGGGTCAGATTGATTTATTTTCTTACATAAGCATGAAAACATTTCTGAAGTGCTTCAATAGTGTTTCCACCTCCAGTTATTCAATTAAATATAGATTGAAAAACTGTGTGTGCTTAAAATATAAATATGGGCTTATCAAGACCAAAAGACATATCCTTGTGAGCTCCATCTCATAATAAGTTGGAACAACAAGAGCAAGCCTTGGTCAGCTCAGAGGAGAAAGTGTCAAGGTGGAAATTGGAGATGTTCAGTACCCGAAAATTTCTGTCTTCCATTGTACTCTTAAGGATATTGCAGGTATTAAGTGTATTGTGTTAACACTTAATATTTTCAGCTTGATCTTGCAGTTCGTGAAATATGCTCAATATTTTCCTGACTATATGTGACATCCTCAGTTTTTATTATGCATATGGGATGGGCTTTTAAATAGAACATTGCTTATCTCTTGGACAATTAATCGTGTTTTGAAGAAAGTCTTAGCAAAAGCCTTCCTTTTTGTGTGCGTGTGTGTGTGTGTGTGTGTGTGTGTGAAAGCAGGACATTTCCTTTGAGGACTGAGTCTAAAATCTTCAGGCTGCTTTCCTGGCAGTTCTCTTCCATCTGCGTGATAGAACTGAGCCTAAAGGGCTGCTACACAGAACAGTGCTGTGAGTACACAGGTGTGTCTTCTGCAAGAAATGATGAATTTGCTGATAAGAGAGGTGCTGAACATAGTTTCATGTTGCAAGACTTTCCAAATATATTACTTATTGAGCTAATGTGTTTTTTTTTTTTAATTTTTTGTATGGTACCCTTACCATTATAGTAAATCGTTTAGAAAATGATTGTATTTCCTTTTGCTACTTGTCCCACTGTAATTTGTGCTGTACTAGCATAATGACTTTGAGAATATTGAATATATGAGTTTATATTGGGTTTTTGCTTTGCTGGACGTACTGTACTAGTAGACTCCAGATGTTTTCTATACGTTCTTTTTGTAATTCTTCAAACAATTTAAGTAAGATTTTTTTTAAAACATTCTGTCATACTGTAGCCCTAATATTAATGAAGTAAAGTCCGTTTTGTGAATAAGGAGATTCAAATGTTAAATGTTTTATTTTTTAGTGCCTAATTTTCAACTTGCCAGTGTTTGGCTGGGGAACTCCAAACGGTAATGGGTAGAGTAACAACACCCATGGTTTTCTTTTGGGAGTTCTGTGTGTTGAAATGAACACAAATTATGCAGTTGTCTATTTAAAATGTAAGATTAGTATATACTACTTTATCCTAAGGCTTTGTCCTTTGTCTTATGTTTGATAACTGGGTGTTGTACATTTAACGAAATGTGCAATTCTTTGAATCTCAGCTGCTCATTCAGTGGTTGCATCAGATTGCCTATATTCCTGGCGGTACGTTTTTCTTCTAGTTTTGTTTTTTTCTCCTTACTTTATAAAAGAAGCATCATGCAAGGAATCTCAGTGTCAAAAAGAGAGAAAAATTAACATTATGGTTCCTACAATAGCTGTACTGTAACTTCACTAGAGACATATATTCAGGCATAAATTTAAACTCACATAAACTGTGAAACATGAAATGTTCTGAGGCAACTTTCAATGCTGGTAATAGCTATTTTATTGCTATTTTGTGTGCTTGAAGTCTCTGCCACTGAGTTCTGTCTTTGTATCTTAAATATACATTTTCTGTCATGAAAACGGATATCTTGTGTGCAATGGATTTTCAAGCAAAATAGCTTTGTAATTGCAAAATTGGACTGGAAAAATCCACTGCCATAAGAATACCTACTAATTTTGAGAATACAAAAGGTCTGAATCTTTCTTCTGGGAACTTGTGTGATTGGAGTTGTTTATGCGCTCTATAGAAGAAGGATTATTCTGGATCTTTAAAAGTGAGTAACTGTAAAACGGATAATACTTGTAAGGTTTATGCTGTACCTTATTTTGGAAGACTACCAGGTACTAGTAAACTATGGAATGTATTCTTTCAAAGATACAGGGTGTCATGGGAGATTACATTGTAACATTGTTAGATTATTTTTTTTTTAGTTAAAATGATAGATAATGATATTTATTTATTAATATTTATTATTAGTATTATTTAATATTGGAAAATATGTAACCACATAAAAATGAGAATTATGCACTTAAAAATTCCTAGCGTGGTTGCACATTGGTTTTTGAAGCTTGAGAACTGAGAATTTATTTGCTTCCCTTCCTGAGATATGTTGTACCATTCTTGAAGTTTTGCCCTTCCTATCCTGCAACCTCTGCTCACTTCTTTCCTTATCTGATCCTTCTGCAAATTCAAGTTTTTTAAGGCCAGAGAGTATTATCTTATTTGATCTTATTTGGTCTGTCTTGAATATCACTTATAGAACAGACTGATTGAGTTAAAGCATACTCCTTGTTCACCTTGAACAAAGGCTCTCAAATGAAGGAGAACCTGCCATGTACCTCAAGTAGGTAAGTGGCCTTAGTCTGATATTCTCTTTTTCTGTCTTGCCTTTTTATGCTTTACATTTGTTCCTGTCTTGAGAAGAAGGGGGGGAAGAACAACCCAGAAAGTCTTTTTCTCTCACCTATCCCTTTCCTTCTATCTGACTTCTTCAGTTAACCCTTCTACGCATCTTTCATCCTTACTTTGGTGATGAATACATCTTTTAGCTTTCTTGTTCCAATGAGGTGGAAGAATTGATAGATATTCCTCCTCCTTGGACCTTTCCCTTCTGAGCTGCTCTTGTTCTTTGATGTTTGGGTCCCTGTGTGTTGGCCAAGGCAGGGCACTTGCATGTCTTTTAAAGTTTCCAGGAAGGCATTGTTGAAAACTGTGTTTTCATTGAATCATTTCTGTCTTTATCTGTTTTGATCTGAATTGAGGAGCACTGCACAAAGAGAAACAGGCTACTGTATGTCAGGAACTCATAGCTAAAATGAAATTAAAGTGGCATTGGCAGGAACATTATTGTAAAACTCATCACAATGTGACAGCCTTCAAAAAATGAGTTCGAAAATGTTCTACAAGAACCACTAATGGTGGTTCTTCTACTGCATGTAAAAGCAAATGAATTATGCAAAGGTCACAAAAGAACATTTTCAGTTCTTAGGCTGATTGCTGACATTATTGCTGAAAATCCAGAGAGCTGTCTTCATTTTGGTCTTTGGAAGGTGTCTGCTATTATGAATCATTCTGTTCAGACACTCTTGTCTTCTGTTATCCACTGTTCATTTCATGGTGCTTTTAGGATGACATAAATTCTTTTATGAAACTAATGAAAAGTCCTTCCCCACTTGGCACAAACGATGCTGACAGATGATCACGTGTGCAGAGGTGTTTCATAGCAGGCTCTGTAACTGATATCATATCTGGATTGTAAAGATGAAGATTACTTTTGGGGAAAAGTAAGAACAAAGGAGATGTGTCAGGAAAGGGTGTTTGATGGCTGAACTAATATTTCTAAATGTTTAGTGACCTTCCGATAACGGTACACTATAGGGAACTGAGATAAAAAAATGTACACAATATATATGTAGATACTGAGCTACTGTGGGACTTAGTGCCCAAAAGCTAAGTGACTTGTATTGCGTCGGAAAAATGTGATGGGATCATAGAATGATAAAATAGTTTGAGTTGGAAGGGACCTTAAAGATCATCTAGTGCTACCATGGGCATGGACACATCCCACTAGATCAGGCTCCCAAGATGTTTCTCCTGTCCTTTCTCCTGTCTTCTTTAACATTTTTATTTCTCCTCCTGTCTGCTCTTTTTCTTTGACCAGTTTGAGTTTTTTTTCTGTCCTGATTTCACTTCTCTCTTTTCCTGCATCAGGTCAAACATAGCAGGTGCTAAGAAATTGCAGCAGAAGCGACAGTTGTGTACACGAGTGCTGTACTGTACGGATTGCTCCAGCTAGTCTGCAGCTGGCTTCTTATATAAAGTGTTTCTTTCTCTCAATATTGCTCCCTCCACTGATATATTCCCCCTTCTGATCTTCTACTCATGGAAGGCTGGTCATCGACAGACCTGGGGGAGGTCTGTGTGATCTTTTGAGAAAATGCTGCAAGCTTTGCTGCTCGAGAACCAAAGTACAGTCCAGGACACCAGTTTCCAAGTTCGACAAAGATAATGAAGTTACTCTGTTAACTAAAGGTATTCGTTTTCCAAGGTGTCTTCCTCTAGACAGACTTGCAAAATGCACATGGTGGTGCTGCAGTTGTAGCCTCTCATTCCAGCTGACTGCTGTGTCTCTTCTGCTGTAGAGTTTTCCCGTGAGAGCATACCACTTTGCAGCAGTAATGCTCCTCGTATTTGGCAAATGATATTTTATATCCTAATGCCTCCTTCAAATTATTTAGTTTAGGCTTTGAAAGTTTTCCTAGTGTGTTAAGAGGAGGAGTAGTAAAGAAATGATACTGTTCAGTCTGCATGATGGAAAATACGAGCAGAGCTGAAAATGTGTGGGCTAAATTGTGGGCACCTCTATGAAATACGATCATCGTTTAAATGCCTGATAACCGTCAGTGTTGCTCTCCTTGGCTGCTGATGTACTGATTTAGCTGAGATCGAGCTTAGTGTTGCACTCGGAAGTTTTGTTGCTGTGCGCTGAACTGCACAGAACGAAGGAACTGTGCTTTTGAAAGGATAAATGGCTATTACTTTTTCCTAAATATCTTATCATTTATGTTTGCACAAGGTAAAGCATGAGTCAAACATAGTCTGGCTGGATATTAAGCATTCTCCTGCCATGACTCTATACTGCTTTTTAGAAAGCATTTGTTTGCTTCAGTTATCCAGAGGCGTGAATGGAGACTGAGTTACAGCCTTTCACCTGGAGCCTGAAATACACAGACTGTGCGTGCATGTAGGTACCAGGACTCTCTTGATGCTTTCGTTATTAATTAGTTCAGAGTCATTTCATACCTCAGGGCAGTGGAAAAGCTAAGCAAATATTTATTTAGGAGCAAATATAATAGAAACACTGAATTTATTGGGGCAGAGGGGAGGTTTTTCTTTTCTTCCTCCTGCTTGATAATCATCTGATTTCTCAGCTCTTTTCAGTGAACACTCTGAAAATCCTCTGATCCTGTTTTTCTAAGAGTTAGAGTCAAGAAGCCAATAGTTTGTCTATTATAAACTGTTTCTTTAGTGCCTAGGCTACTAAATAGCATGAATAGAAAGTCTGAAAGTTTTGTTTTGAAAGCATTTTGCTGCAGAGCCAACGCAGCGGGAGGGGGACTCCCTGGATCTTTCTCAAGAGCAAACACTGAGTGAAGTATTTCAGACTGTTTTAATAAGCAATTACATATAATTGATCTATCGAAGGAAGAAATCCAGCAGTAACTTTGACCATGTTTTCATTCAGCATAAAACTTTTACTTGAAGTAGAGCTGAAGGCGTCGCTGCCCAAAGATTGCTGGAAGGAGACCGAAGCCTGAGGTTCCCTGTTAAAGTGCAGATGGGAGATGTGTCTGGTGCTGAGCATCACTGACCAGCCCATTGCGCTAATAGTGTTTAGGCCCTTTATGGGAGCTGCTAGTGGCCAGAGTCGCAGAAGAGAAGCCAGCTGCACCTACCCTAGAATAGCAGCACTATTTCTGGCATGGCCGGCTGAAGCCCAGGGCACAAATTTAAGTGGTGATTGGCCCTGAGCCCAGAACTTGCACAATGTGTTACAGTCACCCATCTTCTCCTGAAGTTTGCTCTGATCTTCACATTTTCTTACTTTAAAGCAAGACTTGGTCTCAACCTCCTGTCAGTTCATATTTTGCACTTTTTCTTTTCTGAATCAAGATCAAGAGGATACAGCATTTAGATGTCCGAGGCCCTTCCGAACTATGAGAGAAGACAGTATCTCAAAAAATATGGGCTATTTTATCCCTAGAAAGATGATATTACTCACAGGTCCACTGGATGGACAGATACCAGTTCAGAATTTCTTCTGGTAATAGTAATTGTATTACGAAGGAATTAGGTAAAGAGAGAAGCTTGGAAAACAAGAGGATAAATTAACTGATTTTTAAATTAAGTGGAAAGACAAAAATTGGTCTGTATCTGAAGTTCCCTATTTCAAAAGGTGAAATGTTGAGAAAGTAAAGGAGATACCTCTCAAATGCTACTGAACTGAACAGCTCCAGAACTTTAACATGAAGGAAGTATGACAATTCTTTAAAACACCACTCTCTCCCCCTTACATGGATGAATGGTCGCTTCAAAGAACATTGGAAACAAGCAAAGAAGGAGAAGATTACAAGTGAGGTATAATACGTTTTAGAGGCCAAGTGTTTTAGAGCTAAATGAAGATCGGCAAATTCAAGCTGAATTGATTCCTGTAAACAAAAGGTTCTGTGGCCAAATAAACAAAAAGAAAGCAATGAGGAATGGGAAAAAGAAAGAAAAGATGGTCTAGTTAGGTTTGCAAAGCTCAGTAAGTATGTTTTTGTTTGTATTTCAGTAAGTTTAATGAATATTGACTGTTCCAGCAGAATGAGAATGGCTAATCAAAGGCAACGAACAAGCAGCACAATTAAAGCTGAAATACAGCCCTACGTGTGGTATGGTTGTACTAACCTGGTTGTACTGCCTGGTTACTGTCCTCTCATCTGGAGTTTGTAAAGAACTGGCTTATGATAATACAGAAAGGATTGTTCCACCTTAGTGGTGTTACTGTGTTGATTGATGAGTAGCAACCATAATAGTAGTTTAAGAAGTTACTTTAGAAGTTCATGAGGTGGAGGGGCAGAGGAGAGAGAAATAGAAATCTAGAGAATTAGACTTTGTAAGTCTACCTTGAATAGAGAGTAAGAGTTATAAGAATTTGATGGGGAGGAGAGGTTTGCATTTGGTTTTTCTTTTTTTAATAAGTGAAGATACATAAAAAAGGAAATGTTATAAAACCAGATGATGTTTCTACAGGCGAAGTATGCTAAACTAACGTGATGTCTTTCCTTGGCAAGTCCACTAATTGCTTAGATAGAATGAATGCAGTGATTCCTATATGTCTGAGTTTTGGCAGAGTTTTCCATGCATTGCCAAGTGGAAAATTGTTGGTTTCAGTGGAGGTTGATATAAGAATGCCAGCAGTGGCTGAAGAGGGAGGGGTAACCTGTTGTGCTGAAAGTGGTATGGATAGGTCAGAGAGATAGTATGAGCTGAGGATTTATCTTGGAACCAAACCTATTTTCATTACTGGCTTTGTTTTGAGAAGCAGCATGGTGCATCTTTATGGGTGCAGAATTACACTAGTTAGTGAGTGTCTGAACAGGCCCTCAGTGCTTCGATTGCATGTTTAACGAGGTCATCTTTACACTCTTCATGGCTTCTGCACATTTTGCTGCTGTGGCAGATCACAATGTGGCAAAGTGTCTTGACAACCTGCTGTCAGTGAAGTACGTTTCTTGAGCTTACTTTGCAATAGCTCCTCCTTCTGCCTTGAAACCCTGTGCAGCACCTGAAACAGGAAACTCGTCTCCTTCCAGAGGCTTCTGAGCTGCCTCGTGCTCTGAGTTGCTGCTTGTTTCCTGCGATCTTTGCCAGCAGAGCTGAAAAGAGTGCAGGATGGTAAATAGGGATGAGGATGGTGAATGTGGGATCCTGATGAGCTTTTCTTCATCACCTGTTTTCTTGAGATGTCCAGAAATAGGCTTTCTGTTGTTGCCCGTGTTGGAATGTATGACTTATAGAGTCAGGAAGTGAGTGCTTAAATATATTTTGAAAACAGAGCTATTAATCTCTAATCTTCCTTAAAGGGATATGTAACAGCTGGTATGCTGATGACAATGGAAAGATAAAAATAAACCAGGCTTCATTACAAAAAAACCCCAATAAATGCTGACTGACTTTCTTTTGAGGGATTGTATTTAACAAGGAAATTTTCCACATAGGAGGATTGTTGCAGGTACTGCTCGCAGAAAACCTAACTAGGTTATTGTTAGTGTGAAAGAGACCTTTTATGCCATAGAGTTCATAAAGAATGTAGATTTGATGACATCTTTCTCTCAGGAAGTTTATAATCAAAAGTGTAATCCCAGCCCACGGGATTTTTCCTCCTCTATACTGCTGATAAGCTCATGTCTTGACAATGTTATCAGGGGGGATTTAGATGACTGCTCTGCGCTTTGTAAGCAGAGGAATGGACAGCAAGGCATTATTGCAATAGATTTTCATACATTTTAAAAAGGGGTTATTTGGGATGGAGTGTTGAGAATTCAGTAAAATTCGGGTTGTTATCATCAAAGGGATTGTTTTGGTCTTTTCAAAGTTCCCTGTCTTGTCAGCAGTGTATTGTTAAGTTCTGGAAATTCATCAAGAGCATTGTGCCATTTGGTTTCTTCTCTTTCCATCCCAGCTCAAAGACTTACGACAGAGTGTGATTATTGTAACTCTTACTTGCTTATTTGTTTATTTAAAATGAGTGTTTCTGGTGCCTGATTTTAGAAGGGGAAGAAAAATGTTGTTAGGAAATCTTAGCTGTGCTATAAGGTGAAGATTTTTCATAGCTTCCCTAGCTACCTGCATTTTTAACCGAATCATGACTATTTTTGAAGGCCTTATTTTTGGATGACTGAGACTGGCAATACTGACTTTACGGAGTCATAACGCTTAAAAGGAAAACATTGATATTGGGAGACATAATAAGAACAAGTACTCCAGGGATCTCCCATGCCTGTAAGTAACTGCAGGGTGATGTGACCTCATTGGCATGAGATCCTGTAGCCATCCCTCAGTGCCCTCTGTGCTGTGAGAAGGGAGAAGAGTGAACAGCGGGCTCCTTGCTGCACCTGTGGTTAGAAGCTGTAAAGCGAGGCCGTGTCAGAGAACCAGTAACTCTCAGATCGCTATGCGATGTTTCTCTAGGTCTCTGTTTTTATTAGGTATATGCTTTGGAAGAATGTTCTCTGGTGTGAATGTTGACTGCAACGTTTCTCCTTTTCTGTACCTAATCTACTGCGCAAGTCCTGCACAACCCCTTGGGCAGCTCTTCTGCCTCTGCCTTTTGAGGTGCTCTGAAACATGAATGGTGTTGCTGACCACATCAAGAATGCATTCATAGAGGTTTGGGAAGAAGGTGGAGCAGATGGCAGGACTCACATAGGCTTTACCTAGACTGCAGTTTGGGTCTACTGATATTAACTTTTGCATTCTTAATGAAATATAAAAATCTCAGTGTTTCCCTGAGGTTACTGGTGCTTCTATTTGTTTATGGGTCGTACTAGCCCAGTCTGTAGATAGTAACCTGTAGGTAATGCTAGTGATGCATCTTACTGCTCAGCTGGCCGTTCACACTTTGGCTAACCAAGCGTGCATTCCAGTCCAGGCTCCTTTCAGCAGGCACCAAAGTGAATTAGAGCTGAGATGCTGGCTGCTGGGGGCAGAGGCAACAGAATCCTGTGAAGCCTTTGCAGGTTCTTCCAGGAAAAAGGTGCTGGAACCTGCTACTTGTTAATGCTGATACATGTTTCATTTGTAATATTCAGTAGAAATGCACATGATTAACCCATCCCTCCCTGCTGAGTTCCTATGGAAAGGTTCAGCAATGATTACTCACCATTACATGAAAGTGATTTTATCAGTTCCTGAGTTTCTCCGCTGTTAATGCTAATTTTACAAATCTGTTCATAATCTGCACCATTGATGCCATTGATTGGCATTGAAACTGAGGCGTCTGAATATGAGATGTGGAATAGTATTAGCAAAACCCGAAAGTATTCGGTAACACTCAGCTCAGAGGGGCGAATATGAGATGATTGTGCGGACAATTTCAAAGTGGTAAACTTGGCATAAATTGTTGTCGAAACAGTCTGGACTGTGGCTACCTCACTGGTGGTCTTTGAAGCAGATATTAGAAAACTTGAAACAAGTGACATATCTATTGTCTTTCAGATTTTTTTCCCCCTCCAGTTTTTACAGTAGAGAGAGAGAAATTCTAACAGGCGTGTTTGTAAATGAAGATTATACAGGCAGAGACAATTCAGATGTTAATTTGAGTAGGAAAAAATTGTTGTAATATGATTTAAGTCTATGAAACACACAAAAAAATATGGAAAGCCACAGACAGCCATTTTATTTTCATTCTGTAAAGAGCAGCATAGTCTACTCTAAGATGTTCTTTTATGTTGAGATCTGGGAAGATCATTATAAGGCTGGTGTATAGATTATATTATTTTTCTGCATCAATTTACTTATGGTACCACCATTTTTTGAAATTCTCTTTGCTTGATCATGACTTTATTTTCCGATATGGGAAATAATGCCACAGAAATTGCTGCTTTATTTCTCTATGGGAAATAGTTGTAATGTGAGTTGCAATATAGTTAAGAGGTGATTTTTGACTTGGCAGGAGCTCAGGTAGTGAAATCTGAATGGAGCCGAGCACCCTATTGGTCTAAGCAAGCATGAGCAGTTTGTGGGAATGAGCCATAATCTCCACCGGTGTTTTCAGGCTGCATGTTGCAGCCTCTGCTGATATCCCCAAAAAGCACACCTAAGCCACCGTGACAGAGAGGGAAATGTGTGCCATGAGTAAGACCAGATTAGACAGGCTTGTGATGAAAATGCAATATTTAACTATACTCTGGTGCAATCTCAAGCAGGCATTTCAAGTGATAACAGGCTTGTGAATGCCCAGAGGCAGATGTGAGAACCTGCTACACCTACTGTGATCATTTGATTTCTTGGTTGCCTGGGTTCTGGGAGCCTGCAGACATTTCATAAAGTAATAGTAATACTGCCGAATTCATTAAGAATGAGAAGAAGGAGCTCTCTTTATGTATCGATGAAATTAAATTCAGAAAAGAATGTTTAAAAGGCGATAATAGATTTAAACAGTACCATAATCTGGTAGGAGGCACGGAGCGTGACACTGTTGCACAGCCAGACCACTGAGAGTTTTGGTGTACGTTGAGATCGTTTCTGTACTTACTGTAATTGGGTTTCCTTCATGCTTCATTTGCTTTAAGGAACTATATATTTTTGGAAGTGAACACTAATTGTTACCCTGAAATTTCATGGAACAGCCATCCCTGGCCATAGTGAACTATGGATTACTTTCCTTGGACGTGTCCTTTATAACTCCTTGAATGTTGTCTTCCAGCGCTTCCCAGCGCTTGTAAGTTTCCTTTGGAAAGCCAGCCTAATATAAAGGAGGGAGGTGGGTGTATTTTTCTTGCAAACTCACTGTTTTTCATTGCCTGGCTAAAACCCATAGCTAGCCTGTTTTCTGTACATTATGTATTCTTCCTCTCTACTTAATTAAGTATCTCTTGATTGAAAAAGCAGCTGCTCCAACTGAACACCCTGTACAACCTCTCTGTCTTCTCCAGGAAGGACTGACATCAGGACTGACATCATTCACAGAGCTCCAGTTAAGCTCATAACAGAGCCAATGAAGCGGATAAATAAGGTTTCCAGCCTTAACTTCCAATGAGTTTTGAATATTTTTATAGCCTGAGTAGAAACCTCTTGAGAGGACGGAGTCAACATGGCATAATAGTCGCTGTATCAGAAATACACAGCTGAAAGCTCCCTATGTTTTCACCCATTTTCCAGGCACACAGTGTTCCCTTCCTGCTCATGCCCAGAAGTGATCCTGTCTTCACAGAACTGGGCATCTTGGGTCCATTTCAATTCACGCTCATTTTGTGATCCAAAGCTTTCTGAAAGCTTTTCCGTTGCCTTGCCTGCCGTGCCGGCCAGTGCTGTGACTCTGGGCACTGCAGTGCTCCCTGTCACCCAAAGGAATGGGGCATACCTGTGACTATGAACTTGTGGCTGCTGTCCCGCCCCCGCGAAGGACGAAACCGAGGGGGGTTGTACTCAGAACCGTTTCTCAAAACAGAGCTTTGCATCCTAAGGGGTTAAAATTACTATTTGTGTTGTCTCTTTGGATTGATGTAGCTTCCCCACTTTTCACTGCAGTGAAGCAGCTTTGGCAGAAGGGATGGGGAAGATTTGACTTAAAGCGATAAAAACGAAGCTTTTCAGAGGTGCAGGCGGACTGAGAAGACTTAGTTGCTTGCTCACCTGCTGAGATATTTTCATGTCTCAGTGACTGTACACTGAGGTAGACCAATTTATTATTACTGTAAAGTGTTGGCCACTTCTCTTTGCAGAAAAGAGACAGAAAATAAGGCTTGCTCTTGGGAATCTAATCACTTAAAGGCCTAATCTGAAATCGGTTGAGGGCAATAAGAAGTTTCCAGGTAAATGCAACGGATGGTTCTTCACACCGAGCAGTGACCACCATCTCTAGGCTGTTTGGCATCGAAGTGGGAGAGAAGAGACTATGTGGCTTTATGAGCTTTGTGCACTAATGAGGTGGATTAAAGGAATGCGATTGGACAGGTCTTAAATTTAGACACTTCAACAAAAGTATAGCTTTTAGATTGTCTTAATATTGATGATGCAGACTTCAGATTCTTCCAGTGTCTTGTCTCTGTAAAAATTAATTAAATGTGCTCAAGCCCTGCCCAAGCGCTGCAGAGCAGTGGGAGTGGGGTGAGGGCATGGCTGGGACCCTCCTTTGCAGCCTGTCCTGAATGGGAATGAAATGTACTGTGTGCACTTGCCTTCTCACCAAAGAGAGGGCACTATTTCCCACATCAATTATTTGTTATTTCTATGGCAACAACCAGTCTCACCTTCAGAATATTTTCCCAGTATAAACTGTGTTTTTTATGCAATCTGAATCAGACTAAAGGAACCTCATCTGTTGAGGAAATGCAGTTAGATTCTTATTAGACTGTTATATGTCATGTTGAAATCAGTGAAAGATTTTCTTCAGTCTGTGCGTGATTTACTGGGTTCAATTATTTTATCTGACAATGACATTTATACTGTAAAGGTCAAAAAAAAAAAGAAATCAATACATTTTAAAGGACAAAAATCAGTGATAGCCCCTCATGCCCAACTGAATCGAAAATCACGCTTTAAGAGGCAGGTATTGCTATCAGTGCATTTGCTGAGAAGTAGAAACTTCTCAGTTTTTAAGGGCAGGGTTATTTTCAATAGAAGGAAAGAATTTTCTCTAGTGAAGTATACGGTGAGAAAATCTGGTTACGTTGTCTTTGAAGACAAATGGATGGAGCAGTGTTGTGAATTTTAAACATCACAAGAAGATGTGCTGCCATTATTGATAAAGTTTTAGTCTGCATGATTTGATTTGTGATAATTGTATATATATATTCAGAATGTATACATTTTAAATTGCAGATTGGGGAGTATTTGCTGATGACATGGATTTTTTTTTTATGTACTCACTTTTTTGTGCTAGAATGCAGTGGCAGGAAACTGCATTGCAGGCATATAAATGTAAAGTGACTGGATGGAAAGTTAGTTTTCTGATGCGAGTGTGTGTTCAGACATGGTTACAAAAAGTCAGAAGGAGCTGGGTTGTACTGGAATCTGAAAATGCAAGTTAATGTGAATTACTAGCACGTTGCCTTTTGAGTGTAGGTAGGGCAGTGGGCCTTCTGCATCCATTAACATGTTGACTAAAATCTGCTGTTTACATAGGGGCTAATGCCTTCCAAATCCTGCTTTAGAGAAACCAGTAGAAACTAATCTTTTGTCTCAGAAATAAGCTTATCTGAAAAACTGAGGCAGTCTTCATGCTGTTTCAGTTGCAACAGCCCTGCCAGCGTCCCCTGTAGGTCTTTTGTAAAACATCTCTGGCAATCTAACATCTTTCATCTATTCCAAATTAACTTAAAATTAATCACAAGCTTGTGTGAAAGTCACTCCAAGACAACTAGAAGCTTGGGGTGCTGAAATTTTTAACATCAGAATTATATTATCAGTATATTGGTGATATTAGAATCATAAAATCATTTAGGTTGTAAAAGACCTTTAAGATCATTGAGTCCAACCACGAGGAAAATGTCTTTTCAGTGTGCTGCTCTTTAGACAGTTCTGCCACTGCCATACAGGGCAGCTCTGAATTTAGCCTGGCAGCAATTCATCCTGTATTATCCACAGATTTTCTGCACTGGCATATGACTTGTCATGTGGAATGAATACTGAGAATTATGTATTTCTTGTTCTGAAAATTATTTCAAAAGACGAAGTTTGGCTGATTAGATTAGAAAAATGACACAGCTGAAAATAGTAAAACATGAATAATGTCGAATTCTCAGCATGTTTGAATTACTCTAACAGTATCTGCCTAGACTATCAAAAAGCTTCGGGAAGTACTTCTTTTTTTGTGTCTGTGATCTCTCTGCTTTCTGACTCGCAGGATTAAACCACCAGGCTCAAGGCTAGGCATTGTAATTATTTTCATATTTTTACTGTCCCCGTTTTGTGCAGATACACAGGCGGATATGATACAGTTAGCTTTCTGTCAGAAATGAGTGCTACCGAGGTACCAAAAGCAGTTAAACAGAACAACGGTTCTTATTTTCGAGTCAGATTTGAATCATTAGGAAAGTAGTCATCAAAGTGTGCAAATGAGAAATTACTAGGGGACGCCCCCCTACCACACCACTTCCTCCACCTTAACTTTTGGTTCCAAGAGGCTGTTTTCAATAAAATAAAAAGATTAGCAAAGCACTGCAGCTAGTGATGGATGAAGTTCTGAATATTCAAAGTGTGGGGATTCAGAAGGTGCGCATATCTTCAAGAAAATTATTTCTTTTTCTGTCTTTTAGCTTGGTCATTGCCCAGTGTAGAATGTGGTCCTTTTCTCTCCTTCATTGAACAGGAACATATGCTTCCTTTAGGAAGAAATAGGCATTTAGATCTATGCTATATAGTGAGAAAATGAGAGGAAAGATGGGTCTCTGTAGGTGGAAAGTGCATGATATGTGGTAGTTGCACTGCTTGGACTAGTTTTCTGACTCTTTTTCTTCACCTTCCAGTGTGACTTCTGCTGCAAAGGAGCAGTGGATCATAGAATGGCAACTTTGCTGTACTTTCCTGTGTCGCGGGAGACATACTTTCTGCTTTGGAATCTAATGAAACTCTGAAAGTTTGAACATTTGAAAAACTTCGTCTTTCCCAGTGAGGGGGTCAAGTGGGCATGGACTCTTTGTGATGTACAGATTGTACATATGATTGGTTCTTTTTGAGACAAAAGAAGTGAATTCATATTTCCCCAATAATTTTTTAAAAATATACTTAGAAAAAAGTTCTGTCATTCTGAAAGTAACAGGGGAGCACTAACTATATCTTACCTTCTGTTGTTAATCGACACTATGTTTCCTCCATCACCATCTTAATTCTAATTTCAATGTACCCGTTAATTCAAGTACTTCAAGTGCATGATTAATACTACTGTTTAATCAAGCTGTGACGTGTAAAGCAGAGTTTTGCCATTTGTGGCTCCATGAACTGAGGTTTTGTTCAACTCAGAATTCTTAATTTGTTGTGACATTTGACATAAATAATGTGTCTTGACCTGGAGAGAGCTGTGTGGCAATTTGTATCATTTCATGATGTATGCATTATACTTCATTTCTCACAAAGTTAGTGAGAGAATCTCTGTCTGCCTTTGTATTGTAGCTAAAGGATGACTTTGGCGTAAAATCACGTGAAAAATGTTCACAATAATTTCACAATCGGAGAAATATTTACTGGCTGAATTTTTCCTAATTTTTCCTTTTGCCTTTTGTCATGGAAGAAATTGAGGTTTTTTTCCTCATCTTGGAACTTGAATCTAGAATTCTAGATCCAAATATAGAATAGTTTCTGATATGCATTGGCAAGTGCTGTCTTCTACCTGATGTTGAAACTTAGCAAAATACTGAGTAAGGAGTTCCGTTTCACGTAGTGATCCCGTTGCTACTTGCATCATACCATGGCGAAGAAATCATAGCAATTCCCTCTCCACCTGTTCCAGGTGGAAGATCATTTCTGTACTGTTAAACAAAGTATTCATATGTGCTCCCCCTCTCTAGAGAGCTCACAGGTTGTGTACCTTTACAGTGTGTGTACTCGTACTCAACTGAATTGCAAATTACCTCCTGGTGATTATGAAGCTTGTCAGTACTTTTGAGTTTCCAATAGTAAATTTCAGTGTGAATGTCCAAATATATTAACGATTTACAGTAGCTTCATTTGATTATTTAACAGTTTTTGATGTCTGTACCAAGTAAAAAGAAAAACTACTCTCATGCGATTGTACCGAAAGCATTTCAAACTTTCAAGTTTGAAAGGGTGGGTTGGGAAATCATAGAATAACATTTCACAAATGAAAAGTTAAGCCTCTGAGAAATGAATTAGTTTTTTTGACAATTCCTAGTTACTGTGTACATGTAATCATATTGAAGCGATTTCTTGTGACTTTAGAAGATGGTGGAGTCACCATCCCTGGAGATGTTCAAAGAGATGTATAGACGTGGCACTTTGCAACATGGTTTAGTAGGACTTGATGGTTCTATGATTCTATGGTACGTTGTGACAGGGTTTATGAGTGCCTGGCATTAATATTTCATCGCTTTGTGGCAATGAGCAAAGAAGAGTAAGCGGAGTAAGCTCTTTCCTCTTGTTGCACACATGCAAGTCCATTCAACATTAGCAAGAGGTGCATGTACTGTGGCTGACTGAACCCAAAGAGTTGTGGTGAATGGAGTTCAATCCAGTTGGAGGCTGGTCACAAGTGGTGTTCCCCAGGGCTCAGTGCTGGGTCCAGTTCTGTTCAATGTCTTTATCAATGATCTGGATACAGGTATTGAATGTACCTTTAGTAAGTTTGTGGATGACACTAAGCTGGGAGGAAGTGTTGATCTGCTTGAGGGTAGAGATGCTCTGCAGAAGGATCTGAACAGGCTGGTTCGATGAGCTTAGACCAACAGGATGAGGTTTAACAAGGGCAAGAGTCAAATCCTGCGTGTGGGACACAACAACCCTGTGCAGTGCTACAGGCCTGGGGAAGAGAGGGTATAGAGCTGCCTGGCAGAGAGGAGGTGAGAGTCAGCAGTGTGCTCAAGTGGCCAAGAAGGCCAACGGCATCCTGGCTTTTATCAGAAGTGCTGTGGCCCGCAGTACCAGGGAAGTGACTGTGTGTGTGTACTCAGCATTGGTGAGGCCACACCTTGAATACTGTGTTCAGTTTTGGGTCCCTCACTACGAGAAAGACATGAAGGTCCTGGAGTATGTCCCCAGAAGAGCAACAAAGCTGGGAAAGGGGCTGGAGAAACAAGTCTTATGAGGAGTGGCTGAGGGAACTGGGATTGTTTAGCCTGGAGAAAAGGAGGCCAAGGGGGGGACCTTATCACTATCTACCACTACCTAAAAGGAGGTTGTAGTGAGGTGGGTGTTGGTCTCTTCTCCCAAGTGACAGGTGATAGGATGAGAGGGAAAGGCCTCAAGTTGCACCAGGGGAGGTTCAGATTAGGTATTAGGAAAAATGTCTTCACCGAAAGGGTTATTGTGCACTGGCACAGGCTGCGCAGGGAGGTGGTTGAGTCACCATTCCTGGAAGTATCTAGAAGAGAAGTAGATGAAGTGCTTAGGGATATGATTTAGTAGTGGACAGATATGGTTGGACTGGATGATCTCAAAGGTCTTTTCTAACCAAGCAATTCTATGATTCTATGAAATTATGCCTGTTGTCAATGAAAATTCCACTGTGGAAATTGAATTGCGTTGATCATGAAGAGGATTGTTTAAAGCAACAAAGGACAAACACCTGAAGATTTCAGGACAGAATGTTAAATAAAAAGTGGTTTATTATAGCCATTCAAGCTAGAATTTTTATCGAAAGTGCTGTATCCTTGCTCTGATCTGTTTTCTGTTCAGAATCCCTACTGCATAAAGCTAGAGAAAGAAACACAGAGAAAAAACAGCCTTCCAAGTCCTACTTGATCATCATGCCAAAAAGGAAAGAGGTGTTTGCAAATAACAGAGGAAAAAGAAAGAGGTGTTTGCAGACTAGAAGGGAATACAAAATGAAACGCTGGCTTTTGAAACTTTTCCAACTTGGTGGCTGTGCTGCAATCTCAGTCATTTTATAGAGCACTTATATACCATAATTCATTTAAATCAAAATGTTACTAGCTACTCAGAAACAAAACAGTCTTGACCATCAGCTGTTGTGTATTCACTGGCACGATTTTGGATGAGGCTGAACAGATATCTTGTAAAAATCTGGAGGGGAATAAAAGCCAGGCAAAATATTTAGACCCAGGCGAGGGCATTTTATTACAAGATTTTTACAGAGCATCCCAGTAAACTTTTATTTTTATTTGAAATTATTATTGTAAACAAGATTGTAAGGTATGACACAATGAAAGAAGAGATAGCACCTCCAAGTACTGCTTTTCTAATAGCCACAGAAGATGGAGAAAATGTGGCAGTAAAAATATATGCTGCTAGAACCACATAAAAACCTCCAAACAATTTTATTTTTTTGATAGCCTGCGAAGTAAAAATGAGGGTGAGATGTACTCGATTTTGGTTTTATTTAGTAATATGAGTATGGTCAGTATTATTTCATGCATCCGTTAGTACTGAGGATAGATTGTTAGGGCTTTCTGTTGTCATCATTACGTTTGTGGTTTTGTCTGTGTATAAAATGGATGTGAGAATAAATAATTGCACTGAAATGTGGCATATGCTTGACTGTATGGCAAAACAGGGAATATTTTGGTCTTTGCAAGACTTACATTCCCTTAGGTGAAGAGGCATTAAAACCAAAGTCCTTTGGAGTTATTTCTTTACTGCATGTGTTAGAGGAAGTCTTAGTGCTCCCTTGGCCGTGGTAAAGCAAGTTGGTGCGTGAGTTTCATGTATACTTCTTACAGTACAACTCAGCCTTCCCTCCAAGCTCGTTTCTCTTCCTGGTTTGTAACTTCACTTTTCCAAGCAGATCATAGGGACTGGTTGACTTGGTGAAGAGCTGGAAGCCAAAGCTCTAAGGTGTCTTCAATGGGCTTGACAGTTTCTGGAGAAAGGGAGTGTTGGGTTAACTGAGATCTGTGCCTCTTCTCTGCCTTTGTGGCTGGATGCATTGGAGATGAAGGTGATGATATAAATTACTCTTGTAGGCCACCCACAGGTACTTCCAAGGTCAGATATCACATAAAGAAATAGTGCAATGCTTTCTGCTGTGCTGCGTTAATTAGTAAAATAATTTTTTTTTTTTTTTAAATAAAGGTCTTATTGAGCCTGTTAAGCCAGATGTCCAGTTTTGGCACCTCTAAAGAATGGAACAGTGGATATTCCTCAAGTATTTGAGTCCAACCACAATTTACGTGGCTCCATCACAGTTACAGCACTAGAAATTTTTTCTGACTGAAAAGTTGGAATTCTAAAGTGTAGGGTAGGAGCACGGGAAGTGTAAATCTGGCCTCAAAAAGCCCCTAACACCCATTCCCTTTGGAACACAGTAAGTATTTGCAGCTGAATCTGAACAGGGAAGAAAGTATACTGTGGAACACAGCTTGTTTGTTAACATTGTGTTAGTTTAATGTGTATATTTTTATGATCCCTGCAGAGATCTTCATGCTGTCAGTCCTGTTGCTGTCTCAGGGCTTGCTGTTTCCCCAACCTGTGAAGTCTGATCCAGTCAACTCTCTGGCTCTGACATCTGTCTCATTTGCCTGTAAGACACTGTGATAATACCTGGGGTATTATCTGAGTAATAAAGAATGGTAATAGCTGTGATTAGAAACAGTTATTATGAAATCACAAACCCACTGAATGTAGCCCAAGCTGCCATTTTAGCATTTGCAGACACATGTACTGAGATGTGTGTGTGCAAACACAGATAATCGAATTGATGTATGCTTGGTAGGATGTGGAGAGGAACACGTTAATTGGAATAAAGAAAAGCAAAACTTATGACCAGTGTTGTTTGTTTAAGCTCTCCAACACCAGTTCACAAAATTTGACTTGCGTTGTTCACACATGCTAAATATTTATATGTTGCTTTCCTAAATACTACGACATGGAAATATAAAGGCTACTTAAAGAACTAATTTGATGTGCAGTATTTACAGCTGTCAAGAAGGATGTTGTTTCACATTGTGAGATCATTCCGAACATAGAAGATGATTGAATTTGTTGGTTTGTCTGTGGTTTGTTTAGCTGTGAATTCAGGTCTTGTAGCTGGGCTGAGATTATTACATTGGTTTGACTTGAAAACAAACTAACCAAACCAGTAACGTGTAGAGATCCAGTCCATGATGCAATGCTGTGCAGGCAATGCAGTCAAATCTTATGTTTTGCTTGGGCCTAGGAAGCTAAAACCTTTTTCAGTTTACTTTTGTCAGTCTTTGGTTTTAATATTAAAAATACCTGAGGGTCTGTAAATGCATACGGGTGTGTTTGAATTTTGGCTGCTTCTGATTTCTAAGTGGCATTTTTTGTTTATTTGTTTGGGTTTTCTGCTTTTCTAGTTTTCTTTGATTTCAGTTGTTTACATTAAACTTATTAATATATGTTAACTCTGTTTTACTGTACTATGAAGACCTTGGGTTACGCATTAACTCTTTCTTGGATTCATACAAATAACATTCAGGAATATTGTGATAGTTAGCCAACTTTAGAACAGCTTAGAACTGACTCCATTGACTTTGACTCCTTTAAACAACTGGTGTCAATTAGAGAATTCAGTAGTCTTCGAATGTCCAAGTATCTGGTCTGAGTATTTATGTTGCTTTTAGAAAAAAAAATGTCCCTGCCCATGGCAGGAGGTTGGAACTGGATTATTTTTAAGGTCCTTTCCAACCTAAATTATTCTATGACTGAGATACAGACTCAGATTTATGAGTGCTTTTTAGATTTTTACTTGCAGCACTAAAGATATCATTATGTATTTGCAAGCTTCCTTGTCCTTACGTGGCAGTGATTAACACTGATATTTGAAGTACATGATCCAGGTTTAATTATACGTGTGAGTTTTGCTTCTAGTAAAAATACTCACACTGGAAATTAATCTGGAGCTAAGTATATGTTTGACCCATAACTGAACTGAATAAATGAACTCTGTGCTTACCTACAAAATATGATCCTTGTGGGTCAAATCTGAGGCAGGGAGAAAAACACAGTAACAGTTTATTTTAGATATTTTTATGCTGTATTTATTCAGAGAATAAGTGGAAATCTTTAATATTTAAATGGTCTTGTTTGTGGTTTTTCCTAGATGAGATTTGAGAAGCAGTGATTGAAGTCATGACTTTTAAAACAGTCACTTGAAACTCAGAGTCTCTTCTAATGTTGGACTGCAGTGTAACACAATGCGACAGACGCACTTAGACACCATGGGTTAGTGTGAAACTCAGGATCAAGATCAAAACTAAGTGGGGTGAAGCATTAAAATGGGTTGAAATGTAAAAGAAAATAGTTTCTTTAACTCGTTTCCAGAGTTCTTTGGTGATATAATGAATGGCTGTTTCTATATATTCCTCAACTAGAGTCATAGATGTCGCTCAGTGGCATCGGAGGCTGGAGCTGAAATAATAATAGTGTCAGAATACAGGAGTGTGACTACAGGGGAGGGAATGGGCAGCAGCAGCAGATTGTAGCTTGCCTTTTCAATTGGATAAAATTGTTGCACAAATGTCCCATACAATATTAATAATTTAAGAGCCAAACTGTGTTTAAGTGCTTGGGGAATGCTAGAGCCCTTAAATATCATTTTAGGTTAAATTGTTTGTTATTTAGGTTTCTCTTGATCTGTCAGTAGTGTCTAATATGTGTTTGCTGGTTTGTATCCCAGCCTGCAAGTGGAAGAGGATAAACTTGGTGAGGCTTTGGTCCTTTTACTCAGAGGAGAATGCTGTGTAATGAAGTTGAGGGGTTTTGTCTTCTGAGGGGGCCGAGATTTGGCTGCTTCGTACTGCAGCCCTTCATTCGAGGTAGTCAAATGCCATATCCCATCAAACATCTGGTCGATCACGACCTGCCCAGCCGCTCTAACGGTAACTGGTAACGGGACTCCTATTCTGTACAACACAGAAAGCACTTCTCAATTTTTATTTTAATCCAAGCGTGCACTGAAAAAATGCTGCATTTTGTGCTCAGGAAAGTGGGTGACTTGTGTAACCTTATAGATGAGATAGTTTGAATACAGTTGTTTCAGAATTATTATACAAGATAACATACGCTGACGATCTTGTCAAAACACCAGAGATGTTCCTCTGATGGCTTGAAGTGTGTTCTGTGGGGGGCCGTCTGTTCGCTTCAAAGGAGAATTGGCACACTGCATAAAAGAGATCAGGGCAGAGCTTACAAAATCATGTGTATCATTTCTAGCTGGCAAATGGTGTGTGCTTGTCTCCTCCTCCTGTTTGAAGCCAGCATTATTCGTACATTTTGCACTGCCCGAAGTCTAAATGTTGCCCATTACAAATTTGATCTAATATATATATGAAATTAAATACCAAGGGGCTACCTACTAATCCTACAAAATTAAACATGCCTATCACTGAAGAAGTTTGGAGCTAGACAGAGGCTTGAAGTCTGTGTTTGATACAGTCGATGATGCTGATTGTGCTAACACAACCAGTTTCTCTCCTTGAGAAGCAAGTCCATCTTACACTGAGATAATAGTACCTATTTTAGCTCTCTGTTTCAGCTTCAGTGTCTCAGGGGGCTATGGAAGAGAGATGGATTGAGATGTGAGTGAGAGTAGGGCTATAAGGTGGAGGGGCAGAGGTCAAGGCAAGGACAAGACTTGCTAAAGAGAGTAGAGGCTGTGCTGATTGGGCTCGAGATGGCTTCAGAAACAAAAATGGACACGATAAAATCATGTTTGTCTCCACGGTTCAGTTTTTAACTACAGATTCCTATGCTGGTTCATCCCTGATGAAAAACAACCTTTCTTTTTGCAGCACAATCCGCTGCCCCAAGGCAGGAAGATACACACACTTCGGAGACAAATGCATATTTTTTGTGCTCTGGTGCACCCCTCCTTGTTTTTCCTTTGAGAGATAGTCTTCATGGTTGTCTGTCCCACACATCTGTCTGTCTCAGTTTGTTTGGATGCTGATCCCTAAGCCTCTGACCTAAACTGTTTGATGCAAAAGACTCACGGCAAGTGACTTCTCCCCACTACTACTACCCAGTCTGGGAAGATCCACCACAAGTCATGTTCCTCTTAGGGCTGAGGAAGCTCGACAATAAAATTGCTTCTCCTTGCCTTTCACAGCATATTTTGCTGGTTTATTCCTACTGTTAGTTTTTCATGCTGCAAGTCTCATTGCACGATATTGAGGCTAGTGCTTACTCATAGGCATAATTAGTTTGTGTACAATAGACCAGAACAAATCGTTGTATTTAAGCAAGCTAGGAAATTGGTAAGGTTGTTTTGTACTGGGAGCCAAGCTCCTCAAATCCAGTTTATTTCCAACAGCAAATACTATGCAAATGCCCTCTATAATTTCTTTTTTTTTTTTAGGATTCACAGCTCCTCTCTTACCCAGAGCAAAGTGGGTGGGTCTTTAGCTGCAAGGCTTCATTGTGGACTTGTGTGTTTCTTCTCTACTGTTGAACTTGGAAGAGAAAGGTCTGGATGCAAATGTTAGGCAGAGTTTATAAGAGGAGGTCAGACTGGCCTTCCCCTGGATCTGAGAGCTATCCTCAGTCCAGTGTGATGTTAGAGCAGTAATTTAATGGATCTCACAGTGAATAATAGGAAATGAATCATGCTTGTTTAATTTTTAATTTTTTTTTTAACTCTCCACAAGCGTAAAGAGAAATTAATCTGGCAGAAGTTGTATATATTGCCTTTTTTCCTTTCTCCTGGATTTCTGCCTTCCCTGATTACCACGACAGGGCGACAAAATAATAAAGATGAAGGAATACCTCCCTCCCTGCAAGTGACACATTGAAAGCATGGCAGTCCCACACAGAGAAGCAGAGTGCATCATGTTAAGACCGTGTATGTTCAGTCATGTGCGTAGATGTGCTGGGACAGGTGACTGCATAATGCTGTCTCCCTGTTTCTGAAATGATATTGCCTGTTCCATAGTTGGTGCAAAGTAATTTGGTACTGTAGATGGTGCAAAACTGGTATTTTTCTATTAGGTCTGACCTGATTTTAGACAAAGAGGCAGGGAGAGAGAGAGAAGATTGATTTAGTATCTGTGTGCCTGCCATATGCTGAGGGAGCATTAGTCTGCACCTGTGAGGTTAAAAGATGTGGAGCCTGAGCCGATGAAATGATGTGGAGGAAGGTTTGTAGGCTGTAAAACAATTTCTTTAGAAAGCCCGTGCAACATGTTGCACTGCCGGGTTAATATAACTTTATCTGTGGTACTGTTTTTCACAGAATTCTTTAGGGTGGTCGTAGTTATCATTATGAGCATGTACTTTAGAGTGGGTGTTTCTCAAATTATTGAGTTGTTGTTGCTTAAGGGCTGTTTTGCTCCCAGCACTAAGGGCTGATGTGGTCAGACGTGTGATGTTAGCCCTGAATTTTCAAACCTCTGCCTACATTTTTGAATACATAGGTCTCATTAAAATCAGTGAAACTCTAGAGCTAAGTGCTTGCATGCTAGTATTGAAATCTTCAGGATTATATGTTTTAGCCAGCAAAAGTAGTTTCCCATGAACGCTAGACCAGCGTGCTTAAAAAAGTAGGAAGGAGTCATCAACAAAGGTTTGTGCTGGATACCATGGTGACAAGGATGGCATAAATGCTTCCGTTCAAATCATTAGCTACTTGCAGTGTTTGTAGACTGTGCAAGGCTTTTCCATATTAAAAAAGCTTTTAAGGAGAAATAGTTTTAAAAAAACAACTGTTAAGGGGCCTTATTAAAAAGTATTTAGGCTTTAATTATTGTGATTTCTATTGCCCTTAAACAGAGGAACATCAGTAGCGAGCTCTGAATACTAACCCGTAGCTCTGTTCTTAAATAATTAGATGTATAAATGAAACATGGAGGCGAGTATATCAGCAGCAGCCTCCCTGGATTAGGATTGCCAATAGGTTTATATTTGATTATGCAAGAAAGGAGTTCATTACTTGGTGAGGTTGAGGTCATTGCAGACTGTGGCTGCCTACAGAGCAACTTGAGAAACAGAGCAGATCTCAGTTTAGTTATATCTGTGCTGATTATACTGCTGTTAAGGGAAAGATTTCCTTCCAGTCGTTTGTCAACATTAGGAACATTTTCAGGAACAATCCGCTTGAAATTTCATGCTGAGCGGAAGTCAGTAAGGTAAGAAAGCAGACAAGTTGGGTCTTTCAAGTGGTCCAGTTAATCCTTTATTTTTCATGTCCGTGACTGTCCAAAGACAATGGAAGAATCATGGCATCTGGCTGGGGAGGAGGTTAACAGTCTCGGTTTTTTTCCTTAGCAGAAAGATATCTTCTTAATACTATACAGCATAATTTTCCAAATTTTTGATATTACTGTGTTCAAAGTGGATATGTGTAAGCTTTGAAAAGACAGAATCTCACAGAATCGTTTCACTCCGTGCTCAATTAGGTAAATAAGCTTTGTGCCACCTGCACACAAACTTCGTCGAGTCTTAGAGTTGGATGCAGTCTAAAGTGCGTCATTACTGAGCTTACACCTTGCTGAGGGCAGATCTAAACATCATGATGCAAAAACCATTGCAAACTTTGTGCTGCCAAGAATAGCAAAAGCTGAGGGGTGTGCACTAGGCTGTTTCTGGGGTCAAAGATAGCTCTGGTGTCTTTCTACTCAGTGCTACACATAGGAGGGAAATGGTACCCAGCAGATCTGACTCATTATGCGTTAGGTGTGACAGCAGCTTTTGCTCATCTCAAATTTCTGCTGAGTTCCTAGACGTTTAGCAACTAATGCTAAATTATTAGACTTTTTTTTTTTTTTAAACTTTTTAAATTACCATAGAATTGTGGGGGGAGAAAGCATGTGTGTAGTGGGTATAAATAAATTAAAAATCTCAGAACGTATTGGTTTTCTGGTCTCATATGCACCTGTCCCTGTAATTAATGATGACATTTCTTATAGGCTTCATGATGGATTCTGGCTTTTTTGTAAGCAAGGCTCGTAGTAGAAAAGTGTTGTAGCCTGATAGAATGAAACTCTAACTGAAGTTCTTGAGAGTGCAGCAAATGGTATAGGTGGGTAGATGACAGGAACTTGCAAGCTGGCAGATAAAACCAATGCTTTTGGTGAAGCATGCTCAGGGTAACGTGATCTGTAAGAGCAGAGCAGAAAAGAGAGAGAGAACAGTGTGAATAAGGACAGTGCTCTGAGCTTGAACTAATAGACTATCAGCTGTGCTGCTGGAAGCTTTTTCATAAGGGCGATACAGTCTGAATAATCGAGCAGGGAGATAACCGGCATTTTGTGTGAACTGGAAAAGGTATGGTAACTGTTCCAAAGCTCAGAAGAGTACATATGCAATGTTCAAAATAAGAGACCCGTAGCACAGTGCTGACAGGATGGAAATGAAACCACCCATAGTAAAAGTATCGTGAACAAAGCAGCAGCAACTTTTCGACCAACCCGGTGCGTAGCTCTTAAAGCATCTGGCAAAGAGAGTGGAACTCTGCTGCTGTTCAGCCAGAGAAGAGGGGATGAAGGAAAGGCCACATGGCAAAGATAATGGAGGACAGATTAACACTAGGGGAGGTCACAAGTGTTAAGTCTTCTCTGAAGTAAAATGTATTATTAGAAGATGCCAATTTGCATAAAAGTAATGTTATGAGCATGTAATGCTTTGGATAACAAGTCTTCTTACAGTTATGTTCCAGTCAAAGTGACAAGCACAATTCTTCCAAGACAGCCCTTCCCAAGATGATGTGAGGCTTGGGCTCAGGTTGTTGTTTTGTTGGATTCCCTAAACTCCTATTAATATTAATCCTTATTGTGTACAGTAACTGGAGACAGACTTGAAATGGCATTTAGCCTTCTCATTATGTTTAAGTGTGTATTTTGTCTGTGCTCAAATGTCTCATTTTGCATAAGAAAAGGAAGAGGTAAAATGACCTTTATGCAGACAGAGGGTTTGCAATTCCTTAAAATATAGTAGTGCTCGTCACTGATATTTATACTTGGGATTTGAAGAAAGAAAATGTAGAACAACTAGGCTGGCACCATAATTATCACTGATCTATAGTTCATGAAGGAAAGCAGCAAAGCTGAAATTGGAATTTTAGAACTCTCTTAAAGGCTTTGACACTTTACTCTGCCTCGTGAGCTGCTGCCAAATAAATACACAATTGAATCTTTTTTATTCTAGATGACACGATTTGAAATGAAATAATCATATTTCACTCCTAACTGAATTTTAGTGCTACTTCAGAGGGGAAGGATTAATTTTAAATGCTTTCCTGGATATTCATTTCCTTTAAACTGGAAATTGCTATAATCAAAATGAAAACTCTTGACAGTGAATTTAAATGTTCGTCTTCTGTTTCTCACCATGACTTTTTCTTAATAGACATCTACAGTTTACTGGAGAAAAGCCATTCTAATTCCTCACAGGAAATGAGAGCAATTTCTGCATTAAAGTTTCAGGCTGTATCATGAATGAAGGCTGGTCTACGCACTACTCTGCTCCGAAATGGCGCTTCATGATTTGTTTCTCACAATTTACTGCATGGAAGTTATAAGACTTCCAGTGGATTGCTTGAACTGTACGAACCGACTGTGAGGAAGATATATTCCAATTATTCAATTTATTTCTTTTTTTGCGAGTGCAAGTATAAAATCATTCATCCTAGTAAAGTCTTTGCATAAGGTATTTGACTAAAGCAACTTTTCTTTGGTAGCTGTCCAAGAAGAAGGAAAAGGTTGATGATTTCTTACAGCAAGAGAGACTGTCGGAATCCTTCCTGTTAGAAAGACGTAGTTGTAGATATTATAAACACTGATTTAAAAATATCTATCTGGAATAGCACAGCAAATTATCTAATGTGACATTGCACACATACTTCTGGATATCTTGGTTATCCATAGTGCGATTTTTTTTCTTTTGGGATAAGCTTTTCTTAGACCAAAACTGTATTATAGACCTGATGTGGACAGATTTTTAACTGAATTGTTGTTTCTGAGTAGCACGGTGTGGATCTTTCTTACAAATTGAAAAATTGGCATATATCTTGGTTCTCACATAAATTCCATCCCCAGAACCCTGCTTTCTGAGGCCCCTGCAAAACAGCCCCCAATTAGATTCTGGTAATTGATCATTTTTCTGCCTGAATAACTCTTGCACAGCTTAAACTTCTTCCAAGGTCATTTACTTCCTCTGATAGAGTGGCATATAACATCTCCTTCAAGTAAGCTTTTAATTTCTAATGTGTAAATAATCACACTCCCCTGCACCTTGGGCAACGTATGTTTGCTTCAGCTGAACCTCTGTGGTGGTTTTCTTTGCTTAAATTAAACAGTTAATGTTGTAACTGACTAATACAACATTGCTTTAGTCAGTTGTTGTATAAGGTTATTATTAGTGTGTATATATATGTATAAGGTCGTTATTAGTCCTGCATATTAACTCTCATATTTTTCTTTGCCAGTTACTAACAGACTGTATCGTGTATAATGTCAAATGCATGTACTGGACATGGCAGTACTGTTCCCACCATTTGCTCTCACATGATTGATTGTGACCATCGAATCATAGCTTTGATTTATTGTAAGTCTGGGCGGCGATTGTGGGTGATGGATCATGACGGTCATGATATTTCAGAAGTAAAGTTCAAATTGTATTTTAAAAGAATTTTCTCCTCCTTCGAAGCATCACATTTGTAATCTTCTTATAGAGTTTATGGCAGCAGACGATTATAGTGATTGATTCTTCCAAGTGCCTACTAGAGTAGCTTTATTTTGCCAGTATAGTTTTTTAATTAGTGGGTTTTTAAAAAAAGTGATCAGCAAGAATTGATTTTTAGAAAAAATCACTGATAATATTTTTAATAAGTCACTCACTATAGGTACTGAATTCCTTCATGCTGGCAGTAAACAATGTTACGGGAATAGATTTTGTCACAGAGTGCAAATGGTTTTAATTTATCCCACCCATGGATGTTAAAGATTTTGATATTATTTGATTTTAACTTAGTAACTGAAATGTAGCCGGTGTCTGGTTTTAAAATTTAGTTGATGGTACTATTTTGATTGTCTCTTAGTATCGCAGGGTTGGAAACCCATCCCTGGGTCAAATTCTGGGGCTTTTCTAAGATGGGGCAGGGAGTGAAACAGCATCAAATATTGCCAGAAGGGAAATGCAGAGGTTGACTTGTGCAGCTGTATGAGCCTGACTGGGGTGCAGTTACATCTTCATAGCAGCCCATACAATGCTTTACAGTAGCTTATGGCAATGCTTGCTGGTGTTCCAGATTAGATCTGAAATAAGGAGCTTTCTGTAAAGGAAAATACTTCTCTCGCTTCATGTTAGACTATCTACAAGTAAAGCCCAGCACGTTGCTCTAAGCCAGAGATACAGCAGAGATACAGCTGCAATGTTTTGTAAACTGCGCTGTCATACAAAAGGAGAAACATATCTAACTTTTAAATGGGCTGTGTGGAGGTATAGCTGGTAGACAAGGTAGAGAAGTCAAAGCTATATATGTGTAAGCCTTTTCCATTACATGGTTGTCTTCTGTTATAGAAGACTGCAGCAACATCCTAAAACACATCGAGGTTTTTTTTTTTTTTGCTCTTCTGAGCCTGTCCCAGAGAAAGAGGGTCAATGTCTGTCACTGTCAATGTCCGTCCCCGTGCCAGAGCTGCTTACAAAGACTTTGAAGATACTTTTGATGTCTACAAGTGAATATCCATGTAAGTTTTCCAATGGCATCGGGTAGGTCTGGTATTTCTAGGTCTGACTAATAGTATGTGGTAACAGGCCCAGTGTTCTTATAATTTAAATCACAAGTCTGTTCGTTTGAGTAGCCAAGTACTTTCAAAGTTTTTACTTAAAGTTATTTTATCTTTTTCACAATAACCCAAACACTTGATAAAGGTTAATATCAGAACTTGAATATTTATAGGTTTGAAAATCCAGTTCCTTAGATGAGTAATAAAAAAATGTGTGTTTTCATCCAATGTATCAGATTTAATAAGCATTATCATGATCAAAATTTCCTAGGACCAAAGATGTCTTGGAAGTATTTTTTTTCATATTATTGCCTTTCCAAAATATTTGGATGACGTTTGCTGGAATTACCACCTGCAGAGAAGGGCATGTCAGCCTGACGAGCAAAGACTGTTGAACGCAGTTGGCTACAAATTATTGAGGATCAAGACAGCAGGAATCCATGAGAAAAATAGCATGCTCCTGTATGGAGAGCTGGCATTTCTCTCTCTAGAAGCTAAACATCCCACCTCTGCCCAAATGGACTAGTTTTGTCCATTTCTTTCTCCATGTGGAAATGTTAGACCAAGCTGTCTTTTCTAATATTAGCATCTGTCAGGCAAATGGAGGGGAAGAGGAAGGGAGAGTTGTGATAAGAACTTGCGCACACCAAGCCTTAGAATCCACGAGAGGTTAGGGGTGGATACCATGCTATGGAATGTCATCTTCCTGACTGCAGCAGTCAGTATATAAAACCAAAACATAATGTTAAACAGTCCCTCCTACCCTTCTTTAGAATGAATTAATTCTTGTAGGGAACAATCCTGACAGGATGATAGCGTTCTTAACCTTTTTGATGAATTTGATGTTGCTGAAGCAGCACGATGGACCTTCAGGAGCCAACCGTTCACTTTTGGAGTTGCCAGGTCCTCCCTGACGAAGTAGTGTTTCTCCAGTCCTGGGGAGGCCTTGCAGAACAAAGCGCCGTAACCAGCTGTGGTACCTCTTCTTCCCTGGCTCTTGTGGATGTCTTGCTCTCCTCCACCCTGCCATCCTCTGATGCAGCTGCTCCGGGAAAAGTAATGCTTGTGAAGCTATTGGGGACTTCAGAGAAACATCTTTGGGGATGAGGGAAAGGATCCTACCATCACTGTTAATGAAATATATGTTACAGTGTCACCTGTAGCAAGGGAACTTTTGGGGTAAGCTGGTCTACAAGAGTGAGAACATATGAATTAGAAAGGGGTTTTGGGACCCACTCCATGCCTGGCCAAGTCCCTTTCAGGGCAGCGCTTGAGAGAGCTCTGTCTGCTGTTTTACTGAATCCCTAAGGGGTCAGTGCTCTCTTTTAAAGACATTCTCAAGTGGAGTGCAGACTTTTAGGGGGAAGGGGAGAAGGCAGTGAACCGTTAATGATTACATGGGAAGGTGGGGTGGAAGGGAGGGTACTCTGGTGTAGAGGTGAGTAGATGGGGACAAAGCCGAATCCAGAGAATTGCGCAAAAGAAAGAAGTGCTGTTAAACATCCGATAGCTGCTGCTGTGAAGAATCATAAATCCTATTTTTAAGTTTCTATTAGTTATATGTGCATATTGAAAGCCAGAGTACGGTGTTATCACTTTCCATACGGTATAATCCCTAAAAAAAGTATCAGATAAGTTTAACGAACCTGCAGGATGGAGGTAGTTTTCAGTCTAAGATGACTTTCATCTGCTGTTAGTAGAGGCTAAAAGCAAATTTGGCAACTTTTAGGGGAGTTTGAACGTTTTGTTTGTAACAGTAGTCAGATTATATGAAATCTATAAATTAGGGAACTAATAATAGGCACTCAAATTAGTTCAAGTGCAGGCTGCCACAGAAATAAGCACTGGACATCTGACAAGTCTGAGATGTCAGACATCTGAGTGTTTACATAGACCTTTGGAAAGTTTGTAAGAAGAAGAAAGATGTAGCATCTGTCTAAAGAGAGAATAGTGTTCAACTTTTGCTTTTTAGTTCTCCATAATATAATTTGGCTTTTTAACTCTCCAGTCCTATTATTTATGTAAAAACCCACAACAAATGGCTGCTTAAGTCTTTAAAGTCTCCATTTGCAGCTTATTGTCATCTTATTGTCTGACAATGTTCCAATAAAATTGTAAACATAATTATAAATAGAAAAAAAGGAAAGTTCAAATCCTTGTCTTAGGAAAAAATCTACAAAATATGAAACTCTTTTAAATTATTTTTTCTCTATATATTATCCTGTTCAGTTGGATGAAGGGAATTGTAAATCAAAGTGACTGTTTATTGCAATGGGAATAAGGGATAGGTTGGATAAAGAAAAAAAAAAAGGAAGAAAAGAAACTAAGATAGGGAACATCAAAGACAGCGTCAGCTAAACATCACAAAAATTCATTTGCAATAGTGAATTATAAAATTAGAAATGAGGAAAAGGTTTTGACCAGTTATTCTGTAAACTTATTTTTGTTGTAATATGTGTAAAACGCAAAGTTTTATGTTTATGTTCATTGTTTTTATGTACCATGTAATACAGTTTTTGTGGGATATTGGCTGAATACCAGTATAGATACTTCTTTTAAATGTCTTTCATCCAAAATTTTGAGAGCGTCTGAGTTTTTCTAGTGGTTCATTTAAAAATGTATTATTTTAATATTAGAAAAGGTAGGTTTCTGAGCATTATGAATGCTTTTAGATAAAACCCATATGTAAAGAACAGTATAACTTCACAGAGTTTGATGCTAAGGTCATGTTATTACTTACTACAGGGAGGTAATATATGGAGGGAGGTTTGAGTTATAATCAGTGTGAAGTGTTTTGCGCAGGGCGTAGGGATGCAGAAAGGTAGGGGAGGCTCTTAAGGGGTTCTGGATGGACTCCCTGGCATTCTAAGCTTCTCAGAGAGGAGCCTGGTTGTGCCCGAGTCCTGTCCCAGACTTGGCTGATGGTTTATGGCCAAGAGATTCAGAGTGTGAGGATTGTATGTGTTTATAGCTAAAGGATTAGGTGTGCACACCCAGTTCTCTGTATTGTTTAGCTAGGATTTCAAAGTTTCATCATGCTTGGCCTGGCTGCAGGCAGTTCTTTGCCTCCTAGAGCCTGAGCCAAACTGCTGCTGGTTTGGTTAAGGGGGAGGACATCCATCACACAGAATGAAAGACGGATTAAGATAGTAATTCTATAAAGCTTAGTTTTCATTCTTGGGGATAGATACTCTCTGGAGTTGCGGTATTGTCTAATCATACAGACTGTGATATAGAGGCAACTGATAGATCCTTTTGCTTTCCTCTCAGTTTGGGATTATCCAGTGCATATCCTTTCTTCTTTTGACTTCTATGGTCAAGCTGTATCAACCCTTCGTGCTGATGAGATGGAAATTTCCATGGGTATACTTCCCCATAGCCTTGCAGTCACCTTCTGACAATGACATGGCACTGCTGCGAAGGTTCTTGGGTTTCTGCTCAGATTTATATTGTTGATTTGTTACCTTTGCAAATGTTTTTTTCGAGATACGCAAATGTTTATTACATTCAGAGAGTCAAAGATTTAAAAGCGGAATACTTTGACTCATTGTGTAACAAATGCCACAGAATATCACAATGTTATTTTCAGGTTAAGTTTATGAGTTCTTTCAGCTCTTGCATATCTTTTAGAAAATGCTCTCGTAGGGGTTTGTGAACGTTTAATTTGAATCACCATGTCCCGCGGGAAATTGTTCTAATAAGTTCATTTTTTTTTCACTAGTTTAAGAAATATGTTTTGTTTCCTCTTTCTGATTGTTTTGGCTTAGATTCTGGCTATCAGACCTCCCTCTGCTGCTTTTCTGCTCAGTGAAAGAATTGTCTATCAGCAGTTTTGTCCTTGTTTAAAGTTTCATTAGATTTAACCTTCTGTTTTATAGCCAAAGTAGACTGCAGCTCTCAGTCTCTCACTATAAAACATGCTTCCCTCAGCCTCAGTAATTTCTGTCGATCTGCTCTGGGTTTTTAACGTTTCCTTTGAAGAGCAAACACTGGAACTGCACAGCAGTGTTGCAGGAGCTGCTTTCCTTATGCCATTGGCTGAAGTAATAGCACATCTCTGAGCCTTCTTGATGTTTCCTGCTGATGCTTCTGCTGAAGGAATGAGCTCCTCAAGAATGCACAAGCCTCTTTCTCCATTGGAATTAATGTAATGTGATAAAGAATGGCCAAAATAGTAACCACTGAAATCCTTTTTAATTTGAAGTTTTCAGACATGATTTAGAAATATTTATTTTTTTACCTTTAATTAATTTGTTTTAAAGAGATGATTTGCTGGAAACGCCCTACATAGCAACATCTTTTCTTTTCCCAGCTGTTCTTTTCGAAGACTAGGAAAACAAGATACTGGAGCATAAGAAAGCAGCGAAATTCACAGAGGTGGAGACTTGTACCCTGTTTAGTGTTCCCTCTTAGGGACTGTATACACGAATCACAGATATAGCAGGAGTAGGTACAATTAGAAGGAGTCTTCTGGCCTTACGTGGGACAGGAGAGAGGAGGAGGAAGAAGAGAAATTGGCATCCGTGGGGAAACAGGGAGGTTCCACATTGATGGCTGCTTGTCCTGTTTAGCCACATTTTCTGAAGTCTTGCACAGTGAGGCTGATGCTTGACTTCTAGGTAAGAGTTTAAAGCAATATTAATATCGGTTTTCCTCTGAGATTAAGAATCCAACTGAATACAGTATGGAGAGGTTTTCTCCCTTGTGTAATGACTGCTACTCTTTTTTTTTTTTTCTTTTCCTCTGAATGGAAATACGCTTTCCACTTTTCCAGAATATAAGCTTGAAAAATATGTTATGATGTTTTGGCTTTTCATTTGGACTATTTTCAATCATTTTTAAATTGTGGGCTTTTTTTGTTTGTTTTGTTTTTTTTTTCTTTCTTCACAACCAAGTTAAAAATGTGAACAAAGAAACAGACTTGGGGGATGCATTTCAGTTTCTGTTGTTTTTTCCTCTTTCTATTCTTTAGTAGTTGCTAAAAGAATTTCCTTCAATATTCCCATGGCACTCTTCAATGTCCAGTTTATTCATTTTTACAGTCAACCTTGCTATCTCTCTTCACATCTCTGTAGCCCATGGGACTGTGCACTTCACTAAATCCTCTGCAAATTTCAGATGATTCATTCTCTTCTAAGTAGGTTTTTTACTCACTGTCTCTTCAAATTGTCATTGGTGTACTGCAAAGTTCAAGAAGTGTTTTATTTTTGCCCTGATATGTGTATCCTCAATTAGCTAGCCTGTATTCGCTCTAATATTCCTCCTTTGGCTTCTGCACTTAAATTGCACCATCTTCGCTCAAGGGAAATATTTTTATTGCTTCTTATTTATTGCTATAGCAGTGGAGTCCTGTTATCCTTCCCTGCTTCTCATACTACAGAGATTTAAACAGATACTCATGTTTTTGATAGGACTTTTCCTAGTAGGAACAGGGAAAGAGTGCTCATGTACACGTGTGCAGAGGTAAACTTCTCCACATTGTAGAATCAATAAATTGATCCTTGATCACATCAGGTGGAAATGAATGTCTGCTCTATAAGGAGAGAGTTGGGACTTATTCCACTCTTTAAAAATCAATTTAAATTGTATCTTTCAATCAGTGAGATATAAATTGAAAAATTAAGGTCATATATATTCGTATATATGTATAATCCCATCATACTTGGATAAAATAAAAGAGACTATGGGAGCAAGCAGGAGATTGTGAGTACGCAAATCAAAGAGAGATGAGCAGAAAGAACAGAAAAATGTTGATTGTTTTCCAAGTTTAAATTAAAAAAAAGACTTGTTAATGAGAAGTGAAAGAAAGCATTTTTCAGGGTATTGTTATAATAGAGCCAGGAACTGCAGAAATGGATACTTCTAGTTTTAGACTCTTTCTACATAAAAATGTGAAAAAAAAAAATAGATCCTGCTGTGTAAAGAATTTAAACAGTGACTTCGTAACTCTCAGGAGCCGAACGTGCAGCATGTTTTGCTGGTCATTCATTCTGTTCTTTTGAGCGAAAGAACTGTGTTCATAGCAACAATGAAGACTTGTTTCCGGGGGAAAAAAAATGATTCTTTTTCATGCAAACAGTAGATAGTGTAACAGAGCCTCAGAGGTGGTTAGGATGTGAAGATTCGAATACTGACACTAGATATGTACAATAGTGGTTCTGGGGACATGTCAAAGCAAATGAAGTATGAAACTATATCTGCAACCTCTTGCCAGAAGGTTTGGAAATAAGGGTGTTTCCAGCAGTTTACATGGCTGTCTCATTCCGTGAAGTTTACAGATGGTATTGTCTGTGCTGCTGTGGCAGTCGTTGCAGTTGTATGTCAGGAGTTGTATCTAAATAAATATTGAGGGTGAGAAGGAAGAAGGTGCAGATGAAATCTGTTAATATACTTGGTGACCCAAAGCAACCTCATGATGGTGAGAGGAATGATTATATGAGTGAATGAGAGATTAGAAGAACTACCTGAACTGGCATGAACCTCATTTTAGTAAATAATAACACAATAAAATAGCAAGGATGTCTAAGCTGGAGAAAATCACTCAGTGTTATTTTGCCATCCAAAGATTTCCAGCTGGCGTTCTTGAGTGGTCTTTCAGAGATTGGCAGCATAGTCTCAGGACAAGACGCCTTCCCCCCACCCCCCTGAGTTATCAGTTATATTAACCAAATGTATTTTGTACACATAAGTGCTTGAATATATCATATAGCATCAGAGCACTATGATTATCATGTTGATTAAACTCAAACCTTAACACAAGTAAAAGAAGCACCTGCTATACTTGGAGCAGTATGTGGAATTTAGCTTAAAGCTATAAAGAGGCAGAGCTTCTTGTGTTGTGTCCCAGGAATAAAAACCTGGGATTTATTCTACCTGGAGTGAGGAGCAGAATAAAAGATAAAGATAAAATCCTCTGTCTTTTAATCTGAAAACCTGCACCTGTGGTTCATCTAGAGTTCAAACAGACTTTCCATGCGTTTCCAATAAGGCATCACATGGTTAAATTGTTCTTATGAACCCGGCAGATCCAGGTGGTTTTTTTCCCTCAGGAATTGGAGTATGTGAAAGTAATGTGAATTTACTAGTTATATTTTAAGTCTTTCATGTTTTCCTTCACTGCATTGTAGCAATGTAATCTTCTCTTAAGGAGTGGGTTTTGTTTCCCCCCCGTCCAGCTATTCCACAAGAAGGGAACCTTACCTGGTTGATGGATTTTTGAATGTTTGGCAGTAGCATATTTACTTGTCTTTTCTGTCGTAACATCTTGTCCTCTTCCAAGCCATTGCTTTATTTAAAAAAATGGAATTAATACAGTGTCTGCTTCCAGGAAGGATGTTAAGGTGTGCAGATTTGCCAGCACCCACCAAAGATACTGGTACCTGCATGGTGCTGCTCAGCCAGAGACTGTCTTCACAGCCTTTTCTAATGAAAACGTTTTTCCTGGTGGCATTCAGAGTTCCCTTATTCTTTTCCAGTAAATTAGAAGGTATTAGCCAAGGAATTAATTATGGGAGAAAAACCCCAGACCTGGTCACTGAAATGTTAACTTTAGAGTACATTGGAGTTCCTGGCTGGCCTTCACATTCATGGCTGTAATCAGTAGATAAAAACTTGTCAGATTTGAGGGGGATTGCATTGAAGCTTTGTCTTGATGAGTCCAACAATCAAATTTCAATATAAATGTGCTGAGACATATACCTCCTTTGTTTCATTTGCTCATAAATATGTGTAAAGGATATGCTGTAGTAAACCTCAGTTCCATAAATAGGCAAATGAAGATCCCTAGTGTCACCAAACCAAACTGAGAACTCTGATACATCTTGCTTTTGACTGTGAGGTCCTTTGTCCAAGCGCTTAGATATCTCTGAGTGTAGATTTCAAATTAATTTTCTAGTTAGTTGCAACTGGATTTTTTTTTTTGAGACTTATTCTGCTTCCCAACTGTGGATGGGTTTGATTTGTCTGTTATTGTACTGGAGTCAGTGTTCCAGTACCTGAAAAGGCTACAAGAAACCTGAGGAGGGACTGTTCTCAAAGACTTGTAGTGATAGGACCAGGGGGAATGGGTATAAACTGGAGAGGGGCAGATTTAGGCTAGACATAAGGAAGAATTTCTTCCCCATGAGAGTGGTGAGGCACTGGCACAGGTTGCCCAGGGAAGCTGTGGCTGCCCCATCCCTGGAGGTGTTCAAGGCCAGGTTGGATGGGCCTTGGGCAGCCTGATCCAGTGGGAGGTGTCCCTGCCCATGGCAGGGGCTGGAGCTAGATGACCTTGAAGGTCCCTTCCAACCCAAACTATTCTATGATTCTGTGACTACTCTTATTCAAATAAAAGGTATTTTTATTAGGCTCAGAAAAGTCTTTGTAGTGTTATGCTACCTTTTTTCCATTATCTTTTTCTATAGTTAAGTTTTTGATGAGGAGATACTATTTTCCTAAGTCTGTAAATATTTCTCTTTACTGTTGCTCTATGGAAATACAGTAAAGAGAAGAAAAGCTATTGGTACAGGTGTTTTCTATTTTTCAAACAGTCTGCTTTAGTGAAACCTGGGATTGCTCTTCTGTCTGGGCACATACAAAACAAATCGGAGGCATGCTTTTCAAAGTCAAGTTTACTGTGCCTTCACGAAGATGGCATACTCAGCCATGGGCACAACCTGTTAAAATATCAGGGTTGTAGTTTGGAGAGGAGGGTTGCACAGAAGGGTTGTTTAGAAAGGTGTGAAGCCTTTTGCTTGCTTTTTATTGCTGTTTTAAGAAAGAAGGACTTCACATCTGTGAAGCTGGAAGTGCTTTCAACATGTTTGAGGTGTTTAGCTTTTTTATGATAGGAATAAACCAGTGTGTAGCAGCTATGTGAACATTTATTCACATGTTGAGCTACTTTGTACATGACCAGAGAACTGGCGTTGAGTTTCCTCACACAAAGCTAAAATACAGTCTTGAATGTTTGCAGGACTAAGGCCTGAACTGTCTCATTTTTCAGTCTGTTCAAATGTGTTACTTTTCTTTACAACCTGATGAGTGGAGAACCTTTTGTCACTAATTTTGGTTCAGTGCTCACCTCCGTGTTACCAGTTATCTTTTCAGCAGTCATTACTCATTGTTTTCTAAAAGCGTGGAGCTAACAGAGGGACCTCTGAGGAGGTTTTAGCAGATAACGAAGTGTAAGCAGATTCACGTTTTTTGTTCTCTAGCATTTTGGATTTGTTGTTGCTTTTTTTTTCCTCTTGGATTAGAGTGATGTTAGACAATGGAGTACTTGTATATGGCATTGTACTAAAAGTTGTTGTCATAATGCAAATGAGTAATTGGCAATTGATTTTTTTTTTTCTATTTGTCATTGGCATATTCCTACAAGAGTGACTAACTGATGGTCATTACATGTGACGTGAACTTAGTTTTTGTTTTCAACTCCTTCCTGCTCCTGTCGAATGATTTGTTATCTCAGTAGGGATCCTTCTTGTCTTGCTTTTAATAGAAAACACTGAAGAACAGAAGAGTCTGTAATTGATTTTTCTATCCTTTTGCATTTTTGTGCAGAGCTTTAGGGCGGCTGCTTTGCAAAAATGGGGTTTAAAAAGTAGGAAATTAAAAAAAATATGCCATTTTTGTTCTGAATTCAGTGTCTATATCAAAATGCACTTTGTGGGTCAAACAGCAAGCCAAGGCCCTTAAACTTCAGGTACCGTCATCCTCATTGCAGCCTGATGGACATCATGCAAGTAAAATAAAAGACTGGCCACAGGGTCCTTCCTCCTGGGTTCTGAGTGGGAAAATATGCACACTGTTGCCCTTAGCTTGCCAGCAGATGACCTAATGTTGACCAAACAATTCAGGATTGGCTTGCAGAGGCAGGTGAGCTCTGTGCAGCTCAGTGCCGTGCCTCACGCTTGTGGTGCCCGTAGTGACATAGAGCTATATGGATATCTGCCACCTGGTGCTGACTCAGTCAGGAAGTGCTGTACTAAATGTAATAAAGCTCAAGACAAATTATGGATTCAGTGCCCCTGTGCCTTGTACTGAAAGCTCTGAAAGTGAGCAAAGGAGTGCAGTTGTGGCTTAGGCCAAAGTGACATCTAGATTTCACAGTCTAGAAGTTTGGAGATAGTATGATGTTACTTCCTCAAGGGGAAAACGTAGTATTTTTGTCAGCAGTAATTTTATTGCAGTCTCTCTTCAGATTGGAATGAGCAGTATTTAAATACAGATTTTAACAGGAGGGAGACTCACTCTGCAATCCATTAAAACTGAAGGACAATGCTTCTGCGTTCTCTTTGCTGGCTGCTTAGCTGTATACAGATAAAGAATGAATCTCTCTCATTCTCAGGTGGCTTCTGGTTTTCTCAGAATTGGAAGAGATACCTTTTTCCTCTCTGTTTAAGGCATTCCCTTTGCACATTTGGTTTGTTTCAGCACGTGCTTATTTCAATTTGCTTATCCCTAGTTTAGGGTTACCGCTCTTATTTACAAAGGGCATACTTAGTGTGTCAAAGTAGGATAACCAAACTTACAATACCGTAGAAGCTTCTTAACAGTAACAGTAGCACTTATGTTAAAGCATACAGCCTTACAATTCCATCAATTAAACAGATGCTATTGATTCAGATGTTCATGTAAAATGATACGGCTTTAGGAAGGTGCATGTCAGCTCTCCAAAAGAAGAAAGATATGTTTTCCTAATGTACTGGTGGGTGGATGCTTAGAATTGCTTGTACTCAGCCATAACAAATATCAGGCTTGGTAATTTAATGCAGTAATTAAAATTAATTTGGATGAAAGCAATATTTTGTTTAAACTTAGAATATATGTCAGCAAAAGCGTAGTTTCTGTCAATACATCTGTTTTTGTCTCATAAGGAGATACGGCAATAACCCTGCATACTGTCTTTAAAAGTATATTAATGTATTAACAGCAGTAGTGAGATGAGAAGCTATTACAGCTCATTTGAGTTCACCATTAGGCAAACAGTTGGCAATTATTGCACTTGGAAGAATTAAATGGGTGATTTGAATGGAAATGCTTGTTCTTCAGTGAATTCCTTTCTTACATCAATTGTAGCATATGTCCACATTTTTTTCCAACCATAATGAATTTCCTGAGGTGGTTTCCCTCGTGCTTTTGAATGCTAAGCGTTAAAATCCAGCAGGAGAGACCAGCAGTTGACCTTTCTTGCTAAATGTGAAAGGACTGTTGTAGCCTCTAAAAGGCTTTTGTGCTTCTGGACTTCCCAGAAAGCTCCAGTTACCTCCAGACTGGATCAGCTCTTTCAGGTATGAAGCATCAGTTGTGCAGAGTAACTTTAATATTTTTAATAGTGATGTCTATCATTTACGTTAAGTTGAATCTGAAAACATCTGTTTATGCATCTACTACATCTGGCTGTATGGTGTGCTCTGTCCCTTTCCCATCTGTTCAGGAGTGAAAATCACCAGTCCCTGTGATTTGTTTGTATTCAAAGTATTTTTCATATTTAAAAGCCTGATAACAAAATCAATGCAGGCAATATAATTGGCCAATAATTTTTTTTCTGCAGCCATTATATGAGCTTCAGCCTTTGATGTCACAAGGGTTCCGAGTACACTGTTGCATCTGATTAATCCCGGTGTTTGTATCAAAACACATGTGGTAGGATTTTCAGTTTCTACAGAAAGATGGTCAAATGTCAGCCTGTGATCTAGATTTAAATGGCAAATCAATGTTCCTGCATTTTTCAAAGATTACATTTTTGATAGCCTGCTTTATCCCTTCCAGAAGCCTCTGATTTCTTACTTTTCTCTCACGTCTTTGAGAAGAGGCAACGCAGCTTCTGGGTCTGGATGGAATTATGCAGTGCCTGGTGCATTACTCTGTGTTTTGTTGATGTTAGTAGAATGATCCAGGAGAAATAAGTCTAATAAGGAGAATGGAGAGTCTGATAGGATCCTGAAAATTCCCGGTATAAAATGCTGAAGGTGAACTGACCTGGATTCTCATAGTTTACATGGACTTAAAAGGACAACTGTGCTGTTCTAAGAAGGAGAAAGCTGTTGAGGGCTTTGGTTCAGCCATGCAGCTCTGTGGTGTGTAAAAATACACGGAAACCACACCTGCCTGAGCAATCCCGCACCCTGCAAACTGTGAATTGGGAGAGTGTTAAAGCTTTAAAGTATCGCTCCATGACTGCTCCTGGTTTACACTCTGTTTATTGGAGACAAGTTATGGAGCTCGGCAGGAATTCTCAATTGGTGTCATCTGCTGCAGCTGTTCTTATGTAAGCTGAATAATAAAAAATCCAATGACATTTATTGATTATCAGTACTTGCTATTATACGTACTTGCTAAAATAACTGTTTTCTAGTTACTGACTTCCTGAATTTCTTTTAAAAAAAACCCCGGAAATTAAGAGAAGCTGGGTTACAATTGCTGAGGTGCTACTTTGAGCTTTGGTGTGTCTAAAAGCATGTAAGAAGGTGAAGTGTTTTAGCAGAAAGTTTTTGAAGTGAAACATCATTAGGTATAAGGTGACTAAATCACAGACTTAGTTTTGAAACAGCGAGTTCTAAGGTTTGTAGAAAAATTATCTGGCTGATAGCAGTTCTTGTGGGAATATGTCAGGCAGTGACATATGAGGAGATGTGGTAGGTAGAGAGGGATTGTAAGAACGTGGAAAAATGTTTATAAAAGTAGAAAATATACTTACTGATACCATTTCTTATTTGCACTGGGATCCAATAAGCAGTTAAATTCAAATATGAATGTAGTCATATCTGTTGTAACAGACTTTGTTGTTATACTCGCTGGTCTAATCACTCTGAATAGTTCAAATTATTGTGAGCATTTTAGGTTGAAAATTTCAGGGCTTCCTCAAATTCTAATTCTTCAAGAGGATTTGGACAAATTAATTCCCTTCTGGAAGCATAAATAGTAATCTTCTGTCTCTTGTTTGGATGAAGAGAATTTTGTTATTTATTAACTTGGGAATAAGAGCTATTTCTGAAGTATGTCCATGTTCAGTTTACTAAAATACTAGAGTATATTCAAACCTTTCTGGTAGGTGGTTATCTGTAGCAAGAACCCAGAGATGGTGTTCCAAATGATTCAGTCAGAAAGCTTACTGTAGCAGGAGTCTAATCGTAAGGATGTGCCTCTCTGTTTCGTACACCATTCTTATTATTCCTTAATTCCTACACAAACAATTTGCAGTTGCAAAAATGAGGGACAATCTCCAATCTCCTTCATTTTATTGTGAAATAAAATGTACGAAACCCTTGAAACAGAAGCAGTTTAGGACACCTGTTTCAGAGCGCTTACGGGTTATCTTCCAATCAGTGAATCTTAGTGTGTATTTTATTACGTGTTAAGTATTCCGTCCAATTTGCATTCAAGAGATAAAGCAGAATATCCTTGTATTAAGGGTAAGAAATAGTAATTTTGTTTTCTCTTGGAGCTTAAATATAAGGAAAAAAAGCCATGAAATGGTTCCTAAAATATTGAAAACAGTGCATGTATTTTTAGCAAGTGTATAAATACTAAAATAATGACACTACCCAAGTCTCCTTGACACTCTTTAAAAATATTGCCAAGATAATGCGCAAATAAAACTAACACTGGAAAAAAAAAGCGTAGTGTAAAGCTTACAATAAGCAAATGAGAAAAGTCAAAAGCTCAGTTTTTCCTGCCTGATCTCATCGTTTTTCACACTTATTTATTTTTTCCTCTCACAAATGTACAAGTGAAAGGATTGGTGTAGGTCATTTGAAAATAGTTTGGTGAAAATACTTCAGTCCTCCCTGAATGTACCTTATGATGGATAAGAATGAGAGAGTGTGAAATTATTTCTTGATGCTTCTTTAGCCTTGCCTTTGGCTCCAGCTTGATACTTGGGTTTGCTTCCAGCTGTTTTCTACACAAAGTAAAATGTATCCTGGCCACGTGCTCCTCTATTTCTGTCAAGTGGCATTAGGAACTGGTGTTAAAGAGACAATATACTGCTCTATACCTCCTGGAAATTCTTTTCTACAATGAGCCATCCTTAAAGTCCAGCTGTGCCCAGCTGTGCAGCTGTCTCACACAAAAATCATAGCTTAAAGCAGCTTGTGTTGAAGCCAAGAATCAGATCCTGTAAATTTATGAAAGACGAATGCTAATGTAGACTCTGCAAAGTTTTCTTAATATGAAAAAGATTATAGATGATATAATAAAAATCACTTACTTTGTAGATGACGATAAGTTTTACATACAGGTGGCTAATGTCAGATTTACTACTATTCTTTTATGTTTGTGTTACAGTCAACCAGCACAGGGACCAGCCTAACCTCCAGCAGAAAGTGATACATTCCATTATTTCTCACAGTACAGTAAAGCCTGTTATTTATGGCAAGCATTAATTTTGCAGCCATAGTGACAGAATTTGTATCTTAGCAGTGCATCAAGGTTTTCCTTCCCTCCTTGTAATAGTTATCCCTGAAGTTCTTCTGTTGTCAGACCTGAACATATGGTACATCTGTCAGAGATAGGAAAGTGGCTCTTAGCCACAAAGATTCTCTCTCCAGTTAGATGCAACAGAAGAGAGACAAAGTTCATCAGAAGTTCACTTTTCTTACGAAGCTCTAGTGAGTTATTTCCAGTTCCAGCCTGCGAATTTCGGGTGATTGTGGTTAACACTAAAGTATTTTGAAAATACCCAATTAGCATGTTGTTCCACCAACCACTTTTATGAGAAATGCTAACTTGGGTGTGTTTTGTATAGTGCCACTATCCTTTTAGGGTGCAAGTGTTGCGTCATCTTCAAGAAACTGGTGTTCTCTAAAGAGAAATTTTGAAATATTATCTCTGAAGTTCTGCTTGGCATATCAAGCGTGCATGAAGCAGGTTGGCAATTAGAGAATTAAGATAGTACTAAGTGATATTTAGGGCTGAGTGTAGGCTATGCCCAGAGTAAAATTCGCTAACTGGGCAGCATCAGAAGTGTAACAAGCAGGTTGAGGGAGGTGATTCTGCCCCTCTACTCTGCTCTCATGAGACCTCGCTTGGAGTACTGCAACAAAGAGGAGAACGACAAAGATAGTGAGAGGACTAGAACGCATCCCGTACAGGGACAGGTGGAAAGAGTTGGGGTTGAACAGCGTAGAGAAGAGAAGGCTCCAAGGAGACCTTATAGTGGCCTTCCAGTACTTAAAGGGGGCCTACAAAAAAACCAGGGAGGGGCTCTTTATCCGGGAGTGCAGGAATAGGAGGAGTGTTAATGCTTTTAAGCTGAAAAAGGAGAGATTTAGATTAGGTATTAGGAAGAATTTTTTTCCTGTGAGGCTGATGAGGTACTGGTACAAATTGCCCAGAGAAGTCATGGATGCACTGTCCCTGGAGGTGCTCTTTTTAGTCTTGAAGAAAATGAAAGATTAACTGTCCTAAACTATGAGAAGTGAAAAGGAATTTGTAAGTATTTTTGTGAATATTTCTGTTTGACTTGCTGTGGAACAAAGCTGAGCTTTTCTTCTATGTTGCACGAATTTGTGATCTGCCAAATGGAGGAAAACAATGAAGGCATCAAACACACTTTCTTACGTGATATGTCAGATAAAATAAAACTGAGCTTAATTCATTATGATTTATAAACAGATGCTACTGCATATGTGCATGTGTTTGTGTATTTAGGTAATGATACATTTGAAGAAATAATTTTCCCCTTGGTCATGACTGTAAATAATTATTTGTAAAAAAAGATTCCATTGTGTAGGCACCTACAGTCACCTCTGAAAACATTGCTCTTCAGTTCCCCTTTCCACCTCTGAACTCCCTCCCGAGCCTTTTCCTGCTCCCCGGTGCCATGTAGGCATGTCAGCATTCAGGAAGACACTGTCATGCAGTTCTTCCCGATTGCCAACACTCAATAAATTCACATTCACTTATATCTGTGAAAAACTGACAGATTGTGCTTGTACAGTTGAGCTTGGACAGCCTCTTCCATCTCAAATTTTGCTTTATTCTCAAGCTGGAAAAAGCTTGAATCCTTTCAGTTTTTCAAACCGTGATGTAGCCTGTTCTCTTTGGGGGAAAAAATCTGTAGGTGAACGCTCTCTTCCAAGACCATATAGTCTTACCATGGGCGTCAGATATTTTGCACTGGTCTACAGGAATGTTTCTAACCAGTAGTTGAGCAGGTCAGCTGGAAATATAAAGCAAGATCAGCACAGTTAATCTTCTGTAAACAACTGTCCGTTGTGCCGTGGTAACTTTAGATGCTTGCACAATGAGGGAAGTCATTGCTGAACTATAAAAAAAAAGAGTTTTCTTACTGTTTGTCAAGCATTGCAGTGATTTTGAAAGACTAAACATCATTAAAAGAAAAATCTTTATGTTCCATGTGTCACAGATCCACAAAGCGAGTGCAGGTATAGTAGTGAATGCTAGTTTACTGAATTTAAATTTACAAAATCCAAACATAGCGTGACAACTTGAATTAAATACTTTAACCTGTAAACAGTAGTTGTTTGTCACTGACGTTATTTCATCACACCTGCAATATTTAGCAGTTATACAAGCGCTACAGTCTTCTGTCATTTTCCAGAAGCTCCTGCATAACAAGAAACTAGTTCCTTTCCTCGGTAAATCAGAATTTTGGACAGAAAGTGAGTCTAGCAGGTATTTGTCAGTGTGATAAAACTGCTGTAGACTTGCCTAAGTCACCGGCAGAACCCTCGTGAGCACGCCGTTCCTGTCAGAGGGGCTGGCTGGAGCAATGATCGTACCAGCAAACCTGAGCGAAAAAGGCAGTTCCAGCTCTGCAGTGGTCAGCACTGCCCAGGCTTAATTTCTGTTTCTTTCTCATGCTTCTCCAATTCAGCTGTTTACTGGAGCTGAATTAATCACATCAACAAGCATTTACATGTTTGGATAGAAGTGTGAAGCTACTCCAATGCTTTTCTTTGAGATCTAATGTTTGCCAGTCACCTTGTTGAATCTAATATATTGCACTTGTACATGGGAAATTCTTTAACCATTGTATCCTCGCAAGATGTTGCTTATGTTGGATTGCAAACAATGCTTTGTAGGGTGAGAAAAAAGAAGTTCATATATGTTTTTTGACAACACGACACTGAGATTGGTGAGGGCCTGAGAGACCACCCAGAGGGGGCATCAAGGAACTCAGCTGGTTAGAATCAGACCGGTGTTCAGTCCTCTGACTTTTGCAGTGTCTGTGGTATCATTACTTAGAATTCTGTCAGAATTTAGTTACTTCCTGGATTTAAAAAAAAAAAAACTGTTGGCTGTTACAATATAGTTAATAGAGGTCACTAAAGTTAAAGGTTTCTGAAGAGCAGATTTTATTGTGGGAACCATAAGTGTACTCTTAACTTGCACCATTCAGCTTCACCCAGAAGCTCAAATTTGATGGTAAAAGTGTGAGAAAAGAGGTTTAAATGCTTTCTAATTCAAGACAAGTTATGCATGTTTCAAATAGAATTAAGGGCTCATAATGACATGGTACATCTATGATCAGGTCACTGTTAGTTCTGAGAGCAACCTGGTTCGATAAAAGCTCTGACCTTTTCCTTGCTTTAAATTTCACTGCAAAATAAAACCTCAGCCACTTATTACAGAAAAATGCTGAGAGTCATGAAGAGAAAGTACAGTTTGAACCAGCAGATTCATCACAAAAACAATATAAAATGTGTGTTCCTCCATGTTAATGTCTGCACAAATATGATTAGGAAAATATATTTTTTTCAATCATCCTGAAATGGAGGGGCAGAGCTCAAAGAAAGAGGTTTTCAAGGGGTTTGTTTGCATGATTTCTCCTACCAAAAGCCAATTTTTTTTTGCGGTATATGTTATTCTAATAGTTGGGGGCTTTGTGTGCTGTTTCATAGGTTTATAGGTTAATGGTAAACCTCTGCTTAGGTATGTTATTTATAGGAGAGGCAGAGAACAAAGGAGGTCAAAAGGAGGGCTGTGTTTATTCCAGATATTGTAATTTTTTTCTTGGTAAAAGCAGGCATGATCTGATCTCTAGGAGGTTGTGGTAGAGGAGCAAAGTTTCGAGGCAAATGATTTGTCTCTGCTTGTTCATCTGATTCTGGATTTCAGCATTGAAACTGTGGTATTATTGGGGTGGGACTGTTTTTTGTTCATGTAGTGTTAAGCCCTGTGGCCTTGAGCCTCTGGGGAGGGGTCCACAGCCACCCAAACACATGAACTAGCTCCTCTAAGAAGAGGAGAGGTAATAGATGAAGTTTCCCTGATGGCATTGGCTGTGAAAGGGAGCTGTGGAAGATGGCTGTGTGGAATACACTTTTGAGAGCATTGCAGGAAAAAAAGCCTTTTTCCGCCTGATTAGTGATGCTTGCCTACTTGCCTAATTGGCGAAGGTTGATGCAGTGGTTTTTTTTTCCCTTTTTTTTTTTTCCTGTTTTTTTCTCCTGTGTTACAGATATACGTGGACTGCAGGGATTTCTCGATCAGGCCTCGAGACTGGGACTTGATGTATCATTACAGAAAGTGGACAGGAACATCAGCAGAGTCTTTGCCAACCTTTTCACTACCATGAAAACAGAAGAGCTGAACCGCTATCGGGACACATTGCGGAGGGCTATCTTACTCCTAAGCCCACGGGGAGCCCAGACATTTATTAACGAGGTCAGTGCACTATTGTTTTTATCTTTAAAGTCTCAGAATCATGTATGATGACTTATATGATTCCGTGCCATATTTTCTGAAATGGTAGATTTTGGCAGTGTTTTTTAACGTCTAATAAAATTGTTAGGCTCTAGGGGCAGGAAATTGAAATATCAGGTACTCCATATAATGCAGATTTGTGGTTAATGCAAATGGGACAGCATGGGCTGCATAGGGATTATCAATATAATATACATCTCTATGGAGCAGTTATTTTTTCTGGTTGTCTTCCATACCAATACTTTTTACCTGGATTTCAACGAATGTCAACAATTGACCAGAAAATCTATTGTGGTATGTGAGAAATGAACTGTGATGTGCCTGAGAGAGTTGTCTTTACTGTGGAGATCTCCAAACTCATCTTAAAAGGCCACATTAAAGCTGAATCAGAGGTCTTTATCAAGTATAAAGTAGGAATGATATGTTTGTCTTTTTTCCTAATGATTTCTTGAAATCAACGAGTCTAATTAGGACAGGGAGGTAGCTGTTGGGCAAACTTATAATTAATGTTGTGCTGTTGGATAATTTTTGGCATTAATTAATTTTATCCAGCTTTATAAATAATAATGAATTATTTCACAGTGCTTTATATGTCGGTGTTGAGAATGAGAGTTGGATCCTTGGTATAAGTTCGTGTGTATTCATTAGCTAAGAATTTGGCAATGAAGTAGATGTTTTTAATTCTTTTTTTTTTAACTAACCAGGCATAAGACTGAACTAAGAAATTAAAATGTGGATAAGGGCTGTTTCCAATTATCAGTTTTGCTGCATCAAAGCCTGCTAAATTAAAAAAAAAATGACTTAAATTAGCTAATTAAGATGTTTATCATATCAGCATAAGTAAATTGTCTACGTTTACGTTCATTGGTGATTTTTAAATTAATAAGGTAAATTTTATCATAAATAAATGAGGTAAACAGGTAGGGAAAGAGTAATCACGGGGACAATTTTTACTTATGTTTGTGCCTACACAGGGATTTTCAGTAGAGGAATGAAGAGAGTACTTGCCCTCAAAGTCGTGTAAGCTATCCTCAGCTCAGTTGGTTGTTTTATTTGCTTCATAGTAGGCCTCCAGCAAAAATACACATTGCTTGGTTTTCCAGAGAGTCCTAACAAAGGAACCAAGCCAGGTATTAAAAAGAAATCAGCACGTGTGTTCTATTCAGACCCTGGTACAAAGTCTGTCCCTCTTCAGTGCATGATGTTCCAGAAATGTTGGTAAGAGTTAAGGTGTGTGGAGTGTCAGAACCCTGCAGGTCTCTCGAGCGTAGAGGCCAATGTATTAAACTGTTTTACTACTCACTTCACCTTAAAGCAATGTGTATTATCGGCAGTAAGGCTGATGATCTTGATATATTTCCAGATCCCTGCAGGAGTTTAAGTGTGGGCAGAAATGAAAAGTAATTCATTTGACAATCTTCCTGTATTGAATCTTCATTGATTCAGAAAAGCTTTGTAAGAGAACATTTAAAACTTAGATAGGAACTCTCCAAAGATTTGAGGTGTGAGACGCATGGTGCAGGGAAGAGTCGTTTGCTAGTAGGGGCTGGGCTTACGTCTTGTGGAGAGTTATGGTCACTGTGAGTCCACAGTATCTCAGTCAGTAGATGCAAATGAGCATCTACAGCACAACTGCAGATAGCCTGGAACAATAACTTTTAGCTTAAATGAAATATGTGTTCTTATATGATTTACAGAGATGTATCATTCACAATGTGCAGCAGTAAGCGCCTTTCATGGGTTTGCATATTTCCGCAGTTAGTAGCTATTTTATGGTGTTAGGTGCTATGTAGCTCTGGAGCGACTAGTATTGCTACCAGCCCAGCTCAGCTCTGCGTCCTCAAAGTCGTTTGAGGTTTTGAAACAATTTTTCTTTTCAGTTTTGGGGGAAATAGCTGAGTGTCTAAAAAAAATATAACTGGTAACCTGAGAAAAAAACTCATATACTTTATTTTTTAATTTTGGGTGCGGGTTTTTTTTTCATCTTCTCTATTTTAGCTCAAGTTACAAATAAGAACTTAAGAAAAAAAAGGGAAGCCATTGGATTTTAAGCTTTGTTTCTATAAATTACTGGAAATGGAAAACTCCGTGTGAAAAAAAGATTCCTTATTAAGGTTTTCAATTTTGCTGAGTTGATACTTTGTAGCAGTCTGAAAACTTCCACTAGATCTTATTAAAGTCTGTTGGCCAATAACATATCTTCATGAAAAACACGTTGCATTCAAACCGTCCTGTGGAATGCAGAGTAAAAATAAGAGATTTCTTGGACAGTGTCTCAGTTATGAATAATGATATGAATGGTTAACAATTTTTTCTTAACACAAGTCATAGACATAATCCACTGGAAACTGGTACAAGATTTATTTTGCCTGTATTGATGTTGCAAGTAATACATTTTTCCTGCTTAAAAGTGCAGATCTTGATTTCATCCTTGCTTATCATCTCTTCGGTGGGCCAGAGAGATCTCACCTGACATGGAATATACAGAGTTAGGGGAGTCTGACATCTCATACATGAAGAACTTTCTAAATTGTAGAACAACTCTATTTTAGGATTAGTCCTTTAGTTTTTGTTTAGGCATCATTTTCACCTTACTGGCTTAGCATCCTCGATGCCAGTTTTGTCATGTGTTGGTCTTACTGCAGCAGGAATTACTGACATTTACATAAGGTTTACTATTCAGTTATAAAAGTGCATTGACCCTAAGAATAAATGGAAGGAGGGGGGGGGGGGGAAAAGACTTTTTCAATGGTATAGGTATAAACATTTAATCAGCCTTTATTCAGAAAACAGAAGGTAAATGCATTAATAAACTGTTAGCTACGCTAGGTTCACAATGAAAGGGCCCTTTGGGCTGAAAGCAAACCTGACCTAAAGAGAGTGTGTCCCTTTCTTTTGGGAATTTTGAGAATAATGTTCCCTTCTACACCTACAGAGATCTTTGCTGTGTTTGACTTGATAACGTTGTTCGGTTCACGTGTGAACTCAGTCTGGATTTTTCAGGTAACAGCAAACCTGCAAAAATGATTTTATGTTTTGAAGACTATGTGAAAGAAAAGAGGGTTTATTACTTTCGGCCCTTCTGTTATTCTCTTTGGCCCAAACATAGGATCTGAGACCCAAAAGCTTCCTCTTCGCAACCCACCTGTAGGGACAGCCAAATTTCACCTGCCTTGTCCGCTTACCAAGGGACACGTGTTTTGTTGCAAGTAGAGGTGTATTTGAATGGATTGCTTTTATCATTAAGGGCTCTATACTACAGAGTAACAGGAATACATGCAAAGCAGGTCAGAGCGAGGTGACAAAAATGATGAAAGCATAGGAGAGCATGACCTGCGAAGACAGATCTTGGGGATGTGCTGTGTACAGCCTGCCTAAGGGAGTATCACTGACACATACTTGAGAAGAAACACAAGAGGATGAGGAGTTATTTAAGATGATGATAAGTGGCCTAATGGTAAGTAATGACCAAGAAGTAATGACCTGAATCAAACCATGGAATGCTTTCTAGCAGGGAGGTCCATTAGGCAGTGGGAGTGCTTGGCGAGAGAGGGCAGTGAGGCGTTGTTCTTCACGGTGTTTTCAGGAGCTCACTAGGGTAAAACGCTTGGGTGACTTAGTCTACCAGTCTTTCCTGAAGCAGTTTGAAGGATGTTCTAGGTGACCCAGGGGTCCCTGAAGGCATATCAGGAGGTGTTTGTTGTGTGAATAAATTCAGACAGTACATTTTGTATATAACGGATTTGAAGAGGAGCAAGAGGTCTTGTAGTTTAGTGTCTCTCAAGTTTCCTATTGCAAGTGTGCATTAACTGTTATCTGTGGAGGGTTTGTTTTTTTCTTCGTCACAGAACACGAGTAATTTGTTTGGGATATATATTTTAATAAGATTTCTCTTCAAAAGTGTAGGTGCCATCAGCTGCTTTATAGATTTCAACACTACTTTCCAGTATTGTTATGTTTACTTTAGGAAACCAGTGAAAAGTGGGCCATAACAGAGTTGCATGTAGTTATTGGTTTGAAAAGAGAAGGAGTTCTTGGCTTTACAAAACCTTTAACTCAGCATGACTTGTTTTTTGGCAGCTGCGTTGAAATGCAAAATATTTCTTTTTGGGTGCATCTTTGAAAATTACATCATTACTTGTGAGTCTATCCAGCCTGTAAGCTAGTAAGCTTACTGTGAGAAGGTTGCCAGCGTAGATGCATATTACTGCAGCATCGCCGCTGAAAGCAGAACTCTCTGCATGCCTGGGATGGTAAACAACTTACACCGCCCCCGCCCCCGTTTAGTAATAAAAGAGAGCAGATTAATTGCATTAAAAATGAATGCAAAACCCCTGTATCATTGCAGCAGGGTTATCTGAATCACTGCAATTCCAATTTGAGCTGGAGCTGTAAACTTCCAGAATAATGCTGAGTTTGTTAAAAACCTGTGACTTTTCTTTGCCCTGTTTATGTTGTTGTTATCTCTGTGTCGTCACTGGAAAGCAAAGGCTTCTCTCTGTTTCCCTTTGACCCTAGTTCATGTCAAATGTTCTGACTGCTTCTTAAAACAAATATAGATGTTCTGGTTTTGGTTTAGACTTTCGGGATCATTTCACATTGATTCGTGGCCTTCCTTCATTCCTGGTCACTGAGGATGATGAGTACCTTACTCCTCGAGCACCTGTTTGTGAACAACGCTCCAGACTTCTCTTTTTCTCTTCTGCAGTTACTGAAATGCTGTTCCTTGATTGGAGCTGCAGGGATTATTTATGGCATCTTGAGCAGTCTGCGCTCACAAGGAATTGTATGAAATGGATTTTCATAGGAAGCAAAGACCTTTACTTTTCAGAATTTAACAGGAAAAATGTTTAAAACTAATTTTCTGGCACCTGGCGTTTCATATTGGCAAAATCTCTCTCTTATTTATGTGGCACATGTTTGGTGCATGAGTCTATCTCTGTTTTGTATACAAACATCTCGAAGTATTGGTGACTGATTTGGGTAAAAAAAAAAATATTGTGCCTATTCTGTTTGCAGAAGGTAATTTCTTTGTTTAAAGAGCTGGTAGTGATTTGTGCGTGCCGTTAGCAGAACCGTAGAAACAATACATTCTTCTTTCAAGAGTTCCACTTAAATTATACCCACCTTATTTTTTTCTAAATTCTTTAGTTTTCAGTTTCTTTCTCTGAGCTAAAGTCTCGTCTGCTATTGTTGACATTTGCAATACAGTAAGACTCTTTGTGCTTAAAGAGAATTATAATTAAAACCCAAGCAAACCTTATTAAACTGCTAAAACCTAGCTGAAAACAAACCCTCCCATTTTGGGATAAATTGGCTTAGAAACAAGTTTCTTTCTCTCTTGGGCCAAAAAAACCCCAAAGTACAAAGCCTCCCACACTTTTTTTCACTATGATTAATCCAAGCTACAGAGTAACCGCGAGAGTATGTTTGGAATAATAGTTTACAAACATTGTTATAGATTTGTAGGCACTGTGGAGAGGAAAAAAGCATCATAATTTGGTAAGTGACTTTGAATGGCTCGTATTGCTTCAAGTAAATGGCATTCCTTTTACTGCTGCAGGTATGTTTAAGTGACAGTGATTTTAGAAGTCTTTTTTGTTTGACTCCACTAGTAACGTTGCATCAAATTTTGAATCTGAATGTCGAAATCAACATGGGGTTTGTCTCCAGTTTTGTGCATCACTGATAATGTTTTATGAGGCTTTGTGGATCAGTTGAAGAAAAGTAAATTGGAAATTGTGTAACTCTTGCCAATGTACTCAAAGTCCTTATGAGACTAGAAACTGCTTTAATAGCAGCTTTACTAAGTCCTTCAGTGCCAGTAATAATATGTCTGGTGTGAAGTAACTAGATTTTTCAGCTCAGATTTGAATCTGATGAGTGGACACTTATGCATAGGGACGATCATTTATTTTTAAATGTTGTGAAATCTGTAGGTACAGGAGCTGTGTGTTCATCTTGCTCCGCATGCTTAATCCTCAGTGTGCTTTTGGATCCTTGTTCCATTGCACAAGTGCAGTTGCTAAAACCTGACTCAATTCCTAAAAATTTTGCTTCTGTCTACAAGTCAGTTCTAAAAGAAACTGTACCAAATATCTGACTGATGAAACTGTTGAAATAGTTTAAAATAAAGCTTGAGAGACAATCAAAGGTTAATAATTTTTTCTCTTTTTTAAAATTTTCACTATTAATTTTATTTTTTTCATCTATTCTATTTTCATCTTTTGTCAACCCTCACTTTTAGTGCTGGCTCTCATACACCCACTGTTGGCTTTTGCTAGAAAGGAGACAGGACAACTCTCTAGTGAGCACTGAAAAGCCAAGGCTACTAAAATCTAACCTCACCTCCATCTACTGGTTCCTGGTTGTTTTTTTTCCCTGAGTAATTTTACTTCATATATTTGACTAACTGCTGGAATACTGCGCAATTTAAAGATAAAGATTATATATACATATGTATTTTTAATGTAGCAGAAAGTTAAATTAAATACTTTGATATATCTGTGGTCATTATAATACATAAATATATGAAAAATGTTTCTCTAAAATACTGCGAATCTGCAGATGACTTTATCATTTTCAGCAAGGATAATTTTATGCAATTTAGGTATAATTTACCAGAAAGCAGAGATTACTAATTAATTATGGATGATTAATTTTAAAATATGCTCCTGCATTTGCATTTCATCACTTATACCAGTGTTTGCCTGTGTAAGACATTAGCAGGAGCTGTACATGTACATGAGAAAATGTGTTTGCCTTATAAAAATCAGAAAAAAGTGCAGGCCATACAAAAGCTATTTGCCATCTTCCAGTTTTACTTTTTTCATATCAATTCACAGAATCGTTTATTTTACTGTGTTAGGGCAGCTTGACTTGAAGATTATAACTGCAATTACTTTATAGTCAATTTTTGAACCTTTGACACCATTAGGTACAGACCATAGCCAGAGGTTGATTTTTTCCATGGGCACATCTGTGAGTGTCTCTTAGCCCAAGGACTGACTTGGAGTACCGGATTTTGCACAGTCCATCAATTATCTCTCCCCTAAAATGCACTTCTAGTCCTACTGTGCTGGATTAAGAAAATCACTGCCTCATTTCATTAGTTATTTCAGAGGTTAGTGAAGAAGTCCGTATATCCTAAGAAGGGATGAGTAATGATTGCTGATAATAATTTGCACCTGCTTTACATCTTTTCACAGGAGGTTTTTAATCACTTTTAGGAGGTGAAATAAAATCATATTTACTCAAGACTTATTTTTAGTTTCAGACTAATTTGGAAAATTATTTAAGCCTTCGCTAATTGCTTGCAGCATGCAGCGTAGCACTGTCTGTGTGAGAGATAAAAGCTTGGGCAAGATTTGCTTTGGTTTGAGAAGATTAATCCCAAGCAAGGTGTCCTAGGACTGGCGCTCTGTTTCTCTTAGAGTTATTTCTGTGTTGGGCAGGCAGCGCACAGTGTGGGTGCAAAGGTTAGCATGGTTGGTGCAACGCTGCCCACTGTATAGGAGAATGTGAACTCTGAATGCGATGCCCATTTCTTCACAGTTCAAATTGTAGAGCTCCAAAAAAAAAGAAAAAATGCACGATAAGGTCTCATGGGAGCTCTGCAAATGTAAAGGAAGAAATACTTGGGAAGTTTGTTCATCAAGGACGAGCAGTTAGATATGATTAAATTAAGCTTATAACTTCAGACAGTGTGGTAACTGTGCAATAAGATTGTCTTTTCCTGAGGCAAAGAGTGTTCCGTGTCAGACAAATGTAGCAGTATATCATCAGCATAAAGCATGACGTGTCAGTTCCTTCATTTACCTTTGTGCCTTGGAGGGTGGCAAATACCTTAAAAATTAGCAAGAGTTTAAGAGTTGTTTCAGAAAGAGAGTATAGTGCTCTGCTAATATTTATTTTTCCTACTGGTAGTGCTGCAGGTGCTGTTATGACTGGTACGCTTGTTAGGCACGAGTGTCTTATTACGGATTGTGATGTTCTGTGAAGTGCTGTGTGAATGTGTGTCCTCAAAGAATTTATAGGGCGCAAGAGGTGACAGTTAGAGATGTCTAGGGAGTAAAAGGAATTGATGATGAATGTTATTCAATGACAGAAACAGCATCTTCATAGCAGAATCTTAGAAATTAGCATTGTGAGAAAAGATAAAAACATTTTTAGATATTTGTGGAATTTTTTTTATAAACATTTATAAATGAGTAGGTGAAGAAGGTTGATGCCGAGGCCAAAGTCTTGACGATGAACGAGAGGTAACCTGGGAGATAGGAATAAAAAGTATATGGTGTTGGAAGTGGATAGTTCATGTATCTTTGATGTGACAGATAACAAGGAAGCTCTTGAAGCAATGTGAAGAGATGGGTGAAATAATCAAAGCAAGGGGTTAGAGATCCTCTTTGTAGCAGAAGTTTCAGTGACATATAAGAGAAACTTGCAGTTCTTAAGGTCAGAAAGATGAACTTTGTAGTAATCAATATGTAATGTCATCAGAGCTGGGAAAGGACCCTTAATGTTACAGATGGGTAAAAAGAACTGTTTATTAGAAAGGCTACGTCTAATGAATCTGCGAGATTTGGGGCTTATCCTCAATGAGAGGCTTCAAGAGATGTAAGAATCAAAGATGACACTTGGATTGTAGTCCAGATTTGCGGGTCTGGTGTTCTGACTGTTCATTTTGACTGAGAAGAAGGATATCCTTTCCCTGAAGGCAGAAGGTTTAGAAATCTGAGTAGCAACATGAAGCTTATGTAGGGGTGTCCAGAAGCCAGGCTAACAATTTCTGCTGAATAGAATATGAAAATATGAAAAATGTGTCACAGAGAAGTAGGTCAAGACTCATCAGCACGTGAGTGGTAGTGGATTTTTTTGCTGTACGAAGTTAGTGTAAGAAGAGGATATTATAGAGCGAATGGATATGAGACTTGGGACCTTGAAGAATGTCAGGAAAGTATCCACTTAGAAAGGCTGTGCTAAAGAAGTGGCATAGGAGTAAACCCAGGAGAGAAGTGCTGGGAAGATTGGATTTCTCAAGAACAAACATGCTCAGCTGTATTAAACCATCTGGCAAGTCAAGGAGAAGAGACTAACAATTTTAGACTTTGGCTTAGAAAAGTCAATGGATTATGTCAGTAGGAACACTTTCAGTCAAGTACAGAAGATAGAAATCAGAATGAAGAGGATCTAGACTGAGACCAGAAGAGAAGATTTGGGGCAGCGCGTGTTAACGATGTGTCTTTGCAGGTATCAGAAATGCAGTTGGTTTAGTGTTTTGCCCTCCAACTGTTGGAAGCTGCGTATCAGTAGGCAGTAGAGGTCTTACTCCCTGCTTGTTTTGTGCTTTGTTTTGTTTTGGTTTTTTTAATGACACAAAGGGCAATGTGCGGAATTCCTTCACTTTAGTCTTATTGAGAAAGGAGACAGTTTTCCAGATTTTTGGATTATTTCCTTTGCACTGTGCATGCTAAGGGAATGAAAGCATCTCTGGCAACATCCTCCGTGGTGCAGGACATAAACTCTGTGTTATGGACAATTTCTGATAGAGTTTCAGTTTTTAATAGTGTTTTTTTATTGGAAAAATCTTCATTCTGAAATTTTCATAGAAGGAGATGGAATCAGGTTTCCATACATGGAGTTGCTGGTTTTACCATTGTTTTTGTTCACTGCTTGTTGAGGATTTTGTTAAGACATATTTTCAGGGATCATTTTTCAAGGCTGATCTCTTTCTTCTGAGGCAGGTACCTAATGATTATCCCTACAGCACATAAAATGTGGAGGTAAAGGATTATTAATCCCTTTTTTTCCAGCTGGGGCATGGAGGTGCAGAGACAGTAGGCAATTTACTGAGTTCCCTTGAAAAAGGAAATGAACTTCTAAATGTCAAACCAAGAACCATCCCAAAAGGTCATTCTTTCATTTGATACTGCCTGGTATGTCTTTGCCACCATTGACCCCTAGTTGTTTCATTTGACAGAACTGATCATCCTGTCGCTCCAGTGATCCTCTTGTCAGACATGCAGCCGTTAACCCATACGCATTGTGTCAAATAGTAAAACTCTCTTTGAATAGTGCACGTTGGCTTTGGTTTCAGATAAATAGCGCAGCTTGCATGTAAAACCCGACAGAGCATTTTAAGAGCTGTTCAAGTAACTTTAAAAATTTCTATTTTATTTGAGGAATTGAGCCCTTTCATTGTAATGGAGTTATAGTTTGCCACAGACCATGCTCTGTGAATAAGATCAATTTGTTTGGCACTGACCCATCCATTCAACTTGAAGCAATCAGATTTAAAAGCTTTGCACTTTATTAATGTGTGTGCAAATAGCAATTGGATTCCAAGGGCACTCTTTAGGAAAGTACCTTGAGTGATTGGTCTGGTATATAATTCATATTTAGCTTCCAACTTTCCAAAAGAAAAAAGAAAATCTTGTTAAAATTATTTTTAGATAATATTGAAAAGGAAAAAAAAACAACCCTTGTAGTTTGACAATGACTTTGTGTGTTTAATGAAAGTATCTTGTATTGAAACTATTGCAAGTTCGCCAATGTGTTTTGCCATAAAATTATTAGAGTATAAAGAATATTTTGATACATGAATAAGCACATTAAAAAAAAAAAATACCAAAACCCCGTAACGCTGTAGTGTTCATTTTCTAAACTGTATTAGCATTCAAGATAGTTTAAAAATCAATGTCAGTTCTGAGTGCATCTTGATTTAAAGTCAGAACAATCTAGCAAATAACAGCACTTCAGCCTGGCTACAGTTATGAATACTTATTATATTAAAAATATGCAGTTCAAGTCAGATTTGTCCCTGATAGCGGGAATGACCAAGAGGCACCTTAACACTAGAAATGCCGCCATGTAAATGAGGTGGTTACATCATCCAGGCCAACTTAGCAGTGGAAGTGTCCAGTTTGGAACATCTGTGGCATGCAGAAGTGCTAAGAAAATACCAGAGAGACAAAATTGTGATAAGTAGAGGAGCTCGGGACTTGGTGCAAAACCATCTTAAATCTTTGAGAATGTATGACTGGCAGTCTCCCTGCCTGGGTTCCTTCATTAAGAGCCCAAAGTGTGAACTGTTGTTGTGAACAACGCAGTTGAGCTCTAGCTGGTTGTCTGGGCTGGATCCTGTGCTTCAGGGCACCACCTCTGTCAGTAGCCAAAACGTCCTCTGTCTTCCTTTAGGAAAATTTGTATTTCTCTAAAAAAGTTAATAAAAGAGCTTGCATAGAATTCCTCAGAAGTGTTGTGACAGCCCAAACTGCTGGAGAACCAAGCGAATCTCATGTTTAGATTCCTGGTTTGGATACTCGTACATCAATTTATGTTTACATCTTCAACTTTTTCTCATTATACTTTATACTTCTCTTAAAAGGTATGTCTGGATTTCAATAGGAATACTGTTCTCTATGGGTAGAGTTTTAAAGTCTTTAAAATAATATTACCCATATAGGTTTTTTATAGAAATGCCTGTCTGAAAGTCATCTAATTTTCACTGAACTAGTTTTTATTGCATATATCTATATAAAACCAATTATAGTTAATTACTAGTAGATAGAGTTAGTAACAATTACATTTAACACCAAACATGTCTGAGTAATATTTATAGTACATCAAATATGCATGTATTGTGTACATTATATACACATGGAACGTGTTACTTAAGGAGGAATTTGTGTTTGCAGAAATATGGAAGAACAAAGAGTGAAAGTTTGTGTTCTGTGCAGCAGGAAAAGGGAAAGAAGATTCTAGAGGAGAGATGATCCAAAGAGTGCAAGTTCATCAGAGCTGTTCTGTTTCAGCTCACTGAGAACATTCGCATTTCTGATATGATATTTTCAGATAGCATTAACATCTTTTAGTGTGAACTAGGTGGAGAACTAGGTGGAGAACTGTATCTTTAAAAGCCTGTTGGACTTGGTTATTATTTCATGCAGGGGACTGCAACACAACACTGATCGGATGGAACAGAGGCAATGTAGAAAACCCACCTTGCTCAGGCTCATTTGCACTGAATTTTTTGGTGAACAATGAAGACACAAAGAGTAAAATGAAAAAAGGTCAAAGCCTGAATATGAGAATGAGCAGGGAAAAACTTCCCCAGCACTGGCGCCCTTGCCAAGCACAGAGACCTCTTGGGGAGTGTGAGGAGTCCTTTAGTGCGAGTGATAAAGTCAGCCAGGCATTAGTCCCAAAATACTCTATAGTTTATTGGTATCTTGTGCAGAAGCTGATGTTTGTGATTTCTGTATGAGATTTGTGGGATGTTGCAATCGCAGTAGAAAAGGAAAACAAACCTGAATGAAATATCTGAGTGGAAGTGTCAAAGCTTTGACAAATTTGTGAATAATCTGGGACTGAAGAGTTGTGTTTGCCATTTCAAGGCTTATCTTTCTGATGTCTACAGAAGAAAGGCCCGATTGGCTACTTGCAATTAGTGATTTATGAAGATGGGAAAGGGTGTTGCAAGCTCTATAATGTTTTAAGTAGAAAAGCTATGCGCCAGGTTATATTGCTGGTAAGGGCTGCCTTACATGTCAGTGTAACATTGACGTTCCCACAACACTGTGTATGTAATCTTTATCTCTGTTCTGGTTTTTGCTACTTTGAAAAATGAAATTCAGCGTTTTTTAGCCACAGAATTTATGTCTTTCTCTTGTTTTCTATTTCCAATGTTTTCCCTTGTGATAAACCTAACTCACTACTTGTGATAAACCTAACTCACTACTTGTGATAAACAGATAAGGATAGATAAGGAATTTGAGAGATCCTAATGGTAAATAATAATTGCACTGATGTTAAAATGAGCTACATAGGTGCTTAATTAGATATGTTTGCACTGTTGCAATTGCTAATCTAAAATTAGAATTAGGAGTAAATATAAATCTTTACAGGGAGGTAATGACCTAGTTAAACAATTGTTGTATCACAGTGCTTTGCTTATGTATAAAGCTAAAGTGAATTCTTTTCACCTTGATCAAAAATTTATCACAAAAAAAAAAATCTCCCCAAACCACTGCAGCTTTGATGTTGACTCCTGTAATTAAAAGTGAACGCTTAAGTCCCATCTGTTTTACCACATCACTGGAGCTATGAACACTGTCAGTGGCTGTGGGTGAAGAGATAAATCAAGAGGCTAGTGGGCTGCTCTGGAGCATAATGGCACCCCCCAATTTCCCACTCAGCTCATTGATATTGATTTGCAAATGATTCTGTTTGTTTATTGGAATCGCGTCATTACTTCAGCAAAGTGTTCCAGCCAAAAGGCTGCAGCTTTCCAAAGGCTCTGGATTTCATGGTTCATCACTGTCACTCACTTGTGGAAAGATCAGGAAAACTAGTACTGGGGGCTTGTAATAACAAAGAAACCCAATCCATCAACCCCTTAAAAACTGCAAGTTAAAAAAGTGCTATGATATGGAAGTTTTCAAAACAACTAAATGAATCTTATAGAATAAGAATGCAGCAATGTTCTAGCTGTGTTTTAATAATAATAGATGATGTAGTGTGGGAAATCACAGCATGAATGCCACTACTTTGGCTAATGCTCATTATTATTATAAGCAGTCCTAGAACAAATGCTTATCTTCTGGATCAAAGTAGGGAGATGGAGACTCTTGTTTGCAGTAGATATAATTCTATGGATATTTCAGGGAAAATTCCTTCCTATCACAGGAAAAATGTGTGGATAAAAACCAGTAACACTCATAAGACACCGGACATCAAGGTAAAGAGAACAAGACAAGCTAAGCGGATGGGTAGTTTAAGATGTCTGGGCAAGCCAGATGCTTGTGAGGATAGTCATATCAGTGTCTTGGGTTTGAACTATCCATACAATGAGTGTTTGAGAATACTTTGAAAACCTTTTTTGTTAATCAAAAAAAATTTTGGTTGCCAAGAATGACCGATTTCCATATAGTATATTAATGTTAGGAGGACAGTTAATGATTCTGAAGCACTGCCCTTCTCCTGAACATATGGTTTTATTGTTGTCCATGTTCTCCCTCAATTTTACACTAATTTTCTGTGGTCCTGTGCAAGAATGAAGAAAAGGGAATAGAGTCTGTCTTTTAAAAAGCTGGGCAAACTAACATCATCTCTACGTAACACAGGAGAGAGAGAACGGAATAGTGGAGTGCCGCATTTTTCTTGCCCTCATTCAAGTAGTGAGGTTTCCGCTCATCAGTTGAATCTCCTAAAGGATGTCAAAATGTTATTAAAGAAAACCCATGCAAACTCCCTTTTGTTCTTTGTTGTTTTTGACAAGAGTACATGAAGTCCTCTTATGTGAGAGAGAACTCTATAAAAATTGCTGGTTTTGTGCATTTCCTGCCGCAATTTATTTGCAGGATGGCTTCTGGAAAGGTTAAAGTAGAGTCTTTTCATCCAGAATTCTGGCAGCAAAGGTAGCCAGAGATTTGGTGCCAGTCCCCTCATTTGAGCTTGACCTTGCTTTCTTCTTGTTCCTCCCTGCATACACTGCCTCTGTAAAAGTCCACTGTTCCAATGCTTGAAATATTTTTGGTGAGAATCCTGGGTTCAACTGAGTTTACTGGAGAGCTCAGCCACCTCTGCAATTCTGCACTTAACTTTTTGAGGTTATATAATGCCAGGGGAGAAATACATAATCTCTTTTCATCCCTGGTGGTGAGGCCCTAGAATGGGTGATGTTCCGAGCTGGATTATGTTTTTGTTGTCAAGTACATCGAATTTGTAAATTATTTAAAGAATAATCTCTTGCTTTTTCTTGCCTACAGGCAATGACTAGCTCTTGGGAAAGGTTAAATGTTTCCTCTTTGTTTTCACTAACTAGTCTCAAAAGCCATTATTGTGCGCATACAACAGAGTAAGAAACTGTCAATACTTCATAGTAATTGTCTTACGGGGAAAAAACAGTTGCAGATTTTCTGTGAAAATCTGGAAAAGCTTCAGTTGTTCTTTCTTTCATTTTTGACTAACGTTATAATGGCATAAGCCCAAATGAATATATCTGCTGGAATTAACAAATTTAAATTAGGGTATTTTAAGGCACCATAACTTAATCTATTGATCTGAGACAATGAGCAGAAGTCATGTTGTAACTATGCAATATAAAATGAGATCCTGTCATAGATTATCACATGAAAATAATAAAAATCCTTCCTTGGATTGTTGTTATTTCATATTTAGTGATGACAGAGCTCAGATCCGTTTTGCACAGAAAAAGCTTTTAAATGTCAGTGTGGGTCAGATTACCACTGAGCACAACTTTTCCCTGTGTGCTCAAATATTTGTTCCCTTCATTTAAACAGCTGTTATAAAATGTATAAGTTATTGCTTTCACTTGATTGTTTCAAATAATTTGCAGCTGATCCGTTGGTAGAACTTGTTGACTGATCCAATTACAGTGCTTTGACACATTGATGCTAGAGGGAAATGGCTTTTGGAAAGAAAATTGTGATTGATAGTATGGCTTCTTCATAGCCACATTCTGTTAGAGCCATATTTTTGTATTTGCATTTTTTTAATTGCAGTCGAGCATTATGTGTGTATGTATTAAAAACAAACAATTATTTGAAATTATTTCATTTCTTTAAAATGAAAACGGTGGCCTGGTGGTGACTAGGCAATGGGCAATTGCTTCTACTGCCTGTTTGTTGGATTGCCAGCCATTTTTCACATGGATGTTTTAAGTCTCTGGAGATGTTTGTGCCCTCTGTTCATCCCATAGGTAGAAACCTATGGGATGTTGGTGCTCACTCTATGGGTCCTTCTGTTCAACACCTTTGCCTGAGTGTGGGGACCCACAGGGTGTCTGGCCCCAAGACCAAATTCAGTAGCCCTAGACTGATAATGCAGTGTAGGCAATTATTATCCCTAATCCCAACAAAAGTGATTTTTCATAGAATTGTAGGATGACCTGAGTTGGAAGGGGGACCCACAAGGATCATCGTGTCCAACTGGCTCTTTAAGGAGAAATTTTTTTAAAGATGTGGTTTGGTAGGTGAAAATTAATAAGGGCACCTGTTTAAAACCAAAACCAAAGAGAAAAACACCTAAGCAACATGAGAGGATTCCGAAACTTGTAATAAAATTGATAGTTTCCCATAAGGGTTGGGTCCCTGCTCAGAGTCTCAGGCAGTGCATTCACATTCAGAAAAGCAGATTCCACCGCAGCCTGTCACACACCACAGCTGGTGTAAAGTGCCACAGTTAGGCTAAGGAACGTCTAGACTAGCAGTGATTTTCTTAGCACATCTATGGAAAGTGGAAATTGCCACTTTTCCACCTGGTCTTTATTAGGCTTTTGAAGTGCTCTCAATTGCTCTCTTTGCTGAGTGCTTTGCTGTTACTCGATGGCAAAACAAGATCTCTACAGACTGGGGTGCAGGTGAGGGCTGTCTTCAGCTTTTCCTTCTCAAATTAAAAGACAGTCTAGTCAAAGGGAACTCTTAGACATCTATGTAAAGAGCCTTCTGGCTGTGTATTTATCACATTTTTCTTCAAAACAAGAGCAGCTCTTTTTCTGAGAGCAAGAAAGGAGCTGTTTTCCCTCTTATTCTCCTGACACATTTCTAAATCATTTGGGAGCAAATACTTGAAAAAAATTGACTGTGCATCAAAGATAAAATCAGACCTCATGGGATGGTAGCAAAATAGAAAGCATAGAGTAAAGATGAGAAATCAGCTTGTGCTGCTGAGAGGGTCTGGTGGTGCTTGAAGAATAAGTTGAAAGAAGGCTGAGGAGCACTGAGTTATGCTGCAGGGTCACATTTTGTTAGAATTAGGGGAAATGCATTAGGGATCAAAAAGCACTGTCTGCAGATTCATAGCGCTACAATTCACGTTATCGCTCGTCTCTAATCAGGAGGCCAGCAGCATTAAATAGGAGGCTAACAGCCTGCACAAAGGTGAGCATCACCCTCGAGACCTTAGCGCTCAATGAAACCCCTAAAAGGTTGAAACTGAAAATTGAGGGGTACCCGTTTTGTCTGGAAGGTGGTTACAGTAGTACAGACACAGAATATTTGGTAGCATGCATTGATGTCTGAGTACAAATGTGTCATGGAAGGATTGGGTTCAGCAAACATCTTGATTTTCCCTAGTCTCTGTTCATCTCATATATTTGACTGTTGCTTGCACTACTGTTCTGCTATTTTATATATATATATGTATTTATTTAACATAAATAATTGAAAAGATATACTTTTGATGAAAAGGAGATGATAAGTATGGAAGGAGCATGCAGGTACTTGTATTTGTTTTTTGGGAGACTTTTGGCTTGCCTTGCAAGAATCCTGTTTGTGTTTAATTTAAATATTTATGAACAAATAATGAATTTTAAATGTAATTTGCCAGGAAGGGTTTGAGTTAGCTGCTAGTTCTGCCAGTAAATAGTAAATTCCCTTTAAGACTACCAAATGAAGTATGACATAAGCTATTAAAAATACTACCAATAGAAATCTAGATCATTAGCTGTGTTGCTAAGGCTACGTAGCCTTAGTTTCCTCAAATTCCTATGCAAGTTCTATGTGTGTGTTTATAGAACTGAGCATCTATTTTTGTGTATTGGCTATAGCTGGATATAATGAATGTAACATACATTGACTTCATTGTGGTTAAATAGTATGAATATAGGTATAGAGTATGTATTTATGCGACAGACAGTAATGGACTATAGTAATTCTATATTTAGGACATTTAATTACAATTGGACTCATACGTTAGGTGTTGAACATGTAGCTACTCTCCCTGTATCCACATACTTTACTGTGTGTTTAGGCGTTTTTTCCGTGTTAGGAAGTTATACAAACGCCTGTGGATACAATTTTTAATGCAAAACCTCTGTGTTTGTGCTTTGGGTTAAATGCTTTTTGCCAGCAAATACACCACATCCCCAGACATCTTCAGTGCATGGCATCTAGCATGTCAAACAGAAAAGGCACAAGCCCACCTTAATATTTGCTAAAATCTGGGATTGCAAGGGATAAGGTGGGAGAGAGGAGTAGCGGCTGAGAAAGGTATTAGCTTTGCCGCCAGGTTTACCTGGGCATATGCCTGTTAGTACATATCTGTGGTGGGTCCAGATTTCCTTGGTCTTTGCTTAGGGACCTCAATGTTTGTTTTCTTCATTTAATTTCTATTGTATTATCCAACCTGGAGACTTCCCAAGTGTGTCTTTCCCTCCTTGCACTTTCTTCGTAGTACTGTAGTGTACTTCGTAGTGTACTTCGAGTTTTATCTGCAGCTGCATAATTTTAAGAAAATCTTTTACTTAGGAGTTTTGATGGAGAAATAAAGAAATGCAGCCAGTAAAGTGTTCCATCCAATAAAATCTGTGAGTTTTGGCAATGGCACTATTTTTTTTATTTTCCTCTGAAATTTGCGTTGTGCCTTGTTTAGGCTACAGTTATACCCCCTCTGAAGTAATCCCGATGTTCACCCTCATTTTCCTGACTGTGCAGTTCTCAATAGTTCTTGCTTTGGAACGATACACTGATAGTGTGTAACAGAGATTTCCATATTTCTTTTGTCTAACTGAATGTCAAAATTGGTTGGATGATTCTTATTTATGGCATCTTAAATGATTTAACCATGAAAATGCTACTTTTGAGTTAAGCAGACAATTGAAAAGTGTTAGGACCTCTATTTAATGGCATGCCTCTCATAGAAAATCAATAATAAGAACTTAAGCTGATATTAATTTATGAACGGCTTAAATCATGCTTAGGATCAGATCATATTTTTTGAAATTCAATGTCAAAAAAACTAAGCAGCCAACACAGAGCTGTCATATCTGTATCGAGCTACCCTCAAGAACATGTGCAGAGAATGCCAGAGATGTTTGGCAGATTTTATTTTGCTGTTTAGTGTTTTTTTCACAGAATGTTTTTTTCCTAATGAGAAAGTTGATAGCTAGATTATACTAAACTAAAGTAATCTCTGATTTAACCTTATGGCTTGTTATTTCAGCTTCTTCTATGATTCATTAGTTGTCCTGCCTGCCTGCAGTAGCACGGCTTGGTCTCAGGAGAAGCAGATCAATAGGAAATGCTTAGATGCCTGGTCATTTACAGATACAGCTGTCTCACATACGTGCAACTCCGAACATCAGTGTCTTTCCAGCCTTTCTATTACTTGTTTGGTTTGTAGCAGCACTATCGTTATTTCAAATTAGAGAAGGCTCCAATGAGACCTTAGAGTGGCCTCGCAGTAGCTGAAGGGGGATGTACAAGAAGGCTGAGAAGGGACTTTTTACGAGGGCATGGAGTGATAGGACAAGGGAGATCGGCTATAAATTGGAGGGGGAAGATTTAGACTAGGCGTTAGGAAGAACTTTTTGATGATTAGGGTCGTGAGACACTGGCACAGGTTGCCCAGGGGAGTTGTGGATGACCCTTCCCTTGAAGTGTACAAGGCCGGGTGGGATGGGGTCTTGAGCAGCCCAGTCTGGTGGGAGGTAGTTCTGCCCCTGACAGGGGGGTTGGAGCTGGGTGGGTTGTAAGGTCCTTCCAACCTAAATGGTTCTATTATTCTTCCAACGATAAAGTATAATTCATGTGTTTTATCTGTTCATCAGGGAATATCTCAGGCTTAGCAGTGTTTTTCCTGTTGCTTCCCAGAAATCAAGGAACCAGGCTGTTAACTTCAGTCAAGAGGACTGACTGGTTTACAACCAGCATCTGTATTGGAACTATCAACTAGCAGTGGGTTTGTTTTGTAATGCAAAGCCATGTGGTTGCTGTGTAAGAGAAATTAGGTGAGATGGGGCCCTGTATTAGTAAAGCAGATGACTATAATTCAGTTAGTTCAGTTTGACTGCCTTGTGTTGAATTGTTTTTCAGTGTGTTCTAGTACAAGCCTAGGCCATTTAAAGCGTAGGCATTTGAAATCAACTCTGTCAGTGATAAACGCCATTGGAAGGAGGTCTTAGAAGTGGCAAAATTCAGTCACAGAATGACACCAGGACCTTGTATAGCAGAGTAACATTACAAAAACCTTCTTTCTTTCGCATGTAGAAAAGAAATAATGGTTGTGAGGATGTGTATGGATGGAGTCCTAGCACGTACTGTGGACTGGCAGATGTGCTTAAGTAACACTACGAATTTGTGTGATAAACAGTTTTTTCCTGTGCTGATACCAATGCACCCTGGACTGTAGGTTCTAAAAATGTTATGCCCAGAAAGGGCCCAGGAGAATTCCCAGTGCCACGTTACCCTTTCAGGCTGACTGCCGGCTCAGGAGAATGCTGTATATTCTCTTACTCTTCGATCACGTACTGAAAGCTTGTTTCTTGTCACAACTAGTAGACCTAAAAAATGCCTTCAAGGGCAAGATGGGGTTGGATTTCCTTTGTCCTCCAGACATGAGTCATTTCAAGACTTAGGGTTTTTTGCCTCTATCAGGCCACTGGAAATTCTGCTTCTCCAATCTCAGGTCTGTATCATCTACATCAGCTCAAAGCTGAGACAGAGTCCACACCTTTTGCTGTGTCAGACTGCATTCATTTGTCAGGGCTAAGTTTTCGTTCCTCAAAGAGGAAGTCAAATTAGAGGCCATAGAAGTCCTCTTCTTAAGTCTTTCCTTCTCTTGACTGATCCCAGGCTTCCTTGCTGGTAGTCTTGGTTCCCTCAAAAAGCAAATTCCCAGCAGTGGTGTGGTGGGGACAGTGTCTCTTCCATAACAAAGAGCAAAGAGGTAATTACTTTTTAGCTGTGTGCCGCTTTTAGGCAAACACTTGCTAGGCTACTTCAAATAAGTTGTTATTTACCAAACTTAATTACCTCCTGAGAGATGTTCCGTGTCACAGGCTGCTTACATAACTGAAATCATCCTTGCATTCCGTGAACAACACACAGTGGTTGCTAAAGACCCAAGAAATGGATTGTTACGATCTTAGCTGTCCCCTACTGATGGCCTCATGTCCCAGGGTGGGTGAATGGACACTTTTGCCTCTGGCGTCATTGCAGTGTAGCAGTGGCCTGGCCACACCAGATTTTGGAGATGCGTAAGGTGGGGAGTCAAGTTCTGTTAATGTCCAGCACCACATGGGCTGAAGGAAATCATGAAAGCTCTGCAGTAGGTAAACCCACATGCTCAAGTTGTGGTTACCTTTTTAGACAGGTAGGATTTGCAACCATTTCCCGAATATTTATTACCATTAATTTTCTAAATTCTACATATATTTTATACATCTATTTTAGTGTCAGTTATTTTTAAAGCTTGATGAATTCTTGAACTCGATTTCTGTAATAAAATTTTAGTTTGCTTAATGTCACGTGAGAAAAATATTCTTTGTTTTACTGTGCTACAAGACGAACAAAATAACAGCTCAATGGCTGCTTCCTCTAATCATTTGTTGTTCAGTGTATATTTATTACATCCCCTTTTATTCATCATGTTGGTAACTATACTTTCATCTTTCAATTCTTCTTACTACTAATTTTCTCTGGCTTTTGAGAGTTCTTACCACTTCGAGTTCTTCAGGTTCGCTTACTGAACACAGAAGTATCGTGGCTTTCAGTCTGTGTTGTCATGTAAACTGATGTCATTGCTGAGCTCTAGGAAAGCCATTTATTTTTTTAAATAGAGCAAAAAATTGAGTGAAGGAAGCATAAAGTATTTATGCAGCTTATCTAATCATAAGGTGATGAAGCAAAGAGAGCAACAGTACAGAAGGATATCACTGGATGCAAATTATCGGATGGAGAGTGGTGTAGCACAGAAATGACCTCAGATCAACTTTCTTGAGCTGTCACCTGATTTGAACTGGAAAGGGGATGCATTAACCAACCAAAGACAAATTCAAAGTCTTGTTAAATACTGTAGCTCATTTTTAAATAACTCTGTAAAGACTGATGGATACATTCAAATGTACTATTTGTCTTTGGGGCTTCTATCAATGAATCAATGTCCTTTATTTGACTGGCTGACACATTTAATTTGGTGTAATATATGATACATGGAAAATGCCTTTCAGTTTGAAACATTAATGACTGATAGTTACTATCATTCAAGTTCTGCCTGTTAAAATTCAGGTTTTTTTCTCTACTCATCAAGTTTACTAATAATGATTAAAGATTTTCTTAGTTACATTGTTTTTGATGGCATTGATGATTAAAGACATTGGCAACTTGTAATATGGAACAATTTCCTTCTGCCCATCATTGATCTTCCTTTCCATATTATCTTTCCTTTCTGCCAGTTAGACCTAAGTGAAAGTGTAGAGTAGCAAGGTTATTCAGCCCATTTGAATGAGTTATTGATGAGTAGACATCTTAACCTGATAAAATATATATTTTAAAACTGGTAATCAGGGGAATGGTATTCCATGCTTATGAGAAGATTGATGTTACGTTGGAAATTAGATACTTGCAATTAAGGCTAATATTGTATTACATTGTAATACATAATACAATGGTAGTACCCTGGTTTCAAGTAATTAAAAGTTATGCTTCATTTGCAGTTTGAAACTTTGTTGTGAATGCTCTGTCTTGTTACATGGAAATCCAGCCTTCTTGTATTTTTTGGGGGAGAAAGAGATGCTACTTTTCCATAGATATAAAGACCTGAAAAAAAACAAAAGGTATATAAGAAAAAGCCCAAAATCTTGAAGATGGTACACATGACTGATCTGGAATTTTACTTACCGAGGGCATGCACTACTGAGATGTTTCCTGGCTTTGGATGATAGGCACAGGACCAGACTGAGTGGTCTTGGTTTCAGTTCCAGCTCTGTTGCTTGCTTGCTGGCTGACCTCGGCAAGCCATTGCTGTGCTGCGTGCCTTTGTTTCTGCGCTGTAAGAATAAGCTTAATGATACTGACCTCTTTAAACCATATTGCAGATCAAACATTTTTTTCTGAACAAGCATAAGCAACGGTTGGTCTTTTCACCTCTATTTAACAGGAGGCAATGCCTACTCATTCTCGCATGAGAAGAGTTTTCCGGTTGGTCACTGATACGGAAATCAGTGCTTTCTGTTCCACACTGTGACAGAAGGTGTAACTTCAGGAAATTACTTTGTCTTGCTTCTCTTTCTTCTATTCCCATCTATCAAACGGGGATCATCACCTTCTTTTTAAAGTGGTTTTGAACCTACAAAGCTCTACAAGAGATACAATTTACTTGTGCTATCTTTTAAATTTTGTACTCTGAATGACCTAAGTATATCAGTATTTGGGGAAGCTTCATTAAGGGTTTCAGTTGTAAAGAAGCAATTGTGTATAAATATTATTTCTTAACATGTACATGAACTTCTATCATATATATTTTTCCCAGGGTTTTTTTGCCATTTTGTGATGAGAAGGTGCAAAATTCTCTATCAGTTACAGTTCTAATCCATCCTTAATTTTTCCAGGTCAGTAGTTTCATACTGAGAAGTGTGGCTTTCCAGTTTATTTTTGTTAATATGCTTTCTGGCAACATTTAATAATAAATCAGAATAATTTCAGAATTATTTATCGTAACTAGAAATGTGCTTAATGCATTTGGATATCATCTTTCATGTTTTCTTACAGATATTTGGATGCTGGTTTTGCGTGTTACTGATTGATATAAGTATATGAAAAATGCTGTTTAATGTATTATATTCTTAAACACAGTATTTTCATATTAAGTATACCTAATGCACATTACACGTGCTATAGGATATAATATATTTAAATATTGTGTATTTTTCCTTACATTTACTTATTGAACTATATTAAAAATGTATTTAAAATAGCCCTAACCATGCAGACTTTAGATTCTTGTGATGGAAATATATAAACACGCCTATGTATTACTACCATAGGCATATGTTCTTGATAAATATTCTGCAGTCTTTGTTACTTCTATTTAAATTGACTGTAATTTAACAGAGTGAGATCTTAAGTCATTGCAGAAAGATATGTGCATTCTGTGAGTGACTATTTATCAGACAAATGTATCTTCTAGCTGCAGATGTAGAAATAGTCTCTTTGCCTTGAGTAGATCTTCAAGCTTGAATTCAGAAATTAACTCTGGCCTTTTCCAAGGAGTTCGCCAGATCTTACTAAATTGAAAAGTAGAATATGTGATGATGCCTTAATTTTCTGCTGTTGTTACCGGGTTCCTTGATCTTTTGTGTGTGTGTCTGGGTCTATCATAAGGCTAAATTCAAATCAGTCGGTTTTCAGAGTATTCATCTCTTGACTATGTAAGCACCTAATGCTTCATATGATATGTAGACATTTCAGCTATTTTTTTAAACCCATAGGATCATGCCTGGCTTAATGCTTGCTCTTTGCAATGTGACTGCTGCAGTATGTTTAGAAATGTGTTGATACCTGATATTCTAGAACATGCGAAAAAATACAGCTGAAATATGAGCTGTATCACTTACATCAGTCTTTTTTCCCCCAGATTTTGCTGAAGGTATAAGCGTAGAAATTAATTGAGATGCACTGTTATGTATTTACATCACATGCAGTAAAGTAGCCCCAATCCTAAATTATGCTTACTTTAGTTTTCTTTTGTCTGCAGTCTTGCACAGTCTGTTACAGCACTGTACGTGCAGAACACTATTGTTTTAGCAGCAAACATACGCTTTACACGGAAGAGGCAAAATAGCTCATCAAGATAAGATAGAACAGCAAAATAAATCTGAGGTATTTGTAATTAGGAAAGAAGGTATTTTGGAGACTAGAAAAGGGAAATTTTACTGCAACTGAGAGGAAGAGCTGCAGATAGTGATAAAATCAGGCCAAAATAAATGACTGAGCTCAAAAATTAGTTTTCAGAAAAATAACAATAATAAATTAAATTCCCCACTGGGTCAGACCAACATTCCCAGCGTTTTGCCTCTGTTGGTGGCAGCAGGAGATACTGGTTAGGGACAGAAGGCAAGCCTGGCCATCATCTCCGCAGTATCCACATCTGTTGGATTAGGTGTATACATGAGAATAAGCAGGGATGTATTCTCTAGTATGTTTTTCTAACTTGTTGTCTATTAGCTTGAACCTATTGGAAATGTTTGCCTCCATTGGCTCCTATAGCAACAAATTCTAGTTCATGATCCAAGATGTAAAGTTTTTATGGACAGGAAAGGGCATGGTGAAAACGTATGCATATATGATCTTAGCTGCCTGATCCTGGTGGCATAACAGCCAGTAAAAGAACCTCAGTTTTTCTTTGGACACAAATGAAATGGAGATATTAAAGGAGGCTTTGTCCTGCACGAACAAAGTTGTTTGGATTTTGGGAATAAGTGGATTCACAAAATGAAGAATGGAGTCCTGACACAAGTTATTGATGCAGAGACAGAATGTATTTGAGCATAAGTTTTCCATCAAACATAGAATGAGGACACATGTAGCTGTGAAGATTCAATGAGTTTGCCTGTATTTTGGAAGAAACCTATGTGCTTTGTGAAGATCAAGTTCACGTGCTCCTGTTGCTGTTCAGCTACTGCTTTAAAAAGGGTATAGCTTACTCAAGATGATGAAAGATACAGAGGCTGATGGGTAAAGGAAAGGTTTGGCTTTGGGAATTTTGCCTTCTGTAGAAAAACTTCAAAACGAAGACTTTTTTGATGAACAGAGCTGCGAATTATCATCTCCATTTAAGATAATTAACAAAATGCTTTGAGAATATAGTGCCTCTGCTTGGTCATTGACTACATGACCAATCTCAAAACAACTATTTTATTGATTCATAAGAAGGAAGCAGATTGCCCAGAATTAGTCATAGCTTTGTGTTATACATTGGTTTAAAAGACAGTTCTGAGGAAGGAGAGGTTCCTAACATGCACTGCTTGTGTCACGTTACACAAATAATCCTTATTGTACAGCTCAGCCTTCTTTCTGCCTTGAGTAAACTGGAGAACATTCTTAGTTTAATCCTTGATTTTTTATTACTAGACTTTTTACAGTGGTCTGTGTTATTTAATTCTCTGTTATCGATTTTTTTAGTTGTTGACAATTTGAGGTGTGTAATTGTTGTAAAGTGGGATGATATCTGTCAGCTAATTAGGCTAGCAATACCCTTACGAAGAAAAAAGGAGAACAAAGGGAGTGTAGCTGGAGACTCCTTGCATTGGCGTTAACAGGCTTTGAGACAAGCAGATGTTCATTTGAAGATTTTAGAAGAAAAATACAAATGTTTTGAATTCAGCTTTAAAGGGGGAATAATATTTTGCCAAATTAACATGAAGCGATGAACAAATTTATCTTCTGAAATAAAGGCAATTGTTTCGTTGTATTCAAATGCATCTCCCTACAATAATAAGGCATTTAGGTAATTTGTTTTAATTGCTGTTCTTTCTTATATCCAGTGCCTAGAATTAAGAAATGCGGGGGGTGGGTTTTGAAATCTGTTTCCTTATAAATTCATGCTCCCTCCAGCAAACTCCTGGAATAAGAACAATGAAGCCAGCAGTGGTTGATAACCTTCTCACATTTTGCAGGTGAACATATTTCAGGATTGAGACCGTACTGATCCCAGCTATGTTTCAAATGTTTGTAACAGCATATCTGCCTATATTTAACTAATTGGTTTATAAAGGCTTTTAGATACCTTAAGTAGGACTGGCTTTATAGAAAAGAAAAACTTCCATCTTCCTCTGTCTAAATAATGGAGAAAATATTTACTCTATGGGGCTGTTTCTAAGTGTTGTGCTGTAGTAAAGATGAAGTGCAGGGGTACGATTATATGCTGTAGTAATTAAATGGAGTTAAATGCTTTCTTCTACTCTATCTGTGTTACTTTTGTGTAAAATTCTTTTTGAGATATGGCAAGTTGGTGGTATCCAGCCCAGAGAGTATCTGGAGTTCTCCTCCTTTCCAAATGAACACGCCTATCCATCATTTTAGCTTTTTGTATAATAAATGCAGTTGTAAAGGGACTGATCGTTCACTGAAGTACTGGAAGGAAGTATTTTTTTTTTCATAAGAACATAATGGACTTCTTCTTTAATAAGGGGCATTGTTTGGGAGTTTATCTACAGCAGCAATGAAACAAAAAAGCGCTTTAATTTTACAGTCTGTGAACCTCCTTAATACTGTTGCTGTGTTTCAGTGGCAGGCTCTGCGGTATATGGTGTAAAAAGGACCACTTGGGCTTTTTCAGCATCCAAAGTCTCATTAGAAATTGTAGAACGCTTATGAGGAAGAATGCAATACTTGAAGTGCAGTTGTTATGTTTTGTAGTCTCGTCATGGCATTTCAAACCTAGAACAGGCTGCCCAGGAGGTGGTCGAGTCGCCTTCCCTGGAGGTGTTTAAGGAACGGGTGGATGAAGTGCTGAGGGACATGGTTTAGGGAGTGTTAGGAACGGTTGGACTCGATGATCCAGTGGGTCCTTTCCAACCTGGTGATTCTGTGATTCTGTGTGATGTGGGTTCAGCTCAGTGAGCTATAAACAGGCTGTCTGGGGTGTAGACAGTTCTCCAGTTGTGTCCGCATCGGTTTTTATACTGTTTTCGGCTGGGTATGCAAAATGCTCAGCCTAGTTTTAGGTGGGAGGTGTGTGGATTGAAAAAAGATCACAAACTATCATGTGTATGTAAAAACTTATCTGTGTATGGTGATGTGATGACCAGTGCTTCCTCCTTGATAAGCTCTTCTTTAGGAAGAACTGTTTGATGTTAGCAGCCTCGCAATGACCGTGTTCTAGTATTCCAAACAAAGCTTTTCTCCTCAGTGGTACATCTCTACTCCAGAATGGAAGTTTTAGTCTTTCTGGAATGATATGAGCGTAAATGCTGTTCAGAAGTTACAGGAATTCATGGGCAGATGTGGGCCTGGTTTTCAAACTGTAATTATTAGCTTTATTCCATCTCTTCCAGGAGAAATAGAGGGGAATGCAGCAATTTGCCCAAGGCCACTCACTTGGCCAGTGGCAGAGTCGAAAAATCAGCTCTTGCTGCTTCATCTCAGTCCAGCACAGTAACTGTTCAATTGCCTCATCGGGCCAAAGAAACCTTTGCTAATTCTATTAGAGCTCTTGGCAGACTTCATAGATTTGACAACAAGGATTTGTTGACTCTTTCCTAGAACTGGTTTCTATGGCTTTCAGTGGGTTTGTTTCTTTTCCTGACAGTTCTTGAAAGCTGTTCTGAGGGCACCTATGTGTGTTTTTGTAATTCCTGTTGTGAGTGCTGATGACTGAATAATCATCTCGGTTATAACTATCCTCTGAAAAACTATCCTGTTCCCAGGAGGCTCTTGTCAATGGAATTCTGCGGTTTCCTACTGGAAAGTAAACAAAACATATAGGCGAGAGTGAAAGATGTGGAAATCTAGAAAACATTTAATACCTCAGTCATTTCAGGTTACATAAGGTTGAAGTTTATGGGCTAGGGAAAACTCTGGTGGTAAAATATTGTGCTTTCCTGCAGGCCCTCATTGAGCATAGGGCTTTCATGGTATTTCACTGTGACAGGGCACTGTCTTATGATGCTGTGTATATGTGGGTGTTTTCATTATGGAAACTTACTTGTTTATGTTAGGTTTTGGCTTTAAATGCAAAGATAAAGTTTTTGTGGAGTTTGCTCAAAGACTGAAATGAATAAATGGGGAAAATAATAAATATCCTTCAGTTTTGCGATATGGAGTTGTTACAGATATTCAGCTGAATGCCCTTTATTCCAGTAAAATATAATGTGTGAGTTCTTGCTTTTAACATGAATTATTTGTCTGATGCACACTGATCTTTTGAGACACTGCCTTTGATGTTCAGTGGTAGCTGTGTCAAGTATGACCCTTGATGCTTCTTCATGGTCGCAGAAAAAGTCGGTTGTGAAAACATGGACAAAATCCCATTTAAGCTCATTATGTTTCTGTTTGTTTTTATGTTGTCCTTCTGCATACGGTCATTTGTCTTATAAGAACAACAACACAAGAAAGCTGATGAACATATTTGCATTTCTTTCTTCCTTTTGTGAACTCTCAACTCTTTCACCTTGCTTTAGTCTCCTCTTTACACTCCACTACCCAGCAGCAGCTTCATGAGGTTTCATCAATTGATATTAACAAACTACCTTGAAAGGTTTGGGGACATCATGGATTTTAAGAGTTGATTTTGTATCATAGAAGAAAATGTGTATTTTGCAGTGACCTCAGTAGTTGAATATTCCTAGTTGAAGACAGCAATGTTTTGGACATGGCATAAAGCCCCCTGTGAGGAAATGAAATCTACTTTCTATCCATCTGCCTTGCTATTAGATTAATAATTTTAAATGAAGCTATAAATTAAACATTCACCAGTATTAAAGCTTTCTGGGTAATAAATCTGTGTTGAAGTGTGTTGAACAATGCTGACACTGGTGCCTTACGTTGTACAAACGCAGCATTACAAATAGTTGCAATTTCAGCCTTGTAATGAGGTAGCCACAGGCAGCAAAAGCCCTCCCTCCCAGTACTCGTTCCATTTCAATATGTCATTGTAAAAATTATTTTCTCATGATAAAGACCAAAACGCAAACTTCCGAAGCTCTTTGTGAGTGGCTTTCGTTTCAATGCCAAAGGATACATAGTTTTAGCAAATGTATATGTAATTGCTTCCCATCCTTTCAGACAATAGTGGGAAAAATAAAATAAAAATTAAAAATAAAATAAAAAGATAATGAGCAGGTTCGTAGCATAGGGTATTAATTCCCTTTTGTGTTGAAAGGTTGACAGCCCTATCTCACAACATTCACAAGATGGATTTTGGAATGTTGAAAATGAAAAATAAACTTCATAGCTTCAGGTCTTGACATGTTCAGGAGCTCTGACAGTACCTGACTGAGTCTGTCAGGAGTGAGATGTTGGACAAATAGCTATTGAGTTAGCTTAAAGCCTCCCTGCAGTTTCTTCCACTTAGTTCAGTGGGACTTACTGTTATTTGCAAGCTTTTCTGTGTAGTGCTCTTTGCTGCACAGATTGGGTTACAGGAAAAGTTAGCTCAAGATTTTTTTTTAATGACCAATTTATTATCCCCAAGCTTGAAATGATATATTTTTTTTTTAAAACGGTCATTCCGTCTGTATAGATTCTTTTCTTCTTCCTAGATTGAACTGAGGTTGTGGTGACATAAAATTAATTTGATGCCACTGCTGTGTCAGTCACAAGTAGTGATGTGGAAACTGGCTCCATAGCTCAGGTTGTGCTTCAGTAAGGAATTAGTCTGCAGCCTGCCCTACAGAGTGTGAATTTGGGTATTTATTTGGATGGAACTTCACCACCAACATCTCAGGTTCTGTTAAGTGGCCGTGTTTAACAGATGTCAATGGGAGTTGAAAGGCGGTGTGCTCCACTGGCATGTCTGGTAGATGATATGATGAGATTTTCCACATGGTATTTCCTGCAAATATTAAGACTTCAGACATGGAGGTGTTGGCTAAGTTCCAGCGAGGAAACCTTCAGCCCTAGCATTATTCCTTCCTGTGTTAATTTGAGTTTGTTTCTATCATATTTCTCTCTTCAGCAACTGTTCAATTGTTTGAAGGTCTCCTGGAATACAAAAGCTCCAGAGAATATTAATTCTTCAGCTACAACAAGTTGTTGAGCTGATCTTCATGAATGACTCCTGTCCCAGAGAAGAGGGCTATTGCAGCGTCCCGTAGTGTTGCAGCAGTCAGTAACACCTAGACCGGTCCATGAGTTCACCGAAGACTGCAGTACAGTGCAGATATAGCAAAGCAAGGGAGATAGTCTGCATCAGGCGTGGCACGGCATGGCACGGCATGGCATGGCAGAGACAGACAGCTGAAAGGGCAAAAAAGGCTAATTGTCCACATAATAGGGGGCATCACATCCTGTGCAAAGTGCTCTATTCTTGTGTCCTCAAAATTTTTAACCTGACACTTAAAAAACATCAACTCAAGAGTTCATGCAGTCCCACTGCCAGCCAAGCTCAGGTCACAGGGGTGGATATCTGTGAGGTCTGGGAAGGGGTTGCAGAACAAACAGTATGCCCAGTAGGGAATAGTTAAGACTCCCAAGAAAACACCCTTTTCCTTGATGTTCTGGAATTGTTTTCATCTTCCCTTGTGGGATGCGGAATGTTCAATTTTTTGACAGAGTAGCAGATTGTGTGTGGTCTTTATTTTTATCTTGGGAAATGACAGTAGAAATATGTGGCTGGTGGCATGAAGCAATTTTTAAACAGTCTGAACAATGAACTGAAACAAAACAGTCTGAACAATGAACTGAAACAAACACACACCCTTTTGCAAAACAGAAAGCAAATGAAAGGAGGAATTGTAAAAACTCAAGGGACTGTGAGACCATCAGTAAAATGCTGTTCCAAGAGACAAGGAGGAAGAGGGTCATTGCAGTTGTGGACTGTGTAGAGAAATTGAACCTATCTACCTACTTAATCTATCCAGTCTGAGCCCAGTGCAGGGCATAAATGTTAGGTGGACATGAGATACGAATCTTGGGTCGATCAGTTTGGACATCACTCAGGCGCAAAGAATATCTGCAGTGAGGTTATTCTTGACTGAGATGCTCTCCAGTGCCTATACAGCTAGCTCTGGAACAGAATCATCTCTACGTTCAGTAAACATCTTCATCTACATTTTTGCTCAGAGAGGTTGTAGCTGCCCCATCCTTGGAGGTGTTGAAGACGATGTTGGATGAGGCTTTAAGCGACCCGATCCAGTGGAAAGTGTCCCCACCAATGGCAGGAGGGTTGGAACTTGATGAGATCTAGGGTGCCTTCCAACCCAAACCATTCTATGATTTTAAGGTTTTTCCATCCTCAGCTTAGGATCTGTGGATGGCTTAAGAGTTCTACCAGAGCATTGATTCTTTAGTGAGAAAATTACAAAAAAGCACATGCTTTGAAAAGGGGTTAAACGCTTTCAGAGCCACACATATTCTTGTAGGTGTGGGATGTCCTTCAGGTAAGGGTAAGTACAGAGCTTTTTGTCTGTTGGCTTTTATTGGAAGTGAGTCTCTCTGATAAATGTTTTTCTATTGCTTTTCCTGAACAGATTGTACCATGTGTATTATAATCATAGTGGGGTGAAAAGGTTGCATATGTTCTGTTATGCAACTGATTTTGCATACACTCAACTGTATTTGAGTGAGTGAAAAAGTGCATATGTGAGTATTTACATTTCTATTTAAAGCTTACCTAGGATGTAACATTTTTGCAAAACAATACACTCCTAAAATGACATTTGTTTCTTCATATTAATTGGAAAGAAACTTGTGTATAACATGATGCCAGATGTTTGCTACTATCACAAATCACTCCAGAAGAAAGAAAAAAAAAGGCATAATTATCTAAGGAAATAATGAAGCTAGAAGTTTGGGGGAGTAATTTGTCAGGTAAATGAATCTCAACGTTTAACTGTATGAGCATGGGATGACACCTTATTTGTCAGAAAGCTGTTACCTGTTGGGGAGGACAACTGCTTCATTGCTCCCTTTTCCTTCATTTCTCTTTGTGGCTTTCCCTTATGCTCTTCCTTACCCAAAACATCCATCTTGAAGCAGACAGGAAAACTCTGAACATCCGAAGAGATAAGTATAAAAATCTCTGGAGCTCAGTGAAATAAATACTAATGAAGGAGGAAACTGAGGCCCTTGTAGCGTTACAAAGGCACTGCTTATAACTGTTGAAGAGGACAACAGGGCCACAGCATATTGCTTCTGTTTTCTTATTCTTCCTGAAATAATACTCATTAGTAGATTTATTTTTTTTTTAAATGCAGTTTTTTGCGGTTTTATTTCTGGTTCAATATGCATTCAACCTGCAGTTGAAAAAACAAGGGAGGAATTCTTGGTCTGGAGCCTGAAACAGTCAGCTGCAGAATCAGCTCAGATTGAACCAAACCATTTTTTTCTGGTGGTTTTTGGAAAGAAAAGGTGAGTCCAAATTAATAGTTTTGCTTTGCCCAAAATAAAATGTAGTCAGCTGAGTCAATTACACCCCTGTATTTAACATTTTAAACAAACGATAGAAACCATGCTTTTTAAAATGCTAACAATCAAAAGGAAGTGAGATGGCATGATGTTGACATGTGTGACTTGTCAGTCTAGAAATTTGAACATGTTGACCTGCTTTAGCCAGGTCTGACGTGGAAGCAGAAACCCCACAATTGCTACTTTTCAAGGTATCCTCTGGGAGGAATGGAGGAGGGAGCAATGGCATACACCGTTCCTAGACATGGCCCTTTGTTTCCAAAGTTAAAGCCAGAACAACTGTGTAACTTACAAAAATCTTATTTGCCTTCTAGAATAAATGAACAAATCAATTCAGTGATGAGGCTATAGAAGCATAATTCACTTCCCCTAAATACGGCGCTGAATAAGATTAATCAAAATCTTCATCTTGGATGAATCTAATTATGTTGGCTTAAAAATGTAAATTGTTCATTTGTGACAACCTCCTGGTTTCCAGGAATTCAGACTCTGGGAATAACACCATTATGTCAGTTAAGCTGCTGAGAAACACATGTATTTGAGTGTTAAGTGGCTACTGTTACTATTTATCTGTTATGTAAGTTGTTGTGTAAATAGCAAAAGGTTATTTTTGTGCACTTATGAAGTATGTGATCATTCATGTCTGTACGTGTATGTGCACATACATGCAAATCATGTTCTTAAGTCCGGCTTTCTTGAACTCTGGTTTCAGCACGTGCTGTGGCAGGGTGTTCCAGCTTGGAAGATCTTGCTAGTTCTTTTTACCCTGTTATGCTGTGGCTTCTTAGTGCATAATTTCATGCTGTTGTATCTCAATCAGTTTGTTTCAAGCCAGGCAAAGGTTGCCTACATGGAGCTCCTAATTGTGGACACTGCTGCTGCTCTGCTTGTCAGCAGCAATCAAGTTTTCCCCTAATTTCCCTAATAATAGAATGAATATGTGTATGTGCATAATTTGAAAGATGTAGATTCGAAATAAAAGAGGCTAGGATGAGTAATTTATATCTGTGAGTCCAAATATTTTGTAATTAAAAAGGATATGTCACCATTTTCTCACTTCCCCCAAATCTCAGAAGTCATCCGAGAAAGTCTTAGGGAAGAGTGACAGAGCAGGAATGCTGCCTGGAGTGGGGGTTATGGTACTGATTCCTTTAGAGATTGCCGGAATGGAAGATTTCTGCAAAATAGAAAACTGTAATTTGGAGAACTAGGACTATAATGGAAGGTATTTTGTATTATGTGTTATTCATAGCTGGAAATATCGTTTCCAATATTTCATTTTAACTTCTGTAAATATGATTGTTAAGATCAAATGGCAGTACTAAACAACACCTAGAGCAAAATGGTGCATGCAGTTGTGTTTATAGGGTGTGAATTACATGATAAATAAATATAACATTGATGGTAAGATATTCTGAATTACTAATGTCAGAAGTCATTACATTGGTGGAATTTCTTTTCATAGCCTTTACACAGTCAACATTGAGAAGAATGAAAGGCAGTAGTAACCAAACCTCACAGTATTAACAGAAATAACAAATAATAAACAAATAGTAAATAAATGAGTATTTGGATAAGATTGTTTCTTAAAAAAATGTGAGTTAGGGAAGAATCAGAATCACAATAGGGAACAAAAGTTTTCAGAATGATATTGTTAATTAGTAGGACTTAGAGCTCTAATAAAATGGGGATAGGAAGGAGGACAGAATCCACTCTACTTTATTATAAAAAGAGATAAAGCTGTTGCAAAAGAGAAAAAGTTGGTATGAACTCACCCAGGGATCCAAATATTTTGAAACTTAAAAGAATTTCTTTTCTTTTGAGGTTCATTCAAAACAGTTTCCAGTGCATTATAAAACCACATTGCTAATTGTTTCTCCCACAAAGCATGACAGTCAAATGAACTTTTAAATAGTCTTTCCAATTATTGCCACAAAACCCTTTCTATTGTATCAGTACAATGGAGCAGGTTTTACTGCATCTCCCTACAGGGGAGCAAATAATGTGTACTGCAGGTTCTGCTTTACTGTGTTCTGCCATTGAGAAACTCTAGGTCATTTACCGAAATCATGTTTCCCCCAAGTTGAGAACCTGCCTTCAGATAAGTCAGTGAATTTTGGAGCCACTGTCCTGCAGTAGCTGTAGGATGCTACCAGTAAAGCTGATACAGCTGTGATCCTTTGAAGATAAGGGTAAAAGGAATAGCGTGTCTTTATTTATACTCTTTCTGCTCTCCTCTCGTGTGAAGGCATGAGTATTTCAGGCACAACATGAGTCTAACTGTCAGCTATTACAGCCGCTGTTGTTGAACTAGCTCTCTTTGAAGTTGTGCTTTGACGTTATAAGTGTTTTGGGAAGTTGTGGACTTAGCATTCCCGGGGAGCTCCCGGTGGTGTGTTGAGTTAGCGCTGCATGGAGCAACGAGGGTGCAGGGACCCATCGGGGCAAGCAGAATCAAAAGACATCAACCAATCCTTGTTTCAGATCTTTCTTAATTCAGTATTGTGACAATGTGATTAAGATTGCAAAAATACCACATCAATGATAGTATAATAAAATAATTAAGCCCCATGTATTCCAAGGAGGAGAACGTAAAGCTGCTGGTCAATGGTGAAATCTAATCATTGCTTTCTTAACAAGTAAAGAAATCTAATGTTTTCTTTGTCCTCTGCTTGAGTTCAGAACAGCTCAGGAATCGGTGTTCAAGGAGGATATTGGTTAGATTTTGATGAAGCTTCTGCTTTACTCATCTGTTGGTTAGAGATGGCAAAAGCAGCTGTCAGTTCAGACTTCCTATCTGAATTTAAGATTTGGTTTATTGCGAAGGCTTTTGACACTTGGCACAGGGAATTATTTTACTGTTTTTATTGTATACTGCAAGAAATTATTCAAATACAGAATTAAATTAGATACAGAGCACTTTCGAGTAGGTACTTTGAGTGCTAGAGAGGCTTGTGAGTTGACATGGAAAAGCAACTGGAGCCTCTTCTGTGCTCACCAAGGAAGATGGGAAGGAAAATTGACTGTCGTAAGACTGAACAGGCATGTAAGCACAGAAAATATGAAATTACCGAGGTGGTAGAGGATGCTCTAAACAGCTCTAAAAGCATCTAAAGCTGGTTCCTTATGCGTTTAGACTTCCTTCTCCTTCATATGATATTAGCAAGTGCTGGTTTTGTCTGATAAAAATATAATCCAATGGAATAATGTGCAAGATGCCGTGCAAGGGATGTCTGTCATTGCCTAGCACATGCTAACATCCGTTTATCCCATATGGAAAGTTTTAGAGCAGTCTATATAGAAACAATTCTGCTAACTGAACATATTTGGTTCCTCTTGACTCATTATTTATTTTAAGAACTCCTGTTTGCTGTTGCAGCTCTTTCTTTATCAAGAGCTTCTTCCCTTATTATAATTAATATTTATCTGTATTTTAATTTTATTTCTGAGCTATTCATGTTCCTACAGAAGATTAACTGTGATGTAGTGGAGAATGGCAGATTTAGGTGAGAAGCAGACAATGGGAATAGTTGAGCATCTGATCAGGAATGATTCATTGCACAAGGCCATTCCGGAGGGTGGTTTGGTGGGAGGCTGTGCAGGATTTGTAAGAGCTGTTGTAGAAACTGAGGTTGGTTTAGTCTGTATCACCTATTTCAGCACCGTGCTTGGCTGGGATGGCAATAAGAATGTTATAAAATTTGATCAGTACTTATAAGAAATTTTTACCCCTACCAAGGTCTTACATCTGAAGCAACGGATTAACAGAAGGATCATAGCACAGAGAGGGTATCATCTCAAGCCCGACCGTGTTTTGTGTTAGCCATTTGTTTATATAAAGAGTAAACAAACAAAAAAGCCTATCAAAACTGCCAGAGAACAGAAGAGGAGACCCAAGCAGGGCCCTGACCCGTGATGCTCTGCTCAGGCACGTGACAACCCATGTGTTGTGTCTTCAACCATCTGCCATAGGGTGTTTCGCTGCCTACGGCAAACCTCCATCTAGAGCCCCGCAGCCGGTGTCAGCAGCAAGTTCTTCTGCAGGCACAGAGTCCTACAAGGCCAGGGCTCCCTGCAGGCTGGGTAGCCGATGTCCAGGGCGCTGAGGGGGGTGCTGCTGCCTGTGAGGACCTTGCTCTTGCTGTTACTGCTCTGCTGCTGAGAAGGTGGTTCATGTTTAGGGAGAGGCGTTTCCTCCTTTGCTCAATCCTGGCACTTTTTGGTTTTCGTATCTCCACGTCAACGCATGATGCACATTAGCTTTCCTGTAGTAATTTTCCGTGCACTCATCCAAGTGGATGCTCATCCTTTTCTTTATAGATACTTCTGTAAGCTCCTTTTCTGTATATTTTCATGCACGAGCAAACTCTGATAGAGAATTGTTTGACTCCCTTGGATATCTTATTATTTAATTTGAAAAATAATGATAAAATATATTTTTCTTTGGAAAGTCAACTTTTGTCAGCCCTTGCCTCTCAGTTATGGCATACAGCTTCTACTTACATACAGATGATCCCCTTGTAATCTCTGATCGCTTTGCGTAAGTGTTAGAAAATGCTGACCTCAAAGTGGCGACTGCTGTATTTATAAATGGAAAAAAGAGTGCTTTAATAAAAGCAACCGGCACACTGAAAAAAAATGCAAACACTGTTCTTTTAAGCCTTTTTAAGTAGTAAATTAATTGCATGATTAAAAACCATAACTGGAACAAAATATGTAAAATATAAAACATTCCGGGTGAAAGTTTGGTGTTCTACAATGCAGAGCTAATTGAAACTCTTTTTACCAGTGTAGTTTATTATTTATATTTTAATTAAGTTGCTTCCTAGTAGAATATTCTTTTTGTAAGAATAATTTAAGATATAAACAATCGTATCTCAAACCTTTAGCTGAGTAATTATGTACATTTTAATTTTAACTCTGGGGAAGTTTTAGAACTCTCTTTGGCAAATACTTTTTTTGCTAATTGGCTGCCTGGAAATATTACTCTATCAACCACATAACAATAGAAAACTAAAGAAAACAAGAAGTGCTAACCCTTCTTACACAGATTTTTTTTTTCTTTTGTAAATTGAGGTAAACTTGCATTAGTTGTATGCACTATAAATGGGAATTAATTCTGCATGAATAATAAGTGAGAAGGTACTGCAAAGAATGAATAGAAGAGCTGTATTTTACTGTGACCTGAGAGAAGGAAGGAACATAAGGAGGACATTGCTATCGGAGGTGCACACTAGAGGGTGCTAGGATTTAGCATCGTTACTATAATTTTATTCTTTTGCTATTAGGAAATAATCAGAGGCTCTAAAGTGTTTCCTGCACAGTGTTGGACCAAACTTTGAAATTTCTGCTTAGTGTTTGCTATGTTGTTCTCATCGTATGTTTACATTTAGGAGTTCAGTGAAGTATCTCAAGCAGTTTTTGTCAAATACTTGTGGCGTGGTTTGTTCAAGGCTCTTCGTTTTATTGGAGTGATACGCTTTGTTTGGATTTTAGTAAAATTTGAATCCGCTCACAAGAATTTCAGAGATTACTTGTGTATTTCTAATAATCGTCCCCACATCTTCTCTGTTAAACTGTCATTTTAGTAAGGTTTGTGCCTTCTAACTTTTAACGTCCACCCTGTGAAGAGCATCATTTAGAAAAGCTGAGGATTAAAATGTGTTTGCCTCAGTCCTAAGAGTACGGCGGTAACAGTGCAAGATTTTCTTGCCCTTCTCTGCATTTACTCTTTCTTTTCTGATTCTCGTCTTTCATGGTTTAATCTGTAAGCTTGCTCATCTACTCTGACACCTCATCTCAGCACCTAATTTATCTGTCTTTAACTGCTATTTTGGAAGGCTGCGCTGATCGATTCTATAATATCAGAGAATATTCTTAGTACCTCTGGCAAAGTATTTTGGTTTGGGGAACTGTTGGAACCTAAGCTCAGTGGAAAGCTGGTAACCTCTCTTATGGTATAGTTCAAACACATTTGCATCTGTTTGTAGATCAAAGACAGCAGTTACTTGGGGCACAGGAAACATCCTTCACTGTAACAAGAGGCCCACTGTGGTTCATGCCATAGGTGGAAGACAGAAGATGTGTAACAAATGAACAAGCATTCCTGTGCAGGTCTACCTTTGGGGGATTTGACTGGTCCTGGTGTGGCTCAGAGAACAGAGCCCATCATGGTCTGCACAATGAAGATGGACTCTTCCTGCTGCATAGTGTGTGACTAAAGCATGGAAAAGGGTGGGCAGATCCCTTGTGGGTGAAAAGAAGAGACGATAGGCAAGGCTTGGGAGGGGGGGAGTGGTAGAAAGATGATGGGCATACGTGCAGAAACCCTTTCAGGGATAGTTAGGCATCATTAGATAATGAAGGAGGAAGGACCCTGAGCTCACATAGAATTCTGTAGAATTGAGAGGAAAGGGACACAGCAGGTCCTGCTGAGGGTGGTTGAAAGAAACCTTGCATTTGAAGGGAGGTTGACAGATAGTGGTGGAAAGTGAAGAGTGATTACAGAGAGCAAAGGAAGGAGAAAGAGAGATCATGCACAGTCTGGACATGCTCTGTGGGATCTTGGAGGGTGCCCCTGCCAGAGAAGGGGCACGTAGATGCTACAGAGGACAATGGAGTGGGATGTGGGATGTGTGACAGATCTTGGCCTCATTCATTCTTTATTGTTTTTCCCTTGTTTTCCTTTTATTGTGTGTCTTGTTTCACTTCTCCCTCCATATTTCCCAGTATTTGCTCTGTTCCTCATGGTTCACACCTTGTGCTCTTGGCTCCTGGAGGGTTGCTGACCTCTGCTGTCTCTAGAGGACCCCTTGCTTTTGTATGTCTGTAAATCTGGCCCAGGAGCTTGGCTTTAAACCATCTCTCTGATAAAGCTGCAGGTGGGTGAATTAGCTGTATTTGTTTCACCTTTCCATTTCACCTCAGTCATTTGTGTCTAATTACTGAGCACTTGCATAGTGAACCATACAACTGGCTTTTTCAGTGATCTTGTAATTCAGTCACTGAATCATACTGACCCTCCTTTTTATCCTTTTCCTGATATAGTTATCAACTTGCTACACAGTGCCTGAGACAGCAGAAGTTATAAAACAATTTGTACTTTAAAGGTGATATTCAAATTCTCAATGATTTTCTTGTGTTCTCTGCAAACCTAAGAATCATCTATAATTCCACTTTCTTCTGTGTCATGATAGTATTGCATATGAACTGAAAGGAAGACAAAGCCTGTTTAATAGTCTCCTGACTTGAGGTGGAGGTGAACTCTAAAATTTGCTGTCTGTGTGTGCTTTGTTTATGTGTGCCATGTAAAATGCTTTGTTTCAGAACAGCACTGCTTTTAGTCAGTGTTGCCTAAATATGTGACATCTCCTCATTGTAGATACTACATATGAACGATTTTCTCCTGAATATCACGTCTTGGGATTGTTCATTCACGACTCCCTTCCTCTGTCTCTGTGCTCAGTGCTGATGAACTTTATGGACAATTGAAAAGCTCTGTCTTTTCTACCTGATTGCAGGGACAAGTAATATAGTGCTTAAAAAAAACACATCTCTTTTACTCAGCAGTCAAAAAGTTAGAGCTTGTCTCAACAAACAACATTTGGAGTGCTCTTAAAACTGTGCTTAAGCTGTTCTCACTCACTTATTGCTACTGACCTTCAGCTTTTAAAGGGAGCAGACTTTTTAGGGCATTGACAGAGGGAGGAATCCTCTGGAAGCAGAAGCCTGCTTCAGTTTACTTAACAGATAGTTTGTAACTGCAAAATTGGATCCTTCAAAAAAATGTTAACAACTGTGTAGTAAAGAGCCACCAGTCCAAAGTGCTCCCCTGATTCATTGAATTATGATTGTTTTCCTTCTAACAGTGGTTTCCCCCACCATTTGTATTTCCTTCTTTAGTCCTGTTATTAGCTTGTGATTAAGTTGATTATACTCTTCTTTCTTGAGCTCTGACAACAAAAAAAAACTTTCTCTCACCAAGTGTTCAGCTGTGCAAGTTCAGGCACTTCTTTATTTTGCCTCTGGTAGTTGATCACAGTGTTGTTTGGGGTTTTTTTTTTAGAAAACAGAAGAACTGCAAATATGTTAAATTGAATGTACTAAAAAATGAAATGCATAACATTATTTTACTAATGGCATCTGCTGTGGGTTGGACTCTGTAGGAGAAAAATGAGAGGAAGTTGCTTGCAATCCCACATCAAATGATGCTCTCTACCCTTTTATCACAGCATCCTTTATTTCTCCCATAGGCATCTGCCATTCCCACCTACATAGCATTTTCCCTTTTGGAGGGCAGGCACAGCAGTCTGTTCTGGCCTGGAATACACAATGGTGTTGATGTGTAAATAGTTCATGTGCTGGGAGCTGCATGTGCTTAGAACTCCTTAGCGATATCACTATTTCCTTTAGCTGCCTTAAAGCCATTTCTACTTTACATCTTTCTCTATGTAAAGACATCCTCTAAAGTTGATGCTGAGCAGTGATCCTTTTCCCTTCCTGATTTTGGTATGATCTCTCCTTTCTGCTGTTGACTACAGAGCTTTCTCTGATACATGTTCAGACCTTTTTGGAATAAACATGCATGCTCCAGTCCACGCTGCAAGCGCTGCTGGTGTCACACACTGGAGGATGTCTCTTGCAGGGTGCGAGGAAAGGGTTTGCTGGTGTTTGTTGTAGACTGTGAGGTTTATAAGCGTGCTTTTTTATAGCTCACAGTCATAATTCAAATTTCAAGACTCTCAAGATAATTCAAGAATCTCTCTAGGGCAAAGAGTCAGAATATCTCCTGCTGTCATTAAGGCCTGAGTGCAAATCAATTTGACTTTTCCACAAGCAGAGAGGAGTGGTAATAGTATCTATTTGCCCTTCTGATTTCTGGACATAAAAGCAGAGGCCAAGATGATACTGACTGTTTCAGTGTGTTTTCAGGCTGCTGGTGACTTCAAAGGGCTGCCGTGACTGGTGAGGGGAGCTGCCGACCGCACTGGGATATGGGTTGGGTTGGGTGGCTGCTGGAATTTAACCACTGAAATAATAGCTGCTCCCTGCACTGAGGTTTGCTGGCTGGTGAAAGAGTGCTTTGAAAGAAACTGAATTGCATCTAAGTGAAGCGCTGTGGAGGTCTTTGTAGCCCTCTCTGGCTTTGAATTTTTCATATTCTTCACTCTTGTACCTCCTTTGGCAGGAGAGGTACAAAAAAACTTTGGCAGTTTTTTTTAGTGCAGAATTGAAGCATTTTCTATCTCAAGTTCTGCTGTTGTCCTGTAAAAACATCTGGAGGCAGCTGTTTGATAGTCTTGTGTTCTTGTAGCAACACCTGAAGAGCAGAGGGAACGGTGTGACATGTGGGTGCTGATTCGTATGAGGACATGAGAATGGCTGTGCTGGAGCACACCAGAGGCTTATGAGGATGAGCTGCTCTCCAGTTGCTGGCAGGGAACAGGAGGAATAATTGCATAGCGGGTGAGATCCTATGTTCCTGAGCACATAAACACAAGGTTTGGTTTGTATGAAGAGCTTTATGAGCATGGAGAGTGTGTAACAATCACACCTGGTGTTTTTGCTGGTTCCCTTCCCGAGTCTGACATGGTCTAGCAAGAGAAATTAGATGTTTGAGCCTTATACTTAGAGAAGACTCCGATCAATGCTGACTGTGACCTGATGTGCCTCCAGTTATTTTAGAAATAATCATAAAAATAAGCATAAAATAGTTTTTTATTTCCAAGGTTTATGCTATGAATCATTCCCTTTATTTACATCCTAATAATCTGATTTATGCCCATTTATTGTTTACTTTTGTTTATATATAATCTGTTGTCTGATCCTGGTTATCTTCTTTTAGGGCTAAGAGAGGATAATAAAGTTGTGATGCAAAACAACACAAATGCTTAATTCTTTAAAGTCACTGTTTTTCATGCGTTGCAATAAATATAATAGACTAAACTAATGCAATAAATTACACAAGCCAAAATGGTCGTAGTTCTCCACTTTTCATTTAAATATAACTGCAGTTTTTTTAGTTTATTTAATATTTTCAGTTAAAATTAAGCTCTTCCCCATGCAGCTGTACTGGACTATTTGGGAAGGAACCACTAATAACACTCCTTAAGTGGTTAATTAATAATGTTCATATGCTAAGTTTTTCAAAATTGGTTATTCCTCAGACTACTTCTGGGAAATGTGTAGGTAAGGATATTAAGTCAATATGATTAGTATGAAATACTATTAAGCTTAATAAATGAAAAACAATTTCAATTCTCCAGTAGCTTTTTTAATTTGTTAAAACTGAAATTTAAAAACATACTGTCTGTCAGCAAATAAAAATGTATATTCAACACAACATTTCCTTTAATCCCAACTATGGGCTTCAAACGCGATTTGAAGCCCATGATGGGCTCCATCTACCTATCAAGGGACAGTAATACAGATTCAAGTGGGCACGCTGGTATGTAGGCGTACTAAGTAATTCTATGTAAAAAGCTACAGAGACACATCAGTATTCTCTTAAAAAGATTTTCTGTATTATATTTTTTTAAAATTATATTCTCCTGTATAAATTATAGGAAGTTTTTATTATCTGCCTCAAAAAGTAATAGGAGTCTGCCAGAATAGTTTTCATCTGTTCAAATCTTCATATGAGTAGAACAGCCAAGAGAATGGAGAGGCTCACATCTCAATTCACAGGAAGATTTCCTGCTGCACTGAGTGAGATATTGTGTGGAATGCTTTGGTTTGAGCTAGTTTACAACAAGCCATCAGCACAAGGTGTCTTCACTGATGAAGACATGTTACAAGTGCTGAGAATCTTTTACTTGGCTTAATATTCTGTCTTCTGAAAGAAAAATCAAATAAATATCTAATCATTATAAACCAAATATGCATTTTCCATGGAAATTCACAATTTGGTTGTAAATATTTAATTTTAGGAATTGTATTCCCAGTTGTGCACATACTAAATATTTTTGGACTGCCATCTTCCTACTTTTTGATTTCCTACTTTTCTTTGAACTGGACAACCCAATTGACCAATCTTTGCAGGAAAATTGAAAGAAGGTTGAAATTCCCTGTATGAAATGCATGGTGCACGGCATGTCTGCTGCCTGCACTACATCATGACAGGATGTAGAGAGGAGCTAAACAGTGTAAGAAGTAAGACTGGTTAACGGGATGTCAGAGGACATAGATGTTATGCATTTAAAGCAGTATTATTTGTTGCCTTTGCCACTTCTGATGTGTATATTTTGTCACATATTTCTGACCAGGTGACTTCAAGTTGGAAACAAACTCCTTTTGATCTTTCTGTAGAGGAAGGAAATTTGAAGCTATAAAACAAATTGCTTTTATTGGAGATTTTTGGATAAAGTTAAGTGAAGTTAGAGATGAAATTGATTTTTAATAAGATAGAGTGGATCGAGTCCTTGCAGTATAATATTCCAGCTTACCTTTCCTATGACTCGAACAGTTGGCTTTTGAGAGTTTTCACACGACTGATACCAAATCAGCCAAAGCACCTCAATTTGCTCCTTGTGACTGAGTCCCTTTAGTATGGAGGAGCATCCTTTTTCAATGGTGAGTTCAGCAGAAAGCCCATGTGATGAATTGTCAGCCGTATTGAATTATCTTCCCGCTCTGAGAAGAGGCTATGCTTTATCGTTGTGGAATAATACTGAGAGGGAAGTAAAAGGGAAAGGAGGGAAGGGAAAAGCGAGGGGAGACATTGTATCAGTGTTATCATTGGTACTATAAAATTACTGATGGTATTCAGAGTTCTTACATTCACACTATCTTCACAAATACTAAATTCACTTTAAGTGGTGTGAGTGTTCTCTTGCTGAGCCTTTATGTGCTGAGTTTCTGCCCAGAGCACATCTTTACAATTTTTGTACGTCCTTAATAAAAAAGTCTCTGCAAGAAATGCTGTCAGAGATCTAACTAGAACATTGTGAATAAAGTTGTGAAGAAAAGTGTGATGAATAGAAAGTCAATACTCTGGTGTTTCTGTCATGTGGAGTAATTTCCCCAATATTTCTACAGTAATTAAACAATTAAAAATCAGTGTCTCATTTAAAAAGTGGAAAAGGCTTGTGGTCTGCTGGACAGCTGGCAGACAGAGGTGCCTTGGTGCTAATTACATTCCTCTCAGTGCCCATAATCCATGTTGTTCATAGGCTTTAGCAACAGCTGCATCCTGCTTAGGATTCAGTTCCCATTCCTCTGTTGTGTTCTGCAGCCATCGTGTTATCTGCGAAGGCAGGAGCGACTGGAAATAGTATCAGAATGGAGGACCCTAAAGACCGACCAGGGAGATGACAGCAGTTTCCTGAAACAATTAAAAGAAAAAGTTCTCACAGACCCCCAAATATCTCCCCAGTAAATGCACGTTATTTGGCAGATCTGTATACCCTTCTGCAGGAAACCATGGCAAATGACAAATAGAGGAAAGTGAGGGGAGGTGGTCTGTTACATCATTTGTATTTCTGTTCTTCCACTATTTGGAACGAAGGATAAATGTATGTGCTCCTTATGTCTCAAAAGAGTAATGACTAATGAATTGCTATATAGGGACGGCATAAAAGTGGTCTTTATCCAGATCTGTTCACATAAAAGCAGTTGACGCTAACTTTGTCTCATGATTAACACAGGATCACTAGTGTTGCAATTACTAATGCTATGTCTGGTTTCCTGAGTTCCACTTTATTGATTATGTTTTGATTGGAGTAAGACTGATTGCCAACTTGGAAAACAAAGTTGTCCATGAATGACACTATTGTAAGTATAGCATTCCCCTAAACGTTCATTAAGTCTCATACTTTAATTAAACCTACGTGTTACTGGTAAGTGTTGGAGGTGCTAGAACAGAAGCAGAAACTAGACCTACCTGAGGGCCTTTTCCCTCCCTGGGAAATGTCCAGATCACTGTGGAATAAAAAGGCCAGTGAGGTTTTGGGGTTTTTTTTTAGACGCCAACTATATTACAATGTGATTTCACCCCCTATGCGTATGTTCTTAAATGTGCGTAAAACCCTTTTCACTTCTTCGTGGGAAATTCTGGTTTATGTATGTATGTGTGTCTGCTGCCTTTGTGTTCTTTTACTGATTCCATAAAAGGAATGGGCTTTGGGGCCAAGGAGAAAGCTAGTGTGATAGGGTCCTCTTGTGCATTCATAAGGTCTAGACTGTATTTCCATTACTTACCTGCTGCACGATGTTGGAGAAGTAGTCTTTGTTCTTGCATTTCCTCTCCCGCCCATTTTGCTGCCAACGTAGATTCTTTTTGATGAGAAACTTGCAGAGTTTGATTGTTTGTCTATCGTTTTCTCCCTTGCTGTTGTTACAGGCCACTGTGTTTTGCCTGACTTCTTGTGTTAGCTTCTCTAGTGGCTTTGACATGGCCTGCATACCTCTGTCAATCACTGCATTGCCACTTCTCACTCTGGTGAAGATCCACTTCTGGCTCTGCCACCCTGCTGTCACCCATGTCACAGCTTATGTGCAGAAAAAACTAAAAATAGCTCCTTTTTATGTGTGTAGGACTTCTTCTCTGTAGATTTAGAGTTGTTTAACAGTTCACATCTGTTTCCCAATGTCATTACAGAGGTGCAGAGAACACAGATTGGCTTCCCAGGGTCGCACAGACAAGTAAAGGGCAGAATAAAATGCTAGAAGCAATCATATGGTTTATGCTGCTAGTGAAAAAGTCTGCGTGCAGGCAGGTACCTTGATGTTTTCAGCAGCTCTTGTTCCCTAGGAAGAACAAGGCTATCCAATAAGAACGCATTCACTTCTGTCTTTGCACGTATATCATCGTTAAAAATTATTTTGCTAATATTTTCTACCTGACACATCTGTTGCCTGTTCAGGAATTTATCCTTTCTACAGCAAAATAGCTGTTGTTGAGTCAGCAGCTTCCTAATATGATATAATAATAAAGAATATAATATATTTTGGCAAAAAAATTTGCTTGGTGTATGCTGTTTTATTATTAGAGGTGGCATCTGGGATTTCAGGGAAAGTGCTTGAAGTATTTAGGTAATAAAATAGTGTGTTTTGGCTACTTTTGCCTCTTAAAAAGTGACATATATGTGTTTGAAACGCAGAAGAGATCTTAAACAACTGCAAATTTGTTTCAGCCCAGTGAACTCCAGAAAAAATAGGAAGATTCTATCTGCTGCCCTTTATTACTTATTGTTGCTCGCTCAGGTGAGCGGACTTAGACGTTGCATTTTTGGCATTTAATTTACCAGTGTTGCTATCTGTAGAAAATGCAACAATGTTCGTAATGAGACAGCCATAATAGAAATTTGCTAAGGTTTATTAACACCTTATCAGGACTGTGGAAGGCTCAGCACATATGCACTCTTCATTTGCGTTATCTCACTTCATGAAATTTGAAAACAGCCTGAGCGAAGGTGTTCTCCATGGCTCATTAGCTCCTCAGAGCTTCGACAGAGGGGCATCGGTCAGATAAATCAACAACATGTACAATTAAAAAAAACTTGAGACTTAGTTTTTAATTATCTAACTACATTCAGGGCTTGATAAAAAAAAAAAGCAGTGTCCTGGCTGCAGAGGTAATCCATGTCTGTAGAATTACCCCTGGCTGATGGCAATTACTGTGTGGAGACTAAAGGACTATATTTTTTCCAGTGAAGTCAAGCTAGGAAGAAACAAAATGCCGTGTATTCCTTTGCAGTAATAATTGAGACTAAATGATATGTTAACCACTGTTTGAAATATGGTTCTTAAAAGACTACAGCAGATAAAGCCTGGTGTAAATGAAAACGATTATGGCTGTGACGGGTAAAACACCATGTAATTTATGATAGTTTCTATTGGTAGAAGAGTCCTGGTATTTACATGAAAGAGGAAAGACCATATGAGTTAAGGCCATGAGACAGTTGTCTTACATTAGCTTCTTGGGCTATGCTAGATGAGAGTTTTCTGGGGGAAGTACCAACGTCCCGGGAAGTGAGTATGGCCTTTGGGTATGACAGGCTGTGAATTGTTACCCGCTTACATTTGGGGTGAGTGGGAAGTGTTGATTTGCATTTGAATCTCTTGGAACAGAACCTTTCTGCCATGTTGTGTTCAGATTAGTCCCGACTCAGACTGGACCTGCTCTCACATGTTGACATACCTACATTTCTGGGAAATTTAATTACTCTATTACCTTTAGGTCACTTTGGAGATGTCATCTAGTCAGCCTCTCCACCCTGACCTGAGAGTAAGCCATGTGTGTGCTTGCTGTAGAGCAGAAGGTGCTAGGGAGTGCCCCAGGTGGCTTGTTGGAACCGTTCTGGGTTGGAAGCATTGCAATTGCACTCTCCAGGTGGGATTATTCTTACGTTCCTGACCTGACGTCTCTGGCTGTGTTAGCTTGGAGTTCCCTTCTCCACTATCCACTGTGCAGTGCGGGCTTGCCCTTGATACCCTTTTTGCAAGGTGGGATTCTTGCTCAGAATTGAAACACATTACAGAAAGTTCCCCATGTTTTTAATCTCTACCAAAAAAAAAAAAAAAAAAATCAATTAAATCAATTTACCCTAGTACAAGTGTTCCTTCTTCTAATTGTTCCTTCTAATGCCTGCCTTTATCTAGCAGTGAGTGGCCATGACTGCTGCATGTTTTAGTATCGCGGATTGTCCTCTGCTCTGCCCCAGCCACTGCTGGCTGCTTTGCAATCTGTGTTCAGCTTTCTTAGGAAAATGAGTCAGTCAATATTGCACAGAAACCAGGATCAGTCCAATGCTGGTTTTGTCATTCAGGGTCCATTATTCGGTACAGCAGGGTGCCATTCAGGATGCTGTGGCTAGCCAAGGCCAACTGCTGTCCCACACCATAGCTGCTCAAATCCAAACGACCAGCATTTCTAGCTTGATTACTATATATTTATATCTTGTATCAATGCAAATTACCTATTCTTCAGGTGCTTTTTGTTTGGGTAATTACTTCCTCCATGTCCTAAGCACACATAAAGGAACAGCACTGTTTCCTTCATGCTGACATTGAGTATCATCTTCAGATATTGCCCCGACTGCACATCCTTCTCTCCACAATTGTTTTTTTTTCTTTTCAGGTCTTTTCTAGTCTTTTATGAATTGCAGAGATCCAACTTGTAATTTTATCATCTACCTCTCATCTTTCACACTCTGAAACTGCCCTGTACTTCTGTTACACAGCTACAGTAATCACAGTAAATGTTTCCAGTTCTGCTTTAAACTATGCCTGTGCTCTTGGCACTTTGGGACTTGCAGTGGCCCTTTTGCCTTCTGTAAAGTTTTCTCCTTTCTTGTATCATTCCTCAGGAGTCAACTTTTCCTTCCTGTCAGAGAAAATCTGAGGCTCTGGTTCAAGACATGGGGTGCATACTTCACAAGTGAATGTGCCTTCTAGTATGTATTCCCAGGCTACTTTTTCAGGCTCTGCAGAGTGCTTTTCTCTGGAAAGCTGATTTTGAGCAGTAGGAGATTTTTGTTTACCCTTTTAGTTACCTATTGCTCTTACCCTTACGATTCCTACGTTTACATATATCACTCCAAGGCAGACACTGTGTTCCAAGGCCTGTGTTCCTTGCAGTATTTCAGTTTTAGAATCATAGTATCGATAAGGTTGGAAAAGACCTCTAAGATCTTATCCGATGCAACAATCAGTCAGTCTAACACAACCATGCCTACTAAACCATGTCCCAAAGTGCCACATCTACATGTTTTTTCAATACCTCTATGGAAGGAGACTCCACCACTTCCCTGGGCAGCCTGTTCCAATGCTTGACCACTCTTTCAATAGAGAAATTTTTCCTAATGTGTAGTCTAAATCTCCCTTGGCACAACTTGAGGCCATTTCCTCTTGTCCCGTCACTTGTTGCTTGGGAGAAGAGACCAGCACCCACCTTGCTACAGCCTCCTTTCAGGGAGTTGTAGAGAGTGGTTAGGTCTCCCCTCAGCCTCCTCCTCTTCTCCAGTCTAAACAGCCCCAGTTCCCTCAGCCTTTCCTCATAAAACTTGTTCTCTGGACACTTCCCCAGCTTCATTGCCCTTCTCTGGACATCTTACCCTATAATATTTACCCAATTTTATTCTATGACATTACCTAAATCCTGTAAGAAGTGCTACTGAGTCTTTTGGAGGCTTGACAATAGCTTCAGCTGTGCATTAAGCCTGAAACTAAGAACAGACATTTACCCGATTTGAATGCAACGCTGACAGCTTTGCATGTCTGCGGCCAGGCTTGAGAGAAAAGTATCAATACAAATGATTTCGTATTATCAAACCAGTGGGCAGAGATTAAGTCAGTGATAGTGAAATATTGATATTACCTACATTCACTGATGGTCACATCATAATTGAACTCTGCCTTGCAGTCCTGTAGCTTTTTATTTCGAAGTACAATAGCTTTCCAAAATCATGTTTTGAGAGTGAAGTGAAACTTGACATTAAATTTAATAAATTGCATTGACTTTGCAGTAGCAAATACAGTCCATCCTCACTAGGTCTGCACAGCTCCGTGGCCACCTCTGTGCTGCGTGACACAGAATGCCTTTGGTGCTTCACGGAGCACCTGTTGAAGAAAGAGGAGACATGGCAGAAGCAGACACCATTTTGTCCACATCTTAGAACAGATTAAATTCTGTTTTCAGATGTGTTGCGTACTTCCTAATTGGATAACCTAAATTCCATATGGGCTTTTTCCTTGTAGTTCTTGGCCCTTTATTACCGTACTAAGAGTCTCTTGATCATCTTTGGCCAGCATGCAATGGATGTATTGACTTAGCTGTTCAACCTGTCAACCACCACAATGCCGAGGTCCGTCCCAGGAGAGGTACTGCCCAGCCAGTCCTGGCCTGTACTGACGTATGAAGAGCTTTGTACTTTCCTTTTACCTTTCTCTGCCCGGTGTTATGTCAGGTTCTCCCTTTACTCGGGTGTCACCTACGAATCTGCTGTGGGTGCTGCTGTGTCATCGTCCAGGTTGATTGGGAAATTAATGAAATAAGTCCTGGCACCACCCTCTGGGATGCTTTGCCCACTACATGCCACAGTCAAGAGCCAGTGGTGAACTGCAGATTGCTGCCTTCGGAACCTGGTGGTTCAGCACATTTCTAGCTTATCAAACTGCCTGTCCATCCAAGGTGTGCTTCCCCACCTGCCAAAGGAGCTGCTGTGTGAGACAGTCCCGGAGACCTAACAGAGAGAAGAATTTCAGATGTTGTAAGTTCTGTTGATTCAGTATATGAGGGCAAACCTCAATTTTTTAAAGAGTTTTCAGAATATCAGAGTGCCGTTGCAGAAACATTAATTTTTTGTGAAGTTGAAATATTATAATGAAGTACAAGACAAAAAACATATCTTCTTGATGTTTTAGATGAATAGGCTGAATGATGTGAGGAAAGTGTAAGGCAAGGAAACCTGCTGGTTTTTAAATGATCATTAAAGTTGAAACATTTCATTACAGAAGCATATTCTAGTGGAAAATAACTTTAGCAAGGACTGATGGGTTTAAAACATCTATAATCCAATGTAACTAGATGTGTATATTTTCCTGTGTGAGTTAATACTTTTGGTCTTAAGTTTTATTTGAGGAATCGCACAATTTCATGTTTTTGGAAAACTTCTGTCTTTCACAATGTTCTGTAAATCTGAAAATGTTCTCGGTTGAAATGATTCCTGAAGAAAAAACTACATTACTTACAGTACTTACATTACATTGCAAGCACTAGAGAAATCTGCATTAAAGAAATGAAATTAGCTTGTATTGTTTAGATTGAATTTTGCTAATCAGAACTCTGGTACAACATACATAGTTTGAATAATACCTTCTACATTTCTAAAATGTTTCAAGTATGTTTGACAGGCTTGACTGAACAAGAGTAAATCAAAGGGATAAATTCACTTAATCATCAATTATATACTTCTGGAATTTGCTAGGGATGGAATAGTTTCCACTTGTGGAAACTGATGGATATTTCTGTGTTAGCTGGAGGAGACTCACTTTGTCAAATAGCTCTTGATGAGCTCCCACCAGATTTGACATCAGCATTGTGTCAGAGGGAAGACGCAACCTGCAGTCTTTCCCCAAATACCCCAGAAACTGTGTCCATTCTACTATATTTGTGTAGTTTAGTGGAAATTATTTCAACTGGAGTGTGCAGTCCAGTTATGGCCTCTCTCATTATGGAGAACATTGAGCCTGTCTTGTTCATCATTCAATAACCTTTTGGGAATTTCGGGGTTTGGTCATTTGATGCATTCTGGTTTTCCTGCTCTTTTTCTGTCTCCTGTTACTGTTAGATAATTCTGACAAGAAAAGAATGGAAGAAAATGGATCCCCTGTTTCCTTTCATTTGAAGTAAAAAAAAGTTTTTTTCCATGTTTTGATGACTGTAAATAACTGAGGGGATTTTCTGCAAACTTTTGAAACGACTTTTACCTGTAAGCAGCCTAAGCAACCAAACAAATAGATATGCAGCATAAATTCTATCTGGAGTCTACAATACTATAATAAGCTCCCAGACATAAGCTTTTCTGATGAAAATTATTTTTCAACAGTTAGTTATAATTAACCTTGAGGAGTTCAGTAAAAATAGAAGGCTTTGGCTGTGTTTTGGGGGTTTCTTTAACATGGCTCCTTAACACTTGGATCTTTAAAATAACCTTTTGTTTATTTCTGCTTTTTCAAATTTGTATGCATGGTGATTTCGTACAAAAAAGAAAAGCTTATTTAGGTTGTTAATAATAGAAGTTCAGGTGTTCATCATGTGCATTTAACGCTATTCAGAAAATGTAAAAAGGTTGGCATCTTGCTAAAGATGGTTTAGAAAAAAATGCAGAGGTGGGAAGATTCTGTGATATTTTCAGCTTCGAGTGCTTTCCTTTGCCTTCTCCCATCCTGAGCTTAAGTGCTTTCAAAGACATGCTTCTCTGTTGTGCTTTCATCCATTTCTGCACGGTCTTTAAAGATGCTGAGTCGGTAGTGGAATAGCTGACTTTCACAAACGATGACTGAGACAACCTTCCTTTCTGCAACTTGAAGTGGTGCTATTACGTAATCTTTAACACACAGCCTAGGTAAAAATATGGTGCCAAAGGCCAGGTCAGTGTATAACAAGCTCGTTATTAATGAGACTGTCTGCATAGACCACTAAGGATTATTAAAATGTAAATATTTTGTATGTGCAATAGTTCTGTATTAATGTAGAAGATGTCTCTTTTTCTTTCCACATTTGGGTGTTTACATCAGGCTCGTAGAATTATTTGCGTTCAACTATGTATACCCCAGACTGTTGAATTTGAAATGCAATTTAGAGTTTTTTTGCTCTGAGTCTTGCCACAGGATTTGCGTTTGGCAGATACAAGAAAAGATAATAAGAAATGCTTTTGAAGAGTGCAAGATAGCAGACTATAAAATAAATAGTGAAGTCTACTAGGCTGTAAAATAAATTATGAAAGTCATGGCAGCAAGACTGGAAAAACCTGGAGTCATTGGCAAAGGGAGAATTAAAAAAAGCTACACCATCTTTTCTATCTAATTTTCATAATGTTGTTGGTTTGAGTGTTTGAAGATCTAGAGAGTGGGTTTGAAATGGCTGAAAATCTTAAAATGACAGCAATGTTTAAGTAATGTGTTTTAGTCAATTCATTAACTGTAGTTTACTTTGTAACAATAGAAATGTTGGAAAACTGACGAGACTGATGTTTAGAAATATAATGAAACTGTTCACTAAGAGTCTTAATTGGCCACCAGACTGTATTCACTGCCCTTTAGTACAGAGTCTTTTTGACTTCATTGTTCAAAAGAAGCGATTGCACCATTTCTCAGGGCTGCTGCGATATCGTAGCGAAGGGCCAAAGTCATTGATCATCATAATGCAGCATAAGTGATATCAAGCTTGTGTTTTTATGATCTGTGCTCAGTTCACTGAATATTAACCTCCTGCTTCACTTGTTCCTGTATTTTTGCATATTAACATATCTGCATGTTGATTTAGATTTGCTAACTTTAATGTGCCTAGATACAGTGACAGCAGTTATCCGTTTTCTAGAGCTGCTTGCATTTCAGTGTGTTTATCTGCACCTAGGAAAGTCTTTATTTGATAAATCGATTTTGCATGTTTCTGCTCCAGTTGAAAATGTTCCTGTGTATTTCAGAATGATAAGTTGGTGCGGAGAATAAATAGCTACAGTCGGTTGTTTCTTCTGAAGATGAAGGAGTTGGATTCCGAATCTGAGTTAACGTAACTGTAGATTATCCAAAGAGTGGATGATAGTACAGCCAGATAATTACTCATAGCTCTAATATTCAGTCCAAATTTAGGAACATTTGTGGCTAATTTGTTTTCAGCCAAATATTTCTGTTGTATTTCCAGAAACAGAAAACAAAGTTCCAAACATCCTATAAGAAGCTTGTGTAAAGACAGTAGACTTTTTTTACAATGATCTGTTTATGATTATTCCTATCTAAAAATGTATTTTAAAAGTTAATTGAGCAGCCTGTTGGATTTTCCATCTAAGCACGCAAACAAATACAGTTTGAGTGTTGTACGATTTCCCTCCCTGCAATGGGAATGCAAAAGCCTGAAATGCTATTGCAGTGTATTTTTACCGTTATGGCTTTCTCTAATGTTGTCTTTTCCTCCTTCACATCTGCTACTCAATTTTCAATATTGATTAAACGGCAACGCTCTCTGTGCTGTAATCAAATTATTCAGTAAATCTTGCTAAAAGGAATAAAAGTTAATTAAAATAAAACACTAAAGCTGTTTTGTTATAAGAATGAATACATGAATAATCAAATAGATAATAGTGTGATTTTGTTGTGAACACTATTTATCAATGCATGAGTGTGAAACAGAACTTGCAAAATTGCAGTCCAGTATTTTATATGTATTTATAAATAAATGTGGATAAGAATATTCTGTGCATCTCCTCAAAGAGTTGCAGAGAATATATTATTTCTATGTGTAACTTTTATCATCATGAGTAGCTGTGAATCTAAGCCAGTAGTAAGCTCAGGTTACGATAATATTATCTCTCTTTTACAAAGGGAACTGAAGCAGAAATTAAGTAATTTGCCCAGTGTTTTATATGGATTGTGTTCTACTGATGGAATTAAGTAAATTCATTACTGTATTTAGATGAAAAAAAATATTTCACTCTTCAGGGCTAAATGCAGAAGCATTTTTCTCTTGCTATAAACTTGAACTATATCTGTGCTGTTGAATCGATATTTAATACTACATCTCCCCCCCTCACCTCCCCAGCTAGCTTTGTTCCATTACCACGTTTTGTTGCATATACGAAGCTATTTTGTGCCAACATCGTAATCTAATGTTTAAATGTAAGGACAGGCATCTCTATGTTGAGGTCAGAGAGCTGTTCCCATAGGACAAAAATAAGCAAGGGAAAAATTAAACTCTATGGCAAAACAGACAAACAAAAAACCAAAACCAAACAAAAAAAAAAAAACACACAAATCTTTATGGCAGAGATATGTTAGGTTGTGGAACAGTCATTTTAGGGAAATATTAGAAACCCATTCACTTGAGGCTGCTATGACTACAATTGGCAAAACAGTAGAAATGCTCTGTGAAGTAGATGATGTGTGGTGCAGAGCACTAGATGAAATAGCATAAAGGAGCTTTCCATTCTTGAAATTCAATGATTTTTGGGTACTGTGACAAATCATATCTCTGGTATATACTTCAAACTGATATGTGTTATCAACACATACCTAAAAATTGACCCATTTTGACACTAAATATCCTACTTGCTTTTCTTGTTCTCCCTTGATAGCTAGCTTGAAAGAAATAGTTTGGATAATGAGAGCCCACTCCGTTTACAGCACACAATGGTGCATTAAAGAAAGATTTGTGAAAACTATCCTTGAAACAATTCTGGTATTCATAGGCTTCAGAGGTTTAGTGTCCTTTTTTCTTGTTTGTATTTTTACTTTTACAGTACTGTTAAACTGCCTGTTGCAGTTCTTTTTCTTCAAGTCTGGTTTGATGCCTACATATGAAAACGTGTTCATTTTCGATAGCTGTAATGCCTCAACCTTAATGAACTACAAAGCTTTGTCGTTGTATTTCCCTTGTAAATTCATGTTCCATCATTAGATGGTTGACATACCCTAACAATCTTTTGTCAGAGGAATTTCCTATGGTTATTTAATCTGTAGGAAACATAGAGATCACAGCTGTTAGTAGAAAAGAAACACATACTTATGCAGTAACTTTTAAGAATTATTGAGATTAGTTCTGTGGTGTTTGGATTTGGTTTTTTGTTTGTTTTGATAAAAAAAAAGAAATTTGGATTGTTCAGAAAAATCACAGTTTCATCTCTTTTAAGAGCCACTTCAGCCACAATCAAAAGGCATTGCTAGCTGAATGAATTTGATGGATTTCCTGCTAAATTTACACAGAAGTTTTAGGAATCAGTTCTAGAAGTTGTGAAGCTTCCTTAAGCTAAGGCTTGAGGGATAAATGCTGTTAAGGCATTTACAGCAAAATTGACATGCAATATAAATGTTTTGTCTTCAAAAGCCTTTGAAATGAGTATCCTGAAAGAAGGTCTGCTTAGTTGTGCTTTAGTCTTTAAGGTCACTTTAACGTAAATCTAATTTAGAACATTTTTATCCTGATGTTATTCTAGCAAAAAAGTTGTGGAATTTTGCCTTAAGTTAAAAATTACACAAAAGGATTCACTTGATTAATTGTTCTACTTCCGTTTTCTTTTGATTCCCAGGGTTTTTTCTTGTGTGGAACTTCCATTTGTTGCTTTCAGCTTTATGTAATTGAGATGTGGGATCTAGTTCTGATGCTATAAATCCAGGAAGAGTAGTAAAGCCCACGCTAAGGTAATTCTGGTGATACCTGGGTAACTTAGTACACTTGGAACCTAGAAGTGCTTCTCGGTTTAAAATCAATGGGGTTTTAACTGATCAAGGTTCTGGTTAAATCGGAACCGGATGGATTGTGGCTAAATTCACCATATGTTACTCTGAAACACATACCTTCGTACTGGAAAAGCAGATTATATTCAGAATCAGACCTATTTTATGTGTTGGATTAGATGCTAAATCAGGGCTAAAGTCTGGATTTGCATTCCTATCTGGTGACAAATCTCCGTCCAAGATGGAAGACTTTTTCTCCTTATAACATGGGAATTGCATCTAATGTAGTTTGGGCAACAATGCTTTAATATATTTCTGCTGTAGTTGTGCAGTGGAGCAGGACTGGATTAAATATTTTGGAACACTTTTCCAAATCAGAATGATTTGGAAGAAACTCTCCTTTGCATGTTAACGTATAAATGTTAAGGCTTCCCAGTGAGGATGTAATCAAGAATAATTTCTTAAATCAAGGTGGTTTTCCTCTCTCCCACCCATGCTTTTGAGAATTTTCACTTTTTATTAGCTATTAGAATTTAAATGAGGACTTGAAGTTCACTGTAAAAGATCAGTGATTTACTGAACAAAAATTCCCAAGATCCAAAAGTCAAAAGAACCTTAATGCTTTTAATTTTCAACACTGGAAAAGGAAAACAGTGTTTTAGTGACTGTTATTTAACATTTCCTGACTCTATTACATCTGTGCTGCGTTCTAATCAGCAGGAACTTTTTCTCCCTCTGTCTCAACTGTTTTGTGCTCAAACCTCTCCATAATGTTCTACAGTAATTTCATTCCTTGTCTGCTTCAAAAATGTGATTCTGAGGTAGCAACAACAACAAACTCCTGAATTATAGTGCATGTCCTGCCTGTATTGCTTGCTTTAGGAGTCCTTGTCACAGGACTATACCCTCTCAAAGCAAAATATTGTAGGTCGCGTATTTTGGATGGCACTGTAATATTGTGAATTGCTTCATCAACTAGTGATGAATTGTAAAATGCATTCAGGTAGAGAAGTCTATGTATAAAGACATTATTTCATTCCCTGATGCTGCGCTAAATTAAGTGTGCCTTACGAGCGCTGTGGTTAATGGGAAATGATTAAGGACCACACTCCTGTTGTCAGAAACGTGTTTTATGCATTGGTGCGCATGTGTGTTCATACGAGTAGTGACAATTCGTGATTCTATATTGATCTTTTCACCATCAGAAACTCTAAATCTTACAGTTATAATGCAGAATTGATGGCTTTGAAAGTTAGGCTATCAGATATAAACACTTCAAGTGTTGCCTTTGTTTCATCACACCCAGAACATTTGTCCAGAAATCATTCTTCTGTAGGAGATTTTGAAATGGGAAGATTTCTTTCCTGTTAAAATGCTTGTATAGTTCCCCTGAAGTTAAAATTGGCTCTACCAAATCAGCGAAGCAGAGAGATACTCTTTTGATTCCTATATAGTTTATTGTCTTCATTATTTGTCTTAAGACACATTGATGAATAATGTAGTTTATAAAGTGGAGCAAGATGAAAACTTTGAGATTGATTTAATCAGTTATGTAAATACCGCCAGATATCAAGTACCTGTTGAGAATGAGCACCCCGTTGATAACAATATGAATATTTGTGGATTTGGACAGAAGATCCAATACTGCTCTGGCAGTATTTTGCATCTGTTCACAACTTTTTTAGAGCAGCAGTTTAAAATGTGCCATCTGTAATCACCAGCTGCTTAAAAAGAGGATAATGAATGTTTGCTATTAGCTGTTAACATGGATCAAGACATTTAAAAGATCTCGTGAACCTGTCCCACACGTTGTCCTCTCTCCCCTACAGCACACATATAATAGCACATAATCTTTTCTTTGGTTTGAATGTTCCAAGACCCTGCTGAATTAATTCATGTTCATTCTGCCATTCTCTGTCACCTTCCCCTGTGTTTCTTGCTGGGATGCTTATTCTCTGGACGGCATTACCCAAGAAATTCTCTGCCTATCTGACCTCTTGTCTGACCGCTGAGTAGCAACTCTGAGTATGTTCTGCTTCTGGTGGTGTTAAATTGTTGTAGCGTCTGTACAGATGGGATGCAAGCCAAAACAATCGCTCTATAACAGCAAATAAGTCTAGTAGTTAGATACGTGGTCCTTAGCTGAAACTTTCTCTAGAGGCTTAAATTTCCAGCTTCTGTTATCAGAGAAGCTCTCCTGAGTTTTTTGGTGACAAAGCTTTGTGAACATCAGCCGTACCGGATGTCAGGGCTCAGCAGTTAAAGGTACATTTAGGGCTCCAATTGTTAGGATTTTAGCACTAAGTATTTAATTTTTGCAGAATAAACAACTGTAAAAAATCAGCAACTCCCCACTGGGATATACGGTAGTTTTCTGCAATAAACTATTTTAATTGCCTGCATTTTAATGAATGAACTTTTTGTGACAGAGATTTTCAAAGATTAGCAAGCTGTTAAATGATCGGTGTGGTTACAGCAGAGGTGGGAAATTACCATTGTGGCAGGACCCCTTTTAAATTCCACCACTATATATAAGGCTGTGTCTTCAAAAATTCTGCTTATATGGAGATATTTTGGAAGATGATGTCTACATAGTCTGTCGGTGGCAAAATATATGTGAATCTGGTGGCCAATGTGGATATTGTTTCATAATTCTGGTTGCTACAGGAATTTGAGGGCTGAAGAAGGGCATCACAAGTAGGTTAAGATAGAAAGAATTTATTAGGAATATCTTCAAGGAGATAAGTTTTACGTAGTTTGTATTAGAAATCGACAAAAATCACTCATGCAGGAAAATTTGACTTATACATGAAAATATATACAACAGAAATACTGGAGCTTAAACAAATTCATAAATCTTAGTTTTGTTAGCAGATAATGTTTCCAGGTGTTTGGCTGTTGCGCAGTTGTACAGTGTGGGAATGGGAGGTATCTTTTTCTCTAGATTAATGCCAATTAAATAAAACGCTCTTGTGTATCTAAATAGACTCCCTAGAGTGAAGTTTAAAGTGCAGTACAGTAACACCTGCAGTGTGGCAGTCAGTAATGGATGCAGGGTGTGTATGGAATTAATATTGGGTGTATACACCAAGACATGGAGGAATGGGATAAGGTATGCATTAAAGAAATCAGACAAATTTTAAAGGGATTTTGCCAAGGTCGCAGTATGAGGCTTTTAAATGGCTAGGAGAAGCCTGAAAAAAACAGGTTTGAAACCCAGTAAATCCCATGGAGCTGTCACTGGGAGCTGAAGCAGCTCAACCCAGGGCTGGGACTGCTTCTTTCCTCTTTTTGTACCTCATTGGGGGTTTAGGGGTTTTGGGAGGAGTGGCGAATATTAATAACAGATGAAGTCTTGAAGAAAATCAACACTTTTGTAACTATCTCACGGAGGGTGGTTGTAGAGGCTGCTGAGGGAGCAGGCAAGAGATGAGGAGTTATAAAAACCTGGCATGTTCCACCTGGCTATTTTTAACACACTGCAGAAAATGAGCCTGATTCCTCTATCTGCTCGGCCGTTTCTCTTGAACCTGAGCTGTCATATTCCTGTCGCCTGTACCACAGTTTTCAGTAGGTTGTCTCTCTCTCATCCTATGCCTCCTCTTATTACCGCATCATAAAGATTATAGATATATGAAATTGATCTTAAAAATAAAACTTCCCAGTCCTATTCACATTGCTAAGAGTGGCGTGTAAAGCTTTTTTTTACTTTCATCTTGTAATTTTTTTATTTGATCCCATATTTGTAGTTGATTTGGTTGAGTTTTTTTTTTTAGTTTAGTTGTTTGAGAGTTTTTGTTTGGTTTTTTTTTTTTTTTATTTTCATATTTCTGACTCAGAACATGTTCTGGTGAAAAATATCGACAAACACAGAAAACAAACTTAGACTTTTCATTGCCTTTTCATTATGGAGGAAATAGTTCCACTTTTCTTGACTGACCCAGAGACCTTGTCTTTAGCCCAGGGACTGTGTTTTGAGTTTTCTTCACAGACGTGTTTTGGCAGATCATTTATGTAATAGGCATTTGAGCAAATTACCACCGTTGTTATAAATAAAAAGTGATGAAGATTGTTCTTTATTGGTTGTAGAAAATAGAGAACGTTTGCTGATGTTATGAGTAATAAGTTCAAATGCCTTTTGGATATCTTCTGGTATTTAGACAAAACCATCTTTAATAGCTTCATTCATCATCGTATGTGGAACGACAATAATATCTGTGCCTTTTTCAATTCGATCTCAGTATTTAAGAAGTTCAAAACAAGGGGTTTGGGTTTTTTTTTCTAGACTGATTTTTTGAAATGGTAGCAAGAGAAGAAGAACTGTTTCACCTTAGGTAAACTTGGCTCTTTTCGCTATACTAATTAGCTGGTATTGATTAGTACAGCATACTGAAAATATATAATGTGTCAAAATCTGAGCAAGTCTCATTTATCTATACAAACACTGCTATCTCTTTAATTTTTGTCAAGTTTCAATTTCACTTTGAAAAACATTATCTGGCTTTTGCTATAATAGTCTATGTCTGCAAATATTTTCAAAGCATATGATGCAAACTCATTAATGTTGCTAGAATGTTTCTGTAGGCTTTAGTAAGATTTAGTTTAGGTACGAAATATACTGAAAATACTGAAAAAATTTCTTTATACCAAGATACTGAACAAGGTTGTGACCCAACCATGTTTTGAAAATATAAAAAGGCTGCTTTACCTGGAATGAAGCACCACTGCAGCAGAGATGCTAATTCCAAGTCAGTGGCTATCTCTTTGTCCAAGAAAATAGGGCTGTGGGTAAAAAGGAGCAATGGCTGCATGTCAGCCTTTGTCAGGCAAAATAGTTCCTTTCTGACTACTAATGTAGAGGCCACTTTCAACTCTTAGAATTAGAATTTTAGAATTAGATTTTATCTTTAAATGGCTAATACCATAATCAAAATAATCTCTGCAGTGTTTCATTTATCCTCCGTTGTTTTCTGTTATTCACGAGTACAGAATTCAGAGCTTTGATTACCAAAAAGAGCAGTTGGTAACTTCTTCGTATTGGATGAGTGTTTTACAGTAGAAAAAAAATTTACAGTAGCAGTGTTCTGCGTTGATTATTGACCATCCGTATTCACTGGGGAAGGCAAGTTCCATAAGCAATAACCTGCATAATGGTTGTGTTGCCATGAAGTACCTTTTAAATAAGCATAAACTATAGAAGAATGTGGAGCGTGAGAATTATTGTGTTTGTCAGCAGTTCTTAAAAATTATTTGAAGAAAAAATAATAAATGTCCACCAGCTGTAGTAGGCAGGGACTCATCTTAGTTTAATCTATATCAGCAACTCAGAAATATTTACTTGTTTTAGAAAATCTGACTTGAAGCCAATCACATTCTGGAGGGTAATGTTACTTTAATCAGAATAAGGTGTAATGTGCTTTTATTTCCTTTTAATTCAAATTCAGTTAGACAGTCATGCTTTACAGCAATGAAGATCGACGTAATCATCCAGAGGTCATGTTTAAATGAAATCACTGCTTTGATTTCACCTCTGTCTTAGGCTGCAAATGAAAAAACTGCAAGTTCAAAAAAAATCATGGTGAAGGCAAAGAAAAGGAGGAATGCTGTCAATGCTGGGATTTAAGGGAAAATAAGTCCGGATGAGGAGGGTGATGGCTTTCACTGACTGGATTTTAAAATGCTTGGGGGAAGGAGAATCTTTCCTTTTATGGCCTCATTTGCTTCCAGGTCAATAAAGTTATGACTGCAGTGCAGATAGGAGATAGTGATTTAAACAAACTAGAAAGCCAAAACGTAAACAATCATTTTGGAGTGTGTCCCGTTCACATCTGTAACACTTTTTGTAGAGGTACTTCCCATCTCCCCTCAAAAGCCACTGGAAGGATTCTCTTTATCTGGGTACTCTCCAGGCAAATACGGGGATTGGGTTTCTGTGGTTACCTCTTTGGAACCTCTTTCTCCATGTATGGTAGAGCTGAAGGCTGAGATTTCTTAAGCTGACCACAGCACTTCAACATCCCTTTCATTTAGATCAGCCTGAGTGTTTGAGTTGGGCAGCTTTGACATCTTTGGCTAAAAAGTTCAGAATATCGACCCTTGTGTTCTCCTGACTCCTGCCTGGTTTAGACCCTGGATGACACGCAGCGCTGCAGCAGCACTGACAGAGAGAGGTCTCATTTGGGGTTCCAAATATTTCCCAGTTTGATCATAGAATCACCAGGTTGGAAAGGACCCACTGGATCATCGAGTCCAACCATTCCTAACACTCCCTTAAACCATGTCCCTCAGCACTTCATCCACCCTTTCCTTAAACACCTCCAGGGAAGGCGACTCAACCACCTCCCTGGGCAGCCTCTGCCAGTGCCCGATGACTCTTTCCGTGAAGAGTTTTTTTCTGATTTCCAGCCTGATCCTTCCCTGGCACAGCTTCAGGCCATTCCCTCTTGTCCTGTCCTCTGTCAGTTGGGAGAAGAGCCCAGCTCCCTCCTCTCCACAACCTCCTTTCAGGTAGTTGTAGAGAGTAATAAGGTCTCAATCTTTAAGCATATCCCAGAGATGTAACTCAGAATGACTTGGACCACCCAGGATCAGTCCTCAGGTGTGGACAGCAGAGGATACAGGCGTCCTGTTCCTTCCCCATGCACCCATTTGTTGGATTTGGGTGATGGCAGAGAGCTTTGAGGAGCTGACTGAGGCAGAGTGTGCGAGCTATTCACTGGCTTCAAGCTGTTAATGTGTTGGCACTTCACGATCATGCCAAGCATGCGAGGAGTGCCCTGCCTTGAAGGGCCTTTGCAAAAGGGACACAGTGAGGAACTGGTGGGGTCTGCAGTGTGGTCAGTAGTAGAACTGGGTTGGCCATGGTGAGAACAGCCTAATATTGGGTAGTTTGAAGGTCATGGGAGGCTGAGAAGATCATAACTTTCCCTATTATTTTTTTCTCTAAAGACCTCAAGCTTAGAAACATTCTATAAAATGACAAACTATTATGATAGCCTGGAGATTCTTAGGATAACAGCGACTCTTAAAAGACATTATTTTTCCCAGAGCTGCATATTTTCCTCCAATAGACCTGCTGATTGGAGAGACATACCTATCATCACATATTTATGTCAGCATATGAACAAGAAGTATCTTTGGGCAAAGTTATAAATGGAAAACAAGAATAAAATTATTATTTTCTGGGGATACAAAATTGGAGAGTAAATCTTTCATTTCATACGTGTGGCAGATAGATTAAAAATATTCATATCTTTAACTCAGGTACTCATCAGAAAGGAATGTCTTTTCCGTTGCTGAGTTAGTTCTTGCTGTAAATGATAGACGAGGATCTTGTGATATAATTCAGTAGATGTTGTAACTGCATAAACGATTTCCCCTTGTGTCCAGTGTGTTATGTTAATTGACTATTGTCTCAAAATCTTTGTTGATTCTCCTTACTCCTTAATTTAAAACCATTTTAATGACTATTCTATAACACTTCTTTTTCTAAAATAACTAACTTAAACATGACTCCAATGAAAAGATTGCGCTTGGTAGGAAAAAGGGAGAACCTGGTTGAGGGACTTGGAAAGATATAGATCCAGGGTGTGTTTCTCTATAAGAAGTGCCTGGTTTCTGTAAGTGAATTTCAAGAGTAGAAAGTCATCAGTCCTGATCAGACATGTTTTTTTGCCAACAGAGAGGTTTGTGTGGAAGAAAGCTCTGGCACTGATGCAGGGACATGAGTTGGGTTATTTCTGTTGAGATAAATGAATCTTTCTCTTTTGAATTGTTTCCTTGGTTTGTGGGACGTGTCTCTGTGCATGGTGGGGGGATCGGAACTAGATGATATTTAAGGTCCCTTCCAACCCAAACTGTTCTATGATTTCTCAGAAGACACTGCTTCCAACACCGCCTTTTTATTGTTGAAGTTCAGTTGTTGAATAAAATACTGTTATCAACATCTCTGTACTTTTATTAGCCATTTTTAAGTGAGGTTTAGCTTTAAAGAGAGAGACTGATTTACCCCTTTTCTTTTAGAACTCTTATAGTTTGGTGGCAATGTAAGCTTTTCATTCTGCATGTTGTTTTGTGTTACATCCTTATTCTTAGCTCTAGGAGAATGAATACATAAATAAAAATCCACTGTTCCTCTGCTGCTCTGCTGCCATTTAAAGCCCTGTTTATCTCACTCTCGGATGCCAGAGAGGAAATTTAATGTTGAGTATTGGTTCAATAAATGTCAGGGAGGGCAGGCGGTATATATCCTCTTTTGTAATAAACATTGAGTTCTCCTGACAAAGACAGCATCTGAATATTGGAAGGGAAAAGTTGGTCTTGTGGCCTCTGCTTCTTTCAGTCACTGAGATTGTGGAGTGCTAATAGTGATCACGCATACAAAGTGACTGATACGCTGTCAAGGATTCAGGTGCTTTTCTGATAAAACTGTTTCTTGCTTAGGATGTTGAACTACATGAGACTTGAACTTGAAAAATGTCAGTTTTCCTCTCATCTGTAAGCATTGTGTAGGTTTAAACGTTGCAAGAACGTAGTCTCTTTGCACATGTTATTTTTTGCATGCGTTGTTTGCATTACAGTAAAAGACAAGTATATCTCTCGCCCATCTGAATAGTATCATGATGATACTATTCATCATTAATGAATAGTATGAGACTTACAGAGCTAAACCTGCCTGTATTACAATCCAGGGTGTGTGTTAGGAAAAGGCAGAAGTACAGACTTAGAATACAATGTCATGCAAGTTATCTGAGCATTGTTACCTTGCCAGGTAAGTTAAGGCGACAGTTTAAAGAATCTACTGTGCAAGTATTTGTTTTATGCATTCTTAATATATGTCCCAATGTATTTTACAGTGAGGCAGTTAAAGTCCAAATGGAAGTGAAGGATTTTTTTCCAAAACAAAAGGTTTATCAGTTAGAGGTGCAGAAATTAAATCTCTTTAGTACCAGCTATTTGCTGTACCTATCACGATGCTTCTTCCCTTCTGCATTCGTCAGGAGACAGAATAACTAATCTTGGTTTCCAAAGGAGCTCAATAAGATGGAAGTGGTGCCATGAACACATGTAAAGACATCCGAACAATACTAGGTTAAGATTTAAAGCTAAGTCTGTGCAACTGTAGGTCTTCCTTGATAAACGGGGAAAAGTTTGGCGAGAAACAGTATTCTAGGATTGCTTATTTGGTATAAAATGCATAATGATTGGCAAAGGCTTATGGCATTAAATGTGTCACATATTGAAAAAGGTAAGTTCTGTTGCAGTTATGTGACAGTAATAGGTTTATAAGATTGTTTTAGAATCCACTGTTATGTCACATACAAAATAAATATGAAATACATAATCCATAATGATATATACATATGCATTGTATATGTATTGTATGCGCATAATTTCCTATACACATGTATAATATACTGATACATTATTTTATATTCTTTGCCAATACCAGAGATCCTTTTGAATACATGTAATTAAAAATTGTCCTCAGTCTTCAAATCTAGTATTTCACATCGTTACATATCTCCATGACTCTGATATATTTAGGAGTCTTTCCTGTTCTTTCTGAGCTTTTCTTACTAGCTTTCTGCTTTTGCTTTAAGCTTATGTTTAAAAACAGGAGGAAAAAAACCTCGAAACGAAGCCTGAAATTTGATTAAAGAATAGAATTAGAAATACACTTTAGAGATAAGGCTTTCATCCTTAAGTGTGGCGAGTCCTTTATGCTAAAGCTCTTCTGTTTGAAGGCGTGTTTCAGCTAGTTGTTAATCAAGCTAAAACTGCCTTAGCCAAGTTATAATTTCAGTCCTTTTGTCCTTGATAAAACACAAGTGTAAGCAGATGGCTAAAATGTCTAAAACTATTGACAAAACACAACAGCCTAGAAGAAAAGCAGAGAAAATGTACAAAACTGTCTCTAAACTTCTTCCAGGCACTCAGCTTCAGGCTGGATGAAGTCCCTGATCATCAGTTTATTTTGTTGACCTTGGTGAATACTGAGGCACTGGAGAGCTCAGGGCTGGGCCGTGGAGGGCTGGTACATCTCAAGCAGCTGATGCCTGTGTGTAAAAGGAGGAAAAGGAATATTGGGACCAACCGGCTAGTTAGTTAACAGTGTGTGGGGAAGGGATGTGATGCTCATAGTGTGTCACAAGCTGAAACGTGCCATTGCAAGAGCTGCAGGTGTTATGCGGGGAATTACGGACAGACGTATAACTTGCAAGATGTGGTGAACACCTCTTCTGTGCTGCTCAGCCCCAATGACACCTCAGCTGGGGCAGTGTGTCAGCAGGAGCAGGGAGAGTTGCTCTTCCAGAGCACGCCATCCTCAAAGGAAAGACTGATTCAGTAGGATTTATCAGCCTTGATTCAGGAAGTCTGGAGGGGTAGGAGGACAGTGGTAATAGTGTATGAGCACATGCATGCCTCTTGCAAAACCAGGGCACCAGAGAGAGTGGAATGGTGTGACCGTGCATTGACACAAGCCAAGCACGGCCGTGACGCTGGCTGGAGGGACCCCCTTGGGTGTGTTAAGCAGAGTCTAAAGGTGAGCGCCTGGGAGGCTTATGCAGGTGAACAAATGTTTTCTGGACCCGGATTAGCCAGGGCATGGGTGGCATGTCAAAATTGTCCTGAGCAGATGTAGAGTTTCAAAGCATGGGAAAACATGCCGGCTGCAGAGTGTGGATGCTGAGCATCCCAGGCTGTTACGCAGAGCCCGGCAGCGGCAGAACTGTGCCTGCAAACGGCAGTGCCTGTTGTCTGTTTCTGCTGTGCTCTGTATTCAGTGGGTGTTCTTGGATCCAGCCCCAAGCTTTCAGCCAACAGCAGCCATATTCTGGAAGTAACGAACCTGTTAAATTACTATCATGTGAGCATGTCATTTGGGCTGTCAAGAACACGGAGGGCAAGCATGATCATTTCTTCTCCCCTTCCTCTTTCCCAATTAAGGAGCTTGTTACATCTTTCTGATAGTTTAATCATTGAAAATTGTGCCCATGAATCTTGACGATATGCAAATCAAGGATGCCATCTGTTGATCCGTGCTGCAAACTCCCCAGGCTCCGTGCTGAATGGTAGGCTGCTTCTAGGTGTGCTTGGTTTGTTTGCTCTGCACATGTGAGTAGTCACAGAGGGAATCGGATTGAAAGACTTAGAATGAGGCGTCCTCTCTTCACCCTCAAAATGAGTTTATTTCAAGCAGTAGATGGACAAGTTTGCTTACAGACACCCACTTTACCACAGTTTGAAGAGAAATATACATGTGGAATTTCTGTTCATTCTTCACTTCTGGATCTGTTCCAGCTGAAGGTGCTCCCTCTGACTGGCCAGACAGGACCCTGCTGGAGTGCACCAGGCTGCTTCTCCTGCCCAGCCCAGTGCACAGGTATCCTTGCAAAGGGAGGTAGACACCTTCACTAAAAATTTAACATCTGCTATTCTGAGCCAGAGTGGTGGCCCATCTGGGCTGCTGTGTAAAGCAAGCCGGCAATAGATGCTGAACAGTGAAGGCAGAGGGCATGGGAAGACGTGGTTCCTCAGCATCTGGTGTTCCGCAGTTTCAGTACTCCTGGAGCGAGGAGCTGCATCAAAAGTGGAGGTAACCTTTGGGAATGTGCCTCCTCTTTTCTTGAAGGTAGATCTTTTGATTTCTGCTCGTTCTTTGGAGACGAATTGCATACTTTAATGTGCTTTGTGTGGAGAAGTGTTTTTTTAAACTACAATCTGATAATATAATTTGGCTCTGTCTAGTTCTTGAATTGTGAATAATCATTTCCTATTCACCTTTTTCCAGGCTATTTAAAATTTTAGTGCTGCTATTCTACATTCCCTCAGCCGTATCTTTTTTTCCAGCTGAAAAGCTGCAGTCTATTTAGTTTCTTCTCATGTGGATGAGTCATTTGACTGACATGACCAACTTGTTTCAAGTTTCTACAGTGAAAAGCCATTGTGCTGGAACCATTTTAGATCATTAAGGAACAAAGAAAGAGTCATGTTTCATTTGAAATTACTTAAAATATTGTATTTTACTACCAAAAAGGTTGCAAAAATGGTATAAACCCCTGAAATGCTGCTTTTTTGCCTGCCTTGTCCCCCCACCAAAAACACCGATCTCAAAGAAAGGCCTTTGTATAGTAATTCAGATGGAGGTCTTCACTGTGAGGGTGTTTTTTCTGCCAGGTCTGTTCCTTCCGGGACAGATTTGTATAAAATGTATTGATATTTATCAGAAGCGGTTGCTGCAGAATAGGTTGAAGGAAAATAGGACACCTCAATTTCATATAATTTATCTATGACTGAAGTGACATTAATGTCTTCTGTGATCTACTAGAACAAGACCACTAAAACATCAATTATCTTAACATCACACAGTAGTTCAGGTTGTAAGGGATGTGTCAAGGTAGTCTGGTCCAATCTCAGGCTCAGAGCAGGATGAGCTTTCTCATGGCACTGGCGCAATACTACCTAGAGTGCCATTTATTTTGGATTGCATTTGCTATTTTTTCCTGACTCTGATTTTTAAAAAATAAGTTTGTGCAGTTTTTTTTTTTTAATTGCTTGAATAATATTTTTACAGTCTTGTTTTCTTTTAAGTGCATTTATATACAAAAGTTCCCAAAGGACTACTTTAGATGTAGTTCTTAACTTTTTAAAAATAAACTTCAATATAAATTTGTTATTTTAATACTTAGACTCCTCACCACCATTGGTTTAAATCTTGAGAGCTTATGCCTGAGCTTATAGGCCCCTCGGGATTTATTGGATGAGTCTTCTCAGCAAAGGCCTTTCAGATAGATTCATTTCTGCTCTGCTTTTGCTGTCTCCATTGGGGAGAATTCAAAACTAGTAACCTAAATTGCTCCCGTTTCCTCCATTTCCTCCAGTTATTAAAATGAAGAAGAGGAAACGCAGCTGTACTGGTTTTCCTGAGCTGAAGAGCCAAAGGGTTTTAGTCTCCCTTATTATTACATCAGATTCTGACTTGGTGTGTCTCAAAGCTTCTGCCATGCTCTGCTACAGCTAAACATCACTGCAGAAACTGGTTCATTGTGTTTACAGCAGAACTTGTTTTGAAGCTTTTGGAGCTTTTTTTTTTTTTCTTTGAGCTTTTTGGAGCTCCTGAACTTCTATGGATCCTGGCTTGAGTTTTTCATTTGGTGCATCCACTTTTATGACCTCCTTGACAGTTTATTTCTCTTGCACATGCATGAGACTGGCGAGACTCCATGTCAAATAGCTTCCTTTCTGGGCTGAGACCTGATCAGAAGGAATTTAATTTATTAACTAGCACATTTTGGTTTTTTAGAAGCTGGATTTTCACAGCATCCCACATGGGGGAAAGTCTTTAGATCTACATTTACTGTAGTAGGCACATGGTTCAAAGTGCAGATTCTGCTGATGAAAGATGGGGGATTCATTCTGTGAGGACTGCATTGTCCTTTGCTGCGGTTTCTCAGTTAAAAAATGCAGTTCTGTTACAGTGTAGAATATGACCAATTATAATATAATTTAAATTGCTCATTGGAAAAACACTAAAGCGAACATGGTTTCTGATTAATAATTTTTATGATCTGGTCTCGCATAGCTTCTAAGTGTCTTGTAAAATAGGATTTCTACGCAGAATGGCTGTTATTAATGGTCTTTTGGAAGCTGAAATTCTACGGATACTAAATGCACATGGTTAATAATGGCTTATAAAGATGCCAGAGCCCTGGCATCAAAAGGACCAGCTGTATTTGAAACACTTACACTAAATGCTACTTATGAGCTTATATAACCTACTTTTTCTGCTTCTCTTATTTTGATAAATTGGCTTTGCTGCCAGTTAGATTATGTGAAAATTTGGGCAAGGGAATTTCTTGAATTCATTATCTTACAAAATAAGTATTCTTTTTAAAAGAATTAAAGTTAGTTTATGGTACAGAAGCCATCCACCAAACAACTGATGTATTGACAAAGCATGAGAGATTTTAGTGGTTTTCCATATTTACCGACATAGTGAAGATATGCCCAGACTACTGAGACTGATGTTACAGCTATTTTGCACTGATAGTTTATACCAGAAAGATTATTTTCCCCTCAGCATACAATAAATAGTAAATTCATGAAAGTGGACTTAAAGTGGTGTAAGTTGGTCTCAATAAGCATCTTAAAGTGACTGTTTACCTAGATGCCTTTAGTTTGGTTTTCTTGGAGAAATACCAGTATTTGCTTTTGACTAAAATAGAACATTAAAATCCGTTGTCCTGGCATTGTTCCACTTTTAGCCTTCTACCTAAACTCGGCTCCTAACCCAAAAACGTTACGTTGCTTTTCCAAAAGTAGTTTTATTCTGCCTTTTATAGATTATATCTTTTCAGTGTGTACCAAGAATAGGAGCGTGGCTGGCACACTTCTGATACTGCAGTGATAGCTGATTGTTTAGTATTTGAGTCTGCATACCACAAAATAGATAAACAAAGTTTAGAGACTTTGATTATGCCACATTTACGCAGAATATGCAGCTAAGCACAATACCAAGTGCATGAAAGTATTCTTTTTGATGGAGTGGAGGGAGGATAGGGCCTGCTATTGTCACAGTTCTAAAGTGTAAGTAGGTTTCAGGTAATTCAGTGTGACATCATTCCCCAAATAGTTGTGCTTCTGTAAATGTAAGATATACGTTTTGCTAATAAAACTGGAGACAATCATAGAATCACCAGGTTGGAAAGGACCCACTGGATCATCGAGTCCAACCATTCCTAATACTCCCTTAAACCATGTCCCTAAGCACTTCATCCACCCTTTCCTTAAACACCTCAAGGGAAGGTGACTCAACCACCTCCCTGGGCAGCCTCTGCCAGTGCCCAATGACTCTTTCCGTGAAGAATTTTTTTCTGATTTCCAGCCTGATCCTTCCCTGGCACAGTTTGAGGCCATTCCCCTTTGTCCTGTCCCCTGTCACTTGGGAGAAGAGCCCAGCTCCCTCCTCTCCACAACCTCCTTTCAGGTAGTTGTAGAGTGCAATAAGGTCTCCCCTCAGCCTCCTCTTCTCCAGGCTAAACAACCCCAGCTCTCTCAGCCGCTCCTCGTAAGACTTGTTCTCCAGTCCCCTCACCAGCTTCGTTGCTCTTCTCTGGACACGCTCCAGAGCCTCAACATCCTTCTTGTGGTGAGGGGTCCAGAACTGAACACAGTATTCGAGGTGCGGTCTCACCAGTGCTGAGTACAGAGGGAGAATAACCTCCCTGGACCTGCTGGTGACCCCATTTCTGATACAAGCCAAGATGCCATTGGCCTTCTTGGCCACCTGGGCACACTGCTGGCTCATGTTCAGTCGGCTGTCAACCAGCACCCCCAGGTCCTTCTCTGTGCAGCTCTCCAGCCATTCTTCCCCCAGTCTGTAGCGCTGCATAGGGTTGTTGTGCCCCAAGTGCAGGACCCGGCATTTGGCCTTGTTGAACCTCATCCCATTGGCCTCAGCCCAGCGGTCCATCCTGTTCAGATCCCTTTGCAGAGCCTCCCAATCATAATAACTATTAAAGTGTCAATGTGGAGTAGATGGTGTATGCTTTGTGTAGCTCAATTTGTTTTTAAAAAACAAAGGTGAATAGAAATTTTCTGTGCTTTTTAATTTTTTTTTTGCTTAATTTTAAATTGAAACAGTTTGTTTTGAAACAAATCAATATCTCTGAATTCTTTGCCATCCAGCACAACATTAGAGAAAACCAAACAGAACATAAACATGCCTAATGTGATTCATTTTCCTTGTCAGATACAAGAGCAAGATACAAGGTAAACTAACAGTTGTTCGTAGAATGGCATTTATTTCTTCACAGTGTGACTTTTAAATGTCACTATTCTTTTAAATTCAGTTGAAATAAAAGAATCTAATTTACTTTTTCATTATTATTTTTGCATTAGGCCATGAGAATTTATGGTGTGTTTATTCTCTTGATCCCCTTAATTCCTCAGACTTTGAATTACATTAGAGCTGTTCAGGTTGTAAAATGTTCTAAGCAGACTCAGTTGTCTTTGTATGTCAAATATAATGCATTTTCTGTGTTTTTTTCCTATTCTTCTTGTAATTGCCAGGAAAATTCCCATGAAATGGGATTTTATTTTATAAGAATTTACCCACTTGTGCTACTAAATCCCATTATGGTGAGAGCATACGTGAGCATTTTTAAGGGGATAAGTAGTAGAAGGAGATGAAATCTTATGAAAAAGCATTCTATTTAAAACAAAGCTAAATATATGCCCACCAGTTTTGTAAATTGTCTGCGCAAGTGAAATATTGTGCCTTTCTATCTATAAAGTTTTCTGTTTCCTTGAGAATTCTTCACAACAAGGTTTTGTTCTCTTTTATTAACACAATTTACGAGGAAACAAAATGTTCAGAAAATAGTTACTGCAACATTATAAGCAACCCATTAATTCATATCTTTATTTGTTCAGTGTGTAATTTCCACAGAAAATTATTTTATTAAAATTGATATGAGCTCCAAGAGCACATATTTCTGCCTCACCTTACTTTCAGGATTGCAAGTCATCATTCTATTGTGACTCTGTAGGATAAAAAATGGAGAAAAGGAAATTTACTAGCTCGTTAATATGAGAAAATGTGTGAACTTTTTATCTCTCCTTGTGATTTGCATCTTTGCCTTTTAGCATTGTCCATAAAGAACTCTCAATTCTGTCTATCACATTTATTCTCCTACGCTGGGCTACTGCTGTGAGGATATTCTTATGCCAACCTAACACTGATGTTTTTGGCTTGAAAAACTGCGTTCCTACATAATAGCTATGAAGTCAGTGGATAAGAACCGTTTATATATAGAGTCTCAGAATGCCCTCACATACTTACTTAGAAAACCTCTGAGTTGACGAGATTTGAGAGAAAAGTGACATTTATGTACAATTAACACCTGTTTAGTCTTTGGGTATAGTGCAGATTTTTAGAAGTGACTGAAATAGGGATAGGGGATGGGTTGCTCTTGTTCACTTAATTAAAAACTTGCAGCTTGTTAGAAATCAACAATGAGAATATTTTATTGAGCCAGTGCATTGCTTCCCAGTGTAATTTCTATTTATTACATTTAATATAGTGTTCTGTTTTTCCCTTCCTCATTCTTACCTTTGTAATTCTTTTTAGGGGTCCAAAAGTGTTTGGAAGTTTTTCCAGAAAGCGGTAATGCAGCAGATATATAGACAAATGCTGAGGTCAGAGATTTTACTCATTGATGTGTTGGCTGTCTTATAAGTAAGGTTGACTATTAGAATTAATTACAGTTCCAGTTAAGATCACTTGTTGCTATGGTTATCTCATTGCTCTACTCTACTAGTATACACTGCATTGGTTATTGAAGGCTGTCAGCTCGGAGCAGCTGAGAAGTCATCCTGGGGTGGTATTTTGCAGAAATCACACTTACTTAAAAAGCGTGGGGAAAGTATTATTGATACCTCTAAGAGAGGAGGTTCTCCAAGGTGGAAGAGGCTTAGAAACACCATTTCATGTACTACTGCCAAAGAATTCAGTATTCTCTACTGAATTAGTATCTGTCCATTAAAATAAGCCTGTGCACCTCCCTTGCCACAGAGTCCAAGTTCCTTGGGACTTTTTATGTTCTTAACTTGACTGCCTGACGGAGATGTCTGCCTCTCCAAAAAGGAAGCAGGGGACAGAGGCAGTAAATGACTCCAGCAAAATGAGTCTCGTCGAACTCATCTGTAGTTTATGGATTTGCATTGCCTTTTCAATCCCTGACCAGCATTTCTTCCTGGCACAAAGAGGCTTGTGGTCACCTTAAACAGGATTTACCCAGATGTGCCGTATGCCATGGGGTTCTTCCTGCATTGAAGTGCTCAGCGTCTTCTGAACCGAGTACATTTATAAAATCATTAATATATTCAGAGACTCTCATCATGCTACTTATGTTCCATCTGAGAAGCGGTAGAGAGAAAAATTGCTATTTCTATTTTTAGAGTACTTTCAGTGAGCTTACACTGAAAAGATCACCTGCGTATTCCTGCAGTGCCTTGTGCCAGGGAATAGGGTCTCTAGGCACTACAATGAAAACATGCAGTATTCCCTAATTATAGCAGAAACCAGAGATTCTTGGAGGTGGAGTTTAAGTCATAAGTCTCCAAAGTATAGTAAATGTTATTTAACATTTACTTTGTAAAAGCACTTAGAAATGTTTATAAGAATGGGCTCTTCACCACTTTGCAGAATTGAGTGAGTGGCTGTCCTGTTTCACGCTAATAAACATAATGAAAAGAAAAAAATCAAAATGGCCCTCTGAACAATAGATGTTCATTATATTTCCATTTATCAAGGACATATTTGCAGCCTATTTGTAGCCATTTTCTTTCTTGAATGTGTTTTAAACTAAATTATGCTGGTTTGCAGAGGTGGCTGGGATGGGCTATTGCATGTGGTGCGAGTGATACGTTAGTCCGTGTTTCAAATGCTGTGCTAGCAAGGGCGTGTTTTTAATAATCTCTCTTATCATCTGTAGCTGCAATATTAGCGGATAGTGTTGAAGAATGATTCCCTTTCTAGATGGAACTAGCTGCTGCTTCAATTTAGTCTTAAACTGCTACATCTCTGCAGTGCCATTTTTTCTTCTTTCTGTGTTTTTATTTGCTGGGCTTATAGTGGCTGTTTGTGTCTTTAATGTGATGGTGTTCAATCTGAACTCCTGTCTCTCTGCCCTGGAATTTCTCTGAGTTGTTTAATCATAAAAGAATCTTAAATTAGTAAAGGGAGCGTGAGGTGGGGAAAGATTTACTAGGTCACGGTGTTAATTTTTATTCTCCAGAGATACAGTTCACACCAGTGTTTCGCATGGTGCTGTTCCTGAGAGTGCGGCTGTCTCAGCATCTCCATTTCAAATGCTGTTCTATAGACGTGAGTGTAAAAGTATTATCTTTCCCAGATATGCTTTTTTTTTTCTTGTCTCACTCTCTTTGCAATCCAGAAAGGTGTGGATGACATTCCAGACTTCGTGTTCACAGAGGTGATGTGAAGATAGAATAATCTACTTTCAAAAAAAGCTTCTTTTTTATTTTTCTTGGTGATCAGAGAAATCAGAATTGCCTTCCTGTGACCTGGATCTGTTGTTAGGGTGGGAGTCAATTTTGTTTGGTCACATGTTTCTCACAGTGATGAGCAGAAATGAAACCTCTTCTGACAGGAAAGAAGATGCTTTTTATGAGGAGCTCTATCACTACGATAATGCACTGCTGTGATCTCTGCGGATTGAAAAAAAAATATACTCTTTCTCTTATTTGTTCTTTTCTTGTGGGACTCAATAGTTGCCACGTTTGTGATCAGCATATGTCACACCCTCACTGTGTAGTTAAGTTGAATTATATCCATTTGGATGAGAGCAGCAGCAGCACAAAATGACTCTTGCCCTTCTAAGAGTGACTGCCTTTCTCCTTGAAGAGTTGGCTGATTTGTGCTGTGACCTGTATGAATATTTGGCTAGAGTTAAAAGTCATCTCCTGGAAAAGTGATATACAGCAAATTCTGGTACCTAAGGCGTTCCTTTCAACAGCCTGTTGCTCTCTATCCGCTCATGAGGAATGGGTTCTGACTACTCAACACCCATATGGAGAACTCCATACGTATAATGCACGTTAAGGATGTTTTCCTGGGGTTTGGAGGAAACTAGACAACTTGAGAATCTATTTGCTCTTATTACAAATAGGGTCTTCATGAATCTTCTGCTTGGGACCAAAATCTCTTGGTAGTTCTTGTTATGTGTCCGTGCGTGTCTTGGGGGAGAAGGGGTTTGCTGATCTGCACTTACGTGTCTGTGTTTGTTCATGCCTGCTAAGGCAAGTAGTTCATCCCATACTGTGTGCTAAATAACATACTTGGCACTCACACAGAGGTTTTCAACAAAACATCTCAAAGCTTTGACTCTCAAAGATTTCAAGCATTAAAAAACTTTCAAGAGCGGCCTACAGGGAACTAGCAGCACTGTGCAATGCTAGAGATGGAGGACAATATTCTGATGTCAACTTTCTTCAAGCTGTGTCATTAAATTAAAGCTGAAACTCTTTGTTAGAGTCTTTTTTTGAAGAATGTCATGCTGGAAAAATAATTAAGCAAGCTGTTTTAACATTTGCTAAATAAAGCCTCTTATTTTGAAATTAGTTGTTAACATTTTAGAAAAAGAATATTTTTACAAAGCTTAAGACATGGAAAAAAAAAGTTGAAATTAAATTTTTGTGTCAGATAGGAGAGTAACTGGATCAAGACTCTAGGATAAACAGCACGTCAAGGGAGGTGACTAAGATGGTGAGCTGTAGGAATTCAATGTAGTCTCAAGAAAAACGTTGCCTCCAATGCCTGTAACTTTATTTTTGATATATTGGTAGCCCTCTCACAAGTGAATTATTATTCATTTCTTTGGCTGTATACATTTGGGATATAGCTAGTTCCTTGTGATTTAAAAGTAATGTCCAGCATATATATATTGTAAGCAGACCGTTGATCTGTCAAATGTATGTAACTACACAACTGGTTTATATAAAAAAAAAGAAAAAAAAAAGTTATTTTCTGATCCAGCGGTTAAGCAGAACTAAAAGAAGTCTATGGAATTCAATGCACATGATGCACAGTAAAGAGCCCTCCTAACACACCCTCTTAAATTTACTCAATGAATAATGCCAAATCCCTTCATTAACTATATATTTGCTGCAGTAAAGTAGTAAAGCATTAAGATGTTTCACTCATCTATGGGAAGAATAATTTTAAATAAATATAACTTTTTCAACTTTTATTAGAAAATAAAGGTAGTAAAATTTTGCTGGCAGTTGTGTACTGGTGGGAATCTTTGCTTGCAAGAATTTGGTAAGGATTTTGACAACCAACAGAGAGCTTCCAGCATTAAAAGCAGTAATTTCTGAGCTTCCAGCATAGTAAAGCATTTGGCTTCAAGTTAAAGAACACATCTTTTTCTGCTGGTGTCCAGTATAGGATCTATATAGGTAAAGTTATCCTTTTTCAATATACCTGATGTTCATAAGCATAAGAGCACATCCTAAGACCTGAGTGGCAAGAATCTTTGCAGGTTTTATGTCCTTATGCTTTTTCCCCTGCTTGCTTTCTCTTACTTTTGATGAGTATTGTCTTGGCTATCATGTCTTTGAGCAAAGAAATCTGAAATACAGTTAGAACCTCATAAATATTATTGTTTATTATTGGTCATTGTTTTTATGTGGTGCAGATGCTTTTAGTCCACATAGACATGAAATGTAGCATGCTCTGTTGTGAGATTAGTAAAGTCTGGGCAGGAAGGAAACCTTCTGATGTTGTAAAAGTGTTTGATTTTCCTCTATTATAGGAATGATGCTAGGACTCTATCACTCTGAAGGAAAAGACAAAATTAAAGTAAATAATTTTTGTAACGTACATTAAAAAGTCACAACTTCAGCTTCAGTCATGGAGTTCTGTAAACTTTTTGAGTCTTATATTTCAGGTGCAGTAGAAGTGCTAAAATTTATTTTAAATCTGTATATGTTAATAAGTACCACAAAATACTTCTACAGGGTGTTTTATTGCTAGGCAAAATGTGGTATTTTCTCATTAGGTGGTGTACATTTCAAAAGGTTTGGTTTCTTAACTGTTGTGCAGGTTTTGTAGTATATAGGAAAATGTTTCACAGCAGCTTAGAGTCTCATTAGAAGAAACAAAGCAAAGAGATCTGGTCATTTTTGTGTTTTATTGAGTCATGAGTTTTTAAACAAGATGGTATTGGATAGTGAAATTTGACCCCCAGCAATTATAAAATCATGAACACTAGTGGATTATCAGGCGAAACTGTCAAAGAGTGAAGATTTACTTGCTAATACCTATTAAGTTAATCCAGGGTTCTTAAATGAAACCTAGCACATGAGAACATCATATGTGGTGCTTAAAAACTGTGCCTTATATTATGTTTTCATTAAAGAATTGTATAGGAATAAAGATCTGTAACAGTAAAAAGGAGAAAGTTGTGGTAATCTTTACTCCAAAGGAAACGTTGACTTTTACTACAAAGCCAATAGTAATGAAACCTAGTCTTCCTCTCTCAACGACTAATTATGAGGCATTATTGAAGTTTTTGGTCATAAATATGGGTCAAATGACTGTACTCTTTCTTTTAATTTTTTTTTCTCCTTGACGTTCTTACAGTCTAATGAGGTAGTGCTGGAAATTCAAATCTGGCAAGAGATGCTAAATGAACAAACATATAAACAAGGAGAAGATGAAAAAGAGGACATTTAAACTAGCTAGATTTTGGCTTACCTCCTTTGAAGCCTTTAGCAAAATCATTTTCATGAAGAAAATAAAACTAACAGTAATTTGTTCCTAAGTGAATGACCATCGAAAAAAGAACAAGGGTACAGGGGTGAAATCCTGAGCCAGTTTTTCATGGAGGATTTACTGTCCCTCTGTCTCCTGTTATGGCCTGGCCAGGTTCTGCCATCTAGTTCTTTCATCTTCAGTTACCACATTTTCAGTTTTCAGCCACTTGAATTAGAACTGATATGTTTATGAAGTTTAGGTTATGTCCAAAACTTTTGCTGTAGAAGATTTCTATCAACTGTAACGCACTCCAAAGTTTCAATGGCTCAATGCTGTATGTAAAACTCAATGCAAGGCATTCTTCAAATGGTCTTCGCGCAGCGTGTAGTGAAGCAGTATATTAAGTCTTGAAATATCCACACTGCTGCAGCATCACATCTGACTCAGCAGTGCTTTAGCTATCTCCCGGTGAGACTCTGTGCTTCGGTAAAGCAATACAAGGTGTGGGCAAACCCAGCACTGATAGTGTTTGCAACATATTGAAGATATTGAATAAAGTGCTGAGCCCCTTTACACTGGTATCAATTAAAAGCACCTTCAGAAGGAAGACTGTATGCTGCCTAATACATTCCAGAAAGTTACTTCTTACCAGCGTTTTGCTCAGTACCCTGAAAAATGACATTTCTGTTAGAGATTCTCAGCTAGGGCAAAAGACTGGTGAATTGTAGTTCTTCTGGGGAGAAAAGGTTGTACCAAAAATCCCTTCGCTTTACTGACACAAACTCAACAAAGCCTCTTGGGAGTCACTAGAAGCTGCTGTGGTGCACTACAATGAAGAAAAATAAAACAGATTTATGATGATGTTTCCCCTCTTTCTTAATGCAGTTAGTACTCTGGTATTATGCTGTGGCGAAGCTCAGCACGAACAGTGGTAAGAAAGGAATAGAAAGGGTTTCTCTCCCTTTCCAAAGCACTGTTGTAAGCTGCTCGGTGGAATTTTATAATTATTTTGATTTATGCGTTATTTGTGGCTGAGTCAAGGACAGAACCTTATGGAAGCCCCTACCTTCAGCTGTTTTTCAGTCTATCCCTCTGCACGCAACAGAAGTGTCATTGGTCATTTCAGAATAGAACAGCATTTCAGAAAAAGGAAAAAGTTTTGACAGTTTCTAAATGCAGTGTTTTGACTTCTGTCCCATTTCAAAAGAACATTTTGGTAAAAGGAGAAAATAAGCTGCATTTTAGGACACAACAGTTTTGGTTTGAATAACTTCTGTCAGTTGACCTAAAATTGAATTTCTTGTTATTTTTTAGAACTTTTTGTCAGAACTGTTCTTGAGAAAAGACTGTTTCAATTAAGTTGAAATGGTTTTATGTGTTTTCAAACTTGTCTTCCAAACCAAAAAGAAAAAAAAAATAATTGTTAATTAAGTACTAACCATAAGTACTTTAACACAGGAAATTGTGGTAGCATATTTCTTGCCTTGAGAATAGGTGTATAAGATATATACGTTCATGTATAAAGAACAGATTTTAATGTGGTGCATAAGGAAAGCACTTCATGTTCCTAAATAAATAACACCACTGTCTTCCTCAGGAAAATCTTTTCTGAAAATAAAGGTGTTCTTGAGCTTGTATGAAGGAAGAATTCTGCTATTTAATTTTACTAGAAATAAATTGGGTAGCTTTTTCTTTTACAATTTCTCTTGAAATAGGAAAGAGTCTTGGGAAAAAAATGCCAACCTCCTGACTTTTCCTATGAGAGATTAATTAGTCATTAAAATTTCCTATGCAATGCTGTCCCTGAGTGGAAGCATCAATATATTCAAATGGTGTATTAACCTGTATCATTGTTATTTTATGGATGTATTAAGAAAATGTCTCAAGTCATGGTCAGAGTTGCTCATTTCCTCGAAGTTGTTGCATTTAGGTTGTGAAATCCTCAAATATCTACTTTCTGGCTCATAGAAGGAGATACTGCAAGCAAACTGTTAATGGCTGAAGAGAAATTGCACTGTCATATAGCATCTTTAATCCACTTTTGCAAGATGATATTTTCTTTTGAAGTTTACATGGTGTTGTATTTCCAGGTAGACTTTATGTGTTAATAACACCATTATCTGGATAGATGATTCACTTTTATTTCTTGTGTAATAGGGTATAAAGTAGAACACGCTTATCCGAATACACCTGTGGAAGCATCTACTTTGAAATACTTTTGCCTTTGCACAGATGGTCAAGGCAAAGAGGGAAGCTGTTATAATGTGGAAATGGAGGATATGTTGATCTTGAGGGACAAAAAAGAAATAAAATTTCACAGTTCCCTTCATACTACGTGTTACCCCTTTTAGTGGCGTTTTAGTGTTGGAACTTTTTTTTTATAATACCAAAATCTTTGTTCTGTAGTTTTGATTAAGATATATTTTCCTCTATTTACAGAAATAGTATTTATTATTTTTCTCTAGACTATTGCTTTTTCTTTAGCTGTTTAATTTTATATTCTTAACTGGAAATATTTTAAGTTAGCAAGTACAGAGCCTTTAAATTATACAATATTGCACTTTTAAATTCAAGTTGGTATTTAATAAGAGGTTTATGGTTTTAAATGTTTATAATTCATGCTTTCCGATTATTTGTATTTTTGCATTTTTCTGCTGTAGTAACATATGAATACTTAAAATCAGGAATAACAATCAAATGTGAATTCCACTTCAGGAAAATACCTAAGCTTGTATTTAGCTGAAAATGAGAGACATTTTCAGAAACAGGACTTAGAGATAACTAACTTGGAGTTAATCGTTATTAATTAAGAGCTTTACTGGGTGAAAGGCATGGCTGGCAGTGCTGGTGTGGTTCAGGAGGGCAGGAATGCATCACTGCCGTAGGCTTAATAGTGCAGGTAGGCGCAAGAAATGAGTTGCAGTGAGATGTCTGTGGTACCCCAGTTGTTTCTTGATAATGTGATTCACACATGTGAAAACATTGTGTAATGAAAAGCTGCCTGATTTGTGAAATTGTGAAGTGGACAGCTTTTTTGTAGTTTTTCATTTTGGGTGGTTTTTTTGGTTCTTTTTTTTTTTTTATTGTATCTTATCGCAGTATTTGAATCATAGTATCTTGGACACTAAACAGGACTGCTGTGAAATGCATCAGAAAACTAATTGCACATCAGGAAAATAACCTTGGCTTTAGAAGAGGTTTAATACTATGAGTCATTAGTGATATTTTCCTGACTAGTCTTTTGAAAAGTTCCCCCTTGCTGTTCAAATGAAAGGACAGCGTTTTCTGCAACCTAAGGTACTGGGCAGTTAAGACCAAAAGGCATTTATATTGTTGTTGTAACTGAATGTCATTTGTTTTGTAAAGAAAGTGTTTATAGGTCAGAAATTGGCACTTGGAAATAACTGTTTGTAGGGCCTTTTGGGAGAGGTGGTGAAAAAGTTAAGAAAAGGAAAGAAAAAAAACCCAAACAAACCCAAAAGTAACATACCCCTCTCCTCCAGCCACTCCATTAATAAATATAACTATTATCCTTTATATGCCCCAGATTGGCTGTCTCTGACCTTGGAAAAGCACTCTCTCCCATCTTTGACTGTTTCCTTGGCTCTACATTACTGCTCTGAATTTCTGTAACACACTGCAGAAAAGTAGAACCATTTCAGGATGACCACGAAACACTGATGGTCTCTCTCCATTAGAGGACAACGAAGGAGTTTGGAAGCTGCGTCAATTAATAGCATAAACTTCTGTCTTCTCAATTTTACCTTGTTTCCCAAAAGGCTCTGTCAGTGACAGTAGAGTTTGGTGCTTCCAGTATGATGATGTTAATGAGAGAGGACCTACAGCAACCCTGCGACAGCAAAACTAGAAGGTTCTTCAGTTTTGGCTTTGCCTTTTACTTCCTTGGCATTGACTGAACAGACTGGAGTAATTGAGAGAGATTGTCTTTAAAGCCGTTGAAATGTATGTTGTGCTTTTTGAAATCAGTGAGCTTAGTCTAGTGATATTTGTGAACTGAAATGATCCCAAGTGCCAGAGAACTGAGATACGGTGCTGGAGGTTCAAAAAAATGCTATGCAAAGATTATTATAGACTGTGGTTCATTTTTCCCTGCAAAACAGGTAATCCACAGGTCTCTTTAGTCCTGTCAAGAAGCCTTCATACCCAGACTCTACTTAGCTTTTCCTTGTAGGTGACTTACAAATGTGTTAAAATATAGCCATTTGTGCTCAGGAAGTGACTTCATAGAATTTCATAGAGCTAAAATTTCATCGTTACTAGATCAGTAACAAATGATCAGTGTTGACTGAGACTGGATTTTTTTCTCAAGTCAGATGTGAGGAGGTCCATATGCTACAGGAACTTTATCACACTATTTTCACAAGTGAAATGAAGCCATGTTTTGTCAGAATATTAAGGCATAAAATATATTCATGTAATTTATTTGTTCTTCCCACTTTATCCAAGGAAAAATTGTATTATGTGAGGCACATTAATTTCTTAGAAGGATTTTCTGCCAAAACTCCTGCCAGAGGATTTATTTGTCAGCAATAAATACAAATAGGTTGTAGTTTCGGAGAAGAGCAAGAACTCACACTTAGGGGATCTGTGTACATAAAAATATTAATGTTATAGTACAGAGAACTACTTTCTGCTCTAGTAAAATAATAATTGCTCAATTTTTATTGTCTGTGGGATAATATTGATAATTTTAATTTTCTCACTTCAAACTCGAGATACATGGTGTTGTTTTCTCCCGTTTCCTCTGGTAATGCCAGTGGTATGTTGTTACATCACTCAGCAGTTGGCACCTTTTTTCTTTTCTGTCTGATATCTAAACGAGTTGCAACTCTATGATGAAGAAACAGATTTTCAGTTTGTATTCTGGTTGCGTTTATCTTTCTGTACACCCTCTTAAAAAGAAAGAAGACAAAAGTCTCCTCTTGCCACACCAATTAGCAGAATGTAATAGAGCTCTAAAATGTTAAACAGAGCCCTTTTTATACACTGCTATTATACAGAAACATCAGTGTTGCTTGCAGTTCATTCCTGCAACTTAAAGAGGCTTCCAAATACTGCCCTACAGTGTTTGTGTTTAGCTGCAAATGTGTTATAACGGTGTAATGGAGTAAACACCCAAATCAAGGAAATTCAAATCACAAAGTGGAACTGAAGAATCTTTAGAGAATACTGGAGAAATAAACAAATGACTTAATAATACTAGAATGTAATTTGGGACATATTTTTCTGTCTTGTAGGCATAATGTTCACTGTAAATTCAGTGGTGCTCCCTAAGAAAGCTTTCAGAGAGTGAGAAAATATGTATGTGTACAAACACATTAATATATATGTAAACAGTGTATGTATTCATTTATACTCTGAGCAATCAAGCACCAAGTTTTCCACCGTCTTGCAACTGCAGTAATGCATCAGGTTCAGAGTAGCAAACATAAAGGTGGTAAATATTAAAACCGTTGCAAAGTATAAACATTCACAGAGCTATTCAAAAGGTGCTCAGCCATCGACCGCTCTCTGAGGGCTTCAACAGAGGGAGTCCTATAATTTTTGTCCACTTCCAGATGATGCAACCAGACTGAGAAGTTGTGCGGCTTATCAGTGCTATTTTTTGTTTTTTCCTTCATGCTGGGATACGGAGGCATCATGAATTCAGAATTTCTTATGGACTCTATATTACTGCAATACAAACCAGGTGGTCTGCAGACCTTTTCCAAAGTTAAGAGTTAAGCTGATGGTGACCCGAGTGAGTTCTGCCATTATATATTGTATCAAAACTCTCTGCCCATCCTGTCACTTTTAGATATCAGACATTACCTTTGTATACATTCTTAATTATGGGACACTTGATTTTTCTTTAAAGCACGTTGGCAAATGCTGAAGAGAAAGCGAGCATTGCATCAGCCCTGGAGTCAGTCAAGTGTGAATTGGCTATGATATGTGCTGCCAAGTCTGCAGGGGAATACAAATGGTCTGTTTTCATTTCCTGCCATGAGTAAATTCTCAGGAAATTTGTTTATTCCTATTGGCAAAGAACAACTCTTTCAGACTGTATTTCAATATCTATCAGTTGACCTCCAGAAGGTTCTTCAGGTATTCTCAATTTTTCTGTGAAGCTTTTCTTTTTTAGTAATCCTTATAAGCAACCTTATCACAAGAATAATGTTTTAGCACTTGATTGGAGTACATACTTTTTGAATATGTTGGATTTTTGAAAGATCCTTTATTACACTTATAAGCTTTTGTCCATTAGAAAAATCTCTTTGCCCATAAATGTAGCTCTAAATGAATGTTTTTTTTAAGGAGGTGCTATTGGAACATCCAGAGCAGAAAGCACCCAAACTCCATGGGGAAAAAAAAGACTGCAAATTCATTTCTGTATACAGACTTCGTAGCTGAGGAAGTTCACAAGAAGAGTTCATTCTGAAAGCCTGCTCCGTTATTTAGCCTTCTTTCAGAATGAAGTGTAGCAGTTGGGCAAATTGGTAAATGCTGAGGAGAAATTTTGAATGGGGGGGGAAGAGAAAGTAAAGAATATTTTCATTGTTACTAATAATGGCAAATATGATGGGGGTGAGTTGCTTGTGTTGTTAAAAGTGAGATGTTCTATGAAATGTACTCGATTTGACCAAGCTGCTGTTAGGAATGTGCTTTAGGTATGGGATGGAAGTTCTGATCTACAAAACCTAAAACAACTGCCTCTTCCAAGTCAGCTCCGGTAGTTCTCTGGGCTGTGGTGAAAGATGGAGTTGGTTTTATGTTGGTTTTTTTCTGAGGTGCTGCAGATACATGCTTCAAGAAAAAAAAATAGAAGTTATATTTTCTTTCAATGTGAAACAGAAAGAAAGTACATTTTTTGAGAGTTGTTTTACACCAGTTCTACCAGTATTTTCATCCTTCTTCTCCTTAGTTGGTGTCTAAATGGTCTTGATTGGTTTAGACAGCATTTACACACAGCCTCTGTATGTCCAAAGCTGTAGGCTTCAGTACCTTATCTAGGCTTGCCACGTACTTCATGCCCTGACGCTCCCTTTCCTTGTGCAGGATCTGATTATAGCATCAGCTTCTTTGTATAAAGAAGTCCCAGTTTTACCATGATCGTGAAATGTCTCCTGAATTTTGCACGATTTAAACCTGTAACCCCAAAAAAAACTGTAAATGGATTTCTGAATGTGTTATACTTGACCCGTTAGAAGTCATATACAATGATCTGCCTGTCGGAGGATCTGTGACCACAAGTAGTTGAGGTTTGTGTATTTTCATGATTCAGGATCCTCTTTTCTTCAGTCTGGTCTTGCTTTCTGTTGTAGTGAGGACGCTGCTTAGAAGTAACCTTGGCTCTTCTGTGGTTTCCTAGTCTTGTCTATCTCATGACTCTTCTGAACAACCTTCAGGTTGCATAAATTGATCAATTCCGGTTAGGGATGGATGATGCCCACTTTGTGCTGAGGTACAATTATATGGAAAATCTATAAGGCAAATCATAATAAGAATTAAATATTTTTAACCTTTATACATGGAAATTTCTAGACCACTTCTTTTGCTAAAACCAAAGATATTTTTTTAACAGTAAGATTGAATTAAGTTTTCTGTATTTAAATTTAAAATGAGAAATTTGTGCCCCCAACTATGCACCTGTATCCTGTGTACTTTTCTGGCTTTTGCCCTAGTAGTTTCTGAGCCTTGGAAACATTAATAAATTTTAGCTACACAGCAGCTTTATGATCTAAGGAATCATTGATATCCTTTTATATTCTGGGCAACCAAGTATTTGTATATGGATAACCTACTCAAGGTTAGAAATGAAATCTGGGAAGGTCAAGAAGTTTAAAATAGTATATATTAATCTCAGGGCAGTTGTGTACTTTTATAAGGTTATATATTGCACAAACATTCACAATAAAAATACCTAAAATTACTGCTTTTATATTCTTTATTTATTTATTTATGGAGGAGAGAGATGACTTCTGACACACTGTATGTAGAAGGCAAATTGGAGAGTACTAGGTAGACTTCATTTTTTCTGATGAATACACAGTGCTTTGGAATGGAGCTTCAATTTTCAGCTGGGAGTATTATTAAGAATGTTTTTGAATGTGCATGTGTACTTTCTCAAAAGTGTAATAACCCAACTGAATTCCTTCCCTGTAAAGTGCAACCTTCCCCTGCCACTCAGGATGTCGGAAACGTGGATTGCCTTGGTGAGCAAAACCCATGTGTTTTTCTGAATGGCAGGTATTTATCCTTATTTGCACACTTCTGACAAGGAATGTAAATAATCTAAATCAAGAAAATAATGTCTTCCTTTTGTCACAGACGATGTCCATTCAGTGCAAATCCACACCTCTTTGAGGTCCGTAAGCAAGTTGATATGTTTTGAACATCTCCTGGGATGGAGTCTCCACCACTTCCCTGGGCAGCCTGTTCCAATGCTTCACCACTCTTTCAGTAAAGCAGATTTTCCTAATATCCAATCTAAGTCCCAGCAGCTGGGGCTCTTGCTCACCTCTCCCTCTCCACTTCCTCTCCCTTTTGTTTTTCTAGAGCAGACATGAGGAAGGGATGCTGGGGAATGGGATAGCAAAATTTAGGAAAGTGGTATTTTTGTTACATGAAAGGAAATACAAGAATGTGGGAAAAACTATATCCATTTCAGTTCTAATGCACAGAAAGATACATTTGCAAAGGACAAGTAAGCAAAATAAATGTCAAACCTCCCTGTTGCTTGTTTCTGTTGGCAGTTTGTTGTGGGTATCGTGGTAGGACTGTTAGAAGGGACTTGAAGGATGATGAAATCTTGGTTTTAACTTTACAAAATATGTCATACATTTAAATGCAAATGAGAAAATTCTGCTGTGTGACAAAAGGAGAAAATTGTGTTAGTGCTTTCTGTTTCAAAGAGGTGTTTGATGGTTTATCATATTTACTGCAGTGTATTGTCTCAGCTAATACCATACCTACTTAAAAACGTATAAAGTCCTTTCAAATTTCTTTACAATGCTTGTGGTCAACCTTGCATGAAAAGGCCATTTGTTCTTCTCATATTAAAGCCTGAGCTTTCATGTAGTTCTGAGAATTTCCTATTACTGTAAATTAATTTCACTTCATTAAGTGGTTGGGTCACAGGCAAAGGAATAATAGCAGGCAGAGACACAGGAGATTACTAGTTTGAATAATCGTAAATTGGCACCCACCCGCTTTCTCTCTAATGTTGGGAAGAAGCTGCTGGCTGTCAAAGCCATTTCATTAATCAAAAAAAAACCTATGAATGTGAACTTTGAAGTTAGACAAGATAAAATTATCTACATGAACAATATTTTACAGTGTGGAACAATGTATTCTAGTGCCTCTAGGAGCCAGTGACACGATAGTGAAGATGCAGTTTTCTGTGTTACTCTGCCGTTATTTCAGGTCACTTATGATTATTCAAAGTCACCCACTCAGTAGTGGTACATTATGCATATAAGGCTTAGTTGTGAAGAGATGACTTCAGAGCACGGAGAGTTTATTATTTAGATATTAATTTGTCCTTGCATGTGAATTATTATTTCTTCTGCCAAGATATTAATTAAAGCTGTTGCAGTAGTTTCCTTTCAGAGAAAAAATGATAAGGTCTAATTAAAATGTTTTAATGAAAACAGATAGCTGGTATTTATTTCACAGTGTTTCTTCTAGGCCCGGCCCAGTGCTTATTGAAAACAACCAAAGAAAGTCTTAACCAGTTTCAGTAGATTTCTGATTAAAGCACTGATCTCTGAAAAAGCTGAGAGGAGTCATTTATTCAGGATCCACCTCCTCTTATACTGAATACAAAGAATGAAGTAGCAAAAAAAGCCCTGAGAAGCATCCACAATGCGGGTGTTTCAGAGAGGGCTGTAAAACTACCTTTTGAGGTGAAAATTGAGAGCTACATGTCTAGGGTAGTGCATCTGCAGGGAACTACAAGGGAATGAGCCAGGCCCCCAGAGCTCTTTGGACTGCGGTAGGTCACCCTCCGTTATTTTCTCTGAAACCTTACCCAGGGCATAACATTGGCATGGAGGGGCATTCCCACTGCTCTTCTCTTCTCTTGGCCATCCCCACTGCCACCTCGCTCTTTAAACAAGGGTGTAAATCTCAAAGATCATACTTTCTGCACCAAAGATGGCTCCTGATAGTGAATCTGTTTCCTCAACTGGGAGGTGTATGCAACACAAAGAATTTCAGAGTCACCAGCCTGTCTGGGAAAGAGAGGGAAGACCTATTTCTGTGGTGGTGTTTCTGGAAGCACTTTGGGGTGGCAACATGTCAACTCTGTCAGAAGGGGCAGGTTGGAGAAAAGCTGACAGGTCTTGCCTGGCTCTGAAAATACTGCGTGGTATCAACTGTGTGCCTTTGATGCATCCAGATGGAAGGAAAGGTGATGCTTTGTTCTGAGTTTCTCCTTGTTGCTATGCTTGTCACTAGATTACTCAAGGAGAAAGGCTTGTTGTAGAGATTGATCAGTAATTTATCATTGATTTTATCTCATCCATACCATATATGATATACATAATGCAATTAGGGATGGCATGATTACTTAGATAAAAGATAATTCTGCAAACATTTGCATAAGTAAATTCAAAAGAGGGAGCTGTATGAGCCCAATTAGTCATACATTTAAAATCCTATTTATTTAAAAAATATGGTACTGGAGATTTACGCCCATTTTTCAGTTGCTGTCACTTTACTTAAAAAGTGTGAGACACTGATTTTTGCATCAGACAGATGTTTCTAACATCTTTTTTTTTATCAAGGCTTCTCATTTTCTGTGGTAGTAGTTCAAACAGTGATAAGTTTATTTCAATTACTACCACGATTATTCATCTGAGACAGGTTTTGAGCCTTCTCTGGGAACAGGATGAGATAGTAAAGCTTAGGATTCTATATACTGGTTTCCCAAGCTGCACAGGCACGTGACTCAAGAGCAGGACTTGAGAAGTAATCAGTAGATTGAGCAATTAATCATCAGTTATTAAATGAAAGAGAATGTTCAAGTTTAGTATATTAATTGTGCTTGGTAGTTACGGAGAAGGATTCCGGTCCTTGGGAAGCCTGGTAAGGCTGTATGGTATCATAGTTTTTAGATTACATCAATAAAACTGTTTAAAATCTATCCTGGGGTTATGCTTTTCTGTTTGCTCTTAAACCATCATGAGTTATAATAATGGTATTTCAAATGAGAACAGTGTAAGAATGCAGATAGTTGGTTTTTATTGTTATTTTGGTTATTTTCGAGCAAGTATAATTTTTCTGATGAATTTATAGCACTTAGCTTGGACGGCAGCTGTACCCGGTGGTAGAGGGTATTTGGAGGGACGTGTATGCACATATGCAAATAAGACTATATATCTGTAGTTAAGCTGAATGAGAATTGAGAATTGCAGTGGCTGTTTATTGCTCTTTACTGAGGTCAAGAAAACATTTCCTTCCCATTTTATAACTAGATAGCCAGATGGGGTAGAAATTAATTTTGCTTGACTTTTGAAAGGTGAACGCTTGTTTTGTATGTTTGTTTCTCACAGCACAATTTTAGGTGGTACAAGGTCATATCCCTGAAGAACAGAGAGAGTAAGAGCTGGTGAACCCTATCATTGGCTCCATCTCAAGTGTAGAGGCAGAGCTTTCTAAGCCAGAAGGCTCACGTGAGAGAAGAAAAGTTGTTGGAGTAACCAAAACTAAGGAAAAGTGGTCTGGGTTGGAAATCAAAGTTACTTGAGTATACCTTATTAAGCCTAATATACCTTATTTAGCCAACACCCAGAAAACAAGAGAGACATGTAGCTCACAATACCAGGCTCTGTCTTTTGGTTTAAGAAGAGTAGGAAAATCAATGGTGTGGGTTTTTTTGCACTCTTCAAGCTGCTGAGGAGGTAATAGGAGAAACTTGGTATAGAGAGAGAGGAAGTGTTTTATGTATGAGAGTTTTATGTATGAGAGTTTTATCCACAGACGGAGGCAGGCTGCTCCATCTGTCTCCGGATTTGGGATGGAGGAAATATCTGGTGAAGATTTCAGAATAAAGACTGGTCAGGTACTTGTAATTAATTTGGGAAAGATTTTTTTCTCTGAAATAGAGAGTGTGGTGTAGCTAAGGGAGAGCAAAATAATAGCATAGGAATGTGCTGCAGTTTCTCACTTGACAGATTTTTTTCCTGTTTCAGCTGTGCAACACAGATAGGTGAGTAATGTCTTGTTCTTGTTGAAAGAAGCCGAAAGAAGTCAGCTGGCAAAGAGACAGCCAAGACATAGATTTTAGAGAGAATTGCTGAATAGACTTAATGAAAAGAAACAGGGGACAAACGAAGGTTAGGGAAGGTGATGTTTGAGCATGGGATGTGGGCTGCTGTGGGAAACCATTTGCATAGAGCTCAGCCGTGTGGTATCTCATCGGACACAGCTATCTGAAGGGGTGAAACGTGCTTACAAGGGCAAGGCAGTAGTGAAGCTGGTAGGGCGAAGTGACTTCCTGCCATTTGTCCCAGAAGTGTTGCCCCGGCTGGGAAAGGCATCTTTCTCCCAGAAGCAGACAAATGGAAAAAAAGTACATATTCAAACTGTTTCAAAAGGACAACCTTCGTCTCTTTTTCTTGTCGCTAAAGCCACAGAAGGGAGTGAATACATGACATGTAGACAGAAAAGAAACAAACTGTGTGGTTTGATGATTTACCTTGATTTCATGTAAGTGTATAAATTCTACTTAGATATAGCCAAACTTAAAAATCAGTGGCCAAAATATAGGCAAACAAATTCTGCTGTTCTAGATGGTGCAGGTCCCTGAACGGTTGAAGCAATTGTTTGTCTGCCTGTGTCAGTTTTAAATTTGCGACATTTTAGGCATGTGTCTGTGTATCTATCTAAATACACTTATATAATATGGAGTTAGTTGTTCGTGGACATCAAACTTGAGAGAAGTTGCTCACATTTTTCCAGGAATTCTATGATAAATCCAGGACTAAATTTTTTCTGAGTCCTTGCTCAGTGTTGTGCAACACAGCTTTTCTTAAAACAACCTTTATGCTTGGAGCTGGATGTTTTGAATGTTGCTGCTGGTCTGGTTTTCTTCCCTTCGTTTTTCCTTTGGTTTATGTGACTGTTCCCAGCCATCCATTGGGTGCATATATATATGTGGGAGTATATCCACGCAAACGTGAACAGCCACAAAGATGTGTGTATATACTATGGGGATCTGGGTTGTAGCTAGACAATTTTGGCTATGAGATTCAAATTCATTCAGTAAAAATACTTCTGCCACCTCCTGGCGTTCCATTGCAAACAACGAAGGGCTTTGGAGTGGCTACAAGCCTGACACTATAGCATATAATTTGCAGACTTGCAGGGATATTCTTGTAAGTTAAGGTTTTGGTTTCAGTTTGGATGCTGTTAATGGAGGAAGTCATAAAGAGCACAGATTGATGTGCACAGTCAAAGTACACCTCTTTAAAGTACTCCTCAATCAGAGATATCAAATGGGACAATGGGAGGAATCCATTTTCCATAGTGAGAGAATATCTGCGAGTACACGTTGTCTTTTCCCACTTCTGGAGCAGAAAGCAGCAGGTTCAGCACATCCTTTGCTGTAATAAACCCTTCCGATGCTACTGAAGGTAAGAAAGGATACAGACTTTTAAAGCAAGGATTGCTGTTGAAGGTCTTGAACAGGGACAAATAGCTCCTTGTCTGTCTTCTTTAGCTGTCTGTCTCCTTTAGCTCCTTGTTCTGTCGTGTGCTGTGTGTGATGTTTATCGTGCACTTGATCTCTCTTAGTTTCCAGCTGCAAAAAAAAAAAAAGGAATAATAGGACTACATTACTATTATCCTTTTCTGCTCCATTCTGCTGAAAACTCTTTATATTGCCTTGGCGCTCACCAGTTTGGGACTGGTACCAGCCTAATTTAAATACCACACATAGTAGCTGGCGTGTGGGTATTTCCCTCCCCAGAACTCTGTCATATCTACTTTCATCAAGAAAGTAGAGCCTAACCATTCTTTGCTTATGTTTGGTTTGTATTTGCTTGTAATAGATTTTTTGTAAGGATCTGTTAATGAGATACTTTGTTATATCATATGGAATAACTGGTTCTTAATATAATCTTTTAAATCTATCAGTTTTGGAGGATTTAAGCAGTATTTGAGAGACAGACAAGTCCTGAGGGTAAAATCTTGTCCCTCCTGACTTGAATTGAGCTAATATTCATCCCATATTACATTATTAATTCTTGAATTATATCGTTTCCATGGAATACTGCCATTTTTTTATCTGAGTTCTTCAGAGCCGAACTAATCAGTCTTCTTTTCTCCTCCTTAAAGTCAGAAAATAGCAACTCAGCTAGATAAATAGACTTTGAAAAAGTAGTTCCTTTTCTTGGACAGTCAAGCTTTAGTAAATAATGAAGATTATAGTAGACAATCCCTATCACAGTGCTAAAAGATTACTGCTTTAAAAAAATAGAACACCTTAATCTTTAAAAAACAATTTATATTTGAAAAACAAATTGCATCGAAGCTGACGAGATGCTTACCAAGTTCCAGGAGATGCAATTTGAATGTCTGAGATAGTAAACCTTGAATGCCCAAGTTCCTAATAGAAACAGGGACTCAATATTAACTTTTGCAGCTCTGCTGTGGTCTACAATGTACAAAGTGCATATTTTTCTGTCTGTTTTAAAACCCAGGAGGCTGCTGCTAGGCTGCTATGCTGTCTCAGGGGTACAAGATCAAAAATGAATTCCTGGCTTACTTGCTCTTGTTCCCTGACAACAGAGACCAACATAATACATAAATATATATTCCATAATCATGTTCATAACCTGTTCGTGCACTCTCTTGAAATTGGACTGTGTATTTTGGCCTTCCACTATCATTGTGAGATGAATTCAGAATCTTGCCGTAGTACTTAGAAACCTTTGTATTCTTGGCCAGAATATGTCTGTGATTCTATTCGTATCCCTGTGTCTTTGTGCTAATGTGGTCATGGGAGTTTAGAAATTGGGATGCTTTGGTTTTTATCCTGCTGAGGCTTTTAAAAGAGTACTCGAAATACATTGTTTTATGTTTCTGCTACTAAGCTATCCATACTTAAACTCAACCTGCTGGTGACTACGGGAGTCTCTCTCTGTTAGTATTAATACTTTCTTACTCTATTGACATTTCAGCTGATAAACTTAGGGTCTAATTGTTCATGTCTGCACAAATTGCTAGATCACAGACAATAAACCTCTGCTGTTTTTTCAGACTGATGAATTTTCAAATATATTTTTTTTTTTTTCTCTGAGTGCATGAGCTTATTTTTCATAGTAGTGATTTTCAACATAATTGTTACCTGGTTTCAGAAGTCGTCATCTTTTTAAATGTTCTCTAAACACCTCTGTAGTTATTTTACTTCCTAGTTTCCTATCATAGTTAATTCCTTAAATAGTTTTTGTTAGTATTGTTACTGATAATATTAAATAACGATCTAAAGCTCTCATGTTCAAAAGGAGTAACTGCTGAGAAACAGGATAACTTAAAAGATCAAAATCTAAGGGTGGCAGAGGAAATTTGGAATTTCTTTAAGGTCCTCTACAATGAAGCTAGGAACCTTATCTGGATTTAGCTTCATTTAACTCATGATTGCTCTATCCAGCAAGATCAATTATTATATTTTTTTCTTCCTCTGGCTTGAAGATTACAAAATTTATTAAACACACACCACCCCTGCAGAACTTTTTGATAGTTAACTGTTATTCTTCTACATTCCACTTTAACGGTAGGGCCACTATCCCAGGAAGTCGTTCTTTCCTTTGTTATACTTCCTCCAAATTACGCAGATTCAGTCTGTTTTCCCTTGATGTCCCTATTTATTTCTTTGCTGTCTGTGATTTTGCTGTAAATATCATTCCATTTCTGACGATAATTTCATCATAATGGTATTCTTCTTGTTATTTTTACATCTTGCACTACTTTCAGTTTAGACAGGGCTGTCAGTATATCCTCATTAACATAATTTTGTAGTGTCACAAATGAAAAATGATTTAAACTTTAAACTCAGAGCTCTGTGTACTAATATTTAATTTACTTCTGGTGGTTTCAGACATAGTCTCTCAACACCAGCACTGAAAGTTTTATCTGAAAGAATCACCTAAGAAAGGTTCATTTAAATGAGACTACTTTTCAGTGGTTACACTTACTGACTTGTTTCTTTTCACCACAAGCCTTTTTTGTCTTTTCATCTTCATTAGCTGCATCTTGTTTTAATTTGCACTGTGCGTCTATCTCACCAATGTATAAATGCTACTTTATCCAGCAGTAACTTTACAATGACACCTGACCTAAGTGAAGAAAGATTCTTTTCTTCCTTTCTTTCTTATTTCTTTCCTGCCTCAAGGCTGTGTTTCTTGTCCTTGCTTGCTGACCTCTTCTTTCTGTGCTCTTGGATGACATGCCAGTCAATTTCTCCTTCATGCAATTCAACTGAATCTCCAATCTTCTCAATTTTATCTTTCCTTCATCTGGCTTGTGGTTACTTCCTACCTTCCCTGTCCCCTTTCCGCTCGCCTTTATTTATGTTTTTTAATCTTCTATATGTTGTCCTGGTCACTTCTAGGTCTCAGACCTTGGATTTTATCTTCCTCTGTGCTTGCAGGGTTCACTTGGTCTCATTTTTCCGTGTCCGTTTTCTCTATGAAGCATTTCTGTCTCTCGGCGCAGCTGTCTTGCACTGTTACTAACCAGTTCTCCTGCAGTATTTGATCACACCTCAGTCTTGTCTCTGTGGTCATATGCTCTAAGGCTTTCCGTTTGCAATTGTTTACTACTGTCATTATGCCAAATTAATATTTTCTCCTCTCTCCTGTTTGTTCTCTTAAAAATATTTCTCCCATGTCTCCAGGTGCATCTCCAGTCCTTAGTTGTTCTTGCCTACGATTTGAATCGGATGACCATGTTGTGTTCTGTGGTTGGCTGATGCGAGGTGCCCACTAAAACTACTCTACTGCTCCCCCTCAAACATTGTACAAAGGAGAGAAAATGTAACAAATCCCCCTCAAACACTGTACATGGGGGAGAAAATATAGCAAATGGCTTGTGAGTTGAGATAAGGACAGGGAGAGGTCATTCACCAAATAACTTCAAGGACAAAACAGACTTGACTTGAGGAAATTAATTTATTACCAACCAAGTTCAGATTGTTGTTACAATCTTTTCAGTGTCCTTTAAAAAAAGATGGAAGCCTGATATACAAACAGGGCCCATTCCTGTCTCATCTGTTTGTCCTTCTCTCTTTATCATTACAATTTAACTCTCCCAAACTTTACTTTCTGACACCTTCTGCTTATTGACTTTTCAAGACTCTGTCTTTTAAAGGTTTTCTGTGTTAAATCTTTTTTTTTAAAAAAATTGTGCTTGAACTGCTTACGAGCCATAGCCAAAGATACCTGCAATATGCCCCGAAATGCGTGGTCTTTCTCTTAACTCAAATATTTAGTGACTGAGTAGATACTGCAAACTAGGAACTTTGAGCCCACCATAGACTTTAATCATAAAGCTATCATCATGTAATAGACTTGGTTCTTGTTTCTATTTCCCATAGGTTTTCCCTCAAAGAGGATGAATTTCATGCTAAATTCCCTGTGCAGCACTCTTTGTTGTATTGTTACAGGACACGTTGCTTTCACTTTATCTTCAGAAAAAGAAATTAACATTTGCTGGATGCGTTCATATATTATTCTGAAATCTGAATCCCCTTTCACGGAACGTACATTGAAACAATTTTTGTTTTCTAGTCATAATTTGTCACAATTGTTAAATTAAAAACGATGTTCATTCCATAATATTTGGGGACTGCTGGTTTTATTTGCTTTCAGCTGGTCATAAGAGGATTAAAACATAGACTTATGTTCTCTATAAAAAATCATCCTCCATGATTGATATACCATATACTGTATTTTATTTTTTGTCAGTAAGGTGTGGACTACTTTAGTTAGATGCAATGGCAATTTCCCTTGTGAATCCTTTCATACCTGTATAGATGAAATAGTAGAAATCAGTGCTAAGGGTGGTATATAAGTCAAATGGGCTTGGATTTTAAAACTATGAACCTGTTGGTTTCAATTTTTTCTTCCTTTGGATTTATATGGAAGCTCAGATACATGGAAATTCTAACAGAAATCTGTGTTTTGACTAAATTCTACCTCAGAAATAATGGGAAGAATATTGCAGTAGTAAAATGCTCAAACTGATTCAGTTTCAAGAACAGAATCAAGGCATAATCTATAATAACTGCTGTTTTCCCTGCATTCAGAAGATAGGCTGTTGCTCCAGACAACGTAGGAAGGTTCATTCTCAAAAATGGATTTGTGTATAACTTTGCAAATGCTACATGAGCTTCTGTTAGATAGATGAAGTGGAAATTCTTTCAAAGGATGAAATATGTATTTTTAAACTAATAACTTTGCTCTACTCTTCTGAATTACTGTATGCGAGCATTTAGGAAAAGTAAGTATGTTTTTCAGTTAAATCTCCTCATGCCCCATTACTATAATATCTATTTTAATATCATTTTTGCTGCCAAAGATTTACTGGCTGATAGAGACTGCAAATGATGAGAGAACCACGGGGACTCTGGTCATCACTGCAAGCTTTGAGAATGTGTGAGTGCAGAAACCTGGGGGGGTGTGACCCAAGTAGTGAAGGGGCTGAAGATCAAGTCTTATGAGGAGCAGCTGAGGGAACTGAGGTTGTTTAGCCTAGGGAAAAGGAGAGACCTTATCACTGTCTACAACTAACTGAAAGGAGGCTGTGGCAAGGTAGGTATTTGTCTCTTCTCCCAAGTGGTCAGTGATAGGATAAGAGGGAATGGCCTCAAGCTGCACCAGGGGAGGTTCAGATAAGGCATTAGGAAAAATTTCTTCACCGGAAGGTTATTAGGCACTGGAACAGCTGCCTATGGAGGTGGTTGAGTCACCATCCCTGGAAGTAGTTAAAAGATGGGTAGATTACGTGCTTAGCAATATGATTTAGTGATGGGCAGGTACGGTTGGACCTGATGATCTTTTCCAACGTAGCAATTCTATGATTCAATGATTTGAACTCTTACTTGGAAGAAAAATCTGTGAACAGAAAGTAAAGTTATCTCTGCCTGCCTGCCATTGATGTGTGATGTATATGTACCCTGTGCTTAGTGACTGCTTACCTTTGTTTAGCCTGTAAGGCTTTGCATGAAGTTGTTAAGACTGTGGACATCCAAAGGAAGCATCATCTTGTCCATTATCACCATTACTGCTCCCCAAAAGTTTCTGTCCTCCTAGAGCACCCTGAAAGAGTTATCACTTGATGAGTAGAAAAGCCAAGTATCCTTATACAGTATAAAGAAAAGCAAATTTTCTTTCCTCTTGGTGGAGCTGATCAGGAGGAGTCTTCTGGTTTCTGGTGGTTAAGGTGATCTTTAATGTGATCTTTAATGTGCTCTTTAGCATTCACCAGCCTGTGGCACTGTTTGAGCATGTAAAATGCACTGTGACTGACAAGGAGGTCCACAGACCTGTAAGGATTTTGCTTTCTTTATGTATTTATTTTGCAATTTAAAGTAAGACTGCTGTAGGCAGAAAAGGGGTGGTTTAAAAGTGATTATGTTGGAGGCTGAGGCAAGACTAGCGTCATCTTCATTCCTTCACAACCAGGCAGGACTTTAAAGGAGTTTAAGAGAAGAGATTTCATGTATGTGAACAGATGAAGAGATGGATAATGGACAGGGTTATCTTTGATATGGATATATGTTTCCAAGTTCATAGTGTTTAAAAATCTGTAGCCTATGTTAAATACTAGCCTTGCGGTGTGATTGGCAACTGTGCGCCAGAGGCAATGGATTAGTATTAAAACCGTAAGTTCATGAAAATCAAAGTGGTCTCGTGACCCTATAGCTGGTTCTTTTGGTTCAGAATTTGTGCTGTGATACGTGATTCTGGGAGTTTCAGCTATCGTGCTGTCAAGGCAAAGAATACTTCTTCTAAGAGAGGAGATTGAGTATATATAAGTTCTGTTTTCAATGTTTGGTGTTGCGTGCATGTTAGAAAGCTACGAAGTTTGGATCTTTAGTGATACAGTTACCATCTGCTGTTTATACTTACCAAAAGATCAAACTTGGAAAAACTCTGAACTGTATGGAGTTATACTGAACTTCAGTGCAAGCTGAATTTGGAGCATAAGGTATTGTTTCTGCGTAGAGCTGAGAGGGCGCAGTGTGGGAGATTGGTGGTACGCCCTGCAATGGATTAGCCCCAGGCTGTGGAACCACTGCGGAACGGCTGCTTATTGTGAGAATAGAGAGCAGTCAGCCATGCTGAAAATAGGTTTATTTACTGAGGGTATATGCCCAACAAGCCATTTTCAACCTTCATATTGAAGTCTAGTCAATCCTATGTAGACGTGCCAAATGAACAGAAAACTTAAGCTGCTGAATTGTTTCAGGTGATTTCTTCTCTTAATTGGAGACAGGAGGAGAACCAAAGGAAACCAACCAAAAAGCTGCAAGGTCCAAATGGTGGCCAGTTCTGATGAATTTTAACTTGTTCTCTGTAGCTTGGCTCTTGCAGGAGTACAGTTCGTAACAAAGCGTTACAAAATTGTCTCTAAAAAGGTGAGGCTTTTTGATGGACCATAGATGTAAAAAGCTCTTATCTTCAAAAATAATTTCACTGTCTAAGTGAGCAAAGTCTAGTTATAGTTTTCCAAGATTTCACTGGGTTTTCAAAGTCAACTAAGAATGTAGCTTTCATAGAATTTTAAGTAGAAGTTTTGTGAGAGATTACATTCTTTAGTTAACATTAGATTTATGTCTTTGCAGAAATGTTGCCTTTTGACAGCTGTGCAATTATCCAGTGTCACCACGGTGCCATGTAGTTAAATGGTCAACAGTTACCACGTTTATAAATAGTGTGTGACATTTGAGCTTTGAGAAGTAAATTCTTACTGAATGTTTTTGGAAGAGTTCCATATGCAGCGCTTTGCTTTTATGCATCAGTCAGTGAGGATGCATTAAATGGAATGGCCACAGAGATTGAATGTAATAAGCATTACCTTTAAAATGGGAATAAGATTAAAGACAAATCCCATGGCATTACATTGAAATGATTAAGGCTAAAACAATAGTCAATGTCATGTAAATTACTGTAGTTACTCCAGAACATTACAGCTGTGTATCCAGGAGATGTTCCAGTGTATAGTTCCTCTTCTTCCGCTCTTCCTCATATTTTTCTTCATCTTCAAAGTTCCTCATGATTAACATTAAACTTTCATGTAGGTTTTCTTCAGTGTAGTTTTTTCCTGATCACCTATGACCCACATCACAGGGAACTAGTGCAGTACCAACTTTAAAATACATTACTAGTGTATTTCAGTTTGGTTTATTATCAAATCCCATTGTGCCAAATGTCATGTACCTCTACAGCATTCATCATCATTCGTGCTGCAGAGGCATATGTTAAAAGCTGGTGAAGATTTGGGTGGTATTTACTCCTGTTTGCATCAAATGTCTTATTAGCAACTGAAAATGGAACTCAACTGTTGATGGTAGTTGGAGTTTTGCTCTGGGATAGTTTTTCTTTGTTTTTTTTCCTCTTTCTTTTTTTTTTTTTTCACTTTTTCTTTTTCCCCTCTTTCTCCCCCCCAACTCCTCCCCCCCCGCCATCTTTTTCTTCCCCCCACCTCCCACCCCTTTATTAGGTTCAATTACTCAGCTTGTGGAAGAATTGATACAGGGGTCAAGAAAGGGCCCTCTTATACTTTTTGGATAGTGATCATAGGTGAAATACTACAGAGTTAGTGCGGTGCAAGAACACTGAGTACCTGTCTCAGACTAATGACCAGACATCGGATTGGAAGAGTGGAGAGGTCTGTGTGACTGCTCTGGGACTATATTTTGTGGGAGATTCAAGCTGAATATGCCAGGTTTATGCACTGATACCACTGCAGAAAACAGGATTGGTTTAAATACCATCCAAGCTCTTGATAGCCTTACAATAATTATTTGTGCTTCATCAGTACCACTGAGGAAATAATAGCTTTTCTTAGCAAGGGTCTGCTGAAGTGCGATGAGGAAATGTTCCACAGAAGAGTGAGTGATGAGAGGAAATGGTTGCAACTTGTGGCAGAAGAGGTTTACATTGGATATTAGGAAAAAAATTCTTAATTGGAAGAATTCTTAATTCTGTTCCATTTCTTAACTGGAACAGGCTGCCCATGGAAGTGGTGGAGTCTCCCTCCCTAAAGGTGTTCAAAAAGCTTGTACACGTGGCACTTTGGGGTGTGGTTTACTAGGCACACTGGTGTGGGGCTGATGGTTGGGCTTGATCTTAGAAGTCATTTCCAACCTTTCTGATTCTATGAAATATCAGGTTTCCAGTTTTAATGGAACAGTGCATAACTTAGAAGTCTCCACTGATTGATATTTTTTTGGTAATAATTTATAGATTGTAGACCAAGAATGGTGTCATACACATACAGAATTATCAAGAAATTTGGATGTTAAAAGCATATTAAGCTTGTGTTCATTAAGTACTTATATGAAGCTAATATGTACCAAGAGTGTGAATTCATAACTTCTCTTGTAAGCGTAGGGAAATCAACTGTATCATTGACGTGATCACTGAAAGTATGGATTCGGTGAGACTGCTAAGGGTTATTTTAAAAGCGTGCACGAGCCCCTTTCTACAGGATGTTCAGAAACGAGAAGAGTACAGGATTTCTGGCAAAACCTTTTTCAGTAAAAGTAGAAGTTCTTCACGGAGAGTGATGTTCAGTGAGAAGGGTCAGTGAGTTTTCTGATTTGAAAAAAGCATGTCATGGGACCTCTTTAAATTCCAATTTTACCATTAAGAGAAGGAAGAATTTCTTATTTCACTTTGAAACGACATTTAGAAATTTTAATTAACCTGTATTAAATGAAGAAAAGTGAACTTACAGTCCTGATTCAGTTTACTGCAATTGCGTTCTTTGTCTTCAAGATTCCTAGTCCAAAATATCTTAGTTTTGTGACTTTTAATTGAAAGTTGGGATGTTGTACTGTGGCCTGGAAATTTATTTTTTTTTAAATCGCTGTGCTGTTACCATTACCCATAAAGCTTTAGAAATAATATCAGTTTGGAGTGTTCATTTGTACCCTATAAGTATTACAAGGAGATTAAACTGACTTTTAAAAATTATTTTTATAAATACTTTAATTATTGTGCCTAACAAAGCTTATTTTATTTATTTTAAATGTGTTAAACACTATAGGTTTATGCTTTTCTGGAAATACTGAGCCAAGAGGTATTTATTTAAAAGGCAAAGGAAACAAAGGTTCTAATGAATTGCAAGAATCTCAATAACTGCTACAGATAAATAGTAAGCATAGTTAAACATAGGAGTAATCTCCCCAGGGGAGTGGTAGAGTCCTCTACGCTGGACACTTGCAAAGCTCAACTTGACAGGGTTCTGAGCCATCTCATTTAAACTATATATAACCTAAAAGGTTGGACCAGATGATCCCTGAGGTCCCTCCCAACCTGGCATTCTGTGACTCTATGATAAATGTTTTTTCTGTGAAGTTCTGTTACCTGTGCACGTCAGCCCTGGATGTGAAAAGCAATATTTTAATTGAAGGAGTTTCTAAATATAAATTGGGTATCTAGGGGATATAGACTGACTCCAGCTCCCATATCAGAATTGACATATTCATATTTTCCATCTTATTTGTATCCGGCACATACACAAAGCTTCTCAGATAAACAGGTGCACTTTGATACTATTCAATTAATTACTGTCAGATGCATTGCATATGAAACATGGTCTGTATCTTTTCTTTGTAATCTAGACTGGTTCCCTGATTCCTAAGGTGATTTCCTGGACGTTTAAATCAAGAACAAAGCCATTTAAAAAGAAAAATAGGAGTCCATCTCCTGTAATGAGAGTCAGCAGCTGGAGCTAGATTTGGCGAGGGCTTACAACTTGCTATAAAGAAGGCAGTGACTTACTTTTTTCATTTTACTGTTTCACTACAATGGGTTTGAAATGGTTGTGAAGAATTTTTCTTATTTTTTTATGGACAGAAGAAAGGGCAGTAGTTAAATAACTACATCCAAAGATGTGAAGGGGAAAAAAAAAAAAGCTGCTTTTGGAAGCAGCTCACTAGTTAGAACCTTGCTTTGGACAATAAGAGCTGGAAAGAGTTTTCTTTTAAAACTTGTCCAGTGACAAATGTAATGAATTTTAAGGGCTGAGGGTGAACCTTTATGAAAGATTTGCAAAAAGCTGAGATTCGGGCATGATGACTTCCTCAAGCTCTTCATTACTTCTACCTTCATTATGAATAATAAGGAAAAAAAAAAAAAAGAAACAGGGAAAAATATAGAAAAAAAAAAAAAGAAAGGAAAAAAAAAAGAGCTTTACCTGTCATTGTCATTCTGGATGCTTTAGAAATATGAAGGGAAAGATGACAAATGACCTCAGATCAGAAGAACCAAAGATTTGTGATATTTGCCCACGATAAAGGCATATCTTTTTTTTTTCTTTTTTCTTTTTTTTTTTTTTCTTGTTTCCTAGTCATAAATTTTACCTTGATATTTCCTAACCTCATGGTCCACTGCCCTGATCTCTGAAGGGCACTCAGGTCTCCTGCAGGCTCTGTCTTGATGCTCATGGCTAGCTCTCCGGTTCTCTGCTGTAAGCAGCCTGGGGCTGGCCCTGGGCCACTTGTCTGGTGGGCAGGGGTCTGCAATGGAATCACAAACTGGAAGACAGTTGCATAGGGAGGAGCTTTGTCATGGAGCAGGCTCCTGGAGCTGTGCTCTCAGGACAGCAGCGTGTACCTGACTTTGCCTCCACAGAGCACTCACCACGTGGCAGATGTATCTGCTCTCTGCCAGCAGCTGTCAGTAATCATTGGCTGGTGACAGCTTTGGTTTCGTTTTCTTTTGGTATTTCTTAGGATACTCTTTCCAAATTATTTTCTAACTGTTAACTCCCCAGTTTACCCTCTATTTCCTCCCACCTTGAAAAGCTATGATGCTCTTTATCCCCACCATTAAGGCAAAGGATGCACTAGAATCCACAAGAAGTAAAGAATACCCATTACTATTTTGATATCCCTCCTAGCAAAACTCTTCTGGTTCTTTTATGCCACAGGTTTCAGAGTGGCAGCCTTTTTTTTCCAAAAACGTAGACAAAACAGGCCATTCTGTATTTGTCATAGAATCACCAGGTTGGAAGGGACCCACTGGGTCATCAAGTCCAACCATTCCTAATGCTCCCTAAACTATGACCCTCAGCACCTCGTCCACCCATCTCTTAAACACCTCCAGGGAAGGCGACTCGACCCCCTCCCTGGGCAGCCTCTGACAGTGCCCAATGACCCTTTCTGTGAAATTTTTTTCCTGATGTCCAGCCTGAACCTCCCCTGGTGGAGCTTGAGACCATTCCCTCTTGTCCTGTCCCCTGTCACTTTGGACTTGGGAGAAGAGCCCAGCTCCCTCCTCTCCACAACCTCCTTTCGGTTAGTTGTAGAGAGCAATAAGGTCTCCCCTCAGCCTCCTCTTCTCCAGGCTAAACACCCCAGTTCCCTCAGCTGCTCCTCATAACACTTGTTCTCCAGCCCCCTCACCAGCTTCGTTGCTCTTCTCTGGACACGCTCCAGAGCCTCAACATCCTTGTTGTGGTAAGGCAAGAGATTTCCTTCTAGGATCCTGGGGTTGATTATGGGGCTTCCAGGCATTCCTATTGCCTGTCCCTTGGGAACACAGTGAGGAAACAACAGATTTGTAGCTACAACACAGAAGCATGTCATCCTAGACTCATCCACACATCCCGTGGTCTCTGGAACACGGTCTGCCTATGTCCGTTTGCATGCTCACCAGTATTTCTGTTCAATTGGGTCTGGCTGCTCATCGCTACATCCCTTTCTACACAGCCACCTTTTTGCTGTTAATCCAAGGGTGTTGACCCTGGCGCAGCAGTCAGGCATTGTGGAAAAGAGCCTTCCCTATTACTAGTCAGCCATTAGATGCTTGGGAACGTTTTCAGTTTCAGATTTTTGGAGAAGGTCAGGAAAGGATTGTTTCTGTTCTACTTTTTTCCTGCAGAATTGCTTTATTTCTGAGCCTAGTACTATTTATTGCTTGCTTTCCTAACTCCTTTTAATCCTGCAACTGCCCTTAGACAAAATAATGAACCAAGTCGCTTATTTGTAAATGCAATGTAAATATTTGTTCTCTACTGTATTCCAATAAAATAACGATGTCATAGACTATTGGCAGTAAATTATTTTAAGTTATGCATTTAAAAGTAAACAAAGCCATATACATGAAAATAACTTCAATAATTTTTCACGAAGCATCTTATTCTTTTCTTTTATCATTGTTGGTATGAGATGTGAAATCTTAATGCTCGTATTTTGATTTTCAGTGTCTCCTTATTTCATTTCTATTGCAATTGCTTTCTACTGAGAAATTATAAATGGTTTTGTACATTCACTGCTCCCCTCCCCCTCTTCCCAGTCTGGCCTGACTCTGTAATATCATCAAAATGTTGTCATTAATAATCATCCACTCTGTGAACTGGAATTCTGTTGTTTGGAGTCTACCTTTTAAAAGTTAGCTGTTGAATTGTAGTTGGGGAGGAAGGAAGGACATATGGTCTCAAAAAGTCCGCTTTTTTCCAAATTTGTGGAAGTTATTTGCTAGTCTAAGAGAAAATAAAGGAAAGACGGATGCTTTTTAATTTCCAATGTGCTGTTTATCTCAAAAGCAGATTTTCTGTTTGACAGGAGTGTTGTGAGCCATCTCTCCCAAGTGCCAAACAGACCTTATGTACATTGAAAGTATATAAAGAACTAGAATACTTGCACATTATTAATAATTTTCCAACACAAAAAGCCTATTACTTACTTTATGACATGAATCCTGCCCCAAGAGATGGCAGAACGTTTCCTCAGCCACAGTGATCACACGAATTGCAAGTCTGCTTCCTTAAATATAGGGCGCATTTATAACATAGGCTGTAATAGATCATTTGGGATGTTTCATAGACTTTTATGCTTTTATGTCTCGAACAGCTTTAATAATTAAAAAGTGGTGACCGTAATCTCCCAAGCGTTGATACTTTTTGACCCAGTGTGTCCCTTCGAACCTAGTGATTCTATGGTTCTATGATTCTGTGATTCTTTTTCATCTTTAAAGAAAAAGAAACTCGATAAGTTACCAACATAGAGAGGTGTTTTCTTACTCTGAGAATTCTGAATAAATTTGCTTATGGTATTATGGGTCTCTAGGACCTTGTTCTTCATACTGCTTAACTTCCCCGTAGTTCTAGAAATATACCTCTAATACACCAATGCTATCTGAAGGTTGAAGCCTCTGAGATGTGTCTTTTAGTAGTTCATTTTAGGATTCTTTAGGACAGAAAGTGTGTAAATGTGATGCAAAACTCAAAGCACAAAATGCAAGAAGTTTCTGCTTCCTCTCAGCAGATCTGAGGTTAGAATAATGCTCCATGCTATGTGTTGCAGCTCTAAACAAAAGGTATTTATAGATATTTAAACTTGCCTACCTACGCTTACACTTCTAAATACATTTCAGGCTTTTAGAGCACAGAGCCGTTGACTTCTGTAGGAGGTACTGAATGGTCCAGCACTCTGATGACTAAAGATAAACTCTTAGCAACCTAAATTTAGGCACCTCATTTTAAAAACTTTGGCCCAGATATGTGAACCCAGAAGAATGAGTTACAGCAATTCATTTCAAATTCCCTGGCTCTTGCATCTCCTCAGACTTAGAATTTATTCATACAAATTGCTCGCTGTTGCAGATAAATCACAAAATGTAGCCAATGCCATAACTCTGCACCTGAACATTATTTAGTTCTGCTTTGCTGTATGTTGGCAGCACTTTGCTTTTCCTCTCTCTGTGACAGCACCTGGCTGTTTTGGCTTTGTCTGAATATGTCAGAGGGGTGAATAGGGAGAAAATCTACCAGTTTTTGCCCTCACTTTCGTTGCTGCTAGCTTTCCTAATAGCTGCAATTCTTCAGTTAGGTGGTCAGTTTAATTTTCCTGCCAGCCTAAAAGAAAACACCAGGGAGACAATTACCATGGGTGACAATTTTTCACTGCATGCTTAGGAGAGGATTATCTTGTCAGAAGTGTTGTCTCCAGTGGTTCTCATCTGCTTTGACACCAGGGATAGTTAATTTCCGATAGTGCTGTTTATTATGATGATGAGAAATACTGTGGCCTGTCTGTGTTGATTTTTGTCTTTTTTTGTGGTAGCTCTTTTGGGATTTTTGTCTCTTTGAAGTAGTCCTTCATGTTGTGGACGTGAGAAATAGATTCAGGTATGTGTGTTGCCTACGATTTATTCTTGGATTTGTGTAGGCTGCAAAAATGAGTGAAGTTTTTAAAACACAGTTACTTAGGAAAGTAATTTATCCCTTTTCTGTTTTTTTAACTAAGAGTAGTGTTAAAAACATTGGTGTTGTCTACTCGGCCATTTTTATTTTGTCAGCTTTTTGCTAGGATTGAGTAACAGTACTCCCTTTGCCTATGTTAAGGATGGATATCTTGTCATTTCACTGCAGCCTAATAAGTCATGGGCGTTTATTCTAAGCCAGAGTCATCTGTAGTCAGTGTCGTGAGAGAAGGTGATTCATCTGATTTGGTGCTAAGTATCTGAGTGACATATTATGCAGATGTGTTCCAGAGAGGAAGGTGGTTGATGATGTTCCTGCCCAGCCCAGTGCAACAGTACCAGTGTAATTGTTTTTGAGGCCACATACAGTGAACAAGGTGTGGAAATCATCCAGGTTAAAAAACAGTAACTGGAAGTATTTTGTTCATCTGTGTTTGGTTTTTTTTAACCAGATTAATTTTGTTCATTCATAGGGCCGTTTAAAACCCAGTGATTAGACTATCTGTTCAGTAAATGGAACCATATTGACATGATAGAAATAAATGGTTGAAAGCAAAGGGAAGGACAGTTGTGTAATTAACTGCCTCCTGGAACACGCGTGCGCTGGGACTGTCCTCTTTTAGTAGGTGAGATGAGTCCACAATAGTTGTTTAACCATGTGTGGAGGAGGACTTTAGCAGTATCATCATCACCACGTTGTATACCTCTTGATGCTTGATATTGCTGCATTAGACTTATAATAAAGTATCTCAAAGTGAGCTTTGAGAAGCAGATAAGCAAAAGAGGCAGATAAAAACTTCTCTGTAGATTTCCAAATCCGTCCACTAAGGTCTGCAGTACTAACAGTGCTGTTTGTGCTAGTGGTCTTTCCCAATGTTAGTGTCTTAGCAAACCACGAAGGTTATATGTGTAGGGGTATATAAGCTGTCCAATGAGATGGGATTTTTCTTTATAATACATAACGATTATTGACGTCCACGCCAGGAAGCCAGAAAAAGTGTCCATGCAAATCGTATCTTTCTCTTGAGTCTTCTGTAAATATGAAGAGAGGATGACTCGTGAACTTCACTGGAGTGTTGCAGAGCGGTGTTTTTCATTAAATAGGTTAGCTAATAGTTAAACAGAGTTGTGGTGAGGCAGAGGCAGCATATTATGGGACACAAATGGAAAAGACCCCTAGTGTACTAGCATGCGTTAGATATATCATATGGAAGTTAAATCTCATGAGCTGCCTGTTCTGCGTGTAGTTGTTCGTCATAGGATCCCCTATCATGTTGATGTATCACCTTGCTCCATATGCTTGTGTGATACATCTAAGGAATACCTTGATGGCACAGGGTACTTTGGTTTGGATACTGAAGTCAGAGGGATGTAACCACCGCCAATAAGATAGTATGAAGCATCAGTGGAAGAGATGAAAAGAACTACTGAAACAATGCCGACAGCGATAAAAGCAATGAAAATGGTCTTTATAGTACCTTTTTATGCAAGTTCTTTCTGGAGTATGTTTGACATGTTTTTTTTTATTTTTATTATTGTTTTTGTTCTTATTTTTGTAGGCTGTGGAAACCAACCTTGCATCAAAGGATAGTCACTGGGTCTATGTAAATGAGGTAAGAAAGTCAAAAAAGACAACATAGCTTGGTACATTTGCTCATCACCATCTTTCATTTCATCTATTTTGACACATCAAAACGAGCTTTTCTTCATTTTGAATGGTGAAGGATGCAAACTCTATGTTGTCATTGCTTTTCTGTCTCGATTGAATTGACATAGGTTGAATAATGAAGGTCAAAATAAAGCTTCTAATGTACCTCATAGCAGCTGGGAGATTTTATTTTTACCTTCATGCTGACCTTACTTCATTAGCTGCTTAGGAAGCAGAGACTACCTCAAAAGAAATCTCAGATACATGTGTCTGTCTCTGCCAGAATCTCCCCCTTCACTGCTGTGAAATCTGCACTCAGATTCCAGGACAGGAAAGAGCACTGAGGTTAGTTGCAGGCTTAGCTTGTTCAAATATGCATTTACATGACACACAGGTTTGTTCTACTGCAGAATTGTGTTGGTATTTTGGCCAAGATCCAGGATAGCATAGACTTAAAATGTGATAGTTCCTCTCTGCAACAAATAGCATCCTGTCCTGCTACTATGATCATTTATTTTACCTTAGTACCACGATTCTCTAATGGGAGTCAGTGCAGGCTCGTATTTAAAAAGCAATGAAAAGCTTGAAATGTTGTACCATATATAAAAATTCATAAATCACTGATTGGTCAGGATAAATGATACTGTTTTTTATATTTGTGGTCTTAATAATGACTCATTAAAAGATAGTGAAATATCTATATTAAAAAGAACCTTGTTCGCTGTTTTATTTTTATACTATAAATTCATAGCCTCTAATTTAATAAGCAATTCCTTTGTTAATTTTCCTTCCTTTCTTTGCACCTAGCTAATAATTTTAGATAGACTACTTTTAATAGTAACTATAAATTGTATTGTGTGGCATTAGACATACTCTGTAATTAAATAGGGGTTAAGGAAAGCAAGTGAAATCTCTGCTTATAAAGGATTTATAAATTCTTTCTAGTCCTTGTAACATGTAAGTACCTCCTGATTTCTCAGCTGCAATAATGACACGCTACAAAATATCAGCAAGATGCCCAGAGAGTTTATATTCACGTAAAGATAATATGGTGTATATTTTCCTAAACATTTATAGAGAGGGAGAGTTCATGAATTTGTTATTGCTGCTGTTATTGTTCACATCTTAAAACTCACTTCATGAAGGTTGAATCTGTAACATCACAAATAAAAACCTGCAGCATCCACAAACACATCATACTGAGTGTCCGTTCTGCTTTTATTTTGGAAACTTTAATTTTTTTTCTCTTTTATGGCTAAAGTCTCTGTAGGTAAGCTATGATACCAAAATGTAAATCTAAAGGACAATATTTCAGTGAACAATGTTAGTGTGCATACTTATAAATATCTCAAAATGCAATTAAACTGAAACAGCCAATTACAGAAACTTTTCAAATTCATGAAACTATGGAGAACTCTTTGCAGGCAAAAAGAGGAGGAAATGTCTTAATTATCTTTTTCTTTAACAGAAAAACATTTGTGTGCTTAGAACTACTGTGAAAAGAAGATACGTTAAGCATTCTCATGGATGTATCTGTAGAAATATCAAGGGCCCCTAGGGCTTGCTTCTTATTTAATAGTGTGCATATCCCCCTGCTTGCAAGAGGTCAGACTGATTATGCTTTCCATGTACACGTTTCCAGTTGGTATCGGTGAGAACTGCCTGGGTACTTGATGGAAGATACAATATTCCTTGACTTGATGTTGATTGGTGCTGTGGTTTGCAGAACAGAATTAATTCCCAACAGTCAAATACGGTCTTTTTGATGTAATTCCACATGAGTAGGAAGCCCGATGTAGTCCATTCTGTAAACAGACCAAATTCTGTTTTTCTCCCAGGCAGATTTAGGATCTTACGGTTTTCTGTTTGCCCTCTGGTCTATGTGACCTAATGATCCCATTACAAGGAAAAAGGATTTTAGGGATAACTGACCCAAAGGGGCTGTAACACAGCAACAATTATTTCCATTGAGGTTCCTTGTATGAAGAGCATTGGATTGCAAACAGGCTCTTCAGGCCTTTCTCGCTTCAGGATACCTGTTAGGGGCCTGGTACAGGTTAGACTACTGAGGTCTACTGATCCTGAGCACCTTCTCACAACCTGCCCTGTCTCCCACCTCTCATCAAGCCGATGAGGGTCTGAACCTTGGACTGATGATGCTATATTAAGAATGACTATATAGCATGGTATCTTTTCAAGAGGAATTTTTATTATTGCCTTACTTGAATTAAATTTACTTTACTGTCTCTGTATTGACAATCCAATAAATATTTTGAGTGGTTTTTGGTTTTTCCTTGTGCTTCTGTCCCATACATTAGGATAGAAGTTGAGTGTTTGAGGTCAAACATATTTTATCACTTTGATTTTGCTAGGTAAGCAACACCACAAAGCTCATGATGAGCTAAATTAAAACTATATGGCTAGTATGCTTATTACATAGCAAATGAAAAAATGTGGGATATAAGATTTGGTCTCAAATTACAGAGCTGAATGGTCAAGAGCCTGTGATTTGCTAATATCCAATAATTCAGGTCTCTGTACTGTGTTTAGTTTGGATACCATTGGTGATGCAAAACAACTCAGTCATCTTTAGAAAAAGGCAAATGAATTTGGAGTTGGATTCATTGTATGGGGTTGGAAACCTGAAACATCATACAGCAAGTCTTCCAGAATAAAAGAGTACACTGTGATGGATTTTCACAGGCAATATTGTGCCTTCATATGTCCTCTTTGATTACAAAGTCATAAAGACCTTACTGTTTTAAATATATCTATTTGTAAGTATGTCTGCCTTTCTCATTTCAGGCATCTTGTGTTCCAAACTTGCAGACCTGTCAAAATAGCAGAGATTTGAGGGTGAAAAGAAATGCTAACCATCCTCCACCTTTTCAATTTGTATTTCATCATCACTTTTATTCATCTACAAATACTAGATCATTCCTTGCATTTGTTTAGGTAGTGATTCTATCTGAATTCTGAGTTAAATGTGCCGGGTAGCTTTTTAAAAGCAAGAATATTTGTTATTTCTGTAAAAAAATCCTTGCAAAAGCAAACAGCTCCAGAGCAGTGAGAAGTCCCTGCTTAGCTTTGTCTCCAGAATAGTCCAGAATGTTTGATTACCATTGACTGTGTTGGGAGTTGCCAGTGGCCAACAATATCGACCTTAAAGAGTATCTGTTAGAGCATATGTGGTGTTCTGCTTATACCTATGCTGTTTATGCCATTAAGTGTTGTTAAAGGTATCTACCAGCTTTAATAGTTGTGTGCTATTTCTTCTTGTGGTATGACTGGTACAGTTGTAGATGTCCTCCTTTTATTTGGGTGTTTATTTCCTGTCCTTTTCCCTGTTTTTCTTCATATTTTGTTTTTCTCTTACATTTCCTTCTCTTTGGTGCCTGACATCAAGCATTTCTGTCGATTCCTCCTGACATTTTTCATTCTGCTCTTCTCTTTTTCTGCCTGTTCAGAGAAAATGCTGTTCATTGCCCAGGGCAGATGTCTGTGGGAGAGGCAGGACAGTGATACTTGAAACTGAATTTGTATGTGGTTGTACTAGGAGCAATGCTCAAGGAGTGTGTCTGTTTTTTTTTATTAGCAGCAGCAGTAGTAGGTCTAGTGGTATAAATAGCACGAGAAACCATGCTTCCCTTTTCTTGGGACATTTCATGGTTTTGAAATTTTCTCCATTCAAAGGGGAGAGAAAAGATAAAAGAAGTTGTGCTGCAAAACTAGAATTTGGGGAAAAAAATCCAAATTAAACACAGTATTTTATTCTGTCATATTAATATATTTAGTTCTAATTCCAAATGTTTAAACATTCATTATTTTTACATGTAAATCATTAAAGTACACAAAGCAATCAATCACTTTATGGAAATGGAATGGGTGCTGAATTTGACTGATAACTCAAATTAGTTGTTTCACCATTATTACATCCTTCCTTTAATTTCTTTTTCAACAAACTTTCCTCACTATTCAGAAGTTTAATTGACAATTGTAAGACATGGCAGGACAAAGCACAAGGCTACTGGTTGACATAGGAGATAGTTTTTCATAAAGGACAGGTAAGGATGAAGTATTACGTGTGCAAAACATACATAAATGCTCTGAAGCTAAGGAGAGGCGAGGGTCAAGCTTGTTCAATAGCTGTGTGGAAATACACAAAAGACATATGCTGAGGAAGACTTCTTTTGAAAATGTATTTTTGAGAGAAATGCCCCAAAGACAAGAAATTGAAATAATGGAGTATTTGAATTTCCCTGTCAGCTGAAAAAATAATTTTGATACACAGAGTGGGCCTCACAATTTCCTATCATTGACAGTGTTATTCCTACATGTTTAAAATATAAGTCAGCTGTCAGTTCAGATTTTATTAGGGCTAAGGAAATCGGAAGATAAATGATGTGAAAGTGATCGAGGGGTAATGGACGTCAATAAAAAGACTGCCCAACCTCAGAAGTTTAGGGAACTAGTAGTACTTTGGAAAGCTGATATCATGAGTAAAGGGTAAGCAAAAGAACTGTAGGGCTCTGGGAAGACGAAGTTATAATAAGACATTGTTATGGTGCCACTGGGTTATCTTTGCAGATCTTGAAGTCAGAGAGGAAAAAGCAGTGGAAAAAGAGCCAAGGAAGAGTGTAAAAGTGTAACCGTATAAATGATTGTTGTAAAAGTACTGTGAGTTTTGGGCAAAATGCTTTAAAACCAGTCAAGAGAATATGGTAATGATTTTGGAAATCCAGAGGAGAGCACCTAGTGTGATGACAGCTCAGTAAAATATGAGGAGAGGTTGAAATAATTAGCTTTGTCTCCTTTGAAACTCAGAAGATGGAATGAGGGTGGAGCAGCAGAACGGATATAATTAAAAGAAGAATATGCTCATGTGTTCACTCTGTACAGTTAAAGGAAATGCAATTTAATCTTTTGCGCTAAAAATTAGATTGACCATTAGGAAATGGGTTATGATCTAAATATGGTAATGAATAGGAACAACTTCCTTGGTTACTCTCTTCCATCTCCTCATCTCTCTGTCTTCACAACTTGTTCTGCTGTTGGTTTTTGTTCTTCATTTTTCAGCATCTTAAATTATTTAAGTCTGCTAAATATTTTCTGATCTCAGTTTGCAAAGACAAACACAACTGTATTATGAACATCGCTGGATATTATCTGATCTGTGCCTTCTGTTTTAGTTCTTTCTACAGATCTTTTTTTCAGTATGTATATGGCAGTGACAGTTTTTACAAATAGTCACTGTGTAGACTTCTGATCGAATCATTTTTTCACATTTTTGCTGACAAACATGAAATTTATGGGAACTGCAACTTATATTTGTTTCCAATCAGTGTGGAACTCTATCCTTCTCTGTCTACTGTTGAGCAAGCTAAAGTGATTGCATTTGATTAGATTCTGTCAGCCAAACCACCCTGGGGGTAGCCCCAGTGATTTCACTTGGCCAGTGGTGAATGTAGCATTGTATTTCTTCGTATTAGTCATTTGAAATGGCGGAGCAGTAAATTGTAATTGTATATAGTTTTGATAGAAAGATGCCTAGTAATGAGTTGTTGGCCCTTTCAATCCTGTAAAAATAGATTTAATTTTAAGGTGTAATAAATAAGTCTGAAAAGTGAGGGTGAGAGCTTCTACAGTTTTCATTTGTTGCTTTTCCGTTGAATTGATTCTCATCGATTTGGATTAGCCCTCATCGGATCAAATAAAAATGGGTGTTTGTTATTAACACAAAATGGAGTATTCACTTTTAAATTTTCAAAGTGAAGCCATGTGAATAGTGGGGACAACTAGTGGGAATTTCATTATGTTAGTTCCTTACTGTCTAATTGATCAGGCATTTAAAAAGCTGTGTTAATCTTGTTTAGAAAACAAACAAACAAAATCAACCAAACAACCTATGTGGCAATACTGCAGGGTGGGTAGTGGAGAGGTACGTTATGTTCATACTGGCTCTTGCAAAGTCAAAGATGCTTTTTTATTGATAGGATGTAGTAAGCCAGTCAGTCTTCTTGTACTAAACTGAACTTAATAACTAGGGCTTTTAAAAAATCATTAATGACTCTATTTTGCTTCTTGTGTACAGTGCTAACCAAAAATGCATTTTAAAAAATCCAAGACCATTTTCTTATTGCTGAAAAACTGTTTTCAGTAAGAATGCCAAACTAAATAACATGTTGCTATAGAAACAGAGTATTATAGAGATTCCAAATCCATAGGAAAGTGAAGTCTTTAGTGGTTAGAAGACAGCTGTATTTCTTGTAAGCTTTAATTGAAAAATAAAATTAAAATCTAATTAACATCTAGAAAAGGGTGCTTTTGGATATTTTCTCATTTCAAACCACAGAAAAGATCCTAATTTGGAAAATTTGGAGGCTATAAGCACAGAGAAACTACTATAGCAATTACAGCTGTAAAGTATTTGGTTAACTTCTTCTAAACTACAATAGTAATTGTCAGACGAAGCCCTCATAGTTGAGGAGAAGGAGAAAGGAGAAGTGAAGTAGGAAGAAAAGGTCTTGTAATTTCTGTAGGAGAAGTAATAAAAATATTTGGAAATATAGCAAGAGTACGTGTTTCATCAGTGGTGAGAAGCCTTAGACAGAAAGTCAAAGCACCAAGGGACGTGAGAACTATGTTGAGATGATGTTATCCACATCACTTGAATGTGAGTCAAAGATTTTAGACAGCAGTTGACCGTATTTTTCCTTTTTGGACAGATGACACTTTCCAAATGATGCTGGTGTTGCTGCCAGCAGATGAATTTCTTGATCTTCAACTGATTAATAAAACTTTCCTAAACTTAACCTAAGTGATCAGAAAAAGTGCAGAAAACATTGTAGTGATTCTTCCTTTCCCCTTTCAGAGCACTCACTCAAAACGTGGTTCTGGTAATTCTTCTCTGGGCCCTAGCTCAACTCTCTTATTTCTGCTGTTTTCGTAGGTCTCTCTTCACCACTGTTCCACTATCTGTAGGAGGCAATTTCTTATATGAGGGATGAGAAAGTGTCCCATCATCTCTGTCCTGGTTTGATGAATTTTCCATTTCTATCCTGCAGCTCTATTGCTTTTGCCGACAGCAGTTTTCTTTCCTTCCATCCCATCAGACATGCTTAGTATATCCATAGTTACTCATCCTCTTGATGTGAGAATCTAATGGCTTCTCAACTATCATCTGGGCGCTTCTTTCTTGTTTTCCTCTATAAAATATTTTGCAAAGGTTGAGAAAAATGAGCGGATAGTAGAATAGTAATTATCCGATAACGTCTATCTCAGCAAACTTCTTTCTTCCCCAAGGGTAGCATGTAGAAAGGTGTTAGATAATGCATGATGAAAAGTGTTTCTTTAGCGCAGGGCTTGTACAGTAATCTTGGGGAAATTTATGACTTCAGAAGAAAGATCCCTTATCAATGCAGAGTTTGGTTCTTGCTTTTATTTGGAAAGTATTTTTCTTTTTTCTCTAGAAATTTCTAGGTGGTATGCACTTTGGTGGTCAACAGTTAGACTCACAGGCCTGTACAGATTATTATGGCTTCATTTTTACTTGGATAAACCAGGACTGTCCAGTAGACTGGAATTCTGCTCACTGTTTCTCTACATATGAAAGTGCCAAAAGATTGTGGGTTTTTTTAAAGCATCAGTTTGTGTAATGATGTTTGTGTTTACTCTAACAACAAGAAGTTAATAAATCTTTTACACTTCCCCATGCCTTATTTTTTTCTTTAAAAATAGAGACTTTTTAAAGATAGCTTACGAATACAAGTAAGGCAAGCACTCTAAGCTCTTTTCAAAAAAATTGTTTCCAATTTTATTCCAAGCACTCTATATTTATAATTACTTGCCCAAAGAAATCTTGCTTCTTTTCATTTGACTTCCATCTTTAACACTGTGGAATTTTCATTTATTTACTTATTTTCACAAAAACCTACAACTTTCTTATACGTGCTTGAAAGGCATGCCTATGCATGAAATTGTACTGCATGGGTACCTGCATTCTGCTCAAAAAATTTTGTAGGGGTCAGTCTTGACCTAATTGTAGCGCTGTTGAGTTGTACAAAACCAGTCTTTGGCAGCTGTTAGCAAGTTTAGGTGACTTTTGATGACTTGTTTTATCAGTGCAATCCACATTAAAATCAATACTGATGGGGGTCCTTTTGCAGCTTTTGATCACTGTCATTTTGTGTGTTTTTAATTTTTTTCCTGAGATAACTAGATTTTAGTATGTAATAATATGTTACTGAATCAGAGGATCTTCTACTCTTTAGGCACTTGCTACAATCTGATAAGTACTTCTTGACAGTGCAGAGTCCTTACGTCTAGAAACAGAGCTAATTTCAGTTAAATTATAAATACATCCCCGTAGAGGTTTTAGGAGCATCAGGTAAAAGGAAGAGAAGTGAGGTACTCTTGGATGCGTGAGATGACAGTGAGCATGGGAGTTGGACAGATGATCATGCAGACTTGTATTAGAACATTTCCTTTGCTATGAAAAATGGATTGTGCCCTTCCCTGAAAGGATTAACCTTTATATATGTGTGTGTTCATGTGCGGTGCAGAGAAACCACCATAATGTTAAAGGTAAATACATCTCTCTATAGGGTAAGCTGTTGCGAACGTTTTAAAAAACAGCTAGTAGAAGGATGTTTTCTGGATTTTCAAGAAGTGAACAAGCATCCCTTTATAGATGTCCATAGCACATTGAGGGGAATTAGAATAACCTAACAAAAGGTATTGATCCTAATGTGAAAATGCCACGTAAATCTGTAGTTTGTCTCCATCAGCATCCTTGTTCTCATTGCCATTCAGTTTAATCCTCCAGTTTTCTCGGGGATGTGCTTTTTGGAAATCTCTTTTGGTTCTTTAAATTATTAATGTCATTAAAATTTATAATTTTCTGTCATTACCTCTAGGAAAATAGAGATTGTAATGTGAAACATAATTGTCTCATTTTGCAATGTGTGTTATGATAGTTGAGCACAACTAGAGCAGATTTAACTACTCCCCTGAGCAATAGGGTGAGGTATTACAAATTCACTGGAGTTCTTTGTGTGCAGATAAATAAATAGATAAATGATTTCCCCAAATGACCCATATTTGTGTGCAAATAAATAGATAAATAAACACCACAAATTCTTGGTGAGTAAACTTTGCCATTAATATGCCATGTGAACAAAAAAAATACGGTATTTAAAGGAATACCCTTTCAGTGTTGAGTTGGGTGGTGAGAAATAATACTAACTAGCCCAGGTGAAAAGGTAGTCTTACACTTATGCCTCCCTACCCAAAGATTCAAACATCCTCTGAAATATTCAAAATAGCCAAAATCTTTCCCCTCGTAAAGGAAAAATCCAGGATATGCCCCATCCCTGGAGTGTTCAAGGCCAGGTTGGATGAGGCTTTGAGCCTCACTGATCCAGTGAAAGGTGTCCCTGCCCGTGGCAGGAGGGTTGAAACTGGATGATCTTTAAGGTCCTTTCTGACCCAAACCATTCTATGATTCTGTAGATAAGGGAACATCTTTTAACCCTGGGTAAAGCATTCTCCCTCCATCCTCATTCAAGAAGTTCAGTATTTACAGACCTGAGTGCAAACTGCTATTAAAGGTGCCAAGCGACAGAGTTGCATTCTTTAACCTTACTTCAAACATATTCCTGAAACAAGCAGAAGCCACCATCTATATTAAGTAAAGATTTACTCCATGTTGGGGTAGCAACATCATGGAAGCCAAAACGTGGGCACGTGGTATGGAATTTTGCAAGGAGCACTTGCCTGGAGAAACCAGCTGATAAGCTCTACTAAGAATAGGGCATTCATGCATAGTATGAATGGTAATTACTGTGTACTGTCTAATGTTGAGTAATGATCCTAGAACAGGGTTGGAAATCTGGAATAAATTTGGAATAAAAACCCCAACCCTCTAGGACCAAATTACATTATTTGCTTAGTTGTCAGTTCTGCATGGTAAAGAAAATTTTCCTATCATGTACAGGAAAGAAAAATGTGTTACTTTAAAACAAATAACTAGGTGCACATACTTTAATTGTAAGAACAACAAAAAATGTTTTTATCCTTGACCCAAAGGCTTAGAACTGGTTTTTTGGGTTTTTTTTTGAATATATGCTGCTGTTTTTATGGGTGTAAAAGTAGGAGCCAACTTTGTACATCCTTGTTTTTCCTTTTCTGGCTGTTTTTCTTTTTTTCTTTTTTTTTTTTTTTCTTTTTTTTCTCTTTTTTCTTTTTTTCTCCCTTGTATTTATCACAGTCAGAATGCGGATTACCTTTCTGTGTGTGACATTTAAGGTTTCACATGCTGCCAAGCCAGGGTTGGGAGCTTTCTTGTGAGCCTGTAGGGTGTGCCCATGCCAGGCAAGAGGAAAGACATGCAATCCCCTGGCCAGGGCAGCCCCAGCCAGGCTGTTGCAGTGCAGGATGGCGATGACCTGCTCTCCTCAGCAGTTCAGGCTCTCTGCGGTGCTCTCCCGCTTCTGGCCCTGCCTGAGGCGCCCTGTGATCCTGCCTGTGGCTGTACCACCCTGTGGAGGCCCGTGATTACCCTTAGCTTTTTAGAGCACCAGCTCAAAAAGGCAGACATAGACCTTTTGTTCCCAGTTCTTCCAATAAGTATTGCTTTTCCCTATGCTTTCAGAGTTTTAAAAAGGAACCCGGTTTCTAAAGGGAATGGATCATTTGCTGGTAAGAATGTCCATCAGCTGAAAAAAATAGAAAAGCTATTTTTCCCCTTGGTGTTACGTTCTGTACTAAGGCACTGAAGGGTTTAGCTACTGTCAGCTGCCCTCACGGAACGAGGTGGCCCTTCCAGAGGCAGATTTAGCCTCCCTCCAGAGGCTCCTGTTTCCCTCTTTGGCTGTGCAGTAACTAGGCTTTTACATTCGGGCCTTGCTTGGTGCCTGTAGCTAAGTGGGAAGAATCTGGATTGATTTGTCTGACAGAATTGATCTCCTCCACTACCTTACTTCTGGAAATCCCGTGGAGGAAGTGGTTCGGAGCTGATACGTATAGGCTTACGTGTCTTGGGTTAAGCATTTTGACAGGTTATGAGATGTCCTTGAAAGGCTGTGCATTGCTTGGAGAGGACACAAAATGTGTGTGGCATGAGGTGAACTGGAGGTTTGGGTGAATCACGATCTGCAGCCCCTGGGGTTATAAGTTAAACCTGTCCCGTATAATTGTTCTCCCTCAGACTACAATTTCAGCTTACTGTGTGGCTTTAACACCCCTCACCCCCACAGAAGAGAAATCCAAGGCAGGAGCCTGGAAGGTTCTGTAGAGCCTGCGGCTCTCTTTCGATATGTCCGTGCTAGGCTACAGGTGCCACCTAGCTTGTTCTATTAAACCTCAGAATCTTTGGCTCCCATAAGAAAATATTTATTTTCGGATTTTCTGTTGTTATGCCAGTTGGTCTGTCCTTAATGCAGTGAATTTCACCTTCTGCAAAGTTAAAGATTCATGTTCCTAAAATACAGTGAGAAATCAGAAAGAAGAACTAAATTGAGCCAAAGCTACAGTACTAGTCAACCGTAACAAGTAATCATAATAACCCCATGGTCATTTCACTCACAGCTTGACAGAGAAAACGGCAAGAAAACAAAATTTGCTTTTTCTTTGATGTTAAAAATCCAAAGTTGTGTTCACTTCTGCTGATGGCCCATCACAAGGTGTGGGCCCTGTTGGCTGAGTACAGCGACATGGATTATGTGTTGTGAGCAGCCCTGTGCAGGCTGGGTGGTGCAGCCACGATGTGCTGGAGACAGGCTGGTGTGGCCTGCAGATGCTGTTGGTGGCAGTGGTGCAGAGCTGGCATGTAAAGCTACTGCCAGCAGAGGAGGTTCCCCAGGGAAACGAGTAGAGCGAATGATGCCTCTGCCCGTCCTTCTTCACAGTGAACTCCTGGCAGGAAATAGCCATCACAAACTGTACCGCTGTTATGATTTCAGGGTCAGCTCGGCCCATGATTTTCAAACTATTTATCCTGGGGTATAAAAGGAAGGTTTTGTTTTGTGGCTTTTTTAAAAATACAGAATACAGAAAGTGTGTAGTTGAGTTGGTTTCAGTTGCAATAGAAGGGCAGGGGATGCAGGCTCTGTCCAGGATGGATTAGAAGGACATAGGAGGATCTGTGAAGAAACTAAACAGTGCAAAGTTTGGAAAAAAGAGCAACCTGTCCTTGAGATCTCCTTATGTCTGAGCCGAAATTATTCTCTGTGCAGAAACTTGCATTCCTAAATGTGTCAATCCCTTCCATGAAATTTCTCCTATTTTTATTTGCTACAGATAACCTCAAAATACTCCCTTGAGTCATGATCAGGGTTAGTCTGCAAAAATGTTCTACTGTTCTTATGGGAAAAGTACTTTCTTGTAATATTGTTCTCAGGTGTAAGGGCCATCTTTTCCTCAAGGTAGTTTTCCATTTGTTGTTTTATTTTGTGGATGTAGTGAGGTTCTGTTCTGCTAAACCAAAACTCTTTCTATATAAATTTGGTTTGAAGGCTCTTGGTTTTCACTTAGAAAGCTATTGAGACTATCTTGGTGCTCGTCTATGAGGAATTACCTATGCAGTATGTTAGTACTGGTGAGATAGATGGTACTGTGCATTTTTCTTCAGTTTCAGATGATGTGTAAAAAAATACTGTTGTTATTATACACAGAATAAGAACATTTGACCTAGACTAAGCATGTGCATCCATAATTTCTTTCTTCTATTGTCTGTTTAAAAACAATTTTCCAGTAATGAAAGGAATATATAAAATTTCTGGACAAATATATGTTTTTAAAAGACTGTATCTCCATTCACAGGAAATCACTGACAATGAAATACTAGAGTTGGTACATAGTGCTCTGGGGAGGATGACAGTTATCCGGCAAATTTTCCCTCTCTCAAGAGACAACAATCAGAGATGCATGAGGAACAATCACCGAATATCATCACTGCTGTGTGATCCACAAGAAGGCTATCTTCAGATGCTGCAGGTCAGTAGCTGTGCCCAGCAGAAGAGTCCATTTTTGGAATTTGATGTGAGATAGTTTTCTGTGACTGTATTACCTTAGAGGAAGAACAAAACGAGTACAGATAAATCTGGGCCTGTAACTTTGGGTCAACTTTTCCTGACTTAATTATTTGTTTTACCTCTCAGGTCTGAGTGCTTTAGAAGTGTTGGTGAAGTACCAGCAAGTGGCTGCACTAACTCCAAGCTGATTTTGCATATTTCATTCCCTTAAGAATCTTCTTCTATTTGAAAAAAAAGAAAAAACTGTGTTATCATAGCCTTGCTGTGTTACTGCTTGCTTATTATATTTATGGCTATTAGACTTCTGTTGCGAAAGAGTTAATTTGGAAGGATAACAGAATTTCAATAGGTATTGGACTGTGGAATGTTTCATAGTTAGTTAAATGGACTGAATCCAGCTGATGTATTCAATCTGTCCCATTTCAATAGCCTCAGAAGTCTCTAGCAGCTGATAATTGTCTGAGCATGTGAAATATGCACTACTAGTTCAAATTCCAGATTTTGGTAACAGATTTGACTCTGGTGTAGGTAACACCTTGAGATTTCTTGGCAATTTATCCTAGATATCAAAATTTTTCTTGCAGTAATTTAAATATAATTTTAGGTTCTATTTCCAGGGATGGTGCAATAATTTAGAAACCGAGGTCTTGAACCTTCAATTGGACTTTACATGTTTCTGGTTTACTTTAGACACAGTTAACGCAGTTAAGTATCTCATTTGTACCGGTGTTGATGCTGTTGGATAAAACTGAAAGCTTTAGTTAAACTGAGAATACAATCTTGTTTAGAACCTTTTCCTGCAAAATTAGTTATAACCCGAGACAGATTGAGTGAGGACACAGTGGCTGAGCCTGTGAGTTGGCAAACCATGGATGTTGTGCGTTAGAGTGAGTGTAGAAACATCTTGGTGAGGCTGTGGGGAGGAGGCTGTTGGAAGCCTGGGCTCCTCCAACCTAGTCAGGGAGACAGGGTAGGGTACTTCCCGAAGGAACTCGTGCTGGCTTGGAAGAGCTTCTGAAGACCAAGGTGTAAGGCTTATGGGAAACTAGGAGAGGTAGGGAGATTCTCGAGAAAATGAGTCAGTAGGTCAATATTTTCTAAGGAAAGTGGATGTTTTACTTATTTCTGCCCTATTAAAAAGTTGTAGCTGCAGAGACTGAAATCCTCTGCGTGAGGAATATGGATGTTTCCTCCTTGAAGAGAACCTCTGCTGACTCTGGTTGTGTCATATCAGTGGCCAAGTTTGAGAAATACCAGTCACTTGCACTGTAGTTGTGAGCACTGGTCTGTCTGCATGGAGGAGAACCTATGTCTATATTGGCTTAGAAAGGAAAACCACTTTTGCTCTTTGTTAGTAACTCTGAGGTATGCTGTCACGAGAACAAAAGCTATTCATTTCAGAGGATCAAAGCAATTTCCGGTATGTTGAAAAAATTATCTCTCTGCACCAAAAAACTTACTCATTGGAGAACAATCTTACATTATAGCAGGATTTTGAGTATTGCTGTCTGTGCTGGTTTATGCATAATCCCATGCAGAGACTCACTTGAAGGGCTTGACAGACCTTTCTGAGCAAGTTCTTGTTTGCTAAAACAGTAACTGGTTTGCTAGCATGGACAGCCTCCTGCCCTATTGCTAAATTTCACTGGTGAGGACCTTTTAGGAAGGGACCCTCTTCCTGCTGATTCCCAAATGTGGGTTTTGAGAAGCAAAACATTCCGAGTTTCTATCTTCCAGAAATATTATACCACATTAGAAACTGTCTTTAAGTGAGTGGAACAGTAAGGTTATGCTTTGTCCATTAGTTCCTGTGAACTTATAAACGAGCAGGAGAGATAAAGAAGCTTGGAGGTACAAAGTTTGCCTTTTGGAAGTTGATTAGCTGACATGTCCAGCTACACTGGATTGAAATATCATGAAACATAAAGGACACATTTAAGCTCTCTCAAGTTAGCTGCCCCCAGTATATGTTGTGTTATCTTCAAATTTCAACAGATTGAATATAGGGTTCTTTTAGCAGGTGCAATTATACCTAGAGCGTTACATAGCTGTGTTTTTTCATAAGCTTTGCCAAAACATCTTATGTACACCTTGTGGGCATACAGCTTAGAATAATTTCCAGGTATGACTGACATGCCGTTAATTGTCCTGCAATTCAGGTTCTTCCAATCTTCTGTTTCCTTTTTTTTTTTTTTTTTTTGCTTAAAAAATAGTTTTGACCTTTTGCTGTGCAGAAGTGCATCACTAAATTGCCCCTGTCGCCAGAGGCTGCAGTAGCTCCCAGCGTAGTGTCAGGCTGCATGAACCCACCAGAGGCAGTGACCGCCTGCCGGCTCTGAGTCCTTGTGCTGCTTTGAAGTAGTTTGATTAACACCACAGTTTGGAAATCCCTGGCTCATTCTCCCCTGGGCGATCTCACATTAATACTTCTTTGTTGTCAAGGTAACTTACCAACTATTGTTGGTTAATTATTTATTTAGTGACTTTGAAGAAGAATAAGCTAATCTCTGTCAGCCTCTAGCTGTAAGATTTTTACAGCAGAGAACTGAGCATTTTTAACAAGCTAGTAAAGAAAGAAACATTTACGTCAGGGATTATTAACTTTGCTCTGGCTAAATTAATAAAAATCTTTTTGGAGCGATTTTGTTCTCAGTGTAGTACCATATCCTGGAACGTTGTTTTTCAGTGAGTGATCATCCCAGTTTGGCATTCTGACAAGGCTCTTAAAGATCAGGCTGTTCTGCAAGCTTATCCAGAAACTCATCTGTTCAGAATGCTTTGTGGAAATCCAATCTTATTCCATCAACGCACTTGTCAAAATTTTGCTCATGCCCTTATTTTTCACATATTACATACCCATCTGGGTTTCTGCTTCAACTGGACAAAAAGCTTTATAAGTTTCCTGTCTTGGACATTTTATTTGACTTCAGAGGTCTGCATTTATCTATTTCATCTTCTTCATACATGATTTTCTGTGTCCATCTCTCTTACTTTTTTGTAAGTGGAAAAGAAACTGTTTAGAACTTGCTGTCTTCTACTGGTAATGAGTGTCCTGTGGTTTGGGCTGTCAGCATTATCAGTGTTGTCTCATCTGAAGACAAACACTTCAGGATTTATACTTTGTCCTAGATAGACATAGTATATATCCCTATGTGGCATTTGAATGGTATTTAGTGGGATTACCACTACAAAACTGTTTTGATTATTTCACGCATCATCTTAAAGACTCAGTTTGAAGAAATCTTAATGTATAACCTGCTTCTTTCCAAAATCTTCCCATTTAACTATTATTCTTGAAGCCTGTCTACAAACTCTGTTTCGATGAAGATCTTTTTTTTCTTTCATCAGGTTATTCATACGTTCATAAAGTCAAAAACATTTTTTTCTGATTATGTTTTTGAAGAAAGATTTCTCTTCAGAAATGTAGTTCTCATTACACTTTGTTTTCCCCCATTCGCCGTTTATATAGTTAATAAGCTCAATCAATGTGAGAGTCTGTTTATATTAAAACATATTACAGAGACATAGTGTATCTGAAATCATTTAACATGATCCAAAATCTACAGTAAGATTAAATAGGCAAAAAGAAAACCCCAGCAAACTGTGTCACAAAATTAATGAGATCATTCCTCACAGGATTCAAAGTCCAGCATCTCTGCTGAATAACTGTTCCAGGCATTGCTTTGATGTATTTGAAGAGATGCTGAGGAGTGTGTGAGGGTGTTCACTGGAACAACTACACTTCTCTCTGTGTAGAAATTTCATTCTTCAGAGACTTGACCATCAGATATTGTTGTGGGCATTTCTTATCAGTTGTTCCTACAGAGCCTGTTTTTATTTGTGAACTGTCTTCTCTTCAGAATGTCTGCAGTTTGACTGCTCTAAGTGGAGTTACTTTTTTTGGAAATGTTTGGTTGCCCAAACTGAAGGGCCTGATCCAGAGGTGTTGTCCAACTAAACAGCCCTATTCTCATTTCACCTATTTACATTGCTGTTACAACACAGCCCTCAAATACTGCCGAGATTAGTAAATATTGATTGAGCCCTGTGAAAGCATGCACTTTCTCCAGTGAAGAATTGATGAGCCACATTTTTCTTCTCCTTTCCTTGCAAACCTGTATTTGCCTGTCTCTTTAGCTGCATTTAATTGGGACTTTTGTCCAGATGTTCAGTCGCGGTGAAACTGTTCCCAAGTACCACATGAATGAAGAGTATCCCTGAACTGACTTTACCACCCGTTGCCTGACATACTTCCTCCCTGAAGCTCTATAGACTATGTTTTATACAAGGTGCACTAGCAGAACTGGTTAAAAAAAGCCAAACAAATCATGGGTGCCCTCTGGCCTTGGGGGGTTCTGTGACACTCTGGAGGTTGGAACCCCAGGTACGTTCTGGAGCAAGCTCTTCCTCTCTGCTCACACCACCTCTTTTGAGTGCTGGAGTTCCGTATTTGCATAATTATTTCATTGACTTTTTGTTCAGTGCTCTGTGAGGGAGCAGACAGTGGTGGCTAGAAGAAAGGGTCAGTGCCTCCATTTTTCGTTTTCTACTGCCTCTGAAACCTAATTTGCACCCATATTTATTTGTAAATGAGGTAGGTTAAAATTATAATCTTCTACTCTGTTTTGCAATTCCAATATTATCTCTTGTTCTCCTGTCTGACTCTGTTTTATTCAGTTTTCTTTATCAAATGTCTTCTGCTAGACTTTCACTGGACAGTTAGCATTTGCTGTGCCAAGTTCTTGAGAGGTTTAGTGAGCGAAGCCAATGCCTGCAGCTAACAAGCTTGAGCATTACAGGCTAATTCAGCTCTTGTATTATTGTTCACATGTTGTTATAAAACGTACTGAGTAAGAAAACACTCGTAATTATGGTAAATGCTCATAATAAATAGCTGAAGGACAGTCAGCATTCAGAGAATAGAAACTGTAAGTAGGGAAAAATAGTATGAGATGTGTAACTCAGTGAAAAGGCAAAAAATAAAAAGGAAGGGAAAGGTGCTTATCAATCAAAAATAAAAAAGATTCTGAGAGTGCAGTCTTCCAAAGAAATCTTTGGAAGCTCGATTATTTGAGATACTTAACACAGGAATGGGCAAAACCCAAATAATACACTAGTTAGATTCCTTACTGTCAGAAGGTTTGAACTGAGGTCTGGTTTTCTGTAGTTTTAGGACAATTTTATTCAAGCTTTCATTTGCCTCAGTGATAATAAATAGCCCTTTGGAAGTTTGACGCTGACATTTGAGTCTTTAATGAGGGTGATTTTTTTTTATTCTAGTTTTCTCATGAACCCTAGACTGCTGGCTGTGATTTTGTTCTCCATGAGCAGTGAAGCATGTGTTTAAAACATAGGCATTCATACAAAGTCTCACAATGAGCTCTGCAAACTAATTTAAGAGAAAGAAATAGGTCCAATTTTCAGTCTCTGCACTCTAATGATATCCTTGTAAGTACACCGGTATACCTTGAGTAAACCATCGATCTTCACTGCCCCAGGTAAGATGCCTCCTGTCATTAAAGACACAAGTGCGTAGCTGCATTTGGCAGTACTTGAACTTTGAAAGTTGAAAGGCAGTTTTAGGGCATGCTGGTGTGTGCATATGCACACGCAACGATATCGGTCCCCAGGCAGCAAGCATTTCTGCTGCTGGCAGGCTGTGCTCAGTCCAAACTACTCTTCCATCTGCTTCATCCTTGGAGCTGACTTATTTGGCCCCTCACAGGGTGATTTTGGCAGCAGCGAGGTACAGATGCCCAGCTTGGGAAAGAGTTTTTGAAGTAGTGGCATCTGAGTGTCAGCTTGTTGTCTCAGTTGGTCTCTTCAACAGTCCTGTCTGGTGAGAGTTCTAGCTCTGCTGGCAGCTCAGAAGATGGGGTCAGTCTTTGTGGCTTGCCGGCTTTCCCAGAAGAGCACTTGTCTATGATTACTGCCTCTGAAGGAGCCAAAAAGTATCTTCATATATAACTTTAAAAGTAAAATCACTCTGGAAAATCTCATTAAATTCACATAAAAACCTTTATAAAATGACATTTAATAACACGGTAAGGAGAGATTTCCATTCTTATTGAAAATTTCTGCTCTGCTCTGCTAGCGTATGGTGGATTTTTTCTTCACTGCACAATAAAGATTCATGAAGTCTGGAATAATTTTCAGAAGATGTACCAGAACATGCCTAAAATTACTCATATATAGGGCATGCTCTTTAATACATTGATGAAACGTCACTGTTGTTCTCATAGCAGATAGATCAAAAAGCATTTCAGTCATAATACCTCCAGCTCTTGCAGCTCTCAACAATGAAGTGAAAGAAGAATTGAAAATTACTGTTTCTTCTGCTGAACAGAACAGACATTAAACACTTTGTTCTAATCTAGGAATTTTTATTACGTGGAGGGAAATCCCTGAAGGCAGATGTGTATTTCCTTCTCTCCTCTGTTCCCCCTGTGAATACATAAATAAGGGAAACAGAAAATACTCCAGAGCTTGGAAAACCCAAAGTAGCTGAGAACATCACCTGTTTTTTTCCTTTCCCTTGCTTTGCTACCAATTCTGAATGCTACCTGAAGACTAACTTCTAAATATTTTCCCCATGTCTCTGACAGCACTGGTGAAAACAGAGTAAAGCTGATCCCTTGGGTTTGTCACAAATTCTGTTTCAGTGGTCGTGTTTGTATTCAGACAGGGTTTGATAGTCAGCTGAAAATTGAAATGTGTGTGTAGTTGTACTAACAAGTGTATGCAGACTTAGTCCACTGAACCCTTTTTCTTTTCACAACATTGCTTTTCTGGAGGTTACAGCAAACTCGTGGTACAAATATAACCTGGTACACATGCAGAGATTTTGTTGTGTTAAAATGGATATAATAGAAAATAAAGGAAATTATTATAACCCTGGATTTACTGTGAGATGAAGCCAGAACTTCTGCGTCATCTTTGGAGTAACATTTTCTACAAGAAAATACATAAATAATAATGAATTAAAGTAGAAAGTGAATATTATTTTGAGAACAGGATCATATATGAGTTGTTTAGTATTGTTACTTTTCTACCTCAGAAAAGAATGAGGAAAAAAGAAGATAAAAATATACCTGACAATAATTTAGCAATATATCTTACTGCAGGTATTGAAATAATCAGTTGTTTGGCTACCATGTACACAGCACTACTCAAATATCAAATTAGACCTGATTCCATAGTTTTTTCTTATAGCAGAAAGGCAGAAGCTTTGGAATGCATTTGGGATTAGGCAAAGACTTTCAATCTATACTACTGTAGGTGTTCAGGAGCTGACTTTTGCTCTGCACACTACAAAGGATCAAAAGGACATTTTTTTTCTAAGTTGCCAGGATATTTTTGGTTGTTCTTGATTATTATTTGCACTTCAGAGAGGTGATTATTTACATAGAGGCCTACCAAAATACCAAAACAATACTACCCTCTGAACAGCCTACCTTCTCTTGTTTTAAATAACTCTGTCTAGACAGTGAATTTTGGCCAATGTGCAAAACCAGATGCTTTGGGCCGTGCTTTATAAGTTTTAAATGGTTCTGCCCTTAATAACATGGACTTCTATATTTTCTGTTAATTTATGGCTTGACTAGCAGACTGAACAAATATAATACTGGAAAAGAGAATCGGTTTCCTTAATGTTACAAACTCAGTCTTGGTTGTGGAGGTTTTGCTGCTGTTTTTTTTTCTTCCTAGCTTGCCTATTTTCTATTATAAAAAAAGACGTGTTGATTGTGTTGAATAGAAGTCTACTTACTCTTCCATAGGATATTGTTTCTTCAATGAGTAGGGGGTGAAATGTAGTGATATATCTGTGTCATTTTTAGTGGAGTAAGTACTCAGAGTATGATTATACAAAAAAAAGGAATTTTGCTGATTAGAAAGTGCCATGTACCCATTTATTGGATGAGGCTTTCAGTAAAAGAACTAGAGTGGCAAATTAGCAGTGGATAAGTGTGTACAACAGGATGTGCAAAACATTCTTTCCATGGCAAAAAGTAATTTGCTGTGTTCTCTGAAATATTTTCTTCTGCCTTGGCGCATATCTCCAGATGTACAGAAGTACTTAAGTAGTGGAGAAACGTCTCATGTGGAGACGCTTTCTTGCTGTCTCTTGGTTTATATCATTCTTTCCAAAGAAAATAGTGAGGCAATGGTGATACAAAATCTGTTCTAGATCTAACTGGACTGTGAAGATCAGGTTGGTAAACATGAGATGGCTTTGTTTCAGTTTGGATTGTATGCACGGTCATGTAGGCTGAGGTTCTCAAAAGCAGTTCCTTCGAGCTTTCAGTCCTTTATAAGTGCAGAACTTTGTCGTCTCCTCTAAGAAGTAGGAAGAGAAGGAAAGCAGTGGACCCAAGAGATTATCTAATTATATTTTTTAAATCACTTCCCTCAGCCAACTTCCACTGCTGACATTTTACCACTTCAAATAGATAGGTAGATACTGCTGCATGTCGAGGATTGGACCTTGTATTGCTGGCTGTGTCATAGTTTGAAACATGAGAGTCGTAGCTGAGCATTACTCATGTGATATAGCTCCAGAGAAAGCAGAACGATAACCAGTCTCCCAAATATTTGGTGGAGAGAGATGATAATGCCAAAATAGTACTGTCATTTCTCCTCCCTATACTCTAAACAGCTGCATTAGTATTATATCGTACTGTGCAGGAAAGTACGAAGGATTACCAAATAAACAAAAAAAACCCCAAGAACTTCATTCCATTCTATCTTTTTCTCCTTGCCAGAAGGGCTGACAAAGTAGCAATCCTTGCCTTTCACTGATAGATGGCTGCACTCCTTGAGTTTATGTTTGAACTGCGATCTCTTTCATCTTTACAGCACTGCATTGCAGCAGTGTGGGTAATGCACATGGAATGCGAGTGTGCCAGCATCCCTTGGCCAGAAGGGCCTGGGTGCCAAGCAGGAAAGTAGGTGTGAGGAAGGGGAGTGAGCGCTGATATTTGTTTGAACTGCCTTGACTGTTGAACATGTCAAACATCCAGCTTGTAGTTTGTAGTTATGTCTTCTTCTGTTTTGACTGTTTGCTGCTTTTTACAGTTTCTTTGAAAGAACGGTCAAATGAAGAGAGGCTCATTCCTTCTTATTATTGTTTGCAGGTGTCCAACCTGTACCTGTATGACAGTGTGCTCATGCTGGCCAATGCTTTCCACAGAAAACTGGAGGACAGGAAATGGCACAGCATGGCAAGCCTGAACTGCATGAGGAAATCCACCAAACCTTGGAATGGAGGACGATCCATGCTAGAGACTATTAAGAAAGTAAGAATAGACAAACTGCAGTCGTGCGAGCAATTAAAAGAGTTGCTTCATTTCTACTTGGGATTAGCTTTTGAAGAAGTTTTTGGCCTGTATTCAACTTTTTGTTGATTTATTACAAGGAGATGATTTATGACTACCAGGAACGATCTAGAGCTATTAAACAAGCAAGTGATTTATTACAGACAAATTACACACGCTGTAGCATTGCTCCAGTGGTGTGTGTTCTCCTGATGTTGTTCTCATAGCCACTTTCTGTGGAGGTAGTATAATTAGGAAGAGTCACATAGGTGCATGTGTGCATGCATCATCATAATTTCCCTAAGAGAAGAACTTAAGGAGCTTGAGGGGCCAACCAACGATAGGGTTTAAAACTTATGTTCCATTTACAGCAGCTCAGTGAGCTTTGTAAGTTAGCTGAGTGTTGGTAAGTATCTATTTGTGTACTGTAGCCCACAGCAAAAAGGATCCGATTCAGCTAAGCTGTCACTAACAGTTTACACTGTCTTGCAGCATGTTGAATTGCTCAAGTATGGACAGTGCTTCGCAGATGCATGGTAACTTCTTGTATGAAAGTTATTTGATCACAAATACTGGTGGAAAAAATACTCATTTTTTGCTATACTAACTTTAGGAATTATTCAGAAAAAAAAAAACCTGTTTCCCATATATATTGAAGAAACGATTTTCCTTTAGTAAAATGGTACTATTTGATTGAGTGTGATGTCACACTTTAATGAGTCCTCATGATGCCATCCTTTATTGCTAAATTAATTCCAACTTTACTGTCATGTCAAGCTTCTTAGCTACAAACCACAGATCAAACTGAGATACTTTCACAGAGAGGTTTTCGTAATAGTTAAAATTTTATCTTTTTTTTCATGCCTCTTTTGGGAGCATAGCAGGCTCTCTTTTGGACTTGGAGTTCATGCCTTTATAATCAACACCAGAATTGAACCTGCTGCCCTCAGTTACACTTAAAGGGCTGTTGTCTCGTGGTCCACGAAGGTCCTTCTCCTTTTCTTTGGGATCTGTCTTTGTGAACAACGAAGACCTGATGGCTTTTTTCACGATATACAGTGGATGTGATAGTGCTAAAGTAATTTTCTCGAAATGAAAAAGTAAAAGAGCTCTATGTTTGAGCTATTGAAGAACACGTAATTGCCTCACTTGAGTTCAGTGTAAAACATGTTCTGAGCAGATTTGGCATACGTTTAATGAAGAGGAGTTTTTGTAAAGGCAGATTTGTTCTATTCTAAAATTTCTGAAACTTATTTCCTTAGGGCCATATAACTGGGCTTACTGGTGTTATGGAGTTCAGAGAAGATGGCGCCAACCCCTATGTTCAATTTGAAATACTGGGCACTAGCTACAGCGAGACATTTGGCAAAGACGTGCGGAGGGTAAAGATATACTGCTTCTTTCTTTCATTTGTTTGCTTCTAAATATTATACGTTCTGCTTCACAGGAGAAAATGTTGTTGTTTAAGATTGGATTAGTGTTACACTGCAGAAGAAATTTACTCTCAGACAAATATTTTCTAATGTTACTTAAATCATGAAAGCTAATTCTACATTGGCAGGCAGGAGTCCTGCAAGCTGTTTCCATATGTGTAGTAATGATGCAGTGCCATAACAATACTGTGAACATAATCGTGCAGACTGCACAATTCTCCTTTTATTGTTAATTAAGATCTAATTGATATAACTGTCACTTGTCTTACTAAGAAAGCTGAGAATATAAATTACCTAAACACACAAAGATGTTTCAAAGTGTAGCTGATGCAAGTATTTGAGATAAATAAATAAAAAAAACCTCTAGACAAGATAATTTCCGGAATGGATGATGCTGTATCATGTGAAGTAAAGGATGACCTATCAATGGTAGCTGGTGGAACAGTGACCGGTGGGGATTAGAAGGTAGTTATAGTGGTTCCGTGGTGTTACTAACATAAATTGTCATGGACTGAGTAGGTTACCTTGAACATGTTCATGCAGAGGGGATGCTCCAAAAATACCTGAAATGCTCAATTGAACAGTGAGGTTCTGATTGGAATCCAAGCTACAAAATGTCCCTAAACTGGTCAGCTTGTTGAAATACAGACATTAGCACTCTATGTTCAATGGGTTCTACGTTAAGCAGAGCTGAAAAAAGTAGATTCTGTGGTGAATTAAAATTTATTACAATCTATTTTCATGTCACCATTGGTTTCTGTGTTTTGTTTTGATTCACCTGAATTACATGAGTCTGAAAGAAAAAACATAACAGAGGACTTATGTTTACCTTATCATCTTAAACAGCTAAACCTGAGATTCTTTTAGTTTCTAATTTGGTCCAAGGATTCTGGACATAGAGCTAAAGGCTCGCAATATTTATTAGAAATTCAACAGAAGGAAGCAAAGTATTTGAAATGCGTAAAGCTCCAGGAGTCATAATTGAAAAACCTGTGTTTTCTGCCGAAAGATCTCTCTGAAGACTTCAGATGGGCAAGGCGCCCTCTGCTATTATAATGACCAGAAAAGTTTATTTCTCAGTCCACTTTGACTTCCAGAAGATTTCTACTGGAAATCAGGAAATCTTAACTTTTCATCATTAATTTGGAATTTATCTTAATTTTGGAAGCAGTGTTGCCTAGCCAATAAAACAGAGTTGGCTTAGGAGGTCTAGGAAGGAATTCTGGTTCATAAACAGAAGCATGCTCCTCACTTTATGCACACCTATGCAAAGCAGAAGTATGAGATGTGAGACGCTGTGGACTTTGTTTCTAGCTGCCACTACTGAAAATCATGAGTGTCCTTTTAATGCTGTATCACCCTAGTAGATGGATGCTATGGGCCATTTGAGTTTAATTCCAGTTTTTACAGAATTCCCAGGTGACCTTGAGTAAGTCATATAATCACTTTATACTTCAATTTACCTTTCTCTTCAGTTGGCACAATTACCACTCAGAACAGCTTTGAGGCCTTAGAGGGAAATGGGAATGTGTGAGCGTATATTATTACTTTTTTTCTAATGTACATTTCAAATATGGTAATACATATAGAAGAGCTCTCGCTTTAGTATGTGTAGCACCCTGACCAAATTGAGGTTCAATCCAAATGTGTGTAGATATGTAACATATCACTCAAAAGGGACCATAAGACAAAGAAATAGGTAAAATAACAAAATGGGAAAATTACTAAAATGGCTAAACTGATGTACTACTGATCACTTTTGATCCCTAATGTGCCACTTTGGAATTAGTTGGTTAATAGAGGAAGGTTTAACTCTTTGGATGTTAAATCAAGAACATTATACAGTTCCTAAAATGAAAGGGAATGTAATTCTAAATGGGTAAAAAGCTAGTGGCTGTGGAATGCTCCTGTGAGCTAAAATGAAGTCATGAAAATGATCCTTTTACCCTAATAGAAATGGATTAACAAGTTGGCAATAAACTAGAGAAGTCTATAGAAGAACCTCGAAGACTGGTATTTCTTGGAGCAAAACTATGACAGAACTCCAGTGTATTCTGACAGCCTGATTTTTTACTATTGCAGCAAAAATGTTTTGGATCTCAGAATTACTATTAAAAGCTCAGAAAGTCATGCTTGTCTTGTTTATATGACTTAACTGAGAGATGAATTCTGATTTATTGTCAGTTCTTTTCATATTGGTCTTTACTTGTATTTAGCTGTGGAGGAATGCATTTTTGGTGAAAAACAAAGGCTCTTTCTGCATGTTTTTTTCCCCTCTGTATGGAGAGTATCTGTCTCTATTCATCTCTGCCCTTTCCACAGTATCTGTGACACGGTAGGGCAAAATAGTATTGAGTATTGAGCACTGAGTATTGAGCCTTAGTCAAAACCTAGTGGACTCTTAATGTTCAGTATCCCTTAGAGTGTTTCTCAGAGGTCGTTTCCACCTAGGGGAATGTCCAAGATAGTAACTGAAATCTGTCAGGAATTTTCAGGGTAGAGGCAACCTGACTCTTCCTAGTTACCCTGAGATCTGGTTGTTCTGCAAATAATTGTTCTTTCCAATAGCTGTGATTGACATATTAGTGCAAGTAAATAGATGTACTTGCTCACTTAGTGTACCTTCTCCTTTATTCCACAAGTCTATCACCGTATTTTTGTCTAAAGGCTGATAATGTCTTTTGTGGATTTTGTGTGTTTCATTTTTCCTTTGTTTGGGTGTACTTAAGTGAAAAGGAAACTTCAGAAAATGCTCTGATTTCTTGGTTTTAAACATAGAAGAACAGAGTATGACCCTTAGGGTATACCACCTTACCTTACAAAAGGCGCAAGTAACTGCCTTCTATTCAATGTCTGCATGTGGAGGTTGAGAAAGCATGGTATATTCGTGCTTAAAAAAGAGATCAGTGTGGTGACTTATCAGGGCATTTGAAAGTTGAAGGATGAGGTTGTCAGGGAAATTAAAAAGGCTTAAATACCTAGTGCATGATGATTGCCAGTATGATTTATGTTCCTGAGGTCTGTAAAAACCTTTCAAAATAGCGACCTGAGTATCTGTATAATAAAAAAAAAAAATAAAAATAGAAGAGTTGGATATGGGTAGATAAGAGAACTGTAAAAAGTATAAAATGAAACGGAATCAACAGAAAAACAAGTATGGTTGATGCCATATTAACGTTTTAAATTGAATTAAATTTGAGCGAAAGAAAGGATGGATGAAACCCAGAGGACGTATAACTTGGAGAACAAGAAAAAGTGATATTAAGTGTTCAGGTAAAGTGTATGGAGTAGAAGGAATGAGACTGATCGCATATTATGTTCAAAAATCCTTTGAGATTCTTAGGATTTTCATCTGTCGTGGAAAAAAACACCTTTCTTATTTTATCTCAACCTCCCATGCAAAGAGTGTGTGCATCAAATTCAGCACCAGCCTTAATTGCTGGGTTACTCAACACTGAGTGATCTTCCTCCGAATATACTGTTAGCAACATTCTTCTTTTTCACCCTCTTTTAGGTTCTTATTTATTAGTCTTTTATGAATTTATTTTTCTACCTATGTGGATGCATAAAGCCTCTCTTGTATGTTTACATTTTAACATCTCTACCTGAAGTTTGCTGAGCCTATAACCATCTATGTTATTAATTTTTATTAATGAAAGCTGTAACTTCTGGAACATCTGAGCTGGTTCATGTTTTTTATCTTTCTGCACTTGGGTGGATTCTGCACAATAGTTCAATGATCCATCTGTGAGAGCGAAAATAAAGGAGTTGGGACTCCAGGGTGGTATTCCAAGCAACTTGCTAACTCACTGTGAGCTCTTGAGGTGTAAACCTATTTGTTCTTGTTCCACCACGTGTGCAGAAACATTAACACAAACTGCCCTTGTAGGGATATGATTAAGGCTTAGTCAGATAATGCTTGTTAGGGGCTTTATGATTATCTTCATCTTCATCCTTGGCAGGGAGATCTTCTGTAAGTGTGAAATGATGCTTATTTAGTTTATTTCATGACAGCAATCATATTTTTCATAAAGCACTCTGCAATTCTTTCCTGAGCTGGCTGTAATGAAGGCAGAATTAATGGTTTACACACATGCTGTATTTCATAAGAAACATTCTGTTCAAAATTATATTTACCACTGGTTGTTCATTCCTATCAGTTGGTATGTTTTCATTTTTTTAAAAATTAGATTTTATTGAAATATCATCTGCTTCATAAGCAGCCCTACTTGTTTCCTCCAGCGCTCCTGAGGCAGATTGCAGGAGTCGCTGCAAAGTGTTTTTGTGAGGTGTTTCACAGTAGTTGAAACTCTATTTCTGAAATCTGATACAGTGCTTTAATTGGGTTTGTTACTTTTACACAGAATCTCATCCTTATCATGATGAGAAATCCTATGCTGCTTATTCATTGCAAAAAGGAACTGTATTTTTAAGAGTATGGAGTATTAAGTGCTTTCTTCTGCCAGAATATTGCCCAGTCACATCACATGCCACTAAAAGATACATACCGAAGAGGATTATCTTAGGTGGTTACTAAGATTGTAATGAAATCGTTTTTACTCGTATGGAAAAACACATAACTAAATTGCCTGAGTTTAGCCTTAAAACAGATGCTTGTCTCCTGCTTGAGTACGTCATAAACATATGCTCGGGTACAATAAATTGGTTTAGTCTGCATTACCAAGGTATCTTTCATCTGAAATTCAAGACTGAAGTCCTAGCTACTTGTGATCACAAAAGATTCCCTATTAGCATGCAAAGGTATTTACATTTGGTTTAATTTTCTCTTTCTGCTTGAGTTTAATAAGTGTAGTAATAATCTGAGAAGAAAGTGTTGTGATTCAACCCATAAATACATTGTGTCAAACTGAAGAAAAATCCGGATTATTTTACTCAAAATAAAAACCTCCTTCATTTCTTACTTGTAATTTTGTGTACAAGATGGATTTATTCCTTGCAAATTCCAGAACTTGAATTTTTCATGGTAAATTGCAGTTAAACATATAAGAAATGGCTGTGATCGATTTTTAAACTATAGAAAAATATTAGAGAAGAAGTATGTTGAACTTGAGTGTGTTTTCTGAAATGGATCCCTTTTTGACCAAGTTCATCGAATTGGATTTGCTTTTGTGATTGGAATATTCTATGTTCCACATGTTTTCACTGTAAAATTATATCTGAATTATTACACTCACTAACTGAAAAGTAGGTAAGCAAGTTTAGGAATGCGTTTTTTGTTACAAATCCATGACACATAGTTCTTTATAAGATTTTATTTTATGTTTTTGAAAAATATTGCCAATCAGATCCATGCTTTTGCATAAACTGTTACTTGTATTTGCAAACACAAAATGCTGTATGTATTTGCAAATTATACCAGTGTCAACCCCAAGTGAAAAGGATGTCTTGCAAATTTTGCTTGGAATTCCTCCAAATGTAAGATCATGCTGGTCTTCTCCTTTGGAAGACTATTCAGCTGTTGATATGACATGTTCACAGCACGAAGCTTGAGGCTAGATTTCCGAAAGCAGCCGTAGATGAGTTATGAGCGGGGCCAGGGTACCTCTAGCAATTCAGACACTGCTGAAGTTTCCACAGCCCATGTGCACCACTGCCTGTATGTTTAGAAGTTCTGTTTAATTTATAAGTCACATACTATGTCGTACTTATCTGATTATAATGAATCTTGGATATAAGTTTCTCCTTTTTTTTTTAACACATATGCAGTATGGAATAAAACTGGGATGTTGGGAGTGTTAAAACCAGCATTCTAAAAGCCCATCTTTAATGATGAAGTTTTCATCAAAGCTCCTATAATTTATTGATGGATTTTAGGAGCGTGTTCAGAATGGGATGAGGAGAAAATTCTTTTCTGTAGCTTGGCTTGTGAAGAATTCTGTGCTCAAGTGTGCACGTTATGAAGAAAAATGCATTTCCATAGGGAAAGAGGTCAGGATTTTCTGAGCATAATACCAAAGAAAATAGCAAGTATTTGAAAAAAGCTTCACAAATTCTTTTTACCTTTTCAGAAATCCAAAGACAAAGATTATTTGCTATTCTCTTTTGCACAGTATCAGTCTGCGTTTTTTTCATTTCCTACTCTAAGAAATCTCTCTGAACCATGATTGTTGTTTAAAACTCATGCCAAACCCAGAAGAACTTGCTTCTTTTGTCATAACTTCTGTTTAGCAAAGTCCCTTTGAAAGATATTAATGACAGTGGCAAAATCCAACCTCAATTATTTTAACTAACAGATCGAATGGATGTCAACTTGTCTTTCCAGAAGTGCTTAGACTAAGGGTTTCTAACATCTCTTCTTTTGTAGCATGATTTCTGTGTTGAGGGCAGCTGCAAGGACTGTGGGTTGAGGGAGACCAAGCACAGTTTCCTTTCTGTAGTGTTTGAAATGCATCTAACTCCTTTAATTATTGTTGGCTTATGTGATTTGTTAAACTGCAAATATGTGTGAGTGCCAAGCATAGCATATGAAGTGATTTATTTCAGCAGTAATTTTAGAATCCAGGATAACTGTGTTGTCTTCATCTGTAAATTGCTGTGATATATTCAGTACGACAAATAGTGGATGTTTAAATACAGATAGTTAAGCTAATTGGTTGTGCTACATCATAGTATTGTTAAGAAAAATGTTTCTGCTTAATCCTAGTAAAATAAACAACAGAAACAGAAGTTATTTAAAATTCCTCTTCACTTTTTGCTTTTATTTCTGCTGTTCCATGCCAGATTATATTACTGTTTACCAAAAACTTTCACATGCTGTTCTTCAAAAGTCAGATTTAATGGCAGGGCATCTTAGTGGTCAGCCCCAATGTGAGACATGAGGAACTTCTGTGTCGCAAAGTACCACAAACTCTGTCTTGCCTTGGCTTGGTTCCTTAATTTTACTATACTGTACAAAAAAAAAGAATAACCTTTATTCCTCAATTAATTCTTTTGGAATGTTACATTCAAGATAGTGTCAGATTTCTGATTAAACCTCTTTGTCTGTATCAGTTAATTCACTGAAATAACAGTACTTGTCGAGATTGCCTGCTATGGTTCCAGTTCCTGGCAGAACTGCACGAGAATTGTGGGCTTTCTGTTTTCAAACCACACAGAAGACACTCAGTTTTACCTTAAAATAGGTACAATCTTTAATCAGTGTGAGCCTGCATGAAGGATAAGAATTCTAGAGTCTACCTGGTTCAGTGCCACGGTGTCTCTTGCTATAGATGTGAGTGAATTTATGCACTTAGGTAAAATAGATCGGTCTCGCAAAACCAAATTTGTTTCCATTTAGAGACCACATCCTTCTTCTGAAATGGAGTCAGTATCAGGCATAGGTAAAACTCTCACCGTGGAATATTCTTTCTGAGCATATCTATGTGACAGGTTTTCCGATTATTTTATGTCTGTGTTTTAATATATTAATGAGTGTGATGTACAAATATATAATACAGCTGCCCCACAATATGATTGCCAGCAAGAGACATTAAGTTGTGTGTTAGCAGAAAATATGTTTCTTTAAGCCATATATAATAATATAAAAATATATTTTAAGTGTTTTCTAGCATAAAAGAGGTACATGACCAGAGAACAAGAATAACTCAAGTTTATTGATGAAGTTTGAAGGACTTGCCAGGTGCTGGACTTTGTTGGAAGGCGGATGTAAGGAAGAGTGAAAAAAGAATAATCCAGGGACTCTCTGTTATGCAGGAGTTAAGAAGAAATAAGCCACTGCTGCTCAGTATTGACTGAAGCAGGTAGCCAGACACAGGCTTTCTTTTAGGAAAAGAAACAGCATGAAAGTATTTAAATCTGACATCAGTTATTTGCTTTCAAATTGCAAATTGTGTCTGTGGTGACAGTGGTGTCTGTGTTATGGAGTTGATTAACAGACTGATGATTTTACTGTCCTGTCAAGTGAATCCTTGGTTTCAGCAGGTTGACTGCTTTGTTATCTCCTTGTATTGTTCATCATAAGGTCTCAAATTCTTAAAATTCTATGCATTGATAAAATTTGGCCACAATGCTATGAGAGAAGTGGCTATGTTTTGACATAGTTGAGATAATACCATGTAGTGATGGTATCTGGCTGATATCAATTCTTGGGCATTTGTTTTGTTTCTAAGAGAGAACTATTATCTAAATAAAAACAAGGTTGACAGAGTGCAAAAGTAGGTTTTCTCTAATAAAGGAGGCTAAAGCTTTCCTAATACAGGGCTTGGACAGATAGATGACTGAAGATGCCAAAACATTTAGTCATTGAAACCTTCCAGAAATTATCATAGAATCATCATAGACCCATAGAATGCCAGATTGGAAGGACCTCATGGATCATCTGATCCAATTTTTTTAGGTGATCTGTAGTTGAAATGAGATGGCCCAGCACCCTGTCAAGCTGAGCATTAAAAGTGTCCAGCGTAGAGGAATCTATTGCTTTCCCTGGTGAGATTATTCCAGTGTTTGACTGTTCAAAAAGTAGTCCTAGACAAGTACAAGAATTGGCAATTGCTAACACGAAGAAAAATATAAGCTAACATCCAGTAACTAGGAGCGAGGGTGGTATTTATTAGTATGAGAATATTTCAGTTTGAGTACTTCTAGCACCATCTATAATTTTCTTAAAGCTTTATGTTCAGTTTATTCTGCCGTAAGATTAATAATATGGTTAGGCATAAGTTAGTAGGTGTTTTGCAAGATTGCTGTCTGAGCTGTATTGAATCTAAACTGAGTGTGCTCTCGTTCTCTCTACTCACATTCAAGATGCCACTGACTACCAATCTACAAGGCCACTGTCGCTATTTACATTTCAGGAGAACCTGAAGGCTACTGTCTTGTTACAAGGTCTGACGCACAAAAATTGAGTCTGTGCCTGTGGCTCTTTTTATTTAACAAATCAAGAAATCACTTGTGATCACCTTGAAAACAGTTCCCTTCTGAGCTGGCACATAGCTGCAAACAGTGCTCCTAATGTTCAAAGCAATTCCATGGATCATTTTCTGAAAGGCTTTTGAGGATTTCCATCACTTTTGCTTTCACATCTTCTACCAACAAAAAATGGGTTCCTTTCAACACTGACTTGATCTTTGGGATCTCATCATCATAAGCCTCAGTCAATAATTGAAAAGTTTCTGTCATGGTTTTCTTAGGTTTCACAAGAAACTTGATGTTAACTCACTGTTCACTCTTGCACACTGTTTTCTGGCCAAGGGTAAGAAAATGTCTCTATTTGAACATGTATCCACTCATACTGAGCAAAGCAAACAAGCTGAGCTTTGTTTCACTGTGACAGCTTGGAACACGTTCTGTAACCATCTCTTTGTTCTCTCCCCTCCCACTCTTGGTTCCCGAGCTATAGGGTTAGTCTTCCTTTATTTGTGTCAGACCTCATATACAGCGAGTTGCCCAGGTAGTTATCCATGTTATTGTTGTGCAATCCATAAACCACGTGTCTTCAAAAAGCAGCTATTGTAGCTTTGCCATCCTGACAGCAAAATGCTGTCAAAATCTAAGTTTTGGGAATGTTTAGTAGTGGGACTTCTCCAGGGTGTTTATCGAAGATAGGGATGCATAGTTCTGGGGGTTAGGTGTAAGGTATGTTTTTCAGGCCAGGTATCACAAACTCTGCTGCTTGTGGTTCAGACTCAAGGCAGGAGCATCTCACTCACATTGAATGTGATGTTTTGTCTGCTTTTTCTTTTTTTTATCCTTTCTTCTCTCCTAAGTTTTAGTGAAATATTTCTTGGTCAGTTTTCTGAACTTGCTCAATAATACTAGAACGTAATTTCACTAGAAATTTTAAAGATCAGTATTGCTACTCCATGGTTTTATTAGGACAAGTGAGGGCAAAAGAGACCACAAAATATTTACTTTATGAGCATAAGGAAAGTACAGTGGGATTTTGTTATTATTTTTCATTAACTTGTGTTGGTTTCTGAGTGTTCAGGGGAGGACTTTTCTTCAACAGACTCACTGAAATGACATGCAGCATTGCAGCATTCAGAGCTTTTTTATTTTTTTTTTTTTTTTCATTTGAACACAAATAGGAACACAGTAACCAGTGAAGCAGCAAACACAGATTTACTGGCTGAGCTGGTTTAGAATGAAAGAATGAAGCTGAATCAGGGGTACAGCCCACAGAGTCTGTTACTCTAGCGTGGCTCTCATTGCAGGACATTTTAGTGGCTTTCTTCATTAAAATAAAATGTCCAATCTTCTCTGGGTCTCAAGATGAATCTCCTATGTCAGGGCTCACACTCTAAGTTTACATCTCTTGCTTTTGTCCGTGCCCCAGTTTCATCCCCAACTACATGGTCCTCTTTTCTGTGTTGTGTCCTGCACCATGGAAGCTTCTCTCTGTCAAGGGTGTTTATTTCTCTCCATGGAGGCCACGGTATCCCCCATTTCTGCAAGCAATTCAGTGTGACCATGTGTGCAACTGGCTTTGAGAGGTCAGTAGCTTCCTCTGTGCTGCCTAACCATGACGTTTTAATAGAACACAACATATAGTCATACAGTGAAATGAGAGACTAAATAGGTGACATCCATCCCTGAAATCAATATGAGGGAGCAGAATTCAAACCAATGTTGGTTTCCTCTCTGTTTTTGTTTTGAATCTGTATGGAGGGTTTGACCAAAGGTGGATTGATTGTTCCACGATGTATAACTATGTTATTTTAACTATGGTTCAATTTAATAAAAAAATAAGGAGAAAAAACAAATTAAAAAATACCTAGTGGTAAACCTCAGAAGAAGAAAGGCAGAAGTTTTTATATCTTTTTTTCATTATTTATGTAATGTATTTCTCTATATTTTGCCTGTGGGTGGTATTACAAAACTTCTATGCTTTATCATTTGTACTATGTCAGCCATGACTTACTATCTTCCTAGTACTTTATCCAAGGCGACTCTTGTTGAATCTTGTTAATTATCCAAATACTGTGATTCTTCTCTATTACTTCCGTTCTCAAGATGCAGTGCAAAGCAGTCATTTATTGTAGCCAGTAGCAAAGAATAACTGGAAAATATGGATTGGATTGCCTTTCATTTCACTCTTGGTGAGAGTAGGATTTCATAAGGAAGGGAGCTCAGATTAGGCTAGAGAGACATTTTTCAGAATTAATTAAAAAAAATAAGGCATTAGGTAGTTTTATCTTTAGAATAATTATTGCAATTACATTAGGATTTTGGTATAATTTGTTATGATTTTTCAGATTCACCAGAGAGAGCTTACTGCAGTGCTAGTGCTCTGTTTTAACAATCATGCTGCCAGCAAAACATCTCTGTAGCAACATCCTTTGTACTTCAAGGTGCTACCTTGCTGAGCCAGCCATGGGACCGGGACACTCTGCATCCCAGAAAATCACACAGTTTGCACATTGCTGACTCAGGTGAATCTGTTGAGTATAACATAGGCCGTTATTGGACAGTTATATGGATGAGGATGTGAGAGTAATTAATTATTACCTCATAGCTGAGTCATCTGGGAAAAGCCAGAGCCACCATCACTGAAACTTTTGTGCCTGCCACAGAGGAACCTTTGGAAAATAACCTTCATTAGAAGGGAAGCTTTCTAATGGGAAAAGGTCAATATTGGTGAAGATAATGAGGTTGGAGATGCCTCTCTGTCTCTCTAACATATGAAGCAGATGAAGTTGGAGTCTGATGGCACTGCTTAGCATAAAGCAGCAATCTCCTGTTTCTGATTTGCATTGATTGCATGCTTGTGGTGGTGTCTAATTGCTTTTTTTTGTCTTGTTCAAGATATGATTCATTGCCTGCAAATTTTGTTTATTCTGTATGTTCTTTATAGCACAGATTGGCTATAAAATGGACTTCATCCCATTTATAGGTTGAGCTATAGCTGCAAATGTAATATTGTATCCTAATAAAACCAGGAAACAAAAATGTCTTGCTTAAAATACATCAGTTGCCCATCAGATATCCTCTGGCTTCAGCTGCGAAGATCAAGCACAGTCTCTTTCTTGGCCATTTACTGCACTACAGAATGGATCTTCTCTTGGCTGCTGCTCCTATTGCCTGCCAGACTATCCTTCTCTGTTCCTACAGATTTTGAGGAAAATATATTTTAAGAACCTGTACTGGCTTGGCTGGTGTCTCTGTACAGGAGGATTTATGGTAGGTGTTTGGAGTATTGATAGTGAATTTTGAAGATAAGTTACCCTGTTTTCTCACCCTTTCTGAAGCAAAGAAAAAGAGGCAGTGTGGTTTCCTGCAAGAACAAGAGGAATTGGAGCAACAAGGGTCTCTTCAGCTCCCTTCCTTCCTGTGTCTCCCTGCAGCCTACCCACATAACTAATCGTCATTGCTCCACGGAGGTTAGTCAGGCTGCAACAAAGATTGAATATCCTTTCCTGTAGCTGAATTAATTTTCTAGATCTGGGTAGTACATCAAGGTATCAACTGCCACTTTGGTGCAATTATTTATTTATTTAATTATCTGTTCTGAATTCATAACATCTATGAGTATTTCCAAGACTTGGAAGTTCAGGATCAGACCAGCAGCAAGGCTTTGTAGAGGCAGATGTTCCTGTTGAAGTGAGGTGCTTTAATTGTGATTTGGAGGCACTGCTCTAGGATATATCACTTCTCTAGTTCTGGCTTGCTTCAGGAGGTGTTGCATGATCCATTCCAGACAAGACAGCGTGTGGATTAATGCTGCTCCAGATCAATGAGCAAAGGAAGGGATTGTTTCCTTTTCTTCTCTTTCTTTATTAGAAGTGAATACACCTAAATCCCAAAGCCATTAGTGTGTTACAGCTGTGATCCTACCCACTGTCACTGCTTCAAATCCTGCAGTGTTCCCCATGCTTCCTTTCACCACAAATAAGCATTAGCAATGGCTTCCAGGATAGAAATTGGGGTGTCTGGTAGCGTAATCTATCTTAGTTCCAGAATTTCTTTAGTTTCAGTAGGCGTCTCAGAATTCCTGTTGACACATTAAATGGGGCATAGACACAGGCAGCAGAACAATGCTCTGCGGGGAAGGCGGCTAATTTGAGTAATCCCAGAAACCTGGGGATGCAGTGATTAATGAGGAAGGGACTTCTAGCTGGCCCGTAATTCAAATAAGCTGACAAAATATGTTGAATTAAATCCTGGTTTGACTGACAGCATTGCTACTGAAATGCGCATCAGGACTTGTTCCTTCCTGATGTATATTTATTCTGGAGTACGCCTGCTCTTGAGTGTCCCAGACTTTATGTCTCAACATGCTGAATTGAAAATCTAGATGTTCTCTTTTTTTTTTTCTCCTGTAAACCATTTACATAAAAACGCTGAGTCTTTAAGTTGTGGGAAAGATTATATAATATGCAAACTCATATTCATGCATGCACGCATATGTAGATTTCACTGGATCTGAATTTCCTCTGTGACATAGTAAAATCTACCTTTTTTGTCAGTCACTTAAAAAAACCCACAAGTCAACAAAAATCAGGCTTTTTTGGGGGGGGGTTATGGACATATTTAAAGATGGAAAAAGCATAGCAGTAAGATTCATTACTTCACTTTGGTTGTGCTGTCAAAAATACAAGTTTCGAGAAACAAAACATGTGCGGTGGAAATACAGGCACTCAGCTCTTGCCCTCCCTTTTCAGCAGAGAATCTGAGTCCTGGGACCCATCAGGATAACACACCCAGGTGACTTCTGGTCACTGCACAGGGAGAGCAGCTGCGTGTCTGCTCCAGGGGTGGACCGGTGTGCTGGAAAATACTATAAAGGTGGTGATGTCTGGGGATACTTCAGTTTCCTCTCCTGTGGGAAACTGGAACTTACTGTATCACTTATCAGCTGATGAACATTTGATAGGTATTTTGGGGCAATGCCAAAAAATTAGTAACTATTTCTAGTAACAATTCAAAAAGAGAGAGAGGGCAAATTTTAATATAAAGAAAATACAAGCTATTGTTGTACATGAAAAAAGATTTCATATTTAAATCAGATGCAATGTTTTTCAAAATAATAGAATTTTTTCATAGGATAAGAGAGAGTTCACATTCCAGATCAACCTTTTTTCTCCATTATTCAGAAAGTTAAGAAATATATTTTCTATTAGTTTTAGCATTGTGATTTTCTATTTTGTGCATTAATTCCACGTAGGGATTATTTTTGTATATGCATATGTCCATGCCTTAGCGGCTTTCATGTAAAAAATGAGCAAATCAGTCTTGAAACCCTAACCAAATGTTACCCTGTTTTCATAGATAATAAGAAATTTTTAATTGCACTTCTGCTGGCAGGTGATGAGTAAAGCCAGTGCAAGCAGGAACTCTGTTTGCAGAAAGGGGCTGCATGTAAACAGCTGCAGCTAAAAGTGCAAAGCATGTCACAGTCTTCTACCTTGTTTTTCTCTGCCTGTTGCCTCTCTTTGCAGCCATTCCAAACACCTTTGATTTGGCTGTGTGTCATGACCAGGCAAATATATGCCTCAGCTAAGAGGTTATTAAAGGCATGTATTTCCTCTTCATGAGTGTATTTCTGATTCTAATCTATAAAGTCTACTGTATTAAAATGTAATCTAATTTATCATTTCTTTTAATTCTCTGAAAGAATGGGGTTTTGTTTGTTTTAGGGGTTTTTTTTTGTAAAGACTTAAATATTGTTTTCTAGTTATCTGTATTTTGTTGTCTTTCTTGCTACTGTTACTGTTTGGTTTTTGTAGAGATACTATCTCAAATGTTACCATCATATTAAGACCTTTGTACATCTGAGAACTTCATTTTTCCGTAAAAGGAAATGAGGCTTTCATGGAAATGGGATTTTCGTGGATTTTTGAGTTATCAGACAGTCAAAGAAAATAATTTAATTTGCAATGAAAATATCTAATGATAAACTTTTTTTTACCTAGGTTTTTCAAAACTATTGTGTTTTGTTGGTCACGGCACATGTGATAGGACTCCACAATACAATTTACAGCTGTTCACAATGTTTCTGAAAGGGTACACTGAAGGCTGCTAGCACAGATATTGTGAACAGTAGAGAATAGCCTTACTTTGTCAGCAGAGTTATTGCCTGTGTGCAGCATCGTGATGGTGCATAAGCAGTGGCACCAAAGTTTGTGAGGTCAGGTGTTCTCCGATGTTCAAATGCAGTTACGCGGGCTGTGACCCAGCTGTGGGTAGCTGGTAGCGCTCTTGCATAGGGAGGGCACTGGGAGTGATGGACTGCAGAAAAGCAATATGTAGTTATGTCAAATTGTTCAAACAGAAATTGCTAATAGTATAAAAAAGTTCATTTTCTAAGCTAGCCTTGTGTATAGAGTGAATATGAATTTCCTTCCTGAAGACCAGAATGGAGAACAAAGTCCATAGTTATACTGATATCAGGTGTGCTTCAGGATCCAAACTGCTCCAGCCGCCTCTGAATGGTAATACGTTTTGGCATCACTACACTCTGTACCAGTTTATCACTTTAAAGAAAAAAAAGAAGTCTTTTACTGTTTTGTATTAATGTGCGTTATAAACAAAAAACCCACTTCTTTGCAAAAAAAGGTGATACGATCTGCCTAAACTTCTGCCAGATAGTTTCTGCCACTCTTAATATGTATGTTTGGAAGGAAGTGACTTATTTATTTTAACTTATTTAACTTAAATTATTCATTAAATACGAAGGATGAATAAAAAAGTGCTAAGAACGTGCTATGTTTTTCAAAATGCTTGTAAGCAGTGTCAGTAGGGCATATTGGTTTTGTGTGCCTGTTTTAAGGGATATACCTGAAGAGTATGGGCAGGGGGATGAAAGAACATCCAAGAAGAGCAGCTACTGGGCTTCTTGTGAAAACCAAGCGCCTTTGAGGTGACCAGAGTCGAATGAATGAAGTTCAAAGGAAACAGGGTCTGATCACAGCGTGACCAACCCTGTGGGCCTGATATGTGCCGCTGGAAGATGATGCCAGGTTGCTGCCGTGTTAAATTTTTGGACCTGTCCTAAGGCAAGGGCTGAGGTGGCTTTGCTGTGTGCACATACCCACAAAGGCATGGCATTATCCTTTCAGCACTGTCCCTTTCCCATCCTAGCCAATGTTTCCTTTACATGTATAATATTGGCTGTAATCTTTTGCCTAAATTAATTGTTTATATTCCAGTACAAATTAGCCCATTTATGCTCAGCTAGTTTCTCCATGGAGTGTATTTTCAGTTGTGGTGTTTCTCAATGTTTGAAGTAGATTCTTAACTTTTTTAGTAGAAGTGTAAAGGGAATTGGTTCTATTGAGATAAATTTAAATGAAAACTCCCTCGACTTTCTCCTCTTTTCTGAGTGTTGTGTACTTTGGAATGATTTACCTGGCATGTCCTGAAATGTTGACATGGTGAAACAGTTGTTAGGTTTCACCACAAAAGAGACTGAATACACGTGCAAATAAGGGCTCTTTTGAATAAAAATTGCTATACTGCAATGATTATTCTGGCTCATGGAATTCTAAACTGCACGCCGTTCTTTTCTCTTCTAAACAAGAAAAAATAAAAACCATTAAGACATTCAGACATGTTATAAACTTCAGATGTGTTTTTTTGAAATAAAATAGCAGAAATCTATCTGAATAAGGTTTTAAACAATCTTTCAACTTCAAGGCTTTGTTACATTATGCCCTCAGGAACCTATTTTTTTTCTAATTATGATCCAGAGGAAATATTCTTGAACAGTAACGCTTTGCTATGGTAATAACACAGTTGATGTTATACTGAATTGATGATTGTTTAAAAGCTTTTTGCCAGCATGATGTAGAATGGTCCAACAGCTTTGAAACAAGATCCTAACTTTGGTTTGAAGCAAGAACTGTAATAAGGGACAAATATGTTCTTAGGAAAAGTGTGGAAAATTAGCAGGTTAAAGATGAAAAGAATGAAATTATTAATAAGAATTTTTCTTTTATTTCACAGAATAGGTGCTGTTGGTGCTGTTAGAAGTTTTGTGGCTAAAATTAAAGGATTTTCTCATTGGTGTTCTCCTGTAACCTGTTACTTTAACTACAGTGCAAAGGTATTGTGGGATCAGTTTCATAACCAGTAAATGCATCTGGTTTTGTTAACATTCAGGGTAGTTTGATGAATATTATCAGCACCACAGCTATAATAATTATTCTCTATTCTAGAATTTGCTTTGGAGCCCAGAACAGCAGCACTTCCAAATCTGAGAAAATAAGGTCATATTAATTATGCGATTAGTGACTGTTGTATGTGACTGCTGGGGGTTTAAGTATTGTTAGCGCCTTTGTAGTCCGCTTTCTGATCTAGAAACATCAAGGCAGCTGAAGGAGCAATCCATGCTATAAAGCTGGTTTTGATAGACGACCTTCATGTCCTGTTCAGCTGTTTCTATACTTCAAAGTTCTCTTTTGGGCAGGAAACTAGGGTCAAAATATACTGAAATCAAGTTCTTTGTCATGTTTTTCAGCAAGTCTTGACAAGCGTGGCAAAACACATTCATCTAATTCAATCTGGAGACTAATTTTAAAAGCAATTTGGATAATTCTGTTAGTGCATAATCTGGTTAGTACCAGGTTTGATATCTGAAGTATCTCTTTTGGGGTTTTCATGAATTTCTGACTAAAATGAGGAAAACCTCGCAAACCAAATCTCTGAACCTAAAACCTCTTCTGACTTTTGCTTGGTTTGTTTGGCTTTTGGTGTGTCTGTGTTTTTTCTGCTTTGGGAGAGGAACAAAGTGTACGAGTGTCCTGTTTGTTTTTTTTCAGCATGAGGATCACTAACAGTTGAGGAATGTATTTATAGACGTAGACATAGAATATCCATGAATTCATTTTTCAGGACAAAGTTAGATGTTTAATAGCTGTACTGTCATTTTAATAGGGGCTACAGGCCTAAGTGTTTGTCTTCAGTCCTTGTCATAAAGGAATACAGACTGGGATACTCATAATGATCTCTTCTGGCCTTAAAATCACATCTAATATCTTTGAAATCTGATACTGGAACTGGCTTTCATCATTGGTCTCTGTCATGGGGCAAAAACAGTGTTTTGGATTTCACTTGCCTCTAATTTACCTTGCTTGGGTTTCTGGGGTTTTTTTTTGGTCTCTTAAGAGTCAGGTTGAAACCTGGCAGTACAAGGAAACAGCCATTAATATCCAAATGCATTTCTTTATTTGATACATTTTGCCTTGCTAAAAACAAAACCTTGTTTCAAAATTGGGTATTCTTTGTATTCTAATGAGATCGAAAACCTGCAGTGGATGAATTCCTGCAGACGTGTACTGGCTCAAAAATACTCTTGAGCTTGGGTTTAGTAGAAGTGTTGTCTACGTTTTTGTTTTTAATTAAGAATTTTTGAATCATATTCACTTTACTTTTTTTCCCTCTCATCGTGACAAATAATCTGAAAGAAAATAGTGACCATGCTTAATATCTGTACGTAGATAAGGGAAACAAAACGTGAGTTTGCCAAGACTTCTTATCGGTCAGACTTGATATGTCTGTAATTCCACATTTTAGACTGTATAGGTAATACTGGGATGCAAGAAGTGAAAAGCTGGTGCATAACCTTGGTGATGGTTTATATTCTCTTTCAAAGTTTTGCATTATTTTATGTATTTTGAGCTGCAGTCATTTTTCTGTGTGCTGTATCTGCCCTGAATAGTTTCCTTTCTAAGAATACATGCAGAGGGCAGGTTTTAATATGCATAGGGACCTGCAATTTATATGTAACTGTTCAGAAAGTGAATTTATTTGACCACAGGAGCACAACAGAAGTTGTATTTATATATGAAGTAAATAGCCTTGTAAGTTGACTTGAGGAATAATGAGAGAGCAGCGTGGAGGAAGATACAGAAGTGACTGGAAAGGGGAGAAACAGAGCTGGAAATAACTTAGAGTTAAAAAACAAATGATAAGTGGCAAATAATTGTATTTTCATATCAGAACATGGCCATTGTTTATAACCATTATAATAGTTAATTGAAGCAGCAGGTACAAAAAAATAAACTCGGAGGAGGGAAAAAACGAAAGATGCCAGCCATAACTATAATAATTACTGGAATATCACTGTGATAGACAGGTCTAAAATTAAAGTTTCTCTCATTTATTTAGGTTGTAATAGAATGTTTGTCCCACGTCTGTTATAAGAGATTAGAAGACATTATCGACTGTCCTTCCATAAAAAACCTGATAGCAACAATCAGCTGCAAGGGGAAGTTAGACTCCTTTAACCCATATGATTAACCTTGTCATATTTTTGCTGGTAGAGCGGATAACACTGTCAGATGTTTTTGAATCTCGTTTTGCATTCAACATGTTTTAATAAATTGAGAAGAGAAAGGAGATCAGTGTGGAATGGAAGGGAAAGACCACTGACTTTTATTTTCTTGTCACCTTACAGTATGTCTGGAGCAATATACACAGCTGAATAAATACTACATTTAAGAACATATTTGTAAAAATTCTTTTTTCATTTTATGAACCTTCAGAAATCTCTTATTCTGTAAAGTTAAATATAGTTTTATGTTGTGCTGTAGTTACAAAGCGTAGTTTTCCTGTAAATGGAATGGCATATTGACAACTTTCACTCCATTAAAACAATTTAAAGCTTCTACTATGCTTCAGGCAATGCAAAGAGACTGGTTTGCCAGTCACTGATATTAGTGGTAAGTTAAGAATAACCAAATGAAGCCTGTGAAAAGTTGGCAAAAATAAAAAGCTGTAAATAAGATACTTAATCTCCAAGGTACCGTTTTCACAGAGATTTATTTCTCTGTGGTAGTTTGGTGATGTAGTCTATGTTGTGGATGTCCACGATATTGAAAGACATGATGTGCATGTCAACAAGTGTAGAAAGCAATAATTTAAGAGAAAATGCACTGGAGTGTATGTTCTTCAGAAGTCCCTTTTCAGGCAGACAGATCACTAGGAACGCTTAGCAAAGGTACAGCTGGTAAAGAGTCAGCTAGAACCTCATCTGACAAACAGTCATATCAGTGTGGTCAAGTCAAGAGGTCTTGATCAGATTTTGCCAATTAGGATCTTGCTTGGAATATTTCTTCCAATAGGGTTATAAAATGTATTTACTCTGCGGTCTGTGTAATAACAGTTCACCTAGCCGTATCTAACCTAGCTTTATATTAGCTAATTTAGGTATTACTAATTTTATTTCTACAATAGCATGGAATTCACACAAAGTTCTGCAAAATTGCAAGACTGCAAAACCTATTTATGTTTATGCAAGTACAGACATGTGGATGCAGGAAAAGCAATGCAATTTATTGTAAACAGAACATCTGAATTAACTATAATATTAACTGTAATAATGTCCTGTATTATTTTATGTTATTTTTGGCATTATGCTAAGAAATAGGGGCTATAGGTGAATATTAATATTCTACTAAAATATTTAATTGGCTTAACCACATTATGTTCCCTCTAAAAGACCTCTCATTGTTTCTTAACAAATCATTTGTCATATGTGGATCCATCCTGTCTTGAAATTTTCATTAATATAAAATTTCAGACACTGCTGATATCCTGTAACTCATTTGATGTGCTTGAGCAGAGCATCTGACTGGAGAATGTCTGCTAGATAGGTTACATGTGTCTGATGCTGATCTGAAATCAAGAATAAACTGGAATTACATTAGCATAAAATAGACTGGTTGGCTATCCTGCTGCATATCTCATAAAAGGCTTAATTCTATACCATCGAGAACCCAACTGAGTCTGCAAACCTTCCTTCTAACTCTCACTTAAATGAGCATCTGGATCTGTTGAATTGGTTTCTCTGAGCTCTTGAATATGGATTTCAGGATCAGAATCTTTATGTCCAGGTGTAAAAGATGATTAATAGTTTGTTGAATAATGGATGATGTTGCAGCCTATCTTGAAAGGGACACTTTTGAAATGTTTCCATTTCCTTGGACTTTATCTCACCATTTGCATACAATAAAGTGAACCCTGAGAAGGTGGGAAGTGCTGCCAGAGGGGAGGGCACCTTGAACAGCTGTGGAAGCTTTACTCGCATCACAAAGCGTCATCTGTCCTACACCTCTTGTGACAAATTCAAGACGGGGGGGGGGGGCTTTGAAGACTAGCTGATTCTGATCTGGCATTATTTTGGGCCTTTTCTGTTCAATTTTACTTTAATCATGGTCACAATTAGAAAGCGAAGAAAACAGTGGCATACTAAATTCAAAGTCTAGGTTGGCTTTTTTCCCCAAATAATTCTATACTGCTTGGAAGATTCTGACCACCCCAAAACCAGGTTTATTTGGGGTTGTTTGTTCTTGTCAGATTTCTCTGGGCACCAGAGGAATTATCTAGATAATTCATGAGAAAGGCTAATAATCATATTTATTTATTATCATGTTTTAAATTTCAGGAAAGAGGTCCTGATGCATCGAGGCCTTTAACCTGAATCTAATCCAAAATTCTGAGTGACTGTTGGCATGTTTAAATTCTTTGCTGAATCGAGGCTAAAATTTGGCTGCGTGTTAGTGTACACAGTTTATGTTGACTGCAGTGAGTCTCATGCTTGTGGCCATGGGAAGGCTGGCTGGCAAGGCATGAATTCAAGCCCATAGAGAAATCCAGAGTGAATGTGATGGCTGTGTCCATGTGCAATGTTGTAATTATCTTGCAAGCTCCCTTTATCACGTATTGGCAACTGCTGAAATGAAAAGATAATACTGTTTGTGTATGAACATGAGAGAGTTTACTGCACTTGTTTGTTGGACCATGGATTAAATTATATCAGTGCTAATGTTCTAGTTAATGAGTTAGTTAGACATATTCAAAACTCTCTGACATCACCAAATTCTAAGAAAATAAGGAAACATAGAAAATTAACAGAAGTAGCCATAACCATAACATATCTGCTGGTTTCCTTTGTATATTTATTCTGCAATAATAAACTTGTAGAGGTTAATGCTTGGTATTTCATCAGTTAGAGTTCTGCTTGCTCTGCTATAGAGAAAACTTTATGTTAACATACAGCACGTTTGTCAAGTAATGTAAGGCTATACACATTGTGTTACCCGCAGAATGGTGGAAGGAAGATGACTTGAAGAGGTATTTATTAGATAGCTCATCAAAGATACGACTAATAGCATTTTGCCATTACATCAGAGGGTATTCTAGAAGGAACAAACAAGCGTTCCTCTCTTTCTAAAGGATGATATTTGGCTGATGAGCCTGTCATGAGCAGTAAGCAGTGTTTCTGGTGACTGCAATCAGGGCACAAAAGCTACGTATCCCTGCTTGTCTGTCTTCTTTCCTGCTCTGTGGCGTTCTTTCTGCTTAGTAATTAGTGCCTCTCCTTTTTTCTCCTCCCTCTGTCCATCGTCCTCCCACCTCCTGGCTTTCTGGCTCATGTATTTCCTGGGCATTCGCTCTTCCTCTCATCCCTCTGTCCCACTGCTCTTTGACATTTAAACTATGTTCATACAAACATGCATATTCTCTCTTTGAGTTCATCAGCTATGTAGTACCATCAGGCGTATCAAGTCCCTGCAGACCTTCTGTCACCTTTCTTTTCTGACTTTTTGTTTTAAAAGTGATGTTATTTTCCGTCATTGTTTCTTTAGTAAACTGATATGAGGATTGTCAGTGCCCTTTTCAAAGAAATTGTTTTTTCTTGTTTTTAATTTTTTTATTTATTTATATTCCTTGTCACCTGGGACATTTATCTCATAGCTCAGTTGTCTTCATGAAGAATACTCAATCCCCACTGCTGGGCAGGGACTGAAGTCTAGTGATCTGCACTGTCCTAGAAGAATGCCTCTATGAAGTTGGTTCACGGATCAAAATACAGCTGAAATTTTACACAGGGATTCATTTGAATATGAAGAGTATGCAAAAGGAATATTTTAAAATTAGGATTTAATGGAATGTCAAGAGGGAACTTGGAGAAGGAAAGCATATAGTCTGCAACTGAGATTTAACCTTCAGAGCAAATGGCTTTTGTACCGGTTGAAGTTTTCACATCTCTTCGTTCTCTGTGTTTAGTCTTGTGCATTAGAGGCTTTTCTAACGTATGGATTGCTGTGGCCAGATCTTTATCAGGGGGATCATTGATAAACCAGATTGGGTTATAAAGCCCAGCAAGAAGTCAAATGGGACCCCACAGGTTTTTTGATAAAAAACTATTACATTGAAATTTAGATTTTTTTTAAACTGGCCCAAAAAATTTAATTTTGACAAGAAAATAAAAAAGAAACAACCCACAGTGTTGAGTTGTAACTTTATCTGTCTTGTATCATCGGTCGGGCTCTCTTTTATATTTCCTGTGAATGGTGATCCTGAAAGACTGAAGTGCATTGTAGGAATTTATTCAGTGGGATATATAATATGCTTTAGCAACTGGTCCACAGAAGGAAATCGAGTACTAGCATTACAGTGAATAGAAAACAGGGAGATATGTTTTAATGCTGGCATGGATGAGATCTGCAAAGTGTTTTTCCAAGGATTCCACTTTGTCAAAACATTTTACTTGAATTGAAAATGTCTAAACAAAATGTTTTGACAGTGCACAACTTAGATTTCTCTCTGTGGAAAAGCTCAACTCTATGTCCCATTTCAGGAAGAAATCAAACTGCCTGATCTCCTCTGCGGTAGCAGTGCCATTTTTTTTTTCTCAAGTCTAATCGCCGTGCCACATACATAAATTAGTGTGAGATTTCAGAGGAGAAGAATTCTTGGGCTGCTTCTGGAAATGCAAGCATTATCCTAGAGGAAGGATGGTACTTAAATATTGGAAGGGATTCTGAAAGGGCTCTACAGCATCTTTGTTTTGGAAAGGAGGCAGAAGGAGAAGAAGTCAAAAGTGAATCTTGTGAAGCATTCCTGGTGGGTTTCTTTCCCATTCAAGTGGTCTTGTGCAGCATAGGTAAGTCGTTATGCTGGGAGTGTTCTAATTCAGGAGCATTTTGCTGGTGCGCTGCTATAATAAAGGAAGGATATATTAAAGTACTCATTTGGGATTTTGGTTATTATAAATTACATTCTTTGAAATCTCATTTAGAACTAGGAACTAAATGATGTTGGAAGGCTCAGAGGATTAATTCTTCCTGAACAATAGACTGTCACTGATCACTCTGTAAAGTAATTATGCCAAATTTAATTATAATACAAGCACATTGTATAGTAGTTATAGTGTGCCCAAAAGAGAGTTTGAAAAGGTGCCTCACAAGCATATGGACTAGCTCTGAGAGCACAGTGGCAAATTATGCCTGTTGTAATTGAGTACGACTTAATATTAGGCTTTCTTAATTAAAGGTTTGGGGTGGTATGGGGTGGATTCTGCCTGGCACGCTTTGCTTTTCAGTATCATCAGCATAATGGAAGAAATGATCTCTTCTCTCCCCCTTTTACAGATACTGCCAAAAGTCCTTATGACTTCCAATAGCATTAAGGTATTGAAATCAATTCCATTATTACTGTAGTGATAAAACCAAGAGTAATCAAATTGTTACAGGGCTGGAAAAAAACCTGCCCCTCCTTCTAATATTTAAGCTTCAGGAATTACACTATCATCTGGTGCTGATCTTTCAGTGCCATCCACTTACGCAAACTCAAGGCTACTACTTCACCATTTCAGTCATCTCTCCTCAATTTTCCATCCATCTTCATGCTGGATTTAGACTATTTATAGAAATATCATTGACCCTTTAACTATATAATCAAACACTGATGGTGTTTAGAATTCCACTCCCGTGGCAGGCTGGAGTCTAAGGCACTTGCTGAGGGAGCCACCAGGATCACGGTCAGTGATTTAGAGTAGCATTAAGATGCTTGGCCAGAAACTTTTCTTGGGAAAAACAAAAGCTGTGTGGGTCATACATAAACCAATAAAAGGGCTGCTGGTACTTGGAGAAGCAGTTCCACAGCTGAGATGACGTCGTGCAGTAAGCCTGAACTGAGGTTTTATGCTTGTGTTGTGTTAGGTCAAGTATTTGAGAGAAAGCTAATAAGATCTGGAGTATGAGTGTCGGGAGTAATAAAGCAGGAATGGTGGCAGTAAGAGGCAGATGCCTTTGTTTTGCATTGCAACGTGATGTGTTTACTATGAAGCAACAAAAATGGTTAAGATGAGAGGTCAGAACTGGTAAAAAGAGTGTAGATCTACTGAGTTTCTGGGTTTGTACTCACAGCTGGCTTCAATTTGCCTTTACAGCCCAATGGAAGAAGTTAAAAAAAGAAAATCTGTGAAGAGCAGGAAAGGCATTCTAATCTAAAAGGGTTTCTTTTTTCCCTCTTTTATCTTATTTCTTTTGCATGTCACCATTTTGTTACATAGGAAATGTAGTCAGAGTATGAATTTGGTGTCAGTTTGTTTACACGTAGCCCAGAGACCACTGATGCTGTGAACTGCAGGTCCTTCCATACAGCATAACGTCTGGTTGCACAGCAGGTGATGCCGGCACACGCTCTGCACTTTGCTTCCCCCATTCTTCCCTCTACCAAAATGCCTCCTTTTAAAATTGTTGCTCATAGAACTAGTAAAACTATTTAAACAAAAATGTAGAGAAAGGTGTTTTATCTGTTTTCCTCCAGCGTAGAACATTTAGTTTTCCAGGTCATCTTTACAGTAGTATAATATTTTCAGGGAAGGCATAGAAAAAGTTGTTAAAAAAAAAAAAAAATCAGAATTCTTATGTGCATTTTGGTTATTTTGCTTAACAATGTGATAAAAATTTTTGCCTGGCACATCTTAATGGCCAGCCTTCTGTAGTAATTTACACCATCCTTTAAACATTTATCAGATCTTAAGCCAATCTGCCATACATGGGGAGAGTGTCAGTTTGTTTTATTGAAGAGTATTGGAAGTGAAATCTTGCATGAGCTGTAATGTCAGCAGTTTTCACAGCATCCACTAGTGACATTTAATGTGTCTGTGAAGAAATCTGTGTCGATACCGTGGCTGCTATGAGGATAGGAGCGATGTGCTCTCAACTGCCATTGTTTGATGGTGGTGGTGGGTCTTTTAGTCTTCCTTGACCAAAAGGTAGTGACATGTTCATACACAGTCCATTACACTAATACGCTTCAGTTCTCTTTGAATTTTTATTTATACATGCACCTCTGTAATGTTGCCAGTCTAATGGAGCTTGAACTCCTGATGAAAACATTGTCAGCAGATTTATTCACACTACAAGCAAACTCATGCTTTTTGAGAGGTCCGGTATTCTTTCCCCTAACTGATATGGCCACAAGTCAAGACCAGGAGACTCAGTGGAATTAGGTAGAAGTGTCCCAAAAGAAGAACAAGTGACTAGGTTAAAAAACTGTGAAAACTAGTTAAGAAGGTTTTTTTCATTTCTGTAACTTTATTTAAATTCTAATCCTCCACAGTGGCTGTGACATTTAGTACTGAAAGACAATTTAAACTTAGCCACATTCTTACAAGGGATAACTGCACAGGCTTCTTCTTGCATACATATATACATATCTGTCTAGATATATCATCTATATTATATATATATTTAATGCCAGCTGCATGTTGCCTAAAGGTGAGATGAAGAAATGCCATTTTTATGGCAGCCCTAGGTGAATATAGTTATTTTTAGCTAATTCAGTTATAATCTTAGATGAAGGTCTATGTTCCTTGGCATGGTGCAGGCAATGCCCTTCATCAAAGGAGCTGTCTCTAATCAGGATCTGGTTTTTTTTGAAAGACCACCTAAAGTGCATCTTGTCACTCTTGGGATGCAGGGCCTACAATCCGAGTACCCAATCTATCCAGCTAGCCAGGCTTTTTATTGCGTTTTAGATGAGAAACAGTCAAATCTTTTTCCCTTCCTGGACTCCTAACAGAGAATGAGTGCTTGTGCTTGTACCAGACTGACAGCCCTTGGAGTAGGAGCCCTCCTTCTGCCTCCAAGCAATGAACAGATGCAGCTTTCACGGTCTGAGCTGCCAATTCTGGAAGAACCTCAGCTATTGGAGTTTCTCCTCCATCCTTGACTGTATCCATTTTGCATGCCCATCTGAGTACAGGTTGTCAGCTGTGACCTTGGGAGTGCTAACTAGCATCATTGTAGTAGCATCACCTGGGCTGATGTGATGGCGATATTTGTCATCTAATCATTCGTTCCTCCCTGTAGTTGCTACAGTTTGAAACCTGTCATCTATCTAGTTAATAATCTGTATAATGTAGGCCCTTTTAGTTCAGTAATGGGGAAGTTTTCACTCAAGTATCACAAGCTAAGTTGATGGACAGCCAACAGATTGTAGGGCCTTTCAATGATCCATGCTTGTCCTAAGCCTGCTCCAAAGCAGCTGGCAATGTTGTACCATGGAGGTGTGGACAACAACCCATAATTATTAACAGGCTGTTAATTTTGTTTCCTTTAATTAATTTGATTTGTGAGCAAAGTTTGTAGCCTTCAGATGTTCTGGAACCTGCAAGGCAATTCTGTGATTTACAAAAGAAGAAAAATCAGTGTTGGCTGGAACACTTGTAGCGGACTGATGGGCTTTATGATGGCAGAAAGAGTCTACAGAAAAGCTGAAAGTTCAACGACTGCTGCAGGTTTGCCTCAGCTTTATGAAAACATTCAGGCAGCCAAATACCAACAATTTATTTTACTCTCAGCCAGGTAAAAGAAGGGGAGATTATTGTTAATTCATAGCTTTCTACTTCATGTCAACTTCTGCCTATGCAGTGTAGGATTTTAGGAAAAGTTCCCAGCTAATACAGTGGAGGATGTTCTCATTTTTTTCTACTGACTGAAAGCTGCTTTTTCCAAGAAACGTTGAATAATTCTACCTTTTACTATGTGTATAATAGGTAAGCATTTATTTTCCATTTTCCTAAGTATATCTTATCTAAAAATATTCAATTTCTATTGGCAAGAGACATTTACTTTCCACTTTCCTTATTCAGCTGTGTCTGCATTTTAATGCTGAAATGCACTGTTGAAGATAAAGTAGATTTTTAAGGCAGCTTTTCTAAGATAATTTTAAAATAAAAGCTTAATACTGTATCAGAAAGTTGTCTTTCCAAAGCCAGTTTTCCAATTTTCCGTGGGCTGATTTTTGGCCAGTCTCTATTATTTGGAGAGGGTTGTCTTTTTATGTGAGGTTTGGGTTTGGGTTTTTTCTGGCTGAAAAATATACAGAAGAACTAGAAGAGATACAGAAGAGGAAGAAGGGTGATTGGAGATATCAAGTTGCTTTTGTATGAACAGACTATAAAGACCATAATCCTTTAGCTCAGGAAGCAGACACGAGAGGGGAGTGTGGCTATGTGTTTATGAAACAAAGAGATGAAAAGATAGATTGGGAGCAATTACTCTTTTTTTTTCTCATAATGGAAACCTGGAGGATACTTAATAAAATGAACAGGTAGCCAGCTTACAACTAATAAAAGAAAGTACATTTTTAAAAGCTATATACTTATATTTTGAAATTCATTGACATAGAATTTGTGGAAGAGAGGAGTTTAAATGGACTCAGAAAACCTTAGGAAAATGAATGCCTGATGGATCCACTGAGGAAATAGTCTTTATATTGCATTAAGGAGATATTTCTCACACTTAGAATTTCATGAGAGGGAATACTGATTTTTTCTTTAAATGTATAAATGGCTGAGTAACAATCACCATAGCAACAAAAAGAATATCAGGTAAGATAAGCAGTAAGGAAGCGGTAAGGAAAGGGATTTAATGAGTGTTATGCCTGTGGGTTTGTTCCTCTTTGGATAAGTTTGTGGTAATTCCTTGCCATATTTCCGCTTTCATATTCCTCTAAGAGCATTGCCCATTTTAGCTCTAATGCTGCATGCAAATACTCTGCTGCTTATTGTTGAAGGAATACCTTCCCCACGGTGACCGAGAACCAGCGGCACCGTAAGAATAAATCTTGTGGTCTGCAAATGAAATGTGACCAGTGGGCCATTCCTGAAGAGCTACTGCCCTTCCCACATCAGAGGCTCTTCCTGCAAGGTCAGGGTTTGGTGTCAGGACAGGGCAAAGCCAGACAAGCACTTGAAGCTGGGTCTGTCACTCCTTACCTGTGAATTTGTCTGCTCCCATGGAGAAATTTGGATGATGCGTAAATCCTGTCTTGTGTTCTAATTTGATCAGGTTTGACCTGTCAAAAAAGCTTCTCTCAACACTTTGGGAACATCATAATTCAAAGCATTAGGTGCAATATGAAGTGAACTTTGGAGTACTTACGTAAAGTTACTATATTACTGAGTCTTTCCAAACATGATGTAGGGTGCTCTTTTAAAGCTTCTTGGAGATCAGTTTTCATTTTTAAAGCTATCATAAAGAATCTGAAAGGGAAGTCTTTTAACTATTACAGGTAGCACAAGCTGTCTTTCTTACTTGCTTCCATTTCTTACCTTGAACTACTTTGCTGAAATTACCACATCCTTTCTAGTGATGGAGTCTGGCTGGCACTTGTTAATTTGTGGAGCTGGGGAAAAGTATTTATTACTGGAATCTTTCTTATGTAGCCTGTGCGCACTGTCTGTCACTGTGTAGACTTGCTCAGAAATTCTGGACTTCCGAGATTATTTTTTTTTTCAACTAAGAAATCTCCCAAAGCTGATTCAGAGGGGAGAAAACAAATGAAAGCAAAAACTTTGTAAGCAAAAGGTTTGTAAGCAGTAGCACTGAAAAGTATTTTCCATGTTTACCACAGTTTCTTTATGAAGGATAATCAAGGATTAGCTAAGGGTATTGTTATATTCCTTGCAAATGCTTAGCAACTGGTATATAGTTTATATAAATGATAATATCTATGCATATAATGTCTGTGTATTCTCTGCTAATTGGCTTCGTGAGCAAGCTGATTTTATTTGCCTTACAAAACCTGTTTTATGTATGTAACAAAGCCAAAGGGATAAATATATTTTTGAAAGCTGTCTCAATGTAACTTAATGTTAATTAAAACCATTAAATGTATATCATTGCAGTGAAGAAAAATCACATTTCCCTTAACGCTATCTACTGCTCTTCTGGTTCTTGGAAATGTAATTATCCATTACCAAACACCAAGTTTTGTTTTTTTACTTAGTAGGGTTTTTATTTATTATTGAGGAGAAGATCTACAAATTGTGACACCGTTCTATGTTACATTCTAAGGGGAGTTCAGTAAAAACTGAACTTTTAAATTTATTATGGAAGTTTTATTTATTCCATAAATGTAGGTCAAGATTCCAGAGGTGGTCAAAATTCACTTGAGCTCTTCACCATGGAAACTTTGACATTTATATTTGTTACTTATGTCATCAGAGAATATTAGCTTCTCTTGACAGCAGTTCTGTCAAGAACTGTCAGAATAATAAACCATTAATTGTTTTTTTTTTAAAATGTTCATTTTAGAGTACTACATTTCATCTAAGACTTTGACTTCTTTGAGTTAAGTTTTTAAATTTATTTTATAAATACCATTTATAAATCCACACCTTTGGGATGAAAATGTGAGCAGGATCTGCCTTCCTCTGGAACACTGTCCTTATTGTTAAATCAAGGCTGCCACCAACATATCATGAGCTAGTTAGATAATAGCAGTAGTAGGAAAAAGAACAAATATATACAATTGAATGGAAAATGTAAAATGACCCTGACTCTCAAAGCTGTGCAATCAAAAATTTTCGTAAGAATTTCATTTTTTTGAACATTTTTTAACAAAAAGTATTCCTGAAATTGTGGAGCTTTTCAAAACCATCTGAATTTGGAACAAAGAGCATTTTTCAATACAGAATTGAGAGCTAGATCCACAGGTGACACCAAAGATAGGGCTGAACTTGACTTTTATTGTGAGATGACTCCGTTCCATCAACCTAAATCAGAAAGTGAATTCATGATAGCCGAGCTTCTGAGGGTCTGCAGCTGGTGAAGTCACCCCATGAACCCTTTCTCAGACGACCATAGAACAGACCAGACTGTGAAAAGTTCAGTTGTTAGATCTGCAGATAAACATAGAGGTTTCTGAATGTGTAGTGAGAAGTCGAAGGCGTTCCTCTCACATGATATCCAAGCAATCCAGTACTGAATTGCAAAAAAGAAGGGATATTTTGGCATAGCCAATCGCAGTGTGCTGATTAATTGCATCAGTACAGAGCTGTCTTGAAGAACAACTGGAAAAGGTACCAGGTTCTGATAGTTTTCTAGCTGCACAGCCTTCTCATGCTTTCCCTCTCCAGTGAAATGCTCAGAACATCACTCCAGGAAGTATTTGGTTGCTGCACTACACGGAACAGGACAAGAACCTGTATAAAATCAGCAGGAGTTTGTATTTGTTGTTAGATCCAACTTTTCAGTGATTTTTGCTGTTTACCAAACAGTCTGCTGAATTCACTATTGCATAGATAACAAGGGTAGTTCTGCTCTCAAAAGCTAGTAATTTCCCACCAAAAAGCTTTTGGAAGCTATGAAAAGAATCTGTTCTCTGCGTGAAATGGATTTGTTTCCATTTTACCCACACATAATGAGTAATGGCTGGGGGAATCGGTTCAGTTTTGTCCACAACTGGCTGCGCTTGAACTGCCTGACTCTCCTTTCACTATTTAACAACTGCATTCAGAATATCCTTGGGAGTCCAGTATCCATCATATCTCACTGGGCAGCAATTTTGTCTGGTTTTAAAACTGCGAAAGAAAGATGAGGAGTTTGTTTGTCTTCCAAATACGTAACCTAGTGGCAAGGAGCTCATGCTGTAGGATTTTTCAGCCAGTCAATTGTGACATCTGTTTTGGACTTTATTTTTTGACTGGTCTAACTTTTATGATTACTTATCAGTTTAATTTTATGCTTAGAGGCCCGTTTGTTCATATCAGCTGGTAATGTACAACACCCCTGAGAAGTGCCTGATTCAACAGTGTCTTAGGCACTCACAATTAGTTTATTCAATCCTTAGAAGAATTGTGATGCTGCACATACATCTTTTGCTATAGCAACACTGCCATCTGATTCAATTACAGGATTGCTGCATTACAGAGCGTTGTTCATATCTTAAAGCCTTGAAAAGTGGCAAAACTGCAAATGTACAGGGGTGGAAGTTATCTGCCTGCTTTACAAGAGAAAACCTGTGAGATCCTAGAAGAAAATAGCTCCAATTTGTTTTCAACACTGTTGTCACTGCGTTTTGATTTGGTGTTACAGAAATGAAATGCAAAAATTTGGGGACGTAGTAATACTTGCCTGCACTTTCTAGAGAAACCACCAGAGGATAATATTCTTGTTCATATTGTTTTCATTATTCCTATGTTTGCTTCATTTAATACTACATCATTTCCAGTGCCTGTGTTGCTGTGATGTCCCCCACTAATAACATCATCATGTTGCAGTCACTGTTCCTTCAAAGACTAGTATTAATTGAAGCAATTTATTCTGCCGGAGCTGAAGATGGCCTATTTATATTTTTATATAATGAATATTAACAAGTTACATTTATCTTGTCATGTACTGTCAGCTCTTTTTTCTGCTTCATGCAGATGTGCTGCCCCATACAATGCTTTGCTCAGGCTTAGCACAGTCGAACATAGATGTTCCTTTGTGTTGTGTGTGCCAAAGAGATCAGCGATATCTACCAGCTATCGCAATATGGAAAGAGAAGTAATTTTGAATTGATATCATTGCTCTTTCAGTGACTTGCTGCCTTATTCTGCCAATTAACAGAGCAATATCTTATTTCAGCAAAAAGATAATGTTTATAATTTATGTCCTTCAGCCTAATAGTAAATGTGATATATATGCAACTCAAAATATAAAGTATATTTTTTCCTCGTCCTTTCCCAAGGAGCACGAGGTCTTACGCTGTATCAATAAAAGCTGCAGGGTTACAGAAAACTGCCGCTTCGAATCTGCATGAAACTCCTCAGTCACAGTACTGCAGAAAGCTACTGTATAAATAAATGCACGTACAAGAATATCTTAGCTTTCTTATATTAGTAACATAAGGCACAATGTGTCTGATCTTCATTAGTGTTGTAGAGCTTCATTGTATATGAAATAGTTGGCTTTTACTAATATGGCCATTACACTTAATTGAAGTGAGCTTTGGCTAATGACAAACATAAAGAAAACCACTTCTCTCACATCAAAATATTTGATGTTCCCTGGAATGAAGAACCATAAAAACAGTGGAGCAAGATACTGATGAATTAAGCTAGGTAAGACCAAAATATTTTTGATTGTAGTGAAGAGCAGAGTTTGTAGAGCAAGAGCTAAATAAATGCTTTTAAACAGGCCGCTAGAGAATGAGGCCTGTTGATGCTGAAATATCTCTGTCAGAACCTTCGTTTGTAGTCCTCCTTCTTCTTAAAATATCCCTGCAGTTCTGGGCTAGGTGTTGTAGTTTTCTTCTCTAGGTTTTCCTGATCTATTCTGTAGACGTTATTGTAAATGACATAGAGAGAGAGACTATATATCCTAGACTCTAATTATTCTCTGGATGATAGTGGTTTAATTCTGTAATTGATCTTACATGGCAAAAACATGTTTCTGATACTAATTTGCATCTTGTTTAATGTAATTTTTATCACTTTTCATTGGGTTTGAGCCCTCTGAATTATTTTGAATTTTTTCTCCCAATTTGTATAAATTTTCTGCTTGTTATTATGCAGCTTCTGGCCGAAGTACATTTTGTTCGCACAATAGGAGATTTGTGTTTTCTTAAATGAGAATTTCACGGGAATGTCCACGTCGTAGTGACTCAGATAATGCTTCTCCTCTTAATTGTGAGGCAGTTCCCTTAGAGGGCTTGAAGGGCGTTATGCTGCTTCAAGGGCAGTCTTCATATGGCATCTTAATCCTAGACATTTGCCATTTATCTCACTGTGCTTCTCAGAAGAGCAGTGGTGTGTGTCTGTCTTCTTAGATCTGGCAGTTCAGGGCAGTTGCTCTTCCCTACTCAAACCCCTCTTTCGATATTCTTGATCTTTCTTTATTTTCTAGTCTAGGTCTCTGCTCAATTAACTTTATATGTGTAACTCTCAGGATTCAGTGGCATTACGTACGTTTGCTAAGCTAAAGCACAATTGTGATTGTAGGCTAGAACCTTAAACTGCTCCTGTGAACTTTCTACATAGTTTCTTCCTGTCTGAGTTGTAGTATGGCTTCATTACAGCAGTGAGAAATGGATTTTTCTATAGGAGATGGAAATACTGGAGGTTTACAAGTGTTCTGGAGTTATGCCATTCGTTGTAAAGACTAAAGCAATGTCTTTGAACTTTGTGAATAATAACATGCCCCCCTAGTAACCTTAAAAGATAGTGATGAATTCACTCACCTGAGACATGGCAAACCAGTGAGACCACAGCCTAAACCTTGTGCTCCGGGACTTGAATGAAGTCATTCTACACGTAAGAAAAGTATCCTCATCACCTTTGGCTGGGATCCAGCATTATGCAAAACACTGATTAAGATACGACACCTCAGGTGAATTCAGGAACCACCAGGCTCTCAGGCTGTTCTTTGGTTTCCTTCATATATGCATTTCTCATCCTAGATGTGCAAAACTTTTCCTGTGAAAAATTGTTTTGTTTAGGAATACCTAGAAAAGCTCTGCTCTTGTATCTATTTCTGATTTCGAGTAAATACTTCTAGGAGATGTTTGTATTTCATGTGATAGGGTCTCTATAGATTATTAGAAGTCAGCCTGAGTAGTTCTGTTGTCTTATATGTAGTTTTGTCTCTAAATTTCCCATTTCTTAGTCATCGTTATCTTAGATATTCAGCTGCATCTTTTACTTTTCTTGTACAAACTAACTCCTCCACCCTCGCAGTTGTCCTGTTCTCCCTTAATTTTCTTGCAGCATGCCTAAATCTTGTGCAGACAGATACTAAACACAGTACTAAGACTGTGTGTTCTTCTCAGCTGTGCCATGACTGCTGCCTGTGCAGCCTATGCCATGATACCTGTGGAGTCCCCAAAGTTACGCTGGTAGTTTTGTGGCTGTACTGTATTACAAGCTCATTGCCCATTTGCAGGTGACTTTTACTCTGTATGATTTTTCAACCTTAATTTCCGTGTTCATTTCTTCAGTTGAAGTATCTCAATTTCTCATTTTTCCTTTTCAGAAGTGTTTGCTTCTAGTTGTGCAAGATGTATTTTATTATTTTATGTCTGGGTTCTTACCACTCCCATTTATTTTTCTTACTGTTCTAGTCTAACATATTTGCATATTTGAGATATCTTTGCATCTTAGACATTTCAGTTTTAGCAATTTGATGTATTCTGCTCCAAGTTATTAAAAAAGCTATTATGTAAATAAGATCTTAATATTGACTTGCTCTAGGATACCTCAGAACTTCTCACCTTTGATACATTGTTCTTCCTTGTTGCTTAGATCCTAGTCTATAAATTATGTGATATTGTCCTTATTCAGGAAAAGAGTTCCAAGTCATTCTACGTGAGGTTTCACAAGACCCCTTATGAAACAAATGAAATTCAGATGCACATGTATTGTCATTTGCATTTCAGTTACCTGTGAATTCTGCAGTACTTTTGAAAAAGCAGTCAAGTTTGTCCGGAATGGCTTGTTCATTTTAAGGTGCTTAATGCTCATCATCCCTAGCGATGTTTTATTATCTTTTGTATGGCACCATAAATTTGCAAAACACTAAAATTAGAATGAGTTGCGTTCTTCTCCCTGAAGATCTCTTGTTCTTAAAGGTCCATTAAAGCAGCAAGTCACATTGATGCTTTTCGTGTGATCCCTGCGCAGAAAACTAGGGACCAGCTGAAAAAATAGCGGTGGCATGGTAGCCCATTCCTACTTCTCAGGTTTCTCTTACTTGATACTGGCTAGTTACTGCCTCAAGGGCTTACTCTTTCAGGAGGCGGATGATGCTGTTTGGATCAGCTCAGAGCAGCTTTCCGTGATCTCCCTGCCTTTCTTTCAACTTTTACCACGTGGATGCAATCCTTGTGTGGACCCATAATGACAAATGGAGCCTTTTGAGCAATTGAACAGAGTGCGGTAAGATTTTCGTCCAAAAGCCTTGAGAGTATCTGTACTGCTTAAGACTTCGTATACAACCCTCTTCTTCATAGTTTTTATATGTTTTGAGGTCATGTTGACTCTAAGGCTATGGGTGCATAGGCGTGCCAGTTCCACTGTAGGTGTTTGAAAGCAAGCTACATCTTTAATGCAAACAAATTTAGAATATCAAAATAGAATAATCATCTGAATGCAGGTGACTTGCAGTTTTTTTACTGCAAACAAGATTGAGTTATGCTGAACCACAAAATAAACCATAAGTCAGTTTGTCTAGTAATCTTGTCTAGTATCTTATCCCTAATAATGACTATAAGCTATGCTTCAGAGTAGGAATGTTAGAATATTCCTAATAATTGCATAGCTGTTATAAAAATAAATTGTATCAGGTTTTTTTTATTCACTTGTAAGTATGAGGATCAGTATCTTTGTATTTTCCTAATCCCGTTTTATGTAGCTAGGGGTTATACAAATACATAGTCCAAAACACATTTTAATTTTTTTCTCAATCGTGATCACATATTTCAAGTGAAAATATTTTGATACCTCCAAGGCAAGTCCAGTCACAAAAGTGGAAGCGATGTTTCAGGGAATCCTGTCAGTTACTTAAGAATGGCACATATTTCAGTGTGTGAGTCCTACTAATACCTTGCTGTGAATGACATTGAATGACGGCAAATCCTCTAGATTACCAGTATACTGCCTTTTAAAAAAAAGAATCCTAGGCTTAAATGTAAATATTTGCTTTACTTACTATTTAAATGGAATTCCTTAGAGCTGCAATAGAGGAGTGTCCAGTTTACTCCATTTATTTAATGGGTCGTTGCCTTATTTCATATTTGTTTCCTGTAAACGTTATTTTTCTTTTTCAAGTTTTGTTTGTTTGGGGAGTTTTTGATTGTCATGCTTTTTTTTAAATCTAGTTTTAGAATGTTAAATGTTTTATTAAGTGTTTAGCCATATTGCAAGACTGGCAAAGGGGAGTAAGAAGCCCTAACAGGCAAAATATATGAGGTCCAACACAAAAAATACCCAAGACTGCCTGTAACTCTTTTTATTTAGCAAATTAAGAAAACAACTGCAATCACCTTCAAAACAGTTCCCTTCTGAGCTGACACACAGCTGCATGCAGTGCTGCCAGTGTTCAAAGCAATTCCACAGGTCATTTTCTGCAAGGCTGGTGAGGATCTTTGTTAGTTTTGCTTTCACATCTTCTACTGACAAAAAATGGGTCCCTTTCAGCACCAACTGAATCTTTGGGATCTTCTTCACCGTAAGCCTCAGTCAATAATTGAAAAGTTTCTGTTGTGGATTTCTTCAGTTTCACAAGAAACTTGATGTTAACTTGGTGTTCACTCTTGTGCACCAATATTTTCTGACTGAATGTGAGAAGACGTCTCTGTTTGAACCCGTGTCCACTTATACTGGGCTGAGTGATTGAGTTGAGGCTTGTCTCATTGTGACAGCTTGGAACATGTTCTATAACTATCTCTTTGTCTGTCCTCTCCCACTCTTGGTTGACGAGTTATGGGGTTAATCTCAGGGCATTTGTGTCTGAGCTCATATGTACATGGTTGTAAAATCTGACTGGATTTCTTTGTTCACTGTAACATTTTGTCTGAAGGTTGGCTGTTTGTGCCCTTGATTTGTGGCACCAGCAATGAATAGCGGAGGGGGTGCAGCAGCAGGCGCTCCCCAAAGACTGATCTTACGATATCACGTGTGGGCCTCGTGTGTGGCGCTGGGTTTAAGGGCAGGGGAGGTGCAGGAGGGAGCACCATTGCCCCTCGCCTGGCCAAGCTCAAGGTCCTGAGCTGGCTGCTATGCAGTGGTGGGTGCTGCCCACTCTTTCTCCCCTCCGTCTCTGACTGCGCTGGCTGGATCCTCCTGAAAGAACCTCCTCCATGTGCTGATAGGGCATGGACCATGGAGTGCGTGTGCGCCCAACGCTTCAAGGGGACCAGCCTGGTCCACATGGAAGAAGCTGCTGCAGTGACCATGTGTTCCTGAGTAACTGCTGTTTCCCATTGATGATTCTTTTTTTTCCCCTTCTCTCTCTCTCTCTCTCTCTCTCTCTCTTTTCCTCTCTTCCACCTCCCTCTCTCTCTCATTTACCTTACGGTTTCTTGACTGGTATCGGTGTGTGTCAGATTGAAGTGACCTTGGCTGCATTCAGGGATCAGATTCTGTTCTGAACAGATTGAAATCTGTTTTCTGCAACTTTGGGAAGTTGCACCCCTGTGTCTTGGTGATGCATCCAAGTATTTTGGTCTGATTATTTTGGTCGAAGCCAGAATAAATGTTGCATTTGATTTTTGCCCCAAGAGTGACCTTGTCAGCCTCCAGATCACCACACAGATAAATAAACCACCTTCTTTCAACTGTGCAGTTCACAAGAAGGCCCAGACATGAGTGTGTAGTTCATGGATTCGGGACATGACAGTGGTACAAGGTTTTGAGAGCACAGATGATGCATGCTCTGGATTCATTGCAGCCCTTTCAAGCATTGCTATACATCTGCTGAAAATTATCTTGGTTTATTTCTTATGGGAATCATATTTTCCTTCAAAAGTAGATGATGTTTAGGGTGGTGTCATGCTTAAAATAGTAATAGACAGCCGTGACATGCATTATTTGGACAGGAGCTACTGCATCATGTACTATAATGGTATAGATTATCTTATTCACTGCTATGGTAAAAACATTAAATGTTCTCTTTTTATGTTAACATCTGTCTTCAACTCTGCTTAGTAGTAGTTTGGGATAATTTTGATCTTCATTTGTTTGGGCCCAGGACAGACATTGTTGTAGTCCAGATGTGTAAGCATTCACAGCAGAGTTAGAAAAACTAAACTCAAGTTCCTGGTTGAAGAAATGTGTAATTATTGTGTAATAGAGCATCATGAACCTGTGGACTTTGGAGACAAACACGTGTAACAAATAACTGAGTTTGTTATCAGTTTCATCTCCTAAAGGAAGTGGCACGCAGGCTCACAATCTCATTGATCAAGTTCACATCTTGCAAGTCAGTCTTTGCTGCATGCGGGCTTGATTTATTTGAGCAGAAGGATTGTTTGCCGCCATGTGTCAGTGAGGGTCTCCACACTGTTGTGAAGCTGTTTCTGTTATTCTATGTTGTGAATTTACCATGACATCTTGGTATCATCCTTAGGAACCAGTCACTTGTGTTAGTGTTGGGCAGCCAGCAGCTGTGTCATTCACAAAGTCATGAAACTCCTTTGTACCATTTGACTTCTAATTTATCAATGGAAACTTGGGAGCTGCAGAGTCACATTGAAACCAAGTTTTCTTTGGATGTCCTGACAGGTATTAGTACCTTTCAGGGCAAAGTTCTGAACATCAGATTCAGGAAGCATAGGTTGGGTGACATCGTTTATCGTTTGACATAGGTTATCTAGCTATATAATTGTTTCACTTGTGTGTTGGGTATGTGTGGAGCTTGGAAAACCATGTTGAAACTATTAATTTTTTTATTTTCCTTGCAATGCTGGTTGAAAATGCAGTAAATATGTCATGACATGAGTGAGAGGTCTCCAACAAATTACCTTTTTGTCTGACTTTCACATTTGTTTCCTCTGGTTTGTCCTTATTGGATGATTGAGCTTCTGATGTATGGCTAGAATGGATTTGCAGCAATATGGCTGTTTCAGAAAGAGAAGCCAGGAAGAAGATATCAATTGAAAAGCTTTAATAAAGTAGCGAACTCCCATAACCCAGTAATTTGAGAATCAAAAAAATCCAACCCTGGCTGCTATTAAATGTATGTTCCACAGACCGCTGATTTTTTAAATACATCCTATCGGCGCTGGTTCTGCAAGCAGCTGTTTGTGATAATCAGTTCTAAAAGTCCTTTATCCCCTCTCTGCTGATGACTGTGCTATAACCTTTGGCTTCAGACTCCTGGTGGGAACATGGTACATAATTCTACAAAGAATGGAACCCTTATCAAATGACAGCAGTACTTATTGTGTTTAACAGTGCTGGAAATTAGTTTCTCAGGCACTGATCTTGACAGGTCAGCTGTCACAAATTGGTAGGTGTATCTGTAAATACATCGAGCCTATAAACAACATTCTGTCTGCAAGAAGTGGAAGTTAAAATTGGCACAGGTCTGAACAAATGAAATATTTTGAAGCACAGGGATGCTCAGGAAAAACTCCCATCTGGAAAAGGGTTTCCTCATGTTCCATTTTTTAACATTATCTGCATAGTTTGATTTTTAAAGACTGAAAAGTTATGCCTCCGTAGGGAACAACAGGGAGTTCTCTGCTGAACTGAAATATGCTCCTCCTCCTTGCACCTACCCCTGATGCATAAAAGAGCAATCTTTGCCTCTCTCCTTTTGAATAAAAGGAAGGAATTTATGGTTTTGCACTGGAATGTCTCCAGCTCCTTTTAGGAATTCTTAGTGTCAATGCAGAATGTGAAATGTACAGTATTTGAAAAGTCTAAGGCCTTGATGTGACATTAGGTGGGGTTTTTGAAGGCAAAAGGAGTAGGAGAAGGAATTGAAATGTCAGTCCACTGATGGTGGAGTAATAAATGAATGTGTTACATTTTTCATTTTTAATAAATATTTAATCGTTTTCTGTAGATTGTGCAGCCATTTTGGCCCAAACCTTCCCTGTATCTTTGTCATATACTTACTGCACAGGACAGCTGAAGAAGGCTTAGACGGTAACCATTCCTTACAGATTTGTGGCACAATATATATCACACAGACCTATAGTGGTCTTGGAGGTCTGTTGAACCGCATTGGTTTATGTCAGCTCATAAATTGGTCAATTTGGTTTTGCAGTCACAAAAGCTAAGAGACATCTGGACATTATTTCAGAGCAAGCATCTAAATTTCATTTTAAATGATATTATGGCGATATGTATCTACCTGTATTGCTGCAGACACTTGAATGTGCAGAAGGTCATTTGTCACTCCAGACGGGCATCTCAGGGCCAGAGTTTCCAATTTGAGATACTTTAGCTTTCAAGAGCATCATTAGAAAGCTGAGTATTATTCAGTCATTCTTCTCCTCCATCCTCCAGGTCAGCTGAATAAATGGAGGCATGGTTTAATTCTTTCCCCTCCGGTGTCTCAGCTTTGAAGATTTAGTGACTATGGAATAATCTACATCAGTTGTTCTTGTGTGGTAGTTATAATGACTGAATATTCACTGAATGTCCTGTTCTTTTCTAGTTCCCTGTTTATCATTTTAGTACAACAAAACAAAAATAAAACTACACAGATCTCTCCCATCACTTTTTATTTGTTGGTTTGATTTTTGAGGTCTTGGGATAAAACTGAAGTCATAGAAGTAAATCATGTAGGACATCTAGCCATAGGCATTTGCAGTGAAATAAGTTCTTTCCAAGAAGGTTTTGACTTGTTACATGAAAATTAGCTTCTGGCAGGAAGAAGTCACATTTCACAGATCTTGGACTCTGCTTAATTTCTGTAGGGCATGCCTTCAGCTAACAACACTGCTTCCACATATGTGAGATAGTAGTGGTGCTTAAGAGTAGAACTGAAAAAATAGAAGGAAATGGTTTCTACTTGATACTATTTATGACACTTCTGAACAAAATGACACTGTGGATTTTGTTGGAAGGCAGAAGGGGTGTCTGCTGCTGCTGCTGCTGAAGAGCATATTTAGTTTGAATAATCCAAAGGTCATTTAAGATTGACTTTTCTATTGGACATATTCTATTGAGTTTTCCTGCATATCTGTTCAGAAGATGCACTAAAATTGATTTTTAAAGCAATATATTTAATTGAAAAATAAAATATTTAGATGTAATGTTCCAGGGAGATATCCTGAAAACATGCATCCAGGTACATCTAGCAGATGCATGAAGTGCTGGTAGATATGAGACATTTGATCATCAGGAGCCTGGGAACTTGAGAGGCTGTTGTTGTTTTACTGATGAGGTAGAAGGAGAGCAAGAAAAAAGAAAATAGGACTTAAGGTAGGATCTGAAGAAAATCCAAGACAAAAGAGGAGACGGTTTGACAGCGTAAGTGTTAAGAATTTATGATCATCAATGAGTGAGAACGCTGTGCAGCAGGAAAAAAGGGCCTTCTTTAACAAGCAGTAGGGAATGATTTGAAAAGTGGGAGGGGCCTGAGCGTAGAGCGAAATATGGGATAGTGAGACCACAGATAATCCTGAGGACTCTCAGGCAATATAAGCTTACTGGAGAGACAAGTCATCAGAGAGATCTAAGTGAAATAATATTACAAATATTACAGATATTAAGTAGTTATGTTACAGACATCCATGAAAGTATGTTCAGGCAAGGTATTTGTTTATGCTTGTCCTCTGGATCTCACCAATTCTGATTCTGCATTAAAAAAGCTACACATTTTTCATTCTCTCTATATCAGATCTGGATTCAGTCAAGCTACTGTTAAATATTTATGTAAATATTGAAAGATTTCTGCCTAACAGTCCTTCAAACTCACTGTGCTTTCTATTCTAGTTGGCAACGTGGGACTCTGAGAAAGGACTGAACGGGAGCCTCCAAGAGCGACGTTTGGGCAATGACTTACAAGGACTGACACTCAAAGTGGTGACTGTCTTGGTATGATCCTATTTGAGTACAGGAACCAAAATGCTCAAAATAAAAAGGATCTGACTATTTGGGGCACTTCCCTCAGTATTTTTCCCTATCATTTTCAATTCTGTATTTTTGGATGATCGGTTACATAAGCATTGAAGATAGATGATGACCTTTTATTGTTTTATGTGAAGCTCTCAGACATACAGATCGTTTTTTGGGTTTTTTTTTTTTTTTTGCTTATTCTATTATTCTATTTTTCTAAGCGCACAGCGGTGCATTCCAGATACCATACTCTAACTTGGATATGCAATTTCCAGCATTTCATGGATTTTAAGATCAGATGGGCCAATTATGATAATCTAATCTTGGCTCTTGTACACTGCAGGCTGTAAAATTTAATCAAGTGTTTCCTCCATCAAGCTCCTGTTGAGATAAACCATATCTTTTAGAAAAGCATGGTCTTTCAAAAAAAGTTATTACACTTTTGGGATACCTGTTTGTTAGTATCCAGAACGGTAGCAGAGGTCCTGCCAGCTAAGTAATAAATTAGGAGCAAATTAGGGCTTGAATGCATTCCAGCCTAAAATATTGCAGTTTGCAGGTTGTGGAATGTCTAGAAAACTCTTTTTGGGATTTTTATTGCTCTTTTTCTGAGTTGTGGTACAAATAGGAAGTACTGCATCACATCATTAAGGCATTCTTTTCATTGCCCAATTTTCTTTCCTCTGTCTGGTCACAGGCAAGGTTATGCTATAGTTTATGTGTAAGGTGACCAGATCGCTTCCAAAACAACATCAGTACTGGGTTGCAAAGGCAGAAGACTACAGTTACTGTACTGCTGCCAGCCCTGACGTTCTCCTCCAGGAGAGCAGACCCCATGCCTAACGGAAAACATAGCACATAATGCTGCATTTCCTTGGTCCAAAACATACAGTAATAGAAAGTAGTCCAGGAACTAATACCCATGGAGGTTGTTCTTTAAATTTCCAGAGTTTTAAATATGTGCAAAATGCAGCATTTTTAGTTCTTGTTTCAGTATATCTCCTGGATATAATTTTCTGTAAAGAATGGCTTGTTAAATTGGATTTGCTCTGAGATAGATGGCCAGTGGTTATGTTCCTATCTAGGACTCTTGTGCTTCGTTTAATACCTACATCCTAGACAGCTGGTTTGGACACTAAGGTAGATGTCTGTGCCCCCGTTTAAGTTGTTGAGAAGAGACAGGTATTCCAGAGAGCAGTTCATCCTGTGGACACCAGGAAGCTGCTAGGGGGGGTGGAACTGTCCTATAGAGTCTCTGCCTCTTCTCATAAACTGTGGAAAGTTCAAGGCCACAGAGAGCACTCTGGTGCTGAAGCACTATCTTATAGTATCCTGCATTGCCTACAGTTTTTTCCCTCAGAAGGTTAAAAGTGTCTCAAAACCTATGCCAGGTTGTCCAGAACTAGCTCAGAAAACATCCTTTTGCTAAGAGCAGCACACTGAAATACTAGTTTTGAGTATCAGTTAAGATACTGTTTTGTTCTCAGGAAGAACCTTTTGTGATGGTGGCGGAGAACATACTTGGGCAACCAAAGCGATATAAAGGATTTTCCATTGATGTCCTGGATGCACTTGCCAAAAATCTGGGCTTCAAGTATGAGATCTATCAAGCTCCTGATGGCAAATATGGACAACAACTCCAAAACAGCTCCTGGAATGGCATGATTGGAGAGCTTATTAATAAGGTACACTGACAAGAAGCTGTATTAGGAAAAAAAAAAAAAAGGCAAGAAAGCAAAACCAACCTATTTGGAGTAGGGTGTCAAAGCTTTGGGAGGGAGGTGTTTAAATTCTTCCATTCCTCCATTCCAGATTGCAAGAGAATGGATTGGGGTGAAAGCACCAGTGCAGAACGCTTCTGACCTATGTGTGGTTCGAGTGTGGTGTAAACTGAGTGATTTAAGACAATGTATACAGGATAGGAACTGTTCTGTTTACTCCCACCTCTTCTCAACACAAATTATATCAAAGTACTTCTCTGCGTTTACGTAGTTGTAAGAAGAAAGGACATGTATTTGTATGTGAACGGCTACAGGAAATAGAGAAACAAATAACGTATTCTTAAAATATTAATTACTATTATTTTGATTTTTGTCATTATGTCTTTGTTACTTATTTGTAGGTATGGCTTTATTTGTGTCACTTTGTGGCAATCCGTTTGATAACAAACAATTGTTTGACTCCAAAACAGGAAAAGTGCTCCTAGTAATATACCATAAACACATGAAGGGCCAGAATTTAAACTGATCTCAAGATTACTTATTCATTTAAAGCAGAGAGAACCAAATTTCTTTTCCTAATTACAGTATTGCATATCAGGAGTAAGTTAATTGAACTCCGTTGAAGTAAATGGGGAAAGTCCATAGCTTAGATTGTCCCGGAGAATGAAATTAGAGTGGATTTTGTTCATGATCTTGCTGTCTGACATGGGACAAATGTTAATCAAGAAGGAGAATCAAAAGAATTAATATTTCACATTGCTGCCCTTTGGAGAAAAGGTTACTCTTCTGCAGTGGAGTTATTACTGAAAGTGAAAGCTTTCTCATTATCTAGTAAGTAGGCGGCTCAGTATCTGGTGAGTAGATGTTTCGGAAGAAACAGAAGCAATTAAAGTAACAGCAAGCGTGTGTGTGTTAATGGGATGTTCTTGGTTGGTGCTAGGAAAAATGAAGACTTTTTTACTGTTTTGCAGTGATATGTGGTAAAAAATGCTGTTAAATTTCTTTGGAAATTGCTTTCTTTTAAGCAACAAAGTATCTATTATGTTTTTTTTTTTTTTTAAATGGTATTTCTGCTAGGAGGTTTTCCCCTGACTCCAAAGGACTTAAAAGCAGACCTCCCAAGCCTAACATTTGCTTTTATGTCCAAACAAAATGTAGAGCTAGAAAACAGAAAGTACATTCTCTTTTTTTGAAGATAACTGTTTCTATTAAGATGGAGAAATAATCAAAATTTAATTACAGCTCTTCAAAAGCTTTGAGAATTTTATTTATTAACTCCTGTCTTATCTTTCATTGAGTTTGCTTAGTCCTTGAGGACCCTCTATATGTAAAACCCACTCACTTTAAATGTTGAGGTCAGAGCAGTTTCAGGAGCTAAGTTGCCTTTGTTGCATTCAGATATTGTAGTTGCTTTATTCATTGTAAAGAACCAAACAAAATCTCCCCGTCCAGTTGTCATATACAATCCCTTCATGAATATGGGAAGCTGACAGCTCTGCAGGGAGAAAACAAACATTTGCTCCTTGCAACTTGCTATCGAACACACAGGCTAAATGACTGGTGTTTTTTTCTTATTGTTTGCAGTGTAGCAGGTTAATACGGTTTGGAGCTTTAGGCATCCTTTGGAAAACAAGTGAGGAATAAAGGTTAAATAAATTGCACTCAGTCCAGAGAGGAGTCATCATGATGCTTTTTGTTCTAGAGTACTTCAACAGGTTATGTTTCACTATTCTGCTTTAGACCAGTGCAATTAATGGTCAAATGATGAAAGCAATTCTGTTTTTTATTTTTAGACAATTTATTTTAATTTGTCTAAAGGTGTTATAGAAAGAAATACATGAAGTAACTTGGATCTGAAAAGTTTCTCCTTAAGGCTCATGCTGGCAAAATTCATGGTGAAAGAAAAAGATCTTATCTGTTGCATTTGTCTCGCAGAGGGCAGACCTAGCCATCTCAGCCATCACTATAACACCAGAACGAGAGAGTGTTGTGGACTTCAGCAAGCGGTACATGGACTATTCAGTGGGGATCTTAATCAAAAAGCCTGAAGAGAAAATCAACATCTTCTCTCTCTTTGCTCCTTTTGACTTTGCGGTGTGGGCTTGCATTGCTGCAGCCATCCCTATAGTTGGTGTCTTGATATTTGTCTTGAACCGGATCCAGGCAGTCCGAGCCCAGAATGCTTCCCAGCCAAGCCCTTCTGCATCCTCCACCCTCCACAGTGCCATCTGGATTGTGTACGGCGCCTTTGTTCAGCAAGGTACTTAGCCTCTTATAAACCTCACTGATGGGTGTTCAGAAATACTGCCTTGGGTAAAGCAGGTCAGGGCATGTGAGTCTTGTCCAGAATGATCAAAAGGTGAAAGAGAAGGCTCATATGGGAAGGGAATGCAATTTATTAGCCCAGCTGATGAAAAGTGGGAAGAGGTAGCTAAGATGGGGGTGGAATGTGTGTTTGTTCCGGTTTTTTGTCTCTCAATAAGTCCAGAAAAAAAGACTCCAACGGGAAAATTATCACATGATTAAAAAACTGCAGAGCTCCTTGGTACTACATTACAGGACTTCTCCAACTCCAAACCTAGGACCTCTGCTAATTGTTTAAATTTAATTTATATTCTTGCGTACGTTTTTGAACTAAAGTAAGATAGTTTATCTTTTGATTCTTCGAAATAAATGGGAAAATGATCTGCAGTCATGTAACTAAAGTTATGCTCAAGAATCTCTAGGCATGGGACTGATCTGATTGAATTCAGTAGGATTGCTACTATGAACAGTTACCAACAGTAAACAATTGTTTGCAAAGTCTGCCCACACACTTTTGTTCCCGTATGTATAATGTTAGTACTCTTCTTGGGAGGCAGGGTTTGTTGAATATTAACATAGGGGTACATTGATAATGTATTTCCTACGTTTTTTTAATTACAAACTTAGAAGGCTTCAGCTGGAAAATCCTTACTCTTGCTGTGATATTTGGTTCCCTCATCTCATTAAGGTGTTGTCCCTGATGGGTTAAGTACAGTCAGATATAATCGGCACAAGCATACGCTGAAGTGACTAGCACCAGCGCTGTGGCAAGGGATGGTCTCCAACAACGTTCAAGTGTAACTATGCTTTGAAGCCTGCTAGAAAGAAATCTTCATGTTGCTTGAAATATTGTAATTACACTCATGCTTCAGTCTTTGTGGATTTAAATGCAGCACAGATAATGCACAAACCTTTGGACAGTTTCTTTGGTTTGTTTTCCAAATCTAAAATGGTCATTGAAAACAGAATATTACTATATTATGTTCTGAACACTGTAATTATTTAATTCATGCATATTAATTGTGCCTCAGTGTTAAACTTTGTTTATTTAGAATATTTTTCATGTTCTGTGTATTTGATCCTCAATAATTCTCAAGGGGAATATTTGGAAAGATGATTTTCTAGAACAGTAGCCAGGGCAAGAGGTTGATTGGAGAAACTGTTTGTGAATTAGTAGTCTTAATGGAAGCAGTGCTTCTCTTGCAAGGAAAAGGCTGTCTGGAGGGGAAGCAGAGTTGGAGAGGGTCAGCTCCAAAAAAGTTTAACATCGCAGGGTACGCAGAAGGTGATCGTAGGTGGAAGCTGCTGAGAGACCCTCACTTTCTCTATTTGTAGGAGGTGAATCTACTGTCAATTCTGTGGCTATGCGCATTGTGATGGGAAGCTGGTGGCTCTTCACCCTTATCGTGTGCTCTTCCTACACAGCGAACTTAGCAGCATTTCTCACAGTATCAAGGATGGATAATCCTATAAGGTAAGAGATGCCTCTTAACATGAAGCTGGAAACCTGGATTTCACAGAAAGGCTTTATCCGTTTGAGCACTCATTCTTGCAGGAAGGAGATAACGCTAATAAAATACTCTGCTTATTCGCAGGGCTGCTTTTCTCTTCTTACCCCCCTTCTCCTTCACTCCTACATCTCCCCAACGGTTTTGATAGGTGCAAGGAGGGGACAATGACACTTTAATTGTGTATTTTTCCAGAAGAGAGATCTTTCTTGTTTATATGTATTTTGCTTAACTAGGACTCTTACTGCTTCAGCTATCTTTATTTCTTCATTGAACGTCAGAGGGAACTATCACCTCTAGGGAACTATGTAACATTTCACTTTCTCACCTTCAATGTGTAATTTTATATTCTCAATATCTTGATGTACACTGTTGTTTATAGTATTATTTGCATGTAAGGTAATATAGGGGATCTGTTAAAATACAAATGGCCAGATCTAGTGGTATTATTTGCAGGGAAGACTTCTTCTCAAGTAGGAAAAAGTAACGAAGTCTGACTGCAGGGTAATAGATGTAATATAACAGTTGTTTTATTAAATTTATATATAATTCTCTACAGCTATGTTGGCAATATTGTAATGATAAATTACTGCTTCTGTAACAAACTCAATTTATCTTGCACCTTTGACTTCTTTCCGCTGCTGTTTCTCTAGTAATCTATACCCAATGAGAATATTTTCAATACACCAGACCTCTGAGGAGCTCCAGAGAGGTGCTGGTTGTTTGCTGGCAATTTGTGTGTGTGTATAATTTGTTTTTCTTCAGAAAATGTCAAGGCAAAGGGATGTTTTCATTGTTTTCCTCTCAGAACACAGATAAAATTTCCAACTTTCATAGAATATTTTGGGTTGATAGGGACCTTAAAGCCCATCCAGTTCCACCCCTCCTGCCATGGGCAGGGACACCTCCCAACAGACCAGGCGGCTCAAGGTCCCATCCAAACTGGCCTTGAACACCTCCAGGAATGGGGCATCCAGAACTTCCCTGGCCAACCTGTGCCAGGGCCCTCACTACCTTCATCATGAAGAATTTCTTCCTAATGTCTAATCTAAATCTTCCCCCTTCCAATGTAAAGCCATTCCCCCTCATCCTATCACTACAGGCTCTTGTAAAAAGTCCCTCTCTAGCTTTCCTGTAGCTGGAAGGCTTCTATAAGGTCTCCCCAGAGCCTTCTCTTCTCTAGGCTGAACAACCCCAACTCTCTCGGCCTGTCCTTGTATGGGAGGTGCTCCAGCCCTCTGATCAACTTTGTAGCCCTCCTCTGGATGCCTTCCAACAGCTCCATTTCCTTCTTATGTTGGCAATTCCAGAACTGGACACAGTACTCCAGGTGAGGTCTCAGAAGAGAGGAAGAGAGAGGCAGAATCCCCTCTCTCGCCCTGCTGGCCACGCTGCTTTTGATGCAGCCCAGGATACAGTTGGCCTTATGGGCTTCGAGCACGCATTGCCATCTCATTGAGCTCATTGAGCTTCTCATCAATCGGCACCCCAAGTCCTTCTCCGCAGGGTTGCTCTCAATCACATCATCCCCCATCCTGTATTGAAATATATGGATAGCCCCGGCCCACATGTAGGACCTTGCACTTGGCCTTTTTGAACCTCATGAGGTTCTCACAGGCTCACTTCTCCAGCTTCTTCTGGTCCCTCTGGATGATATCCAGTCCTTCTGGTGTGACAACTGCACCGTTCAGCTTAGTGTCATCTGCAGACTTGCTGTGGGTGCACTTGATCTCACTGTCTATAACATTGATGAAAATATTAAATAGCACCGGTCCCAGTACAGACCCCAGAGGGACACCACTTGTTACGGATCTCCATCTGGACATTGAGGTTTTAGAACTGTACAACATCATGCAGTGCTAAGATGGCCACTGATCTTCCGCGGTCAGTGTCAACAGGATTAGAACTTAGTATCTCTTGTTTGGTCTGATGGTGAAGTGGAGAGGGTGGTCAGAGGATGGGCAGCATGACACAGGCTCTTCTAGAAAATGTTGAGCCAAGGATTTTAGGTGCTAGAGCAGTTACTGTGTTGGTCTCCCTTGGAGTTGCCCAGGGGAACTGAGACTGTAATCTTTGTGCTCGGCTTCTGTAACAGAGGCATTGACACTTAGATAGGGCTGGCACTGCAAAAAGCTGCTTATTTCTTCTCTATGGTATCTGCACAAAGGTCATAAATAGGTGCATTTCTCATAAATGTGAGTTTAACATTGTTTTTCCGTTGTATACTTGCAGGTATCCATTGTATACTTTGCATGGAAATAGTGCTCTAATAATAAAATCAGCCCAAAACCATAAAAAAAATTTTGTTTTAAATTACTTTTCCATTATTTTGTCTTAAATAAGTGAGCTTTAGCAGTAGTAGAAATAAGAACTGCAAGTAATTTCTGGAAATAATACGGGGAACTAAACAGAATAAGACTACCATTGAGTATCTGTGACGTCTGGCTTAATGGGAATAAGGTTAAGCTCAATAAATGTTGTTCTTGTAACCCAAGGCAGAAATAGTTATCCTGAAAGCATGCATAACGGTCTCAAAAATTTCTGAAAGTTCTAGTTCTTTCATGGCAGAAGAAATTGCCTGTTTGGTCAACTGACTACCTCCCAAAACTCAGCAAACTTCAGAGGAGGACAAAAGCTGGGTTGAAATGCAGTGAGGAATCTGCAAAAAAAGAGATACAGGTTTAAGAGTAGAACTGTGAGTTATTAGAGGAGGCTTTTGAGGCTGAGCTATTACGACAGAAGTGGGTTTGATTTCCCTTCTTAAAATGAAAGGATATTGCCAAGAAACTTGAGGGAGAGAGAGAAGATTTTGGGGTAAAGAAGCAGCCTAGCACTCTTTTGAGACTTTAGAGTACAGATGCCCTTCACCTGTGAGAGATGGCAGCTCAAGAATTGTAATTAATTGTCTTTCTATACCTATTGTTAGCTGTTGCTTTGCAGGTTCCTGGTATCACATCCCCTTGTACGAGGTGAGGATTCTTCTGTGATCTGTAGACACCAGCAGAGTAATTCAGGCACCAAACTAGAAATTTCTGAAGTAATTTAAGTTGCTGTAAGGTTCACTGCCTATGTTTCAGCTACTTGGGTGTAAGGGCAAGGATCTCTGTTAGGTGTTGTCAGCCGCGATGTGGGTTAGTCCTATTGCCTGGGGTGTCTGAAGTGGTCACAGATGCTTTGGCTTAGGCATCTAAATTATTCCCCAAATAATCTGAAATGATAGCTGTCAGAAAACTCTTTGATTTGATCACTGCTTGGTGCAACTGAGCCAGTTAAAGGTCTTGTTTGGCTTAACTTGCCTATGGCAATTTCACAAAGTTTGCAGAGTCTCCCTGAGATCCTGCTACAGGGAGGGAGGGAGGGACGGATCTGGTCTAAATCCATTCTGGAAACTGCTAGTTTCTTAGGAGGGAGGGGACAGAGAAAGAAATAGAGAGCTTCTCCGGAAGCTCTGCTGAGTCTTCATCCATTTCTAAGCTATGATGGTCTTTTCATGTCCCCACTTGTTAGGAGGAACACGTTATAAAATGTTTTGTAGGATTTAGAATAAACAGTTTTCCTGAGAAAGTAAATTACTTGAATGCACCGTGGTGTGGTGTCTCAGCTACCAGTACTACTTAGCTTCAGCATCATATGATGTAGAGTGACTATTTTTGCCTTTCTAAATTTGCCACTCAGCTTGCCCACATTATACCTTTCATGAACCCAGAAAGGAGTATTACTTGAAATGCATTTTTCCCACCCAAAGAGGCACAATAAGTTACAGCTGAAAATTTGCTCACCAGCTGAGAACTACCAAATCCTTCTGTGCATACTGCCATTGTTAAGAAACCGAACCCCCATCCTCTCAGTAAATGTGTGCTGTTATCTCTCCCTCTGTAGGAAAGTCCTCTGGTGTTCAGTACTGCTGCTCCTAAATTGCCAGCAGGAGAGAAAATAGTGTTATGGTGCTGCAGTAGCTGCAGCAGAGTTAAGATTTTCATTACAAGACTGATTTTCTTCCCAATCCCCTTCCAAAATGCCTAATAAAAGTTGTTTTAGCATCAAATTTGGCATGTGTGGTCTGCGGTGAGCAGAATTAGGAGGATGTTTGATTGAATAACTAGATGTCAGTCAACCCAGTGATCCTTAACTCCACAATTTCACTGCAAAACAACTGTCTTATAGAAATCATAAATGATATTTATTAGAAAGGGTTTGGTGAGTCATTCACTGAAGCAAAGTTGAACTGTTGGAAGGCAGATTTTTAGAATTAGTGTGTCAGATCAAAGCCTGCTGATGAGGGAGTAATTTTTTTTTTTTTACATCTGGTATTGGCATTTCTCACACGGCTTTTCTGCCCTGCAATGAGTTTCAGGAATTGTCTGTGTGTTACAGAAAGCTGAAATACTCCAACCAGGATTCGTGGCAGGAAGCAGCTTTGATATGCTGCCTGTATTTCCGTATTTCCTGACAGATTTCCTAAATCCTGGACGGGTTGCCAGGTGCTGTGGTGTCCAGGTGCCGATGTAAGAAACCTGTCTATCTTAGAAAGAACAAAAATAATCTCTTAGTATTTTCCCACTCCCTCAAGGCTCCATCACAAGTGTGATAATGGGAAGAGGCACTGGTTTTCTGGTTGGGCACAGCTGCTTGTGCTGGTTTGTTCCTCGGGTATCCTTTGTGCCCATCACTTGTTCCACAGTGACAGGGTGATGGGGAGAGTCAGAACATGGAGTCTGAGGTCCACATCAAAACCCCTGACCCTTCAGGAGACTTGAGGGTAGCAGAAAACAGTGTGAACCTTCCCAAGCTATTCTGTTTTCCAGCTGCCAGCCGCTGATGCTTCTGCGCCCCTTTGCTCTTTCCAAACTGTTTCTCTGAGCTCTCCGTCCAAAGCACCTCTTCTCAACTTCTCTCTCCGCAACCTCACAAAGAGATAACAAAGGAAATGAAATGGAGTAGTTACCTCAGGATTTCTGTGGTTGTGAAGATTCACGGGCAGGGAATGATCAAGCAGATTTCCTGACTGCACGTGTGCAGAGGAGCGAGAAATTATGCCATTCCAAAAAAGAAGGCGTTTTTTGCGAATGTGGTGGTGACACCCCCTTTGGAACTGAGGCTAGAAGGCCATGATCCAGGTTCTGACTTTGGAAGTGAACAGGTGCTAATTTTTGTTCTTAAATAGAAATCTAAGTAATGCTTAGAGCCTGTGCTAATCCTTGAAAACTTGTTTAAACCAAATGATTTACATTTATTATTCTGATATTTGCCTTCAAAACTGTATGCAGCTGAGATATCTTCTAAGGGGTCTACCTGCCAAATAAGGGCTGAGTTATTACATGAGAGATTGTTCTTTCTTTTGTCTTATTACATTTTCAAACATCCCTTGGATCTACTGTCTGACCTTCCATTTGTAATTATGAGTTTAATTAGCAGTGACTGAACTTCCAGCTTCATTTCTTGTTAACAAGCAGACTACATGCAGTTCAGTAGCTGCACAGATATTCTGAAGCTCAGGTTTAAGAGAGCTTGTCTGACAAGAGGTTAAGAACCATGCAGGAAAAATAGGACACAAAAGGTAAATTATTTACAAATTCAAGAGAGTTTAAATTTGAGATTTTATCAAATTGATTCTTAACAGTTGCACATGCTACGAATGTTTTGTAAGGCATCTGTATATATGCATCCTTGGACTGCGTACAAATACATGTTATATTTCCTTTTAAGTTCACAGTTGTTGTTGCATGATTTGGGATTTCCTTATTTGCATTTTAATCCCCAAATTTCATATGTTTTGGTGACAGCTGAAGGTTTCCTGCAGTTTAGTTGGGGTGATAGTCTGGCATTTGGAAGACTTGGTTACAAATTCTTTTTCTACCACAAGCCTTGTTTGATCTTGGCAAGCTGAGCCTCCTCTCTGTCTCGGTTCCCTTTCTGTATAACAGAGTAATAATTTTTTCATATTTTGTATGACACATTGTCAGTTTAGCTGCTTTAAAAATGACGGCCAGAAATGACCATATTAAAAGAGCTCTGCAGGTATCAAAAAAGATTTTTCTGGGTTGCATATGAAACTGAAACAATCTCAAACTATTTTCGAAGAAAATAGGGAAAGTATTTTGAAGATGCCAGTTAGAAAGAAGTGAAGAAATATTTCGTCTGCTGTGGGTAAGTGGATTTGATAGGGTTGGTAGCAAAAATGTCACAGGAATCCCTCTGTATTTGCAGTGATTTTGTGTTGAAATCCCTTATGTTTGAAAGCAGCCTTACTGTTGTTCATATCATATGTGGCTTTCTAAAGATGTCATTGGATTTTCTTTTGTTGGGTTTAATTTTGGTACATTCAATTTGGACCATTCTGCAGTCTCCGTGCAGCACCTCAGGCACATTGGCAGAAGGCATGTATGAATGAGCATGATAAAAAATAATTATCGTGATTATTATTTAAGGCCTGTGAGCAAAAGCTTCAATCATTAAATAACTAGATTAAGTTCATCCATAAAAACGAGGGCTAAAAAAAGTGTGAGAAAGATGGAAGTAAATGAGCAGAGGCGGAAACTCAAACCTTTTTTCTTTCCAGAACATTCCCTGTTGAGACCACATGGAAGAAATGTCCCAGGGGATGCTCTGCAGCCTTTGTGGCAGGGCAGCGGTGCTCAGGGCAGAGCTTGCCAGCCATTTGCCTTCATGCACTATTCAGGACAAGATACTGTGTTGTTGCCAGTGATTGATCCTCCATCATCTGTCTTTTCACTTCACTTTCACTGATGGTGTTGCCCAGTAGGTGCTTCTGGGAAACCTAGGGCTTCACAAAGCCTGGAGCCTTTTAGAAAGCTTTCTGAATGTTGGCATACTCCATTCAACCATGGTTTAAAGTGAATCGTAATTGCTTCTGTAATTGAGGAAATGGGCAAGCATATAAGTGCAAATATTTCCCAAGGACATTTTTCAAATGAGGATGTCCAGTTGCAAGTCAAACTTGCATTCCATCTCTGCAGTTGCCATTATAAAAATGGGACATATATGAGAGATCAATAGCAAACCAAGAGATCTGTGTTTCCGCGCCCTCTTCAACTCTGCTCTTACAACATCTATGTTATAGCATCTCTTCATTTATTCTTGTTCCTGGGAAGTTGTGTGACTTAAGTGGGTTGAGGTGTTAACATTCAGATGCACACACAGTTTAAAGAAGAAAATGGTTTAGATATGACGTTAGCAAAATCTACCATCTGTGCAGGTAATAAAATGATTTTTTTATTATTTTTTTCTTTTGCTTTGGAAGGGTGAAAATCTAGCAAGAGCAGTAACCCTCATGACAGCCCATCAAAATGTACAAAAATTAGTTCAAATCTGAGATTTGATATACAGCATCTTCTTCTCAGCTCAGACTGAGTCACTTTTTAAGTCAGATTTTCTCATATTAATATAGTTTATTCACTGGCTGTCCATAGCGTAGAGTAGCTGTATGATTTCTGCATACATTAAATCTCACTACCACCTGACTTCATCCTTCTTTTTTGGTAGGATGTGGCTTCTTTTTATTACAAGGGTAGTTCCTAAGACTTATTTTGTTGGGTTTTATTTTGTTTGACTCCTAAGGGATAAACAATATCAAATGCAGCAACAGAAGATTTTTGCCCAATAGGATATTTATATTTTTACAGTTCTTTCTAAAGATGCTGATTTAATGTCTTATATGAACTGATAATAAAATCTAATGTAACAGGATATTAAAAAGGCAAAATAATTATTGCTTTAGTAATTCAAGCAGAAATGTCCTTGAAGCTTTGGAGACTACCTAACTGTAAAGTCTATCTCAACCCATCATTTTTAAGGACAAAAACAAGAGTAAGAAGAAAAACTTCATGGTGAATTCTGTTCGGAAAAGGATTTTGGGTGAAGAACAACTGTTAAAAATAGGCTGGCTAGTGTGTAATGTAAGAAATTAATTCTTCTAAAGAAAGAAATTAAAGAAAAAAATGTAAGAACAGAAAGTCATACTGGTTTCCTGACTTGCTTTTAGTCTAGGCATGGGCTTCCAGCTCTTCTGATCTGTTGCGTGTTCTGGGAAATGAGCCTCGTTTGCTCATGTATAAAAAAAATCTCATCTTGTGCAGTTCCTCACTAAAATCTCAGTGTGAGCAGCAGTTCTGTCATTCTCGTATCATGGTCCTTCAGCATCAGAATTTCTCACCCACCTGGCAGCAGAACTAGTTTTCCCACTTTCTGTTTGTTGCTATATATTCAGTGTCAGCAGGCTGTCTGTGAGTATAAGGAATATGCACCAAATTGTTTATTTCTTTAGATTATTTTGGATGGAAGGAGGAGAGGGGAAAGAAGGGAAGTTTCCAGCAGAAGCAGAGGAAGAACACTTGCTCAGCCATCCTCCTGGAGTAGTGATTAGTTGGTTAACAGTGACCAGTGTCACCATGCTATGGCTAGTCTCAGATGATCCATCTTTGACAATACAAGGTTTGAATTAATAGCCTGCAATAAAAGTTAACTAATGATTATACCTCTGATAGCCTAAAAGCTCAGTGCATACAATCAATTTAAAAGCTGATCTCCTGGAGCAAAGTTCAGCAGCCATTCTTTCAGAGACTTAAGATTGAATATGTTGCTAGGAACCCATTGAGGGCAGGGAAGACTTTCCAAAAAGCTCTACGCTACAGGCCATCTGTACAGCAGTGTCATGATCCTGTCGTATCTCTTCTCTTGCCTCTGCCTTGCTCAGAGTGTCTTCCCTGCAGCTACCTTTCTGCACCAGGAATTGAGTGTTGCAGTTCATACATCTCCCCATCGAGCATCTCGGCTGTCTGTGCTGTAGGTTGCAGGGTTAGAGTTTCAGTTTTGATGAGCTCAGTGCACTGTTATCTGTTTCAACTTGTGTTGGTGAAATCAGACATAAATTAAGAAATTGAACTTTGTATAAAATGGCTGGGCTACAGGCACGTGTCTTTTCACCATCTCTGCTGTGGAAGCAGGACCTTCAGTCAAAGGATGATGTAAACAGCTTTGTGCAGTAACATCTTCAAGCATATAAGACAGATGCATTGGTTTTGTAAGAGGGATTTAATTTTGACTCTCTGTTTTTGTTCTCCCATACATTTGTAAAATTCCTATGCATTTGTACTATGTATTCATAGTCAAATTGTTGCACTACTCTTTTATAATTACTGTTACAAAAAAAAAAAAAAAAAGCTTGATTGATTTGGTTTGCTAAGTCCTGAAAGAGGTCTTGCTGATATTACAACAGCTTCTTATAATTTTTTCATATTTATATAATATTTCCTCACATTAATATAGTTTGCATCTGTGTCCTTGATATGGTTTCTGTCAGGAATTGCCAGCCCTTCTGTGTAGTCCTTTAGCCTTTAAATCGGCTTCCCAAGAGACTTTCTCCCGCTATTTCTAAAGTCTGTTGAAGTCTGTTCTTTTGAAATCCATTATTTTTGTGCTGTTACTCTTCCCTTTTCCTCAGGATAGGGAGCTCCATCATATTACAAACACTTCCAATCTGACTATGCTTCTCTTTGACATTTTCATTCAAATCTAAAATAGCCTTTCCCCTCATAAATGCCTCCATGATAGAAGATCATTCTTTTTCACACCTTAAACTTAACGCTTTAAATGTGGTATAGGACAGTCTTCTTGTCTTCTGAAATAAAAGTTCTTCCAATACATTCTGAAGTGTTTATAGACTGTCTTTGCCATGAGGTGGAAAACTCTAAACATGCCATTTAAGGAAAAGGCTTTAAAAATTTAATAACCTCATAAGTAGATTCAGGAGCAAACCACATTTTCAATAGATGCTGGATATGAGTGTTCAGAGGGGAAAGAAGCTGGGGGGCTTTTAGTTTCCCTGGAAACTAAGACGTTACAGTCTACTACCATGAGTGCTTTTTTGTTAGTTCTTAGTTACTGTGTCACTAAAGATTCTCTAGAGGGAAAATAAACTTTTCTGGAAATAATGCTCTTTGCTGAGGGCAGCATTGCCTACATTCTTTCCACTTTCTGGGCTCATCTGCCTTCCTGAGCAGTGTTTTCTTTTGCACGTGTGTCCCTATATAATATGAAACTTCCATACTCATCTGAAGATGAGGGAGAGAATGGTGTTGCCTTAGAAAAGCTGTTTTGATATAGCTGCCGAATTTCCATTAAAAGAAATATAATCACATGAACTAAAATTGTTTGCCTTCTAAACCATTAAAACCAGCCTAGGAGATTAAGCCACTGATTTAATTTAATTGATTTATGAATAGTCATATCTATCTAAAAAAGAATAGCGAGCTATCAGTCAGAATGGGGCGGATGTTAACTACGATGTTTCTTTCACATGTCAGTAATGCAATTTCCAAGGTCCCATTTCAAGGTATGTAATTAGGCTACCCAATAAACGAATTAATCTCCATGTAAGGAATAGCTAGGTGGTTTTGACGTGGTGCTGTTGGTGTCTCTAGTATGAGGTTTGGTATTCAGGCAAGACTCGAGTTCAGTGTGAGGAGAGGGAGGGAGAAAATGGAAATCTCTTTCCAGGTTTTTTTGCTGTATGTGAGGATGAGGTGGAGAATACACCACATACCAAGCACGTGCAATGTGGGTCCTCTGAGAAAAAGGCAGGTGGGCCTCCAGACTTTAAAATATGCGTATGTAATAAACGCACTTTAGACATCAATAATACCTGATGAATGCTATATGTGCTTTCAGTAATAATGAAGAGCCCTGTGTTTTGATTTCCCAGGAGTACCCAGCACATGTTCTAGCAATCATGATGCCACTTCAGAGCCTTTCTGTTTTCTTCTCTTCTTTCTGTCAACACTGATAGCTTCTGCTTTACTCCCTGTGGTAAGGGAAGGGTAAGAAGCTGTTTTCCAGCTTCTCTTTGTATCCTTGATAGATCTGAGCTGTGTGAATTCATCCTCCACCCTGGCTGTGAGACTGCTGACGCTGGTGCAGGCAGCAGCTCAGAGCTTTCTGCACCAAGATCCTTGTTCTCATAGCATAAAACAGATCCTGATAAATCAAAAATTAATAAAGAGTTGAGTAGGACCTTATCCTACACTGGGATTTCATGGACTTTAACGGAACTGCTCACAGTATAATGACATCCTAACAGTCATGGCATAAAGTACCACTCGCCCTGAGTAAGGACTTTATAAGCCAGCACCAAGATGCCAAGCTTATCCGTTCCCCACTCTATTTAATTAAAAAGCTACTCTTTCTCATCTGAGTGCAAAACAGAACGGCAGTGATATCAGTACTTATAACACAAGTTGAGAAGGAAGAAAGCAATTTCTTCCCTCTTGATCTTAATCATTAATCTTCATTAGGATTCTTAGCTTCTGAATGTGAGTGGTAGAAGACGTCAGCATAGCAAACAATTTAAAGTGTATCTGCATAAATAATAGAGGTGGTTTGTTATTTTCATTACAGGTGAAAGCATGTGTCAGTCGCCAGATGTGTTTGATTCAGACAATATGATTTTCATGCCAACTTTATGATATGTTTGATTTAGGTGAAGTGACTAAAACCTGCTGTGGGGACTGAGTTGCTGTTAAACACCAGCTGCAGTTTTTATTTTAATTAATAATTTAAGGACTAGAATACCTTGCTTTAATTAACATCTTAACCCTTCCAAGGTACTCAGAGAAAGGTCGCAGTGGCAAAGTAGTTTAAAAGTGAAGCAACAAAGTATTCAAAGGTAGTCCATATCATGCATTTATTTACTCCAAACATGCTACAAGCTCTTGAGATGTTTTCAGCTTTTATTCTTTGCATGTTATTTTCTTCCTTGCTGTCAAATGGAATATGGATAGTGGGTAAAGGACCTGGGCTAACCTAGATTTCTTAGCAGGACTGATTATTCTGGATTTGCAGGATAAGCAGCAAGTGCTCATAGCTTCTCTGAATCCCTTTCCAGACCTTTAACTGAATCTGCAAACATCTTACAGATGTGCTGTTGTGCCGATAGTCTGCTTGATCTGTTCTGAAAATCTGCTCAGTCATGTAGTTAAATGTGGATCTGTGCATACAAATTAAAGCTTCAGCATTTTAAAACCTGGAACTGCATCTTAAAAAAAAAAAGTTTAATGTGATTACTCTGAATGTCTCCCTGACAGTCTACATCTTCACATTGTTAAATTGCAAGCATGGTGGCCAAACTGGGTAATATCTTAAGGGTATTAATTTGTTAGAAATATGAAAAACTGAGGTGATGATGAGGGGTCCTCTAAATGCCTCTTGTAAATATAAAGGAAAGACTGCCTTCTGACTTCACTCCCTCAATTAGACATCAGATCAACTCATATGCGATCATAAATGCCCAGCCATGACAGACACTTCATCCAGAGATCCCAAAGTATGGGGGCGCCAGTGAATCCAGCTTCAAGATGCAAATCCCCAGAAAGAAGCTTCCATTGCTGCCAATATTAATGGAGTTATTTGTAACACTATTGTTTTTAAAAACATTTTCAAGCAAAGTACTCATAATTTCTATTGTAAGGACTATCATTGTTTCTTTACCATATGATAACAATGCAGAAAATATGGGACAACCAGAAAGAAAAGATTTATTACAAATGAGCAATCCATAGCTCCCTGTATTTAATGAAAAAAATCAGCAATCCAAGTGATTTATGCTTTTATTGCCTAGAGCTTTGGAAAAGAGGAGGGTTGGAAGTATAGTTATAAACATTGGACTGGCAATCAGGAGATGTTTAACTTATTTCTAGCTGCTTAACAGATTTCTTTATGTGTGGTGCTGGAGCAGAGCCAGTGTCAGCTCTAGGCAAAATGAACTACGATCCAGCGACAAGTCAAGTCACACTCATGCTGATCACTACAGATGACTGGAGTTGCTGAGGTGGTCCTGAGGGCATCGTTTAGAAATAGCAATGGATAGGAATAACCAGAGGTCTAATTTTGTTTACAGAAGAACCTGTTTTACTGATGATGATGAGAATCTAGTTTGATTTTTGGATTCAAATTTGAGTTTCTCAGCCAGAAAAACTATTGAGTCTTTTCTTGAAAATGGGCACGTTTCCTAAATAAACCACTGGGAGATATTAAGAAGTTCTGTGAGCCATGGGATACAGTCTAGTTGTATGGATTTTTGTCCTACATTCCCCACACATTGACTTCAGCAAAAAAGCTGCAGATTGTTCTGAGATCAGTAATGCAAAAGTGGGATTAAGTGATGGCGGTAGAGCATATTTCTGCTGCATCTCAGAATGTTAGAAATTAAACAAAGCCTACAAATATTTTGCTAATACAGTGTGTACAGCTAGTAGTTCATTAGTACTAAAATCACAAGCATGAGAGTGTATAATTTATTAATAGCTTGACCGTTCACATTTTGTTGTGTATACATATTGTTTGTTCCCTTCTTTTAAAAAGGAATTGTGCAGCTGCTCTGCAGGAACAGAGTCCCAATGAAACCACCATACCACAGGACAATACATGCCCCCTGTGCCACGTGTGGTGGTATAAGTTCTGTCACCCTTCCAGTGCAGGATCAGAAACCTCTTTTCTGTCGATGTTGGGGTTGTCTTATGCACGGACGGGAGTTGGACTTGATGATCTTTGTGGATCCAACTCGGGACATTTTATGTCTATGATTCTGTTCTATGATTGTGCTGCCCCAAAGCAATTTCTTTTTTAGGATGTCTAGCATAACTAACCTGGTAGACCAGTAGTGCTAGTAGAAATAAAGCTGGCTTTATCTTTCATCGCCCAGTAGATCCGTAGCTGAATGTTATATTTTGCTTTTGGTTGCACCCAATACAGGACATTGAGACCCAGTCCCTTCAAGGGCTCATAGATGCCACCACAGTGGCAGCAGTGACCATTATCACCATGAAAGCAGCTACTGCAGCGCCACTACGTGCTGAGGAGTTCAATCTCTGTTTGTTTCAACTCTAGTAGAAGTATGTAGTTGGCATGGCAACGTGTTCTGTGACACATGCCAATTGATTGGATTTTTCCACTGGAGGAAAGTCCCTGCTTCTTTGAAATCCTGTGTAGCAGCTCCTTCTGCTCCACTGGTGATGACAGGTGCTGACAAAGCCATAACTGTCTGCAGTGCCGGTCTCCTTCCATGATCTGGAAACATTTAGTCCTGTGTGAAGGACTGCAGCTCCATTGATTTGGTGTAGTTTAATCTGTCAAGGCTTATGGCTTCCCTTGTAGAAACTACCAGGAGGCTTTTTCTGTTAAGGCTTTTGTTTAGAGTAAAATGGATGGTGTTTTTCATGGACAGCTGATGGAAAGAGTTTTATATGAACTGTAGCATGATATATTTGCGGGTGAAGGACTTGATCCTGCAAGTGTGTACTAGGCATGCAAGTACTGCTACCAATTCCTGCTGGACTACCTCTGTTGGGAAAGTTAAGGTTTTTCTTAGTATGTTTGCTGAAGGAACCCGTTGCTCTGCACATCATGGCAGTGAGACAGAATAAAGAGCATTTAAAGTGTCTTAATTTGCAGTGAAATGGAACAATGCAAAATTTGAGCATGTCACTATAGAGAAGTTGGCAATTTAATGATTGATTTAAGAGCTGAGCTTGATTATTCATAATTTGAAAGAAAGTCAAAGAGATGCACAAATTAAAACCATGGACTTAATTCTTCTGAAGTCTAAGGTTATTAGATGTGGACATAAACTTGCTTTCATTTTAATATTCTCTGTACTAAGGCTACTGCCATTCTAATGATACTTTAAATAGTTTTATTGGCCTCACTAAGAATAATCCTTAAACAGCCCATCTTTTAGTTTATGTACGTTACATGCAGTTTAACACACACTAATAACATTCCATATGGACCTGAAACAAATGTTGGAAATTTATACAAATATGTCATAATACCTTTTTAGTTTTAAAGGCTATTTAATTTTTAGGCTTACAGGTTCTAAAGATAGGTCGATTCAAATGTTATCTCATTATTCAGCTAATCTATTGCTTTTTGCAGTCTAGCAGAAGGCTTATTAAGTATTGGCTGCACTAACATTTAGGGGCACTAGCTGCTTTTCTTTCTTGCATTTTTAAGTGGGCTTCTGCTTTTGTAACTTGGATTCAGTAAGACGGTGAAACTTCTCGCGTAAGTCTTCGAGTCAATGAAACTACCATCCCCTAGTGGCAGTTCATATCCATAACAGATGGATGTATTTTTTTTCCTGATCCTCAGCCAGTTAAACTATTCAAGTTGGGCAGACTAGCTCTAGGGAATGTATTTATGTGAAAGTTTGAACTCAGTTTCAGGTGTCTTAAGACGTATTCTTCCCACTTGGAAATTTTACTTAAAACTGGAGATCCAAAGTAGAAAGATTGTTCATCTATGCATAAACAGACCAAAGCTTAAATCCTTTGCCTTTTTGCAAAAGGCAAAAATCCTTTTGCTTCACAAATGGATATGAAAAATAAACAGGGCTCAGATAAGGACTCAGGTTCTGAACAGAAGGATCTTTAGCACATGTAGAAATGATCCACACCATCACGCCACTGCCCACAGCCTTCATTCAGTTTGGCAGAAAATTTTCTCATTGAAGACATGTACAAATGAGAAGCTAATCCTGCAAAAACTTGCTTGGCTTCCAGGTCTGCCTCTCAGTGGGTGGACTGATGTGGTCACCTACAATCAATGCTGCTTTCTTATTTGTTCTCATTGTCTTGACAAATACATCCATGGAAAGTGTAGTTCTGAGCAGGTTTATACCTCAAAATGTGAATGCTTTTCTGCATTTCACAGTAAGCAAATTTCTCTTCCAACTCATTGCTTTCCACTGGTGATAACATCAGATAAATCTCTTCTCAGATATGATTTTATATTCTATGTTTCAGCTCATAGGTATTTCTTGTGTTTATACTGGTGGTATAGGATTGTCAAATTCATTCAGTTACTTTTCATTTTACTTTGAAGTTTATTTGGTTTACTTTTTTTTTCCCCAAAATGTGTAAAGCACATATTTTGCTCTCATATCTCCCGTTGAGAAAATGCTTATAGTTAGGACCCGCACTTGCATTTAGTTCTGTAGATGTCATGGATTTCTAACTTTTGGAAAAAAAAGTTTTAAAGAAAATAAAGTAGCTTCAAGGTATTTAAAAATAGAAATTTAGGACTTGTACCATACATTTTAAGTATGCATTTCTGAATCTTCATTTAGGCAGAGCAGCTTAAAAGTCTCATCATCTCTGGGATGCTTTATCTTTATGGCAGCCGTCACCTAAAATATTATACTACGTTTTATCCAGGCTTCCTTAGGTAAAAGGAGAACATTGCTTTCTCTGCTAAATATGGAAAAAGCAGTAAATTTATTTTATTGTCTGTGTCTGAATTAGAGATTAATATTAATTAAGAAAATTAATTCATTTTAGTTGAGGAGGGCTATTTATATCTTATTATTTGACAAAACTTATATAGTGCTGTGCAGAGAGAGGTTCCTCTGACGTGTACTTACAACGTGGAAGAATGAAGGCAGAGTGCTGGTCACTACTTACGTATATAACTTTAAGCTTTATTATTCCTAATGATGCATGCACAGATGAATGAACAGGAGCTAAACATGGAAAATGTTGCATAATTTTTAAATAATACTGTGGATTCAAAAACTGCTGAAATATTGTTTTCCCATAAGTAATATCAGACTGGAAAAATCCCCAATTTTGCAGTGTTAGAACATGGGCAGTTGTGAATGCTAACAAGAAACTGCCTCTAAATTAAGGAGCTGTGAGGATTTTCCCATTAGGGTTTCTCTAAGACTGAAGTCAAGATAAAAAGCTATAGTAATTGTTGTGATGTAAAAGGGCAGTGCTGCATGACACTGCAGTGCCAGCGGATTGGCTTGGTTCCAGTCATAGGCTTTACACGTAGGAGTCCAGATGTGCAGCTTGCTGCTGACTTTTAAGAAAATGAATAGTAAGGTTGAGGAAGAGCTCAATAAGCAAGGATTTTTTTGCCTTTTCCCCTTTGTTTAAAGGCCTTCTTTAAGATTTTTGGTGCTATGAAAGTAGAGCAAATCCCATTTCTTTCTAATTTAGAAGTGACAGAAGACCATCTCCTTTTTTTTCCTTGTAATACTTTGATCACATCTGATAATCCTGATTGCTCCAGTTGAGTTAATAGATCAGCAGTTACTTCAAAGCACCTAGTGACAGGTTTAGTCCATCCCTTAGGCAAGATTTGTTCATATTATTCATCCAGAAAGTCTTGGGTTTCTAGCAGTTCCAGAGTAAAATAAACCTATACTGGCAGCACATTTTTAGTCTAGATACCTACAGCTACATGAACCTTTTACTAGCAAGAAAACAACTCAAAAAAATATAACTTAATCAGTATTGTTAGTCTGGCAATTATTTCTGATTATAAATGCTAGTACGGCTGTTGCCTGAGTGTTTACTCTGTAGCATATGGTTTTTGTTGATATGCTTCTAAAAAATAAAACAAGCAAAGAGACCCCCTTTTAGCTGACTCTATATGAAGTAATGGTAACTCTCTTGGAAATTATGTGTCAGTGGTTACATTTATCTAGCAGGCATGACTACGCTGTTAAATATTTCGGCTTGTAACACAGTGTTAGAAGACACAGTTTTTGTTTAGATTGACCACAGATACATTTACTTAAGTCAATTGGTTTACAAGTACTTGCCTATTACAGCAATCACACCGCAGATGTATTTATCTACAAATTGAAGTTTGGCTCTTATGGCTGTAAGTGAGGAAGATTGGCTTTTTCTGCTTTACTGGCTTTATCTTCAATCACACATACAGAGAGTCCTTAATGGGTTGTGAAATCTAATAATTGAGGTGGTAAGGTTAATGGGGCATCTTGTTATGCTACACATTTTTGTTGTAAATAATTTTATATATTAAATACATGAAATCTTTGCCATAGGAAAGCGAGCCAAGAATTTGAGTGACTGATGAAGGTGGGCCCAGCTAATGGCTGGTTGCAAAAATAAAGTCTAATAGGAATAAGAGCAGCTGCCTTTAGTGAATTACAGAGTTGTAAGATGCAACCAGTATCTGAAATGCGGTAGGGAATGATTTTGCCTAGCAATGGCAGACCCTGAGGGAGTTAACGTAACAACAGTTAAAACCTACACTGGTGATTATTTTCATCCATCCATGAAATCCTGGAGATACTCATCTCCATTCAATGTCGTTTATATACGTGACCATACCCACCATGCCCAGAACTTTTAATCCCTTCCCTGGTCATGAAGATGCTAAGTATGTCCTCCACTTTCAGTGCAGAAATACAGTGCAGAAACACCATTTTTATACTGAGGAAGAGCTGTGGCCTAGGTCGTTCCCTGTCGGGACGATTTCTGAGACAGATTTTTCGCTAAGTGGTCCATTTCATGAAGGCATAAGTTTATTTTATCACTCAAACAGTCACCATCCTTCTGAATTTATACCGACCACAAGCCTGGTTACTTGCAGAGACCCTTACTGTGTCCTTTGATAATCATCTGTCTCTCACAAGGCGTTCCCAACGGTGGTACAGTGTGGAGAATTTCCTGTGGCAGGGACTGTTCATATAATACATCAAGTGGGGCACTGCAGGAGAGGTATGCACATCCTTAGGACACACCATACTCCGTATTTATCTTATCTAAGGATATTCTGCCAGCAGAAGGGGCAAAAGTTGCTTTAATCACTGCTGCCAGGCAAAGGCTGTGCTTCTCTCCCTGCCACTAGTACTGATTATCTGTTTATTGGATCAGCACTTGATTTGAACTCCAAATTTTCTTACTGTGCCCTGTGATGTCCCAAGAACTGAAGAAAATGTGCTGCTCAAAAAGTAACGTGTACTGTGCTTTTGTGTAGCACTGATTGTCGGTAAAATGTAATTTAGCTAAAACAAAAGTACTGATTGTCAATAAAGTACAATTTACCTAAAACAAAAGGCATACTTCTGACAAAAAGCTTCCACAGCAGTAGGGGCAGTAAAAGTGATCTAGAAAATACTGACTTTATTAAATTTCAGATTTGTTTTTTTTATATAGATATTCAGACTCTCTTGTTCAGACTTTTAAAGAGAATGGCAGCATGAGCAGTAGGCATTTGTAAGGTCGCTATCAGCTGAAAGCCATGTCAAAGAACATTAGCTAAACATGTTTCTGCTGCTGTGCTTCTACCAACCATGCACTCCTACACACACTGAGATCAGTATGCCAGAGCTGGTGTGGAAAAGGTTGCCACAGAAACCCTCCTGTGTGTGTTGAGTACCTGTCTGTCGTTTGTATATAGAATACTCAGAAATGCATCTTTGAACAGCCAGATCATGCATCTCCAGGATGTAAGCAGTTCTGTGGGATGTGATGAAACTTATTTTAAAAAAATAAAAAAGGAACTAAATGTAGCATGTAATCATTTAGATCAAGACTGGAGGAAAAATGATCCTGCTCAATGAAATATACAGGAAACGTTTAGGAGACCAGGATATAACTTAGGGGATTGTTAAACAAAGAGAGAAAGAAAACTGACAGGAATTCACTCTCATATTTCATTGTAATTTTGAATTTCCAGCAACCTCCAGGATGTTCATCTTATACTTTACCCAAGTGCTATATACAGAGCTAGAGAAATAACAGAAGGCTTGGGGTTAGATGTAGCTCCCAGAGTTAGCCCAAATCCACAAGTGTGCAATGTATATAGAGAAAAATTGTTCACACAGTCTTACTTAAAGCTGCTTAGCAGCTTAAAATGATAAAAAGTCCTTAACACAATTTAAGAACTTAAACCACTTAAACTGTTGGAAGCAGCTTGTGAGTTTGAAGAGTTTTGGTGGGGGTGGGAGACGCATCCCAGCTGAGCTTCAGCTCTGGAGAGGGAGCTGGCGAGCTCCCATGCGGTGTGTCCAGGCAAGAGGGCCAGACTTGGGAGGCCTGGAGGTGATACGGTGGAGAAGGAAGAGTTTTCTACATGTTTTTAGATAGTGTTGTACATATGCCCAAATTGCTTTGCTTTAAATAGTATTGCAGGGAATCTTACGGGGATGTGATGTGTAAACAGCAGCATCCCCTCCAGTGAAACGCAGAAGACGGTGGCAGAAAAATATTGTCTATGACAAGTCTTAAGCCGTGGAAAACAGCTTTGGCTCATGGGCTAAGGAAAGGTTCCCCAGGAACACTGTGAAGAAATCTTCTGCAAGAGCTGCAGGGCAAAATGTTTTGCTTTTGTGGCTGCAGGATTTGGAGGCAGGTGGGAGGTGGCACGAATTCCAGATCTTTTGAGAGTGATTTCTTTTTTTCTCAAAGATTGTTTTTGGGGAAAATAAAGGGAGGGAGGGAGGGAGGGAGGGAGGGAAGGCTGCTTATTTTGACTGATCTCAAACAGCATTAATCGTTTGGTCATATCAGAAACATGTCATTTTTATTATGTGAATTTATGTTTTTGAAACATGTACAAACATATATAAATTGCTATATATATCAGTTTATATATATTGTTATAGAACAATAAACCGTTATTTATGAGATCCAGTTTGGTCCCTGCTGCCACATGTAGTGTTCAATGGTTGAATGTGTCTTTGTACGCTTAGATGGAAAAAATGGTGACACTTAGAAGCAATACTTGAGGACAAAGGAAGGACGTACAGGAATGGGAGTGAAGGTCTGGCAATCCTAAACACAAATACAGGCTAGGTGGAGAATGGATTTAGAGTAGCCCTAAGACAAGGGCTTGGGTGTGTTGTTGGATGAGAAACTCAGTATGAGCTGGCAATGTGCACTTGCAGTCCAGAAAGCCAACTGTATCCTGGTCTGCGTCAAAAGAAGTGTGACCAGCAGGGCAAGGGAGGTGATTATTCCCCTCTACTGCACTTTCCTGAGACCTCACCCAGAGTACTGCATGCAGTTCTGCAGTCCTCAGCACAGGAAGGACATAGACCTGTTGGAGCAAGTCCAGAGGAGGTCCGCGAAAATGACCAGAGGGCTGGAACACCTTCCTATGAAGAAAGGCTGAGAGAGTTGGGGCTGTTCAGCCTGGAAAAGAGAGACCTTGTAGCAGTCTTTCTGAAGGGAGCTTATAAGAAACATGGAGAGGTGCCTGCCGTGATAGGACAAGAGGTGTTGAAAGAAGGCAGATTTAGATTAGATACAAGGAAAAAAACTTTTCTTGTGAGGGTGGTGATGCACCCAGGTTGCCCAGAGAAGTCATGGGTGCCCCATCCGTGGAGATGTTCAAGCCTAGGCTGGATGAGTCTTTGAGCAACCTGATCCAGTGAAAGGTGTTGCTGCCCAGAGTAGGGGTTTGGAACTGGATAATCTTTAAGGTCCTTCCAACCCAAACTACTCTAGGATTCTATGAAGGTGGAAAACAACTAGGATGCTCCTTCTCATGGCAGTGATGCTACATTAGATGTTTTGAAACTTGGCCTGGTTTTTGTTGGTGCAGGCAGTGATTTACACCTTTCTGTGCAGAAAAGGCTGCGAAACAGGAGTGAATTACATTCCCTACAATTTGAGAATAAATGGTGCACTCACAGGTGCTCACATTGAGGCCTATTTACACTTCCAGAGTGGTATGATGAGCAAATGAAAGTTAGGCCTGTGTGTGAATGAAAAATGCTTGTTTTACCAGAGGCTGTGAAAGAAAGAGAGACTTAGTGAAAATTGAAAGCAGACTTTTATTTGTTTGTTTTAAACAGCTGTATTGATTTGGAGTCAGATGGAGCATTGATGTAACTGCAAACTAATCCCACTGAATTCTGTAAGGTATTTCTGGTGATACTGGTGGGACTAGAAGCTTATGTTTATAATCTGAGTTTTTCCTGTGCCTTGAGTAAGTCTTCATTGCATTTCAGGCTGGTGCAAACTTGATATTGTGCTATTTAATATGGATGTTACTTGCCAAAAAAAAAAAAAACCCAAAACTTTCCTAGGGTGAAAAAGAGCTCAGGTATAGTTAAATTCGTATGATCTCAATACAATTAAATTACTCCTTACTTTTCTTTTTTGTTGAGGAAAGAGATATGTAAATATCACTCAGTGAGGGTGTTTTCTGACTAATGGTACACATGGAAAACAACATGTGATGAATGAACTTTAGGTAATGTACTACATAATACTAATATCTCTATGTCATTTGAATTTCAGAACATTTCAGGATCTGTCCAAACAAATGGATATATCTTACGGTACAGTCAGGGATTCAGCAGTATATGAATACTTTAAAGCAAAAGGGACGAACCCTTTGGAGCAGGATAACACATTTGCTGAACTGTGGAGGACTATCAGTAAGAATAATGGGGCAGATAATTGTGTATCGAATCCTTATGAAGGCATCAGGAAGGTAAGACTCTATTACATAGGCTTTCATTTAATTTTTGTGCTGTATCTATGTTGTTTTCATGGAGTTAATAATGTTGTCACAGGAAAGCACTTACAAAGTAATTTTATTTAAAAAAAAAAAAGCCCTCAATATCTAGAAGTTCCTTTTAGTAACTCAGTGGCAGATAAGAATATTTTTTTCGGGTCACTTTTGAATTTCAGTACCTTAATTCTGCCTAAGCCTTCAGTATAGAACTCCTTCTTTGGATCTGGACATAATTTCCAAGTTTCTTCAGAGCTCCGATAGTGCTATTTTAAATGTCATTCTTCACATTATACAGGTACTGACTCTTGTTCATTGCTCATTTGAGTGTTTTTATTTTCTGACTGGATGGATTGAGCTTATTGGAAATGTGAGTTGGAATCAAGGGATTCACTGAGTGTATACTCATTTCTCTTAGAATAGCGATTTAAAGCAGGATATACTTTGTTTATCCCAAACTTTTAAAAATGCATATAACTCTTTGACATGCCACCGTGCTTTCACCTGACTCTTATTTCTCTGAGATGTGACTACACATTTTTTTGCTGGAACTGAGCATTGATGTGGGATTCAAGGACTGATATTTAAGAGCTTGAGATCCTACATCCTTGTGCCAAGTCCTGTGATAAACAGCCCTGGTTCACATCACGCAAGTACAAACATGCACGCATTCTCATTCTTAGTCTGCCTCTCATCTCTGCTTCCCATCTTAGCTCAGCAAAACCAGATAATAAATAACATCAAACCGGATGTGTCCGGGAGTAAGTTGCAGCAGAAGGGATGCAGAAGTAGTCAGTGAAAATATGATGCACAGCTCCTTCTGTGCAAAATGTCGTATTTATTTATTGGTTGATTTATTTTGCAAAACAAGATAAGAGCTGTTAGTAACGTAAGGTTTGTTTGATCAGTGAAACGCTGATTCTGAATAAATATATCATTAGTTCCTTATGCTTTTGCAAGTGAGAAATAAGGAAATGGTTGGGGCTTGGGTTTCTTTTTTTTCCTTTATATCTTTAAAATCTTTTCTGAAAAGTCAGAGGTCAAGTATCCAAAGTGTAATGATTTTTATAGTGTCGTAAGAGGGAGTGAACGCAGTTAACACAGACCATCCCATTTCCCAGATCAACGTCCTTTAACATAAGATTTCCAGCTGTATGTGTGTCTTTTGAAAAAAAATCCGTATACAAATGTTGTCGTGTCTTCTCCACACAGGAGTATTTAATCAATAGTTTTGGTTCATGCTGCCTTGTCTTCCCCCGTCCCAGCTGAGCTTTCTTAAAGCTCTCTGTGCTTGGCTCAGGGAGCCTTCCTTCCTTGGTACAAGGTAGAGCACTGGCAATAATGAAGTCTGCAGTCTGCTGATCTTTTTATTTTTTAATCTGTTCACCTCTATGAAAATGAGGCCTCTATTTCGAGATACTCTATTAGCATTTAAAGAAAGTAGAAATAGTGACATTAAGTACTTTTCTATATACCTTATGTGGTAATAAAACCAATGATAAGACAGTTTACCTTAGAAAAATGCACAGTATTTTACTTTTTTTTAAATCTTTTTTTTTACCTTTCTCATGTCAGTGGATACTTTTTAGCCATGGGATTGTAAATAATCTTATTCTGTAAGGCTACTGCATGCTGCGACTTCTGATAGCTAGATTTGCCTAAACTAGAAATCTAACTACAGATTTGCAGACTGTCTAGAATACTAATTGCATTGTCTGTATGGAGCTGAAGGTCCATCCTGCCTGTTTGATAGCAACTTTTCGTAGTACGTTTAGTTTCAGTATTGTAGGGTGATTTTTATATAACTTGATCAGCTTGTTTAGTCAACACCAACAGTAACTAAATTTAATTCAGCCCCCAGAGCTGACCAAGGCTACTATTTGATTAGACACCTACATAAATTTGGCTTAATATTTAATAACATTGTCAACTAAACTGTTGTGTTTATAGTTTAAATGTCGTTAGCTCATTGATCTAATTGAATAAACAGGCGAGTTTTCTATGTCAAGTATTACGGCTAGAAATTCTGTTTTTCTAAAGGAGAATTGATGTCGGCCAAGGAAATGGGACTTTCAATCCGTAAACATGTACTGCTGCATGAAAGATGTGTTAATGTGCCTCAGACGTGTATTTTATAGGAAATGGGAAATCTAAATCTCTCTAGCACAAAACACGTTTTTCTAACACGTTTTTCTGAATGAGGACTTGCCCAACACAATGCATAAAAAAATCACTACTCCTCTTTCTTCCTTCCCTTCCCATTTTCTGCAGACAGCATCACAGTTCAGCTGCAGTTACAAACAGAGCAATGCTGCCTCAATGCAAAGCAGGAGAGTGCTACTTATTTGTGGTACAGGCAGGTATTTCAAATATTTGTCTCTATTCCATTTATCTCTCCATTTCCCAGAGATTTTCCTACTCCCTTTGACTTGCTGAAAACAAAGGGATAACAGCGGAAGACAGTCCTGAAAGCTATTGTGGCATTTGGTTGCCATGGCAGATGTCTCTGTTCAGGCACAGCACAGTCTCTGTAGCTACAGGGACCATCTCCCATTGCCAAGGCACAGCTTTTGCAACACTGGGAGAGCCACAAAAAAGGGTATTGATGCACTGCAAAGTCGTATAAGCAACAGAAGGATATTTTAGAGACTGGGGGGAAATTTTTCTTGTTGTACTTCTGAGGCAATTAAAGTGGTCATTGTGGATGGAACACATCCTCCTCTTCATAAGTGTATCTACACAACATACGAGGAGATTACCGAGAAATCGCTATTCCACGCAAAAGGCCATTTTGCCACTTGAGTTTCTGGTACGAAAACAGGCAAGGATTGATCAATGCTGTCATGTGGAAAGTTTCTTTCTGAGTCAAGCTATAGCTGGGATCTCCAAGAAGGGTGTGATGGGTGCCTTGTTCCATCTTGTCCCACGTGGACATTGGCATTGCACACATTTCTAAGCCATTTGTAAATCTCAGCAAACTCTTCGTATAATACCCAGTGGCAGCAAGTTCTTCGGTTTAAATGTTAGTTACCACAACATATGTAATAACCTGTGGCTTTTTCATTCATTTCAGCCATTTTTGTTTTGAACAAATGAAGGAATATGATTCCTCTATATTCCCATATATACATATAACCCTTTTCATGCATACATAAGAGAATTAAACTGTTGTTGTATTTTTTAAAGTCTTGCTTTGCTTGAGACTGTTTGTTCCCCTGCCCAATCAATTTGGTTCTAAAATTACCCCGAGTCCTTTCTTTTCTTCCTGTGTATCACAGCTGATGAAGTGATCAAAAGCAAGTACAGTATAAAATGTGAATGTATTATTGATTTAGGCAATGGCACAGTTAAGAGATTATTCCTTCGCTTTTTCACTTCCTTCAAAAAGTTTCTTTCCTTTAGAGAGTGCTAAATATTAAATCAGAGCATTTATTGTTGAACACTTACCTCTGTTCATCTTTTTTTTGAGAGTAAAAGTAATTTAAAAGTTCAATAAATAGGTTTTTTTTTTTTAAAAATACTTTTTCCAATAATGTACTGTTCACAATCAATCTTATATTGTAAATTGTGGTTGCTTATCCATATGTTTTCATAGGTCCTCATACTTTCTGCTTTTCTTGACCCATCAGCATTGGGAGCGAAAGCCAGTGGTTCCTTAAAACCTGAATACATTACATCCTTTAGTGGCTCCTTAATGATATTAATTTTTAAATCATTTAAGAGGATTAAATGGCATGTTTTCTTTTTATTGGAACTGTGTTGCTTCTCTCAAAATACTTTTTTAGAGATAATAAATGCTATTGAAGCATGTTTTTAAATTATTCCACTAATGCCAATGTAAAGGTCACTTTTTGATATTTCTATGGTACCAGACATATAATGGGATCAGCTACAGTGACACCCTGTTCTGGCATTGAATTAATGATGAATGTTGCATTATCTTGCACTTTGTCTTTAGTATGGTAGCTTCTTCATAAGTTAGAGATAAATCACAGATATACTAGTGATTAATCTGAAATTGATCTTTTTTCAAGTTGTTATATAATTTTTTATCATGCTTTCTTTGGAAAACCCTCGTTTTACCATCAGTAAACCACAAGCCTTTAAACAGCACTCTTCTGTCTCCTCTGCCTGTTAGAGAGTGACATTATGAGGTTGCTTACTGCTTTTCTGAAGTACTACTGTTCCCTTTGTAGTCCTTCTTATATCTAAGAGACAGTCTTCCTTGGCGTTTTGATTTCTTATGATTGTGAAGAAGAAATATTTTCAATATAAATTTGACCTATGAGGTTCTTTTTTTCATAAATCTGCTTTCTTAAACCTCTTCCACCAAAGATTGGTCTGATGGGTTTGGTATAAACCACTGCGGTAGTGCCACCTGGGTGGAATTTATGTTAAAAAGGTTTTTGACATTTTAACCAAGCTATTTTTGTTTTGTCCTGCAATAAGCCTGCGTGTTGAGAGTCACAACAAGGCCATAGCAAAGGAGCAAACTACAAAAGTCAATGAAAATTCTAGAGCATAAATTTTTGTTTATTATGCTGTGTTCCACTTCAGTCACACTTTATTCAAGCTACTGTACCTATTCTCAGCTGGTATTTGCCATATTCCCTTTTGCCATCCCTCTTTATATATTATCTTTGCAACAAGGTCTTATCACTAGAATATTTTTATTCTATTTTGGGCCCTGAAAATATATAATGCAGGCTTTAGATGGCTAGGCTGTGAGTGCAAGACCCTGAGGATATGGATCTTTGCTGTATTGTGTTCAGGACTTGGTTGCATGGGTAGGTGCATCTCTATCATATGCTACTAAGGAGCCTTGATACATTTACTGCTCAGACAATCCATGGGTTGATGCCAGGTGCTCCCTGGTATTCTTAGTCTTTCTACATCCGGTACCCTCTCGCTTGGGAGCTTAGGGGTTTGCAGATGTGTATGCATGCTTTCTCTTACATGACAAAAATGAAAAGTTTAAACTCCTATTTAAAAGTTTTGGTTTTATTTTCGTTGAAAATAAGTGTTGATTTGACTTTATTTGGCTTTTACCGCTTTCTTAGTAAAGGTATAAAAAGAGTAAACGTATCTCAAACACACGCGTGTGTTTGGTTGTGTGCCTTGTCCATGTGCTTTTCAGAGTTTGTCAGTTTTATTTAAATTGAACGAATGAGACTGCTTATCTGTCATAAAAGATATTACAGGGATGTGAAAGATGCTGAATTAAGACTGCAACTAAACATTTGGTCCTAAGGAAGCTTTCCATGCAATAAACATTTCTGCAGAGACAAACATTATGCAAGTGGAAAAAACTTTGGAAGAGACAAAATCTCTCCCTAGGGAAAAAGGATCTTTGGAGATTCTGGTTTTGGCAGTCAGGGAGGAGAAACTCTCTCAAAAACAGTATTTCTGTGAGTTCAGAAATATGTATAACCAAGAGTTTAAAACTCAGATTCCTGTGTATTTTAAAAGAATTAGGCTGTTAGCCACATAATGCTCTACAGATGTGATGGCATTAGATAACATGATTTATGTCAAAAAAATATAAAATTGGTATGAAGAGACCGGGTAGAATTTGTTTATTGATGACTTACAGTTGTAGGACATAACTTAGGATGGCAACATGGCAACTGCAAGAGAAGTAGACCTTGTCAAAAGATCTGCTGTCTGACTTTGAAAGTCAGTGTACAAAGCTCTTCTATATAAAATAACATACAGAAAAGGAGGCTTGAAAAGTAGAATCTACAATGTGATTTTTCTCTAGACATTGCCTTATAATTGAAATAGAATATTTGAGGAAGACTGTGTTTCTCAGGTATTGCTACAGAACGGGTAAGGAACGTATAACATTGTCAGTGTTCTTTTGTAAATTGTGTATTTGAAAAGATTATTTACGGAGCAATTCTGAAACAAGTAAAAGATACAGCTTTTTAAAACAAGCAAACATACAAAAAAACCCAAAGAGAAAAATGCAAGACAATTTAGCATAGTGATTTAGGCTCAAGTATTCAGTCTTTTCTGGGTCTCCTCTTTCTGTACATCCATCAGGCAAGTTTTTGTTCTCTAATACAACATACATTTTGAACAAATTCTATGTACAGTAACAAATGCTATTGATTTTGGTCCCATGAGTACGTATTTTTAATGCACTTGGACAGTTTTCTATCATAGGTAGCAAAAGCCTGTTTACTATTTACCATAGAACACAGCCTGCCTGAGATGTGCAGAAATGGGGCTTTTGATGGTCTTTCCCTTACAGCAACACCAGCGGGACTGATGCCAATTGCCCATTCTTCCTAAGCAGGTAGGAGCCTCTTAGAGACATTGCGGATGTGAAAGCATAAAATGTGAATCGTTAAAGCCCATCATAGGAAGAGCAGAGGGCAAGATGCGGGGATTTGCCACTAGCAACCCAGTTAGCTATAGATACGTGATCATTCAGAAAATACCTTTGAAAAACATGTTTTAGGCTTGCAAGAATGTCGGTTGCTGTCTGAATGTAGGCTAGATGCCTTGAGAAATCACTTCCTTGCCATCTTTAATTTTTTTATGTATCCGTGTTAAAAGGTTAAAAGGTTAAAAGTCTTTTCTAGTTTTCACATACATTAAAGAATGATTTATTTGTTCTTTCCTCCTTTGCACTACTGTTTCCAGTTTAGGTAGACAGCCGGGGTAGTATCACAGTGTAGATGTGGAAGTCTTGCTCTGGTCTAGTTTCATACAGTGACATTTAAGTGAAATATGTTTTTATGAGCATGCTAGTTTATGAAGTTGTGTCAGCTAATTCGACGTATGCTTTTAATAGTAGAGTTCTGTGGCTCCTATATGAGTAAATCCTGTAAGGCCCATACTGTAGTTTAGTTTTTAATGATATTTTGTGGCAATATAGCAGTAGTTTGAGTCTGTTTCACAGAGTCGCAGAGATCTAGGAAAAGACCTTTAAGATCATTGAGTCCAACTGTAAACCCAATGCTGCCAGCTCCACCACTAAACCATGCTCCTAGGGAGCACATCTTGTCTTTTAAGTCTCTCCATGGATGGTAACTCCACCTCTTCCCTGGGCAGCCTCTTCCAGTTCTTCACCACTCCTTCTGTGAAGAAATTTTTCCTAGTATTCAGACTAAATCTTCACTGACACAACTTGAGGTCATTCCCTCTCATCCTATCACTTGCTTCTTGGGAGAAGAGTTCAACAGCCACCTTACTGCAACCTCCTTTCAGTGAGCGATGAGGTCTCCCCTCAGCCTCCTTTTCTCCAACTAAACAGCCACAGTTCACTTAGCCGCTCCCATGAAACTTGTTCTCTGGACCTTTCTTGAGCTCCATTGTCCTTTTGATGAGCTCCAGCACGTCAGTGTCCTTCTTGTAGTGAGGGGCCCAAAAGTGAAGGTTTGAGGTGTGGCCTTGCCAGTACTGAGTACAGAGGCAGCAAAAGATGCATTAAGTAGAGTTACTCTGAACTGGCCAAGGAGGTGGCAAAGGAGGATGTGGGGACAAACTCACAATGGTGACATACCCTTAACAAAAAATTGTTTTCAAAGTAGTCAGTACAAGCTCATTGATATCTTACCAAAGGCAAAGGAACATTTTTACCTGGTTTAACTCAGAGAAAATTAATTTAGGGATCTTTACCTTCATAAAGATGAAAGGGAAAGGGGACAAAATGGGTGGATAGTGGTGAGTAGCTTACAGAAAACTCAGCCAACGTACTTTTAATCTTTGTTTCCTTGGATTCTACCTTCTAGAAGATAACTCACCCATTGGATTTATCATCGTGTTTAAACAACTGTCAGGGACTTGAGAAAGCTATAGTTTACATCAAAGTGTAGTGAAGTAAAATCAGCTTAATTGCTCAGCTGAGGAGTCCAATACAATAAAATAACTAAAGGAGTCTTATGGGCTTACAGGTGAATCCAAAACTGAGCTTACACAAAAATGGAAAATGCACGGAAGGATGAGCTAATTCCATGTCAGAGCTGCAGCCGTTTGCTGGGGGAGCTCGGTGATTCGGTTCCCATAAAAGAATACACGTAGGACTTTGGCTCCCTGCCTTGCTTTGTTCTGACCTAAAGAAAGATCTGAAATCACTTAGAGTTTTTGAAAAACTAAAAAAGCCACCATCTTGGAAATCTTCGTTTGTGACTATTCATTTATTTGCATTAGATGTTCCAGCCCATCTGTTCCGTTATGCTCTGTATGTTCACTAGAGACTTAAAAACATACTTCTTAAATATAGTAGGAAACCAGTGATTACTTTAACTAAATAAAATGATGACTTTTTTCTTTACTGAATCCCTGTCTAGAGATGCTTCTTACATCTCATGCTAAGTAAAGTGATTTACATTCATCGTATGCACTGTGTGCAGGCATTGGTTCGAATCCCAATTAAAATAATATTTGTCCCAAAACTGAGATAAAAGGAGATGCTAGTGAGTCTTCTGACCTGTGAAAAGAAGAGAGAACTCTTTACGCTCAGAGCACACCTTTTGTTGCAGGACTAACACAGCTCTTGGAAGGGGTTTTGTTTATTTACATGTTATATGAGGAGAGCAGTAAAGTTACCATTTGGGTGACTATGATGACTGGGGAGCACCACTTAGAGCTCATACCATACCCATCTAGTTACATGAATCTATGGAACTGGTCACACTCTTATTAATACACGTCTCCAACAAAATATACATCAAATTTCATCATCTAAGGTAATAGTTTCGTTTATAATAAATTACCGGTTATGTAAGCCTTGCCTACACTAACAGTTGGCCATGTTATCCTATGTACGCCTATTAAAAATGGAAGACATTTTAGTGAGGTTTGGAGTAGATGAGATACTGCTGGGAGGGAGAACATTAGAAATATGTTGAGATGATAGAGGTCTACAGGTAAACTGTGACCTCATGGAATTCCACCATGGTTTACTTGGGATTTGTCCTGGATATAAATATAGTTTGTTTTAGATTGTGTTGTTTTCATGCTGTATTTGCAGGCAAAGAAAGGAAACTATGCTTTCCTGTGGGATGTGACAGTGGTGGAATATGCTGCGCTGACAGATGATGAATGCTCTGTGACAGTCATTGGAAACAGCATCAGCAGCAAAGGATATGGGATAGCACTCCAGCATGGAAGCCCCTACAGAGATCTTTTTTCCCAGAGGTAACCTGAAAGCTTGTTTTACAGGATTCTTTTCTGCAAGCAGCAAGCCATCCCATTCATGATTCACATTAATTTTGGCCAATTATTGGATAAAAGACAGGGAATAAGTGACAGCAGAGAGGTTACAAGTTCAGTCTTCAACAAAGCTGCTACTTCTGCTCCATGTGCACCTGCTTAGGGAGAAAGGGACAGGAGGTTGTGTGTAGCTTTACACCTCCAGGCAGCTCTGCTTTTGGCAGAGAAAGGATTGATGTCCTCAGAGCTTTGTATGAGCTAAGGGAGAGACTGAAGAGAGGCCTTTGATTCAGGCTACATTTTGCAGGCTGTGAAGTGATGTATTGCTACCTACAGTAAGCAAATAATAACACCCTGGTTTATCCTTTAGGGTGGAGAGACAGGGTAAAGCCTCGCAACAGTATGGGAAAACAAGAATTGTGGAGCATTGCATTGGATTGCCAAGACTAGGAGACTATAAGACTGTGCCATTTAGTGATCTCTGAGCTATCAGCTAGGCATATCTTTTTCATGTGAATGTGTACACTGCAACAAAGACATGCAGTAGTGCAAGCATGCGTGGCCTTAGCAGAAGGTGAGTGGTTGCTTCGCTTCGGGCAGGGAGCTGAAGCAAGATTTCCTCATCTCACGTCTTCCTTATTAAAAGGAGTAAAACTCCAGCTGCATAACCAGAGACAAAGCTGCCTCAAGAGAAAAGATTGTTAGTAAACAGCTAAAACAGTTACCAAATCAAATCCAGCATGAATCATTCATGGAGAGAAAGGACACTTCAGAAGAGACAAAACAACAATTAATTGGCAACTGTTAGCAATAATTCACGAAGTAACAACATGGAAGTAAAATCCTTTTGAATAAACTACATTTGCTGAAGTAAGTGAGTTGGTTGCTGCTTAAACAGATTTGTTTTGTGGCACAAAAATAGTAGCATGTTTATTTTCACATGATTTTGAAATTATTGTGGGAGGCAGCAGTGAAGTGGGTCGAGCATTTTGCTAGCAGGACCAGCTGTTGCAGCTGAGTGTAGCCGCACCAGCCATGACTTACTGGAATATGGTGGTTTCTCTTGGAAATGCATCTTGCAAGGCAGTGGAATTTATTGACTGTCTGTTCTTTTTCTAAAGTTAGCCCGTGGATTTTTCCTGATGCTGTGAGTGGACAGAAATCCTGGTGTAATAGAGTTCCAGATGAAGGATACTACGTGGTGGTGGTGGTGGGATGGAATTTTGAGTTGTGGGATGGTAGATTTACAAGTTATGTGACATGTGGAAAAGACAAAAAAAGCTGTGAAAAAGTATCACTGAAAAAAATACTTGTCTTCTGAAATTTCTGCAGGATCCTAGAGTTGCAAGAAAGTGGAGATTTGGATGTTCTGAAACAGAAATGGTGGCCACGGATGGGACGTTGTGACCTGAATAGCCATACCAATGCACAGACAGATGGGAAGGCACTCAAGCTTCACAGTTTTGCAGGCGTTTTCTGCATTTTAGCAATAGGCCTTCTTCTTGCATGCTTGGTGGCAGCATTGGAGTTGTGGTGGAACAGCAACCGTTGTCATCAAGAAACACCGAAAGAGGTCCATAACTTTTATTCTTATCACAATTAAAAGTATAAAACACGAAAGAAAGAGAGAGTGAGTGGAAGTTGTGGGATTTTAGGTGCTCTCATACAATAAATTTGAATTACTTTGATTTGCCATACTAAGCTTTGCTTATAACTTTTTGGGTGGTTGTGTCTAAACAAATAAAAAAAAAGCAGACCTTGTCTTTTGTGCACATGGAAGGTGCTAAACTGACAGCCCTGAAGACTAAAGTCCTCTATTTATTTATAGAGCAGATACAGCATGGGCAGCTGCAGTGCAAACTTCCCCACATTGCCCCACCAATGTGCCTCAACCCTGACCTGGAGAGATCACCTTTAGGGGTAAGAGAGTAGTTCAGAAACGTGCCCTTGGCCTCTCTGTTGTGAGTGACAGGGAGGCCAGTGACAGGCATCCCTTCGTGCTGTCTATGGTAATGTTTTCTTTGATCTGAGACCCCCTCTATTGACTGAGAGAACCATGTCCATCCTGTGCAGGCTGTGTGACTGCCAGCCAGCTGGTAGCTGTTTTCCGTCGTGGCTGACCTAGGCTGAGTTTGAAGAGGCACACAAGCAATTAAAAATAAACCAGCTAATTATTAATTGAATAAGCCATATTGCCATGACTCTGTTTAAATGCTTCATTTCTTTTGAAATCGGTTTTATTTCTAAAAGTAGGAGCCTCAGTAAGGCAAGCATTTTTTTTACCTAGGAAAATACATATGAGAAATTTCTTGGCTTTGAAGTTTTCACACACAGCACTGTGTAGTATTTAGCAGTGCTATGATAGAATAATCAGTCAGTACTCAGACCTATCTTGCATGAAGCCTGTGTTTGTTTACATAGATTAAATGTTTAACAAACTAACCTCTTGTAATTTTGGAGGGACTGAGGCATTGGTAGGTGCTTTCATCTTGGAACAGATGTTTGTTACAAGGAAATAATAGCAGCGAGCTGCACTGCAGCTGGAAAATAATACATAGCCCATCAGTTCCAATCTGTTTGTCAAATTGCCAGGAGTACTCCACTAATTGACATACCTGTAAGCAAATCTGGCAAATGGGATCTGAAGATATATGTTGCAGTCTGTAATGCCATGAAATATTTATCAGTAAGATTCCGAATATTCTTCTGAGTTCTTACTTGTCCCATTTGAATTTATCCATTAAGTGCTCCATGCTAAACATCTGTACCGTGTTTGTGGGACAAAGCTGCAAAGTCATTTGCCTGTGGCTCCACAACATATGACAGCGAAAGGGGAATTTTGGTCAAGGGAAGCATGTCTCGGCATTGCACAATTCAGCACTTCAGAAACAGGCACAGGGAGAGCACGAGTAGGAACTCTTGCTTACAAAGAAGCTTTCCCATGGACCGAAGTAACTGCTCTTTGGCTAAATCCTGTAGCATTTTTCCCTGCTGCTGTGTAGAAGTCCTTCCCGTAGGTCCTTCCCTGGAGGTCCCATGCCATGTTAGCATTGCTGAGGCCTAAACCTGAGGGGCAGAGGGTTCACTGCCTGCTGTGAAAGCCTGGCAGGGCAAGGGGCAGGGACGTGGTCTTATATGTCATCACGGTGGCTGTGCACAGCATTCCTCCTGCCCTGCTCTGCAGTGCATTCCCGTCTGCACTCACCTCTGTGGTCTTTGTAGAGTGAGATGAGAATATGCCCCACAGGCTGTTTCATATAGGTCAGATGAAGTAATTCACTCTGTTCGTACAAGGAGATTTAAATACTCAATTTCCATCTCTGAAAAAGGATCTATCTTACTAAGTTTACATATTTTTTTTTTTTTGCGCATCCCCTTCATGCCTCTTTTTATAACTGTACAAAGGACTACTGCAGATCCCTGCCTACCCTATCCCGTCTTTCCTCTCCTCCCCATCCCTCTTCTCCTCCTCCCTTTTCCCTCCAGTGTGTTCTTGGTTAAGGTTGCTCTGTATGTCTTCTTCTGCAGTTTCTGTGAGAAACAAATAGAATACTTTTAAGCTTCCATTTTTTAAAGTATACGAAAGTGCTTGGGAAGATCCCCTGTGTTTGGGGCTGGGTCTGTGCTTGGAGCACAGCTAGTGTGGCTTAAGGGAGGCAAATAGCACTCATGGAGAGGCTCAGAAAAGGTCAGGGATGAGGGTGCTGGTGAGAGAGAGGGAACAGAGTCATTGGGAGCCCTGGCACAAGTAGGTGTTAAGGTTGAATGAGGAAGTGTGTGTTCCCGAGGAGAGGGCATGAGGGTGAGGGCTCACAGGATGAACTGGCCAGGAGGAAAGCGTGAGAAGGGTATGTGAAGCAGGCAGGATGGAACACAACAAGGGGGCCCTGGAGAAGGCAGCTGGGTGCCATGACAGGCAGGCAGCAAGAAGCACCTTTCGATCAGGTCACAGCAGCTGTAGGGAAGAGTGACTGCTGCCCAGCACCATAGACAGGCAGCACCTTCAGAGATCCTCCATTTAAATGTGAGGCAGCCATTTTGCTGGTGCCTTCTAAACCCTATTTCCACCCAGCCCCCAGCAGTTTGGATTGTGTAACATGTCAGCCGTAGCCTGGGCCCAACATGTGCACTCAAAGCTGTCGCAGCCCCGTGGCTGCCACAGTTCCAGCCCCTCTCTCCTCCCTGGGTTAGACCTCCTGGGTGCTTGGGAGCCGGTGAGGCAGAAGCAGGTAGAGGATCATGGCTCGTGGCTGCCCATCCTGTGAGGTGTCACATGTGTTTGGGGGACTCTGGTGGCTCTCTGGTGACAGTGACCACAACATCCGCTTGGATAAATTGGCAAACAAATGTAGCAGAACCCTCTTGGCAGGTTAGTGGGTAGAGATATTTTATTTATGTAGTACTAGTGAGGAGAGATTGAAGCGGGCGTGCTGATGGCTGCTGTAATTAAGGTGGGAAACTGTTTCAGAAGAGAGGATGTAGATTGCTTGAAGATTTTCGATGTATTTAGGAGAACCAAATTTCAGAGCTTTTGAAACAGTGGGATCCAGGGATGAGAGGAGCATTGAGTCCCGGGGGAGTCAGAATCATCGGATCATCAGATGGTTTGGGTTGGAAAAGACCTTAAAGATTATCTTGTTCCAGACCCTTACCATGGGCAGGGACACCTCCCACTGGATCAGGCTGCTCAAAGCCTCATCCAGCCTGTCTGTGAACATCTCCAGGGATGGGGCAGCCATGGCTTCACTGGGCAGTGTATTCTGCTTGAGTCAGGAACAGCAGCTGAGCATTGCTTAGGGGACCAAAAGCAAAAAGAGAATTTGATCTCCAGGGGAGTGCATTCAGGATATCTCATTTCTATCTCTGCATGTTATTGAGAATTTCTTCAGCAGTATCCAGAATAACAGAGCTGTGACACACATAGCATATACACAACGTGAACATCTGCCTCTTAGCTGCATCTGGCACTCCAGTGAAGTTGTTAGTTCAGTAGCAGCTGCAAACTTAAGTCATGCTGCTGATTTTCTTCTGCTTTTAAAAGGCTTTGGCAAAACACAAGTGTTGTGATATCACCTAAATATTGTGGGAACTGAACTATCTCCCAGCCATTTTCTTCTGTGAAGTGCAGAGGTTGTGGAAGGGGCTGATTTTCATGCAGGCTTTGGTGTTGTCTCACGAGAAGTCGCTTCATGAGGTGAAGGCGAAGAAGTTGGTGTGTTTGGCTTCTGTCACCCTTACCCTGATAGGAGCTTTATAAATACATTATAGAAGATTACAGTTGATTCAGGATTGAATGAGGAGTTGCCATAACTTGTGGAGTCCTTGTGTAATGTTCTCTCTTTGGTTTGACCCACTTGGTAGGCTGCATCATGCCACCAATTACCAACTCAAAAAGCAGAGAGATGCTGGGAGGATGGATGCATGACTGCTCTAGCAGGTTTATGACAGGGTTGGGCAGCCATGCAGTGTGCTGGAGAGAAAGAGAAAGGATTTTTTTAGAGGCCATCGTTTTGTATGTCAAGGTTCTGTGAAGTCGGTAGCTGCAAGAATGTGCACAGCCTTCATTAGCATTAGAGAAGTGTTTTCAGTTGACATTTAAGTGCTGATATTTGCTAGCTTGATGTCTTTTCCTCTTCCGCTTTGTATGCCTTTGGCTTTTTTGGAGGTCAGCCTGAGCCAACACATTGGGGTGTTCAAGAACTCGGATGTCTGTGTGGTATAAATCACAATTCTTAATTACAATTAGTGTGAAAAACATAGCCTGTTTTTTAAACCTGACAGCGTAACTTGAACCTTGATATTAATCTGATCTACATTTGCAAAGAGTTTATAGGAAGAGCTACATTAAACGGAGACTACTTCCAGTCGGACTACTTTTTACATTATTCACATACAAAGAAAATCTGCCTCACTGAAATAAAAAAAAAAAAGTATTGTTTCCACCCACTAAGTCAGTTCATCAAGATAAATCTCCAGGAAGGATGGACTTCCTTTACTTTCCCCCAAATACAATGGCCATTCATTTAAATTTCTATCATGCAAACAATACTGACATCTCTTGTGAGAGAAGCAAAGTTTGGTTTGATTTTCTTTTTCAGGATGTTGATACAAGATATTTGTATTCTATTCAAAGCAGACTTGTAAAAATATTTCTAATGAGTTCTGCTGCAAAAATATAAATGTTACTGCTTTTAATTCTTCATTTAATCCTTATTTGATCAGATTAAAAGGAAGATTAGCTCCAGCATCAGGAAAAAATGTGTAGGTGCAGCACTATGCCACTTTCTTCTATTAGGGCTCAAGTTCGTAATCTCTTAAATTTGGAAAGCCATCTAGTAATATTTAAATGTCCTTATTATTTTCTAATTCAGGAAAATTTACATTTGATCATATTTTTCAAATCAGGTTTTCTGAAGTTTGTAATCATCCTCTCCTAATTGTAATCCTGTACCCATGGTGAAATTTAGCCAGCTCATACATCTCTCTGTGTGTGTTAAAATCTTGAATTTACGCAGCTGCAATACTGATACCTAACCTTTTGACTTTGATAAGCTGCAGAAATTTGGGGAGCTGTAAAATAAAAAATGAAAATTAATATTTATTCTGGAATCTCTATTCAGTCACTGTATGTCCCTTTTGAATAACTGAGCAATCAGATAAAGTTATTGAAACCTGCTTCCATAGAAATGTCGAGCTTTCAGTAATTATCTCTGGATTTTTATATCTTTTGGTGTGGAGTCCTATGCATTTATTTCATGATATCAGTAAGCTGTAATATAATTTGGATCATTTAACTGCCAAGAGCTTTGCCAAATCATCAGGTTCTTCATATCTTTTATTCTCTTTGACAGTCTGAAAGACAGTTTTCAAATCTTCATTGCCTTTATGATCAAGCATAGCTGCTTACTGCAAGGGACTCACCAGCATCCTCTGTGCTTTATCAGCTGTGTCTTATTGTGATACACTGTTCCCCTTGAAGATTATTACTTTTGAGATCTCTTCAGAAATGTTAAGAAAGCAGTCCTAGTTCATCCCATACTATACTCGAAAACAGTTAAAACTTAGAAGCAAAGATAAAGTGTCACACTTTTCACTGTGCAAAAATGTATTCACTAACACCAAATTAATGAGCAACCACACATCAAAGGAAATCAGTCACTTTCATGGGATGATTTTTTTTCTGGGAACTGATAATTGTTGCATCTTCCATAAAGGGTGATATTGATTCAGTTATTGCTAATATAGCTTTTGAAAGACTATGTTAGAATGATCTCAATAAGTTCTTGGTTTGATCCTTTTTTAGCTCAGGTAATATAAATCAGAAGTGTGTCTTCTGCAGGCTGGCTGTGCTACTCCTTACAATGTGCATGTTTCAGAAACTGTACCCAAAGTGTTTGCAATTTCATAATGCATGAAGATTTTGGGGTTTTACTGGTTAAGGAGTAGCGTAATTTTTCACATCCTAAGTTGTTACTAGTCATCACCTCGTAACTTGTGTCACATTTATAATTCATTAACAATCACAGTCTTCATAGCTTAGTTTGTGATTTCTTAACTTTCCTGTGCTTCCATAAAATCATTTTATTCAACAGACTCTTTTCAATTTTCTATCCTCACTTTTTAAGTTATTAAAGGGGGCAACAACTTAGGTACTGAGACTAGTACACAGACTTGTATACTAGTAACAGCATCTTATCATTCTCATTTCCTGCTGCTCCCAGCTTATTAATGTTTTTAATGTTAGTGAATCTCAAAAAATCTAGACTCTGCAATACCTTATAGGATAGGAGGAGGCACCAAAATTACTCTAAAAATTATCCCAAGTATCTAGGCAGTATACAGGATGAAAGACGGAAAACCTGTGTCTCTGGTTGGACTCGATGATCCAGTAGGTCCTTTCCAATTTAGTGATTCTATGATTCTGTGGCCAGGGCAGCATTGTCTGATCTGCCTTACGTTCCCCTAGTTCTGTGTTAGATGAGATACAAATTCCAGCCTACCTCAGAAATCCATATTTCTAGCTTTAGTTATGAAAGTTATCCACTAGGGCTCTCCTCTGATATTAGAAGACCTTGAAACCCAATGTACCTTGGAAATGGAAATACGAGCTAGCAGGTCCAATAGATCAAAATGCGTCACTGCTAAGATTTGTGGTTTGCACTGTATTCACTTCAGTTCTCCAACCAGATATTCTTCCATGGCAATCAAGGCTTGCATATCTTCAGCATGGTTTCAGAAGTGTTGTTTTTGATTATTAAAGATTCTTATTCTTTCCCCATTATTTTCATGTTCCTTGTCTTTGTCACTTCATTTACCTTGTCTCCTTTGTGGTGTTATCTTTTTATCTGACAATTTGATTTTCCCCGGGATGGTTCCTTTTGAGAATGAAAGGAAACATGAGATCATCAAACTGGTATTTTATTTTCCCTTCACTGCATGTCCTCTATATTTTATCTTGTTTTTATTTTAAATTATTTTTTTCTGTATTTTTATGACATGTCTGAAATCTTTGTACATTTTTTGCTCAGTTGCATATAAATGATCATTTGTTTGTACCACTGTATTGTATTTTACTTTTCTAAGAATAAATAAAGTTTTTTTGGGGAAAATAAATCACACACACACTGGCAAAATAATGCATTTTAATGCCATCTAGAAATTCAGTTTCAAGCAAACTTTGAACATAATAAGCTGAGAAACTTCATTTAACTAGCATTTTTAAATCAGCAAAGCAGTGTTAGGAATCAGTCATCCCAGAATGCAAGTTTAATGTTGTTTAATGATGAAGTATAAGCTGGAAGAATCAGTTAAAAGAAAAAGGGAAAAAAAAAAAAAAAAAAGAAGAGGAGGATATACTATATAAATTGCTTTTTACAGAAACTGATAATAGCTGGAAGGGCATCTTAACTAACTCAGTGCTGGCTTTTTACATGAGTGAAGAAGCACGATTTTCCTATTAGAAGTCCCTAGCAGTGAAGCAGATATTCCATAATATCTGGTCACAGACAGTGTGCTCGTTCAGAATCCAATGAAATCAGTCAACTCTCCCTATTGATCACCATAGATTTAGGTCAAGGCTGTAATGGATTTAGAAATGACAAATCATTCCTGTGATTAATGACACCGAGCTCAAGCTTCTGCTACCCAAAGCAGTGTTGAAGCGTTCGAGTTTGGTTCCAGCATATTTCCCTAGCTGCAAGGAAGGGATTTTTTGTGTTTGGTTTCATTTTTCTCTCAGTCATATAAAGAAACCCTGTTAATGGAAATCTTAGGAGTCTAATCTGGATTTACTCAGTGTGAACCTTGCGGGAGTGGGAAATACTGAACCAAAGTAAGCTTAAAAACTGAATGTTGCCATGCAGAGAAATTGGAAAGAAACAACCTGTTTAAAGTTCCAGTTTGGTAATGAGTTTAAGTCCTTGCTTACATCACCTGTCTCAGAGAACTTCTGTGGCCTCTCATGTGCTTGGCATGAGCTTATGTGTTTTACTGAATCAGAGCCTTAATTTGTCGGATTCGTTTAGGTTATTCACAGTGTTTACAGAGCTAATGTTTGTATATTTTATCTCAGCCTGAAGTGGTATTTTAAAGTTGACTTTTTGAGGGGGGTTGAATGTTCAGTAATAACAGAATCAGTAAAAGTTTAAAATAAAAAACATAAAATGTGACTGTTTTCTCCATATTTTTTTTACATTTTTGTGGTTTGTAAAATTCTTCCTGCTTAGCATTAAAACGTGTACATAAAATTAAATAAGAGTTTGATCCTGATCTCACCCAGATCACCAAAACACTTCATTTTAGCAGTGTAGGATCAAATTTAAGTTGCTTTGAAACCAACATTTATAAAGCATAAACTGAAAGCCAACATGTGCATTGAAGTGATTTGCTAAAGATTGACCTTACCATACAGCGATATTAACAAGCAATTTCTAAATCAATTTATGCACAGAATTTAAATCATTTTATGATAGATGAAATAAGGTTTTCACAATATTAGCAAAATATTAAGGTGTTAACACAGGTGTTAATATTGTGGAAAATATATATTTAAACAGACAGCAAAACCGAAAAACAGCCTCGATGGTTTAGTTATGATTTTCTGTGACTTCAGAACCATATTTATAAATGCATATATAGAAAAGACCTACTCAAGCTTATTCAACATAAAAAGTGGTATTTATTCAGAAGTAGTTAGTATCCAAGAGTTTTCTTCTGGGAAACTGGTGGCCAGATTTTTATTATGCTGAAATGTTTTAATGATTTGGCTAGCCATGTCTTTTCTCGTGTTGAAATAGACTTTGGGCAGTTTCCAAAATATTGAGTGGGGATGCAGAAATTTAGGTTTTAATTAAACCATTTGTGGCTAATGGTCAGAGTAGGAGTTTTCTGAGTCTTTCACATAACTGGAGTGGAGACGAGAGGCTTTGCCAGACAACTGTTGCTGGACCTCAATTAGGTTGTAGCAGCAACTCCTTGTGTCTCTTGTGCCAACTCTCTCTTGTACTCCTGGCATAATAGGAAATAATGGGAACTTTTGAGATTTGGATTTGACTAGGCTGGAATGGTGAAGAAGGATGCTGATAGAGCAATCTGTTACGCCTGATGCTCCAGTAGAGTAAATCAGACTGTTAAAGGGTAACGTTGCTTTGCTTTGAGCTCAGTAGAGTGAAAAATTGCATTCCTTATGGACTAGATAATCATTTAGGATTTAAAAGCTGTGTAAAGCAATGTAAAGAATCCATTAATTTTTAGTGAGTTCTGGAACAGAACCTTCGTGAATTTAATCTTACTTCATAAAAGAATAATCTACCGCCACACAGGGTCATTTTAGATGTAGTTGAATTCTGAAAACACCATCCCCTTTAGAACCTTCCTCTGCAGAGGTAGAATTTGCTATTTCAGATCAGTAGTATGAGAAGTAATAAGTATATGTTTGCTGAAAAAACGTGTAATATTGATTAACTTATTAGCCTCACTATCTTGATCCTTTTTTTTCTCCCCACATCTTTCTTTCCCTTTCTGTCTGGAGATGGCCAATGATGTGAGGCTGGGCCTCAGAAGCATGGTGAGAATTTATAATAAACATACAGATAATTGGTTTGTTGTTGAAAACACTTGCACAGATGAATCCTCGCTAGATTTCTCCTCATTGTTACCTCTCCCTGGAACTCCCCTTGAACATAACCTTTGTGTGGTTGGAAATGCCTGTGATTATAACATATGTAGTGTGTGCACAGCAAAGGTTTCTCTGTGTGCAAGTTCTCCTTTCTCCTACAAGTGTTCTTTAGCAGAGACATTGGCATGCTCATCAACCAGCACTCATTCAGCACTGCATTTTGCTACTTGTGTTGAAAAATGTTTCTTTGCGTTCTCTTCCTGTCCTGTTCATTGTTAACCTCATGAAAACTGTTGAAACATCTGTGTAGCGTGAACGAGACATTCATTTTCTTTGTGGTTAACACCTTTTAATGTTTGTGAGCCAAGGTTGCTAAGGATTTTAAAGCTTGACTACCTCAGCACAAGGCTGAATGTCCCCTTTAGTATTAACAAATGAGGTTACTGTCACAGCTGCTTACCTTGCAGATTTTGTTGGTTGCGAGGAGGAGCTGGTGTTTCTCTGTGACTGCAAGTAGTTAATGGATTGTGATGAATGTGGGAACAGATCACTGCAAGAGACTGTGGGTCTAGCTGCTGTCACCCGGTGTGTGATGTTTATCCCAGTGGTACTGTATCCTGCACGTTTATTCACACAGTGCCATGCATGAGGATATAGTTGAAGAGGAAAATAAAGCAAGTAGAGATGCTTAGCTGGTTTAAATTGGTGAGCACCATCACCTTCAGTGGCCTGATGGAGACTTTATTGTCCGATGCATTTCTGGACAAGGCTTATAGGTACAAACCGTGGGACAGCTACAGCCACGTTAAGAATCAGATCCCTGGCTAGATGTGATTTCAGGTTAGACACATCCAATCTGGGTAAGGACTGCTTCAGGAAGATCCTTGCTACTTGCAGCAATGCTGTTGCAAGTCACTGTGACTTGATTGGTCTCTGAGTTTGTTGTAATAGTTTCTTACTTTCAGTAATCAGAGATATTTTCTGGCTGTGGGAAGGTGGGAATAAGCTTTGGCAATGTTTTTAAACAGTTTTATATCACATTAATATCATCTTTGCAGTATTCTGTTATTTCTCGCTTTTTTTTTCAGGTTTACTTAGAAGGGAAAAGGATATTACTGTCTCTTCATAAAAGAATTTCTGCTCTCTGGTGAAGGAGAGCACATCCTGGTGAATAAGGTGGCCTGTTGTGCATAATTTTTTTAATGAAATTTTGTTTCCCTGAAGTTGATGACACGTTGAATGAAATTAATACATTGAAAAAATCTTTCATTTCTTTTATTCTTTCAATTGAATAGCAGTCTACTGGACCTCAACTGATGCCAGTCTCAGCACATTCCTCTAGCAGCTGCTTTATGGATGACAGCTTAGTTAATTGCTAATTTAAAAAACATGGTATAGTTTCCACTTATAAAAGCAGAAGCTTGATTGCAGAGTTGGGCCTATTTACAAAGTAGTTTTTCAAGCAGACTCTTGAGGTGCATCTGTACTTATTTCTAATAAGATACTGTTAAGGTCAAAACAGCGTCTAGCAGAGTGCGCTCAGAAACCACTCAGCAAATTTTAGGTAACATTAAGTGCTATTTGAATAGGCCAGTTGCCTGTGTTAAATTAATGGCAGCAAACATACATCATCACTGCATCTGTTTACACGTCTGTCTGCATTTCACTGCATTGTCGACTGTGGAATATGTAGAATGATGAGTGTTGCAAACTGAGGCGTATTTAAAAAGGGTTATTTGTACTAATATAACACCATACTGTGTTGGCATTGTTTTGCAGCACATCTATTACGTATATCATCAGTGCTTTTTCATCTCGAGCAAGCCAATTATGTCTGAGTTTGCCACTGTGTCAGAGCCTCCTGGAATAAATTAAAATTGCAGCTTTACATATGCAGTAGCTGCATCTGGAAGTAATGATAATGACCTTAGGTGAATACAGAATTTCAAAATAATCTTAAACAAAGGTACATTTGCAGAGCTGCTGCTGCTTCATTTCTCCTTAACAAGCCAAATGTTTGAGTCCGTGATGCCTGAAACCCCATGAACAGAAGGTGGTAGCTGGGTGGAGCTGTGGGGTTTGACACTGAGCTCAGAAGACAATAGCCTGTAGGTACCTGAGCATGGAAACGTCACTGTTTCTACTTCATTCCTCCACCTTGTTATTCTGTTATGCAGTATGTCTGTCTGTTCATGGAAGTGCCTTAGAGACTGCCTTCCTGCCTAGCTGGGTACGTGTGTGCCTTCCGTCATCTGTGTCTCAGGACTGCTGATATTTATATTTTTTAGCGTATGGGTTAGGAGGTGTTTTGTAGGGATAGTAGCTGGCATGTGACCCGGTCAGGTTCAGAAGAGGACTTGTCTGTCTGAGGCTGGAGCTTGACTCAGATTTTAAAGCCCAGTCCTAATCACAAAATTGCCTTGTTTTTAAAACAGTTCTTTCACAGAATGAAAATGTAATATCAACATTTATGTCTTAGTTTAATTTTCTCACCGAAAGATAATCCTTCATACTGTCACCCAAGAGAGAAACAACCAACCAACCAACCCAAAACTGTGCTGTGATTGATGATTAAGACTGTATTACTTTAAAAGCATGATTTTCTACATATCTCCTGAGGCTTATTAAGAACTGCCTTAATAGGCTTTTAATGCTTGGCACAGTTATGCGCATCTGACTGGGAGGTATCGACGCATGCATGATAGTCCCTCAGTGTATGTGCCTGTCTGCCCATATTGGCTATGTTTCTGAATTTTTAGTGATTGATATTTAGGGTCAGGACCATCAGTCTTTTCCTCCTCTTCTCATCTAGAGTGATCTTATTTACAGGTGTGATATGCAGATGCAAATCAGAACAGTTTGGGCATAGTTTTAGTAGCAAATTTCTGCAGATACTCAGCCTTACTTTTTGGACGTTTGTCTCTGGTTTTGGTTTTGGGGAAACTGCTTCATCAGCTTGTAATGTTTTTATCTCTTCAAGTGGCTTCTCATGAACTTTGTGGTAAGATCAGGGAAATCATGAGTAAGAACAAAAGGCCACAATAATGTTTGTAATAAAAATACTTTTCTCAAAAGTCTTGTTTTAGAAAATTCGAACTGTTGCAAGCCTGACAGCTGAACAGTATTACCTTTGAATTACTTGTATTTAGAATGATGGAGGCAGTTTCTTGAAAACATCAGCCAGTAGCTCCTTTCCAACACTCAGTGAGATGTTTCTCAAAGTTAATAATGTTATATGACTCCACACCTCCCAAGCGGTTTCATATTGTTTCAATCTGAGTGCTCATATGCTATTATTAGAGGCAAAAGTCACAGACAATAAGCCAGCAAAAAATATTGATTACTGTGTAAGTCATCCTGTCTGCATTTATATCTTGCTGTAATTTCTCTCTGCATGATAAGGCCAAACTTGGTTAGTCCTGAAAGGGAGTCGTAGTCCCTTGCAGGTGCAGTTGTGCAGGTTTAGTTGTTCCCAGATCGTCACATCCATGCATACGGTTGTCATGGTGAGCTCCGGCTGTCAGTCACAGGCCCTTGAACTTTGGGATGTATCAGAACCATGCTCTTCATTTGCTCTTCCAGAACTCAAACTCATTGGAGAAGAATGACATTTAAATTACTATTCATAAATAACATAATTTCATGACCAGAAGCAATGTTTGGTTTGCTGTTTTCCTTCAGCTTGAGGATGATAAGCCTGTGTTTATAATTCATTTTCCTTACATGTGATATTTTTTTCTTCCCTTCACTGATTAATTTCTTCAACTGATCTATTTGGAGTACAACATTAATATTGAAAATAGAATTATGAACGTAGCAAAGGAAAAATATTTTATTTCCTTCTGGCAACATCCGTGTGTACATTTGCCCAGTGTAGCTATAGATAAAAAGTGAAGTTGAATTGGCATGAAATGTCTGAGATATCATATAATATTAACTAAGTTTTGCGTATTAAGTACAAAAAAAAGAAAGAGAATAAACCTCTGGTAGTGTGTCTGTCCCAGAGACACTGAAGTATTAAGTTTAGAGGTCATTCATTCAGCTTTTTGAAGAGACCTCACTGGAGCTAAGCAGGGCCGATGCCAGAAAACTTTGTGGGGAGAAGCAGGAAGGTTTCCCCTGAGAGGCTCTCCTCGGGTGAGGGACGTCTGTGTGCTAGGAGACTGGTACTTCTGCCTCCACTATGGCTCCTAGTATTTCCATCCAGCTGCCAGGTCTGGTGCCTTTGCCATTTCCTAGCTCCAAGCCTCTTAGAATTTATAGTAATTTATTCATATTAATTCATTAAATTTGTCATAGAGAAATACAGAAATAGAGAACAACTGCAGCATCAGAAAGCTTGCAAAGCTTTTGCAATGCTACATTACCATCCCACAATTAAGGTGACAAAGCCTCAGGAAATGAAAAAAATGAAACCTAACCAAGTGCTTAAAAATTATACCAAATGGCTTCTATTTAATGAACACTGAGCTGACAAGAGAGCAAAACATCATAATTTTTAAGACTTGTTTTTCTGTCTTTATTACCATTTAACCCTTTTTCCATTTACACTGTTACTTTTCAGTGACATATGCTTTGCTACTGAATTTTCCAGGAAAAAAATAAAGCAAAAGAAAGATGAGATTTACAGAATTTACAAATTCTGAAAGCTTGGCTTGTCACGTAAAGCTACCCAAAATCCTTCAGTTCTGGAAATCTTGGAACTCAAGGCAGTCTTCTAGTATGTAATAACAAAATAGTATTTTCAAGCATTTCTAATGTTTATTTTAGCGTTTCTTTTAAATCATTTGGATAAGCATTCATTCAGGATTAAGATAGTTTCATGCAAAGCTTGACATTTAGTTATTTAGCTGCTCTTCATATAATAAGACAAAGAAAAAGGGAAGAACCTTTTAAAACGTGTTTTTATTGTTCCCCGGAGACAGAGTTGTTTTCCTTAACCTTTACAAACACTTCATTTTAACAACAACAAAAAAAGGATATTGTGAATTTCTGGGCTCTTGGAAGCCTTTAAAAAGTTTTCTCTGATCTTAATAAGACCAGAAAGTTGTCCTTAATGCTGAAGAAAGAGTTAGAAGCAGGCAAATGAAATCCCCACCCATACCTCTTAAAAGAATCCCAAGCATTTACTTCTCTACTTACTCCATAAAGTGTTCTATTGTAGATAAAATGTGATGTCTGTGTGCAGGAATTATGTTTTTCTTTTTCTTGATATTGAAAACTTGAGCACAGTGAAACATAAGTTTATATTGCGAAACATAAGTAACTGCTAAATATATATGACCACGATTGATTCATCCTTTGACTGTTATGACCTTTTGGGCACAGATGCTCCAAATGAAGAGTACACTTGGTTCACAAATATATCTTTCCTGTGTAAACAATTAATAACTGCATGTTGCAAATATTCTCTCTAGCTTGGATAGTTATCCCAGTCACATTATATCTATTTCTGTAGCAAAGCAGGATGGAATGCACTGAGGATGTGCTTGCAATCAAAAAATACAAATACAAATAACGTGTTGATGTATATTTTCACATTAAATTATCCAAAGAAGGCATTAGTATTTGGCAAAAGCTCAGAAAAATGCAAATGAGTAATTCATAATTCTCCGAAGTCTTATTTAGGAGAATTTGTTGTAGTATTTGCTCAGTTCTAACCGGAGTTCTCTACTTTTTTCTTATTTGGTAATAGGGGCTTGGCAGGAATATGGGTCCCAGGTAATTAGAATGCCAACCTCAGAGTCTAAATTAAAGCTGGCAGCGTTTTTGAGGAAAGGAATAATGTCCTGTATGTAAGATGATAAAGAAGTATTATGTGATGGGCGTCTGGGAGTTTGCTTCCTTAGACACAGATACCATGATATGTGTTTTAGCTGAAGTTTCTGGATAAGCAGAACTTTGCTACAAGCTTCCGTTGGCAGGCAGCGAAGGAAGGCACAGCAGTATGCAGCTGGAGGTCTGTGCAGAAGGAACCCACCCATAGAGGTGCTCTCGCTCCCAACAGAGAATAGCGTAAGAATACTTCTCATGCTTGCCCCAGTCCACAATTTTACTTAATAAATATAGATAAATATAATTATGAATTAAATCGATGTAGTCCTCTAGCCACTGTACCACAAATCCTTAATTTACCTAGCTACAGAGTTTATGAAAGAGCCTGTTATCGTCAGCTTGCTGTGTTGTCTCACTTCCTAAGTGAAGAGCATGATAGGCCAGATACAGCTGATGGCTGGAAGGACTTAATGCAGCTGCAGAGTTGATCTGATCAAGTATCGTGTGGTGCCTTTCTACCACAAAAGTGTTTTGGTTTTTTTTTTATTTACAGTCTATTGATTTTCTGTAACTCAAAATTATCTGATTAGAGGATTTGGCTGAAGAAGCAGTATTTTTTTAAAAAAATAGTTTGTTTCTTCCATGAGGAAGATGATATCCCACAGGTTTTTGGAGCTTCATTGGGATTTTGGTGAATTTGTGATGTAAATGAAACAGGAATTAATTTTCTACTGATTAGCAAAGGAGGTACAACATGCAGCTCAGCCCTTTAATTGTTGAACAATTCTATTCCAGTTTAAATCAGTATGGATTTAGCCTAAGTTAAAGACACAGGTTTCGGTTCATCATCATGTACCACTAATTCATTTCCAAACCCATACAGAGAACAGCAAAACCAACAGTTCTTGAGTGGTGTTAGATCAGAAGGTTAGAGTTATATCTGTCATTGACATTGACTGGAATCAAGGGCTTTGGATTTGACTTATTAATTTACAGGTTAAAGCAATGTTGCATAGCAGTGGATACTAGTGGAATAACATTGGAATTCTCTGTGCTCTGCCAGAACACCAGTGGCAAAAAAAGTGAGGAGTGTGTGGCAGTGGCACGCTGCACTTCTTTGTTTCCAGAACTTAGTTTTTGGCATGATTCAGAGCATCTGTAAGACTGCTGGTGTTGAGTTTAACCAGCATTTAAGTACACATTGATCTGTGGGCAGTTGGAGGTTACTGGAAGACAAAAGTTTTGGGTATTCCTACTGCTTAGGCTGGTATCTTGCTGGCTGCCTAGTGTAATTACAGGTTTCTGACAGACCAGGGAGTTTCTCCCGTTCCAGGGTTGTTGGGCTTTTATAGATGCTTTGCTGCTAGTCTGCTGTATGTTACACTTGCACCAAGTAACAACAACTGCAGATCATAGCTGTGCTTTATGAATGCTAGAGAAATTACATAATCTAATACCTTTTTATTGGCAATACAGTGCTAGCTATTAAAATTCAGTCACGTAGCATCCCAGGTGGTTGCCTTTGCTTTGCCAGTTTTCTTGCTTTCCAGTCTGAGCAGCCTGAATGCCATGCTGAGGAGATAAACAGCCCAATGTAGGTCTTTGCTGTTTCAGGTTTTAAAGAGAACTTCTTTGGCTGTATTTCCTCCTGGAAGCTAAAACGTGTTGAGCAAATGGTGCCAAAAGTCCCCTCAGGAGACCACTCTGGGACAGCGCAGGCTCAGAAGATGGCCATGCCTTTTTCTAAAGACCAGTGTTGCTTTCTCAAGCTCTCACCACAGACAGATGACACATTGACAGACAGCTTATAGTTGGTCATGCAACTGTTCAAAACACAAATGAGTGGTCCTCTTCCCAGGGCTCCTAAAGTAGTTCTTTCCCAGTGCTGTTCCAGTAGGTCTATAGTCTGTGCCACATCGGTGACTCAGGGCTTACTGCTGGGAGGGGAAGGCTTCTTCACCGCCACAGCCCCTGGCCAGTAGATTGTGGCACATGAAGTTACTTCCCTGGTGTCAGCTAGGCTGTGCACAGTGTTTTACTGACATGTTCCTTAGAAAATGCACTGCAGCTGGATGAGACATCAGTGAGCTGTCTGGTTGTTAAATGGTGGCTAGCTGCTCACTGGAATTTGGAGTCCTAGCTCGCTTGTTTGCCAGCCGTGTAGGATGAGAGGAAGTGGCCTCAAGTTGGATCAGGGGATGTTTAGATTGGATGTTAAGAAAAATTTCTTTACTGAAAGAGTGGTGAAGCACTGAAACAGGCTGCCCAGGACAGTGACGGAGTCACCATCCCTGGAGGTATTAAAATAATGTGGTACTTCAGGACATGGTTTATTAGGCATTGAGGTGTTGGGTTGATGGATGGACTTGATGATCTTAGAGTTCTTTTCCAACCTTAATGATTCTATGATTCTGTTTTTTTCCTGAGATTACGCGAAGTGAGCTAAGTGCTTGCAGGATGTGCTGGTCCCTCGGGCCAGTTCCTGCTAACTGAACTGGAGCTATCATTTTACCTCCGAGGAGGATGGGATTGATAACACCAGGTACCTTTGCAGGCTGAGATTGAGCTGATGTTTTCTTCAGCATGTGTTTCTCAGCTGGAAATGTTGGTCAGACCTTGAGTTTTCGCGTAGGCACAGATGAAATCTAAGCAATGTGATGAGTGAACAGCAGCTCCTGTCACACAGAGGAGGTGAAAGGGGGCCAGACGGGACTGGTGGTTGTGTTTGGACTGATTGTTCTGGTTTCTTCCTCACTAGGACAAAGAAGTGAACCTGGAGCAGGTCCATAGACGCATGAACAGTTTAATTGATGAAGACATAGCTCACAAGCAAATCTCTCCAGCGTCTATCGAAATCTCAGCCTTGGAGATTGGTGGCATGCAGCCAACTCAGACCCTGGAGCCGGTACGCGAATACCAGAACACGCAACTTTCTGTCACCACCTTTTTACCAGAACAGACAACTCATGGTACCAGCAGGACACTCACAGCTGCCTCCAGCAGCAACCTGCCGCTGCCCCTGAGCAGCTCAGCCACCATGCCCTCCATACAGTGTAAACACAGGTCGCCAAATGGAGGACTATTCCGTCAGAGTCCCGTGAAAACCCCGATCCCAATGTCATTTCAGTCTGTACCAGGGGGAGTCATTCCAGAAGCGATGGAGCCCTCGCATGGAACATCCATATGATGAAAACAAACAGTAAAACAACCAGCAGAGCTTTTTAATACAAAATTTAAAAGAAACAAAAAAAAATAACAAACCACAAAACAAAACAAACTCTTACATTTTTCTTGTATATACCTGTAAATAATGAAAGAATGAAGTGGGGTAAAAGTGTATTTTGAATATTCCCAATTTTCGAAGTCAGTAAAAAACAAAACAAAAAAAAAAACAAAAACAAAAATGTATGAATGACTTTGTAAATTTTGTTCTATATGAATAAAAAGGCAAACTACTTGTGATCGTTCTCAAGTGCCAAAGAAGACCAGTTACTGGGACTGAGGGCCGTACTTTTTTTTCCCGTGGATTTCAACACTTATTCCCTTACTGGTTTTGGGTTTTTTTTAAGAGCAAAAAAATTACCCGTTTCTTGCTAGAAAAGTTCACTATGCTCAGATCTCTCCTTTCCCCAGAACCCTGTTTTAGAGACAAGATGGCAAATCACTCGGAGAATTTAACAGCTGGTATTAGCTTAGCAGTAACAAATGTTTTAAAAATGAATTATAACTAAAATCCAACAAACAATAAATAGAAAAAAAGGAGAACTTTTTCCTTCTAACAAGGATTTAAAGTCCCACACACTTTCTAAGTTTAAGCACAGGATTATTGAATTGTGTTTTTACATGTCTGCTGCGCTGCGTGGCTCTTTTTATGTAAACTTATGTGTTTTGTTATATATATAATATATATTACATATGTTATATATATGACATATATATTATATATAAATGCGTTGATAAACAACAGGTTTTAGGTACAGGGGAAAGCTTGTAAGAATAACTGATCAGCTTTTTTGTCTTGTGTACTTGACTGAAAATGGAAAGGAACCAATGGCTGAAAGGAGAGAGAGAGAAGGAAGAGTTTGGATGGGTAGGAGATGATGGCATTGAAGTGACTGTGCCCTCTGGTGCCACCTCTTTCTTTAAGTTTTCAAGGAATTTGCTGGATGGATGCAATGCTCTCTGTTAAAGTCATATCCCTGGATGACAAGGCTAAGCTCATGACTATAAACACAGCTTTGCTTTTTTTCCCATTGATTTTGTGAAATGAAATATTTTAATGGTCAAGTCTATAACCTCGGTAGAAATGGCTGTAAAACACCTCTTTTTTGTCTGTGAAACACGGTCAGAGGACAAAGATAGAGTAACACATGTAGTGAATTTGATGTCTCATTCTGCAAATGTTACCAGTGCAATTTCTTATGACAAAAAAAAAAAAAACAAAACAAACCAAATCTGCATTGTTTCCTTCCCAAATAGTAGTTTGAATGTCCAGACAAACTCATTCATGCCCTTCCCTGCCTGTCCCCCCTGTTGCTAATGGACCATCACTGTCTTTCAGAATTGGGATAATTTAGTGTCTTCCAAAATGTTCCCTATAGCTAGGTTGTAATTTCCCTTTAGAGCTGGTTTTCTTCTATTTTTTTAAAAACACTGCAGTTTGGAAAAAGCTGTAGATCTTGGTGCAGCAAAATCACTGTCTACATTAAGGTGAAAAATTATGTTTGAACAGAGGTAAAGATGTATTCACATCCCAAGGAAGTCAGCAGGCAATCTGGGTCAGATTGTTGGATAAATAAACATTCCAATGACTGCTCCTAATTTGATTTGCATAATTACGCAACAGGTATATTTAATGGATGATAAAAGCCCCCAGATTTTCACATTTCTAGTTTAAGCAGTAGGGAAGAAAAGTCAAACTGTGATGCAAAAACAGCCTAATGGAAGAGCCTACTCAGCATACTACTTTTTAAATGAGGAATATTGATGACGAGCTTACAGAAGGACTACTCTTGCAGGGATTAATTTGTCTCTGTTGTCAAGCTGGTTCCTTGCAAAGACAGTGTGATTTTGTAGCTTGGCACAAATTGCACTATTTGCTTCAAACTAATTAAAAATGAATAATGCTTTCATCAGCTGACTAGATTGATCCAGTTTAGAGACTTGGCCCACACAACCTGGGGGTTTTTTTTTTCTCCTTTCATCATACTTTTCATTATCTTAACAAACCTGTGGCCACAGGAAAAAATAGATGTGTCTTCCCCTGATTTTTCCCAACTTTTTTGTATGCACTGGTTAACCCTGGCAGAAATAGCTGCACAAAAAGTCTATGCACGCCTAGGTATCTGTAAAGACATATATAAGAAAGTGTGCAACTGTTTGCATTGGAAAAATCCCTCATTTTTATTACCAGTTAAAGATTTTAGCAGCTGCAGAGGAACGTACTCCAGAATAGATGCAAGGAAATGCTTATGCACAGCACAAGGGTCCAATCTGCAAGCTCAGGCTTAGCTGGTAGCTGTTCCCTCCCCGACAGTACCAGAGCAAGGAGACTATTGGGCCTTATCCTGAGCATCCTCCAGAGCGCTGGTGGGTGAGCAGCTCACTCTGCACCTCAGCAGCACGAGGCAATGGCCCAGCCACATCCTCTAACCTGGATCATAAAGAGCTGGTGGTGTACAGCCACGTAGCCACTGCTGCTGGCTCTGCACCAATGTTGTAGCAAATAGCTTGCCAAAGGTTGACTGAGCTGCTCCCTTGCCATTTCCCCACAAAGGATGCTATTCATCTCCTGCAGAAAAGCTCAGAGCAGTGGATGGAAACCCTCCTTTACTGAGGCAGTATTGCTTTACAAAACAGATTAACTCTTTTTCATATTATAGTCTAAACCAAGGTACTGAATAACTTAAACTGAACTGCATTTATGGAATAAATTGTAAATACAGTATATTTTGGGGATTAACTTAACATTCTCCATATTAAGTGTTCTCCTGGCTTAGTCTTGCCATGTGCTGTAACATTGAGAAGCGTGGTTTAACTTATAAACAGTGTTGGAACTCACTGATTCTTTTGCACAGAACATGACTTGCCTGTTTCAGTGCTCTCTCTGCAGGATTAGCTCTTAAGATGATCAGGATCTTAAGGAATAAAACCATGCAGTCTCCTTTCGGAAAAGTGTTTATGCATATGTATAAGCCCTGCAGAAACCAGCTGCTTTATGCACAGGTTGAAATGTGTTGCTGATCAACGATGGAGTTAAAATGCATGTCCCAAGTTAAATATTCAGCTAATTTTAAGCAGGTGAGTGAGCTGACCAAAATCCTTGGGACTCTGGCTAAAAGGTAACTGTCTTGAGTGCTTTGCTGCACCAGGATCTATGCTTTAAGGTAGGAATCCACAGTGGATCTCTCACTTCTAGCAATTATTTGTTTATATAAAAGTTAGAAAGTCATAAGTTTAGCTTGTCACCCATGACAGGGAGCTGGTAAATCATTCATGGGATGGTGGTTTGGTTTTAGATTCTTTAAGCAAATCACCAGATTCTCTTTGAACATAAACAATGTTTTTTCCCCCATAACTTTCAGTTTTCAAAGTAAATGCCAAATGTATAATTTCCATATTCTGTCTTCTATTTTAAATTTTTGTCTTCATTTGACAGATCAAAGCATTCACTTTCTATATAATACACATTCGCCACACACTCATGCATGCATATGCATATGTATACCTGTGCAGTTACTCGCAGAAGTGAGAAACATCATTTCTATGTGATGTAAATAAGCATAAGCTGAAAGCTTATTTACACCACCTGCAGATTTGGCCCTTCCCTTTTAATATCTGGCAAGTTGAAGTAGAAAAACTGCAGAATTTCCTGAAAACTTTGAAGACCAAACTCTGCTTTTGATTTTTTTAATGGAAGTTTCCCTGAGTGTGCTTAAAAAAAAGGGAATCATGTATGCTCCCAAATATTTCAGCTCCTTCAGGATGTTTACATGGCAAAGGTCTGGTTGTAGATGAAATGGAAATCGAGTGCCTATACCTTCCTTTTATCATGCTCTTTTGCTGATGAACTATTGCGAAATGACATCTGTGGCACAGCACTTGTAGTGCGTCTTGTTCTATTGATCCATTAGTTTAGAAATGACTTTATTTTCATACAAAAATGTGACTCTCTTTCTTCTATTTACTTGCAATCCATGGGCAATCTGCTTGCAATCTGAAGAATGCATTGCTCTTATTTCTCAATATGTCATGTTTCCTATTGCGATGGAAAAAAGTAATTGTGCTTTTTAATTTCAGAGTTGAAACTTGATAGAACATTTTTATGCTGAGTTACAACTACACATGTGCAATATTTGTCTTGCAAAGTGAAATTCCCAATATCTGCCTAGCTTTGATAACCATTGCCTCACTGTAGATGAAGTCTCAGCAAAACAACTCACTTTCTCTTAGTCTGCTGACAGAATAAAACACTTAAACCTGGGTTCTCACCTGTGTAAATCAGCATCCATTCAGTGAAAAGGTCAAGCACAGTGAGTTTCAGTACCTGCAGACTTGGCTCTTAATATTGGGCTGAGAGCACTGCTTCCCATAAACCTGTGTTGAGTGATAGCTCTGAAAAGGAAAACATTTTGAGTCTCAAAGATGCACCTGAAAGAGGAACATTTATTATTATTTTGAGCCCTTAACGTGGACTTGAGTTTAAATCATATGCTGAAATAGCTTAGAGAACAAATTTCTTCTTAAAATCCGTTCAAATTTAGGTATATTTCTCCTCTAAGAAAGGTTAAAAGCTGGTGGCATGGCGGCAAGTGGAGCATTCCCTTCGGAGGATGTCACCTTACTGAGGCAGTACAGCAACCACAGTGCTCAGGCTTTCCTATTTTATTTTATTTTCACTTTACTGACTTGAGCTTACGTTCTGAGAAGCTAACGAATGACACAGAACCAAACACAACACGTTTGGGGGACCCTGATGGAAATTTCCCAAAGAAACCACATGCTTTGGCAACCCTGGGAAAGGCAAGGAGAAAGTTAGAAGAGAACTCTGAAGAGAAGCAAAATTAAAGGTAAAATCGAATATATGGTGAAGGGGGAGGGAGAAAAGGGTGGTTACAGCTTGTATGTCTAGCAAAGCTGTGTTACTTGTATGAGAAGCCTAAACTCCATCATACAAGCAGTCACCTCAGTTAATTATTATTTTTCTTAATTTTTAGGAAACAAATAAAAACATATTTGTTCTACCAGAAATAGTAGTTATATTATTTAAGAGTTGGAATTATTTGTATGGTGGTGCCAGGTTTTTGGCATGATCCTCACTCAGCTGGAGAAAATCAGCTTCAAAGGCTGATTTGTACCTAACCCAGCTGTGGGCTGTTGGCTGGAGGACACTCCCAATGGCTGTTTAGGGCTGCAGCTGGGGCAAATCAGCCTCCCTCAGCTACCCAGAAACCTCTGACTTCTCTGGTTTCGGGTAAGAGTCAAGACTTAGCACTATCTATTGTGCGTGTCTCTGGATTCCTGGACAAGGATACTGCTGTGTTGGTGTTTATATCGGAGGGAATCGGCACGGAAACTTGGCCTGTCTAAGCCTACAAGGTAACTAATGATAAAAGAAAGTTATGCGTAAGGCTTCAGTCTCTTATTGAGTTTTATTTCCTCTTAAGTTTACTCTCAGGCTTATTAGAGGAATTTATTATTTTTTTTTTTTTTAACTGCACACTTACTGGTTACTAATTAAGTTTTTTTTCTCATTTAAATTGATATTAAGTAGCTTGCTTAGGAATCACTTAGTGCTGGTGGTAACTTCATGTCATGGTGTAACAAAGCACCACCCTAAGAAAGTTGTTTTGTCTATTTCTTATTCCTTTTCTTCTAAGTCTGGTTGGAAGATGTCTTTTCTCTCGGTACCTCTTCAGTCCTTTTGTTGCAGTTATAATGTTTTGCAGTTTTGGGAGTGACAAGGTTTCTATATAAAATAAGGAGGAGGGAAATAACTTCTTGCAATCACAGGTTAACACAACTATGGAAAGTAGCAGAATAGGGAAAAAACTTTAATAAAAAAGGAAAAAAAAATGTTTTCATCTCCTGCCAAAGGTTTAACTGCTTGGATGACTGATGGGGAGAGGAAATTATTCCCAAATAATGCATTCCACGGGGTTGAATGGACTGTGGAAATCATCTGAAATGTTTCTAGGTGGGAAACCACAAATCACAGCTCAACATGCCCCTTAGTTGTTTTCAAGATAAAGAATGGGGTTTTATTATTAGTTGTTTTGTTATAATGTCATAACTGAATCTGTATGTGAAGGGATGCAGAAACAGGTTTGAAGACAGCTAGAGTTAATTATTGGACTGCTTTTAGACTCTGATTCTAAAAAGTTACTCACTTATTACAGCAACATCTTTGAGGTTTTCTATGTTTCAGTATTTTTCTTAACTTCTTTCCCTCTTGCAAAATGTATTTGTTTTCCGATGGAATTATTTTCAAAGTGGTTAAGTGTAGTACAAAGGAGCCCAGCATGGTGAGAATTGCAGCTAAAAGACAAAAAGAACACACAGCCGCACCAATGATTTGTGAAGAAGAGAGATCCCAGATTTATGGTTTTTTTTCTATATATTGGCAGAAAAACTTGACTTTTTATATGGTTTACACTGGAACATTCCCATCAGATTAGACGCTTATGAAAAGCAAAATATTCCAGCCCACTAAAGTGCAGAAATGCATATTTGCAAATAAATCTAAGCAGACACTGGAAATGTTTCCCTGTCTTGTGTAGGAAGCATCTTTTTAATCTGCTGAAGGGACTGTACTTATTTATGTCCTTAAGATCTTTAGCCAATAAAGCACCTGGTAGCTCTGTCTTGCATCCAGGCTCACTGTAGCCAGGGCATATGATCTGATGTAGCATCCCACAGCCATCGGCAGCCACCAGCAGCAGGGGAATGGACTTGAAATTAGGTTTGGGAACTACTTTTTCATCCTGAGATAAAGAGTTCTCAGCCATAAATGAGTCTGAGATGACAGTAGGTGGAAATCTTTATCTGAAGTCACAGGTGCTTTTTCAGCCTGGTACATTAATAAGGATCCCAGAGGACTGAGCTCGGCCCTGGTTGCAGTCCATCACCCCCAGCAGGACATGTCCAGCTGAGGGTGAAGGAAATGGATGTATCCATGCGTGCCATGTAGTGGGTTTTGCCCATCTGTCGGGGTGCTGCTTCCTAGTGTTCGCTGCTGCTGGGTTGATGACGTGACAGGAGAAACTCTAATGAGAAGTGCTAGGTCTAGGCAGGTACGGTGTTTACAAGCTGTTGAAAACGGGTAGTTCCTGCATTTCAGCTGCTGTTTAAGAGATGGCTAGTCTTGATTCTAAAGCCAGCTTGAATTACAGTGAGAATCAGGTTTTGGAAGGGTGTTTTGGTCATGAATTCTTCCAGTAAAGAAACCACTAACATGGTGGTAGAGCCCACAGATCGGCACGTACCCTGCGGGGACACTGAGATGATGTCAAACTGAGGCATTTGGCAGCATCTGCTGTGAGATTTCTGAAGAGCTTGTGGCTTCTGTGGTGGTGGTAGAGGAGCTTAGGAGAGCAGTAGTGGGAAGCAAATGTGGGGTGCACTCCGGAGAGCAGGGGTATTAGCTGGGGGGGGGTGTGAATGTCTCTGAAGAGCAGTGCTGATGGTGTAGGCAAGGTGCTAGGCTGGGAATTACCATTCAGCAAGGACCGATGGTGCTTGGACATAAAATGGAAGAAAAGCTGTGTTAGAATATGAATACCCACTGGGGTATGAGCCATGGATGTGGAGGCTGCTGCATGCGACTGTCAGTATTTGCATGAAGGTTTCCCAAAATCCACATGATGCTAAATGGAGAAACAGGTCAGACTGATCCTGGCACGTGAAGAGAACAAGTAGTAATTGTATTGAGCTGTAAGTTGCTGTTTTAGGTCCGTGTGAATTTGATTTCCCCTCTTGTTCTGTGCCAGTAGGTTTGGCTCACTCCTCTCTTCTGGGCTGTGATTCGCTGTGCAACGTTTACTCAACCTTTTGACAGGGAGAATGTGCTTCTACAACACAAGAACTGTTTCCTGTTGCACATTTGCATTCCTGGCTTTGTCTTGTCATTCATGCCAAAATGTCGAGCAGAGAAACATATGCTTTCAAGTGGAGTTTCTGCAAACCATTTGGATCAATAAAGACTGTCTGTTTGTGTACTTGTAGCATCTGCCACAGAGGAATATGAAGCTTTATCAATTCAGTGGCTTTAGTAAACGGTATTTCAATCCAGACTGTAGCTTGTTTATGTTCAATGACAGGAAAAATATTGGTGCTCAGGGCATGACAGAGGTCTAGTGGAAAGGAAGTCCTGCTTTTCGGAAACAAGATGCCTCATCTTTTGCATGCAGGAAATGCCCTGGGCTGTCAGGATGGCATGTATTAATCCATAGATGTGTTGTTCTGAGTTCCTGACAGCTCAATGCAGCTGTTGCCCATCCCTGGTCTGCTCTAAAGGCCAAGGCAGGCAATAACTGTGATTATTTTGTGATGCCACTTGAAAACACTGAACATGAGCTGGTAATGTGTATGTGCAGCCAAGAAAGCCAACTGTATCCTGAGCTGCATCAAAAAAAAGTGTGGCCAGCAGGTCAAGCAAGGTCTCCCGCATGAGACCTCACTGGAATACTGCTTTCAGCTCTGGAGTCCTCAGCAAGAAAGGACATGTAACTGTTGGAGCAAGTCCAGAGGAGGGCCACGAAGGAAATCAGAGGGCTGGAGTCCCTTATGAGGACAGGCTGAGAGAGATGGGCTTGTTCAGTGTAGAGAAGAGAAGGCTCCAGGGAGATCTTAGATCTTATAGCGACTTTCCAGTACTTAGAGGGGCTACAGAAAAGCTGGGGAGGGGCCTTTATCAGGGAGCATAGTGATAGGATGAGGGGTAATGGTTTTAAGCCGAAAGATAGGATTAGATTAGCTATTATGAAGAATTTCTTTCCTGTGAGGGTGGTGAGGCCCTGGCACAGGTTGCCCAGAGAAGTTGTGGTTACCCCATCCCTGTAGGTGTTCACGGTCAGGCTGGATGGGGCTTTGAGCAACCTGATCCAGTGGAAGGTGTTCCTGCCCATGGCAGGAGGGCTGGAACTGGCTGATTTTTAAGGTCCCTTCCAAACCAAACCATTATTTGATAACCTTCCAGGGTGTCAGGAGAAGAAACCACCAGCGTGTGGAAATCAAGAGGAATTTGGTGTGGGGTGCAGGAAGCATCTGGTCACAGTCTGTGGGTGCAGTGTAAATAAAGGCTCCCTTGTGCTCTGCCTGGTGGGATTTGGAGGATGAGGTGCGCCTCTATGGGCTGAAATATAAAAGCCAGAAAATAGTGATGGAGCAAAGTAATAGGAGAGAGATCTCAAAACCAGGGAGAGATGGTACTGTGGGGGACGGGTCAACAGCTTGCCAGGCCCAGGAGCAAAGCTCTGGAATTGATGCAGGTGCATCCATGAAGTTGCAAAAGAAGCATGCTACAGTGCTGGCTTGAATATTAAACAATTCTTGGGCAGGTCCCAGGCCTTCAGTTATAAAGCCTGCTTAGTTCCACAGTATTAAGTGCTGTGAAAAGTGTATTAAACCTTTTATTAAAAGCTGAAGCAGCAGACAGTGGAAGCGCACAAAATGTAAATTATTAAATTGGACCATCGATTTAATTATTCTTTATCATTTAATCCTTTTACCTGTGTGGCTTGTTAAAGGACAACCTGATTCTGCTCTTCAGGGAGGAATCACAGCAAACAGCAGCAGTCCCGAGGGAGGGAGGGGTGAGAACAGGGAAAAGCCTTTGTGCCTGCATGGAGGCAACCTCTGTTTGTGAGAGGCAGATGGGGCTTCAACAGGACTAATCCATGGGCAGAAAGTGATGGAGGAGACGTACTTAGCAGCACACCGACCCCATCTTGCATATTCAGCATGGGTGGAGCAAGATGTGGTACCAGTGCGCACAAATGACATCACTTTCGAACTGACTGAGACCTTGGGATTTAGGTTTACCTGAGGGTGAGGAGTGGGCAGTAGTTCTGCTCCGACACCTGGGCTGGAGGTGCCTTGAGCAATGCTGTTTGTTGGGGGACAGGAACAGACTTAACGTGAGCTGCTTTGGAGCTGGCAGTGGGTTTACTTTAGTGGCTGTGACTTTGTCTTTCTGGCTTGACCTTAGACTGTTAAAACCAAGAAGTTCTTGTTAAAAACAAGAATTAAGAAAGGGAGAGAGATGTTTGGTTTTTTTTTTTAATCTTTCAGTAAAGCCTAAGGGAAAATTCTAGCTTTTTCCTCACCAGTAAAGTGTTTATTTTCTCAAAGACAAAAGCTCCTGTGTATGTGGGATTTGATGAGCAGATATGATAACAATGCATTTAAAAAAAAAAAAAAAAGAAAAAATCAAAAAAGTCATGTTCTGAAGTTTCTGATGTTTCTGGAGTGGTTTGGATTTTTTGCACTGGAATATATTGTTCAAAATTTTCTTGAGTTGAATTTTGATCAAGCTTACATTGGAACAGAGGGTCTGTAATTCATCTAGCTTGGAAATGCATGGGATTTTTGTTTAAATGAGCTGGTCAGCATTACACAAATATCAGCAAAAGTTGAAATGACTGCTCAGTGAGTTGCAAATTAAAAGTATTCATAATTGTCAAAGACTGAAACATTAGAATTTCATTTTCATTTTGTTTTTTAAAGTAGTGATTGGAAATAATTAGCATCAAATTATTCACCTGGCTTTCGTTATGATGGGTTTATTAAGTCATTATTGAGATAGAATGGTGGCAGATGATTATGTTTAGATGTCACTTGTCCTTGTTTTTTCAAGCACTAGAAAGAAACAGCTTAAGTCTTCTGACAGCAAACAAAAAAAAAGGTAAAAATTGATGCTATGATTGAGTCTAAAACATTTAAAGTCTCCAAACTATTAAATTTCAGTGAGACTTATCAGCTTAACTCCCTTTTGATAGTCCTTGATCAAAGTAGAAGTTAGCTCACGGTTACTTTGTGTGTGTCATATCAGATGCATGGATTGAGGTTTCAAAGCTGTTTAGCCATTTTGGATGGTAAATTCAAACCTATATCCTGATGTTTGTGGAAGGTTTTTTTTAATTTGTTTGTTTGTTTGGATGGGTTTTTGTTTTGTGGGATTTTTTTCTTTATTATTTTGATCAGGTTTGAAACTTTCATTATTTTGAATGTGTTTCCATCTCAATTGTTGAAAAACTTCAGACAATAAGTTTGGCATTCTTCTATCGGGATGGAACACTGAAAAGAGGATTTGAAACTCTAGTTATTAAAGAGGCACCCAAAGCCCCTTCCACTTCCTTCTGCTTCTGGGCAGGGCCTGGTACCGCAGGGTGTTTGGTCATCCGCCGAGATCCTTCCTGTTGCAGTCCTACAGAGAACATAGCAATAGATATTTATGCGTGGGGTTCTGGTAATAGAAAAGATTTCAGAGTCACCAAATCTTCAAATACTTTATTTATGCTGCCATTCTTTTGGGTATCCTGTACAACCCACCTTTGTGGTTCGTTAGATTTAGTCCTTTGAAAAGACCCAACTCTTTAAAACCAGCACAGAAGTCTTTCAGCATTGTAAACTGTTGTTACTTCACTTATGTTGTATAGAGAAGGAAAGTACATTTCAAGGACTATTAATGCAGACACTATTAAGTAAACTGCGAGTAAATTTTGCTTGTATTCTATTAATGCTAATGTTGTTTGTATTTTTCAGACTTCTTTGGTTAATTTAGTTCAGTAATTCATGCAGCATCTGCTATCATATATATTTTTTTTTTTTTACAACAGATGATATTTCTTAGCACATAAGCACAAAGGCAACGTTACCTCTGGTGATGGGAGTAGGAAGGAAGGAATATTTATTTTTATCTGTATTTGCCGTATCACAAGTCTCATTTGAAGTGCAATAATTTTAAAAGCACAAAGAACTATGCTGTGTAAGTGAATCAATCTAGCTCAAAAACTGAAAGCATTTTTGAGGAATTGGGCATAAAACGAGGTCCTTCTTCCTGCCTGAAAACTTTGAAGTTAGAATGTTTTGCTTATTCTTTTCAGGTAGATTTTTATTTTTACAGTGAAGTGTGTTTGAAACATCTTTTTGTTGTTGTTCTCGTGGGGAAATAGGTTTCTCTGGCTTTCCTTTGGAAGTTTGCCTTTAAGGTTGCTGTGATTCCTGGGGTATGGGGAGGTTCTGGGGGACCGGGAGTGGTGTTTGTGTGGGATGGGGTTTTTTGTAGTTGATTTGTACATTGGGTGTGGGTTTTGTTGGTGAGGTGAAGAATAATGTTCCAAAGAAAGAATTCCCAAGATCTTGGCTTTACCAACAGGGAATTATTTGCTGTTTAGCAGAATCTTGTATTTCTAGCTGTCATCTTTGTGGCTAAATCGTAATTTGTTGTTCTAACTGAAACTTCCCAGAGAACCCAAAATTTTGATCCATTCCTGTGACTGGTGTAAATAAGGATAATTTCCTGTGGAATGTCATCTGTCACAGAGTGCCTAATGCTGTCACCTTGTGGCCTGACCCCTCTTTGCTGTGACAGGAACAGTTAGCAATTCTCTCAGATTTCCAAACCACAATGAAAAAAACCCCATCTGATTATAACTGAAGGAAAAGAAAAGCAGTAAAAAAGAGAAGAATTGAAACTGTCCCAATGTGATGATGTGTGGTATTCCTGCACAGGAGGCAAGAATCCTTTCTGAGGCTGCAGGTGGATAATGGCTTCCTTGTCCCCTTCTTCTTGCTGGAGTGGGAGGTCTGATTTATTGGCCCAGGAAGATGAGATTAACTGGTCTTTTTGTTTTGTTTTCCCATGTGCCCTAACAGTCCCAGCTGCAGATACTGAGAGAATTTATCAATGCTTTCTAATTACCCCCTGCTTCTCCTTTCGGGACTTGCCTACGTGAAACCTTTTTTCCTTCCTGAAGGAGTGGTCCTTTTGCATTTGATGTGGCTCATATACATCCTCCTCCCTCCACCGGGCTTGCCTGTTTTTTTCATGGAGTATTTGTGAATGTAGGAATAGCTGTCTTCTCGCTGGCTCACAGATGGTCCTGCAGCTGAGGGAGAGAAAAAACAAGGGAAGTGGGCAATGGTGGAAATCAGCAGACAGTGAAAAGTAAAATCTCTTTAAAATCTGAATTGCTGGGTCTGGGGATAATTCTGTTTAGCTAGTAAAGGTATGAAGCCTTGTCCCTTCAATACAGTGTATTCGTAGTTTTACACTAAAATAATCACCTTCCCCATCACCACCTTTTTTCCCCCCTTTAGTAAGTTACCTTCTCAGCTGTCCCACAGTACCCTTTATTCTGAACATCACCGCTGCCAAACTGAGTACAGTGCTGGAAACCTGAGGTGCCAGAGCAGAGGTTTTACCCCACCGGACTGGCTGGTGCCCAAGTGCTGTCTGTCCACTGCCCCACATAGGTGCTCATCTCCCAACCCTGCGAGAGAAGTATTTGCAGTCTGATTTCCACTAAGCCTCTGTGTCTCATATTCCTTGCAGCCTCTTGTTTAGGCACAATGAACCTCTCTTTCTCTGCAGATCCAGAAAAAAATCACAACTATGTTAAGGCATCCAAAATTGATCCCATTTGGGAATACTTCAATTTTCAGCCTGCTGCAGAGGCTGGGCAGGCAGTTCCTGTCATCTTTGGAGTAGAGAAGGATGATGCGAGTCCTCCTCTACCATCAATAACCTAACTCCTCTAATTTTCTTCTGCTTTCTGGATTTTGTAGTAGGTAATTTCATGTGAATGAAGTCATAGGTTGGGTCCAGATCTCTGTTAGCAAGTACCCATGAAGCAAATCTCAGTCATGTTTTCATGTGGGGATTTGTTTTATGCCAGGCAGCTCAATTTGCATGTGTGAAATGCCTAAGTCTTAGTTGTGTGACTTTTTAATTGTTTGGCTTTTACATGTAAATTGGTTCTATGTCAGCCAAATACCGCCTTAATTAAGAAACAAAATATGCATCCTGGCACCTAATCTTTCCATTAGCTTGTTTAAATAGTCGGCAGATTTGGAGTTGGGCCAGACTGTTTGTTCAGGGTGTATTTTTAATTGGATTATTGGTATGTAATAATTGATATATCACTGATCCATTATTAAAATTTAGATGTGTTTGAAAGTGCTCTGACACATCCCAGTGGAGTCTAATTGAAATGTTTACTCCCATACAGCTGGATAGGCCTTTCTGCTTTACATGCTAAATAATGAGATCCAAATGGTTTGATGGTATATTTGATATACAGCCCTTTGTCAAAAAATGAATTACTCTTTTGTTCATGCTTTAGGTGTACCTTTGAGGGTTTTTTTTGTATAAAGCGAGCTATTGTTTTGCTCTCAGCCTTCAGAATGGATGGCTTCATATTTGAAGCAGGAAAATGAAATAAGGACTTCTGGTCAGAAAGCTAGGACATGTTTTTTTTTCTTTGAGTGTGCATCATTTGAAAACTCACCAATTGTTTCCACTTCTGTTTCTTATCCTTTAGTCAGGTGTAAAGGGATGAGTTGCTAAAAGATAAATCCATTCTTAATCCGAGAAAATATTTCTTACTATCACTTAACAACTGAGTTGCACTAAGAAGCCCTTTTGAGAAACAGCTTCAAATGGTTTCTGAAAATGCACCTTTAATATGTCAACTGGATCGTCCTTTGTGACCCTTTCAAAAGGAGAATAGATTTAAGCAGCATGGTTTTTCCTTTCTGAAAACACACAGAGGTTAGAGTGGGGTGTTTTTGTCTGCCCACCACCAACCCTATGCACACTTTGTCTTGTACAAACCTGGCTGTTTGCAGGGATTTGAGAGGAGGGGACTAGAATAAGAGCAAGATCTGAGGTTGCTCAGCATGGCTTTCCTGGCAGCTTGCAGTGGGGCTGCTGACTCGGAGACCCTGGGCGGACCACAGACCTTTGTGGCCAAGAGCAAGTGGAGAGTCTGAGCTGCTGACTCTGCTCCTGCCTTGGCAAAGCCCAGTTCTGTGGGAGCAGCACCAGCTTGGTTTTGTTTCTGTTGTGACAGATAAACTGGTCACAGGCACTCCTGGTCATTCCTGTCTCTGGTCAGCTCAGTAATGTGTAAATTGCAGACTTGAAATCTATGCAGAGAGCTGCTGGTGAAGGAGAATCGTGTAACAAACAAATGTGGGATGGGTTCCTCCTTACTTAATGCAGCCATACATCACAGCGCCTGTCTGTTGCTCTACTCTCACCCTTTCACTGGCTGTAAATGTCTACCACCCCTTAGAGTTTCTGCCTGTGCTCTGTTACCGTCCTTTGAATTAACTGTGTTAGTGGATCATCTGGAGGACTCATCAGTTCAAATCCAAGATGGTCTCTGAGACAGTTACAGTTCTCAAATCCCCTTTCTCTGCCTGTTTGTCTGGAAGGATGTAATCACGTCCTGTCACTTGGAACTGCTCTGTATTTTGGAGATTAATGACATTTCACCACACTTCTCCTCGAGTGATGATCTGAATATTTTGGGGGTTTTAGTAAAGTTCATGATGAAGCTCAAACTGTTTTAAGCACCGGTTTCCATTACCTGCTACCTGTCCAGCCAGAATGGCATACATTGATGGTGGTGGTGGTGCTGGCATTTTTGACAGGCAACTGTATAAATGTGTCAGCCTAGTTAGAGCCCTTACAGCAGACCTTAGCTCTTCTCCCAAAGACACATGCATACTAAGGAGTGAAGCCTGAGGGAACAGTGTCACGTGCTCTCCTCAGTGCAGCATTTAACCCCCAAACTGAAGTCTGAAGCTTTGGTTTACACAACCTTGAGCTAAACATCAGCCTATATAATTGGGGAGAAAATGGATTTGTTCTGCTTAACTTCAGTGACTGTTACATTGATGTTTATGCTTTTAAAGAGAAAACAAAAAAAAACCACCCAGAAAAACAAAACTCCATAGTATTTTACTGTGAGACGGAAGTCTCCCTTGGGAATGTGCAAGGGTAACGTTCCTTCTGTGTCCCAATGAGTTTCCAGCTGGGATCTGAACCACACCTCACTTTGTGTTGCTGAGTTAAGAGTGACCAAGGGTACTGAGGCAGAGAAAATGGCATTCAGCCCATCTGTCCCTTGCCGGTTTTCTTGTGGAAGGAATTTTCATCAGATGCTGTTTAAAATTTGAGATGGCTAGAAAGTGCTTTTATTTTCCTTTTAGGCTGCTTAGATTTGAAGCTTCTCGCTCTTCCTACCTAGCATATTTTGCAAACTTTTTAGATATTAACAGGAACTGTGTGTCTAGATCCTCTCAATATGTTCTTTGTTAATCTGAAATACTGAATGATTTAGGGGTGGGTTTAGGGGCAACCTTTTTTTTTTCCCCAGTTCCTAGGCAAAAATGCTTTTCTTTGTACAGCACCTTATCAAAGAAATGAAGTTTCTTCCCTTTAATGACACCTATGGCTGAATACTCACTGTCCCTGCCAGCAAAGCAGCCTTTCTGATGGAGAAGACAAAACTTTTTTAGTCATCTATAATGACAAGTTCATTCCCAAATATCAGAAATAATCCTCTACAGCATTTCCTCCCTTCCTTACTGAAGACACCAGATTCTTCTAGCCTGAGGAATATCTAAGCTGCTTACCCTGCTGTAAAGCTTAACGATGGAAGGGTTGGAGCTGGGGACCATGTCTCGCTCAGAAAAAAAGACCAAAATCACAGAATCACAAGGCTGGAAAGGACCCATTGGATCATCGAGTCCAACCATTCCTAACACTCCCTAAACCATGTCCCTAAGCACTTCATCCATCCGTTCCTTAAACACCTCCAGGGAAGGCGATTCGACCACCTCCCTGGGCAGCCTGTTCCAGTACCCAATGACTCTTACTGTGAAGAATTTTTTTCTGATATCCAACCTGAACCTCCCCTGATGGAGCTTCAGGCCATTCCCTCTTGTCCTGTCCCCTGTCACTTGGGAGAAGAGCCCAGCTCCCTCCTCTCCACAACCTCCTTTCAGGTAGTTGTAGAGAGTAATAAGGTCTCCCCTCAGCCTCCTCTTCTCCAGGCTAAACAACCCCAGCTCTCTCAGCCACTCCTTGTAAGACTTGTTCTCCAGCCCCCTCACCAGCTTTGTTGCTCTTCTCTGGACACGCCCCAGAGCCTCAACATCCTTCTTGTGGTGAGGGGTCCAGAACTGAACACAGTATTCAAGGTGCGGTCTCACCAGTGCTGAGTACAGAGGGAGAATCACCTCCCTGGACCTGCTGGTGACCCCATGTCTGATACAAGCCAAGATGCCGTTGGCCTTCAAAATGCCACATCTATATTTTAATTTCTCTAATGTCTCGGTCCTGGCCAGAATAAAGAGTCATTGCCTTGTCTGCCACTGGCTTTGATTCAGGTTTCCATCACTAGTAACAGTTCCTAGCTGTTGCCTTCCCTATCCCAGCAGCTCTCTAAAAGCTGAAGCCCTCTGTCTGTACACTGAGCAGCCACGGGTGCAAAGTACTCTGTCGTGTCTCAAATGAAGAAACTGTTTCCCTGTTTGAGATGACAGGTCAGTCACTGTCACTGTGGTTCTTGCAATCACAATAATCATTACAGGTGTCACAATTAAAATACCCCAAAGGTAACCTTCCTCATCTCTATAAGTCGCCATGGAAGCTGACTATTAATGGAGAGAGAGAGGTCTATCTATATAAAAGGTATATATTTTTTGAGTAATCTTGCTGAACAGATTTCCACATTGCCTGTGAAACTGGGGCTTACAGGATTCAGAGCCACGATCAGGGTACTTCCACAGGGTGGGAACTCTAAGAAAATACATCCATCCCTAGCACGCAGATAGCTAGCACACTGTTAGGAGTTATCATGGCTCTTAAACATGAGGAAGCCAATTTCTCTGAAGAAGGAGCAGAAATGCCCTGGAGGGATAAATGAAGTTTTGGCACTCACTTTGGAAGGTGAAAAAAAGAATATATACCTGAGGTAGCTTTTGTTCACATAGGTCATGGAGTTGCTTATTCTTTTTTCTGTAGTAGTGCCAATGGCCAGTTGGAATCCTAGGTCATTTAAGAGTAAGAAAAGCCTCTGCAGCACCATCTCTAATTCAACTTGGTATTTCTGGAGGGAGCTGTGTGACGAAGGAGGGAAGAAACTTGTTTCCTGGAGAAGGAAGCAATTGATACCTAATACTCTGCTTATATTCCCAGATATTAGTATTCTTATAACATTGCACTAGCAATATAGGATTGGGGAAAAAAAGATACAGTCAGCAGTGAGTAAGAACACCAGCGTGTTTTGGAAATGCAGGGGTGAAAGACAGGATGATTTTCACTCCTGGAGGAAAGCCTATCAACTCTCTGCCTTTATCCATCACTTTTTGCTTCTGGAAGAAAAAGGACTCCCAACCATCCTGCATCTCTCTCTGGAAGCCCCTGTGCCTGCTCCTCAGCCAGGATTTACACTCTTTGGTAGATTCCCAGCACCACTGTGCCATTTCTTAAATGAATCTTAAAGGGCTCATTTCCTTAGTTATATTCCTATTTTATTTAATTACACTTCCTGAAGAGAAGCCATTCCATTTTATGGTTAACACTGCTTTTTGCATGAGAAGTGAGAGGTAGATAGAGCTGGTAAAAATCTATTGCAGTGAAGCTGTTTGAGACAGTAAAGAAGCTGTGACCGTACTGCCATGATATGAGGAAAACACATTTCTTCAGAGTTATTTTATTTGGGTTTGTTCTTTGAAGATTTAAAGCAAAGAGTTTTAAAAAATGATATTTATTTTTAAAAGTTTTTAGAATGTAATGTCTTTTTTTAAGGTTATACTTGCTACAAATTTTCATCTGATTCAATCTCCTTTGTCTGAAAAGCTTGAAATGACTTCAGCTTAGCTGAAATAAATCTTTCTGTGAATCCAAAGGGGAATTTAGTGTTTGTTCCAGGAGAAACTGTTTTTAACCTTTTATTGCCAGTCAGCAGGCCAGTTAAAGAGAATATAACTGGTTGTTGAGGGGTATTGCCTCCAGGTACCTTAGGCACAGAGCACTCTGAAGGGGGATTCGGTGTAGGAGGAAGGTAGAGGGAAAGCAAAGTCTTTCTTGCCATTTCTGGAATGCCCCATTATAGCCTTTGCGACTGTTCTGTCCCTCTTTCTCTAATGTGCTAGCTTAGCTCTCCCTGTGCAAGTTAGAAGTGCTGTTTCTTCCCTGGTTTCTTAAGTGTGTCTCATCTGGGATACAAAGCCAGGCTTTTGCATTAAATCTGCTGCACTTTCATCTTCTTAGCCAGGTCAAAGGATTGTCGCATAGACCATCGCTATGCCTTACTGCCGTTATACATAGAAGTGGTTGAAAACCAGAGGTAAAAAAGATGAAAATGGTTGCACAGCAGTAGTAGTCAATATCAAAGAATGATTTGGGTTAGAAGGAACCTTGAAGATCATCCAGTTCCAACCCCCTCTGCCATGGCAGGGACAATATCCACTAGATTAGGTTGCTCAATGCCTCATCCAGACTGCCATGGCTTCTCAAATATGATGGATAGAGGTTTAATATAACCAAGATATCAAAGAGTAAGAAAAAATATACTGCAAAAACTTGGTCTCTGCCACTCTAATAGCTTTTCTGCAGCCTCTCCACTAGTGCATGTTCTTTCTTAATCTCAGCCCTAAGAGATATTGATCAACAAAATTACTTTTCAAGATTGTCATTCTGGACAGAACCTTGCACCAGAGATAAGCAGCACCTGCTTTGCAGGTGGAGCGATGCCCAAGATAGCTTGTGAGAACTGCTCCCCCAGCAGCTGCGGAGGCTGTGACCTGTCTTGACAATGCCAAAGGCCCCTGAGGGTTGTTCTATCACCCAAATGTTCTCCAAGAACAGTGCAACCCTGTGGCTTTGTTAGTTTGAGCTGTGTGGAATAAGCCAAGCTTTATCTAAATTTACAGGGACCATTTTGGGTTTTTTATGAGTTATTTTTTTGTCCATGTTTATTTTTAATGTGAGATTCTCAAGGCAGGCTGTGTGCATGTATTTACTGTACATAAACTACTTGATCTTTCTTTTCAAAGTTTTACATGTTTAGTGAAGAATCGTTAAAATGAAGAATGCCTGTGCATAGTTTGGGGATTGCTGTGAGAGATCAATCACTACTAGAAGACTTCCCCCTCCAACCAAAGTGGGAGGCAAATCTAATTTTCTTAGAATGCAAAGTATTGGGAATATAACCACAAAAGTTGTTAGCTTGTTCATACATTGGGAATTAACATTGGGACTGAAAAACAATGAACTTTGAAAAATGTTCTGTCCAGTAAATATTCCTCCCTTCCTTCCAAATGACAAACCCCCTCCTTCACCACTGAGGACAGCTGCACTACATGGGAGCAGAAACTGGAGTGACTTTTGGGCACCACAGATCAAAAAGCTCCTTTCTAGTAAATAATGGATACTTGATAATGGTAGCAATTCCCTCTAAATTTAGTTATTGATGGGTAAAATTTGAGTGTTCCCAAGCATGCAGTTTTGTGATGCTGCTAAATTTAGAGGCTAAAGTACTTTCTGTTTTCCCTGGAAAACCACCTTTGAACCAAAAACATTCAGAAATGTGTCCAAGCTTCTTAAGTTCTTTTCTGCTGAGTAAGATGGATGTATAATGAAAATCTTGGGTTATTTATTAAGAAGGAAACGGAGTAGGAAGACGCCTGATGGATAGCATCTTTTGTAAATTGCAATTGCTTTGTTTTTTAGTGAGACCAACAGCCCAGTGAATGGCAGGGAGATCCTTCAGTGTTGCCACTGTATTTTTGATGCAAAAGGAAGGCAAAAAATGAAGCTGTATCAAATTCAACCTCTTTCAGAAACTGCCCTATTGGATTCTGGGGTTGGATTTGGGCTTAATGTGCAAGAGGTGTGTTAAGCCATTTGGCAGCCCTGCCTCTGACAGTAATCTTTCCTGGGGTAAGCTGGTGCATCTCCAGAGATGCTGTAATGTATATTTCCCTTTGCTGCGTTTTAGTGTCTGCAATAGCAAATGGAGTTCTTGGGACATCCCCTGCATCCCCCAAACAGCTTATTTTCCTTCTGTATGCCTGCCCTGTGAATATGAGGGTAAGAGCTGGCAGGCTTGAGTGGATTTTATAAGCACACCTCCACTTATGTGTGACAGAATCAGCTGACACATAATCGATTTATTTCTCTAGTGCAAAGAAATCACAGGATGCAACTGGTTACCATTTTCTAATTATCTCTATGCATTGAAAGAGTCATCAGCTTTGTTCCATGTAATTGCATTCTTTAAATGTGGCTGTTTGTAGGAGATTATAGCTTGCAACTACAAACGCATTTGAGCAGGCAACAGATGAAGCCCATTGGTTCTCCTTTTAGCCTTACCCAAGCAGCTTCCTTGGCTTTTTCTGTGCAGTAACAGCTGGCTTATCTCCATGAGAGAAGGCAAAAGTGATGTCTGAGGTGCACTTCAATTCTAACAAAAAAAATCCAGTTGTCTTGGCCTGATTCTTCTATATCTTGAGTTGTCTATCAGTGTAACTACAGAAATTTCAGTTTCCACTGTTGTGAAATTCTCCTTAGAAAACTGTAGAATTAGCAAGGAACTTGGTGCAAAACATTCAATCATCCTTTGATAATGCACCCCATATTTTACAAAATATTTAAAATACATACCAGAAAAACAAAACAGACAAAAGTACTATATCAGCACAGAGAGTTGTGGAAGGTCTTTGCTATCTTCACTCTAGGCTGTATCATTCTCAAGTCAATACTGATCCTATTTTCTGTGCAGCAGGTAACTTACAAATCCAAAGAGCAGAAGATGCCATTTTTAACCTTTAGCTCTTGTGTGGTAATAAAGGCTAGTTAGCTATTTTTTCCAATTTATTGTAAGACTAGTGTGGTAATTCAGTCTTCATTCTGGCTTAATCTTCAGCTTGGTGGCCACCAATTACAAACAAACACACTGACACTGCTTCAACAATTATGAACTCAAGATCAAAGAGAAATAAGAAGTGAGCGCTCTTGTTTCAAGGTGCCCAGGCCTGAGACACACAGGAGCCGTTTCCAAATGCTGATCTTGCTTCACTGAAAGAGAGCCATGCTCCTCAAACTTTCCCAAAACCTTCATGACCATCCATCTCTTCTGTTCTACCTCTCCAATACTTGTCCAAAACATATTTTCATTTTAAATTCTTGTAACGTACTAAATAACCCTTAGCTGCGTGTCAGAAATTGTTCTAGATGGATACCTCTGGATGGAAAACATGGGACTGTCTCATGCTAATCGCCCAGTCGGCAACTCCCCCAAAAAACACCCACCGTGGTCTTTCTATTCACCTGCGTGTGTGACTCTGCATGCCCACACATACACAGTATATTTAGAACATGTTGAGCTTGGTTATTCTTCATGTAAATGAGAGAAGATTTTTTTGTTTTCACTATAAAGAAGCTCCTTTAAAAGAGAATTCTTGCCATGTGGTGTCATGTTACCTGGGAGTTATGTTTCCTGACCTAGTGATGGATAAACATGAACTCCACAACACATTCCCACCTGCTTCCCTGTGCAGCAAAAGTCAATTGGTACAATTTGAAACAGTGTCTTGCACACAGGAAAAAGGAATTGGGCGTTTACAACTTCTCACAGGACAAGAAAGACTGAGGGTATATACAATTGAGCCTGGCAGGGGAGAGCAGAGTCCTATCATTTCTTTGTTGTAAAGTAGAAGAGATGGCAAATGAAATCCCCATTTATTTTCACATGCTGAGGGGTGTTGACTCCCTGAAAGCAGGCGTCTCTTCTTGTGCTCTGTGTCTTGTTCTCTGATTACCAATGACATGGGCTCATAGCCAGGAGACCTGTCTTTACTCAGGAAGGGGGGGCTAATTTTCTACAGCTTGGAAGCAGTGCTCTGTTGTAAATCACCCCTTTATTTTTTTTGGGCAAGAGAACAAAAATGCAAGATACTTGAGAATCTAGAGTAAACTACACTAGTGTCACCAAAAATGAGGAACTAAAGGACTGTACCGAAGGAACTTCCAAGTATCGAACCCCTTCGGGGCAGGGAGAGAAACCTAAAGAATGTGCTCCTCTGAGGCTGTGCTCAGTAATATGTCATGCACAGTCCTAGTACTCATCACCCACAAATCCAATCTCTTGAAACTGCAAGACCTAACTTGATTTCTTACTGTCAATTTGCTGCTAATGTATACAAACATAGACAACAAATGCAGTTTGGTTTCAACATGATTGTGCTAATAGTTTGCATGAAAGAAGATACCACTCACAGCACGTATAGGCAATTAGGAACTTTTACAGTGAAATACCATTAGCAGATGGTAGAGGAATACAGCAGTATGCACAAAGCCCAGGTGTAGCAGCTAAGCAACTGCCTCGCATGCTTCTTGCTCTTTGGAGAAGAATGCAGGGGGGGAAACAACAGCTTGCATTCGTGTTGGAGCTGATTTGGCTGTCTTCTTCATCCAGCTCTTCTCTTATCCTGTTGCAGCTACCTTTATTTTCCCTCTCCCGATCCTCATGGCTGTTCATATTTTTCATGCCCGGGTGCTGTTGGGGGTAGCACAACCCCTGTTGGAGCTGTGTAGCCCTGTGCTGACGTGGTCAGCTGCAGAGCTCGGGACCATATCCTGTCCACCCACTCCTCCTTCTGCAGTGGCATCCGTGCTCGTGCAAGGGAATTTGTCTCTGTAGTTCCTGCTCTCTAAAATTTGATCTATCATAGCTGAAGTTAAAGCAAGAAAAAAGTGAACTAGTTTCTCTTTCTGCTTCATGATTTCCTCAACTCCAGTGCACCTAAGTGCTTCTATCTGTATTTCATGTTTGATTAGTGGGTTGTAGGTGCTTCTGAGGAACTTGACTTTAGTGCATTGTTAACAGTTATTATTCAGTGGGAAGTGAGCTCTCTCTCTGGGTCCTGTTCTGCCATCGTGGGTACTCCTGTGGTTGCTTTGGAGAGGTACATATTAGCATGGGGTGAACAAATTGAATTCTTGTGGGTCAGACCCAAAGGTCTTTTAGAGAGATTTCAAATCTCTCTATGTGGTGTGTTTGAAAGACAGCAGAGGAGCGGAAAATGAGATAAAACGGTGCTGTGGGAAACATTTTTTGCAGACTTTCTTGTCTCAGTTCAATGCCATTCAGCCCAGCCCAGCCACTGCTCTGCGCTCCCGTTCTGGCAGTACTCCTCAAAGGGCTTGTGCCCTTCCCACACCTTTCATCACTGTGCAGGTGGTGTTTAGGAAGCCTCTTTTATTTGTGCACCTTCTGGTGCTTATGCTTGAATTGGCCTCTACGCAACTCTACTACAGTTGCGTTCCCCTGCCAGGACAGCTTGCTCACTCACCTCCATGCCTGCATTCTTCCAGCGCTCTGGAGGGTGGCAGGCATGAGAAAGGAATTGCAAGGGTTTAGAGCCTCAAGTAAACGTGCCATACGAGCTTAAGGGAAAATGGAGACAGAAAGGGGAGCACTTAAACAGAAGAGAGGTTCTTCCCTCTGCCCTCGGCTCAGGGATGGCCCCGCTGCCCGCAGGGTGAGCCGGCAGTGAAGAAGAGGAATGTGTTACCTCAGCCCTGCTGTGAAGCCAACTACAACTCATCACTATGCCATTGGTAGCAGCTTCTGTTATTTGTCCTTTTCTAGTCAAAAAAGAGGAGTTTGGAACAAATGGTCAATCAAAAGTGAATGCAAATGTGACAGAGAGAGTAGGTACCTGCACCAGGTGGGAAGAGGGGAAAGAAACAGGAAATGTCACTTATCTCCACAAAACCTTGTTATCCCATCTCTTTTTGCCTTTCTTCTATTGTTTCCTCTTTCTCTACTCATTGTTTTCCTTAGGCATTGCTCCTTGTTGTCTGGTCAGGGGCAAAGTTTGATGTTAGATCAGACTTTCTGAGACCAATTGCACAGCTGGATATCACCTGCTAGAAAGAGCATCCACTCCAGAAGCTTCTGAAAACACTATAAATATTGCGTCATCAACCAGGTCTGAATGTGGTCCTCTGTCAGGAGCTTTTGCATGTGACTACGCAGGCATTCCTTACGGGCTATTTTTCACCAGTAGTCTTGCAGTAGTGAAGTATGATGGGGGTTTAGTGATTTAGAAAAACTTTGAGGCTTGTGGTTTTAAAAAAAATGTATTAAAAAACTCCACAACTTTTTATGGTTTCCATATGTATCTGGACAGCCAGCATCTTGGAAAATCTATAGCAAACCCCTGAGAGCGTATTCGGCGAAGTTTCCTCTGAAAATATCCTTGGTAAATCACGTTACGTGGCTATTGAATTTGGCACTGCTCCTTTTTAGTAAGTGACTAAAGATATAAAATTAACCCAGGTTATAAAATCCAAAATTATTGGGGGGGAACCCTGAAAAAGGTACATAAAGCAGAAATAAATTTCAAAAATAGTCACCTGTTTCCATGCAAATTGCCCTGTAATTTTGCAGCATTAAATCCTTGATGAAAAGTTTGTACTCATCCTTAGTGTGAAAAAAGAAGATGAGATATTTCTTGTCTGTGTTAAGCATCACTATTTCTTAATATACTGTTAAATGCTGCCCATAAATATTGCATATTGCTTCTAGTACTTCGTGTCTCGCATCAGCTTCGTAGTCAGTGAAATATAATTAAGTCAGTTCTATATGATTAAGGAAGAAATGCTGTAGCATCCCAGGAAGGTACCTCCCAGTGCCTCTGTCTGCCTTTTCTGGCAAAAGCACAAAGTAGGTAGCAGCCCCTGACAGACAGGAGCATATCAAGATAGATTACCGAACATTTCCAAAAGAGATCAAGCAGAACAAGAACTTTGTTTGAGAAATGTTATATTAATGCTTCACTAGACAGACCTCGCTATTGTAGAATATTAATAGAAGAGGCATTATTTGTTAAAAAAAAGGATAGGTGGATGTGTGTCCCCATATCTATATATTATAGAAGAGCATTTATTTTGTTATATAGAAGGTAAACCCCTTTAGGTTTCAGAACATGGGGTAAATGACTACAATCACTCTCTGTAGAGATACCAAAAGTCTCACCAAATACTAAATGAGATGCTTAGCTGGGTTATGTGTTAGTATTGTAATGGATTGGAACAAGAATTATCGCATTCGCCAAGCAAAAATTAAAACAAAAGAAACAACCCCAAACCCTGTATCTTTTTAGTTTGAAACTAATCTCCAGTACTGGTATCTGTCTCTGGTATTTCCATCACAGAGAGAGATGTGGTAGCACAGGGCTCTCCAGCCCCCAGGCTCGTCCAGATAACACAATCTAGATGCAGAAGACTTGTGCAAGACTTTCCTAAGTGAGTAGACCTCCAGTGTTTTGGAGGGCTAACAGGAATAACTTAATGTGTTCAAAGGTTCAGTTGAAAGAGATTCACATGCTGAAATCAGCTTGTCTGCCGCAGCCGAGCTGGGTGAACAGTGGCTGACCTTATGATGCTGTTCACAGGTACACACCATTTCCAATACTTCGGCAAGGAAGAGGAAGGCACACATATCAAAACCTTTTTTATACACATCTGATATTTCACAGTGAGTGCATTTGTTCATTAAGTGTACGTGATTTATAGATACTGTGCATTTGTATTGTGCTGCGCTTGCTTTCTAAGAGGGATTGTCTCTAACACTGGCAGCAGCAGAGAAGGCTGCGGCTAATCCTGGTAATCCCTCTGACTTGTTTATGCTGTACATATTTATCTGTTGTAAATGTATGTTTGATAGGCCAAGCGTTCAATGAAAGTGAATTTGATCTAACCTTGTAATACCATAGTTGCTGCCAAATTAGTTGTTGGGAGCAGAGGTCTCCGCAGCTCTAAACGCTGTGGGGAGTGCTGCTTGTGCAGGCCTGCTCACATTTAAATCAGCTCCCTCTGTGCAAACAACTATTCCTTACTGAACGCAGGCTAGATAATCTGTGTCTGCACGTTAGCGATAAAGCTGAGGAGATGGTGTGCACCTTGGGATGGTGCTAGGTACAGCTTCAGCTCAGCCTGTATCCCAGGCTGGCAGCGAGCTCTCTATTATCCAAGTTGGCTCCGGCCACCTTTGTACCCATTAGAGATTTATGGCAAACTTGTGTTTCACGGGACTGAGCACGGTTTGATCAAAGACTTTGTGAGCTCCCATTTGCCACAATAAGGGTGTTATTGCTATTAGTCCCATTATTGTCAGATGAATAACTTGTGTTGTTCACCACGGTGCAGCGCGTGCCTGCAGCTGCAAATGGGACAGAGCTGGAAGGTGGCATCTGAAAGCCCGTGTGGGAGGCAGAGAAATGGCAGAAGTTTAGAGCTGGGCTTGACTGGGGAAACAAACTTCCATGGTTCAGTGTTTGTTTGTCAGGAAGTTTGTTTCCCCAGTCAAGCCCAGCTCTAAACTTCTGCCATTTCTCTGCCAAAAGAATGGTTCAGTGGAAACATTCGTTTGTTTGAGTTCAATGGGATAAGAACAAGCCATCTGAATATTCAGAGGCCTAAGGGAGATCTTCAGAAGTAGCACAGGGGTTTAGAGCATCCCGTGGATAGGGATATCGCGTTACTAGCAGGTGCCTTTTTGGCAAACAGGTTGGGGTTTAAGTCTTGTTTCCACACAGCTGCGTGCTCTGACTTTTCCTTTGTGGAGTGGTGGGGTAAGTGCTGGTTTTCTGTCGAAAATGCAGTCCCGAGAAACACTTTGTTGTCCAGCTGATGTTTTCTTGTAGAAAGCTTCTTCTTCAGTAAATCCTCAGTTTGAAAAGGCAAAAACCAGGAACTTAATTTTTTCAAGAAAGGTTTCTGACCTGCTGTATTTCAGAGGATGTGCTACTGTGAAAGGTTGAATATTGCAGGAGTAATGTTCCCGTGACTAGTTCTCAACAAAGATCCTAAATCCTTTAATACTCAACAGCTGAATCAAAGTTCAGCTCAAGTGAGAGTTTGAGGCTTTTGCCACTGTACGATGTGATGTTTCCAAAACACCCGGCTGTACGTAGGGAAGCCACAGGGAAGCTGTAATGGCTAGATTAAAGGCCTGCTCTGTAGCCTGGTGACACTTCAGTGGGTCCCCAATTAGCTCTTATGGTGTGTTTGTCTCTTGGCAGGGAGTTGGCAAGAGGGCCATAAATAAGTCTGGCTTGGTTTCAGGGAGCTGCTTTGGGTTTGGTTCATGCATGGATTACTGCTTTCACTCTTCCAGCATGCTTTCTCCTCTCATAACATGTAGGCAGGTTGATGCAGAAAGGTGATGAGCATTTGAAACCTCTCAAAGGGCTGAAGCTGCTCAGCAGCTCCCGGGTTTGGTCACAACTTGTGCATAGTGTAACTGCATGATCAGCACCTGCCACCTCCCTCCACTGCTTTGTTCTTTACTTGCAAAGTGTCATAATGCAAAGCAAGCCTGAAGGTTCACTAAATTGCCAGTGTTCTCGTAGCAGATAAGAGCGAAGGTGCAGTCTGCATGCACTATGAATTGCTATCTGAAAGGTTAAAAAAAATCCAACCAGCTGCTGAAATGGAAGCATCAGAATGACATGTAGTTTGGTTTTGAGGGAGTGGGGTTAAGGCTTTTTGGCTAACCCTTTTGTAGTGTTCAGTACTAACAAAGAAAGAGATGGTGCTTTGGGGCTGGAGTAGGTGTGTGTCTTTCCTGCAAGAGGAAGGGGAAAAAAATCTTCATGAGTTGGTAACTGATTCAGATGAGGAAACGGTCAATTTTGCACTAATTTGCCACTGGAGCAGAAGTGTCAGGTAGGATTGTGAAAATGCACTGATGGTAGCAATTATATTGATAACCTACCATTCCCAGAAGCACAGAAATCAATCTTGCACTGACAGGACTCTGACAAATTTCTATGAAAATCAGAAGATCGATATTCTTTGTGGGATGGAAATAGCTGTGAGGACTTCCTTATTTTTCATGGTTTTCCCCTTTCTTTATTCTTTTTCTTCTTTCTCCAAACAGTGTGGTTGAAAATACTGTAAATGAGAGAAGTAAGAGAAACATTAAAAGACAAATGCCATGAGATCTGTAGAGTGGGTGCCTGACTAACCTGGATTTCTTTATTCTTAGCTGTAAGTAGTATTTTAATAGCTTTAACATTTAGGAAGAATACTCTCTGTGAGTCCCTTGTTCTATGCTCAGGAGTGTGTGTGGGGATATCTGGTTTTACACTTTTTTTTTTTCCTCTGACAGCTCTGCATCAAGGCATTAGAAACAATTTACCTTTTGTCCTGCCACTAGTTAACTAGAGGAGTTCATTGCTCTGTGAAAGCGGTATGCTCATGCAACTTTATTTCCCTGGATGATACTTTACTGGCATTTATTTGACAGGTAATAATTTAATTTGGCAGTGAATGAGAAGTTTTGGTGCTCCACAAACTTGCCTCCCCCTTCCGCTGCTTCTTCGCAGAGATGTTACAAAACTTATAGCAGCTCAGGATCTTCTCAGACTCTGGTTTCCACCCCTTTGGTGTGTCATCGATCAAACACTTTGCACTGCATTTCATTTTGGTTTTCACACTGTTGTGGATTTTATTTTAGTTCTATCTCGTATAGAAAGGGAGCATTTGGACCTCAAGAGAGCTTTCCGTTTAAAAATATAAGTGAATTTGTGATTGGGAAACTGAAATTAAAACCAAGTCTTTTGAAAAAACTGATTTTTTTCCCCCTCTGATTTTCAATTTGTTCCTTTGGGATATTTCTTTTTTAACCCAGTTTGGAGTGGGGAGAATTGTAAAGATGTTCTGAAACCTGAGCTGAAATGGTTATGCAAACTTAGAGTGATGGAAATAAGGGAATAAAGCTGACTGTCCTGTCTGCGTTCTGTCACCATATCACTGCTTTGTAACTCCTTATGCTGAAAAAAATCATAATATTTTACAAAAAAAAAAGTAAAGTTAATGTGATGTCATCTAGATCCTACCAGATTAGAAAGGACTGGAAAAGATCGGAAGGAGATGGTCAAAAAGTCCATGAGATGAATCCAAGTCACATACTGTTAATTGAGACTCTGTCCCTTTCAGCAGTATATGCAAGAAAACCACGGACTTTTTGGAATATATCAGATTAGGAGCATTAAGTTTAACAAGAAATTGCTAAATTAAATGTTTAATGAAATCTCAGTAAGAAAAGAAAGAAGCTCTGCTTCTCAAAGTCATATCTCGCAGGAAATGTATATGAACCCAACTGTCTGGGCAGAGAATTGGCTGTGTATTGCAAATTTGTGTGATAGAGATACATAATGTGACTCTGAACCTGTAGAGATCCAAACCTGCAAAGGTCCAGAAAGGACCGATTTAATGATGTGATGAATAACCACTAGGGCAGAGTCACATACTGTGTGAAAAGTTACATTTCTGCAAAGAGCAGGGAATGCTTGAGGGTGAGAGGAAAGTTTGTTTTTTCATAATGAGGAAATAATGTAAATGTATGTAGTTGTAAAGTCTACAAAGGTGTTTGAGGAACACCAAGGGACCTACACTACCTGCTTCCTCTCTCGCTATGCCCTGTGAGATAGTATTTAAAAGGGCAGCAAAAGGTCGAGATTGAGCTCTTGCAGGCAGCTCAGGCTGCAAGCCCAAGGACTGTGAAGTGTCCTTGGACTGGGGCTGGAGCAGGGGAATGCAGGTAGAAGGAAATCGCTCTGGCATCTTGGGAACACCTGTGGTTCAGAGGGTGCCTGTGGCGGGTGCAGTTCATTGAAGTGTACTTGCAAGAACCCTGTTCCTAGAAAATGTTTGGGTTGAGATAACCCTAATATTCGTGCTACCTTCTCTAATTCTTCCTCCATTGTCTTTCTAATGGTTGAAAATTCTAAATAATCTCAACATGAGGAAGCGATAGTATAGTGCTGTGAATGCAGTGCCAAGAAATTTGGGTACTACCCCCTTCTTTGTTCCATAGTAAATGGATTTAAGGGACATGAACTTGCCATCATTAGAGTATTGCAACAGTTTTTGCAAGTCTTAATTAGCACCACCAGATTAGCGACTCAAAGAAAACATGTAATGCCAGCACCTAACAAGCTACTTGAGTCAAAGGAAGCTAATCAAGAATTACTCCTACATGACTGGCACACTGTGAATATAGAGCAAGAGAAGTGACTCCCAAAAAAAACAAATGTAAAAAGCAATTTTTCCATTGGAAGTAGGATAAGATGAGTTTAGTTTGTCATGCAGAAGCTTGTGCACCAGAATTGCTCCTCTGGTTCACGGGCTGCCCTGGCTCTGGAGGGTTTTAAACAGAACTGGTCCCATTGACAAAATGAACCCCATGATTAAAAATAATTTTTGAAGTGAAAAGATTTTTGTTCTGGATTTTGGATTAACATGAGCAGCCTGGCTTGGAAATTCTTGTGAGTCTAAAAAACCCAACAGTCATGTAAATCAAGTTCATTTACAGCATTTAATTTCTATTTTCTTTAGTTCTAAATTAACGTATCTTCTGAAATGAAGCTGTTCTCCTTCTCCAAAAGGAACTGTGTTTAGCAGTGTCATAACATCCCACTCTTTCAAATTTCATACTTTTTTAAAAGAGAACTTGCTGTAAATGATTGTCTTTCCTCGGGTAGCTGAGCTTTACAAAGTGTTATTTTCCAGAGGAGAAATGTCTCATTCTGAAATTCCCAAGAGTTTTCACAGTGAATGATGCTCCATGGGAACTAACACATTGTGGTTTGTCATCCCAGTGCGTTTTCCAGTGCTTTCAGTGAAGTAAAATGTGTTATGAACCAGTCATGCCTGGAATATTCTGTGTCATGTGAATCATCTTGTTGTGTATAACCACAACTCTTCTGGGTTTTTTTTCTTGTTGTAGATATTCCAACATGCTTTGGCACTCTTTCTATTTTGTTGAGTGCACGACAAAACATGATCCTTTGTAACTTTATGTCCAGAAGTTGGAGGTTTTCCATCTTTCTTCCAAGGCAAGTCGATGTTGCTGTCCATAACAGTAGAGTTCATCTGTCAGCTGACAGTGACTGGGGATAGTACTGGAAATGCAGAAGTTGGCTTTTTTGCTAGAAAATGCATCACTAGCTGGGCTCTGCGTTTCAGGTCTACTGATTGGCCAATAAGACTGCAAACCCTTTTTATAGAAGTCTTTGTATCTGGCAAAAAAATCACAAATATGCTTTCAGCGTCCCCATGAGCGGCACATATTTCAGCACACTGAATGTCTTCTCATAGTGAAATGGGCCTCTTGACTTCCTCAGAGCAGTAGGATTCTTTGTACTCTTTCATTTGTTTTGTGCACCTCTCTTGGCTGGCTGTTACTTCTCTTTTTTTAACTGGACCTGATTAAATTCTGGGAAAGTATCCCTTATATTTGACAGCACTAACTCCTGACAGGCAGCCCACTGTGCATGTTATATATGAAGAACATCTTTTATTCTATGTCCACGTATAAACCTAGCATTAGATTTTTTTTTTTAAGAGTAATAACTTTTTCTACTACCAAAAAAATCTTTCGTTGCTTCTACTCCTCTCTTTCCTAAATATAGACAGTAAAGTTCACTGATGAGGATGCTCACCAAATTGTTAAATGAGTTTGTCCACTGAACATACCGAGTCTTAAATAAGACAGATGTCGTGTCATATTCTGTAGGTTTAATACACTATCTCTTACAGGCAAGTTTGGCCTTCCTTGACTTCCAAAGTAGAGATAAGTAATCAAAACAGTGTTGAAATAACATAAAGTCTTCTCTTTAATTTTTATATTGGTATGTATTTTGAGGTTGTGGGTTTTTTTAAAAGGAAAAAGCAAACCTTGGCTGGTATAACTTGTGCACAGAAGTTCTAAAATTCTTGATTAAAGAATAGAAGGTTGTTAAACACAGAGATGTTTCTCTGGTTTGAAGCAAAGGATGAGGCATCTTTTATCTTTCTTTCCTTTTGCTAATTCTTTTGCTATTTGGTTACAAATGAGGTTTTGCGTTAACTTTTCATCAAAGAGAATTTTTTATTTTTTGTGCTGACAGGTTTATGCTGTTGTTGAAACATTATTTTAGCACTTGCAGGCAGCGTTTGAACTCTGGTAAACAAAAAAAAAAATTGGAAAATTCATAACCCACTGTCTAATCCAACCTCCTGCAGATTTAAATATTAGTTACAAATGTCACTCCACTTAAACTGAATATTTTCCAGTCTTTTGTGTTTGACCTTGGCCCCCTCTTAAAAACAAGAAACCTCCCTTAGTTTTGCTAGAGCATCTCTGTTTAACTTTTGGAGCACAGGTATGAAAGCTACTTGATAAACACTTGTCTATCTGTTGACACTGACCATTTCTGCACTTGTGTAGAATGAGTAGAATAGTAGCTCTGAAAAGCCACAGCACGCGGTCTCTCAAGAGTTAATTTTGAAGCAGACATAGAGTAATACTCCATTTTTTTATGGACTTATGATGAAATCTTCCTGCCCAGACTTGGACTAAATGTTCTTAAATAGCTCTTGTTTCCGTTTCAAGAAACGGTCATTTACTTTTCTTTCTGAAATGGCTTTTGGAAAAGTCAACCATATGCCTCATTGCTTATAAGAATAATAAATACCTCTGGGCTTCAGCAAATCCTTAGCTAAATGACTCCAGGGTCAATTTTCTCTAATAGACTTAGTCACTTTGTGCATGCTAATTTGTGAAGGGAAGAGAACAAAGGTGACGTATGTTGAAGAGTAACTTTATAGTGGCTTTCGTGAGAGTGAAACACCTCACTGTAAATCCAGAGAAGGGAGTCTGAGCCCTGTTTGTCCTGCTTTTGCCTGACTTTTCTTTAAAAGGGTTCCTGGAAGTACGGCACGTGGTGGTAAATTAAATGCAGACGGGCACTAACCAGATTGCTCCCTGTCAGTTTGCGGGTGGCAAGTGCCCGTCATGGGCTGCTATGAGTTCTGTCACATTTTTACCCTGGCCACTGAGGCAAACCAGACCAAGCTCACCACAGGCACCCCACATGTTCCTGTGAGCAAGGTCTGAGCTTGGGGTTACCCCTCCGTGTCCCCCTTCTGCCTTAGAAGGTCACCAAGCCTCACAGTTCGCCTTTGGCTGAGACAAATAAGCATGTGTTTCTGCTGCCTGTATTTCAGTTATACCTGCTTTTCTTGGCATGATTAACTCAGTTAAGCCTCGCACTTTTACTTGTACTTCATAGCACCCTTTGAAAGGGGAGATAAAAAGCAAAATGCTTGCTGTTTTGGTTGATGAGCTGGTGATAAGGAGAGCACTGACAAATGGCTGCAGTTTAATGGAAAGGCTTTCATATTTTGCATTTGATGGCGCTGTCAGAGGTTTTGACAAGAACAACGGAGAGTTTCAAAGATGCTCATGGCTCTAATGGTCAGTAATTGTCAAGTGGAATGTCACTGAGGAGACAGGGTTCAAAGTGGTCTTTCTCAGGCACAGAGAGATAAGACTCCAGTTGAGGTGCTCCAGAGGTCCTTCAGCTCTGACCTCGTAAGATAATTAGTGGTAAAGGATTCAGGATCTTTCTTTTCAGTTGAAACTTTTTTGCTTCTCTGTTTAAAGGGATACTTTTAGCGAACAGAAGCCTAAAACAGACAGAAGCATTGGGAAGGAAAGTTTTTGATTGTCTGTGTAGGGACTGGAAATATTTCCTTGTTTTCTTTCTCTGTTTCTTTTTTCATTTGTTTGTTTCTTTTTGAAGAAGCACTCCAGAGGTAAGAGCTCCTGCAGAGGCTGGTGACAATGGGTCAGTGCTTTTGATGCCTGAGTGTCATCAGACCTAGTCCAAAAACCACCAGTGCAACAGGGGTATGTCAGTGTGTGCAGAATCATTGAGATATAGGTGTCCCGGGGAGAACATTTTGATTGAGAGGCTGATAGAGCTCCCTCTGGCCTCTAGCCAATTTGCTTTGCTGTGTAAGACCCTGAGATAATGAAGAGAGACCCCGCTGCAGACGGGGTTGCAAGACTTCCCTGTCAGCTGTCCGTCTGGGTCCTCTCAGTCCGTCGGTGGGTTGAGGGGGAGACAAAAATCTACAAACTCTGAAAAACAGTGTGTCTGGGCTCCTGCGCCATTGGACGTTCCCAACATTTCCAAACAGGAATAAAGTGAAATCCCAGAACTCCCCAACTCTATGGTAATTATCATTCTCTGCACATCTCCCAGATACATTTAGAAAAATAATTTTGGGTTCTTCTGGTTTTGGATTTTTCCTCCTTCTTATTAAAAAGGCCCCAGAGCTGAATTACACCTCCTCTTCAACGTGAATTCAGCCCCTACGACTGCTATAATTGCCAGACAAGCACTATGTGAAATGAATCCCTGGTTTTGCGCAGGTCTCCTCATAACAGCCCTTGTCTCTTCTAATGCAGATTGGCTTTTTTTGGCTGGGAGATTAATTGTCCTTTCCCCCTATTCCAGGCTAAGGCTAGGTTAGCAACTGGATGTCCTCAACATGGCAGCAAGGCCTGTTCTCTAGATAAATAAATTATTTCAGCTTTGAGAGTTGTCAAACTAGAACTTAGGACCAGTGCAGGTTTCAAATAGATATTTGCATAGGTGCAGGTGTAAAGAAGATGAGATGACGGTGCTGACCAGTGCAAAAAAAAACACAAAGAAGCTTGCAAGTTCTCATGCTACGGTCTGTGCCCAGCAAAATGTTTCTTCCAAATGTTTCTTCCTCCTTCCCTTTTTCCTGCCTCTGACCTGGGGTTGACAATGTTATACCTGATAATGGTATCGTAAAGGAGAAATCCCTCAATCTTAGAAAGATAAGGGAGAATTCTAGAATAATAAATTACAAGACTGATATAATATGATATAATATCTGGGAAGCTGTTTGTTTTAATGTAGGACAATATCTTATTTCCTTTATTATTTTCCTTGTTGTTTCAGACTTCATCCCATGTAGGGCTGATTGCATTAGAAATAAGAACTATATTCTACTTCTGCTTTCCAATAACATGTCGTGTGTAAGTGGAGAACACTTTCTTGAGGGTTTTTTAGAGGGAAGTCACTGACGTGATGGCTTTAGATGAGATCAAACAATAGAAGGGTTTGTTTTGTTGGCATTGAACTGTGTTACTCTCAATAGTTTGAGTTGCCTGTGTACCTTCGCTGGCCACACAGGAAATTTAGGCACCTGGTTTTGAAACTATGCAAAGGACGTTGCCTCCGGTATGGCAAAGCGACCCTGAGCTGTGCTACAGCAGTATGATGAATTGATTTTGATCATTCTCTTTTGTGCTAACATTCCACTGTCATAGAGCAGTAGAATAGATTTGTGGTGGTTTCCTGCCATGTACTACCTTATTTGCATCTCGGCAGTCCCTGGTTGTGGATGGGCAGGAGCAAAGAACTGCTGTGTCTGGAGAGAGGGAGCAGATGACATTACTTTGGTGATCTCCTGCCCAGCCTGGCAGAAGAATTTTTTCCTTTCTCTGTCTGTATTATGATGATGCTGATGCTGTGAAGTATGTTTGAGTTTTGGCTTGTAAATCCTTCACCAGCCTTAAAAATTACAGAGAAGGCTCAAGAGATAAGGAAAGATATAAACAGTGCTTTGAACTATAAGTGGAAGCTTCCATGAAAATGAAGATAAATCTAAATGTTCGCAGGCTGATGGTGAAGGGGTATCACGGGAGTGAAATAGGGAAAAGTGAAGAGGAAAAATGACAGCAGCATTCTGTATAGAAATAACCCAAATCTAAACAAATGTATAAAAACGATAGTAAGTTACCTCAGGTATTCTAAAAAACATAGAGAAAACAGGAAAATTCAAGTTAAAGCTAGAATACAAGGCTTCCTCAAATAAAAGGCTGAGCCTTTCATGTCACAAAAAACGATGTCTACTCAAAAGATGTGCTCATAAAAGGCTACACTGCAAACCAAAGCATACCATACAAAAGTAAACACTAAATCACCACTGACTGTAGTAATAATTGAAGTGGTGTGGTTCTAAGGAAGCCAAAGTTCAGCTTGAACTGCTAAAATAAAGGGAGGGGGCAATCAATTTATAGGAGAGTACAAGGCAAAATAAGGAAGATTATATTTGTCGAAGTTGACAAAGAGCATTTTAATAATTGGCATGGTTCAATGCAGTGCTGTGGCACAGCTTCCAGCCTGCTCCCAGTGAGCTGGCACCCCGACACCAGTGGGCACAGGGATGGTAGCTCAGGGCTGGGCAGCAGTGCCAGGACAAAACAGGGTCCCGTTGCACAGGCAGCACCCAGCAGAGACGTGGTTCAAGATCTTCAAAATGCCCTAAAGTACAAACAGGGATATTTCTATAAGAATGGCAGCTGGAGAGTTTCATCCCAGCATGGATATAATTTTGCTGTGGTTGTGAGCAACATGGAGAACCCACAACTGACCTGGGACACCATTAGTGTTGAGTGTGATCCAGCACTTACAGCATAAACTGAGGTGGGATCAGAATTCCTACTTGATTATTCAGGACGTAGGCAAGCAAAAATATTTTCCTTGAGGAGCAAATAGCTCCAGATGTTGTCTGTGCTGGAAGGAGCTTTGATGTTTCTCTACCCGTTTTGGGAAAGTGAGGCATGGTGTTGGCAGGTAATAGCTACAGCGAAGCTTCTTAGCCTCTTAGGTTACATCTTGTAGAGGATGTTACTCATGTCTCAACTAATAGACAGACATTTCTCAGGCATCGTAATGCTGGGGGGCACCTGCAGCAGAGGAATAGAATTTTTCCTCATTATTGTGCTTATGGCAAGGCACAGTGTGGCCAGCACAGAGGCGTGAAAGATTTCTTTCTTTCTTGTTTGAACAGGCTGTTATTTCAGATTGTATTTAATTTTTATAAGCTTTTGAAATTCGTTGTGGGCTGTACTTCCTTCTTGACGAGAAGCCCCAGGCTACGTTATTCCTTTTGATAGATACACTGCTCACTATGACTGTGACAGTATGTTTTGATCACCTGCTTTCCTCACAGTTACGCTGTGCTCCCTTGCAGAGGTGGCAGGATGAGCCGGGGCATGGAGACTGCTCTTAACCCAAAGAACCTGACCATCCGCAGGGCCTGTATGGGGGAGGAAAAGCAAAGACCATTGCAACGGGAGGCAGACGGCGCTGGGCTGGGTGGTTTAACATTTATTGCAGGTTTTTGCAATGAGGAGGAGAGAGCGGTTAAGACATTGACTTCAGAGGTTATTGCAGGGCTTTATTAGGGTCCAAAGTGCACTGTACTGAGTCTAGTAATTCAGGAACTTACTGAACAACTAGAAGCAAGTAATGAATCTGCCTGAAAAGACAAAGGAAGTGGGAGGACAGCTGGTCAAGTTTCGGTTTTTTTTTTTTTTCCCCTCCCTCTCTTCTATAGCGTACCTTACTTTGAGTTGTATGTATGTCAGAAGTTGATTATTTTAGCTTTTTTTTACAAAGTTCAGCACTGTGGGCCAACTCAGGGCCATGGTAAACACACATTACTGAAAGAAATCACTCTTTTCAGATGCCAAAAAATTTTATTTTGAACTAACTGTAGTATTGTAAGTAGTTATGACAATGCTCAATACTGCTAGTCTACTAGAAATGTGGAATAAGTTAGGAATGAGAAATGAAAGAAGAATGCCAAGAAGTAATACCAAGCAGAACAATATGTGAAGAAATCAATATTTCCCACTTGTGCATCTCCCACATAGGAAAGGAATGTCAGTGATTTTCTCAGTTATTGTGAAAAGCATAAAAATAATAGTTGCTGCAGCAAGAAAAGTATTTAAAAGAAGTTATGGGGAAATAGGCAGTGATGGAAAAAAAGCCGGCTTCAGGTTGCTCATTTCAGCTCTGTAGGTGATCTGTTGCTAGAACACATCAGAAAAGAGGCTGCTATGGTAGTTGTTCATCTTGCAGGTCCCTGACTTCGTCTCCAACTGAGTCCAAGTTCATTTGTTTCCTATGATTACATTATCAAAGCATTAACAATTTTAGTGTGCTTAATGTAGTGATAAGAGAACTCTTGCCACCACAGAGGTTAGGTACACTGCATTCTCAGTGAATTTCAAGGATGTTAGTACCAGCAACTGTACAACAGTTAAAAATCAAGGGGGTTTGATGGTTTGCTAAATTATAAGCATTTCCTCCTGGATTTCAGTCATAAATTAGTGGAATATGGGATCTGTATAGTTAAGAACTTCTAAGAAAGCACTCAGCACAAAAGTCTTCTCTTGAAATAAGCACTGGCAGAACTTCAGTCCAATGGGCGGTCACAGGCTTCAGCAGATGAGCTGCTATCAGAGGATGACAAATAAACCAGTGAGCTTTGCAAATGAGTTTGTCTTAGAACACCCAGAAAGATGGTAATATGTTATTCCATGATGTATGGCTTAGGTCCTTTACATTATGGAAAGCTGAAGTGAGTGTAGACATTCGGTGTTCCAGGTTACATTTGTGAGTCTCTGCGTTTGTTAAAACACACAGGAAGGTAACCAATCAGAATAAGTCACCTCATTCATAGCTTGTTGATCGTGAAGTGAAAATATTCAATGATAGATGCATAAATGCATCCTGAGGATAGGGGAAGAACTTCCCAAGAGAAATGCTTCAAGAACTCCCATAGCTTGTTCTCTTTGCATTTCTATGAGACACACATGCATTCAAGAAGTTTGAAACTTGTCTAGTCACAAGTTTCTTTACGCCAAATCCAGAAATTCCTGAAGAAGTTTATTGGGTCGTGTAAATTGTGAGGAAAAATATATACCTGGGTATAGACTTCTTAAAGTTTGCTCAAAGAATAAAGAAAAAACAGACATGAGAGTTGTAATATAGAAAACATTTTGTCCCTGCCATGCTGCTTCTTCCTTTTGCACATTCCCACTTATACAGAAACCGTCTGCAAAGACTGTAATAAACAGTATGCCATTTTTGCAGTATAAACTGTTTTTTTTTTAACATTATCCAACGTCCAACCTTAGCCATCTTCGCAACATTAAAGATGTCACTGAAGTGTCTACTTCCTCATAACTATACAAACTATTCAGGCAGTACTTAGAGTTTAAAAAAAAAAAGAAGGAAGACAGCAGTTGTAATGGAAATCAGCTTATTTTTTCACTTTGCTCTAGGAAGGCCTCTTTGGAAGTATAGTAATCCTGTGCTGACATTCTTGGCAGAGATAGAGGTGGCTAAAGAGATCAAGTTCCTTTGTCCTGAATTATTACTACAGTAATAGTCTGTTTGAATGAATGGTTCTTCTAAGAGTCTTATTATTAATAATAAAAAATGTTTACTTACATAAGGCCTTACTATTTATATTTCAAACTAGAGTGTGGGGAAAGGGGTCCTTTGAGCAAGAAGAGGGAGAGAAGAAAGCCTATTGCACTTAATAACAGCTCTCTGCCTACTTTTGCAGACATCCCTTGTCTTGTGCTTCCAAAGAACCTGTTGAGGAGCAGAGCTTCTGCACACATCACTGTGCTGTGCTCTTAAAGTAATCACAGGATGGAGGTAAAGGTGCCATTAATTTTCCTTTAGATAGGGGTAAGATTTTTTCGTGCCTTTTGTGTGATAGCAAAATGTGCAGACTCTTACTGGCTTTGTCAAGTACAGAAATGCAGTGTTGGTCTTTGTTGCCCAGGGTTGTTTATGCACAGTGACAGGCTTCAGTAGTCCCAGTGTTGGGCTAATTTCTGCCAAAATGAAGGCAATCTGATCTGCATGCATACAATGGAGCCAAATTAGGTCCACTGTGCTTTTCTGCTTTCATTTTGGATCTAAACCCACTGCAACAGCTTTTTTGTTGTTCTTGTCAACCATGTGCCAGCATCAAATTTCTGGAAAAGAGCTACTAGTGTAATATCAACCAGATTCATGTAACTGCAGAAGATGCACAGGTTACCAGTCTATCCCTCAAAGTAATAAATGAGGTAATTAAGAAGGACAGAAGTAGTAGGGAAGGACTTGGACCGGGGACATGTCTCTGAGGCTCTCTACAGGCATGGAGGGCTTTGGTTGGTGCCTTTTCCCCTCCACTGCTGTGTTGTTAAAAGCTAACACAAGGTTGCTTGGGCTGCGTCTGCAAAGAGTGCGCTCCTAATATGTGGGAAAACAGTTGCGTTGAGACCAAGCCCAAACCTGGGCAATAGAAGTGCTGTTGGTGGGAGGTTCTGGCAGATGTCCCCTTCCCTGGTCTGGCCCTTTCGTTGTCAACACTGAAGCGTCACGGTCATGTTGTTATGACACAATCTAGAGACTAAAGATCGGTTGTGGCAAGACTTGCAAAAATGCATGGTGAGAAACAGCCTCCTGAAGAACTTGATTCTAAATAAGAAATACTGTTGAAAAGTAAGAAAGGACATGGAGGGACAAAGCCTTGCAAAAGGTCTCACAGCAGGGTAGGTGGCAGAACTGTCAATTAGAGCCAGTCAGAAAAGTCAATCTCTTTCCCAGTAAACATTCTCCTTGAAGGCAAAAAATGAAATTACAAGAGCTTTCAAGGAGCATGCTAGAAGCTAAACAGCCTGACTCTCTGCCTCCTCAGCTCTCTGCAGTCTCTTGGCTATTGGAGAGGTATCCAAACCTTGATTAGGAGCAAAACGTCCCAATCTGTTGCTTTAAATTGTAGCAAAAAGCATATGGCAGGGATTCTTGGAGCACTGCAATTTTCAAGGAAATCTCTTTACAGATGTTAAGACTACTCACTGAATACTCAATATATTGACTACTGTGTTTAGTAAACCTTATAAGTTAGCTGGCTAAATAGATATTATACACGAGGAAGTGTCTCGTTGCTGGGGACTGACTGGCTGTAAAGGTAGTGACATTTCATTTCTGGGGGTTTCTGTTGAATATCTTCAGCACAACTGGACTTAGCACCACCCATAAATATAAGAACTAGAATAAAAACATGCAGGGGCACCAGAGCCAAGTATTTTCCTACCTGATGTTTATTCATTTACTCAGAAGAGTTAGAAGAACATAAGCGCTCCAGAGTGGTGGAGCAAGGAAATGGACTAAAATCCAGGAAATATGCCCCCGTGTTAGGTGGGAACATTTCAACCATCTGAGCCATGCCTGCTTGGAACTTTTCCGGGTAGCTGAGCCTGCCTAAGCAGCTTGCTACCTACGCTTAACTATTGAAGCCAGGAGGATCTCACTGCTGTGCAGACTGCTCTCCAGCTCTAAGCAATCCACTATTTCCAGCATTTCTGCCACCTTTACCCCAGCTGAAATCATCTGACCCACTGGAAGGCTTGTGTGTGAGCCCTTGCCTTGGCTCTCTCCTTTTGGCCGCCTCGCTGCAGCCACACACCACTGCTTCGTTACAGGAGGGCTTGTCCAACAGCCCACCCCAATTATAGCCGACCCAGTAGCCACTGCTTTGTGCCAACAAATCACTGCCAATTCCTCACTCGCGGCCCACAGACCGCGTCTTGCAGCTCTGTCTGCTGCTGTGATTCAGCCGGTTTAGGAATCGGCTTAAATCTCATCTACAAGGGAAAGATGTGCTTCTGGAGGGAGTTCGTAACTTACTCTCAGTTTCCCGAAGCTGCTGCTATAGGCACATTCCCTTCTGCCTGCGGACTCTGTTCTCTGCTGTGTTACCAAGGGCACTGACTGACTCCCACAGTTTGTCCCAGGCAAATCTCTGCCTATGTTAAACAATGAAGTAATTTTATATTCTGCTCAGGCATATAGAAACATAACTCTGTAAAAAATCACAGTACTTGTATCAAAGACATATTTCAGCTTTTTCTCTACTTCTTTTATCTTTCTTTTTGTCTTTTGACAAGGCCATTAAAAAACAATGCTTCTGCTTTAAATTTAAGCTTTTAAAAGTGTCTGGTTTTGTTGATATAGTTTTTGATAACTGCAATATTTCGGCCAAGGAAGCCAGTGAAAATATGTTTCGGGATGATGTTTCAGGCACATCCTTCAAGCATTATGTCGCACCTTATGCAAGGCTATAAAACAATTTTGAACTGAAAACATGTTCCAAGGGCCAAGAAGTATACTTTTTTTTTTGCTATCCTTTTCTCTTGAATACATTTTACTGCCAAGTCGGTTCACCAGTCAGATCACTGCATAAAACTGAGTGCACTCTTTTCAAGAAGGTTCTAACAGCTCTTATTGGAGAGCAAAAGAGTTTACATGCTACCTTTTGTTCTTGGAAGACCAAGCTGTAACTTCCCTCTTCACTAAGAAAGAAGTCCTTGGGAATTTTTGTTTTTCTTACGGTGTTCCTCCTTGTTTCTCTGAGCGTTCCATGGACAGCTGTTCTCAGCCATCTGTTGCACAGTCTGGGGTGCTTCAGGAGCACATATGGATTAAGACATGGTAGTTGTGATTCAATTGTTTGAGTGTTAGTTTGGTGCTGAGCTCATGAGAACTGCTTCCAGCCGAGCCTGAAGTGCATGGCTGGTAGTTCAAGGCTGGGAGTAATAAATAAATGGGTACAGCTTTGGGTATAGCAGTCCTGGGTCTGGGTTCCACAAACTATTGAAGATAATGTATCTTATTTGGACTAACTCAATGGGTTTTCTAGACTTGAGGCAAACACTTGATATAACTCAGATTTTTCTACCACACGTACATAAATGTGCACTGTCACAAAAAAAAATGCTACCTTGTGGTAGCATGAACAGTGTTCCTAGGTCTATAATTCTAGGCTGAGATTTGCATTTGGTTAGGTAGAATGAATGAACTGCCCCAGATTTAGAGCAGCAGCAAGCAGAGGCTGGTTGCTTGTCTTAAGAAACATCAGGCAGAGCTGCTTCTTACCATGCTTATCTCAGCCAGCTCTCTCTAGCCTAAGGGCTGGAAAAACCTTTGTGTTGTTTAAACTGCTGCCCTAGATAGGGAATGTATCACATGTGTTTTCAATGCTCTCCTCCTTTTCAGTCTCCTGGAAGGACAATGTTCCCTTCCCTGAGCTGTTTATGCCGTGGCAAGGGTTGTGAGGATCTCTGAAGAAGGACCATCTTTCCTAAAACACTCAGGATTCCAGCGGTTATGATTGCAGTCTGGGTCAGGTCAATCTGGCTGAACTTTTCTTGGTATATTGCCTTAATGGCAAAGAGGTGCTTCACCTTTCTCGTTAGGTCTTGTATTTTCATTACTTGAGTTCTGGTACCTCCGTAGCTTTCCCTGACAAGCAAAGCAGTGACTGCCGCTGCCGACAGCAAAGACTTTCTTGGTTTTTAGAAAAGTTCAGGGAAGTGCTAAAGCTATGAAGAGTTAGTTTAAAATCAATAAGTCAAGCAGAATAATTGGCATAAATACAGTCAGTGTTTACATCCACATTTATATGCAGAAGTTATTTTGGGTCACTGTGGTATAAATAACAATGGCATAACTAAAATATTAACATTCTTTCTGTGTTATCCGACTTATTTTCCATGTTGATGGCTAAATTTCAGATCAGAGTAAGAAAAGCCATAAGGGAAAAATGGACAACAGTGTTTCAAGACTAAGAAACACAAGGAAAATATCTGGGGTGCAGAGTGCAATGTAGTTTAGCTTTGAAATTTGAGGCCAGGGTAAAGTAGCTAGAGCTTAACTTCCTGCTTCTGTGTCTTGGTTGGAGCCTGCGTTTACACCGGATCTGTTAGATGTGGGTGAGCATTTCTAAACTATGCTGCAGGTAGGACAGCCCACTTTTCTACCCTCCCACATCTGAATGGGAACACAAGTCGCAGCAGGAGATGAATGGGGCTGCAGCACGAAGTCAGCACGTGAGAGAAGAAAATTGTGTGTCCTTTTAGTTTCTTACCCCTGTGCCACCTCCATTTAAATAACACTGATTCAGCCTTGAGAACTCGAATGTGTCATCTGGCCAGGCCAATTACTGCACTTTTTGAATTATAATGTAAAGGTGTGATGCTTGAGCCTGTGGTCCAAGCATGCTTGGGGACTTCATTATTCTGCTTACATTAAGATCCGAAGTTACTGGATGAGCTGTGTTTTATTGTACCTATTGAAGAGGCTATTAAAACCAGACCGAAAGAAAAAGCCCTCTTCAGCCTGGCTATGATCCCTTTAAATTACCTTTGCAAATCGCCAGCCTGAGGGATAGCAGGAGGACAGCCTGACCCTCTGCAGGCATTAGAGCAGACTCGGGGTTGCCCTGTGTCCTGCCTGGCGCTGGGTCTGTTGAAGCAGGGTGGCACCTGGCCTCCACTTGGTGCTAGTCCAGCCTGTTTGCTTCCTACCCCAAGAGATTGTTTGTTTGTATTTCTTTTTTTCTGTATTATTGAAGTGAATGACCTCAGGGCACAAAGAGAAGGACATCATTCCAAATATCAGTAGGGTTTAGGAGATAATGCCTAATATTTAGGATGTCCAGATATTCTTAAGCCATGTCGTATGGTTCCTGTAGAATCTGCTTTTTCACATTTAGTTTGCTGAGGGTTTTGCGATGTAGGTTGGTGGTGTGCGCTTTAAAAAACAAAACTAAACTTTGTTTGTGTGCTTCCTAGGGAGTGTAAATGTTCTTTTCCCCATTTCTCTAATTCTGATACTGTCCTTCCCTCCTCACTAGCAATTTCTGTACTGCTTTCTTTAATTTCTGCTAAAAACCTGCATCTCAGACAGGTTTCATGTTGCTTTCCCTCCCTGTTGGTCCCAAGGAGTTTTCATGCAAGTATCTGAGTTGTACATGATGAGAGCTTGCTGTAACAGAGGCTTGAGGAAACCCTCTTCCCAGGTGTTTCCATCTTTTGCAGTTCAACACTGTCGGTGCTCTTCAGTGTTCTCTTGATGTTCAGTTCCCTATTTCACTTCAGCTGGAAAAAAAAAACCAACTTCCTAAGCAGAAGCTGACTCACTTGTGGGCTGAAGTCTGACCATCTCAGCTGACATGTGACGGAGATCAAGAGGCAAAGCAGAAGATAAGAGATGGCAGTTGAGAAGAAGCAACCCCGGGTTAGAGATCAAGTTTAAAGAAGAGTTTGGGGCAGTAGCCAGTTTGAAAATTATAGGAATTACTCCACGTGCTCACAGCTTTGATGCTGTGTTGTCCTGGCATATTAACCCTGAACTGCTTCCTATTGCAGTTGTAAAGGACACGCATTGGGTTTAAATGATGGTCAGTCAAGATTTGTCAGAGCTCATAAATGTTTGACCAGTACGGTTCGATCCATGCTAATATGCCACAGATAAGACGGATTAGTTCTTCATAGCAGACTGGGTCCTGCTGCAAAACTTACCATCCTCATGTGTACCTGCTGTCCAGTGCCCTGAAATCAATGTTTCCTGCTCTGGACCAAGGGAGGATGTCACTAGCTGGCTCTTTAGCCAGCAGACCAGTTTTTCTAGGGCTTAAATGCCTTGTCAGCCTGGCAGGCTGTCAACCTGGGCAGAGGGAGTGCTTTACTGGGTGTTTTACTTATTTAGCTGTTGGATACATTGTGCTCTTCTTTTATTACCTGTCACATCTTACCCCTTCTGGCTTTAGGAGAAGCCCATTTCACAGCAGGACCCTGGGCTCTCTGGCAGGAAAATAGAGGTTTTGCTCCATGCTGCAGTCCAGAGAACAGTAGGAGAGTGGTGCGTGCTTGGGATTTCATTCTTTTTCCCCACTGGCTACATACATTATATCTTGAAAATCACTGGGCAGGGAGAGCACAAGAGCCTAGTTAAGCATCTGGGTGATTTGAAAGATAGTAACACAGAACACGAGCTCGTATAGATTCAGTAAGCTGTGCCTGTATACTTCTTGAGGAAGAATTGTGCTGGGAACGCAGAATTAACAGTCAGCAAGGAGGGCCGAAGCCTACACCTTCGCTCTTCTATTCATGGATATTTGGGCAACAGCAGTAAATCTCTTCAGAAATCGAGAGGCAGGCAAAAAGTGTTTCAGTATTGCAACAGATAGTTGAAAAACAAATAATCATAACATAGTATCTTTACATATCTGCAAGTATGCCAAAATGCAGTTGAGATTCCAGACCTTGTTTAAGCAGAAGCCGCATCGTTGATTGGAGCATTGCTCTCACTAGAAAGAAAATGATAGACAAATTAACTGCTGGTGTGCAGAACTGAAAATGTTACCAAGTAAAAAGGTCTTTGATGACTAATTTTACATGTATGTAAGTGGCTATGTGAGTGACTAAACCAGTGGAGAAGTCGACAGCCAGCATTAGACTGCCTGAAGGGCAGTTGGAAAGCTATTGAGAGACAAAAGAAAGGACTTCCAGAGCTCAAACTGCTTGTTTCAGACTAGTCCATGTTGGGTGCTGATGAAGTTCTTCTTCTTTTGCTTCAGGAAGCAATAAAAGTATGTAGACAAACCTATTCAGATGCCCACAACTCCCCTGAAAACAGTGCAAATCACCAGCTCTTGGGGATTTTAGCTTTCATCTGACATTTCAGGGAGAAAAAACACCTGCAAGTATTTAACTCTGAGGAGAATGCTGGATAAATTTATGTACTAAGAAACATCCTTTTTGTCACAATTTGGGAAACTAGAAGTGGACTGCTCTGCAATTATCTTTTTTTTTTAAAAAAAAGGAAAGAATAAAAAAAAGAAACACTGTGTATGTACACATTCATCCTTTTTGCCTTTCTTCCCCCATTGTTGTCCTACAGTTGTGGATTGATAGCTTCCTCGTTGAGTTTCTGCTGATTCAGGTTCTTGGCATTTGATGTTTTAAGTATCTTCAGAAAGTTGGTATCTTTCTGAATAAGCCAGCTTAACTGTAGCATATCCTTCTTTTCTTTCTTGAATTTTCCCTCCCTTAGAAAACTGTAATGATTAATGTTCCAGATAGTCTGTGTTTGATCCTGGACTATGGATAAACCCGAGATATCTTTTCTGCGAATTGTATCCAGTAGTTTTGCTCTGTTGGGAAAGGGGAAGCTAATATATCATTTTCCAGTGGGACAGGACCTTCTTCAAGCTCTGATGTAGCATGAGTTCTGAGAAAGTAGAAGATATGGCAGTAAGTTTGAGAAATGTTTAATATTTCTACACCTCTGAGCACAGTACAGCATGGCTTATTTCAATTAAAGTATGGTTTGCAGTTGGAAGGATAGAAGAAATGGTCCCCATAAAATTTTTTAAGACTCTCTAAAAAGTGTCTTATACAGAGTTTTTTCCTTCCTGTAAAAGAAGTCGCATGTGTGGAATATATGGCAATCTCATATAAAAAGGTTTTATTGGTACTTGTTGTAATGACTTTCATAACTTATTCATGAGTTCATTGCTCATGAGTAATTTGGTCATCCAAAATACAGGCCAATAAAACTTTTATCTCATCCCATACTGTCATGTCTTCGACATTTCGGATGGGTAGATAAGAAGAGCATACCAGCAGCACGTTGTAGATCCTTTAAGGGAAGAATTAAAATAGAAGAACAGTTCAGCTGTGATGAAAAGCGATTAGATGAAGAGAATGTGATAAAAACCACCAAGACCAAAGAAAATGTGTTCTGGTTTTGACCTGATAAAATTGCTATTGCTTTTTAAAGTGTCTAGGGTTAAAGCACAAGGGTACTTATGGATTAGAAACTGGTTCTCGTGATGCTTGCTGCCTCCTCTTCTAGGTCTCTCTTCTCTCTGCCTAGTTTTTTTTCCTTTTTTTATTTACCTGAGTGGGTGGCAGTGGGACAGTTGTTCTAGTAAAACTAGAGCTGTATTACACTGGACTTTTTGTGTCCTCTGGTTGTGTTCAGGAGGGAACACTTTCATGCAGTTGGAGCCTAGTTGGAATGTAAATCTAAAATTGGGCTCTCTACACACAGAGAAAGCAATCTCTTATAAATCTAGTTTGACACGATTCCCTATTTTTAGCTCTGTGGTACAGTATCATATGACTAAGTGCCCCAAGGGTATCTGCTGCTCCCACAAAAGAGGAGGACTCCCACCTCTGCAAAGCAGGCTCGCATTTGTTATGCTACTCAAGAAATATAATGAAGTCCTGACTAACATGACATTTTGTAACCAAGAGAGCTTTTAGGTACCTGAGCCTGGAGATAAGGTACTGATTACCACTTATTTCATTTCTCTACCGCTTTAAGTCAGTGGCATGAAATTTATCATCTTTGAGTCTGTTTTCCTGTCAGACTGCTTGTGCTATATATGTCCCCTTCTTGCAGTATATTAAGATTTATGCTTACAAACTCTTCCTTAACTTTTTTTTTTTTGTTTTGAAAAAGCATGTGAAATGCATAGTGTCCTCTCCAAAGCAGGGTGGATTCTCCCTTGCCTGCCCATCCCTTCCCATTTCTTAGGCCGAGGCAGTTCCTTCTACATTAGGGAGCAGGAACACACACCTGGTGCATCTGTAATAAGAATACTGGCCCTTTAGCAGGTTGGCCCTTTCCCATAGAAGCGCAGTACTGGGGATCACAGTGCTTGCTGACTGCCACGAGTAAGGCTGGCAGAAAGTGAAAAGGGGAAGGGTTTGCTTTGACATGAATGGCATAAAGACGGCTGGTTATAGAGGGACTTCTGCAAGGTGGGAATTCTTTCTTCTCAGTTAAATGAAAGAAACTGGGATTCACCAGCCTGGGTACACTGAAAGCCAGACCGAGCTGTGGAGGGAATAAAAAAAAGGTGGGAGAGGAGAGGGTAGAAATGTGCAACTCTAAGAACTAATGCAGTAACTGAGACTAGTTCACGGGTTTTCTAGTAGTAATTCCAACAAGGCAGTACCTGTATGGTCACTTAGTCCAACAAGATTGCAACTCTTGTTTGAAGACAAGCCCTGTGATGAATATACCCTCAGTTAATAAAAATGTTAAGGGCTTTTGTCAACTTAAATACTATAACGCTACTCTAGTAAACCAGAAACGTTACGAAGAATGCCAGGCTCGGTAAAGCACATGCCTAAGATTTTGTAAGGTTATCCCAGTCCTTACACCATTAGTTCCAACTCATAACACAGTATCAGCAACAGTGTGGCAGCAGGATTAGGAAAGGAGTCATCTCCCTGTACTTGGCCCTAGTGAGGCCACACCTTGAATCTTGTTCTCAGTTTTGGGCCCCTCACTACAAGAAAGATACTAAGGGTCTGGAGCACATTCAGAAGAGGGCAATGGAGCTGGGGAAGAGTCTGGAGGAATGGCTGAGGGAACTGGACTGTTCAGTCTGGAGAGAAGGAGGTTGAGGGGAGATGTCATCACTCTTTACAGGTCCCTGAAATTTAGTAACAAGTTCCAAATAAGAGTGAGGAAATGGCCTCAGGTTGTGCCAGGAGAGGTTTAGATTGGATATTAGGAAAAATTCCTTCTTGGACAGGGTTGTTGAACACTGCAACAGGCTGCCCAGGAAAGTGGTAGGGTCTTCATCTCTGGAGGTACTTAAAAGACAGAGATGTGGTGCTTAGGGGCATGGTTTAGTGGTGGACTTGGCAGTGTTGGGTTTACAATTGGACTTAATGATCTTAAAGGTCTTTTCCAACCAAAACTATTTTGTGATTCTATCGTCTCTTGAGCCCAAGAGGTACATGTGGGAATTAGAGAGGTTTGCAAGTTAGGTCTGGTTTCTGGATGTTCTAGGTATTCAAAATGTTCTCTGGCATTTACAATCCTGTTAAGTTGGGCTCATTCTATGCGAACAATTTTTCAGCAAGGGGTACTTTGCCATTTCTGGTTCCTTGAATACAGCTATGGAGACAAATCTACTGGTCCTACTCCTTTGGTATTGTTGTTGGTTGTTTTTTTTTTCCCCACAAATCTATCATTAGCCTTTGTAATGTACAATTGGTTCTAGCAGGGACTGTGTACATCATGCCCTAATTTTACTGCGGTCTGAAACTAGATAAAATTGTAAGCCAACAGTTTACATACATATACACACCACCACATCCTATGAGTTAAAACTCAGAGAGGCGTAGGTATTCACGTTAACTACTCCTTAAGGGAGGATTTTAAGAAATTGTTTAATTTATATTATTTATTACACTTTTGATTCTCTTTGCTAAAAGCAGTGTCTGTCCCTCATGCCGTGTGTAGTTACAGCGAGCGCCGTTGCACTTAACAAGGTAGGAGGTCCCATCAATTATATTTTTCAATGCATCTGTATGAATGCTGCAGCACTTAGACCTTTACACCCCACTGCTAGCATGGGAAACTGATTGTCAGTCCTCCAACTGCAAGAGTGCCATTTGCAGGTTAAAATGACTATAAATTAATTGTCTTTATAGAGAATTGGGGGTGGGTGGTTAAAAATGCCTGGATCACATAACTTGTGACAGCTCTCTGCTGTCTGCAAGAAGGCTTGTTGATTTTCACCCCTTCGCCTTTCCTTCCTACCTCTTCTAAAGGCCAGTAATTAGGGTACCACTTACAATAGCAATGTTGCTGTTGTTCATTTTGCTACAGGTATAGGCTTTTTGCTTTGCCCTTCAGAATATTTTATATTTTTATAAATGGTAAGGGGAAATACCGTTTGACCGATGGTTTTGTGATTTGTGTCTCTCCGGAAGTGAAGGGCGTGGGAGGTGTGGTTCCCTGGAGTCTCCTGGTGGTCTTCTTGGGCATGTGTCATACACAAATTTACCCCCCAAAAAACCTCGTCCTTCACTTCTGACCTCCTTACTGGAAAGAAAACACTTCTCTAAATAATATACGGGTTAGATCCACAGGGACGGGATGCCTTGTCTAATGGCTTCTGTAGGCGACAAATCACAGAATCATTAAGGCTGGAAAAGACAGTTAAGATCATCCAGTCCAACTGTCAGCCCAACAAAACCTAACATATGAATGAACTATAAGTTGTTCTTCTGGACTACTTTAAATTGTATTGATGTCCGTGGTTCCCTAGCAAACATCCCCTGTTATTTACAGTTTTGCTTCAAGGGGTGCCTAGGAAAACCTGACAGTCTAGGCAGATGGATACTAAGGACTGACAGGATCTATAAACTCCACAAAACTACTTATTTCACCTTAAGATTCTGCTCTGAGAAATCCTACACCACATTTATAGGACTGGATCCTGTACGAAATAAAGGACTTCTGTGCAGTGGCTTACACAAGCCATGAGGGACGTCCATGGAGAATCCTTCTTTGTTGAAGGCAATCTGCTTCCCAGCCCATGTGGAAACTGTCCTACTATTCAGGTCTGTAAAAATCTGCACTGGAGCCTTCCCAAATTTGTCTGTTGTAGCTGTGCTGTTTTGTGTGATGATAGTGAATAATGTGTACATTGGGCATATAAAAGTGTGAACGTCACTACACAGAGTAGTATGTCTGCCAAGGCATTCAACGAGTTGTTCTTCTGCTGGTGGGATACATAGAGGAAAACATTTCAACATTTACAAACACTAAATGCTTGTTGAAATTCAGTATTATTAAATTGTTTTCCTGAAAATAGCCCTGTTCCTTGAGGAATGCCTAGTCCTTTCTGAAAATCAGGCTTAGCTCACTACATAAATCATTACAGGAAGGGAGTACTTGCTATTTAAAAACACAGCTTTATGAAAAAGATGCACTGAGATCTATTAAGATACTGGAAAAAATAACTAGATAGTTTATATTGGCATTCTATCAATAAGTTATTAAGCTTACTTCAGTGGTGTAAGGAGACTAGGTCTTTCAGTGTTTGATATAAACCATATTTATTTATTATCAATCGTATCTGTGAAGAGAACATCCTCCTCCTCCTCCTTTACCCACATGGCTATGTTTGGCTGCAGCCCGCACACTGTGAATCATAGATGTGGGTAGTAATAAAGTTTATTATCAACAACTCATTATGGAATTGAATTCTGTCTTCCAGAAATACTGCAAGTTTGTGCATATTCCTCAGCTGTTACAAATGCTTCTAAGCATTTGTGTTTAAATCATTGATAAAAGTGATGATCAGAAAATGGGGAAATCTGTAAAAACTTCAGCTAAGGATATTTTTTTTGTTTTCAGCTGCAAATCAAAACCTGATTTATTCCAGCTGCAAATGGAAAAAAAAATATTTTAATTCTGAATTACCACTATTTTTCCTCTAGGGAAGATGATTTAGGTGTCTTTGTTCCATTCTCAAGTTCTCTCTTCAGTGATGCATCATCATTTTTCTCCTGTGATGGGACTTAGTGGAGTGTGGTGCTAGATGTAGGAATGTAATTTAATGGCAGATAAAGAAGAGAAAGGAGGAAAAGACACATTAATTTTCTGTGAAGTATTGATCTGTTTTTTCAGATTGAGATGTTTTGCTATTTGTTATTTTGATAAGAAAGTGCACTTTACCAAAGCAAGCAACATCTTATCATTTAAAAAGAAAAAGAAAGCACTCAGTTAAAAATTCAGTATAAAAAAAATGTTGACCTATCATAGTGAACAAGAACATTGAGCTGTAAAACTACTGTCAGTATGCAGAACATGTCTTTTGGTCATTATACATATGTATGAGGAAATTATCCTGTGAGAGGCATATAGTGAAGAGATCTTGATTGCTTTTGGGTGTTATTTATATATTTAATTGAGATACCATTTTAAAATTGGTATATGTAGAAAACAAAGGGGATTTTTAGGACATAAGAAAATGTTATGATAATACCATTATTACTAATAATTACTGTGATTCAATTCTGATACAACTCTGTAAAAGTAATTTAATTTAAACCAGTGTAAAATATGAAAGATGAGAAACAAGATGTTTTAAATTTCCTTAATGCTTTTGATACAGTGAAGAGATCATCTCTTAAATCTAATTGGCTTGGATAGAAATGTTGTTACAGGAGGCTGAAAAAAGATCTTTGGTCCACTGTCAATCTCTATAATTTGTTCTGACGTGTTGACTCTATTCAGTTGACTCTATTCAGACTCTATTTCTAGTTGTTCAGTGTTGACTGCCCTTCCACTTAATGGAAGGAAAACCTATGAGTGCTGTGGGTGTCAGACAGGGATCCAAAATGGGTACCGTGTCTCCACGCCAAGAGCCCACGTCTGAAAACCAAGTTGTGCAAAGCAGAAGTACATGGAGAGAACACCTCATTTGCCAGACTCCAAGAAGAAATCTTTTATCATGGCAAATCATTAAAGACCGGTAGTTACAATTATGTAATTTTAATTTTTTCTGGTGTATATTTGATATCACTACTTGTTTAACTCTTTCTTATGTTGCACTTCCTCCTCTCATATTAATTTAGTCATCTCAGGAAGGGTTTATTTAAAATCTTTAATCATGATTAAGTGAATTGATTTACATGTAACACTTGTAATCATATTTAAGGGAATGCAAGAGGGCTTAGAAAGGACTTTCAAAGAGCCACTTAACAGTAGGATACAGACACCGGATGATGACTTATGCATTGCATAATAAATCAGTCTGCAACACTGTGAAATCAATTTTGCTTCATGTTGTTCATAAAACAATTAATATAAACAATCTGACTTCAAAACTATAAAATCAATTTTGGATTGTGTTGTTTCATAAAGCAACTAATATGAACAATCTGACTTCAAACGTCTGCTGTCATCTAAGCCTTAAAAATGCCAACACGTCCCCGATGGTTTAAACTAAATTGCCAGGTGAGGCAGCACAAGAGATGATGTTTTAGCTATTGATGTTTTTATAGGGGAATGAAAGGTTGTAGCAGAAATGATGGTCATGATCAAAGTGAGCTCCATTTCTTCTTCACCTGGCCGTGCTGAAGTGGGTCTGGTCCCCCCGGTGAAGGGTGCTGTCTCTGCCTTGCTGCAGGCACCCACTCAGCTCCCAGCTTGAAGCTGAAGTTTTGCCCATGAGTCTCTGCCTTGGGCTCTGCAGCTTGCAGATCTCCTTGGAGATTTAGCTCATCATTTCTTATTTCTGAACGACCTAGACACTGTCCAAATAATTTCTTTAGGCTGTGTTAGCAGAGGTAATATTTGAAGAAAGCAAGTATCCTTGCTCTAGGAGAGTTAAATGGATACAAATCAGGAAAAGAAATTCATAGGGATTTGTGGGCACAGAATAGAAACGCTCACAGGAGGCCAGGGTGATGGCAAACAAAAAGAATGAAATATTTAATTTCAGAAAAATCTAATTTTGTCTTTCTCAGCCATAGCGGTGACCCACTAACAGGCAGTTTCAGTGGGAGGGTAACATGTAGAATATACATCTCAGAGACTGTAAATGGAAAATTGTTGGAGGCAGAGGGCTGAATGAAACTTTTTGCATGGAACTTTTCAGCAAAATATGCAAATTTGACAACAGTAATATGTTTTGCTAATGTGCTGAGTTCATTAATTCCTTGAAGATTCAAAACTCAAGTTTCAGCACTATTTAAAGGAACATATCAGTTTATGGGTTATATATGGCTTTCTATTAGAACATGCTTTCTATTAGAAAATATGCGAAGTAAAAGAACAATAGAACAGAAAAAAATTCATATAATTGAGTTTTCATAACTTTACATTTGGCATAGATATAAAAAATATTTTTTTCACTGTGGTCTTGTTCACGTCTCATTTGGTAGGTGCATACAGACTCTGCCAAACTGTATTTGTTACTCTAGGAATAATCATAATAATAATTAATCAAATGAATGCAAAAATACTATTTCCACTGAAAATGCTGATAGGAGAGCAATGCCATGTCTGATCTTGCATTCTGCGTATTGATACCACGTCGTAAAAATCTCATCAAGAATAAAAATTGTCATTAAATGGGTATATTTCCTAACAGTGGTACTTAAGTGCTGCAGATGTCACTGCTGGTTGTACTGATCAGCAGAGGACTGGGGATGGCACAAGGAGTGGTTAGAAAATGCTTCGGCTGTTAACTTTGCCTAAAGCAATTACACTAATGTTGGTTTTCCAAGCATTTCGCGTGGTGTCAGTAAGTCTGTGCTTACTGCCTTGCAGCTGATCGGGGTACCCGGAAGCCTCCATCTCTTTAACAGATTCCTCATTCTTTTATTTCCCCTGGAGAGAAAAAAAAAAAAAAAAACGATAAAGCAGATCTGCCACCAAAAGCACGGGACACGCTCCAAAGGCTTTTTAGGAGGGATGACAGATGTGGTAATGTGTTCTCGCAGACCGTAGACAATCCTCAGACGCTGCTGTGGGCTTGCCGAGGTTGCTTTTGCTAGCTCCAGGCGAGGAAATAAGGAGAGTCGACGTCTGGAAAGCTGAAGAAAAGAAGGGGAAGAAAAGCTCCCTCAACTCCTTCATGTTTTGTCATGTGTGGGTGAAACAACGGGCAGGCCAGCACTGCTCCTGCCAAAGGTCTGGGCTTGAAAAGGGAATTTTGTTGATACTGAAGTGCTTAAAACCACCTGTGTGTGCAAGTGTTGGTGCAGGTGAGTGAGTGGTTTCAGGTGCTGCAGAGGAGTGAGGTGAGCACGGCCGCAGGCGCTGGTGGTTGGGGGTGGCTCCAGGACCCTCGGGAGCTGGGGAACCCTGTCCTCCACAAATCCCATTACTACCACCTTTTAGGAAAAGTCTCCACAGAAAGCTTTGTCTTCTGGTGGAGCAAGTCAGGGGACCGGCTGACCATAACTGTAGGCAACACAGATTTGATGCTTTCTTCTATTTAAGGAAACACGTATATTTCTACTTGATTGAGCTGATCCACGTATGGTTTGGAGATTCATAGCATGATCTTCCATTGACTGCTGTACTGGGTATATTTATAGTACAAATTTCCTAGTTAAATATAAATTAATTATCATTTATATTACAATATTATCCTCGGGCCCCCAAGGCTGCTATCTCTGCACAAATTTATACTGTAAAAAATGCTTCATTCTCGAAGAGGTTGCTGTTATTATAAGTAAAACTGTAAGACAAAGAATGCCTAAAGAGGCATTATCATCTCTATTATTTTCTTGTTCTTGTTTCAGATAGAAAAGCTGAAATAGATTAAAGTATTTTTTTCCATGGATCTCAGACAACTTCATACAGAATACTAGGAATAGAGCTGAAAATGTCTCAGACTTCAGACCGTGTCAATAAATAATCAGTTATACCAACAGTCCACATAGGTATTGATAGTCAATGTATGTAAAAATAACAAAACAGTGCGGTAACTGATGCTAAAGAAATTATAGTGTTTTAACCTGGAAGTCTAGAATCTAAAATATGCTTTCTGCTATTTTATAATTATTAAAGTTCAGCTTAAAGTTATATTTCATGGGTGGAGATTTATGCTAATGAAGATGTGCTACCTGAAGTTAAACCTGAGTCTTGTGGAAATAAATAACATTCCTAAGTTTAGCAGAGTCTTTCAAACTCTTCATGTACGTGCCCTTTGTATAGCCTTGCCTAAGAGCAGTTGCAATGTCAGCCAGTGATGCTCAGGGCACGACTGAGTCTGTGAGGCTGCACAGGACAGGGATGGGAAGCTTCAATTGTCTGGAGATATTCAGCTAAAGGTAAATACTACTTTTCCTACCTACTTTCAGTAGCTGAAGGAAACCCTAGAAGCTCCAGGTTTCAGTCTAATCAAAACAATATTTGTAAGGAAGAATGGGGACGTCCTGTTCTGTGAAAACCTTGGATCTCAGTCTGTTTTATATACCACAAATCAGTGTCTTGTTTATAGCTGAGCTGATTAAACTTTACCCATGCATTTTAATAGATTCTCATTAATAGCTCCACTGAAATCAGCATGAGTAATATATGTCAGGTATGACTCAGGTGGAGATGTGTGTGTTTCTGTGGGAAGAGGCAAGAAAATTCATGGCTTAAATTTTTTCTTAAAGCCCTTTCCAGTGTGAACTGTTTATTTTATTAAGAGGATGAGGCTGATAAAGACCTGCTCCAGGTTTCAGTTAGTGAATTCCTAATTGATTGGAGTAGGATCTTGGTGTGATGCAAAATGGGAGACGCAGTAAAGTCCTCTATTGTAGTTTCTCACGTACTGGCAGCATTTAATTTCAGATTATGGAACTCATTTCACTCATATACAGCAGTTATCTTTTTACTTCAGGGTTTTCCATGAGTAACATATGAAGGAAACTATCATTACTGTTGAGGTCTCAGCTAACAGAAGAGAAGTTACTATTTACAGGGAAATAAGTTCTATTAATCAATTATTGCATTCCTGTGGTCTGAGAGAAATCTCCTAAGTCCCTAATACCAGCTAGAAAATAGCTGAAGTCATATATCCTACAGATCTGCTGAACAGAAACTCTTGTTTTGGCTAATTTTCTAAAATAAAACTCAAAATGTGGAGGGCTTTAACACAATCCATTGAAGCAGGGAGCCGGTTTCTAACTTCTAACAATTGTTAATAGGAAAAAGAGGAGCAACCAAAGGGCCAGTCAGTGGTGGTAAGTATTACTTTTACTGCAAACTGAGCAGATGAAGTCCTCAAGGACGTCGTAGCTCTAACCTGCTGGTGTTAGTGACATGGATGTCCCCCACCGCACCACAATTCTGATACGGCTCTCTACTTTTTGTGGACTGTAGAAAACAAGAGGCTGCTTTACAGGAAGGCTTTTGCCTTGCTTTCCAACCCTTTGGAAAGAACTGCCATCTGCAGTGTCAGAGTCTCGGTTAGGGCTAATTTGATGAGTTTGATGAACCATGGTTTTCTTTTCATTTGCTCATAGGTGTTGTAAATTGCTAATGATCTGCAGCAGAAATTAATTATTGGTAATTATTCCCTTTCAGCCACAGATCAAATCTTTTAGCACAGTGTGTGGATGCAAATTAAATGAAGTCCAAATCTCATTCCCTTTTCTGTCCTTGAGGTAAACAACAGATCCTGCTCATTCTTTGCATCCAGATTGACTCCCGCAGGAATGTACAGAGGGGATGCTCATCAGTTTTTTAGAGGCAGAGAGGATATCTGTACTTCAAGTCTAAAATGGGATTAGGGCCTTTCTTTTGCGATAGGTTAGCTCTTTCCTGTGGGGCTTCAAGTAGGACAAGGTGAGAGTGATACCTCTTCCAAATAAACATACGGAGAAATATTCTATTAAGGAGAAATGTCCATCTGACTTCACGTAAATGAAGGTCATGATAATACTCATATACTGTGCAAATGGTGCTATTTTATATGCAATCTGCATATAAACAGTTATGCTGTAATTGAAACCAGAGCTGGAAAAATTTAAAAGTTGGATATTAATTATATAAAGTGACTCCTGGATAACTGATGTTGAACTGGTAAGGTAAACCAAATAATAATATATCACCCAGACCATGGTTACCTTGCCTTGATCAACGCAGGAGCTGCCTCGAAGCTATGTATTCCCACTGCCTCTGGCCGTGTAGTCTAGAGATGCACGGGGAAATCTGAAAATACTTCCCAGCAAACCACAGTGGTTTTGAGGGAGAAGTCGTCAAAGTATCAGTATTTTTTTCCCACTGTCACAAAGTTTTTGCTACTTGGCCTTGTAGCGAACCATCTTTAATGAGGCCAGAGTGTGTTTGCTGGCAGGGGGATGCTTTTCTTTGTTTATCTTTGGAAACACGTCCTCTCTAAAGACACTTAGGAAAGCGAGACTGAAAAGAAAGTGCCCCAATTTCTGCATTTCATCACAGGCATAAGTGCCTGAATAATGACCTACACACTCATATGTAACGGCAGAGTCCTCTTGTCAGTAAACGTGGCACATTCTAGGTTAGGCCAACAGGACACGCTTCATTCAGACAAAGCAGCCCTGACGTGCTCTCCTTCATTTAACAGCCCAGTGTTTAAAGGACTCCTGTCGTTTGTCAAGGTATTTTGAATCTCATCTCTCCCTGACTTAGAGCTGTTATTCCAGCTAAAATGAGGTAATGATCTCTGAGAGAGGAAGAGTTCAGGTAGTTTTGTTAATATGCCTTAGAAGCAGTATGTGATTCAGTGAGTACTTCTGCAGAGGCAAGCTGGGACCATCGAAAGCCCTTTTTTTAGGTGCTGTCGTTTTGAGATAAAATCCCCCTGCTGAACATAGCTTCCTGTTGACTTTAAACCATCAAATGCAAAGCTGCTTCTGTTTCATTCACCTATACCTGGCAACTCCTCACACAACTCATTTGGTGTCAATCATTTGCTGGTGGAAGTTGTGATAATCTTGTCTTCTGTCGCGCTTGAAGTTGCAGGTTAAAAATCTCTCCAGCAAATCTCATCCTTTTGACACAAACTATGCAGCTAGAATATTTATTTACTGAAAGGGACAGTGACAGTGAAAGCTGTTAATTCCCACGCGCTCCTTAATGACACAAATCTGTTCTAAAAAAATGGGTTTGCTCCTGAGGAGACAGGTCTTCTTTGCCTCGCCATGTATATAATGCACAAAGAAAGTAGAGTGTTTGTTGGTCCTCAGTTTTATCTCTTGTGGTGTGGAAGGTGCCACTACCAATCTATTCATCAGAGGGCTTCTTGGGAGAGCAGTGGGCTTTCCATCACCCAGCGTTGCAGTAGGTATGGTCACTCAGGCTGGTGACAATTAGCCACATGCTGACATCTCTGCTTCCTCCAGAACCTGCCACACCTCATTAAAAAACACAAATGATTGCCCTCCTACAGAGGTGAGCTAAAGAGTCGCTATACGTAACTATGTACCTCGAGAGCTCATCTACAGACTTTATTACAACAATTACTAAGGATCATTTGACTGTAAATGTTGGCACTCTCTTACTATGAATCAATCAGTCATTAACCTTAGCAGCATCGATGTGTTCTCACTATGCATTTCAAGCAGATTAATAAACAAGAGAAGAGTTAAGAGCCCATTCCTTGTGCTGCGGTGTAGTCTTGTGTTGCTGGATCTAGATAAACACAGCAACACTTCATTGTACTGTGAATGATTTATGAAGGAATTGCAGTGCAGGAGAGAAGAGGGAAAGGGAGGCTTGCTTTGAGATATGCTGATAAAGAAGCAAAGCTAGACAGAGAAATGGGAACAACGTGCATACGTGTGCACATCTGAAAAGCAGACATCTGACAATAAGCTGACGTGTGCCAGGCAGGAGTTGTTTTCAATTTCTTCTGTCAAGTCACTGTGATTCTTGATGACTATGAATCGTTCTGGGAACAATCAACATCATTGTGTTGAAGGGAAAGGAGAAAAAGGAAGAAGGGGGGAAAAAACCCCCACGTACACTAAAGTAGCTCTTTTTGATGTATCTTTTTAGGTGACCACAGTCAAGAGCATATGCTTGTGTCTTTCTGAAGTGTAGTCCTGTGCACTATGAGGTCTTTGACTATTTTAAGATAATCTTTACACAAACAAAAAAGCAGGAAAAGAGGAAGTCATTTAGAAAGCTGATTTCTGCCAGTGTATAAGATGACTTGAAGGCCTTTGCTACACCCCACTCCAAAAAAATTTTGGACTTTTAAAAATTTTTTTTGGCTAATGGTCCCCAACCAGTGGGATTGGCCTACATGATGCCCATGAGGCTCCTGAACATTTGCTGGAACAATGTTCTTATGCGCAGTCCATGTGGAACTTGAGGAAAGATGACGCTAGATACAGAGCTGTCATCTCACAAGATTTCTACTTGCAAAATTGAAGGGTTGGTGATCTCAGTTTCAGGGCATTGCAGCTCAGCTGTTGGATGTGGTGAGGATGATGTACAGTCCCTGGGAGTAGAGGCAGAGATGGCCACTGAGGGTCAGTGCCACTCACCAGCTGACTCACAGCAATGCTGGCACCTCGTCAGGCAGTAGAGTCCTTTAATGGCAGCCAGAAATTTGGGGGGAATGAGAGCAGCTTGTTTCTCATTACCTGACACCTCCTGGGTAAATAGGGAAACAGATGTGACAAGCACAGCAGATGATACTGGGCTCCTACACTGCAGCTGGCTGTAGGATCAGCCAAACGCTCCAGTCCAGACGGCAGAGAACAGGCACCAGCTTTGTAGCTATCTAAAACAGGAGGTCTGGGAAATAATGTCCTTCTTAGGAAGCATGAAGAAGTTCACTGAGCCTTCTGCCTAAGTGGTAGGACCTGAGTCTGCAAATCCTCATCCTGGAGCATCCTTTGTGAATGAACTACATGTGCTGAGTAACCGCGGAGAGAGGTGCTCAGATGGCATCTGGAAAACCTGCCCACTTTGGTGCCTGTACGTCCTGGAGCTTGACAAGTCACCAGAGGGCTCAGCAGCTTAATTTTTCATAACTCCTAATATATGTAAAACTTTCACTATGACACATCTAATTCAAGCCATTAGCGAGAGCTGGATCTGGGCCTTTGCAGAGCTTCATGGCTTATATGTTGCTTTTTAGGAATGAGACATATTCTTTTTCTTCTGAACAGGGACTAATCCACCTTTGGTTGTATTTCTCTCAGCCAACTCTCTCTGACTCGGAGTACACGTGGGGACGTTCAAGAGCCCACTCAGAGGTCAGCTGTCTGCAGGCACAAACCCACTGATAAATTTCAGGTAGGCAGTTTTTTCCAAGCAAACCTGTCTAGAGCTCATTGCTTATCTCCTTTATCTATATTTGAGTTTTTAAGCATGTATATTCAAGTCTCAGGCAAAACCTTATTAATGACTCTGTTAGTTTCTCTTTCCTGAATATGAATATCTTTGTGAAAAGTTTTGCACATTCAGTTTCATAAAACCGTGGCCTTTATATTCAGCAAATTGGGTGTGGAAGATTTAAGCAATTTTTGTGCATACTAAAGAATTTCAGTTCACCTTTAAAGTTCTTGAATATTTTTTTAATATTCTTAATTAATATATATAAATAATTTTAAGTATAGCCTTCTGAGTTTTAGGCCTTTTATCCAGTTTTGTTTTACTGTCTCAGACTATATAAATATATATATTAGAAGTAGTTATACAATAAGTAGCTATTACAGCTGAATACTTAAATCAAAAGGAGTAATTTCTACAGATTTTCTACTTTAGATTTCATTAGAAAATCATCATTTTCTTTATCAATTCAGTGTCTTGTGTTACTTTTGTGTAACTATAAAAATCATTTAGGAAAGAAAAGGAAAAAAACCCAACACCCAACTTCCCCCCCCCAGGGGTATCTCAATTTTAAATCAATCTATACTGATTAGTTATGTTTGGCCAGATGTGTAATATGACATTGTTCCTCTGCTGTGACTGAACGAATGCATAGATAATCATGATATGAATCATTACATTTGCAAAGCAAAATCCATTTCCTACCAATTCACTTCCCATGGGCATTTTTTATGAAGATGAATTGCTCAAAGGCAATATTTTTGAATATGTTGGTCGTTGAACAGCTTTGGAAATTATTTGCACCGGATTTTAAACAGGAGGAAGGAGCTAGGGCTCCAAACTGGGACTCTGGCAAGTCTGAGTCATTGGAGTCAAAAGGTAACTAAGACAGAAGAGGGGACCAACCTGTCCTGCCCTCTTGGGTCCACTCGTACAGCCTGGGGACAGACGCACTCAGCCTCCCTGAAAGCCGTGGGGGAGGCTGGAGGTGTCATTGGATGGAGGTCTGCAATGCACCCTGTGGCCACAGAGGCTGATCCTGTATGTCCCATGGAGCAGTAAGTCCAGGGAAATGACTGCTCCCCTGTGGCTCCAGAGACACAGCACCTCCAATGGGTCACCCCTCAGTGCGATGACTTGTGGGGCAGTTCCCAGATGTGCTTTGGAAGTACTCTCCCAGTCTGGGCTGACACGCTTCTGCTGCTGTGCTTTCGTAGCAAATGTGTATGGTCTGCAAGCACAGACACAGCGTAATGAGTGATTTCCTACTGATTTCCGCATGGAGGGGAATGCTGGAAGTGAAAATTCATATTTCATCAATGTTTTCCACTTGAACTGCCTTCAGTTTAGAGGCCATTTGTCATATGTTTTTTTGGGATATGCTTTCCCCTATAAGTTTATTTTGTCAAATAGCCAAACTCACAGCCTGAGCAAATTGATCTTGGGCAAGTTTGCATACGGATGAGAAGATGTGGGTATCACAGGGGTAGATGGTCTCATAGTTATGAATTACAAGGACTGGGCCCATTTCAGGTGCTGTCTCTGGTTTATTGTGTTACGCTGAACATATTGGGGATCAGTGCTCTCCTTCTCTCAGCCTGCCTGATCTGTCTGTATAGGTTGTCAGATGTGCAAAGAAATAGGGATTATTCAGGTGAGATGTCAGATGTAACTGGGATCCAACATCATAAGGTGATGTCAGACACTGTAGTTATGTACAAAATGGTAAAACCGAAATACCAGAGTGGGTTAATGCAGAGAGAGAGAGAGACATGCATAAAATTATAATGCTGTGGCCCTGTGCTGATAAAGATGAATATCTTGTAGACCTCCTTGAAAGCAGAGAGGAATTCTAGCTCTTGTAAATTACTTGCGATGATGATAGCATCTTATTGCTGTCATTTTAAAAAAGAGAGATATCAGAATTTTCTAGATAATGTTGAGGTTTCTCAGTGCCTGGAAGTTAAGAGATGAGAAAGTGTTTGGTTGTAAGTACACACAGCAGTGCAATTGTCACCTTGTTAAAACATCCCGAAGAACAACTTCAGGAAACCACACACTTGAATTAATACTACAAAGGCAGAATAAGGCTTTTGAGGGTCTTGTTGGCAGGTAGATGCTTTACTGCCCTATAGATTTAACTCCAAGTGAAGTACTTGCAGGTTTAAAACAAAATCCTGCTCTGATTAGGAAGGCAGAGAGAGAGCACCCAGTGAGGGCTCTCCTCGGCAGCTCAAGAATCTGCTTGGCAAAAACCAAACGATGGCCACAAGAGGAGGGTTTGTCTGAGTAGGGCAACTTCTGGCTGAGTACGGGCTGGCATGAAGGAGTTCAAGGCACGGATTAGAAGGTTCTTCTTCTGCATTTCATGGAGAACAGCAAAAGGGAAAATAATTTTTAAACCTCAAGAACTAAAGGAAGGAAATTAAAATACTGTACAAAAAGAATAACTGCTGATAGAAGTGAGAAGTGTTGATCTTATGGATTTTTTGCACATTGCAGAGATTCTGAAGGCTGTCAGCATTTTAATCAAATATGACAGCTTGACAAAAGGAGCAGCTAGGTGTGAAATGCTTATACTGCTGGAGGGAGGCTTTCTGCACAATAGTGACCTGAAATGGGGATATCGCTGACTGTGACCTTCACTGTGCTTTGCAGAGCAGCCAGAGCTGCAGGCAGGGTTGTCAACTGCACAGTCCCCCGAACTGACACACCACATTCATTATTGCCTGAGTTGGACGCAGTGAGAGCACTGCCACCGCGGCTTGCTACTGCTCATGCTTGCTGCACAAGGGTAGAGAAAAGAGCCAACCCTTCCCCTTGAGGTGGAAGCCTGGGTTCTTTTTGGTGCAATGGACCTTGCCTGAAAAAATGTTGAGAAACTGCATTTTTCCAACCTTCTTTCTGTTGAGGGAAAGAAAAAAAACTTTGTTGTAGGATTCTGACACTTATTTTTATTATTATCAGAGACCAGCTGTGACTGGAGTCTGTGACTAAGTTCTTTCTACCATTACATGGTTTTTCCATTAAATACTCCCTCCAGTGTAAGGCTTCCTAGCTCAGTAACACTTTCCTGCATTTCAGGCACTTCTATTATTAATTAATTTGTTATTCACTGTAATAAATCTCATCACAATGAATTTATTTAGCACAGTGTGGGCATTTCACGTCTTCTGATTATGCTTCCCTGCTGTCAAGATAGTACCCTCTGACATCCTGATACAGCAGATCCTGCCCTGTGCTTCATCAGCAACAGCCAAATGTAAGAAGACATGAAACCCACTTAAGAAATGGAGTAAAAATGTTTGAAAAATGTCAATGCCTTTTCAGATTTTTAGAGGGATTTGGGTACTTCTGGATTTTTAAGACGGGCTGCACCAAAAGAAGTGTGAATAGCAGGTTGAGGGAGGGAATTGTCCCCTTTTGCTCTGCTCTTGTCAGACCACACCTGCAGTACTGCCTTCAGCTCTGGAGCCCTTGGCATGGGGAAGACATGGAGGAGGACTAGAGAAGGGCCACAGAAATGGTCAGAGTGATGGAACACCTTTTTTTTTTTTGTGAGGAAACGATAAGAGTGTTGAGGTTGTTCAGTGTAGAGAAGGCTCTTGGAGACCTGATTCAGCCTTTCAATAATTAAAGAGGGCCTAAAAGAGAGATGGAGGGCTGCTACTATAGGACAAGGGGTAATGGTTTTAATCTGAAAGAGAGGAGATTTAGCCTGAGTACAAGGAAGAAATGTTTTACTATGAGGGTGGTGAAACATTGGAACGTGTTCTCTAGAGAGGTGGTGGATGTCCTGTTGCTGGAAACATTCAAGGTCAGGTTGGATGGGGATCTGATCACTAGTGTTAGTACTGCTGACATTAAATGTACTTCCATGATATGTTACATTGTAGAAATGTTTTCTATATTTAATTCCTGAAGTAAAACTCAGTTTAGATTAAGAAAAAAACCTGGATTGCTCAAGAGTAGTAGTTAACTTCTAGCTCAGCTTGGTCACTACCGTGAAAACTATTTTAGGTGAGAGGGTGTATTCAGAGGGGACACATGTTCACTAACATCTTGAAAAGGAATAAGAGGGAATTCCTCTACAGGAAAATCCAATAGTTGTTCTACTTAGTAGAGCCAAATTATATTCATCTTCCATGGTGCAGAAACAAAATGTCCCATGCCTTGAAGTAGTTGAAGAGTTCAACTAATTCCTCACAACCACATAAAAATTTATAATTCCTTATTATCCCAGTGGATTTCTAGCACTTATTTTACCATGATTTGTCCCCTCGTATCCTCAAGCATAAACAGCCATTGGTGTACAAAGACTTGAAACATCTTTTGAAGAGAGTAAATTAAATATTACTTATTGGTAATATAGGATTCAGTGAAATCTGTTACAGAACAGTAAGTATATTGTAAATCTGTTACAGAACAATAAGTACATTGTTTATTTCCCTACCTTAACATATAAACAAGATGATTAGTGACAAAATCCTAATATACCCATTCTATTCCTACGCTAATAATCCTACCTAAAGCAGCATATGATTTGTTACTAAAACTCACGCAGCAGAGATAAGTCCATCGGTGGTGTTCATGCTGTGGGGATGAGCTGGATGTGGCTTGGAAATGCAGTAGGAGATTTGCCAGCAGTTCAAGGTGAAATTGTGATCCCTTTATCTCACAGGGGCTGGGTCAGTGCCCCCAAAACTGCAGAAATATAGATTCAGTGCTTGGTAACTGTCGATCTGTCCCACACAATCCTGTATCTATTTCAAAAACTCATATGGAGAAGTGATTAGCACTGTACGGTGCAGCGTGGGCAAAACCAAAACAAAACGTGTGTTCAGCAGGATGATCAATGAATGTGTTGCAATGGGGCTTGACAGCTTGGCTGCCCATTTGCTACCTTCCTACTGCTGAGAGAATTTTTTGGGTAAAAATCAAAACACATCTTTTCTAGAAATGCAAGCAGATTCAGTTTTGTAGTAAAACAACTGTGCTAATTCAACCATATCTTCTTTCAAATAGTTTCAGGTTATGAATTTACTAGGTTCATTTCATTTGTCAGCACTTTTATAGACTTATTTTCAGGATGACAGATTTTTTTCATGCTGCCCTCCATCCTGGCCTCTTGTTGAGGCTTATCTTATCTGTCTGCTCACACACTGGTCCTTTCAAAGCAAGGAATCTCTTGTAGTATATAGGTGATTTTGATGTATACTATGTGAAATGTTGCTCTGTAATTGAACTGCCAACCATTATCTAGTAGTGTTCAGGTACGTAAAAGAAATGCTAATTCTACGTATCTCTTCAGCTGTTGTCGTGAGCACAGATGTATAAGTTGAGTTACAATTGTTGTCTCCTTTGAGAAAAGGAATCCAGAACTCATGGACTGCCAGTAGCCTGACATGAGCTCCAAAATCAACAAAACCAGATTTTACATTGGTCTGCCCATTTTTTGTTTCACTCTTCTGCAGGCTCTGTGCAAGAGCTTGAATTACTTCCTCCCTTCTTGGGAGGAGAGGAGAAATGAGAGAGAGTTAGTTCATAGGAGCAGATTTGGATATAACCTTATCTGCCACAGTTGAAAAGATGTGTTTAAATGTGCTGAACAACCTAAGGAAGATCCTGTTGTTTCCTTTGGAAAGGATTTCTCTGGATCTGGGAGGGAATGGGGCTATATGGGTTAAACAGAGCATTGGTAGTGATCTTCTCAAAGTATGGACCTAAACACTACTTCTGTGTTCTAGAGGGCAGAGCTCTGTAGTTAGGAAGGTCATGCAGATATTTTTTCTTAATTGTCTGTGCCTGACTGAATTGGTCTGGTGTACAAAGGGGAAATAGTTGTTAACTCAGACAGCTGATGGGAATTGCGTGTTACATATGCAGTAAGAGAGTGATGGGACTTATGTGAGAGCTCAGGTATACAAGTCCTACCTCACCTTCCTCTGGCTGCAGAGCAGCGTGTCTGTGAGTTTTCAGTGACTATACACCCAGTTAGCTGCTGTGTTACTAAGTGTACAGACTGATCTAATTCTCCTGGAAGAACTAGATTACACTTTGGATCCCTTCCTTAATCAATGGTAGTTTGCTCTGACTGAAATTTGACACGTAACTTTCAACTTTTGAAGGGTGTTTGCATTCATTCCTGCTGCTAAATCACAGCTGAGCCTTTTAGAGAAATAAGAGTTTTTATAACATTAGGACAAAGTTATTAGAAGAAATTATTTACTGTGAAGGTGGCGAAGCACTAGAACAGGTTGCCCAGAGAAGCTGTGAATGCCCCGTCCTTGGAGATATTCAAGGCCAGGTCGGATGAGGCTTTGAGAAACCTGATCCAGTGGAAGGTGTACCTGCCCATGGCAGGGGGATTGGAACTGGCTTTTCTTTAAGGTCCCTTCCAACTCAAACCATAGTAGGATTCTATGGTATTCAAAAATAAAACCTATCCACTGTATCAGAAATTAAAAAAAAATCTAAAAAATCTTAACATGTGCATATAAGTGTCTGAAAACATTATGCTTCTGTTTTCTACTGTCTTCTTAGACAACGCTAAATTGTGCAAAGGAACCCACTATGATAGTTAGGAAAGAGAGGAATTATGTTTCTACTGAAGTATTTAAAAGCTACTGTGGTGGCATTTTGTCAGTGTTCATTTTGATCCTGAACATGGAGGATAAAAGAAATGGGAGAGCTGCAACACCTGTTATAGTCTTTGGCCCAGAAATTTTTCCAATAACCCATCCTTCTAAGGTCAAAAATCTCTCTCATAAATGTTTTCATTTATCTGGAAATACTAAAAATAATTATTTCCTGGTGAACTCTACCAGGAAAGGTCAAACTGGAGAGAAATCTAATCACCTTTTTCAGTTTAGAAGGGTATTTTAAGGCAGTGGCCGAGCCAGAATTTGCATCACTTGCAGACTGTTTCATACTACTTGAGATGGTAATTTTTAAATCTGAGCAGTTTTCTGTCAATAGAGGAAGTTAGACTTTTCTTTCAAGATTCAAAGAATGAAAACATGTTGAATTCAAGAAAATGTTGATGAGGAATGTTTGGAGTTGTTTTTGATTTCCCGTTTCATTTCTGTGAGCCCAAACTGGCCTGTAACTTCTCTTTGTTGGTCTAATTAACTCTGGGGTTTTTGATACCTACAGCATATTTGCTTCCTTTTCAATGTCTTCCTGAGCTACAATTTACCTTCCCAAGCTACTCCATCTTCCATTGCTTGAAGTTAAATTATTAAATAAAGATCATAAAGAATAAAAGTAACTCCCTTGATTCCCTCATTAGCAGTGTCCTCTGGCTTCTCCAAATCATGCAAAATGAAAGGGAGCGAGACAGCACTACAACTTGTTCTTTTCCCAAGCCCTGAGGAAGGGTATGAGGAAGGAAACCCATGTCTTGCGTCTCCATTCAATCTGGTTTTTGGATCTTTGCTTCATAGCTCTGCAGGAATGATGGACGCGCATGTAAAAAAATGTGGCACATAGTCATAAGCAGCCCAATAGTGATCGTTACTGTCCCGTGGTGTAGTGCCTCCTCTGCAAGCACAGCAGCAATATCTTACTTGTTGCTTCTGCTCTGGGCCCTGGAAGCCAGCCAGGAATATATCATCTTGAAGTGATTTGCAAACCCTGGGAGTGTGCTGTTTAGAGAAAAACCGTTGGCTCCAACCCTAATCTCCCTTGAAGCCTCTGCGTATGACTTGGTATGAGCAAGGTATTTTCAGGAGGCTGAGCAGACTCAGACTAATTTTCATGGCCAAGGAGGGAAAAATAACAGATCTGTATGCTCTTGATAGGTAAATCTAACTTTGTGCGATTAGAATTTGAGTTCTTTCTTGGCAAGGGCAGAAGTGGTGTCCTTTTAAAACATCCGTTAGAGATCATATGGAAACTCTCACGGAAAAGACTGATCTTAGAGACTGCTTCCATCCTTGGCCCCTGAACTCGGAGAATTGTACTTGTGTCACAGCATACCTGATCTTAACTGCAAGCCCTGAAGACCCTTCTTTAGGAAAATTCTAGTCAGGGACAGCTTCTGGTTTATCCCTGGAGTGATAAACTTTTATGACAGCTGAGCCACCTTGGGAAATATCAGTGAGGAACTTGGAGGCCTGATCACTGCCTTTCTTCCCATCTACTGGTCTCTGCAAACTCAGGGATTTGGGTGTTTCTGCACCTTTACAGTTCTAATCTCCATTTATCCTAAGGTCATGTAATTCACACTGGGCTATAGGAAAACATTTTTCTAAAATATTGAGCTGTCTGGGGAGGAGTTGTTTTGTTTTGCTGGAGGAAGCATTTTTTTAAAGTTAAATGCTGATAATTGATTTTAATTATATATTTTTTAATGATAGGTAATTAACAGATGTTTGGCAAGTGGAGCTGTTTCTACACATGTTTGTCAGAAAAGAGCCCTCCCAACTCTTCAAGTGAACCTGGACAGTTTAATAACAATTATATTTAAGAAAAAAGAAATCCTCAGCAGCTGCACAAATGTGCTGGGGAATCTGATCCCCTCCTACACTGCTTCAGCATGTTTCCTCTCCCAGTGCTGTGGGTCAGTGGCTTTGCACCGTGCATCCTTCACCTTTGCACTTTGTCCTACCCCAGTGCCGTCCCCTTCCAACCCAGCTCAGTGTTATTTGCTGCCAAAGGGAACCTTGCTGCAGCATCCTTTCTGTACGCGGAGGTAAGTTGCAGGATTTACCTGTGTAGTTTGAGTCCCGTTCTTCCTACATACAGCAGAATAATTACATCCTATCACAAAAAGAACCAGAACTGTTGTCTTTGTTTCTTTTTGCCTCCCTGTTTGTTTTCTTCCTATTCAGCTGTGTTTGAAACAGGGATTTTCCCTTAAACATTTCAAAAACCTCTCCATCTTCTCCCCTCAGTTTCAATCTTTTTTGTTAAATATTACTTCAAAAGAATCCCTCCCAAGTATCTTTTTTCCCCAGAAAGATCTCCAGCTTTGAAAGAGAAGTCTGATTTGAAGGAATGCAAAGAAACCTTCAGGTGTTTTAAATTTCTGTTCCAATTTGCTGTTGGTGCCCGCAGTGCTCTCCCAAGAGTCAGGACAGCATTTACCCCTGAGGTACCAATTAAAGATGGGAACTTTAAGTGGAATTAAACTTAGTTCCCAGGAATATCTTACTCTCTTCTTTGACTAATTCCCCATATTATTCAACAAGTAACTTTGCAAACCCCTCTATTCTGGATTGCATTTTACACTGATTGTAGGTCCTTTTGCTGAATTCAGCACCATATTGGTCATTTAACATGCATTAGGATTTTATTTTTCCCTCTAAGGAACATTCTTTTCACTGTCAAATATTTAGTCATCACAGTGAGTGAGCAGGGGAATTTTTCTCTGTGCAAAGCAGCATGCAGTCCCCACCGAAAACACCACCTTTCTAGCAGATGATCTGAAAATGCTTCTGATATCTCAGTCACTTTGTAAACAGGAAACTAGGAGTCAATTATTCACTCAGAAGAATCCTGAGATTGTCTTGAGGCTCCTGGCAGCCCCTGTGAAAAACAACATTGATGTAGGTTCTGGAGGAGGTAGCACTAAACGAGGGACAAATTTAAGTTGATAATTTGAGTGACACAAACAAATTAAAGCATAGAGCATGTTCTGTGTGTGTTGCGCTCAGGTCATGTACCTCTCAGTGATCCTGTTAGTAATGTTGTTAAGGAGCACCAGAAAATCTGGGAGAGGCTGCTAGGATGAGCCAGGCTGGAGTTGTCAAATGTTGTGCACTGTGTACTGTAGAGGAGAGGCAGCCCATACCTACTGTGCCTCTTCTAGTTCATGAAGAAGCCCTGAAGTGTTTGAGATTTAAAGTCCACAGATGTTGCGGGGGAGGGAGGGAGGGGGGGAAGGACAATAAAAGAAAAAAAAAAAGAAAATTAAGAATTTTTTTTTAAAGCCCTCTTTCTATACCTGGTAAAATCCTATGAAGGACTTTGTGTGATAGTGCTAAGTGCACGCGCTTATGGATAGGCAAGTGAAGGCTATTGGGAACAGGATGCAGATTTCAGTGTCTGCTCTGCTGTAGTGTTTGGTGCATCGATTCAGGCAGCTCCCTTTTCATTTATTTCAGCCACTGCCAAGGCAATGGTGTAGTTTGTTGCACTGATTTTTTTCCCCACAGACTTCAGAAGAATTTTCAAAATCTTTCCATCATTTCTAGTCTATCATTCAGCTTCACCCCTTAATGCATTCCTTCTTTAGGCTTAATTTAAAATGGTGACAACAGAGTTTTTATGAAGAGCACTGCAGTTCTGAGTTTTGTTTATTTTTATCACTACACTTCTTTAAATTGTACATGCACTAAATAGAAATGTCATCTTCCAGTTGGCTCCAAGCAGAGACAAAGCTTTAGTGCAGTGTACTTAGGCTTGCTTTCAGTTGAGTGGGTTAAGTAAAAAGTAATCAGCATTTATCTCTAACTATTGCTCCAAAGCAAGTCTTTCAAGGGCTTCAGAGTTTTTTGGTGAAAGCCGAGAGGCATTCTGTGTTCTCTGGTTCTGCAAACATCTCAATTTTCTGAAATAAAAATCTGAAAAGAGGATGTCTTTCCTTACATGAATTCTGACCCATCTAAAATCAGCAGCCTGAGATACAACTACTGAACAGCTGGTGATATTATCTCTGTTTGTACACATTGTTCTCTGCTTTCCAGATAAAAGGAGCTTGGTGGGCTTGATAACCATCCAGAAGTTTAGATGTTTATCCAGAAAGAAGCCTTTGAAATTAATCAGCTGCTATTTGGTTTATCATAGAGACTCTGCTCTGTAAAATAATGATACCACATTCAGACTTAAAAGCTTTCTTAAAAATCAAATGCCAGACGCTTAAATTCTAGGAGGAAAAAAGGATCTTGAGTGGAGGTATCTTTTACATCTTTAATTGCATCTTCTGCAAGGATCTAGTCCTATAATCGAGGGCATATGATAATTAGCATAAAGAGGCAAGCTACAAGTGGGAAGTCAATGGAGTTGTGTTAAAGAGGGATATAAGTTTTCTTTATACTCTGTTGGAAAGCCCTTTTTTGAAGCGTTTATTGCAGAGTTGTAAGAAATAATCCATAAAGGAAAGCAATTTTGCCAGGAAAATGATATCTTAAAAGCTGCTTTCCACTTTACAGTGCATTGCTTGTCTTTTGTCATGATAAAAATGTTCGGCCTGTTTTGGGATCCATACTTATTTATCCCTTCTTCTACTCAGGAAATGTCAGCAGTACTGTTCTTAGCAGGGATTACACATTTCAATAAGTAGTAATTTTGAGTATCTCATCGGAGAGACAAGCTGCAAACAACCTGAGGCAGGTTTTTACAGTCACCAATGCCAAAATTCCTTCACAAGAAAACTTTCTCAGTTTTTGGCCACTAATTATAATTAAATCCAGACTTTCCCCTTTTTTTTTTTTTTCCCCAGACAGATGGGAAAAATCAAAACATTAAGTAGCTTCATTTTCACCACAGGGCACTTTCAAAGTCTTTAAACTTCTGGACGGCAGCCAGATTTTCAACTGGGTTTTTCTCCTTGTGTTTAGTCCCTGTAGCTCTAAAGGCATGAGAAAGAGGAGTTACACGCAACTCCCTTCAGCATGCCCTGCTTGCTCAGTTAGCAAACTTTACTCAAAGTAGGTTAATGTTTCTGATGCACAGCAGGCTCTAAAACCAAAGCTTGATTTTTACTTATTTTTTTTTTAGCTGTCAGCACTCATCCACTCAAAGACCTATTCTATCTCTGCATTTACCTACAAAAGGACATTTTAAAATGGAAGTCTCAAAGAACCAGGCACTATTTTTAGAATTCGGCAGAGTTACTTTAAAGATAATCAACCATTTTGGTTTTCTGCAGTGACAATTGTGATTTATCTTATTGCTAAATCAGGTTTTACTTGTGATAATTTGCATGGGGAGTCATCCAAGAAAAACAGGAGGTGGTGGGACTTGTATCAGAAAGCAGGTGTATTTTTGGGTAGTTCTTGCTTAGCATCTCCCCCTCACAATTACACTTGCTTAAACTTTTCAGGCTCTGAAGATTTTGGACCTGAGCTCTGGATCAAGACTCTGCAGTGTTGGGAGTGAAGGCAGGTGTGGGGCTGTTTATGGCAAAGAGAACGAGGACACAGTGTGGAGGAGGCAGTCTGGTAAGTATATACTATAAAATCATAGAATGTCCTGAGTTGGAAGGGATCCACAAGGATCACCAAGTCGAACTCCTATCCCTGCATAGGACAACTCCAACGTTCGCATTATGTGTCTGAGGGTGTTGTCCAAATGCTTCTTGAATATTGTCAGGCTTGGCTTCATGACCACTTCCCCAGGGATACTGTTGCAGGGCTCCACAGCCCTTTGAGCGAAGATTCTGTTCTTAATATCCAACCTGGTACATCTTTCTGCTATGCTTATAAAGTCAGAGATGTTCTACGGCTCCTTTCCTCTCCCTGTATAGTAGCAACTCAATGCAGGCAGGTGCTGTGGAGGCAAAGGGTGCACTGTCTGTAACTGTGTGTACCTTTGGTTGCATGTCCTTTCCGCTACTCGCCAAACCCAGGTGTGACTTGGGCAAGTGGTTTTGGTGTTTAGGGTTATTGAGGATTAATGTATGGAAACTAATAACTGGATTTTGGAAGGACAGGACTATGTGTCAAAGTTATCTATTAAGAAGTTTGCTCATTTGTCAAAAAGGGAGGAAATAACCAGTGCAAAGTGCTTACTGCCATGTGTAAGGAGCTAGAACCTGGAAACTATTAATGCAAATATGTGTCCTGGAGGAATAAATATATTAGATGTTCTCTCCTAATGGATGATTTTAAATTTAACTTTTAACTTCGGAGGGGAGGCAGGGAGCAGCAGGAGAAGGGAGTTTATATTGCTTCCGTTGCTCCAAGTTATTTGCCTGACATTAGTAATAAGTTTTTCTCTTTCTGTCGAATCAAATGAAGTTTTTTCATCTGGGGTAGGGAGAGACTTAATGCTTCACGTTTTAATATCTCTGTGCTTTTGAAATATGTTACAGCTTGCATGCTTCTCCTAAGAAACTGTAGAAAGCAGAAGTGGTTTCAAAGGCAAGAGGAGACTTAAAAGTACCAGTGTTAAAAAAGCAATCTGTGTAAACTGTTTTACAACTTAAGAGTTATGCAAAGCCATATCTTACCTTGGCCTCATGCCCCAGACTGCCTGTCCGTAAAGCACTGCAGCCCTGCCTTGACACATTTTATAGCGTACTTCAGCTTTGAGAAAAATAAACCAGTTTTTGAAATGTTTCTGCGAGTCCCACGGTCTGTCCCATCAGCCTATGAGACTGATGAGACCGTATGTAGGATGAGAAGTCCCGGAGAGCTTTAATCTTGATAGTCTTTGTACTGTGAGTGAGGTGCAATTACTATTCCCAGTTAAGATGACGTATGGTAAACAAGTGTTCCCCACTGCCTGAGATGCAATTATCCAGGTGATTGCACGTAACTGGTGTGACACAGCCTGATGAAATTGCTGCACTGTCTGCTGTGTAGTCTAATAATAAGTAGCAGTAGTTCTGTCATAACAACTGCATCTTCATCTTAGAAGAAGTGCTTGTAGAAGACGAGATTGTTGGTTTCTAGAAAGGTAAGAGTGGGAACTACCTCATAATTCATGCAAATAACAATGAAGACTCGGTCTTTCACAGGCTGTGAGGTTTTCATGTCTTAATTTTGAGTGTCTAAATTAGAATTCCTTTAATGGTTATATAAGTTTGTAGTTTTATGCATTCAAAAACCTTATGGGAGAATCCTGCTTGTGCAGAACCCTGAATCTCTGGCAGAGGACAGGAAACAAATGGTGCTGAGTGCAATTGTCTGTAGCCATTTGCACAAAACACTCTTGAGGCGCATTCTGCCCACGGTCCTCAGGGGTCTGAAGGTGGGAACCTCCCACAACACATCCCACACACTGATCCCACATGGATCTCATGGTGCACGAGGGAGAGGGAAAATGGGAAGCAAATGAGCAGAGGATGTCAAAAGCAAACTGCTTTGTATCTATAAAGGGCTTGATCCTTGTTGCAGTGCAAAGGAGGTGGTGTGCAATTTATGCACATTTAAAGAACTTTACAGTTCTGAAATTAAATGGGTGTCCCTGCAGAAAGTATATGCCAGTAGCCTAAATAGAAGAGACGAGGAAACAGATATATTTTATGTTGCTTTCTCTCCGCTCCTCTTAGATCCAGTGCACAGTCCAGCAAAATGTTTCTCTAGAGTTTCTCCCCATAAGAGGCTCTTCCTACACCAGCACCCTATTAAAAGGGGTTTTTTATTATAATTTTGAGGGTGTTTGTGTGCACTTGGATAATGCCACTCTATAAATAGAGCGCTTTTTGCTTTGTTTTTAAAATAGCTTTCTGCTTTTAATGAAATAAAGTTTCAATAGTTCCTTGTTTTCACAAGAGCAAAATACAGCTGCTACTGGCATCTGAATAATGCTTGCTATTTCATGATAACCATAATTAAATTCAGCTAATTCTCCACTGCAATATTTATGGAAAACAACGACCAGAAGCTGTAGTTCAACATTTACGCTGGAGAGTATAAAAACATCAGTAATAAACTATGAAAAGCTGTAAGTCAGGGGCTTGGGGTGGCCTGCAGGGAGCCCAGAGCTTTCCCTTGACATCATGCTGGGTGGTGTGGAGGCAGTATGTGCACACCCTCCCTCATAAAGACATCTTCTTGCCTCTGTTTCTTTTCCTCTGCTGTGAAGGATGTCTCAGCAGAGAAAAACTGTCTTGGGACGGACTGTGTTACAGAAAGGATTGCTTCATCAGCCCTTGCTGCTGTGGAGATGCCCCTTTGATGGGGCAACAATCAGTGAGATTTACAGCCACCTTTGTCTGCCTTCAGCTTAAGATTTAAGGGAAAACCAGAGAAACATGATTTCCTTGGAGACTTTTCTTTGGTGAAAACCTCTGAAGTACCCAAACGCTGACAAATAGATGCAGTGGCAGTTCATGGATATGTTAGTGGTCATAGCAGTGCCACTACCTTCAGCTCCTCACACTGGCATTAAGCAACGACAAGAATGTCTCTAAAACTCTTTTTTTTTCCCTGTGTGGCTGTCTGTATTCAAACCATCATAGGAATTCCTGCAACCAGCTTTCCATGGCATTACCTACTACCTTCTGTTTTACTCCTCAGTAGGTAGCTGTTCCATTAAATAAAATTTTGCATGTTATGTGCCCCCCCAAATGGTCATGTCCTCTGCACGGTGGCAGCCAGGTAATTCTCCACAGCTAACGTGGCCAGGGGAAGGGAGCCTGGGAGAGGCTGGTTGTGTAGAAGGATTTGGAACATTAATTGTAGTTAGACAGTGAAAAGGACTTGCACACCACAACTGACTCGCCTTGGTTTTACTAACAGTATTTTTGGAATGAGCAGTTACATGTGTCAACACCATGTATCTTGAGCACAAAGACAAGGTCTGTTACTCGGAAAACAAATATCACGATGAACTATTGGGATAGAAAAATGGAGCATTCACCTTGCAAACACCCATGAGGTAAATTTAAACGATTCCCTCTCTCTCCCCTCATCAGTCGCTGTGCCTAAACACTAAGGAGACATTTCCCAAGCTCAGACCTCCAGGCTGTGATTTGTGAGCAAGCGTCTCACCCTAAATACAAGTATTATCTGTTGTATGAAAAATGGATGTATGTCTGGGTTTGAAATGGGAACATATATACATTTTGAGGCATATGCCAGAGAACTGTCTGTCCTGAAATGTCATTCAGAGCTTGCCTGAAACACGTCACTCTGGTTATGTGCTAGATGGATAGCTCGTCATGCAGCAGGAGAGATGCGGGGGCATGCAGTGCGTGACTGTTTCCGTAAGAGGTTATAGAGGTTATGTGGGCTGAAAACGCTGCTGAAGTAACCAGTACGGTGGCAGGCTTCCAGCTATCAATTCTTTCTCTGCGTTTCATTGGAGATGGTTCAATGGTTCAGATGTAACTTCAGCCTTAGGTCATGTTGGTTAGATTTCATCCTTGCAGTAGATTTGTGGGTGCCAGTTACCCTGATGTAATGTGGGGATTCAAGTAAGACAATTAAAAATCTTTCACTAGGCTTTTTCCTCATCCAGGCAAAAACATTCCTTCTTGAGGAGAAAAAAACCACCACACTACCCAATATTTTTTATAAGCTGACAGGTTTAGAATAGAATATTTCAAATTTTCAGTACTAACTGATTTTTTTCAGTGCCCTACTTTCTCAGGCTTTTCTATAATGTTATTGTGTGCAGCTAAAAGGGAAGAGCTTGCTTGTCTTCCTCAAGTTTATTTAGAGCTTTCATTGACTAATGCCTTTTGTCACAAGTGACAGTGAAAGACCTGTTTGGTAACAGAGATCAATGGAGACGAAGGTGACATTTCAGAGCAGCATTTTAAAACTAATGCATGGCTATTTATCTGACCACGGCACCTAAGAACACTGGTTTGCAGTCTAAGAGCATCATGACCCCGTCGTTTCTGTCCCTGCCTTCCTCATCTTAAAATGCACATTTACTTTTCTGTCACTCTTCTCCAACTCAATATTTTTCATGGAATCATAGAACAGTTTAGGCAGGAAGGGACTTCAAAGCCCAAACCAGTTCCAACCCCTCTATCATGGGCAGGGACACCTTCCACTGGATCAAGTTGCTGAAAGCCTCTTCCAACCTGGCCTTAAACATTTCCAGGAACAGGGCATCCATGACTCCTCTGGACAACCTGTTCCAGTGCCTCATCAGTATGCAGAATTTTTTCCTTATATTTACAGTAAATCTCCCCTCTTTCAGCTTAAAACTGATACCCCTCACTCTATCCCTACACTCCCTGATACAGAACCCCTCCTCGTCTTTCCTCTAGGCCCCCTTTAAGTACTGGAAGGCTGCTATAAAGTGTCCTGGGAGCCTTCTCTTCTCTAGGATGAACAACCCAAACTCTCTCAGCCTGTCCTTGCATGGGAGGTGCTCCAGCATTCTGATCATCTCTTTGGCCTTCCTCTGGACTTGTTCCAACAGATCCATGTCTTTTCCTCTTCAGATTTCTTCTTGCCCTCTCTTGAAAGGTATTTGTCACTTCTCATGCTATCGGTTGGGTTACGTGCCTATTGGCCGAATCGCCAATCATTTTCCTCTGGGTAACAGCACCCTTTGATTTTACAGGGACAGAGCCTTTAGTAGTAGGGACATCCAAGGGCACAAAGGGTGTCACTTCCTTTTATTCCCTACTGAGAAAACTGTGGTGTTGGTACTCAGCAAATTAAGGAAGTGTGATTTCATGCTCCAGCTCTCTCTACAAGCTTAAATGCACTAAAGATACTTGTGAAAAGTGCTAAAGTGATGGACAGCGAAGAACTTAAGGCCCCTTTCTGCTTGGAGAAGATGTACAGCAGAAGCTAATTGTCATCCCAAGTTATATAGTGGTGCAATCAGCTTGGAGTATACAGTACAATTCAATTCCCAAACACGTTTAGGGTTTAATCCATATCTTCTTTGCTAAGAAATCCAGGAAGGGTGGCAGCTTTTAACTCTGCAGTGATCTGAGACCACCCTATACTCAAAGAAGTTTCAAAGCAGTTGCCAAATTAAAGCACTATCAACGTTGATTGAATTTTGAGTAAATGTTTACTGCCTTGCATCCAATTACTCCTCTCTCTACACATACGCTTTACCATCTGTGTCCAGAAATACTGGCTTTCGTAGTCTGTTTGCTTGACATCCTCTGCACTTAATTCTAGAATAACAAGGTCAATTCAGATAATGCATTGCACAAATAAAACATGATCTTGGTAACTTCTGTAAATAAATGAAATAAAAACATATTAATAACTGACCAGACTTTCTGCCCAGTTGTCTCACGCAATGTCATGGCAATGTGTTTAGCACAGACTAAGCAAAACAAAGACAGATTGCTTTCCTAGAATTTGCTCGGTTAATGGAGAAAAATCCACCCTGATTTAAGCTAGCTCCAGTGGTTTCTCAGAAATATTGATGTCTCAGGCTCTCCTGCCTCTAATAAGGTAAAATATAATTTATTTCAATGGAAAACAAGTTCCCCATTTCTCTTCTTCTGGCATTTGGTGGAGCCGATAGCTACAGCACTGGTTTCAAGCAGAGCATGCTGAGCTAATTATATTTCTTCTAAACACAGTTGATTTCTTGATTGCTAATGTGGTATTTGAGAGTCAGTGATTCTAAAATGTCAGCTTAAGAATCCATCCTTTACCAATCTGAATCCCTTAAATACAGGTCTTGTTTTACTAAGACTCCCAGTAAAGAATTACTCTCACTACTGTTCGTCTGGCAAGTGAGACAAATAACAATTTCCAAATGCTGTGGGTTTTTTCTACACCACATTTAATTGGTGGGAGCATGGAGACACAGCAACATTTTCATTAATGCTTAATTATTAATCAGGGAAAGATGGATGCTGCACTTGAGGTAAACACTGAATGGTGAATTCCCTAAACAATCTGTTGTAGCTTCGTCAAATAAGCAGCTCTTTGAAAAGGTGCACAGCCCTATTAGTGTGAATGTTGCAACAGAACAATGACAACGAACTCCCCTTTTAATGTGCTCTTTATGAAAAGGCAGAGATACCTCAATAGCTGGATAACCCCAAGCTGTTTGGTAGACAAATGCAAATGTTATTTTCTGTCTTAATTTTGCTAAGGTTTGGTTGGCACAGTATTCATATAATTTCTGGATGATGAGTCACAGAAACTTTACCTTCATATTTTTAGTGAGTTTCCACTTTTCCTTCTTTTTGTTTGTTATAATATTTAATCTGTTATTTCTTTTTACATGTTACAGTATTGCAACAACGTTAATGAAGTCTGGTTGGGTTTTTTGGTTTTTTTTTATTTGGATAGAGATATATCTAGATGTCCCACAATGAATATTCACCATCATGAATCCCCTGCTTGGAGGAGGAGCCCCTTGCTGACTCTTGGTCAGAAAAACATTGGCTCTTGTTTCTGACTTGCTTTAGACACACAGCTGGGCACCACACAAGATCTCTCAAGCAACAACAGCAGGAACTGTGAGGTGCAGGGCCGTATTGATATGGGAAAGGAGGAGGGAGTGAATATGGATCCTTGGTTTCAGGCATGAAAGTGCATGAAAAAGCTTTTGAAAATAAATCCGGATAAATAGATTGTTCTTCAGTCTTTGCTATAAATCTGCCTATTTGGGAGTTTGTAAGGATTAGTTGTGGCAGCAGAGAATGAATTTGGTTGCTCTTTTAAGTAAAACTCTTATTTTTTAGAAACTTTTCAGAAAATACCTTGATTGCATACAGAACTCTTTTCTAGCTACAAGGAAAGAGTCTCTGTGCTGCTACCAGCAATAATGCAGAGGCTCAGGTAACACAACACACTTTTTTGCTGCCTTACTCTCACTGCCACCTCTAGGCAGTAACAGACTGATGGAATGTGATGGATGGAGCTGTCATAAAACAGTAAACCACGAGGGTGTTGTTGCTTGTGGTACCAAGTCCCCCTGCTCCCCTCGTCAGCTTTCCAGCTAACAGCATAACTCTGCAGTCCGGGATACAGTCACAGTCTACTGAGGCCAGACGGTCTGAGCTCTGCCTTTTTCAGGAGGCCATGGCCTGAGTTAGGCTTCTCCTGGCATCACGATGGAAGGTGATTGCCAGAGCACCTCTCCAACATCTGCTGCACAGTATGGATGTGGAAGAGAAAACAATATACTCTTTAATCTCAGTTTAGCTCTATGCAGATTCCTGAAACCTTTAGCTTGTCTTCAGGTTGAGATATCTGTCAAATGCTTCTGCCCTCCTGATGTACTTGATGCTGCATCTTCTGATCGATGGGTGCTCTCTGACTCACTTTATTTCTTCTCAGCTGATAGTTGTAGGTTTTTTTGTTTCTATGGGAGTTTCCATTCATACCAAGATGACATGGGGAAAGTATCTCATTATACTGTTCTCAGTCAAGTAATGTTTAGGCATGAAATGCCAACATCTGCAGATTTGTACCCATTTGGATGAAAATATTTGAGAGTAGAGAGGCTGAGGAAGGTGGTTAAATTGAAAATATGGCACAGTATATTCTAATCCAACATGGGAGAATATTGACTGAATGGAAAGAAAATAGCACGTACTTTTCTTAGTTTTCTCTCTCGTAGGATTTACTTTCTCAGCAATCGGATGCATTCATGAGACTGTTTACTGCTTCCAATTCAAATTGGAAGGGCTGCGGGTAAGAACTGGTATATTTATTTTCCATTTAACTCTGAAAAGCGAGTCATAAACCTGGGACCTATCATGATTGACATAGCAAGTCATTAGATAATTACATGGAAACCCCTTTTATTGAAACATCTGTGTTGAAATGTGCATGCTAAACAGAATTTTAATAGGCTGAGTCTAACTCCCTAAGCTTTAATTTCATAGCAGAGAAACTTCTAGCATTTTCAGCATTATTTCAAAACCATTTTAAACAGATTCTATTATAGGGCAAGAATTTTTTTTGTCATCAAAGCAAATGTTTTATAAAATACTTATTATGACATAAAGCGTATGCACAGTTTCAAACTATAGCCTCTGTGGGTTCTCTTCACTTTCAGTCTTCCGCTCCAGTAGCCTCTTCACCTTCCTGCCAGGTCCCAAGCTAACTCCTTTTACTGTAACTCATCTACTATATTTTATACTTTTACACTGATTGAAGAGACATCAAGCCTCTGTGTTCTTATTCTGATGCTTCACCAGGCAGTATCCTTCCAGGTTTTTTAGTCAACAAAGTCCCCCTGCAGATCTTGGGTCTTCTCCGCAGGGTTGTATCCCAAGAGGTCCCGGTCTCTTGGATGAAGCTGACATTAGTAAATGACTACAGCTCAAAGGATTAGATCTACAGAAGACAGAGGCCGGTGTGGGGCTGGTGATTGACATCCACACTCTACACAATTTAGGAGATTTTGCTTTGGATAGGTAGTAGTCTGGTCTTGTGGTGACCACCTGGAGCACAACTTTCAGTTTAACTTCATCTGAAAGGAGCTCCATTTGGATGTCCTGAGACTGTTTGCTGATGGAAAATGAAATACAGAGATTTGCAGACCAGTTTGATCTAAAATGCTGCTGCAGGTGCCTCTCACTCTTTCCTAGCTTTGCGTTTCAATCTCTGCCCTTTCCATTATCCCTTTGTCTGGCAAAGAGGGGTTTTTTTCTGTCTCCCTGGTCCTGTTTATTTGTGCTTAATGAGCATCTCCTCTTCTGTCATGAACTTTTCTGGCTTATTCTGCATTCTCCCTGCTGTCTGAGTTCCTGAGGAGGAGATGTTCTCTCTGGCTGGTGCTTACCAGGACAGTCCCATAGACTAGGCCCGTGAGCACAGAGTTCACAGCAGAAAATGTTTACCTTACCACAGTGCCTGGCACTGCTTGGTACATGTGAACTGAGCCTTTCTCTTATGTTAACTTGACAGCACATATATAATCTCTTCCCATGAAGAAGTCTAGGCACAGGACTGTATTGCTATTCCATCTTCAAAATGATAGAGGATATAAAATCTGTTGATAAAGTAGTTATTAGAAAAAATCATTGTGAGAAGTAATGCTTCCTTAATCTTAAATTTAACTTGATTTTTTTCTTTATTTAGCCTAAATAAGGAATATTTAGTCTTGAACTCTAGAAGTTCAGTCATAACATTTACTCTTAATGTACAATCCTATGATAAGAAATAGCAAACATCCCTAAATTTAGATATTGCTACCTTTCTTCTCATGATGCTGCACCCTAGAGATTCTCCATATGACATAGATCATGTTGATCTTATTTTTATTAATGTTTATACAGGAATATCCTTTTTTTTTTTTTTTTTCCACCAGGAATTCAGCACACAGCACCTTCTCCCTCTTATAAATCTGCCCAAAGGTCTCAGACTTAGACTCACAAGGCTCCGAGTCTGAAGTGCTTGTAGTAAAAGCTTTGTCATGAAAATAACTGGAGTGACCGACTCTACTGATGTTTGTGGAATTACTTGTACAAAGAAGAGTATTGGAATGGTTCCGTACACTGGCAATTGATGTAAGTGTCTGTATGAGGTACCTTTATCTGTTAACTTCTCTTTCCTGTTTTCTTTTTCTCTCTTTTTTTTTTTTCCCCCCCCCTAAAGGAATGCTTAAAGATTTCCAAGGCTATAAACCTAGGAATTTTTTTCTTCTCTCACTTTGAAACAAACGCATGACGAAATGTTGCCTCTGTTAGTGTTTGCCCACTAGAGTAAACCTGTCCACGAGGGCATTCTTCTAGCCAGGATTCAAATAGATCTTTTATACATATAAAATCTCAAATGTCCCATAACGCCTATTTATTATTTTTACATATTAGATGTAAAAAGCAAGAGATGAAGAATATAATAGCTACATGAAAATAGGGAATAAGATATGAAATGTTTACATGTGTTGAGAAGAGTCAAGGATACTTTGAGGTTGCATTTTGTGTGAATGTTACAGCATCATCATTCTTTCTGGATGACACTCATATTCGCTTATTTTTCCTTAAAGAATAAGTGTTGAAATTCTTTGATGCATGCCTTACAACAATTCTGCTCATATTTCTTTGACTTTAGTTTTCTGGCCACGCATCGTACATTTGTGAAACAAAGGTCTCAAACCTTGAAAAGAAATTTCTTCCTTTTCTTTTGAATTCTGCTTGTGGGAGTGGAAGATTTATATGCATTGAAGAAACATAGTCTGAAACGAACGTTAAACATAAATGTACAAAGTGGCATCGCTTTATATTTAATACCTGTAGGTCTTATAGTTAATGGACTAGCCAACATCCAAAGAAAATGAAGGGACAAATAATCAGCAAACACTTTTAGATGGAGTCTAATTCTAAATAATATCTTTGACATGAAGAAGAATTTTCTGAATTATTGCTTTCATGCAGAGATGCAATTATGAGGCAGTGGTACAAACCCAGAGTTAAAATAGCCTCTAACTCAGAAATCTATTAGAAATGTTAAAACTCATTAGGCCTATACTGGCCACGAGACAATGACAATCAAGATAGTCACAGTCAAGAAGAATCAAACACTGACTGCTCGTTCGTAAGATTTTCTTAAAACTGTATTGATTCTCTGTAGTTACAGTTTTTTCACTGTGGTCAAACAGGCAGCAAGAAATAAAAAGACAGACTGGATCCTTTTTTTCAAGGAGTCCCCAGCTGCGGGTGAGAGGTCTTACATTGGTTTACACGCAGAACTAAAACACCAAATTGAATTGCTTGCTGTGTAAATGAGTTATTTCTTCTCAAGTGAGGGACAGGAAGGGTGCACTGGCTGCTGGGGCACACGCCACCTGGCAGTGCTGCCCCTGGCCACCACCTGGGAGCAAGAGAGGGGATGGTGTTCCTTGTACCATCTCTCCTATTGCAGGGGAACTGCCACCTTTCTCTCACTTCAGTGCTATCCAGGCTGAGTTACCTTCTCCAGTGTCCCCTCCTCTGCTCTCACATTGCCAGTTTCAGCATCTTAGACACCAAACCACCTTTGGAAAGAAAGCACCAAGTCCAATCTGCTGTTTCTTCTGCACTGGCTTGTGGAAATACTTCATTTTATCTTGTCTGGTGGTGGGGCTCATGCTTGCCTTAACCAGATTCATCTGAAACTAAAACCTTTCAGCCGAAGTGCTGTTTTTCAGTTAAAACCTTAAAAAGCTCTCCATTTATTACTTATCCGATTTGGATGTTGTCCATTAGTAATTCTCCAGGAGAAAAATCAATTGTATCTAAGTAATTTGCTCTAGCAAAATTTTCATTGAAAACTATTAGGAATACGTGAAAGGAGTATGGAAAGATGCAGTGGTGTGTGCTGTTCGTTCCCTTGGCATCCCTGTTGGGCCCAGGTTGTCTACCTCTCAGGAGATGTTTTCCTCTGCATGGTCATACAGTATAAATTCAAGCTGGACCTGGGTCTAAAGTTCCTTCATTAATGTTAAATTGGATCATTAGGCTGTTAGCCTAACACATTTAATCTGGCATTTGTGTTTTCCTAAGAGCATGGGCTAGGTTTAATTTGTTTAATTTCATCCAGTACCCAGCTGTCTGTAATTTTTCTATCAATTTCTATGCTTTTATGGTGACTTAGATAAATATTGCTAAATTATGGAGATTTCATGAAAGCCAAACAGGTAATGCCATTAACCTCAGGCAGTCAAAAGTAATCCTATTAACTTCCAGCCAAATTTCCACATGATGAATGTGCAAACTCAAAAAAAATTAACCATTTAACTGCAGATCAGTAAATCAAGCACTGACTATTTTTCTTCATCCATTGCTACAACAACATGTCACCAGAGAGCTGTCAACAGTCAGTGGATAGCGATAAAGAGTGATCTGGTCTGAGGTCCACCTTGAGGATATGAGTGGTGTTTGACAGCAGCAGCTGCCTGCACAACTAAATAGCCACCTTCACAGTGCTTGGCTCTGGCCGTGGGAATGGCTTCTCCAACGACCTCAAAGGCCAACAGCATATTTATTGGGTTTTTTTCTGGTGTTTTATCTGCCTCAGAAGAAAAACATTTTTCTACACTTTGAATCGTAGAATGATTGAATCCTTAAGGTTGGAAGAGACCTTTAAGATCTTCAAGTCCAACCATCAGCCTAACACTACCGTGCCAACTAAACTTTATCCTGAAGTGACACGTCTACATGTTTTTTGAACCCCTCCAGGGATAGTGACTCCACCACTTCCCTGGGGATCCTGTTGCAACGCATCACCACTCTTTCAGTAAAGAAATTTTCCTAATATCCAACCTAAACCTCCCATGGCTCAACTTGAGGCCATTTCCTCTCATCCTGTCACTGGCTGCTTGTCAGGAAAGAACAACACCCACCTCACTACAGACTCCTGGTATAATTTCTCTTCTGCAAAATACACGACTTAAAATGATCAAGCTCTACCTGCTCTTCCCAAGACTCTAGTAAAGCTATTCTGTTAGGAAATTGAATCAGTACAAAGAATGTCTATATGGGGATTTCTTTTAATAGCTTTACATTTTTATTAAAGAGGGATAACTCTTATAGCCTCAGAAATATTGATGAGCTGAAAGAGAGGCTGGTTGGCTGGCAATTTCTGCCTTGTAGGGGTTTTCTGCTGGCTTGTTTCATTCTCTGGCTGAGCTCTGGCTGGTTAATTGTGGATCGTGGGAGCTGTACTGTATGATGGCTGTATCCAGCTGGATCTGTCAGAGCCTCTGAATGATACAGTCACCGACAAATTTGGTGAGTTTTGGTTTTTTAGGGTTCTGTTAGGGCTTAACCTGTCTTAGTGTAATTGGAAAGAATCACAGGTGATACTCATAATGGAGCAGTTGTGACCCCATGCCCTGCAAATCCCTGGATGATTGCTTAATGCATCAAGTGACCTTCATCTCTGGATGAAAAAATGTAAAATAATTCTCCTGAAGAGAGGTATGCCTAAAAAATACTCCCAAACTGGTCAACTAGTGCCTCTTTTTACCAGCAGCCTGCTCCGGGGTATTTCACAATTTATGTCTATGAAAAGCTCTCATATCTAGGTCTGGACCCTACTGTGGGCTTCTCACATACTTTGTCCCCCCCTCTTCTCCTACTCATCCCAGGGCACTCTCCCACAGAAGCAGCTGACAAGGAGGGGATGAGACGCTGAGATTCCAGGATTTCAGGCAGCTGTTCCTCCTCCTTCAGCTTTTTTTTTTTTTGTTCACTCTGTTCCCAGCAATAAGCAGTTCAGCCCTAAGTTTTATCAGGACTGTCTGCACCTGCAGCATTTCTGAAGAAACGTAGGAAGGGGGAAAATACCTGGCAGAATTGGGGAAGGAAACAAGAGAATTACCAGAAAGAAAATAAATGTACATGGAAGGACGTAGAGGAAGAGGAATGAAATTATGAGAGAGGATAAAAACAGACAGAAGAAAAGAGGGGAAAAAACAGTCAAAAGGAGAAATGGAAACACATGTTGGGGAACAGTATGAGCCACCCAGAATTTTTTTATTACTATGCTAATCTTTATCAAAGAAAAAACTGTGGCAAATACTGACTCAGGAATCTCTTGCCTCCCCTAAGCTATTTATGACATGGATTATCAGTGCTCAGGTTGTTTCTTAAATCTTTTCTAGCAAGAATATATTTTTCTTTTGTCTATATTACAACTCTATCTTGTATATCTTCTACTATTATTCTTGTGGTTAGTTCCATTAGTTGAAGTCACTGCTATATTTTCCTTATGAATATGATTTTTGTCTCCCTCTGATTCCTATTAAAAACGCTGAAGTGTAGCTGCTGTTACAGGTGGAGAAATGTGGCACTTGGTTAACTGTTAGCAGTAAAGCAGCAAAATCTGCTTGAGAGTTGTGCATGCAAAATAGGCAGACAAGGCCTATAAAATATCTGTCTAGGCTGGGAGTTACAAGGAATAAGTCCCAGCTTCAATGTATTTAAGTAGACAAGGATAGAACAGTACTTTCGAGGTACAATACTATCCACTTGAAGTATACCAACCAGCCTGTTAGATAAATTCTTTCTCTTAGGACACAGAGCTAAATGTACAAAACTCCACAGAGCCACTTCCCTTTTCACAACCTATAAATCACATGCGATATCTCTGCCTTATAGAGCTTCCATCATGCCCACAATCGTGTTACTGGAGCTTAGCCTCAGCATAATCATTATCCAGCACCTGTTTTATCTTTTACTGTGCAGGAAAAAAGCCACACAGTTAAATTCAGAAACGATTTTATCCATAGAGAAATGAGTAGCTCCAAGAAATGTCATCATTCCCAGCCATTCTTCTCGCCTTTAACCTACACATTTCTACCTTTTCAGGGGGTATAAAATATTTGTTTTCCCTATAGCTGATATGAGTCAAAAACTTTATTGGTTCAGCCAGGAAAACCCTGGCACTCAGGGCAGGTTACACGTACACATTGAGGTCGCCTTTTGTCGCCATCCTTTGCTGATTAGTTTTGAAGCTGTCATAGCACAAACAGCTGAGCTTGCACCTTTGCCTGCTAGGCTGGTGTGCCCAACTGCTGAGGCAGAGTACTCTCCCAGGCTGCCCGACAGTGGCAGGACCTGCCAAGAACAGCCCCTTACTGCCCTTTCCTAAAGGTTTGTCCTCAGCCTGCATGGCTTCGAGCAGCTGATCCTATGGGAGTCCACATTCCCATCCAATGACACGGTCTGAAGTTGTCTGTCTTTCACTGAACTTATCTGCCTGTTACCCACATTTCCAAACAGCTGCTTTCACTCTCTAATTCCGCATGGTGTTCCTAAACTGAGTTTCCGGTTTTCTTTTTTCTTCTCCTGAGGTCATGCCATCTTTCAAAAATCTCTATTTTTTAGGGCATGTATTTCCACTTGCTATTTTTGTAGATATATTTATGTCATTTGGCAAATGAAAGGGGAAGTATATGCTAAATCTGTAACTATCTTACGTGGACTATAGAGAATTGTATTCTGTTGAATTGCCGGAATTTACAAGCTATATAAATGTGGCTGAATAAAGAAATGGTGGACCTTTAAAACTGAGAAATAGATTTGTTCATAACGTGGAAAGGTGATGGAGAAGAGACATTAACAGGTCCTTAAGTTGCTAAGCTGTCAGTTGCAAAAATCCCCATCATTTCACTGCCTTCTGATTTTCATAGAAGTTCAGACTCTTACTTCTGGGTTTATTTCAAGAATGACTTAAGCATTTTGGTTTACTTATTTTTCTGCTTCAGTTAATTTAACCTTAATAAACTTTAGAGCTTTTGTGAGCTCCTGGTTTCATACATTGAATATAGTTACTTTACTCCATAAAGACTTATGATTATTTTGAAACTCGCATATTTAAATGGAAAAATAAAACCTGTTTGCTCTCAGCCTAATATCATAGGAACTGTCGGTGGCCTGATTTAAACCTTAGGGTTTCCGATACAACTGTGGAAAAGGGTAAGGGCCTTTCTTCTTGTAGGAGTTCTCAGCAAACAAAAGCTGACTCAGGGGAAGTGCACAGCGTCAGAAAGGGATAGCATAACGATGTCTCTTAGTGGAGCCAGGTCTGAGCTCATCTATTGCTTGCTTTATGTACAGCTTTTGCTAAAGCTTTCGAGGTCCCTGCCTGACTTCAGGCTTCCTATTGCTCCAAGCCTGAAGCAAACCTCCAGGCATGTCTGCCTAATCTAAAGAGACAAGGTTGGGAAGAATTGTTATTACACCCCAGTTGGAAATACAAGGCAAGGGAAAGTAAATCTGTTGTTTAAAGTATTATTTGGCTCTTAGTTTTACCTAAGGTGATATATGAAGTCTAGGGCAGTGGAGGGAGCTGAACCTTAACCTTCCATTCAAGTGCATTTAACCATAAAACTGTCATTTGTCATAGCACGCATGATGAATGCACAAATACAACTGCTCTCCACATTGCTCCTCATGGAGGATTTTACAGTCATGACACTGTACAGGGATCAACTGGCTTGATTTAGTTCCCTACGTCTGCTGTACAGCCTCTTCAGCGCTGTGAGGAACCAGCCCTCAAGGCTGACGTGCCTCTTCTGAGACATCATAAAAACGCTTATATCTGTGTTTGGAAAGCTTTGGGGTGGGAGGATGCCAGGGCCAGTGAGCTAGATAAAGATTTTTAAACCACTTTCTGAAAGCTGCTTTTAGAAAGTCTTCCTATGTGATATTCAAACGTCCCTTAAGAATTTATGCAACCAACGTTGGCTGATATTAAGAAATTAAAACATATGCAATATTAAAAAAAGCAAAATAGTTGCATAAAAAGGAAGTTACGCCTTGAAGCTTTGTGTGTTTCAGATAGACTGGATGCAACTCATACCAAATGTCTCAAAATAGTTGGAGCCTCAAGGAATCAGTAGACTTCAGTGAGTAAGTATGTCTTATTATTCCTGTAACCTACATCCTTCTTGCCTTTATCCCAATACTAATGTGACATTCTGAGCTTCCTGGAGTCAATTAAAGTTTTCCACTAACTTCAGTGGGCCAATATCTGGGTTCCTGATGCATATCCCCACCTGTCATACATGTGGGGATGGTGTTCCACAGTAGACTCCTTCCAGGACCCAGCCCGTCCAGTGCAATTGAGCCCATGCAGCATCCCTTTTCACTGTTGAGTGTGCTTGCTCTGAATTGAGGAAGGGACATGTCCTGTGCCTGGGCCGGTTGGCCTCAGGGGCTGGGGAACAGGGGTAAATGGAGAGATCTGATGATTGAGGAGCACTGCCAGAAGGAAGCAGTTGTAGATCAGTCACATCTTGAGTTAGCAGCTCCGCCAGGGTTTGCTTTACCCTGTAAGAATAGACACAGTTATCCAAAGGGTCACTGGCAATCACTATCCTTACGACTGTGAGTGATGTGATATATGCAATGTTAACAATTTTGCAGCATTAAAAGCAAGGATGGAAATCCAATTTTTCTTCTCTTCCAAAAGCATGGATAGGAACCAGGATTGCCGGCTTTAAATTGTTAAAGCTTTCCAAGAAGCCATAATTAAAGGAGTAAACATCCAGTCTACTCTTCACTTGATATTGGAAGCATGTGGGCATTTTTGATTTAATTGTGTGGGTCCATTTAGTTCTAGTGAACTATTTCTTACTTGTTCAATGGCATTTTCTTTCAGATGCTGTAGTTTAACACCTTATCGCTTCACATCATATGGTATTCAAAGCTTTTTACATTATCTTATTGTAACTTTAAAAAAGGCAAATTATTCAGTACATCGAAGGAAATAGCTTCCATCCACTGCAACCTTGGGCTGAAAGCAAAGGTTTGTAATCTGTCCTCAACTTTATTAAAAAACATAAGGCATCAGCCTTCATGTAGCTCAAATACATTTCCTTACATGGTGACATACCATGTCCGATACTGCAGAATGAATTTGATGTGAATTTCTATTCATCGCACTTAGCATACTGAATAATATTGAATTCTCAAAAGCTGTGTGATTGAACACACTGATCACGGAAAGAGAATACTTGCACAGCCTTGCACTGCTTTCCTTTTTTCTTTTGTCTTTTTTTTTTTTATTATATTCCTTTCCTGTGCCTGGGGATTGATCGCCACCTCCCCATGAACAAGAAGAATTTAATTCTCAGGCCCTGCCCTTCGTACCAGGCTTGAACAGCCTTCCCTTGGCAACAGGTCAGCAAACCTCCTATCCTGTGCAGCAACAACCCCCTTCTCCATACATAAATGTTTACACACATATAGATGGAAAAGTAGAAAAAAAATGATAGTTTTAATCCCTCTGAGATTTCTGGTTTGGGCTGTCCCTAAGGGACTTCTGCAGTGGCAGCATGAGGGCTCTTGTGCCACTGCTTAGTCTGGGTCCCAGTGACACCTGTGACTTGGTGACATCCAAGTCTCATCTGTTGGCTCTCAGGGCTATCTGACTTGCTACTTGCTGTCAAACGTTCAGTATGAAATATACAGGGCTAAAAATGTAGGACAACTATGACTGGAGACTTAGAAGAGATATTCTAGAATTAGGAAAAAACAAGTAATTTTCTGTAATTGGGATAGAAGTTAGTGTCAAGGTTAACAAAGAAAAAAATATTCTCTATTTGAGTACAAAGCTCTTATTTCTCAAACAAATCCAAGCTATCAGATTTTCTGCAGAAAGCCTCCAACTATTTCAGGTATTTCTAAGACAACACCTGTGCCCGGTAGCATCAGTTTTAGCAGTGACAGCTGGCTTTAGAGGGCTGTGGGAAACAGACAAGTTACGGGGTATCTATGCCCAAGTCTCTTTTAGATGCTGTGATTGGCATGTTGTTTTATATTACAGAGGATAAAATTCCCACATTGTCTATCGTGGCTTCTAGAGATTAAAGGGAAGATAACCTGTCCAATCTTTATTATACGCTTAAAAGCATAGATGGAAAAATCCATGTGTATCAGTTCTGTAAGTTTCAAGGAAATTTGCAGAGGAAACAAATGACCTAAAGTGAAAATGCATAATACTTTGCAAAATTGGTACCTGGGAGTCATGTGGTTAAACCAGCAGTAAAAATGACCTATTCTTTTCAACATGAAATTAGATCTCTGCTGAAGTATAGAAAAGAGATTTTTAGACTGTTTTGCCACCTGCTCCTTGTCCCTGGGTTCTGTATATTCAGTTTTGATTTTATGAGGGAAAGCAGGGGGAATAAGGTGAATTATAAATGGCATAAATCAAGATCATAGTGGTTTGGTCTTTTCTTCCTGGTTATATATATTTTTTTTAATCCCGTTTTTTTTGTAAACTAGCAAAATTTTAACTGCTGACAAAGCCAGAGAATTTTTGGTTACTTCTCCTCCTATGTTTTAAAACTTCTCCTCTTTCAAGCAACTCTCTTCCTAAACAGCATAAGTGAGCTACTTGATATGCAGTGAGGCAAACCAACAGATAATTTGACCACAGGTCACATAAACAATTGTAGTGCCTTTCTTCTTGAAGTTCATGTTAATAGCTTGTATGTATGTATGTATATACTTGTGCGTTTGGTTGTATATAATATGCTCAGAAAATGCCGATTTAATCCCCCTGACATCAGACATGCAGTGCAGCAGTGGTGTGATTTTACTATAGCTCTTCAATATGTGGAACAGAGTATGCTGGACAAGTTGGAAGGCCATTCAAAAAATAGAAATAAATATTTTGGCAAGTGAAAAAAAGATAAATTGTCTCATGCTCATGGAAAGCCAGGAACCTAGGTGTGCAAGTTGCCTTCAAAATTACTATCAAATGTCTAAACAATTGACAGAATCTGGCTTCTCTAAGCCTGACAAGAAACAGAATAATTAAGAAGGACAAGTAACTTGCCTGTCAATAATCCTTACCTGTATTGCTAACTCATCTTTAATTTAAACCCAGCAAAACTTTGCTTCTGTTCCACCATATGGAAAAAAGCCATCTTGTAATACTCTCTTGACAATTCACTCTAATTAGGTTGGTGAATTGAATGTTTCAGTCATTGCGGAGTAAGGGGATCAAAATATACTTCACAGTGCCCATCATGAGACAGAAGCAGGAGGGATCTGGAGTCAAAGCAAGCGGACTCCAATCTCTTCACACAGGGGGAAAAAATATGCTGTTATGTGTACTGTAAGTATACTTTCTTCTTTGTGGCTGAGATATATACTGGTTTTTTAAGAGAGAGTCCTTGCTCTTTCTGGACTCAAACTACTCCTGCTGGTTAAGAAGGAGACAAAAAAGGTGATACAAATCAATAGAAAACCTTGTTTCTTTATGTAATTAAATTAGCTGACATCAAGTTGCATGATATATTTTTACACAATCTGGTACGTTTTAATATAATTAATGTCAGACCTCCATCAATGGTTAACACTACCGGTCTCTAGAGACAAAAATAGGTGCAGTTTCCTTACAGAAAACTTGGGGAAAAAAACAATGATTGAAAATTGCTGAGATGTTGTCTTTGTTCCGTAACATCTTCTCTGTTTCTTTTTATTACTGAACATTTCTTCTTCTATGCTCCGATTAAAATTTTATCTTTCCAATTTCCAACTCAAATTGTATGCTGAGGCCCATTCATTAGGACTTGCGAATACAGATGTCCAATGAATCCCTCAAAGAGAGTCTTAACACAGACCTACTTTTAAGTATGGTATCTTGTGTTTTTCCAAAAACTCATCTTTCTCACAGTAATGTTGGTTTTCTTATCTCTCATTAAAAACATCCTGATGGATAAAAAATTACTCTCCTAATCAAGAGGACAGGGAACTAAGACCAGGAATGATTCCTGCGCTGAAGATGTCTGTAAGTACTAAAAATATAGCAGTCCTCTGGGGTATTTAGTGACAAATATCTGCTTTTGAACCTTCTTATTGGAAGTTCTTGTGTAACTACAAATAAAATGTTACTTGAAACTGTAAAAAATGCCTATTTTTAAGAAATTTTGGGTTGTCTTTTCATATTTCCATGTCAAGAGAACGTCTGCTGAGTGACAGAAATGCAAATTCAGGCTGGAGAAATATATAAAATTTATAGAACTGTGTTTTCTGAAGAATATTGCCTTTTGTGTTACTCTTGTTTATTTGTTTTGTGATCATTATAATATAGACAATGTGTTTAAGAGACTCTTTGCTAGCGAGGAATTATATCTCAGCCTTTTGTCTTTAAAAAGAAAAAGGCCTTAATCCAGTTCTAAAGTTTTATTATTGAATGAGTTTAGAATTCTACCTTTCCTTGAATCTTTAGATAAATAATATCAGTCTTCTGTCTTTTTACTTTTTTAAATGTATATGAGACCTAAATATATGTGCTTTTCTTTCAGTGTCTCTAAAATAAACGTATGATATTTTTTGCACATATCTTAAAGCAAAATTATTATGGAGACTGATCTTTGCACTGTTCCTCATATACATCTAAGTCTGAAATTATTGTTATTTAATTACTGTAGAGAAATATGTTTTCCTTGAAAAATGGTTAAATACCAGAATTTCAAATTATGTTCAAAAAGAATCGATTCTCTTTAGTCTCTCTGTTTAGACAGATATGCTTCTGGATGGATTCTTGGCATGGGTAGGAAATTTATCAAGGTGTGAGTTATTGCCCAGGAAGTGTAGATTTTGTAATTCTGGATGTGCTCCAAATGTTAATGTGTTTGATCAGAGGAATGAGCTATTACTTATTGGGGTGAGCTAAGTGTAGAGAAGTTTAATGATTAATGAAATATACTCATCTATTTCATGGGTGTGCAATTCCTGAATTGCTCCTAAGAGCTAAAGCGAGTTTATACAATAAAACAGAGTGATTTTGATTTTTCACAGTTGTAACAAAGGCCTCTTTTCTAGTCTTCTCACAGGCATTTGTGTTTACTCCTGGAAAAGCCCTTGTTGTCTTGCAAAGGTCTTGTCCTGGTGTGGTGCGACCTCTGCCTTGGGTCACTTCCCAACCCACGGACCATGATGGTGCACTATCATCTGCTGATCCAGCTACAAAACTGAGAATGCTGATACATTTAAGGTGAGTATTTGACTTATCGTGCAAGGAGGAAAATTCTGGCCAGGTTGACCTCTGTGTATTTGAATCAATGAAAATCTGTATGTGCGTGTGTACGTGTGTGTGATTTGACTTGACCTTGTAGTCAAGTATACTTTGAACTTTGTAATTTTAGAGTCTGTAAATAACTTGCTGATTTCATTACAGCAAATCTTGTTGAATCACTGTGTGAATCAACTGATAATTGTTAACAGAAATTATACTTATTTCAATTTTGTGATCTAACTCAATAAATTCTAAATTGCTGCTAAATCAAAGCCTCATAAAATTTCCATCTGCAACAAATTGGCATTGTCAGCAGGACCGTAAATCAAGATTTATGACAAATTGGCACTTTTAAAACACTGTATTACAATTACTTTTGCTGATATGTTTGATGGTGATGATTTAAACTGTTCTAAAAATCATGTATCCATGACACCGGGTCCCATACATCCTGTGGTTCTTCTGGGTTTCTGTTTTTCCAGAGGATTCAGTGTGCATTTTTCCCAATGTACTAGTACTGGCTACAAAAACAGGACAATATGTACAGTTGATACCCTCAGTTTGACTAAGAGGTGCTCATTCCGGCAAGCAGCCTGTTCCAGATTCCTCATACTGACATAAGAGTTAGTTTGGTCTAAACAAAACTGAAGTCCCATAGATCTATTTCAGGACCTGAATAAAATCTAATTTACTCTTTTATTGATCTATATTTGGGATAGTTATCTTTAAAAGTCAGGTCCCTATTTTGGATATAAAAACCTCATCCTTCATAGTTATTCCATCTTTGCTTCTGCTTCTTTATCACCATTTATCTTTATCAGTTTCTATGGTATTATATCCAGCAGATTGCACAACAGAGGAACACATCCAGACTGTGATGAAGGAGTGAATACGATCATGCAAGGATGCATAAATACAGGAATTCACAAAATAATTTGTTCACTCGCAGCATTTCTTACTTCTAAGGTAATGTTTTTAAAAATATTCTTTTAAATGTCTATTCTAACCTTCAGAAACATAGTGCTTTCTCTAATACGGTGAATGTAACTTATTTTTTCTCACATGATAAAACGTGCAAGATCTGTATTGTATATATACTTGTTGGTCCATCCTTTTTTTAGGTTAATTTCATTTGGTTTTGTTTTGTTTCTTTTTTCCTAAATACAAAATATATTGCCTATCAAAATATTCACCAGAATGAGAGAACAATACTACACACAGAAAGTGTTGTGAGTCTACAACCAGGATGTTTGCTCTGCCCTGTTGCCATTAACATTATGAAATGCGTCTAAGTGCTAATGAATGAGACCTGGAATGTCTAACTGTGATGATGGTTTCATAAAAACTGTAAGTAAATAGTGAATATTAAAGGAAAAAACAATGGAGAGATGATGTTATGTTGCACCTGTTTATGTGTCCTAAAGGGACAGGTGGTGGTTGTTGTTGTTATTATTATTATCGGGCACATTATTTAGACCTCATCATCTATCCAGCTGCCTATTTTCTTTTTCTCAAATGAAAGAAAACTACCTCTTTCAAAATACAAAGGAAAGACTTCTAGGGTACCATGAACATGTAAATGCAAAAGGGAGAAAAGACTCAGTGTTTTGCATAGCGAAGGGTAACTATTCACACATATTTTTTCCTGAATAGAGGAAATAATATGATCGGATGAATTCATTTGAGGATGATCTTCACTGATCCCTCTAAGTGTTTTCATCAGGGCCTAAATTCAGATTCACACTATGTAACTCTGCAAGAAAAGAATTATATCCTCTTAAGTCTTTTGCAGACTATGTGAGTTAGGGTTCAATGTAGTCAGCATATGCAGGGCAGTGCCATTGTGCTTTCTACACATAAGAGTAGAGAAAGGGAAGGGAACTTGGAGGAACAGGACAAAGTCATGGTGCTACTTAACTACCAATTCAGCGTGACTGGAAGTCTTTAAACGCATTGCTAATAAAACATTTAAGAATCCACAAAGCCACTGTAGGAAATCAAAACTAGGAGAGAAAAAGTGAGGAGTTTTATGCTTTTTCTTTTGTGTATCTCTGTACTACCGTCCCAAAGCCTTTTATGTGATTTAAAAGCAGTTAAATGTAGCTTCTGTGCTGCCCTGTTCTAGAAGCTGAGCCTCAGCCAGCTCTGGCTGATGATCAGGTAGAGTAAAGCCCTCTAAAGAGCTGACAACCTAAGAGGTTAATCTGCAGTTCTTGAATGATAATTGTGTCATTGAAGTGTTCAGTACAGGCATTTCAAAAGATCTGTTAGGATTTCTTGTATTTGAATCTTTCTTCCTTCTTCTTTTCTCAGGACAGCATTTTTTTTTTTTTTTTTTTTTTGTTGAGTGACATTTTTCTCCATCTCTTTTGATCCCACATTAGTCACAAGCAGCAGAACCAGAAGCATGAGCACATTCCCCATTTTATCCAGACTACCTATTGAACAAATCCACAAAAACCACAGAAATGTCAGAAGAAAGAAACACAGTTTAGCAGAAACATATGCATGGTCATTTTCAGTAGAAAGCCAAGATGGTCAAATAGATTAGAAATTGAATTTTAGGGTATGCAGAAATGAGATGCCTGATTTTTTTACTGTTAGTAGATCTGTCAAACTTTCAAACATCCAGATTAAGCACCATGCTGAAAGAATAAGAATTCATCCCATCTCCTCAAGTAGAGATATTACCAGTCTTTCACAGAAATAGGAAGTTTCATTTTTAAGGGCAAGGTGATGAAAGAAGGTGGTATATGTCTAATGCAGAGAAAACAGACCTATGTAGGGCCAACGCTAAGGTAGGACAAAGATTCAAACAAACAGCTTGGGGACAGGTCAGGCTTTATTTTCAGGAGCAAGACTGAGGCAGAAGCAGGAGATGAGGTTAATAGTTACGACAGCGAATAGCTAAACTAACTACCAGGGTAGGCAAATAGGCTTGATGCTAGAGCTACGAGATATATACACAGCACTTGGGCTAAAGCAGCATCACCACTTTAGTTTAGTGGTGCTGGCTTTCAAGCTGGCAGACAGGAGTGCAATAACGAATCCCCAGCACAGCGCAGCTGGGCTCCTTGCATCTGCTCTTGCTCGTTACACTTGGAACTTCTAATCAACAACCAAAGGTCCCAAAAGACACATAACATCACTATTACGTACATCAGCTAGCAGATTCCCCAAATAACTCTCTTTGCTGCAGCTGAGAGGGTAGAAGAATGGATTTCAAGAGCTTTTATTGGACGTATCCATGCTTTGTTCTTCTGGGGTAATGATATGTTTAGAGACATTTGGCGGATTATATTTATGCTCTTAAAATTTACACTGCTTTTTGATACAAAACAGTCATGCTAGTATGAACTAAGCATTTACATTTTTTCCAGGCAGTTTAAGCTGAAAGTTAAATATTTAAGACGGACTGTTTTGTTTTTAATTGTCCAAACCAATTAGATGTTTCCACTGTCATAATACATTGGTGAACAAAACTTTGTATAAAAGAAACATAAGGACATGAGAAAGAATTGCTGCCTACATTCACAGAGGTGATACCTGCTATAAATGTGGCAGTGCTGTAAAGGTATTATTTGTCATTTTCTGGAAATTTAGTTTCAAGAGCAGAAGCTCGTCTTGTGTTCATATCTGCCTGCTGGAAGGTAATGAAAAGAAAAGGGGAAAAAAAAAAAAGAAAAAGAAATCCTTTCATTCTTGAAGGGCCCAAGAAATTGAAAGAGTTAATGGCTGGGTCTACTGTCCTTGGAGTCATGGCTACATTTTCTGTTGATCCGAGTGTGCTGGAGTCAGGCTCTGCATGACTTACTTGAGCTACCGTATGGCTGCACTACTGCCCAGATTTGAATGCTTGGACTCCCTTCTTCCCCCCTTTACTGTTAGGGTAAAAGAGGGTCTCAATTCTAACCTGATTGCCCTACTTCACAACCTTCTCTCAGCCCTCTGGAAGCTCTGCTTCCCTTTGAGTGCTGCCGTGCGGTGCAAAGCTAACAATTTACAACCTTAAACATTACAGCCTTCATGTATCACGTTGTTGATGGCGTTCTATTAGTCTAATTGCAGATATACATTTTATGAAATGAAGGCTGATGAAAATATCAAGTTATTGAGGTTCCGTTTTAGCTTTGGCTGTGGATGTTTTAACACAGAAAGAAATCAATCAGGTTAGGGAAAGCTCTGAATATATATTTTCTAGGGGGAACAAAAAGTTTTTTCTCGTCGCCTCCTCTCACTGCCTCTCAGTTATTGAAAGAGAAAGAAATGATGAAAATGACACATGAGCTGCTGCAAAGCCTAAAAATAAGACAGCTTTTATTTTATATTTAGAAAGGGAAATTAGATTGTTCTGTGGGTATTTTTCTTTTCTTTTTTTTTTTCTTTAAACAAGGTGGCATTTAAAGCAGACATTCACCATGCCAAAAAAAAAGCAAACAAGTTTATTGTATATTGCTGCTCGGGAGGTAGCTAACGGGAAAAGAGATAAGTGGGAGAGGGGGAAGAAAGTGGAGGCACTTACAGGAAAAATGCATTTGTGTGGGTTAGGTTAAGCAGTTTGAGATAGGGAAATAGTTGTCAAATGGCTTCACACTGACACCCAGAAATGAAAAAGAGCCTTTCCTCTTGAAAAGTGTTACCTATGGGCCATCCTTGAAGTTAGTATTGGGTACAATGGACTGGTGATGCTACTGGCAGGAGGCTAAACATGTGAGTGTTAATTGCAGCCAGAGCAAATGTGTAAGATTCCAGTTCAGCAGAAGTGACAGTCTTGAGGTTAAAAAAAAAAAAAGGACAACTGAATGCTAAAAGATTTATTTTTCTCTTCCTAAACTATCTTTACAGAATTAGTTCTGCTCCCTACCAAGAGTTTTGACATTGGTCTCAGACACAAACTGCAGAATTAAAAAAAAAAAATAAACCCACCGAGTTCATTCGTTGAAGTTCACCAGGATTAGCCACACAAGAGCAAATTCCAGGAAGAGGAGGTAATCAGCATGCAGGCAAGCAATTAGATCTGCATATTAAGTATGAAAATACACAGTGCTGGGTTGCATATTAAGCCAATGTAGTAACCTTGTGCTTCCAGAGCCACTGGGTGCAGTGACTGTGCAAAGGAGCTCTGGAGACTCTTCCTGAGGGGCAAATTGCTTTCCTGCTGTCATAATCATCGATACGGTGCTGTAATTGCACTCTGTGCTTGATCGTGATCAGTAAGTGGGCTGGGAATAGAGAGAAGCAGTAGTGCCTGCCTAGGAAAGCCCAGCCTGGAGTGGTGGGCACCAAGTAGGGTTGCAGGAGCTGCGTAGGACCAGCAGCTGCACTGGGGTGCTGTTAACAGGCCAGGACGATGTGAGATGCCTGAGAGATGGGCACAGGGAGGTTTTCAGGGCTGCTGCCCCCCCTGCGACTGATTCATGACTCTGCTCCGAGCTGCTCCCTTTCCAAATCGTTAAATTCGCTTCAGAAAAAGAAAGAGCAGCAGCCTAGGGAACTCTTTTTATTGTTTTTTATTGTAGTGGGATTTTACTGCAGTAGAAGCAGCCTATTCTAATTTTGAAAACTAATGCTACTGGAACAAACTACATTTTTATCTGTAATTATGCTTATTAGCTTTTTCCTTCGCTCTTTAAAATTGAGAACTGGGATATTCAAATGCTCTCTATTGTTCCTCACTGACAGCGACTGCACAACTGGGAAGAGGTCTGGCCATGCAGACATCCACCCAGGCATCTTGCTGTTCATCATTGCCAGCAGATTTCATGAGTTTCTAAGGCTACAGTTACCTCACTTGTAAAGTTTCAGCATAGAGCTGCCACCCTGTGCCCAGCTCCTTGCCCATGGATACTCAGTAAGAGCCAAATGTTGATAAACCCATGTTAAAGGCCCAGATATATTTGCTCACTCAAGATCCTAAATGCTTTTGTTGGCTAGGACCCACAAAAAAAAAAAAGAAGAAAAAAAAATAATAATAAAAAAAGAATTAAAAAAAAAAGAAGGAAAATTAAAAGTTAGTTGTCCATTCTGTTTTGAGAATGACTTGAGTGTCCAGCAGATCCAAAGGCAAACCATGATCTCCTGGCTTGCTGGCTGAGTAATTGCTTTCTAAAATCCATTGGCCAGCTTCACACGGAGGATAATTAGGTCCTTTCAAGGGAGATTTATCCTTACCCTCCTCAAGAAAGATCATTGACTTTTAGTGAGAAATACGATCACAACACAAGGCTGAGATCATTTGACAGTTTATGTGACATGGCACATATGAAATAAAATAAATGACACTGTCTTCCTGTCCTTCCTGTCCAAGGCCTTAATTTCTCTATGTATCTCTAATCCTTCCATTTATAAATGTCTCTCGAAGATTAGGTTCTCATTCAAAGCTGCTTTTTTTTTTTTTTTAATTAATTTTTTTTTAAGAGCTTGATATTGTGGGAGGGAAAGATAGTAATAAGAAAAGGACGGGAAGAATGATCACCTCTAAGGAAAGCAGCTTACTATTTCAGGAACCAGGCAAAATCATTTTGGATGAGCATCAAACATACAACACAGCCAAAATGTTTTATTTTTATCTTTTTTTCTCCCTCTAAAATAGCGTGTTTGACAACGCTGTCCCTTTAAATCTACTCTTAACTTTCTCACTTTGCCAAGTTGGAATTTGCTGTATTTCTTAGCCCTATGTGGCAGTGTGGGTGTCAGGAATAGGTGGTGGTATCATTTTTCATTAGTTAACCTGGGGTTTAATTGATATCATTATTCCATACCCTTCCTCCCACCCTTCTTCCACCTCTTCATTTTAAACCTGGTCTTTTGGGTCAACACACTTCAAAAACATACTACCTTCCTCGTTTAAAGTCTTCTCTAGGAAAGGGTTGCTTCAGAACTCCTTTTCACTTTTACATCCCAGTTAATATGGAGATGAAAAATATGTCCAATATGGTTTTACGTTAGTAATCCTATCCAGGGATAATCTCTTTGCACACAAAATGAAGAGATGACACAGTATCAGTGGTGGGGAGCAGACTTACCAGTACACTTTGCATTATGAAGATTTGTTGGCTTCATTTTATTAGTTTTTTTAAATAAACAAAAGTTATGCCTTATAAATTATCCCTTCTGCATAAAATATGATGTTGAAATATAAATGTTTTATATAGCTATATTAAATTAATCATGGCAATAAGCCCTTGGGTAAGGTGTTTTGTCATACCTTAAATCCACTCAGCAAAGATTCCAGGGTAAACAGTAAAAGTTTTGCCTTCCTCCTTCCCCCGCAGCGTGATGTATCATTACTAGAGGAAATGCAGAAAAGAGGTAGTTGGGAGACATATAAAAGAAAAAGTCAAGAACTTATCTGCATTGACAGAGACAAGGTCTCCGTAGCCTGGGTTCTCTCTTCTTCAAAGGATCTCCCTACTCCCTGTATCCTAAAAGTTCTTCTGAAAATAGAAAACAAAAGACCCAAGATCAGCTGTGATGCAATGGACTGCACCTTAGACAAATGTTTTTGGGACTGTACTGAGAACCAGAAGTCAACCTGCGCGGCAAAGATCTTCCTCTGCCTTGTGTTCACCCAAGTGAGCAGGGACTTGTGATGTATTCAGGTCTCATTTCTTGTCCCTTGCTCTATCTGACTCATAAATGTAGACATAAATAAACCCACCTACACATTGCAATGAAGCTGGGACTGCTCTGCTGCCTGCATAGTAACAGGTAATGTATAAACTACTGGTGTAACTCAGGACCACAAGCTGCCGCTTTCAAAACCTGGGCTTTCAGGCTTCTGAAATCCATCGGAAAAGACACAGCTTAACCTTCAGTCTCTTAGCTTAGTTCGTACCTCCCTCATTACGGTTACATTACAGAAAGATGTCTGTTATCACTTGCTAAGTCAATTAATGAGATAAAGCAAAAATACGAGTGAGAGCATATTGGGCAATTCAAAGGTTGAAAGGCTATATTGAAACACACCTGGTCATAATTAAGATTAACTGTACAATTTCATCTGGCCAAACATAATTACTTGCAACTAATAGTATCTCAGTGCAGCTGATTGGCATGTATACTATATAGCTATGACAAGCAAGGACAAGATTTAGGTGACCTGCAGGAAAACGTAATGAGCATGCTTCCAGGAAGGGGGAGAAAGCAGAATAAAATGAAAAAAAAAAGGAAAAAAAATATTGCTGCCAATCAACTTCACACAGAGTTTAAGAGCCTTTTTTTTTTTTAAAAAAAAAAAAAGTATTTTCCATCCCAGTGCAAGGTTTTCTTTTACTTTTTTTCTGAATTGTCTCTTCTGTCAGGTTAAATGGAGGTATAAGACTTAGTTACTGTGAGTGTGATTTGTTGTGATCGGCTAATGCTATGAATGGGAAAAGTTACCGGTATGGGAGGGAAAACAGTGGGTTTAATGTGTGCCTGACAGGAATCAGAAATAGCAACTAATGGTACACGTAGTAGTTGGTTATTTACCAGTCCTAAGCAGATGCTCAAGCTGATTAGTTTTTTGTCTAGAGGTGGGACTTTTGTGTCCTACTGCAGATGACAAGTGTCCTCCAAAAGAAAAAAAAAACACTATCTCTTTGTAATGTGATTTAAGTAATGTTTGTAACCACTACTACCTTCACTGTCTTATCTCTCCATCTGCCTAACTACTGCTCTGGTAATGGTTGCAATTGTGCAGCTGTGTACTTCTGGGTGTCAGGAATAAAGACACTTGAAATCTCACTCCAGAATTCACCAGAGGGAGTGAAGGGAGAGAGGAAATCCTGGAAACTGGTGATTTCCCACTGATGTCATACGTCAGGATGGGCTCTGCCAGGATGCCAGTTTTACTGAAAATTCAATATCTTTCTCTACTACAACAGAAGCCCAACTGAGCTGCCATCTACAGCAGCACTCAACCAACCCAATACAAATACTGTGTGATTCATTGGTTATCGTCAAATGAACTTTCCCTTCTAACTTTGAAAAAAATTAGGCAGGGTTAAAATTCATTGTAAGGGTAGCTGACCAGATTCAGTTGTAACAAAAGGAAAAAGGAATAATTAGAACTCTAAGTTTTATTGAGGAGCAGCTGGGGCTATGCTGCTTTTATAAAATATTATTTAGACTCTTGCAGTTTTGTTTACAAAACATCTCAGAATAAGGTGCCAGATGGCAGTAGATGAGTGGGTGCTGATAACAGCACATGTGAGACAACTGTCTCTGTGGGTACCCCTTTCCTAGTCACCCAAGGAGAACTCCAAGTTGAGGTTTTAGCCTGGAGACAACTGAAGTTTGCTGAACACTTTTCCTACTATCAGCCAGGGTGTTTGAGTGGCCACCTGGCACATGAATATATTAATGACCATTAAGACTGTTTTCAAGCCACTGTCTTTCAGGAGGATGTATCACTGAGATGCTTTATGAAGTCGTTAATTACTACAGAGGACTTGGAGGCTTTGGATCACACTCAGTGCAGGTGATGGTGCAGGTCTAACTGCACCCAGTTCCTCATCCACACACAAGCCACACAGGTAATGTGCAGTGATGAAACTGGTCTCCTGTCTGGGGCTGTACCCTGGAAAAGCAGCTAAGTGTGGGGAACGGCCAGGGCACTCCATCCACATCCCTCCTCACAGTGCAGGAACAGCTGGGCTATAACTGCCAGCACTGGCCTTTGCTTTTGTTTTAATTCCTGGTCTTATGACTGTTGCTTACCGTGCCTTAGCGGAGGAGTGCGCTCAAGTCACAGCCTTTTTTATTTTGCTATTCCTCAGAGCCTTCCAGGTGCTTTGCCCAGGTACTGCACACACCTGAGAAACTCCACACATCAAACTGACGAAGACCATCTCCACAGCTTTGTGTTGCCATGGTTTGAAAGCACAATTAAATAATGCCGGTGCCGTTGGAAGATTTACTGGGTACTTTCTACACACACGCTTTCTCACTATATTTCATCATTTTCAAGGAAGTAAGAGTCTAAAATAGAAATAAATCAATATCCAATTGAATGGGTATTGATCCCTCTTTTCACCCTTAGAACAAATACCTTCTCCTCAATAACCAGCTATGAAGGGGAAGCCATTGTTCATCTCAGACAAATAAGGCTCAATAAATCTTAATCCTGCTAAAAGTTAATGCTGAAAGGAGCCCAGAGATACCACAGTTCAGCATCCTCAGAGCCAAACACAGCAGTGCCTTTCTCTTTTACTGTTACATCTCTTGCTTTGGCTGTGTTTTTTAATGTAGAATTGTTTAAATGTGAGGCTGTTTTCATAGTCTTCCCTTTGTTCTACTTATTCAGGGCAATTCCACATTTCTTTCATTGAACACCTGACTTTGATCTATTGCAGCATCTAACTTGTGCCTTCTTGTCAAGGCTGACATTGTGTGGAAGAGCTTTCAGCAGAATATCTCCATGAGGCTGGACCAGAGGTCCATACAGTCTGCTATGATTGCATAATGCAAAGTACAGAACACGCACATAGGCAGCTGTTCTAATAGTCTCCCCTTCTCCAACATGTTTCAGGTCAGGGGACTGCCTGAGTCAGTCTGTGCATGCAAAAACCCTCTGAGGATCTCCCTTCTGTTAGTTCTCTCTCCTTTCTGACCCCCTGCAAACTTCTTGAGACTGCTGAGAGAAGACGCAAACTGCTAAGAACATAAATTGATATTGAATGCGAACCAAAGCGAAAAACTAAGGACAATAGAAAATATATTTGAAGTTTTAAATTAGGTAGAACTCTTTGAAAAACCCAGATGGAACACAGAATGATTTGTTTTCCTGTGCCTACCTAACCTCCTGAGGGTACTCTTCTGTCTCAGTGGAGGTGAGAAGATGAATGCTGTCAGACATGGCTTCAGTCAGTGAAGTCACCCCTTCGTGCTGGTGTGCAGAGCAAGGAGGGGGCCCTGCAGCCCTGAGCCCCTCACGGCAGGGTCTGCGTGGATGTGGTTGCTACAACCTTAGAGAGGGCACTGAGGTTGGGGTTTCTCCAGTGTTGGTGTTGTATGACCCTGCAAAGCAGCAGTGCAACATATCAACAGATAAGCTACAAAGACGTTGAAATAACAAGATCACTGCCATGTTTCAGTTCAGCCCCAACAACCCAGGTCCTCACCTTTATTCACGTACCTGATCTGCTGTAGCCCTAGGCCCCTCTCTGGAACTCAAGGAGCTGCAATACGACTGCAACCAGGTGCTTAAAACTTTAGGTATGTGTTCGTAACCCCCAGACTTGGGTCCCTATTCTAAGTTCATGCTAGAAATAGAACCGGATATCAGGAAAAATTTCTTTCCTGGAAGAGTGATGGAGCACTGGAACAGGCTGCCCAGGGAAGTAATGGAGTCACCATCCCTGGAAGGGTTTAAAAACCATGTAGACATGGCACTTCGGGACATGTTTTAGTAGGCACGGTGGTGTTGGTCTGATGGTTGGACTTGATGATCTTAGAGGTCTTTTTCACTCTTAGTGGTTCTATGATTCTGTGATAAATATTTCTTATAAATATTTTACAACCCTGTTAAAATGTATTAATTTTGCACAAATACCTTTTGTATTTGCTTCTTATGAATATTTATGAAGCTGGGTTTTGCTGTGCAAAAACTGCATGGAAAGGTATTTTACATCCTGCTCTGGTCTACTCACGCTAACACTGCCTTCCCACAGTCCCCATCAGCAAGCAGAAATGCCATGAGGTGCCTTTTGGGATCAGCTGCTTCTCGCTGTTCAATCAGAAAGCCTTGTCTGGTAGCAGCAGCTTCTTTCTCAAGTGTGTATTAAGTCTGTTCTTAATACCTTCAGGCAAAGAGCATCCAATTCTGATCAGCTGATACAATAGCAAAGGAATGGCATTCAAATCAAGTGCAGTTGGACACATCTTTGGTTTTGTGGATGGGTGTGTCAGGAGCTGCCTGAAAAAGGCTCACTTGACACTTCCTTTTGTACCTGCCTTAAAACATTTGCAATTTCAGGCCATTTAAATGATACATCAGATTGACATCAGGATAAATCTGTGTCTGTTAATCCACAGTAACATTTCTTTCCTGGTGTTGCTCAGTCTTTGTTGTTCTGGCAATGTTCTTCCTCTTGGGCTGGTATGGAACGACCTGGGTGTACAAGAAACTGCTTTGTCTCTACCCTGTTGAGTCATCACCCTGGAGGTATTTAAAAGATGGGTAGATGAAGTGTTCAGTGATATGGTTTAGTAGTGGATAGGTACAGTTGGACTTGATCTCAAAGGTCTTTTCAACCAAGCGATTCTATGATTAGAATGTAATATTGTCATGTTATTTATAGTATAATATATTAGAATATAATGTTATATATCGTATAAGTACCTATAAAATATATAACATAACATATATAACAAATAGAAATTTAGCATATATAATGTGTAATGTGTAACACATTAATAGGTAACACCTAATATGTAACATGATATAATGTATGATATATCATGTATGGTCAATGTAACCTTTATGAATGCTGTTGCCTACCATAATTAAACCATGTGTTCTTCTTTAGAATCTTATTAAAGGCCAACTCTCCGAGCACAAGTATGCCATTAATTACTTTGTTTATCAGGAGTGTACTCTGTCTAGTTTATCTTCTCTATGGTAAGCAGGTGCTGTCATTTCACATTCTCTCCCTAGGAAAGTTTTCCTATGACACCAATAATTTTATCTCCCTTCTCTGAAGACCTCTTTCTGCCACTCATATTTTTGGGATGCAGCCAGCAGCACACACCATTCAAGGTGAAGGAGTGCTGATTTATAAAATGGAATTTTGACACTTTTCCTATATACCCGTATCCCTGTTTTAACTATGTTACTGTTCTGGTTGCCTTTGCCCACCCCCATATACTGAGCAAAGCTGTTTACAACTACAGGACCACTCCTCAGCAACCACAGATTCCAAGTGGGAGTTCAAATTCCAAACACGAGACAGCTGCTGAAGTGTATCCTGACTGGTGCTGCTTAGGACAAAGCACAGAATATCAGATTATCCAATACAACAGGGTTAATTTGTCAAGTATTTTAGTTTTCATTTCAGTCTGCTTAAGCACTGACTGGTTTCAAGAAAAGAATTTTTTTTAACCTCGATTTTTCATTATTTTTGTGCAGTTTCCTGTTTTCTAATAGTAGGTTTAATAAAAGACTCTTCTTTCTCTCTGTGAGTTCCCCATCAGTGTTTACATGTCAGAAATGCTCTTCCATGCTACTCAGCAGCCTATTCCCCTACTAAAAAGGGATGCTGAGAGTGCTAGGGCCTCTGAGGAGGGAAGGACAAAGCCCATGTGGCATCAAGAGACATGGAGAGGTTTCCTTTAGCAGCTCCCAGGCAGGGACCGAGAGACCTCAGCATTTGAATTTTATGTTGATCACAGAATCATAGAATTGTTTAGGTTGGAAAAGACCTTTAAGATCATCCAACTTAAGATCATCAAGTCCAACTGTAAACCCAACACTGCCAAGCTCACCACTAAACCATGTCCCTAAGTGCCAAGTCTAGGTCGTTGATGTTTAAGCAAGGAAGTAGGGGACTTGGCTATTTTTCTGGGACACAGAAGGCCAGGGAAGCAATGACTATAGTTCTAAAGCTGTATTTGCTAACCAGAATGGCAAAAGGAAATAAATACTTCCTAGTGAAGTTAATATTGCAATAACTTTGTCATGTATCATATTGCTTCAAGAAACAGACCTCACAGCCTTTCCTCCCCGCAATGGGTGCCAAAAACCCACCTCTCTGTGTTCAGCAGTGCCAGGGACAGGCTTTACCCATCCCATTTCTGCTCATAAACTGACGGACTGACATAGTGTTTTCATAAACTAAAGCAGCTTACATGGTTAACCTGTTCACTTTAGTCTCACAACATCTCACTTTGGCTGTGTGATCCAAAGAGGTGTCCCTCTGTGTTGTAGGGGATATTCCTCTGCAGATGGGATGTCACATCTATAGTCTGTGAAGGGAAAAGGAATTCAAGGGCTGGTTAGAAAAGACAGGGGGAAAAAGAATCAATCAAATAAGTGAATTTTTGGACTCATTTACATGCCACAGTGAAGCATGGCAGGAAAGGTGTATGTAGTTTGAATCTAAAAGCCCTTCCAAAAACCACACTACACTGTAGGGCCTTAATTCTGACCCTGCTTATAGTTTTCATTATTTTTAGGCAGAGCAAATGTAGTGACATTCAGTGCTGAACAGAAGCTGAGCTTCAAATCAGGGTAAGTATCCAAAATAACCACTGCCTCTTTGCATGGATCAATCCTCAGTTCAGATCACTCACTGGGGAACAGTTGTGGGTAACAATAAACTTCCATTTTCTGCACTTCAGGCTTGCAGACTTTTTGTTGCTGTTCATTTTAAAGAGTTGTGGGTTTGGGTTATTTTGTGGGATAGGTTTTTTTGTTTTTCTTTTTGCAGAGGGCACATTACTGTCAGTTGGAATACTAATGGACATCAACATAAACATCATCTCCAGGGCTGTTCAATGAAACTATCTGGGACTGATTGTCTTGAAATTAGCTTGACTCATATCTGAAAATTGCCAGTGATTAGCTGATTATGGTTTGAATTGAAATCAGATTGCTACAAAAAGCTACAAAGAGTCATCCTCAGATATATTCTGGTAAATGATGCCTCGGATGCCTCACTTTCTGCCAGCGCTTGTATTAGGGATGAAGGTCTATTACCACATCACAGTCAGTTTGAAATGTATATTCTGCCTGGGGAGAATCTGTCTCTAGGGGAGAATTCTGTCTTTTTACTTTTTAATCAGCTCACTACGTGAAAAAAATTGACATGTCAAAAACAACAGAACAGATTAAAATATCCTCCCTAAGAGAGAATCTTATTTTTTCACTCTGTAAATACAATTATTATAATTACAAAGTGGTTCAATTATAGTGTCTTACTAGAACTATTCCTTCTATACTGATAGTGCGTTACATTTGAAATAATTTTAAATAAATCAAGGCCCCAGAACTAACAATACCAATAGGTGTTAAGTCTATTAAAAAAAAACTCCACGACATTATTTTGACATGGTTATAAAGTTCTGTGAATACTTCCAGTTTGATTAATTCCTGTGGATTTAAGGACTTTGATACAAACATCAGAAGACTATCATTTTCCATGTTCAAAACTGCAAAGACATATATTAGTCACATACGTGTCTGCATGTTTCATGATAAAAAAAAAAAAAAGCAAGTCACTCATTTCAAAACTGGTCAATTTTGAGCTATGTATTTGCCTGGTTGACAGTCTGTTCTGCTCCCAAGTGCCTAATTTTTCTTCATCCCATAGAAAAGTCCCTTTACATGTGAAAGTCCTCTTTGAACATGAAAACACATCTGAGCTCCAGCCCTTCTCACATTGCCAAGCACATTGCATAAGGAGATATCCAAATAGTAGTAGATCTAATTAACTTGGGAGACCCTTCCAACCCCTCTACAGTCTGTCATATGAAACTGTTTCTGTATAGTGTCTAACAACCAACAAATGCCATGCCTACACGCTAGCATTGAGGTACCATCAGCATAGTGCTAGCAGCCAAACAACAGCAAGAAAGGAAACCTGGTATTATCTATTTTAGGCCAGGTACAGAGCACAAAGAAAGGTCATCATTAGGCATTTGCCTACATCCTGATAACTGGTTGTAATTCAACTCACAAAAGGATAGAGAGAAAAAAAAAAAGGTAGTACTAAGGGTGGTTGAGTATCAACCAGCTTTTTCTGGATGGACTAAGTAAACAAGGTCACTCCGAAGTGTAACATGGCTAAGCAAGGTTTCGTAGAGGATGAGGGCAACAGGTGAGGTTGTGTGTGAGGACCAGTCATAGTTATTTCTAACACAATGTTCAGGAACAATCAAAAGAAACGAGCAGATGGCTCCTAATTTGAAAATAAACACAAGGAAATATTTCTTCTCTTGGTATTAATTCATGCTGAGAAGAAGCTTTGCTTTAGGATTTTAAATGGATGCAGAGAATCAAAAGTGAACCAGACACAGCCATGAAGGAAATAAAAAAAAAAATCCAGCGAGGACAAAGAAAAGGAAAGATGGCACATTTGCCAAATCCTTGATAATGGCAAAATACTCTGGGGACATCAGTCGGCTCTTTCTTGTTCACGAGCTCATCCCTAGGTGTCTGATGATGTGATAAGGGACACGTTGAGCTAATGCAGCCTGGACAGTCTCACGTTCTCTGTCAGACCCTCACCATGGCACAACTAGTGAATTAAAGATCATAAAAACATTAATGTTACCAAAACTATTAACTTCTGCTTCAGTGGAATCTGTCCTTGATGATACGATATTTGAGAAGAAGTAAGTAATGTCTGTGCTTTTAAAAGCCCAGGCTGGACATCTTAATGATGCATTTTAAAATACATTTATGCTATTTAACATATAAAACTGAATTCTGGTCTTAGTTATGTAGTATATATCCCTTGTCTGTCTGCTTGCAAACTAACTGCAGTGACTTATTATTTAGGCTTTATGAATAATTTAAATGACCATTAGAATCTCTCCCACTAATTTAAAGAAAATTCCACAGTCCCCTGGTCTTCCTATTTAAGAAATAATTTAAAAAAATCTTTACTCTTTCTCTACCTGCCCTCAAAAGTTTCAAAGCAAAAAAAGAAAAAATAAAAGAAGAAAACATATAGCTGGAATTTAAACATTTACCTTTTAAAAAAGCATTCATTGTGTCAATTAACATCTAAACAAAAGGATTACAAGAAAGAGGAATCTGGCATTCCCAGGCCTTTTTGTTCAGCACCATGATGGGACCAAACTAGTATTTTATTTTATTGCTTCTTCATTTCACATTAAGGCTCTTGAGACCAGAACCTTAGAGCCTTGGGACTCTGTAATGGTCTACACAAAGAAACCTACAATTAGAGTAACAGACATGCATAAATTTGACACCTAGCTCCATAAAAATAAAAGAAAGGATGCAATGCTAATTTTCCTCTTCCTCCAGTGACTTTCCTTCATTATCTTATTAAACAGCAGAAAAGTGAAAGGTACAAACTGAGAAACCCCAGATAACCTGGAAAAAATATTTTTTATGATGACTCAGAAGATCTTGTATTTTTTTCCCTGATTGAAGTCTGACTTTTTTTTTCACCAAGAGAGGCAACAGAGCTATGAGCACAATGGATGTTTCATCTCAAGGGCCTGGGGAAAGCCATCTCCTGCACTTGGTGAGTCTATTGAAATGCCATAAATACAGCTCTGGGGCATTTCTCTGATACCAGCAGCCAGGTATTGGTCCTTCCCATGGTGTGGGAAGAGCTAGAACACTCAAAAGGGATTTACTATCCCATCCTGTGTGTGCATGGGTGCTCATGTGCCAGTGCTGGAGGACTAGCTGGGCTCTCAGAGGCTTTAGCCGGCTCCCCAGCCGCAACACTGCAAACACATCTCCACAGCAGTGCCTTCCCTGGGCAGTACTGGGCTGTGGAAATGGCCTTCGCAGGGGTGGTGTCAGTGCTAAGGAAAGGGTGAAGAGTTGAGATCCCCTCAATACAAGCATCCAACTCCGCTTCTGTCAGTACCAATCATGATGCATCGACAACTAAGCCAGGGTGGCAGCCATTTAACAAGCTTAAATATTTAATTTAGGAACAATAGCAGGTCATTTAAATAATTAAATTCAAAGGAACGCTCTGACAACTCACAGCACCGTAATGGCTTCATTTTTTTTGACATCAATGTGTACATTAGCTACTAACTACAGGTCACTTCTCCCCACATCTATGCACAAACAAATATGCTGAAACCAAAGAGCTGTGTGGTGCTATGTGCTTTGCCTTGCCGGAGAGTTCAAGAGAAAAACAAACAAGCAAGCAAAAAAAGCAGGTTACTGCCGTTCCTGTGCCAAGTGATCTTGGAGGACCATCCCTTGCCTTGGTCCTGGGATGCCTCAGCTGACTGGAGAAGTGCATGCGACAGCTATTGCTATAAGTCACCATCAGTCTGTTCGTAAAGACAAAGGGTGTACCGTCGCCGGCACTGCCTGCTGAAAGGGGCAAACCAGCCCTTATGGATGTTAACTATTTCAACATGCCTAATTACAATCTATTGAATAACTACTTGGTCATAGGTAAATAATATTTAGGAACGTAATAATATTTAGGAATAAATAATATTCCTTTAGCTGTGAGGCAAAACACACAAGCTACATTGGCTATGCAGAATTTTGTATCGCTAGCATGAGGCTTGGACATGGATGTGAAATGTTAGCTGCTTGGCAGGTCAGAAGGTAATCTTTTGTGCATTCATTTGGAATATTAGCTTTTAGATCAAATGGCAGCATGAAACAGCTGTGGGCTGTAAGTCTCCTACCAGGAACTAATGACAAGATAAGCTGAAAGCTAATGAAAAACCGAAGAGTAGTCCTACGCTGCCAGTAGGGAAGCAGCCTGCAGCATGGTAAGATGTCAGTCTCTTCGCATTACCTACAACTGCTATCCTGTTCAGGCACAAGGATCAGCTTCCGCACTGCTGCGTGTCCTGCTGAGTTTCCCAGGCACTACTGGAAAGGTCCCACTCTGGACAATTCCTGGTCTACTAAATTCATTGGTCTTCTGGGAACCATCCGTGCTACAAGAGGGCAACAACTAATGATCCTGCTTCATTACAGCTTCATGGCACCTCAGAGGCTGCTGCCTTGGTGGACACCTTCACCCATCCACAAAGTTTGCCACTCACTCAATACATTCTGCAGGGTGGCCCTTTAATTGCTACAAATGAGTGAGGAGTCAGTGGGAAATGTCACACCCAGAGTTACAATGGTGAAGGACCAAGCACGAGACCTGTTCAGCAGTTCATGTTGCAGAGACACCAAAATTCAGTAAGGCCAGGAGGCAGATTATAGTTCTGTTGTCTGTCACAATAAAGGCCAACCTTGAGAAAAAGCCCTAACCTCCACAGCTGAGTCATCTAATGCTCAAAAAGTGATATTGTAATTTTCATATAATTCTACCTTAAACATAGAATACTTACATAAACTTAATTCTATATACTAAATATGTAATTTTCAATATAACAGTGTTGTTGACGGTCCCACTCCTGCTTACCTCCTTTGCATCTGTTTCATTGGTGAAATAAACCTCCAGGACATCTGCTGCTTTTTGTATTTTTCATCTTCATATAATGCTGCCAGAATTCAGAGGTGGCCTCTCTGGAACTCCACGTTCTTCTCAGATGTCTATCAAGGCACGGCAGTTCTAGTGCCTAGTGGAAGCTGTTGGAAAACTTGCTGGCTCAGTGCACCCGCTGGTATCATGATGCCTCACCTTTGTGATATCTTTTCCATTCGGTGCAATCTGATTTTCTGGTCCTGGACAGACGCAGCCTGCAAGTCAATGGGAAAGTGAAGGAGACTGCTGATTTCTCTGCTGCTATTGACAGCTCATAAACACTGCAGCTCTGTCCCCAGACACTTAGCAAAGCTGCCTTTAGGATTATTTTTGTTCTTTTCACATCAGAAAAAAACCCCTTTATCCTATCAACCTATTAGCAGTTGGGTCTTTTACTTTACATTCAATTATGTTCCCAGAGAAAGAACAAGTTATGAAAGTGCCTTTTGGAATAACATCAAATGTATTTCTTGATGAATTGCAACCTGGTAAACTACTTGGAAGCTTTTGAAATGTAAAGTCTATTAAGACTTTCAATAACATAATACTGCAATGTACTGTGCATTTTTTCTCTATGGATGGCAAATATAACAGAATGATATCTGCTACTGGCTGGAGCTTGTATTTGTCAGTGGGTGTTTGTGTTTTCAATCCTGTTTTTTGAAGCATTTCAAACCCCTTATTAAGTAATGATGGATCATCACTGTGACAAATCCCGCTCAAGCACTCCTCATCAGCCACAAGCCTGAGTAGAGTCCACACACCACTGAAGAAGCAATCACCAACACAGCCTAGTGGTCTTGGTTTTGAACACAGCTCACCAAATGCTACAGCTTGAATCTAAATAACTAATAGTGAACAGTTGTCTCTTCAAACTAAGCTGAGAAAATTGGCCAATTTTCTGGGATCCCTCAGGCAAGGGCACTCATCCTGCAGGACATTTCTTAATGTAGGTCAGCTCACATCTTCCAGAAACCAGCGACAGTCCCAGCTTCAACTCTGATGTGGATCCTGAACTAGAAATTGCTGTTAAATATTGTTTGCTATCAACCTTAAATATAGATGACTAAATATGTTTAAGCCTAGTTTAGCTGGAGGACGTGACCTTAGCAAGACTAAATGGCTATCAAAAAATTATAAGCAATTTTCTGCAGTAGATGGAGAAATTAAATTTTGCTGGTTTTCAGTTTCTATTGTGAATACAACCTTAACATTAAACCTGACACAGAAAGAAAACAGGCAAGGGACTATAACTTCCATTCTAACAATTTCTCCCTAAAGGATAATGGCAAATACCCTTAACCTTACTGATCAAGGTCTTTGCACAGAGAATTAATCATATCATAGCTTGGCTTCTCCAGCGCAAAGAAAAAGAATCACCCAAAATATAATTTCTGAGATTCCCTGTAAAGCTTCCAATTTCCCAAAGAGGTGCTGTAACATTTAGGGAAGGGGGAAACCAAAAAAAAAAAAAAAAAAAAAAAAAAAAAAGGAGGAAAGATGTCCAATTCTTTGCAACATATTTCTGAAATTGTTTTCCTAAAAGACCTATATTTTATAGTGCCAGAACACAGAAATACATTTGAAATCTCTTTTCTCATTTACTGTCTTCTAAGATGTGTTGGGAGTGGCTGTATTAAAACATTTTTTTGTTTGCTTGTTTTTAAAGCATGTTGAATTAAAGCAGCCATAGTAACACGGAAACTGATAAGGTCTTCTCAGTAGGGGCACTGCCCACTGAGCTGTAGAGCTCCCTTATGTTCTCCCTGGACTGAATCAACCAGGTCAGTTCTGCCCTTCAGAGAAACTTGAAGCAAAGCAAGCTTCAGCCATAACCTTTTCTTCCAGACTTGGCTGCTTACAGGATTGTGTGTCAATGATTAATCTTTCCCAATAGCGTTCCCGTTTCCCCCAAATGTGTGGTTGGACCAATAAGTTTTCTGAAATAATGAGCTGTGTAAAGAATCACAGAATCACAAGGTTGGAAAGGACCCATTGGATCATCGAGTCCAACCATTCCTAACACTCCCTAAACCATGTCCCTAAGCACTTCATCCACCCGTTCCTTAAACACCTCCAGGGAAGGCGACTCGACCACCTCCCTGGGCAGCCTCTGCCAATGCCCAATGACTCTTACTGTGAAGAATTTTTTTCTGATATCCAACCTGAACCTCCCCTGACGGAGCTTCAGGCCATTCCCCCTTGTCCTGTCCTCTGTCACTTGGGAGAAGAGCCCAGCTCCCTCCTCTCCACAACCTCCTTTCAGGCAGTTGTAGAGAGGAGTAAGGTCTCCCCTCAGCCTCCTCTTCTCCAGGCTAAACACTCCAAATGTGTCACAAAAACTGCTGTTTTATAAGAAAGGTGGGGGTTCCATGCAACATATGCGCAAGACTTCGAAACCAACAGCAATAATCATCTGTTTGTACATGAAGCTAAATGAGGAGTTTGCTGTTCAGTAAATCAAAACTTTCTTCTGAACAGCTTAAATCCTTTGAAATTTAAATTTGAAATATACCTCGTGTCCAGTGGCTTAAAGTTACAGTGGCTGTAGCTAAAAAACATCATGCAGGCAGTGCTATAGGTCACTGAGGAAGCTCCCTCACCATGAAGGTGAAGAAAAAGATTATGTAAATTTGGGTAAACCTCAAACAATAAAAGAGAAAAGGTAAAAAAAAAAACAAAACCAAATGGTTTTGCAAATCATCACACAACAATAATCCTGATGAGAATGATCTTCTGAAAGTGGTTGCTTTGTGGTAGACGTTAATGTCATCTAATAGCCTTTCAATTTTTGTTATGCTCGCGTACTCTAACAGTCAAGTAAAAATATTAGAAAAATCAAAGCGTGTTTAAGATTGCTGGTGGTTTTGTGTATCTGTATGATAATAGATTTTTCTCCTCAAAGTATAGTGCCTCATTTGGAACAGAGTTGAAGTAATTCAGCCTAGAGTTCTGGGAGGACCTTATAGCAGCCTTCCAGTACTTAAAGGGAGTCTGTAGAAAAGATGGGGAGAGGCTCGTCATCATGGATTGCAGGGATAGGACGAGGGTGAACAGTTTTAAACAGAAAGAGGGGAGATTTAGACTAGATATTAGGAAGATTTTTTTTCCTGTGAATGTGGTGGGGCACTGGCACAGGTTGCCCAGGGAAGCTGTGGCTGCCCCATCCCTGGAGGTGTTCAAGGCCAGGTTGGATGGGGCAACTTGGAGCAACTTGATTTAGCAGCAGGTGCCCCTACCCATGATGGAGGGGTTGGAACTGGAGGATCTTTGGGGTCCTTTTCCAACACAAACCATACCATAATTCTGTGATTTACTATGAGCTAGAGAGGATCCTAAGTAGAATCAAGAGGATAGACCACTAAATATCCTTTACTTGAAGTGGCTGAGTTTTGATTCCCTGGAGACTCCAAACAGATGATTTTTTTTTGCTCAGAAGCACAGGATGTCATGATGTCATTTTTGCAACATTTGATCTAAAGTGTTATAGCTCAACAAGACAGTTACGGGAGGATTAAGCAAATCCTCCAAAAATACTGCAATTCATATGTTGATCCAGGGCACACCAATTAAGAGCTTTTGAAAGCAATTTCTGTTTACATGGATAAAACTTGAAGAGTCCACAAGATCAGAGTAAGCAAGGGAAGCTTTAAAGGACATCACTGTTGTCAGTTTTGATGACCAGGGAGAAAAAAAAGGGAAGGAATACTCTGCCAAGGTGCACCAGGAAAAAGATGAAAGTGCAAATACAGACAAAGTTTGTTTGCATACTCTCTACTCATCAGTCTTTCAAATGATGCTCTGAAGCATATCCAGAGCTCTACAGAAATTCTTAATCAATTGCAAAATAATATCAAACAAAAAACAATGAAGATCCTTGACAAAATACAACTCTAAAACAGTAGACATCTTTTCATCTCTTTCCCACTTATTTGCTTTCTTCTAAAGAAGATTTTTAAAAAGAAGAAACTTCTTGGTGAAATTCAGCTCTTTACTGAAACCTCGAGGCAACGAAGTCCTGGTACAACTAAACTCTAGAGAGAATTTCCTACTTAACATGTAAGAAGCAGTAATAAATATAGGTGGGTTAGATAGTAGACTCTCAGAATAACTCTTTCATTAAGTGGGGAAGAAAATCCTTTATGACTCTCCTTCTCTATTTAGGCTGTTGCATTACTGGATTTTGGATCCACTAATAAAAAATTATATATAACCCTACACAGAGTGAAGGTAATGGGAAAGAAGGAAGAGTCTGAAAAAAAAAGTACTGCCTCAGGCATTTTTGGAAGTGGACAGAGAAATGGCATTAAAGGCTATTTCTTTGTTACAGTACATTTAATTATTTATAATTATTGATTTTTTTGTTGCTGTATTTAGTGATGTTGATGCTCTGCTCTCTCCTGCACTAAGTTTTCTTCTGGTTTCACTAACAACTGAAGAAATATGTGGAGGTAAACACACCCTGATTAGGTTTTGCTAGCATCTAAGATAGAGCTTCAGCTAAGCTAATTTAAAATTGTAACTAGAGCCAACACCACCCAGGGTTTACATGAGCTTTCAATTTTTACATAAACATTTGTTCATGAGGTCTAAGCATAGTATGCTGAACCCCGAGACATAATTCAACTACACGATTAAAATAACCATACCCAGGAACACAATCATGTCTCAGCCTACGCTTGTTTATGATGGAAATATTGAAATAGGTATGGCTGAATTCAGCCACTGATGCACACCTGCCTGCAACTGTGATGATGATACATACTGACTATGATGGGCATAATCTCAAGTGCATTGTGTGTGTGTAAGAAAATAAGTTTGAAAAGTGATAGAAATCTGAATGATACCTCCCAGAAAACACCTACCAGAGCCCCTCAACATTTTTTCTTGCAAGAAAACCCGGTCAGAATGAAGATCCTCGTGATGTCATGTACAACATCATGACATGCAGAGATCTTTTATTGTTAAAAGCAGTATCAGCTTACAGCTACTTGGCAATTAAGTACTATTTTAAAGGTAATGATCACATTTATGTCAACAATAAATGTAGAATTAGATATTTTGTAATGAGCAGCCAGGATATCTCCGAAGTTTACAGCTTTTGCACCCGTATCCAAAAAAACCACTCTGGTTTAAATCATACACCAGATATTTTTTTGATATAATCTCACTTTGTCAGTGTTGAGGCTTAAATCAACATGAGTAATACACATTATCATACACTAAAGGAGTGATGTGGAAGTTTTGTCCAAGAATTTTACATCAGCTGTTAATAAGGGGTTTTGTCAAAGTGGACACGAAATTTTCTTACAGTTAGCATTTTAGAGAAGTGGTACTGATATACTAAAAAATTATACTAAATATTACAGTACAGCTAACTGTCAGCAAAGAGTACACTATAGAAACATTTCTTTTAAAGTAGATTGTATATAAGAAAACAGAGGTCTTTCTGGAGCTACAGAACGTTCTAGGGCTCAGGAAGCCTCCTGATGGGGACCACCCCATCTGCCAGACACTTAAAAGGAGGAGAGGAGGTTGCCACCATGGGAGTTACATCTATAGCCAGCTGCAGAGATGTGTGGAAGTGTGGAAACTTTTCTAAAGGCTTCAGATTTGGCATGTAATATGCCAGAAAGTCCCCTAAATGTACCGGAGTTCAACAAACAGTGGAAGAACAGCTCTTGACTCTGCAGTTTAAAGTCCTCACATGGTGGTCAGAAGAGGACTGTTTTTCAGGCTATTTATTTCATCTCAACCATCAACCAATTTAGAGAGTGACATTATTCTAATTTGTTCTTACCAAAATCATAGCTTTAAACCTATGAAATAAAGCACTGGGAGAAGGGCCCCTCATAGTGCTTGTCTTCAATTAAATTTGAATTACTTTAGTGTAGACCACAGACAATTATAAATTATTTTGTAGGAACTGATCATTAAAAGACAACGCTTTAAAAACAATTTATTTTAAAGTGAGATTTGTTGTTTTAATTTGATTGGTAGTCTTTGAAGAGGCAACATTTTAATTTAAGGGTCAACTTCTTTTGAAGGCTAACCAATCATATAATCTAGATAAGTCTCAGCCTAAATAGGATAAAGATAGCCATGCATAATTAAACTATCCAAAGGCACCTTTACCCGTTCACTGCAAGCTTTTGGGATGCCTTGAACCAGACTAAAGGAGCAATCATTGAAGCAAATACTTTAAATTTATCATATTAGTATGGGTAACAAATTCTACTTTATAACAAGAACTAATTTTAATGTAATCATCCCTGCATGATGAGAATTTGTAAAATAGATTAGCAAGGTTTTGATTATCTCTGCTTGAAAAAACATGAAGTGTTCCATGTTAACTTTGCAAGTTTAAATCTACTAGCTTCCTACATACTTCCCCATAGCTCCATCTCTACTAATTTCATTTAATAAAGCATAACAATTCACATAGTTCCACATTTAACTAAACACCAAGAAATCTAGTATGCTAGTGAAAAATACTTTATCACCTATTCTTTATTTGTTTTCCATTAAAGTCTTCTTAGATGCCTTGCACATAAGTACCCTACTGTAACACACATTTTGCTTTTTTTCCTCCTGTTATTTCTTACTCAGAAAGGAAGAGTTGTCTTGGGGAAAAAAAAAAAGAGCATAGAAACTGTAATACTGAGTTCTGAATGTCTAAAAAAAAAATTGAGCAACAATTACTTCTTCACATCCATAAGCTGTTGCTGACAACACACTTACCAAACCAGTATCTAAGGGATCATATACTTTGTCTGCCCCTCCAACTTTAGGTAACTCTTCAGTCCATTGACCTGTTACATATGCATTGTGCCTCATTTGGGTAGGAAGTGAAGCAAAACCAGTTTCTTATTATTTTCAGAAAGTATAAGAAACTTCAACCTAACCTCCCGTCTGGAAGTGGAAAAAGAAACACACGCAGTGGATGCTTGCTGGCTACATAATTATAGAAATTTGACTCAGATCTTTTGATGACTTAATATAAGTCCCAGAGCCTCAAAAGTTAGTCCCAAATCTGCCTTTCTCTCATGAACATGGCAGCAGTGGAAAGGAGCTTGCCAACCCTGGAACAAATGACTGGCACAATACTGAGAGTAGACTCCATCTGATGCCATGGAAGGCAACTGATGAACTAAGAGGGAAGGAAGGTTTTTCTTTAAAACATAACACCACAATGAAGTCATATCTGGCAAGGCGGATATGACTAGAGATTACCTGAAGTCTACCCCATAGTTCCCTGGGGTTTTTTTGTTTGTTTGTTTGTTTTCCCAGGAAAAGAGAAGGAAGATAAATCTTTACAGATGGGTGTTTCATTTGTGATTGGTTCTAGTGAGTTTACTTGGGAGGCCTACAACAGTAAATTAGCAATACTTAGCCCCCAGTCCCTAAGGTGCTTCTCAGGCTTCCTTCATGCAAGCAGAAAACTTCCAATTCTTTCACAAGATGGTGCAGAAATAAAGTCAGCTTTCCATAAAAATCAGAATAACGTTCTTTGCTACTCTCTTTCTGATAGTCTGGCTCTATGGCATCAGAAGAGTGAGAGGGCACGCTAGAGCTGAAGACTCAGATAGTGTAGCAGACTAAACACAGCCTCTACGAAGTATTGGCCAGAAAGCTGCTTGAGCTTAGATTTAAATTGCGTGAACATGCTCTTATATGGAAGCCAGATTCAGATGGGGAGGTGGTAGCTCTCGCAAGGCCAACTTATACCATTTGAAAAGATGGAAAAATTTACACAGGAACTTCTTCAGATCTTTTCAAGGCAAGTTGAGGCTGAAACCAGGTTGCAACTTCAAGCTGATTGTGCTTTATATGGCTCCCTCATAATGTTGTGATTTGAAGGTGAGTGAAATTACAACAGATCTGGTCCATTGTAGGTTTAAGGTACTCAATGCAAACTAAATCCTGTAATAATACTCACTTCTTCCCTAGTGGCCATTTTGGGGACTTCCCTGCTCTGGCACACAACAAACAGAGCAAAATCTGTTATAGTGAAGGGTTCATACTAGTAATTAAGGTCATTGATATAAAAATATCTACAGTTGTATAACCGAACTCTTTATGTTACTAAGATTTATAGTGAGAATTATTAACTCTAACAGCTATTTTATCTAAAGCAATGTCCATGAAATAGGATGACCTTTTATCTATTACCTGTTGGGTTTACAGCATCTATGAGTTCCAGATTGATGAGTTTCAGACTCAGGCTGATTTCATTACATGTTCTATTTATATCATACTTATTTTCTTCCTGGATGTTTGTTTTACTAGGAAGAGAAAAACATAAAAACAAACCCCAAATCCTGACATGTTTATGGCACGCAAACTTGATCACCTAACGGCAGTGGTTATCAAATGCATGCTGACTCTGAACCCTCGAATGAGGGAGATGAAGCATTGAAGATAGCAACCCAACAGGTTAACTGTGATAAATATCGCATTATTTGTCATGACACATTCATTTAACACATGATGAGACAAGGCTCCTGTCATCAGAACTAAAGACATCACAGCGATGTTTGTAGGCTTTGAAAAGACTAATACTCATAGAACAACTTTAGTACATTAAGATTACTGCCAGGGAAAATGGCTTAAGCAAGCACCAAGAACTTCTAAAGCACTTCTCAACTTTCAAGCAGTCTTCCTGTGTGGATATCACCACCCAGGCTGCCACAGGACAGCCTTCACCAAAACAAAGACCACCTCCTATTTTGGACCTTAAAAAAAACCCACTGGAGTTTCAAGATGCCCCACACCAGGCAGATCCAATTAGTACTACAATTGTATGGCAATTCAACTGAAGGATGTTGAGACAGATGAATGGCAAATTATGAGAAAGTGTTAGTTTAAATTACGTGTTAAGCTGGCTGCTAGAGCATACAGAGAAACTGTAACCACTTTGCTATATTCTTCCCTCAGAATATCGCTCAGGTGTTTTCAAACCTGCTCACCTCTGAAAGTCCAAATGACTTATAGAGTAAATCAGTCACACTCTGCTTGAATAGTTTCAAGTAAAATTGACTATTAAAATGATCTGGTCCTTCTATTTCTCCTAGAATATCTTTATTCCCCCTTTGAGATCCACAAATCACAAACCCACCACCCCTACCACTTGAGTGGAATACATTCAGTGGCATCTGCTTCCCCACAAATCAGGGCTGAAATAGACATTGTGCTGGCTCTGACAGAAGGAGGCTCCAGAATGTCAGAAGTGATCAAAAGCGATCCTATGTCATAGCTGTATCATATCTTTGACGTTATAAAGTACTAAGCTTATCCTATTTTGCATCAAAGAAATGTTTAGCAGGAAGGACTGAAAACAGAGCTAAATAGTGAAAGATGCTACCCATGGTAATCACTAATAAATGTGCAAGAACAACATGCAGTTATTAAAACCAAATAGACTTTCAAAAAAGGAGAAACCAACCAACAAACAAACAAACAAATCCAAACCTTAAAATTACAGCAACGTAAACCACAGCACAAAAGCTAATCATGCACACATGCTGCAGCACACATCTCCAATAAATCTTCAGCAGGTGTAAAAACAGCTCCCACAATGTTTCACATCATGGGGGAGGTTCTGAATTCTCAGTTAGCTGGACTTCACGGCAAACCCCAATGAAGTTAGTAAGTAATACCTACAACTTCAGGGCCACAGCCTACTGCCCTTGGAAGAGGGTGAAAACTTTGAGGATAAGACCACTGATTTGCATCAGTGAAAGGAACACTCATTTTTCCTTGGGTATTCATATGGGCTACGACCCAACACAGCCGATTAACATTAGTCAAAGAAGAAACATGGGAATTTTTAGATCATTCCTATTTGGCCACCTGCTGAGGATAAACCACCTCCTTACACAGCTACTGTCTTTTTCTTTAAAAAAAAAAAAGGAAAAAGTTCTTGTCAAGAAAACTGTTTGTCACCTACTCTACAACAAAAGCATCTGGTAATTCTAACCTAGAAGACTAGCATTAATATTATTACTTTCATCTTCAACACCCCAGTGTGGATATAGCCTGGTGTTTCACACACACCTGTTATTAGTCTACCGTGACTTTACTTACGCGCTTAAATAAATAGCTAGATATTCAAAAGTTCTGATTACCTAACATTAGTTCATGCTGGCTCTTGACTGACTTTTAACTTTGTGAGGGCCTTCATTTTCTCCATATTTCTTTTCTTTCAAAGCAACAAATACTAATTTTTACCATCCACACTAGCAGTTATGATTTTATGCACTGATCATATCCTGCTTTGTTTTAAACCATACCACTACTCTGTCAGCTACAAACCCATACAGCTTTTAAGATTACCGATTACTTCTCCTAAAGGGCATCAGAGCCTCAAAGATTTCTCTCTTCCTAGGAGGTGAGTAGAATCTGCATAATTTGTATTTCATGACAACAACTGCTCCCACTCTGAATTACTAGTGTTATACAGTGATGCATGTCAGCAATGGCAGTGCAGTGCTGGCTGGTTATTTAACAAAGCTAAATTAATTTGTAGCTGTCAGTCATCTTTGCCAGAGTTGCTTAGATTCTGAAATTTATTGACAAGCTATAATAACTGACATTTAAATTGTCTGCTCTTGTAGAAGCAAACATGAAGCATGGACCTAAAATATGACATTTAGTTCTAATCCCTGTTGCAGAGAGAAATGAGAAAAGAGAAGAGAGATCATTTGCTGCTTCTTTGCGTCTTCTGTTTAAAAGGGATACCCTCAAATGGTCCAACATCTTTTTAAAGTAGTATTTGAAGATCTTAAATTTACCTCTTCCTGAAATATTTATATCTATTTCTCAAGTTCCTTGAATACAGTTGATTTTATTCTGGGAGATGAGTGCAAAAGGGTACGTTCACCCCTCTCTGTACGTATACTATTCGCTTATTCAAATCCTAACTAGGAGGCAGTTTGCTGGCAAGGAGCGTGAGGCGATTTGACTGCATCACTTTTGCTACTGCCGGGTGAGAATGGGACTTCCAGTTTCTTACACACCAGTTCCTGGCTACACAACTGTCCTGATGATCACACATTCACAGGGATGGGGAGGAAAGGGGCAAAACCTCCAACTCCTCCACTCCTCCAGGAAGGCATTCCACGGCATTCACATGCCTTGAGTCAGCTTTGTGCCACGGTACAAAGTCAATCATAATATGGCCCTGATGGTACATCAAGGGGAAGTGTATTATTAAACAGGGACAGTCATTCTATATTATACAGCAAACACTTAGTAGAAAGAAAATGACATATTGCAAGCCTTTTTTTTTCTTCCTCTCAATGCCAAACACTCCCCATAAGATGAACAGCTTGATGAGCTGTCCACTCTCTTGTGTACAAACCTTAGCGCCTTGTCTGAGTTCAGAAATGTCAGGACCAGAAAGGAACAGCATGTTCCTTTAATATTTTAAAATAAATGCTTTGCTGCAAAGCAGACCAATAATCCACAGCAGAAGTCTTTCCTTCCATACTGACTCTACAGTGAATCACCAAACTTAAACATAGATAATAGGTGGTATTACTACTCTGAAGGGTTTGGCATCAATGTTTCTCTCAGTCTCAGATTCAAAGCTCAATTACTCAACTCAACTTGAATACCCCAATATCAGAATTGCTCATGACTGTGAAAGCAAACAAAACAAAACAAAAAAATCACAAGAATTGAATATTCTTCCTGAATTTGGGACTTTTTTTTTTTTATCAGACCCTCAGACTGTGCACACAAAACAAAGGGAAAGAATCAAACTAAATTGTCCAGGAGAAAAATATCTGAAATTGGGACTGGGGCTGAGGGGATGCTAATGTCACCACTCCACCTGTCTGGAGAGCTTTTTTGATAGTTCACCCTCTCAATCCCTCTGATTGTAACTGCCAGCATGTGAAATCAGCCCTTTGTGCATTTAGCTGATTCTCATACAATCTCCACATCAAATAAGGAGTTAAATCCTCTTTCTGTTACATGAGGATGTTTTTTGTTCAAGGGGTTTGATTGGGCCAGGGCTCACACATTTACTCCATGGAAGACTGGGGCAGTGATTGCAAAAATCAAGCCCAGCACGGCTCCATTAAATCTACTATTGTGTCAGAACAAAGAACAAAACTAGCTCCTCGTTGCCTTAAAACCTAGAAGTAATATTTTCTTTCTTTTGATAGTGGACGCATTTTTGAAAAAGCAACAACATCTGATGTTTTAAGTCCTTCACCGGTCCCTTAATGATGACTGACCAGAACATTAGAACATCCTTGGCTTCCCTTCAGGCCTCTTAACTACTCCAGCTGGTCACTAACTGCTTTATGAAAAGACCTCTGTGTGACACATTTGTACACAATATGGATCCTACAGGTTCTCTGTGCCCATGGTACTAGTTAGGTGAATATTCCCTTCATGTATTGGCTTTACCCTGCCTTTCAGGCATGTATATATATATATATTTTCCCCTTTTTGTCATCTTCTCCGAATTCTATTTTTAATATTCAGTTAACTTTGTAGAAAGTAATTATATTCTGCTCATTCTACACCAGCTGGTATTTACTTCATCCTCCATCAGGCATCAACAGAGCATGGGGCTGCAAGACAGAAATATTACTCTGGCAAGCATAAATATTTCATTTTTCACACCACAAATGCGTTGATGATTTATTAATTAGCCTAAAGGCCTGCTGTTTCTGCATAGCCGAGTAGCAAAATAACTCAGCTAAGAATGAGAAAGTCCATGGCTCATGTCCCATTGGAAAGCTTTGACCAGCAGCATGTCTGAAGGCTAAAAAACATTTCCAATTGGCCAGGACCAAAATTACTAAGATAAATCTTGGCCATTACAACCTTTGGACTGGCTTCGGAGAAACACCTTGTCGAATTTCAAGCGGTGACAGCTCAGATGCCAGCCTTGTGCCAGTTCTGCAAAGGGATCCTATCTGGCTGCTGTCAAACACATTCTCAGCAGGACTGATATTCTACAGCAGCCATAACACTCAAGCCAATAAAAGCAGGAAACGGAGGAACAGGGTATTATTATTCTTTGGTGTTAAAAATTTCAAATTGAGGCTGACAAGTAAATCTGGCTTTTTGCTTCAACAAAATAAAAACAAAAAAAACTCCTCTAAAAACTCCTCTAAAAACTGAAAGGATTGTTCTCGTGTCTTAATATGATTTTTAGAACTGGCTGAGATAATGTCTACTTGTTTCTATTTTGAAATGCAATAATTTAGAAGGTGATTCTAGCAATCTCTTAATTTTAAATGAAAAGCAGAGAAAGGAAAGATTAATATATCAAAATAACTTCTACCAGTTTTAAAGTATGATGAAATGCCATATCAATCCTGGAAAACATGCCAGTGTTCCCATTTTGATTATGTATGCCTTGATTTGCAATTACATTAAAATATAAAAAATAATTATTATATTATGATTATAATGATTAATTCTCTTTAGGCAAGGTAAGAACCTGAACTGGACTGCTGGGTTCAAGTGGGCAGTGTCTTAATTGCCAGTTATGTGTGGTATCCTTAGAAGTTAATACTGGGGGTGATGTATCTCCGTCAGGGACCAAAATGACGGCAAAAAATGCACCCTCAGCAAATTTGCAGTGACACCACATTACACAGTGAGCAGATGATCTATTGGACGGCAGGACTATTGTTCAGGGAGCGTGGCGGTCTGCGGGGACAAACCCAGGGGAGCCTCAAGGAGCTTAGCAAGGCAAATACAAGCCCTGTACCCTCATCCTGGGCAGCTTTAGCAAGAGGGCAACCAGCAGGTTGGGAACTAATTATTCCCTCCACTGAGCACTCGGCAAGGCCACATCATACGTACAGCAACCTAAACACTGTCCTTCTCTAGCGGAAGAGACATTGACACACTCATGGAAGAGGCTGGAACACCTAACTTCCAGGAGCCCAGCTCCCTCAGCCTCAAGATGAGAAGGAAAAAGTGACCTGCTGTGATCTTCAGCCACTGAGAAGGGGGTCTAGAAAGAACACATAGTCAGACCCTTCTCAGAGACGGGCACTGACAGAATGAAGAAACGTTCTTCAATCACAACAATCAAATCACTAAGAAATTATGAAGCACTGCAACGATTATCCACAGGAGATATAACCTGTGAAGTCTCTATCATTTAAGGCATTCAGTGCTCATCTGGATGACCCCTCAGCGAGCTGATTGCTTTGTGAAGCTAACAGTCGAGTGATAGGGTGGGCTATTTAACCTTCCCAGTGGTCTCTTCTAACCTAAATTATTGAATGATTTAATGATTAAAAAACTTAGCAGTAATTTCTATTTATACAGGCTACTTAATGTTGGATATTATTGATGTTTATATCATAACAGTCTGATCCTAATTCAAAGAGACATTTTTTCTTTCTCTGCAAGGAAATATTTTTACACCGGAAAATTATCTGATGTGACTAAAACAGCAGCAGTTCCAAATACATGAGTGGAGCATTTTATTATAAGGTTCTGAGAACATAGCTTTTTGTCCAATTTAGACTGGACACATATTTAAAGTATCAGAAATTTCCATGGAGTTAAATTCTGCCTAGCAGTCACTGTGCACATACACACATCACTCATACATGGTTTAACCCTTGTTAAAATAAAGATTCCACTTTTGGCTATTTCTCCCTCTTGCTTCATGTTAAGACTTTCAGGATATTTTGAAAAAAAAGAAATATCGAGTTTGGTCTCATTAGCAATTTCCCTTTAGTTTTGTTATTTACCTTTTGTGTATACCCAGAGACACCAGGCATGACCTGGTAGGTGGTGTAAAAGCGTTCAGCAAAGAGCGATCACTGCCCGAGAGAGGCAGTGTATGACATTCCAGGTACATATGGAAGGGTTGGAGAGGGATTGGCAGAAGTAGCAAAAGCACTAGAGTTGGGAATACAGACTATGCCTCTGGGTCTTGGTACAGTGCTAAAAACTGCTGGTATGGGGATGGTGGCAGAAATCATTAAAAAGTCTCTTGCTGACAACAGTCTGCCTGAGGTTAAAGACAGAACAAAGGCAGTGTTAGAATTCTTCCCAGGAGTTATTTTTAAGGTTACTCCTACTTGTTAGATAAACATCACGAGCCGACATGAGGGAAAAATGTAAGGAAGACACCAATATTTGCTTCCCTCGTATGCTGGCAGCAGGAGGCAGTTGGCGGCAGAACAGTGGGAAGCAACAGCATTTCAACCTCTGGTGGGTGCTGCTGCCCACCACCTGCCTGGCTGCCCTGTAGGGAGAGATGCCAGTGGCTGTGGCATCCCGACCTGGAGCCAGCTGAGCTGGGAATGGGCCAGCACGGGTAACAGGCAGGCAGAAAAGGGCTGGACGTTTACAACTTGAAAACAGTGGTGACTGGATTCAGCAAACATCAAGACCCAGATACAAAGCTAAGCGGATTATGACTCACAGGGGACTCACCACTGCCAGAAAGCTCAAGGTCCACCAAGGCTTCCCTGGACACTCAACATTTCCTCTAAAATGTTCCTAATGGGCTTGGCCATCTCTAACCATTTAATTAGCAGGAGTTCGTTTGTGCAGGAACAGGGCGAGTGGCTCAGTTTGGAGCACACCCAGCTGAGCAGCAGGGGAGCTCGGGGCCTTCGCTTTACTTTCTTTAATTTGTCAGAACAGTATTTTTACATTCATACCATGCTTATTTCTCACTTTTATGCTCCACATAAAAATCAAAAATTGTCCAATTTAAACCTCTTTTTCTTCAGCGTGGTGTCAGTGGTGAGGCTCTTCTAAAAGACCCCCCGGCAACCGTGTTGGAACCTAGCAAGGACTGAGTTGCATCTGGACCCATTTCTCTCAACATTTTCTAGCAGCTCCTGTCAAATGCTACATAATGTATTTGTATCATTTCACTTCATTACACACTAGTAACTTGTGTTATTATCAACATCAATATTTAACTTTACTAAGTTTTCTATTTGTATCAGAATGAATGTACCTGTAAATATACCTGTGACTGCAAATACTTTTTAGGTGGGCAGTTGCCCATCTAAACAATTGCCCATCAACTTCTTAACACCACCACATTAACTTACACAGGAAGACAGTGAACTTTCAGTTCTCAAGACAGAAATTTTGATTTTCTTTTGGTTTTGTGTTTTAAGTAATCCTGGCTGTTCTGTCGACAATGAAAATACAGAATAGAAAGTGTCATTATAAGAAAAGAGGTAATGCAAATTTTCCTGGGTTTGGGTTTTTTTTTTTTTTTTCGTTTGGTTGTTTTTCTTTCTCTGAGAAATCCCAGACTTTTTATTTCAGGTTGTTGCACAAAACCGTTGAGGTCTCACACATTTAAAATAGCATCACGTTTTCTGCCAATGTTATACTTATGAGACAGAATGGAACTGGCATAAGACATAGGAGTTTTTTTGTTTAACTAAAAACGTCAAGAAAATATGATAACCTATATCTGAGACATCTGTCTCTCTGCAGCACACAGTCAATATTTTACTCATTTCTTCTAGGCAAATCCCTTGCCCCATGATGCATTTTCAAATGGTAGGTGTCACGTGAATTATCTGATGAGCACCTTTGCCATTCCTGACAATGCTTTGGTTGTCTCATGCCCTCAAAAAATTTTAAGTCAAGAATTTGAAGTTATTAATTGCCAAGCAGTGACTTTTTGGTGACTGCCTTGAGCATATGTCAATTATTACAATATATAATGTATTGTAGCTGTGAAATGGAGCACCATAGCAACAAGGGCACATAGCAGAGGGCTATTAAACCAGAGATACAGGTGTGGCAGAAGGCCTGGGGTTTGTCAATAATTCATACTTTATTGCAAGGGGAAATTGATAACAAGCATTGAAAAGAGGTAAATCTATTCTCTTTCTGTGATCACATAATACATCCTTCATGAAGATGTCAACTAACACCTCTAATAAAAGGTAAAGGACACACAATTCAGCAGCTGATCACGTCGGTCTCCATTTCTTTCGTTTCCCACACAAATCAAATTTAAATACTGTCCTTGAAGGCAAGACATGTCAAGTAGTTTCACAGAAAAAAAAGCCAACCCATGAACAAAAACATTCAGCACTCTTGGTCTGGCTCTGCCTCACTGTTGCAATGCCACCTTCATAATCCATCCAAACACTCACCCTCTCAGAAGGCAGACTGAGGGACCTCCGAGTACAAAAGAGGCGAAAAGTCCTCAGGGACTGAACAAAACAGCAGATCTGAATTCTATTAACTTCTATAACAACATCAGAACTCTTTCCCAAAGATCAGACTGCATAGGGACAAAGACAAAAGAACAAACTGCCCATATCTGGTGTTTATATCCAGGTATTAAACCTCAAAGCACCTAAAAAGCATCACTTCCCTGCAAAGTATGATTTATAAGAGACATAACTTTGATGTGCTTGAGTTTTTATTGCAGTAGTTCTCAGTTCATAATATTTCACTAACATACCACTGGAAATAGTGTCAATGAGCTCTTCTTGCCTATTCCAAGCTGATCAGGAAAAATACCTTTTGAAAACTATGATTTGGGCCAATTTGTTTCACTGCTGTTGACAAAGAGAAGCATATTTCTCAAAGGGCATACACAAGCTGAAGACACTACCCAAAGAGTATATGATGGACAGAGTGTAAAGCATTGGTATATGGAAACACCTCTTTCCCATGTACCGCATCTGGGGATATAATAGTCACAGGGATAGAAGATGCGATGCTCCCAGTATGGTTCTCCTAGAGGAAATGAAGGGAGTGGATACCTACAAGGGGGAGAAAATGATAGCTGTGTCCTGCCTATTGCAGTCAAGAGCGACCAAAACCTTTGCCTCTGACATAGCACGACCTCATCCACTTTGCTCTGCAGTTGGATAAAGGAGATTAATTGTTTTAGGGAAGGAGGAAAGGCATTGATTCACGTTTCCTGCGTTGGGGGTACTTACTGAAGTTATAGAAAGTGTAGCCACACAGAGACATAAAAATTTCCAAGTCATCTTCTATCTTAAAATGAGAAAATATAGTCTCTAGGATACTGATGTCATGAGCTTGTTGTGCCCGTGGGCCCCTGTGAGAGCAAAAGCACCTAATGTTTTGCCAACATACAGTATTTGAGGTTATTGTGGCTGAAATATTTACTGTCTTACTGAAATAAATTAATCATGAATAGTGCTGCTGGAAATAATGGAAATGTTTAGGTGGACAAATTCTATCAAGTGAAGAAGATGGCTTAGTTTAATAGCAAAATATTGAAAAATAGTGAAAAGAGTTAAAATATTGAAAGACATGAAAAATTCATAGGCAAGTGCCAGGAGAATGTTGTAGTAAAAAATCATAGAATAGTTTGGGTTGGAATGAACCTTTCAGATCATCCAGTTCCAATCCCCTTGCCACGGGTAGGGACACTTTCCACTGGATCAGGTTGCTCAAAGCCTCATCCAACCCGGCCTTGAACACCTCCAGGGATGGAGCATCCATGACTTCCCTGGGCAACCTGTGCCAGGGTATCACCACCCTCATAGGAAAAAAATTCTTCCTAATCAAAGTAAATCTTCTCTCTTTCTGCTTAAAATCATTACCCCTCATCCTATCACTCCACTCCCTGATAGAGTCCCTCTCCATCTTTTCTGTAGGCCCCTTTTAAGTCCTGGAAGGGTGCTATGAGGTCTCCCAGGAGCTCTTTCTTCTCTAGGCTGAACAGCCCCAACTCTCTCAGCCTGTCTTCACAGAAGAGGCATTCCATCCCTCTGACCATCTTCATGGCCCTCCTCTGGGCCCAGTCCAACAGGCTCGTGTCCTTCCTGTACTAAGAGTTGCAGAGCTGGATGCAGTGCTCCAGGTGGGGTCTCACAAGAGTGGAATAGAGGGGCAGAATCACTTCCCACCCTTCTGGCTGTGTTTCTTTTAATGCAGCACTGCATACGGTTGGAATTCTGGGCTGCAAGCACCCACTGTTGCCTCATGTCTGGCTTTTCCACTGGAACATCAAATCCTTTTTGGCAGCATTACTTTAAACCCCTTCACTTCTCAGCCTGTACTGTTACTAGGGTGTTGCTCTAACCCAAGTGCAGAACCTCACACTTGTCCATATCACAGACAAAGATGTTTAACACAACCAGTCCCAATACCACCCACTGAGGAAAACCACTTATCACTGGTCTCCACTTGGAGATTGAGCCATTGACCACACTCTTTGAGTGTAACCATCCAGCCAACTCCTTATCCACCGAGTGGTCCCTCTGTCAATCATCTTCCTTTTACCACCAACATAGCAGTAGAACATAGTGATAAAGACTCCTTTTAAGGATACCAGATTCCTTTTAATATTTGAATGAAGAGCTATGAAAGTTGAGGCAAGAAAAACATAAAAAAAAATTAGGCAAGGACTGATTTAATTAAGAACTTGGTTAAAATACCTTGGTTAAAAATGTATTTCTATTTCTGTTTAGAGCAATGCAGTTATCCAGCAAAATCTGAAAGACTTTCTGAGGTGATGTTGGCAGTGGTGGCCTTTAGAAGATTTTGAAAAATACTTAAAGAAAAGCAGGGAGAGGAAAAGTCAACCTAAAACTAGATTATTTGCTTGAGTGTATCCAAATGTGATTATGGTGTGAAAACTTACACATGTCCATCTTTGAAAGCACTGCTAAAACATGCAAGACTTAGCATAAAACTAAAGTGAACAATTGGTGTGAAACAAACGAATCTTCTTCAAATATATCACTCAGTAAGTCTGTTAGCTGGAAATCCCTTTTGAGTTGATATTTGTTCTGCTTTAGAATTTCTGTTGCATCCTCTGAATAATTTTAGAAATGGTAAAACCAGAGACTTTTATTATAAACTATTATTAAAAAAATAAGTTATTCTAATCTAGAATAAAAATCTTTGAGGTCTTTATTATAATCTGCATGATTAAGCAGCTCCAATCTCTTTAAGGTCAGCACTGTTTCCTGTCTGACACTGGGGCAGAACAACTATGCCAGTGTGCTAAGAAAAGGACAAAAACCTACCTGGAAATGCAACCCAATGGGAAAAATACTTTATCTGCAACTTTAGGGGCAAAATCTGTCAAGAAAATCTTTTACCATCCAAAATTAATACGGCTGCATAAAAAATCTGAATCGAGAATGTTTTGTCCCCTCACATGGCGGTTAAATATACAGAGATCTTTCCAGGTGTCATTAAGGCTTCTAGAAATTAGCCATGGTAGCATTCTATTTTGATTTTGAAAAATACTTAAATTTTACTATATTAAAATACTTTAATTATTAATACTTAATTAAGTTATTAATGATTTCAGTGACTATTTAAAACTTGACTAACAGTCAGTTTTAGGTCTGTAAGAGACAAAGTCACATGCATTTTGCAAAGTACTGACCTGGCTCTGAGCCATAGCAGTACAGAGAAGGACTTTGCACAGGTTGCCAGAGACTATTTCTAAGGTGCCACTCATCTGGTACAGAGGAGGCAAAGATGCTCCCAACTGCAAATCCTCACACACAGCTACTGAACCTCATTTCCTTCCTATACATGCAGGAGTAGAAAATCCAAGTTTTTTTCCCTTGATAGTATAGGAGGGACATAACGGCACTACATCAATACCTTTGACTTTAGTAACTAAACATGCCCATATTTCCTAGCTCTGAAATATCTGGAATTTCCCGGCAGTGTTTTAGGAACAGGGGTTTAGAGAAAGAAAGGTGGCATTTTATGAAACCATGAGGATGTCCAACTCAGCTATCTATTTTCCACAACTGAACTCTGCCAAATATTTAGTGTTGGGAAAGTGAAAAGCCTTTAGGGGAAAAAAGGCAGAGGAATCTTTTTGGTATACACGGAGTCAGCAAAACACTTCATCTATAACAGAGTTTAAAAATGAATTGACCCAAGTGACAAGTTCAGAAGAAAGCAGTTTCATTAGTTGTGCTTGTTTGGTTGTTCCCTCTGGGACCAGAGGAGCCCTCTTCCTCTGGCAACTACATGTGGTCTCAACTAGCATGAAGGTGAACGGATACTACATTAGCCTGAAACAGCATTAAGCCTCTACGATGCCTCACATCAAAGGACACAGTTTTAACATAGAAAGCCTTTGCAGGCTTGCTTTTAAGGTTTTGCATGAAGTTACATTCAAATAAATGTTTCGTTTGCATTTGCTGAGTTTGAGCAATCTCTCCTTCCTTAATCCCATGACCTATTCCCCTTTCCAGCAGCTATAAGTACTGGCTGGAAACATATCTGTAAATGTTTTCTTCAAAATTGGTCAACTGTATTTTCACAGAAAGCTCCCAGCAGCTTTTTGCGTAATCCTACCATGTCATCCTTACGCGATCTAAAAGATACAGCAGCAAAATCCCTTTGTGGAAGAGATCGATACTTATAAGATTGAGATTGCTACAAACAGTCCTGCATTATGGAAGGTGACAAGTTCATGACTACCTCTCTGGGAAAGAGAGGCACGAGCAAGCCTTACTGGGCTCATGCAAGTCTGTACAGCTTCCAGAAATGGCATGCAATAACGCTCCGCATCGCTGCAAAGGTACCTCTTGTCTCAAGTATCTTATTATTGCCTTTCTTTGTTCTTCTGAAGATCTTCTCAATGGCAAGTACACTTTTCTCCTACTACAATGGCCAAGAAGCTCAACTGAGAAGTGTTTTGGGAAAGCACAAAGTAATAGACACTCCGTAAAGGAGTAAGCCATGCTTCCTTCTTAGTTTATTGTTTTAAAAGCTGCAGAAAGTTACACTAAAAGAATTTCCTTAAGAATTGAGAGCTTATTATATTATGCTCTGACAGAATTGAATTACAATTGTCTCTTTTGTATTTTTTTGTTTCAAAATAAAGGCATTTTCTTCTCTTTCTCCTTCAGTATGTATTTATCATTTTTTCCCCCCTCATAGTATTACACTTACACTAAGACTGCTAACTTACTAGCTATTCTTTGTGGTTCTTTTTCAATTATTACTCATGGACAAGTTTACATTTGGATAATACATTTTTTTCCTTTTTATTGGAACAAATGGCAATAAAAGCATATTTGATATAATGCTTGCATCCAAATATAAACAAACATCAATAACTGTTCAGGAATCTCCTAAATACCACAAGAAGAAAATAAAATGCTGCATTGCATCCGCTGTGCAGGTCTTTAGCTGCATGTTTTAGCTCTATCTTTAGATGGAGCCTGATGTGTGAACCTATATGCTGGGATAGCAAGTTGGAAGAGGCTAGAGGGTTAATGATTTTCACTTCATCTCACAGCTCTGCCCTGTCTTTGGAGAAGCCAACCATTCCTTAGCAAATTTGCCATTTCCTACAAACATCACCACTTCCACTATGAACATAACCCTTCTTTGTCATAGATGGTCACAGAGTTTTTAGGACAGCAAAAACACTCCTTCCATGAAGGAAGGCTGCAAACACATTTGGCTCAGAACTTCAGCTACTGAATCACTCTACAAACAATAAAATCTCTCATCCAGCAAGCCAAGAGAAATTACAATTTGCACTAGCTAAAAGCCAGCTCTGAAAAATAAGAATCCCAATTTCCTGGCTGTTTCTGATTCTTAGTAACCCTTGATCTCAAAACTACATTTGTGCTATCTATTGAATACTAATAGAGTGTAATGATTTCCAGAAGGAGCTATTAGTGATATGCCAAATTCTGTCTTATCATTTTTGTGTTATCCACAGAATTACAGATACCATTTCCTTGCTGGTCATGCAAATAGTGGCACTCAGAAAGATTAAGTTATTTCTTCCAGAGTAGAAAATGCTCATTTCCCCAATATTTTTTTTTATACATAGCTTTGCTCCACCCTGCGACCCCCCAATCCATTCCCAATCCCTCAAAAATTCCGCAGCAGAGAGTTAAAAAAAAACCCCACAAACATAAACACTAACGTTTTCTCCAAGTGTAATAGAACCACTGATTCTTTTATCTATTTATTTTATGGTTTTGGTTTTTTTTTACCTTTGGCAATCTCACTTTTGAAAAGGACTACTGAGACATGGTAACTTCCTAAAAGCCGAAAAACTTTCTTCATCTGAGTTCTATTTTTGCTAGAGGAATGGAGAAGGATTGGAAAAGCTGCAGAGTAACAAAAGATGAAGAAAAAGAGTAAGTGGATAAAAATAACCAGTGAGGAAGAATAGATATCACTTATTTTCTATTTTGACATTGTGTGTTTTTGTTTATGCCTTCTCAAGATTTTCTGGGAGAAAAACATTAAATATTGAAGGCTTTAAGATATAATTTATTTCAAATATCACTTTGAGCGTGCCATAAAAAAATTGGAACAAAACACCTACAGGACACAGAATTGTTTAATTCATATATCTCACTGCTAACAGCCTCAAGCAGCCGAGGGGAAAGGTGAACAGGGAAGAGAAGCATCACCGCTTCTTGAACAAGCTCAGTGTGGGGCTGTTATTTCCAGCCACAGAGATGAAGGCGGCTGCCTCATCTTCTCTTCCAAAGGAAGGGCAGGTGATGAGCACAGCTCTGTTGGTCTCTAAATCTCCATGCAGCACTACTGTGCACACAGCTTCAAGTGTTACCTGGCAAATCACCTCAGTCCCCCAGGCCCTTGGCCAGGGTTCAAGGGCTGTTGGCAGAGAGGTCCTGGCCACCCGTAACAGGTACATGGGGGCAGATGAGTCTTGACACAGAGCAGCCACAGCCGCTGTCAGGTAGAATCCACTCATGTGGACCTTGTCACAAAGGCAGAGAAGTGGCTGAGCCACAAGCAATGTGAAATACCCCATAGGTACAGGTTTAAGAAGCAGCTGAGGAAGAAGAGAATCCCTGAGGATGCCCAGAGGGAAAATGCACAGAACAAACTACTCGTACAGGCAAGTTTATGAAAGCAGATTATTTTGAGGCTTAGATTTTGCTATTGTGCACAGAGCTTTCAGCAAAGTGAATACAAGTGAGCAGATGATCCTGAATCGTTGGAGTTCTTGCCCGCGTCATCCCTGGGCTCTGAGGACTCCACTGATGCCTGGCTGGAGACACAGCTCATTGCCATCGATTCTGCAGCAATGAGGGGTGAGAAAATCCTATTTTTGACACCCTTCAGGGTGCCCTATTGTCCATTTCACCAGCCCTGTGCTCTGGAAGGAATCATTTAAGCTTATGAATTCAAAAAGAGAAAAGAAAAACCTTTCCTAGCAGTAGCAGAAGGGTGATGAAACCATCTTCTCACTGCAGTCTATTCCGCGCAGGTCTATTAACTTTATTGAAGAGAAGACCCAGCTGTTTAAAATAACAGCACAACTGCTTTTCTTTCTGTTCTGCTCCGACAGCACTGCAAATGCCCCTGAATGCCTCCCCTTGCAGAGTGCTGGTTGTGAGATGCTCCTCGGTAATGAGGTGTAGCTTGGGAATTTAGAAACACTATTCTACTCTTTGGAGAGGAAAAAAAAAATAGCGGCATATCACAAGGTGCAAGAAAAGTAACTGTAGGATGACATAAAAGAACATCCCATTTTCATTAAATTTATCCACAGCACATTATAATTTTCAAATTTTAAAGCCATTCAGTGAAAGAAGAAATCAAATAGGAACACACTGAAGAATACATTCCCTGATCTTTTCTCAAGAGAAGGAAAGAAAGTATATTAGAGTCGGTTGAACAGTTTATAATGAATAATGTAGCTGATGAATTTTACCTTTGCTCTGTTTGTGTGTTGTCAGTGAACACCAGGTTTCTCAAATGTTTGCTCATTATTCAGAAAACATTTGCCAAACAATTCATGTGCATAATCAGTTCTCAAATACAAAATATTCTCCCAACGACTACACACTTGCAATCTAGGAAAAATACTTGAGCAACACAGGTGTTTCATAGTGTGCACAAGTTTCTCAAAGCAATACTAGCTTAGGAAGTCACCACATTCTGTCCCACACCTTCATTTGGTGAATAAGCTGCTGAGAGCTGCCCTGCTGAGGAAGACAAATGAAGTACGTCTTGGAGGGAACCTTACACCAGCCAGCCAGGCCTTGAGCTCTCAGGCCCCAAATCACTGCTCATGAATGCAGGGAAGTTTCTCATGGCTTTGCCATTAAGCTCACAGCTGAAAAAATAATTACTGGCTTGAACTCAACTCAACAAGCCCACAGGGTTTTGTCTAAGAATATAGGATGAAGTACCTCCTATGACACTATTTTCCTAATTTTCATGCTTTAGTTCCTATTTCTGACCTTCACCAAGTAGTTTAGATTATTTCCCTCCCCACCATTGCATTCCATGTTGAGGCACATTCCAGAGCTAACCCATTTATAGATGCTTCCCAAGCTGGAACCTCTTCGTTCTTATACTGACTCCAGTTAGACTCTGAGTAACTTGCAGCCCACAAGACATTAGTACTCAAACCCTAATGTATAAGCAATCGTCCCCATTCCTACAGCCAAAGAAGATGGAACACAGAGGTTAGGTGCAAGGATATTTATGTTGAGGACACAGGGAAGCGGTTACATTGTAGTGAGAAGAGATATGGCCCAAGCAGGAGGCACAGGCGATCCTGTCACCTTATCCAAGAAGTCATGATCTGGTCAAACACCAAATGTCTAACAGTTTGTTCAGTCCTTTGCCATTTGGACCAAGCGTGCACTTTACCATTACTTCATATCACCTCTGAAACCTGACCTAAGACTCTGTACCATGGTTTAGGAGACACATACAAAAATTGACAGAAAAATATATGGAAGTAACCCCCCATTTTTAGATTTTCTCTAGTGTCTGTTAAGTCTGAAGAGAGGGCAGGCTGAGCTTGTAAAAACAGCTCATCCATCACCTTCTTTTTCTTTCATTATGGAGAATGGTAGAGGAAAACCAGACCCAGCATCACCCTCCATCAGCAGATTTAACACTTACTGGAAGAGATGAGAGCACCATAAACCCTTATCCTGGTAGAATCACTGAATGTTTCTGTGTAGAGGAGAAAAGACAAATCCCCCTGGGTGTGACTCTTAACAGACAGAGTTTTCCAATATAAATCTACCATCTGAATAGCAGCATCATGTTATCAGAGCCCTGGTAGCGGGGAGGGTAAAGAACAGCTAATAAGGGTATAGCACTCCCTCTTTACGTTGCTAACATTTACCAATACAGACCCTTGATTCCATTACTGAACCTATCAGGAGAAAAGTACAAGTGAGGCTCAAAGGTACTACAACAGTAGTGGAGGGGTTAATTCTGTTCCCAGTCCAAGTCTACACCAAGTTTTGAGGATGTATAAATTGCTTTTCTGCTAGACCAACTTGATTTGCTAGAGAAAAATCATTGGTTTAGGTGACCTTATTCAGATTATAATATGATGTTTTTTCATCTAGAAGACAAAGCTTTGTTAGATGAAAGCAGAGGTAGATACCAACATCAAACTGTTTTAGTAATACTTCTCATGGGAATATTGGATCAACTTGGTTCCACAAGATGCATAGTTTCCCAAGCCTTTAACTCTGTTTGTGTGCTCTTGAAGCATCTCGCCCGAAGTACTACCTACTACTGAAGAAGCCTTTTGAAATTAACTGTCTTTTTCTGGTTTGTGGAAGTGTGTTTTCATTTCTTTGTGTGGAATGGTAGCACCTCTTGTTTAATACAGTAAGAAAACACAAGTCATCATCAGCAACCCACTCTCCTATGAGCTCTAGGATTTGAAGCATGCGACACGCAATGGTGACCCATTCAATGAACACAGAGAGGAAGAGTAAAGTTGCATAGGCACTCAGTGCAAGTTAGGCTCTCAAAACCCACTCCGGGGAAATTAAATACCTCAGAGCTCTTTGCTTTTGAAATTTTTCCCTAGGGATACAACCTGTCAAGCGATTTGCAGACTAGTGCCACTCCTACACGCTTCATCATTCAAAAACTATTTAAATTACATAGATGCAGCTTGCCACTGAAGGTTCAGGGTAGCCAAACAGATCAAAGCTTGACATCAAACAGGTTTGTTACCAGTTGTTAAACTCTGCTTTTCTACCTCTTCACTCCTGCTGCCTCAGTCCTTCACATATAAACACCACCTGTGTCCTGCTGATTAAAATTAACATTTTTATGTCCATAAATTCCTTCCAGCTTTATGAGTGATATGTAGATTTTACTGAACTAAGCCATTTGCACATCTGATGAGGTTTGCCTACACTTACAGGAATTGCAGTCACATTTCCTAGTCTCCATTTGTGGTTCAGACAGAATCAACTCTTTGCACAAGCTTAAAGCAGAATTCCAGTGCCCTAATCCTGCAATTTTGTCGAAGTCCCCATTCTTGACATAACTTTCTAAAGCTACAAAACATTTGAGAAACTGACAAGTTGGGACTATATTTATTTTAGAACAATACACAGAAAAGTCAGGTGTTGCTTTTAGGCATCTGGTTTATATTCTAATCTTAAGTTACACCTATGTGGTCCTTGTAAGCCATTTAGGTTTCTCATTTAAAGTAGAGCTGCTCCAAATTCTTCTGTTATCTTAGCATGTCAGAAAAGAAAATTAGATTTTTTTTTTTTCGCATTTCTTTTATCATACTAGCTTGATTCCATGCCACACATGAAAGCTTGGCCTCTGCTTTCTTCTAGCCAGAAGAATTTAATCCTCTTAATGGGTGACTCACTCCTCTTACTTAGTCTGGTCAGATAGGAAATCATCTGCGCAGCCAAAGAATTACAAGTATACAACAACACTGCATGAAATTACCTCGAGGATTTCCATATGGCTGTGGCTGTCTACAAGACTATCCTACCTAATAAGCTCATGGGATTCAGATAACATATTTACAAACCCTACTTTCATTGATTTTTTTCACTCTTTTCCTCTTCTCATTAAAGAAGACAGATACCCAATATAAAGCCGCTAGTTAACAGCTAAAAGCAAGTTTTATAGGCTTTGTAGCAAGTAGGAGTGACAAAAACACCTCTTCTGTCACTTCCTGCAGGTCAATAAAATATAACATGATGAACCATCTGCTGCTTGTGTAATGGGAAAAGGCTGGAATAACACATCAGAACTAATCTAGTCTTCTCAGGGTTGTCTTCATGAGTTTTAAGCATAACCCTCCCACTGGATACACAGAAGAGCTTCTGACTTACTTCTGGAATAGCTGAAGGCACTCTCTGAACTAACAATCTTCCTTCCTTCCATTCGCACTACAATGGGCTCACCAGACAGTGAAAATATAAATTAAATTACCAAAAGCACCTTTGTGTATTTGTCGTAAGTCCCCAGAATAGAGGGGACAAAGAGGTAAAACCAGTGAAAATATAACACAAAGGGTACAATCTTGCATTTGAGTTGTTCACATCTGAGGGAAAATATGAAAAAAAAAAAACAGCTCAGGGTACTCACATGCTATACAGAGCCGGATGGGAGGTGGATGGCGGACTGTTGTGAGTGATGGTGAGAGGCTGAAGGACTCTCATGCCGAGCTGCATGGCCTTGACAGGGATACGTTTGGCAAGGTGCACGTTGTGAAACAGGCAAAGGAGATCCCAGCTTCTTATTTGGCTCCAGAAGTGCTGAAAAGTAGTGCAGGAGGGTCAGTTGGACACAGGAGACAATAGAGAGGTTAAGAGCCACCCCAGACACGCAGTTAACCTAGTAAATCTGGAATCAGCCCAGCACCTTGTTGCGGGAACAACCACCTTTCCAGAACCTGTTCTGGCCCATCTCAGGGAGAACCCCGTGAGCTGATTTAGATGATAATTCTGTGCCTCTCCTCATGTCATCATGCTCCACAGACAATACAACACCTATAGAGAAGACCTTGTTGTACTTCTTAATACTGATCTGTGTTTTTCAGCAACTGCAAGAGCAGAAACACCACGGATAAAAATAGTAGGAGCTTGTCTTCTGAAGAATAATGAAGGGAGTTTAAAAATAAAGAGCTGCATTGCAAAAGGATGTATTTAGATGTCCTAGCTTACTCAGCAGTTAAAATTGCATTTAATTAAGATTACAATAACTTCCTTGAAATAGCATTAATGTTAAACAAAATAAATCCATGAAATTATCTTCAGCTTAATTTCTAAGTACTATTAAATAATTACTGTATCTCTTTTTGTATCAATTTAAGGAGGAAATTTAGACAAGGGCTCAAACATCAGCATCAATATCTCCTTGCTATTTCCACAATTATCTTCCTTAATATTAATCACCAAATACAGCTTAGATACTGTACTTTCTAAGTCTTGGCTTGCTTTGAGTTTCACACTTCAGCTGAAATGCAAAGAAAACAAGGAGGACTGATGCAATAAGGCGAGAAAAATTAACACAACTTCTTTATAAACAACTGCCAAAGTAACAAAACTATGCTGAAAAGAAAAGGAAATCTCTGCCTTAAAATTACTAAAGGTATTTCATTCTAAGTTGCAAGAAAACATATGGTATTTATTTCCAAATACAGCTATTAAGAATAAACCCTTTTTTTTAACAAGCTATTTTTGCAGCATCCAGGTTTGCTTTCACCTTTGTCACGAATGCTCTTTTACCCCAGCTGGCTGAATATCTTCACTGTATATCCCACTGCTTCTCATTTGCATTTTAAACCAAATTGTCTTTTTCCCCTCACTGAGTTGTAACATTGATCATGTATATCAATGCCTAAAAGACATAACTGAGGATTAACCACTCCATCCTCCTAAACGTCATTGACTTCTGCTCATTTCTTCGACATTTTTTCACTTAAGGGTTAAGAAAAACATAATAGTTAAGGATAGCTTTATGCTATACATAAAAGGCACTTTCCTTTTTGAACCCTGAGGACAATCTTAAACCAAAGTATTTTAAAGTAATTGAAGGAAATGTACCAACTGATATCTATTTTCTTTCTGGCTTCAATAGTTACTTTCCACCCTCCATTAACTATTTCTGTTTTTTTTTTTCTTACAGCCTTTGAATGGAAGCAATCCAACTTGCTGTTCTAAAAAAAGCCAAATCCTCCCAAAATAGCAAGAAAAGATCTTAACTCTCCCTTGGCAAAGTTTATGCTTTACAGAACTGGCACGTGCAGGCAAGGAACGTGACACAAAGTGCAGTTCGAATAACGTGCCAGAGACTGAGGCTTGACAGCCAACTGCTGCATCTCTGTCAACGGCATCTTTGCCTTTTCTCTCACACTCACGGGCAACTTTGACGCTCATCTACAGCACCCTGACCTTCTCTGCCATCTGTATTTTGCACACATAGGATGTTTGTGCAGTAAAGGTATAGCAACAAGCAGCAGAGGTGTGGCTACTGATCAGGATATGCCAAACACCACTTTAAAACAAGTTGCTTCAGACTTAATGCTGGTCTTTGGTTATAAGCACTTTTCAGAAAGCTTAAGCAGAGAAGTAAATCTGACCCTGCTGGGTCCAGTCCTAGTGCCAGGCCAGGGAAGGGAATAACAGTGACAGCAATTGCCTGCGTCGAAGGAGATGGGCAGAAAGGGGCTCATCTGAAAACATGGCATCAAAGCGACATAGCAGTGACTGCGATGATGCTAAGCCCTGCAGGGATTTAATTACTTTCTTTGTGGCAGTCTAACATAAGGAAAGCAAAAAAATACATTACATAGGATTTTTTTATTTGTAGCAAGATCTGCAAAGCTCTTTTGAATTATAGAAAATATTTCCCAGGAAGGATAAGGGTGGGCACAGCGAGCAGCACCTGCTGCAAGGCCAGGCTCCTGACCAAGGGATGCACCTTCTTAGCTGGCTCCTTTAAGAAACCATCTTGTGGCCATTGCTTTTCTCTGCCTCGGCTACTGATATTTGCCAGATTTTTTTTTCAGCTGAAGAGCATTAATAATATGCCCTATGAAAATCAGGAGTTTTCTTTTCAGAAATGAAGGGTTAGTGGCAGGATTGCCTTACCCTTTATGCAATTGTAAATTTGTAGGCAAGTTTTGTTTAAAAATTTCAGCTGGCTTGGAATCATAACTCCTCCCGTCCTACAGTGTTTTAAAGAAATAAAGCTTAAATATTTTTCACCATTTTCCCTGAGCTGCTCAACCTTAGGCCAATCTACAAAGCCATCAGCTACAGATACTGCAATACACAAAAGTCACTGAGTTTGCTCACACGCACACAAGTAGAGCATTCTTGTGTAGGACAAGTGCTTCAGCATCAGACTGCCCCCCACTTCTGGGAGCACACTAAATATTTACAAGGAGGTTAGCATGAGTTGGCAACCAAACCTTGAGAAATGCCTGGCACTATCAGGTCATTATCTCACACCTTCATTAGAAACAGAGGATAGACAGACCTCCTCAGAACCACTTATCCATCAAATTTAGTATTTTGGAGTGTGCTTTGAAGAAAAAATATGAAAATATTTCAGGAGACTAGTTTGTTCTCAGAAAAAAAAAAACCCTCAAATGCATTTGCCTGAAGCGATTTGTGAGTTAAACAGCTGGTCAAACTATTTCAACAGATCAAAGTAGCAAAGAATCAGAAAAAAAAGAAAAACAACCCAGGCAACAGCTCAGAGAGAGTCTTTCCATTTCTCCTGTGGAAATCATAATTTTGCTTTTGAAATTCATACAAGTTTATTTATGAACACAATCCCCTGCTCCCAAGAGAAAGTCAAACACTGACTTTGGGATTACAATCAATTTGCTAATTATTTGTAGGGGTTTAATTTTTTCTTTCTATTGCCTCCCCTCAAAACCCCAACAAACAGAAACTCCATTCCTATGTGACTTGAACTACTCTTTTTGAATTCTGAATCTTTTCTGAATCACCATCTCCATGAAAATCTTACAAAGCCTCCCAATCCTACCACCCTCAAATGCTTATTTGCACCCACATATTCTATAGGCCAAAAGGGAAAATACCTTTTCTGCTTCAGTCCAGGAAAAATAAACTCTCTTATCAACAGAGCACAAGCAAAAGCCCCAAAACAGCAGCTGAGGAGGTTATATACCTCCTGCTCTGCTGCTTGTTTCCTTATCAGGGTTGATTGGTTCTTGTGCAGCTGAACCTAATTGAGAACCTGACTGCCCCAGCTGTGAGGGCCATTTCTGTGCTCCCCATCGCCAATCCCTTGCAGCTGTCATCATGCAGGTGACCACTGTGGCAGGAGATGTAATGGGCTACCGTGTTTAATATCAGGTTATGAATATAGCTATTCCAGAGCAAGGAACGGCTTGTTATGTTTTATGCTCCTTTTAAGTCTAACCTGCCATCCTTTTTTTTACACATAGGTATAGAAGGTCTTCTGAAAACGAGACAGAAGCTCATAGAAGTAGATCACCTGCAGACCTCCTTTAGCACTCTTTACTCCAATACAAAATTACATACCCACCTTGGTTTCTGATTTCAAAAGCAATTATACATTTCCTTGGGAAGTACAAAACCCTGAGACAACCGGGTCTCTTAAAACAGTCATGTCTTTTTTGTGCACTTCTTTATTTTCTTCTCCCATAATTAGTAACTATTTTAATGTGTGGTTCTGTTCAGAGTCTGATACTCCTGTGAAGTTGATGAGTCTGTGTTGAAAACACTAAAACGAAAGAAACAAGAAAGAAAAATGAAGAAAAGCCATATTACTTAACTTCCCCTGACAGTGCTATGTGCTTATGAATCCATTGCTATCTTACTTGTTTCCTTTTCATATGAAACTTCTACATTTGAGATAATAGAAAAAAATGTAGGTTTTTTTTTTTTTTTTACATAGGCTTCTGTTTTTTTTCAGCTAGGACTGTGACTTACATTTTTGAACATATGAAGAGCGGAAAATGCCTCAGCATTAAAACCAAAATGGGAACAATTTTAAAAGCTAATAATTTCCATAAAACATTTAGATAAATTTCAAAACTAAATGAACTGCTGATGAGAGCTATTTTTTGTGTTATGTGATGGGAGAATTCCGAAATCCTCATTCAACCATGACTCTCACTGAAATTTTGGAAAAATTTATCTGAGTCAAGACAGCAGGATTCAAACCCAGGGATTTTTCTGCAAGCCCCTAGGGCCAAGTTCATCCTTGATTTAAATCAGACTAGCAAAACTGGAGTCAATAAAATGTCACTGACTTATATTAGCTCATATTTATTGCTATAGCACCCATGCTTACTTCTATGCCCCCGTTGTAATCATTCTCCACCATTCATTAGGTGCATATATAAAAGCTGTCACAACCCACTGGCTAACTGACTGCTCTTTGTAAAATTCCAAATGCCAGTTTGCAAAGCAAGGTCTTGGTCTTACTAGTGCTGGTGGAAATAGGGATTCCTACAACTCAACCCCATCCACTGGAATAAAAGAGTTAAAAAATCAAGACTGGAACGCAGAAAAATTTTCAGCTACTGTAACATTTGTGTTGCTTTGAGGTGTGACATGCAGGGAATTTTAGGGCTGCCTCTTTCTGAATTATCGTACTCTAGTAACTTCAGTTCTATCTAATAATGTGAAACCTCCTGGTGTTGTTTCTAGGCAAATTCCCTGTAATTTCCTGCTGAGTTGCCGTAACTTTTTTTTCCCTTTTGTTGTTGTTCCACAGAGATGCTCAAAACTCATTTGCATCAAAATGCCTTATGCCATTACTTATGCAAAGTGAGAAATTATTACACTGTCCAAAGACAATGCAGGAATGCTTGGGCTGTGTCCAAATGAGCGGTTTGATGCAGAGCAATGGGGCAGCTGTGAAGTGGATCCTCTGACTGCCCTTTGTTTCAGTCCCCGGAGCCATGTGGTGCTCTCAGAGCAGGTTCCTTTTGGAAGAAAACTAAATGAGGGCTCCATGCCACAAGCCATGCAGTCTAAGAGGCCATGCCTAATATTTCTTCTTTCCATAAAGCTTCAAACCACAAATCCTACAGGTGTCTTTCTCCGAGGACTAGACTACATCTCATCTAGAGTAAATCCTCCAAGATATATATAAAATTCTGCGTGAATTGTTTTGACACACTCCTCTTAAACTGAGTTACTACTAATGTAGATGTAGCCACTCTCCTGTGGACTTTTAGGTTCCTTCTCTGGATCCTCTAGTAAATAAAACCAAAACACTGTAAAAGAACAACAAAAACTCACTCTTGATCTGCAAACTCATTGTGGGAATTTCTACCGACCAAGGCCGCTGTCTTCTTTCATTATCTTAGTGGTTTGTAATAGTACGAAGATATAATTTGAAAACATTGATTATTTAGTCTTTATTCTGGCTGCTGCTAATTTTGAAGGAACAAGACACTGTAGAATTACATTGCTTTGATTCTACTCTTGCTTCCCTTTTTTTGGTTTCTTTGTTCTTCTGTAAGAGAAACTACTGAAGCCTCATTCAAAACAGGAAGATCTTGTCTGGTATCCCACTGCTGCACAAAGAATTGCTGTCAACTAGGCACCATATGTTGTGCCATTTAATTTCTTAGGGATTTACTACTTTAAATAAACAAATCACAATCTGAAAAGTAAATTTAGAACACTTTTAATGTGAAAATAGTCTTACTTACCTGACAGAGTAAGAGCCTACAAAGAGTACAAAACCTTTGGTCCAAGTTTATGACTTACTTATAGTCTTCTGAAAATTAATTTTGGTTCCATGCTAGCCTGCCTTTACATGAGTAGATCACATTGAAAGATGGTCAGATTATTTGTTAATAAATGAGTCAATATGACTGTGATATAGATGACTTCTGGTGACTGACTGCTGTAAATCATGGGAGGACAATGGAAGCTTGAGCTTAGAGAGATTTTTCCTCTTTTATTATCCAGCTAGCTCTAGTTGAATCAAAACTACAATCCTCTAGGTGCATTTTAGTATGTGGGGGTTGATTCTGATTATTAAGCCAGCAGAGAGACGGCATAATACAGTAGTTAGACCAGCAGCAACCACCTGCCAGAATTTTGGACCAGATTGAAATTCTGCTGAAGTTGACTTGATTTCATTGACTTTAGCATTGATTTCAACCTGGCTTAAATCAAGGCATTCATTACTATCTCAAATCAAGTTGCTGTTATGCTAAATAGATATGTTAAAAGAAACCTAAAAGAACACCATCTGAGCACACCATAGCTTGGTGGCTATTTGTTCTTATTCAGACACATATCTAATATTTTTGAAAATCTTCACTGATCTGCTTGCATTGTTATTGCCTTGAGGTAAGATGGGTTGATTTAAATTTGTTGATTTCTTTGAATGTCCATATCTGTAAGGCGCTGGGGTAAATATGCATACCTGTAGGTATGTTCTCCATCATATATGTTAAATTGTGTATTTTTTTTTTATTCTTTTGTATCTCTTGTAAATGCCAACAGGTCTCTTGTAAATGATTGTAAGTTGTTATAGTCAACATAGATGCAGAAACTTCTGGCTGACATTTTGCAGTCCAGTAATGTTTGCCTGAAATGGAAAGGCATTTAATCTTAATTTAAAGATCAAATCCCTGAACTCTGTGTCCTGGCAACTTTGCATGTTGTGAGACCACTTTTATTAATGATTTCCCCAAATAAATGGTCTAGATAAAGAGAGTAATATTAAAATGTGGAAGCTTAAATGAGGCCACTCATCCAGCTGTCTAAATAGACTTTATATTTTCACTTATTGTAAATCCATATTTGCTAACCTGTACACTTATTTTCTAAGGCACTTCACATGCATATTTCTCACTGAAGCAGACAGAACATGGTTCACATCACTTAAGAGACAATGTAAAATGAATTTCTCTGTACAATTCCTATACAAATGTAGTTATCATCATGGCTTTCTAGCTCTGCTGCCATATGGTTATCTGCAGGGAAGAACACTGGAGATGAATTTGGTAGCCAATATTTGATTCATTCACAGAAGAATCCTTCTCTGAAACAGGTAAGCATACATAGAGAATAGTCGTGATGGTACTGTTATATTTCTCTTACTGCATGGTGTTGACATCTTTGCTAAGTAACTCACCATAACGGGACTTCATCAAAACAACCAGTTTAGCTGTAACTCCCTTCTTTACACTTTGTGTTGCATTTTTATTCTTCTCAAATGGCTTCTGCATCATCACCTCATAGAATCATCTTCACTCTGTTAGATCCCTCTTGAATTCCTTAAAATTCTTCTTAGAATTCATAAAGAAATCAACGTGTGTGGCTGAGAAATGACCCTACTACTCTTGTTATTGCTATGCATGGCAGAAATTATGTTTGTCATTCTAAACAGCCAGGGTAATCTCGAATAGTTAATGTAGAAAGTACTGAAAAAGCACACAGACAATAGTTTGCACTTGAACAGAGGGAATTACAGAGAACAATGTTGTTGCAAAAGGGAGTGGGTCCAGAGAAGAGGAGACAGATGTATCAAAGGAAGGGACCAATATATCAATGTATTCATCAGCATTTGTCTGAGATGAGGAATGTCAGCTGCAAAAAAAGGAACTGCTCCTGAAAAGCCACAACAGGTGGGCAGCCTACACAGATCAAATTCGGTGAAAACAGGGGGGGAAAAGTCAATGCGTGTCACTTCTCTGCAGAAATCCAGCTGAGGGAGTGTGGTGCTCCATCTGGCAGAGAAGTAGTTAGACCTACAGAGGAGGAAATTTGACTGTGATCACTTGAGAGAGGCTGAGATATACATCTAAATACGAAAAGTCTTTCATGAAAAAGATGAAATTTAATTTCTTGCTTTCTCTTTCCCATTTACTGTTTCCTTCTTTAACTCATGGGGGTGATTTTTTTCTACATTACTTGCTGGTCTGAAAGCAGTGAAATATCTAGCCTTTCAATTTTATCCCTAAGGGTCATGGCATCTCAGAAGGCATTTTATTATCATGATATGTAATTTTATTTTGTCATTCATTTAGCTCTAACCGTGATATGCATTGTATGTAGTTTTTTAATTGCCTCTTAAATTGTCTTGCATATGCTTGCACATTTGTCATAGCATTATTTTCACTCTGCAGCAAAATAAGAACTGGAGAACATCACATCCTCTCTAAGATGTCCTGATCATTTTTTTTCTTGACATATTCTAAGTATGCCCTTTCTTTTGGCATATGCAGTGCTTGCTTGCAGCAACTTTTTACAATTGTAATTGATTTCTTAGCTTTTCTGTTAACCACAGTCTAAAACTTCTTTAGCTTTCTAGCTGCCACAGTCCTTCAGTTTCTGTATCTTGACATTTTCTTAGGAATTTGCTAAATGATTCTCAAGCATCTACATTTCTAAAATTCTTCTAAATCTATCTTTATATAACATGTCCTACCTATATGTCATAATAAAGCATTGAGAGAGTAAATAAAAATTTGATTCAGAATTCTCCATAAATATTAAATAAATTTAAATACTTCTGCCTTTCATATTGTTAGCAACAAAAACAGTTACCCAGAAAGGAAGTGCTTTGTTTTACCTGAAATAATGCTGGTAAATATCTCATTCTTCATTCAGATTATCAGCTTTTTTTCTGAAGTAGAACCAAGGGAATAAGAGGCATTGGTAACCAAACTTCATAGTGTCACTGAGAGCACATTGCAACTATATAATACATTCTCACACTCACAATACAATTATCAGTATGAAATTGAGGATCCAAGGCAGTTACCTAGGCATCCACATTTATGGAATTTTTAAGTGTCTTTGGCTATAAGCAGGTGGGGGTAATTGATGTTCCCAGTCAATATTGCATTTCAGCGGTGAAAAGAAAGGATGAGCATATGGCAATTGTTCCTTATTCTCCTATTTCAGGCAGGGCAAAGCATCCAGTGTATCCATTTTTCCACCAGCAAAGATGTTAGTCTTAGGAACAACTGCAATATCACATGAAAATTAGACAAATGATTGAGAAGATGGTGGAAGAGGAGAGAAAAGTCACACAACCTTCTCACGTGCAATTTATATGCCTGATATGAGCAATCTCGGGGCAATTCACACAGACGAGTAAAGTAGAGTTGCCCCCCAGCCAAGGAAATATTCACATTTTATTTCTGTTTTTACAAAAAGCAAAAGAGAATGTAATATTAAGACGGAAAGGTTTATCTCATGATGAGATCTTAATCCTCTTTTTGAATCATTTTTGTGCAGTTTATTTGCATTTTGTGATATTTCACACAAACCAGGAAATCAATCTATTCTAACACAGAACTGAAAAAAGACAAGTGGAGGAGATAGAGACAAAGAGAAGAAATTAATTATGTAAGAAAACCCAACCATGCTTTGCAGATATATAATGCTAAGTACAATGCCCACTTGCTGGGATCCTTCAGACAATGGATTATAAAACTCCAGAGTTCAATGAAGGTTTTGGAAAATAACAACAGAGGAAGTGCTAGATCCTGCCGGTAGTGTGAATGGACTAAGGGAGCAGAAAATTTTCCAGTGAAAAGCATCAGTTCTGGAAGAGATAATCATAGAATCATAGAATAATCTGGGTTGGAAGGGACCTTAAGGATGATCTAGTTCCAACTCCCCTGCCATGTCCAGGGACATCCCACTAGATCAGGCTGCCCAAGGCTCCATCCAGCCTGGCCTTGAAATGTGGTATTCCTTGAGCTAAGAAATACCACTGGTATTTTTCCTGGTGCTCAGTTTGATTGAAACCTACAGAGGTGGGTGTGTTGACGAGGTGAGGACTTTTATGCATGAGGCTGACTTTAAATATAGAGTAAAGGAGTTAACTGCAGTTGACAGGGGTATCTGATTCATGTTCAAATGGATCGATGTTCTTTCTTATCTCTCTCCAATACCATATAAATGTCAATAGCAGGTGGATGAATTAGCAGCAGACCTGAAAAATCAGTTTCTCATTGACCTAGGATCTCCAGGACTTTAGTTCTTCTTTTTGCCTTTAGTGTTATTCAATATAGCCTATTTGGAAATTAATTGTCAGTAAAATTCAATTCCTTTGGAAATTTAAGTTTTATTTCAAAACAAAAATGCTCAATTAAAACAAATATCTGCACATTCACTTTTCAAGAAGCAGATGAATCTAAACCTGTTTAAACCTAACACCCACAAGCTGAGCTGAATATTTCATTGTGAGTTCGCATAAGAAGAAGTTCCTCACTGAAGACCTTATGATTTATTTGAATAAGATGAAGAGTTTAGAAAAAAGTATGATTTCTAGCAGAGTTAAAAGGACAGGTAAACCTGGAGAATTAGGCACATTGATATGAAAGTCTGAAAAAACGAAGGAATTTTCCTGCACTAGCAGTTCTTCATGCAAGGAATACATTTTATCTGCAGCCCTGAATTTTTTTCAGTCCTTGACTCAGGAACGCCCCTGAAGTCAGGAGAGATTGAATGAATGAAAGCCAAGGGAAAAGTCTTATAGAAAACATTCTTTAAGTTATTTGTTAGTATTACCATTACCATCATCATCATCTTCATTATCACTTAATTGGGTAAAGTATCAGAGATAGCCAAACCTCCAAAGCGATACACTTCAAGTTTTGGTTATGTTCTAACCACAGAGTGGAGCTGTTTGTTGTTTTACTTAAATGATTTAATAGACTACAATATGTTTGACAGACAACTACCTAGCAAGCCAGGAGAGGCAAAGGATGAGTGACTTCAGCACTGTCCTGACCCTGGTCAAACAGGCTACATGCAGTTCCCCTGAGTCTCATGAATCTGTGGGCTCCACCTCCTTCCTCCAACCCGTTCTATTGCTCTGATGCAATGGAGGTAAAAAAGAAGGTATGCAGAAAAATCCTCCTGGTAAATGCAAGGAGAAAGAAAACAACTGTATCTATATTTCCCCATAACTCCACATGTCTGGTGTAGACCACTGAGATCAGTGTTGAAACTGCTTAAATTCATGTTACAATAATGGAGGGAAACAAGTCATTGAAGAGAGAAAATTTCCATCATTATCATCATTATTATAGTTCTTAAGCTCAACTCCAAACTCAACAGAAACTGTACTTCATTTCTAGGAATATCCGTTTGAAGATATCTATATTTGAATAATAATGCAAACACCCCAAACCATTAAATCATTTAAGTCAGTTCTCCTCAGGTGAGACCTTGAACCAAACTGTTTACACAAACCCACAGGATTATCCTTGTGCCTATTTTAAAACTGAGACAAACAGAATTCAGAGAGATTAAATAGCTTGTTCAGGCACACAAAATTAGTTAGCTACTGAGCTATGAAGAAATTCACTTTGCCTGGTATCCACAAAACAAGATGAGTGTGTTAGTTTTAGTCATATAAACAACTTGGAACATAGAGCTTTGGCCATAATCAACTTCATAGACACAGGAAACATAGTTGGTCAGAATACATCAAGCACAGAAGCTACCTGTGGTTTACATCGTTCTTCTTCTGTTAGGAAAAAGGCCAGATCTCTAGAAAAAAAGGGCTTTGTGTGAGAGAATATTTTCTGAGAGAATATGGAAAGGCAATATGAATTTCTTTGGCCTGTTTATAACATTTTCCTGTCTGGGGTATTATTTCTCTTTATAAAAGTTATGACATCAAATAAGACAATAAAAACCAGTTTGTGTAGTGAAGAATCAATCACCTAAATGTTGATCCCAACTATAACATAGGTATGAAAAGAGCCCTTAATCTGGACTGTTTGCCAATACTTGAACAAACATTATGTAGTCATTAGACTGCATTGCCATCTTTTCTTTAATTATAAAAGAAGGCTTAAAAAGCTGCTTAAGTTGTTGCTCGTTCATTTGTAGAAAGAAGGCAAAGGAAAGAGTTGACAAATCCTTTTTCTGCTGCTCTGTCCTTGATATCTATCTGCGGCAAATTCACTGGCAGATGAGGGGAAAAGAACATCTATGAAACATACTTCTCCTAAAAGGTTCGAGAAATTGAAACATACGTGTCTATTGAAGCCTATTGTTAGGTTTTCTAACCATGTAAAAGCTATTATTCATTAGCTGCCTTTATGTTACAAAATTAGAATTTTATTTAAACTGAATTTTTCAGAATGTTTTGGCTTTGAACACTCCACTGAATGGGAAAAAAAATTAAAAAGATTAAATTCTTAAACGTTCTTGGAAATGCCTTAATCCCTTCCACAATTTCTCTTTCTTACTTTCCAAAAGAAGCAGTTATATGAGTCCTTCTCTCTCTCCTTTCTGCCACTCAGCAGCTCTGATCTCTGTGAGCAGAGGCAGGAAAGAAAGAAAAGCAGAATAATGCACCTTTCTTTCCCCCTTGCTACTCCAGACCTGAAAAGAAGAAGATGGATGCAACAGCCGGTTCCTTCCTCTCCTCAGAGGTAAAAGTGATAGACCTTTCTGAAGAGGCAAATGAAAACTAATTCTGCTGGGAGAAGGCCGCAAAAATATAAGGACTAAATATGAATTCTTAGGCAAAAGACAGAATCCAAATTGGGGTCTTTGATAGTAGGGACCATTGGACAAATCAGGATTTAAAGCAATCAGGGTAAATGGAAGGGCTCCAGGTGACTCTGTCAACAGCACTATTAATAAATTGTGGGTTTCTCTCATATGGTACACAGAACCAAGGAGCTGCCTGCTGCTCATCTGCACACTGCTACGAGCAAAGCATATTTACAGAGACCATTTTTGGCACTTAGGAAGGGGAAAGTCTAGGGTTTGTGCTGAAGAATGAAATGCTTTTTTTCCCAGATCAGCTGCTGATAGTACTCTGTTTCCAGCAGTCAGAAAAAGAGGATTTAAATGTTGACGATACTTCTTGTGCTCAACATGAAGAGTAAGTGGGCACAATCCTTTCCTTTTATCCTTTCCTACCTCAGCTTTTGCTTTTCTGCATCATGTTTATTTTCATTTAAAAAACAGGAAAAATTAATATTTCCTCACTTGAAGCAATATTTATATTGAATACTTTCCCTGATTTAGTTCACATTTGCAAATTGTCTGTTCAGTTTTATCTCCTTGCTTTCATAACTCTCTGTTTTGTTAAATCTGCAGGACACGGGAGACTGGTAGGATTACAGGAGGAAAATGAGCTGCATAATGCAACCTGTGGAGGGTGTGGCAGAAGGAGATTTACTGGCAAATTGATCCAAAAGGATTATTTTTAAGTCATCTTTCTAAGACTCTATTTTAATGGAATTAGATGGATGTCTGATACATATTTGATTTCACAAACCTTTTAGAGAACCTTTCTTGCCTATGATATCTCTGTATAGTAAAGGATGCTGCAGCTATGATATTTGTTTTATTTCAGGGTAAATTCCATAGAAAAGTAGAGTACTTTAAAGCTGTGCAAGACTTCAAAAAATCAGAAAATACTGACATTAAGGCTTTATAAATATACTCCTCCTTTTTTTTTTTTCTTTTTATTCATAGCTGCAGCCTACAGTGACAAAATGTAAGAAAGTGCAACACTCCCTCTTATAGAAAGCATTGACAAATTTTATCAGATTATACGTGTTTCTATAAATCTACGGTAATCTCACTGACATAATTGTTCAGTGTATTTTAATTGACTTAGATTTTTTGGATGAGGTCTTGACTTCAGTCAAGACAGTGGCAAAGCTATGATTCCTTGAGTTTCCATCTTTCTAAGTCCTGATTTAATAATCTTACCATTGACCTTACATATCCAATTTCTTCACGTGCTTTCCATACAGCTGGGAGGTGAAGGGTTGTTGCTTGGCATTAAGTGTGTCCAGTTTCATTTGACTGGTGGGGTTGCCCACCAGAAACACAAATGGAATGCAATTCTTTCTGTCTTAAGAGTTAAGTACTCACTCCAAGTTTCCAAGCATTTTGCCCCAGTATTTCCTGCCAGGTGGGGGTATTGCACCCCTTCCACACAAAAAAAAAAAAAAGAATCCAAACAACTAAGAGGAGGATTTTTGTTTCTGTCTTTTACTTTTCTCTGAATATATTTTACACTGTTTGTCTAAAAATATGAGACTTACGGAGATAGGAGAAAGAGAATCGTTTTGCAGAGAATGATAAGATTATTATGAAAAAGCAGAGACAAAATAAGTCTATTTATTTATTTAAATAACACAGTGTTCCACTTTTTTACACAAGACTGAGCTCAAGAGGCTAAACAAGTGGCTCATCCTAGAACAATGGCCTTAATTTACTTCACAAATGAGGCACAGGAGCCCCGGAGGCAGAGAGAAAACATGAGAAAGGCTGAGGGGAGGTTTCAGTGTAATTAGTTTTGCTTAATGTACTTTCAAGTTTAGTGTGGGGTTCAGCTCTTCCAGTTCACCTTAAAAAGGTAACGGGGCCCCTTTGTAAGCTGCCAGAAAAGATTTGGCTCAGGTACTGAGGGGCCTCCAGTGCAAATTTACTTGTATCATTAGAAAAGCCATTTCCTTTACTTGCAAGCCTAATGAAAGTACACTTAATTTGTAATTTTGTATAATTATAGATCTTGATGAGACAGATGAATGTGAATTCACTATCAGCTAGTGAGTTCATCATTCCTTGTATCATCCATTTCTCAATTATCTTTAATGGTTGTCTTCAAGAGATTTATATCTTGTCATTATCCTGCTAACCCATGTAACATATCCTAGCAGGATTGTACCAGTGATTTGTCATAAGGAGACCAATTTCAGTGTCCCACACCAACTTTCTCAAGGTTAGGCTTCTAAAATACTTCCAGACTATCTACAGACATAAGTTACTCTCATATTGTCTGTGAAAGGTCATGGGAACAGGAGAGGTACCTGAGGACTGTAGAAAAAACTGTGTCACCCCAGTCTTCAATAAAGTCAAGAAGGAAGACCCAGGAAACTACAGGCCAGTCAACCTCAACTCCATCCCCGGAAAGGTGATGAGACAGCCCACTCTGGGTGCCACCTCTAAGCATTTGGAGGAAAAGAAGGTTATTGGGGTTGGCCCACAGGTATTCACCAAGAGGAAATCATACTTGACCAATTTAATAGCTTTCTGTGCTGTCAAACTGGCTGGATAAATGAGGGGAGAGTGGTGGATGTTGTCTTCTTCAACTGGAGCAAGGCTGTTGACACTGTCTCTCATAATATCCTCATAGATAAGCTTAGAAAGTGTGAGTTAGATGAGTGGCCAGTGAGATGGATTGAGAACTGACTGGATGGGAGGGAATGTCATCAATGCTTATAAATATCTAAAGGGTAGGCTCGAGAGGATGGGGCCGGACTCTTCAATGGTGCCCAACAACATGACAAGGGACAACAGACACAAACTGTAGCACTGCAAATTCCATCTGAACATGTGGAAAAACTTTCCCGTGGGAGAGAGTAGAACAGGCTGTCAAGAGAGATTGTGGAATATCCTTCTCCGGAAGTACTCGAACCCTGTCTGCACATGTTCCTGTGCAACTTGCTCAAGGTGAACCGGCTTTAGCAGGAGGATCAGACTGGGTGATCTCCAGAGGTGCCTTCAAACCCCCACCATTCTGTGATTTCCAATGTGGATAAAATTTCCTTCCAGCCCATGATACTCCCATCGTTTGTTTCTACTTCTAGAAGAAGTCAGGTACTCCAATACTGATTTTTTCTCTCAAATTTCCAACCCTTTCCCTTCCTCCCTTGAAACCTTGCAAAGCTACATGTTAGACCTTATATCATACAGCCAATTATTTCCACATGCACTTCTTTTTTTATACAGTAGTACAATTTTCTAAATGTCCTGTGGAGTTTTCCAATTCTCTTTCTTTTTTCCTTTTCCTCTTATGTCTTCATGGAGAGTTCAATAGCAAAGTGACCTCCAACCTAAGTTCTGGGCTTTATATGACAGGGGTCTTCAGGGTCTCTCATTGGTCCTCCAGTTCATAGTAATCTTTTCCTCATGAACATATTTTTATTTTTTCCTATATTTTTTTTTTTAACTGCTTAACTTACTCTCAGGAGCAACGTTTACAAGAGAAATATAAAGCCTAAAAGTAAAAGCAAATACGAAGCACTCAGGAAGGGTCTGCATGCTTTCCAGAATCTGTTGGTGGCTCTTCAGGAAGACACATGTATCTGAAAAAAATGTGTTATAGACAGAGACTAGTGGTTCCTCTTCCACAAATTTCACATTAGGGAAGAGACCACCTGAATCATTCAGATACAGATTAAAAAAGAGAAGTCCCATATTTCTAATCTCCTTTTATACCCTTTTCATGGCCATCTTCAAATATTCAGGGCAAGGATTCATTTCCATTTCGAAGCAAGGAAAAAGTAAGCTCACATATTATGGTGGTTTCTCTGTGCTCATTCATCTTGCTGATTTTCATCTTGAAAGCTTTCAGGATTAACTGAGAACATTTTTTTTTCATACTGAGGTGATGGAGGCAGCAGCCTTAGTAGAAAAAAATTCTTTTCCTTCAGAAGAAGAAGTGTTCATAAAGCAGCTCTGTTTATCATCATATAAAATAAGAAAGATTGCAGCTCCTCTCTCTGCCAATTTGAAATATTCAGAACAATTTATGCTTTGTCATTGCAACACCTAACATTGTTTGCTTGATCAGGAAAGTATTTCAGTGCTCTCATGATAAATATTTTGGTTATAATTATTGTTAATTTTGCAGTGTATGGCATCAATCAGTTCCCTTAAACATCCATAAACTGTTAGGCACCCCAGGTACCTATCAGCGTCCTGTCTCGTTATGGCAATGCTTGTAGATAAGGGTTTTCTACCCCTCAGGATTTAATAAACACGGTTTTATGAAATACATGAATAAGAAATGTTTAGAGATATGCAGATTTGAACAGGTTGGAAAAGCATTAAATAAATGTAAGGTAGATTCCATCTTAAAGTGCAAGAAAAGATACAGGAAGTTTTCCATCCCCGTGATCAATCCTTATTATATTACAAATGCTGAAGTCACTTTTTTTTGGTTTTATGAGCAGTTAGCTGGTTGCTCAAAATTACAAAACACTGAGCAAAGATAAGAAGGGGATAGTACCTCTTCCAGGAGAGAAATACTTGATAGGAGTGGCCTCGCACTGTCTTTCTCAGAAAACCTACAACTGATGTAATAATAACCCTAGAACAAAAGCCACAGCAACGTTCTACACTTCTAGCAGTGCCTAGGAAGTGAGGGTTCCTATTCTACCTAGGAAGGGGGCAGAAATGGCAGCTTTCAAGCTCATATGATAATAAGATTCCCCAAGTTATCTGATAACTTATCTTTATTCTTAAACGTGGTTCATGTTTGTATGCCTGATTGCCACATGTTTGTATGCCTGATTGACCTGGGTGAGATCTTGGCCTTGCTAATGAAGATGGAATGGCAAGCGGGTAAAATTCTGTTGTCTCATTTTCACCCATCACTGCAGCCTGGTTTAGACAATTTCTAGCCTCAGATGTCTTCGTTTAAAAAACCTTATTGTACCACAAAGTCAAAAATTTGGAATAATTTGGAGAAACAAGTGGCAAGGGACAGAATATTGCTTAAAAAGGAATATGTATGTTTACATGAATGAAGAATTACTGGAAAAACTATTTACAAGGAAAGAGCATGAATTTTGATGAAGTTTTCATTACAAGGTAGAATATGGATTTCAATGTAGATTTTGTAAAAATATTGTTACTGCAGTGTTTCTTAAATTAGTAGTAATTTTTTGCTATACCTGGCTGAAAATTGACCCTGGAAACCATTTTCAAAGAAGAAAACTTGAGGTTGGTTCTTTGGTTACTACAGGTCCACAACCCTACTTTGGACAACAGGGTCAAACTCACTTCCTCCAGCACAAGATCTGCTGCTCTCCTCTGTTACAATCCTGATGACTAAATAGAAGCAGAGAGAGAAAAATTTACAAAGAATTGTGGAAAGAGGTGGTATTATTCTTGAGAATTGCTCAGGCAGTAATAGCGTTACACAAAACTTGATTTGGGAGCTGGGTAAACATCTAGCTTCTAAGTCATGTCTCACTCCTGCTGTAAAAATGCTGCATAATTGAAGACATGTTTTTACTTAAACTGAGAGAAGTACTACTCAAGGTATAAGAAGATGAGCAGAACAAAGAGGTTCCATGAATCACAACTTTCTCTGTTTTCATCTTTTCCTTTTTCCATTTATAGAATGAAAATATCAAGCAGGCAGATAGCTTACCCATGTAATGTTTCATTTCATGGGTTATTTTTTGAGAAAAAGCCACAGAGGAAAAATCTAATAATCACATCTTGCTTGTCATATCATAACCATATCTTAACCTGGGAGATTTAGAAAAAGGAGCAAAACCCAAAAGTGTCTAGAAGATTGCAGTGCATGGGTGTGCATGTACAAAAGAAATCCTTGCCTAAGAACTGATGTTTGTCAATTTTCCTTTCTAAAATATAGTGCAGACAAAGGAATTTCTTTGTAAAGCAGCACCAATAATCCCCATCTCCCCAACTACCACAAGGTTTTTGCAGCCTTTTGCATCGTAGGAATTTCTTCCAAATTTGCTGACCTCCTCACAGAGCTCATTATATGGATTTGGGTACTATTACATGGCTTTGTTTTAGCCTTACATGCTGTATTCCTGATGGCATTGGCACACACTAGTGGCTTAGAATATAGTAAGGCATTAGTTTTTGCTTGTTTCCATCCCTGCTGCAGTCATTGTGGATAATTACTGTATTCCTTTCTCTTCCCATTTGCTTTTTTAAGCCCATTGTTCCAGCTTCTGGCAATGGAGAAAATGCTTGGGATGCCATAATTGCCTCCATTTCGCTCTTGCACTTCTCTGACTGTTTCCACAAGCTGCTAGGTCTCTCTGCTGCTCAGGGAAGATGGCCAGGAGAAGAGGGAGGGATGTAGGTACCAAAGAAAATAGGTCCAGAGAGGAGGAACTTTATTAGCTCATTTGGCCCCATATTGTGGACAAGTCCCACTGCTTCCAGTGTTTAGGACTTCACACCCTCCTGCGGCTTCATACCTCAGACTTTGCACCTTGCTTAGGTAAAAGCTGGGAAGATCATCCGAGCTGCCTTTATCTTCATTTATTTAGCCAAGCCTTTAGGGAGAAGAGAAAGCCTCCAACTTCCGTTTGCATCAGCAGACTCACTTAATCAATCTCATTGTGACATTATACTCCTCTTTGCCTTGAAACACGCTCCTATTCCTTATGCTTTTTTCTTCCTTATTTATTTAGTGCTTGAGTTTTTTTGTTTTTCTCTTTTAGTAAGTGAACAGAAAGTGAAAAAAAAAAACCCCACCATTTGAAAACACAGTATAAGAAAGATCAGATACAAAAATTTTGTCTCATAAGAGATATGACAGCATCACTATCCTGAAGTCAGGTCAAGTTTGCCTTTCTCTTGAAACAGTGGGCTCCGGAGAAAGCCCATATTACTTTTAACTTTTTTAACCCCTCTTGCTTTAGCACTGATCTGACAAACTGTTCTGCTAGCGCTGAGCTCACTATTATTGAGTGATTGGCAGAATTCTCTCTTCTGAGATAGTGTGGCTGCTGCTGAGCCTGTGCTCCTCTGACTGAAAAAGGACTGATGAATTTGGAGATGCTTTGCTTTCCCCAGAGCCTCTTTATTATCCTCCAGCTCTTCTTATGCTCCAGAAATAAAGTCCAGTTTCTCCTCTGCATTTTCCCTTTCTGAAATGATTGTTCTGTTGCATTTTGGCTGCAAGAAGGACTGCAGTCCAAACTCTGTAAGGACTGCCATAACCAACTTTGTTAAATGAAAGATAATTGTTAATCTACATCTTTTGGCATTGCTGTACCAGAACACAAAAGTTCTGGTGGAGACTGGAATGGGTGTGAAGTTGGCAGAAGATGGATCTTTCGCAACTGCAATCCTTAAGGAAACCTTGGCAGTGGAACCAAAGGACAGTGTGTTTTTATCCCAGCCTGAAAGAAAGTCTTCATTTACAACAACTGGATCTGGATGAATCTTTCTTGTGGGCTTGGGCTAAAACCTTGTGCTACTTCCATCTATTTTTTTTCCACATTGCTTTTGGCATAAACTGTAATGACCCTAAACACAACACATGACATAGGAAGGTCACATATGGCACTAGGAATATTTCCTTCCTTTCTTCTGGATAAGCTACTGAAACGTCCATTTCTACAACGAGCCCGTACGTAAATGACAGCTGCTGTATTTGTGCCAGAATGCTTAATAGATTCAGCAGTGAAGCACATACGATGAGACAGCACCTGAGCTGTCCTGAATTCAATCTAACAGAGACTGTTCTTTACAAACTAGAATATTTAGACTCTTGGTACCCCCTCCAGAAGAAAACTACACTAAAATTAATTTTTTAGTGATGAGAAAAATAACTTATGAATAGCATTTTTTGTTTCATATCTTAGCAGCTACTATTTAAAAGTACTTTAAGTAAGTACAAATTACACTCATAAGCATTCAAATTTTGCTGACAAGGAGCTACTGTCCCAGTAGTTGATTCAGTTGTTATTTACGTTAATAACAACTACTGTTCTTCAGCTTCAGCATAGCCTATATTTAAATATTAAACCTTACACATCTCTATAAGTAACTTCCTTGAGAAGAATATGAATGCCCAATAGAGAATATAATTTCTTTGAGTTTCTCATCGAGATATCTGGTACTGTCTAGTTCATTGTCCTTTCTCTTAGCCATTAAATTTTATTGATTTTCAAGAATCTCCTAAAAACTGGAGTAGAGAACAGAAAACAAGACTGTTTGTGCATGGCAGAATAAAAGGAAAACCAAAGTGAAATGGAGTACGACAAAACAGGAGCTTGGCAAGGTAGAGAAGACTGGTGCTCTGCTGTCCCACAGCAGCAAGTTTATTGTCAAATGTCTTTATCATATCCAGCACTGAGCAAAAACATAGTGTCTGTAGACAGGCTACTTATTTTCTTAGCAAGATTAATCAGTGCATCAGTATGGTACCGTGGCCTTCTACTGTTTTCTGCCTGAGAAAACTGGTTATTTCAGGTAGATTTAGAACTTTGTTTTATACAGCTTTTGCTTACCTTATACCTGACAAGCTGTATTTTAGAGGCAGTTGGAGAAGAAGCAAAAGGAATACACCGTACTGATTTAAGTATTTAGTACAGTTAATGGTATTTTCTGGGATCAGGAAGAGAGACCACAACTGAAAGAATTTTTTTTCTTTTAAATGTTTGTGTTGCAATGACTTTGATAACTGAAAAAAACCCACGATTTTCCTTTCAAATTTTTCCTTCAAATGATGTGGCTGGACTTCTCCTTCTGCACTAACACTGACTGCAGTTTATTGTTCTCTGCTCACTTTCTAATTGTGTTCTTGGTTGTAAGCTGTCAAACTAGGCCTTTTCTGCTTCTTTCATCGCTCTTAATGGAAATACACAAATCTTTTCTGTTTTATTCTCCCCTGGCTTTAGTTTTCTGCCATCCTTGCACATATACTTCACCCCAATGCCCCAAGGAGACCTATGACAGGTTGAATGGATTGCAATCGCCTGCAATGAAGCTCATCAGTGTTATGATACTCTACATTTACTATTTTTTCTTTGATTTTTAAATCTTTTTAAAGAGAACGGTTGGATTTCCCACCTAGCCCATTTTGACTGAGCTCTCAGGTCCTAGACTGCTCTACAACCTGCTGAGAAAAAAGCACACAGGCCTCATTAAAATATTCAACTGCTCTAAAGATTGTGATATAAATATTTGCAAAAGACCAGAGCCAGAAGATTGAAAGAGAATAAGATATAACAGAAATCTCATAACTTTGAAACTATTTTTCAATAAAATAAAACTATGGTTGAACTTCATGTTGGAATGCCAAGGTGCAGTGATAAACAGAGGACTCAATTCTGTTTTACCTGCAGGAAAGGGAAACAAATTCTTTGCGATGCATTTTATTAAAATGCTGATTTTGACTTTTTGCCTATGACAGGGCAATCTGTGGGAGAAAGTAAAAAGGCAGTGGAGCTTTGAATTTTAATACTGTTCTTCCTCCTCTTCCTTCACCTCATGTTTTTCTCCCTTCCCTTGGCTAGCACAGGATTGGATGGCTATGACTCAAGCACATAAAAAATGAAAAAAAATTGTACAAAATTAAAAGGCTTAGACTTGTATGCTTCCTTATTTACCCATGTAACCATATCCATAAAAAACTCAATAATCCTAAGAAGAGGTTGTCTGAGTGAAGCAATGGTATTGGCTATGTGACTCTGTTCCAGAAAATTGACTTAAGTCGATGCTTTTAGGTCACTGTATAGGAAATCCAGTTTGAAATTGTTCTCAAATTAAACTCAAACCACTTGGTATTATCTCATGATGCCTATTTCTCCTTTGTGGCTCATGCAGTGTATTACAGGTAAAACATCCTGCAGAAGTGTTGTCTAGCAGATTTAGAACAAAATTAATTAGGAAATATCTCCCACATTGTGTATTCACTGAGATATTTAAACTGAAAGAAATTATATTTTCCATTCAAGCGTCACGCAAAGTAGACCTACAAAGACAGCTGGTGTAAAAAGAACAACCAAGGAAACCAACAAAAATACCAACCATGAAAGCTCTGTGCAGAAGAGACTTCACTGATATTAATAACATTCAATTTTAAGATCTCTGTACTGGGACTTCTGCATGGGAATGGAGTTGTAGCAGAAGTAAAAAAACCCAAAAGCTTGTGAAAGAGGAGCATCCCTGGATCTTACAGTCTTGGCTTAGGCAATAACTTAGTGTGCGACCTTGGACAAATCACTTGTCTGATTGCATCTCAGGAACTCAGCTGGAAAACAAGTATAAAGACTGGCCTCTCTGACAAGATGCTTTGAACAAACTGAAGTGTGCTCCTGTGACATCCCTTATTGACATGCATTTCTTTAGATAGAGCATCGCCTAATGGGTACGTTATGGGGGTGGAATTAACCAAACATGACAGATGCAAAATGTACTGATATTCATTTACTGTATAAAAGGTTAGAGTTGCTACTCATTTAAGATTAGAGGCAGCACGCCGGATAAGACAGTAAAAGATTGGTAACAAAGTAGATCGTTTTCCACCTTATTTTCTTCAAATCTTACCAAAAAATCAGATTTGAGTGGTTGGTAAAAGATTCAGAATTCATTTGAATTCTACCCCTACTTGTCCCTCCATACCAAATGTTACATTGTACATGTGGATATGTGCATCAAAATATCTCACAACTAGTGAATATGAATCCCCTGGCACACACACGAAGCCTTATCCACTGTTTTACCCAATTCAGCACAACCCCAACTTGATGCACACGCATCACTGATCTCACAGAGATTTATCACTCGTTCTGAATGAAATGTTAGCTTCTGAAAAGAGATAGGAAGCTGGAAGAAGAGTAATAGACCGATTTGATGCTGTGGGTGAGTAGCTGTTAAAAAGCCTTTTAGAAAACTTGAAAGCAAAAAGTATACCGTTTCTGTCTGTGAGTATATATAAGAGTTAAAAAACCCCACAATATACACTGCATTCCTGGTGACTCCTTAAACAGTGGTGCTTTACTTTGTTAAATTCTGCTTCTTGGTGCAAGTGTATGTATGCAACTTGGCAGTTGCTAAGGTAACAATCATTTGGGGGAAACAGCAGAGTAAAACAGACTTATAAAACCTACGTAAAATTGACATTAAATAACAATGGCTTCCCTAGGCTTACAGTAACTCCCTGTATGTTCATGAATATACATATACAAACATTTCCATTTCCCAGGACTTCCCTAATTATGTGTCTGGTTTGAAGGTGAGTGGCAGTGTCACTTATATTTGTATAAAAGAGAAAAATATGAATTACTAGTGGAAATGTACTTTTGTCTAAAACCATCATGAGTTAGCACTTTAAGAAATGAAATATTTACACACAACTCCTGCCCATCTCCTCCACTGTTTCTTCCCCAAAAGGACATTCCCCAGGACAGCTTCAGGGGCTGCTGAGGGACCTGTCACCTGCTGTTCCCATCCTCAAGCCTGCCCATGCTCTGGGTCACTGGGTGCACTGAGAACCATGACAGGCATCTCTTCCTCCCCCTGGGTCTTTTCATCATACTCAACACATAACACTGTCATAACTAGCTCAGATTTTCTTATGCTGTCTTGTCCCATGAGTTTCTTTAGCAGCGTGAACCCCAGATGATTTGAGTGTAAGTGAATATTAGCATCCATGATATTAGAGATAATGCTTATATTGCACCCACACTGCCCTCCAAGCTTTAGTTTTATGAAGATAATATAAGCTAGTTTAACTAATGAAGGTATTCTGAAGCTGCTTTAGTTAGTAAGACATTTTATAAGGATGCTTCTTTAATTTTAAGTAAAATTTTAACTATTTTAACAGAACAGAATTGGAAGCTGAAGAAATCAATGCATGTGACTTTCTTGTTTAGGGGTTTGTCATATTCTCTCTGGGAGACATCTGACTCTTCCTCTAAGTCTTGTACAGCAAGTCCCACTAGCCTTGGAGGATGCTTCACTGACGCCAGCAAATCATTCAGTCACCTAGGACATTCGTCCTTTGTGAAAGGCATCTGCATTACTTAGTTGGTAGTTTTGAGACCTGTGGTGTTCTTACATGATGATGACTGAGAGCTAAACATCTTTACTAAATCTATGAGTAAGACAGAAGAAACTTTTATTTTTTTTCTTTAAAGAGAAAGGAAAAGGGACTCTCCTGCATGTTGCTAACACTTTCTAACAGGCAAGAACTCATCACAGTCACAGGTGGTCACAGTCAAAGTATTAGAGGTGATGTGCAGCACTGGCTTTTCAAGGGTCAGTCATCATTTTCAGATAGGGAAGCAGAAAAGGGTGGTCACAGCCACATAAAACATGCGGATCAGAAAGAAACATGGATGTTGGCAGTACACACACAAAAAAAAAAGAAAAAACCTAAATCATTCCAAAACTGAACAAACTCTCAATCCACCTTTTAAAAGTAAACATGTACACATCCTCCCACCCCCATATACAAAGGCCTACATTCCTCTACTGAGAGTCATTTAAGCATTCAGTTTTGTGTCAGTCATCAAGGAAAAGACAGGAATAAACTCCAAGTTGAATACTCTAGCAAAGAGCCACCACCCCATGGAGGATTTCAAGGTGTCCAAGGTGCAGAGACAACTCAACAAGATGCCTCAAGACAGACATGGTAAATTCAAGTTATGATGTTCAAGGAGTACTCTCAGCAGCCCTCAGACTTTAAGCTGAAATTTGATCATAATGTTGACGCTGATGAGAGATCACTTGCATTGCTGAACAGGTTTCATTTTCAGGAAAAACTGAGAGAAAATGTAAGTCTTCAGGCTAAACACTTCCCAGATGTACGATTGTACTTGCCCACGATAATAAGGATTACATCAGTTCAGATATATTTTGTAAATAACTTTGAACCTGTTTGTCTACCTGCAGGGGAGATTTCAGCACAGAAAGATGGTCGTAGGTAACTGAATAAAGCTCCCTGAATCCTGCTTGTCCCCTGAGTATCCCAATGGAAACAAGTTGTGCTTGGTATTGTCTGTCTTGATTCCCTGACTGGGAGTCTGTGACTCCCAAATAACGATATCTCAGATGTTCGCCCCGCTAACAGGTTCCGGGGGGCTTCCAGGGAGCTGAGGGAGCAGCTCCGCACTGTTTTGGGGAAGAAGCTGTGCCCTCCGGCATGTGCCCGGCACACAGGAGGGAACTGCAGCAGGGGTGGAAAGGGAGAACCCACTCTATCCAAGGAAGGATGCAGCAAAACTCCATTGTCCTTAGTATTTCCTGCCCCGGCAATCAGAGCAGCAGTGATGTGGTTTCTGGAAAGAGGCATTAACAGTGCCAGCCAGCAGGCACCCAGCAGGCTGCCAGAGGGAAGAGGCAGCTGGGAAAGATCCCTTCTGCTCTTTTGCTCCAAGTTCATGTTTTGTATCTACACAGAGTACAAAGGTTTGGCTCCTTGCAGTGACATGAATGCAAATGAGGTGTTTGCCTCGTGAAAACAGCACCATTGGCACAAAAAAGGTTTTCTTCTCAAACTGGCATTTCCTTCAGTAAGAACAGTTTTCTCCTTACTAGTGGGCTCATTGTTCTCTGCAAGGCTTCCGCTATGAAGGAGAGCAAGTCCAGGGTCCGTCGTGAAACACTTGATTTCACACTCTTGAGTGGCTCTCAGTCCCTGGGAATTTACAGCTGCCCCTCATGACAGGAACCAGGCCAAAAAGTGTGTGATGATGAGTTTATAACTGTCCAGTAAATCTCAGAGCAGACAAAAGCTGCCATTGACTACTTGTACTTTGTCTATAATTTTCTTCATTACATTTTAATACTGTTCCTGCCTATGAAAAGAAAAACTATAGAAACTATTCAAGTACTTCCTTACCATCAGCAGAAGGGGAATTCTAGGACACAAGACACCACTCCAAAAGGATTTTGCTGGAGGAATTATCACGTGTGCAAAAGAAGGAAAAACCCCTAGTTAAAAGTCAGTGATATTAAACAAAACTCAGCTGACACCAATATCCGCAAAACAGACTGGGGTAAGAAGACCTACTCAACAGCCTGAGAAAACTACAGGCAGCAGACAGACATCGCAGTAAGCCTGGGACACAAAGCACTGTGATACCTTCTTGTTTCAGTCAGACAGTTCCTCACCCTCTTAATGATCTCCGAGTCACTAATATCTCATTACAACATCACTTGGACAAGGTCAGGGTTTCCAAAACCCCCTTCAATTGTGAATTTCTTGAGCTAAACCAGCGTGTTTTACTGAAGTAGGTGCTAGGAATCTTGGGTAGGTCTTTCAAAGCTTGCCTACCTTAGACAATTTTTTCAAACCTAGAGCTACTATTTTGGAATAGCTTGGATGTGGCAATAAAATTAGTGGAAAGAAGATTCTTATGGCATGAAGGTGATATTTATCATAATGTAAACAAAAGGGGGAGTAGCAAGAAGAAAAATTCACATGGTACAACAGTAATTTAGAGTAATTTACATAACCAACAAAACTTTTGCTGTGGTTTTACAGTGGCACCTTAGAAGAGACATCTGTTAGCTGTATCCTGATTGACTTGAAATCTCTCTGTCGAATTAAATGGAATTTTTCTTCCATGAGACAAGCAGAAATGGGTGTACTTCACAGAAATTGTTGTCAAGCATTAGAGCAGGCTGCCCTGGGAAGTGGTGGAGTCACCAGCCTTGGAGGGATTTAAAAGATGTGTAAATGTGGTGCTGTGGGACATGTTTTAGTGGTGGACTTAGCAATGTGAGGTTTACAGTTGGACTCAAAGATCTTAAAGGTCTTTTCCAGCCTTGATGATTCTGTGATTTGTCTCTTAGCTAGGAATATGGAACATGAATATTTTCTCATTCAGAAAGTCAGAGGAAGCAAGTGGTTAGCTGTACTAGGTCTCGGGGCTGCTGGGGATCCTTTCAGCAGAACTACTTTTTATACTAACATTTAGCAGCTCATGGTCTATTTGATGGTGGAAAAATAGACCCTTATGATACGATCAGCCAGGGCATGAGGTATGCAAAGAAATGGACCCTGTGCTAAATTGGACCTGAACTTCTGGCAAGCAATTTTGGCCCTCCTGAAATTATTGAATTCCCTAATAGGATCCTTCTCTGTGAGGAAGGAGATAAATATCCAGACCATTTATCAAAATCATATTATTAAACATTGAAAAGTGACATTAAAAGAAACGATACTCAGTCTAATGTGCGTACCAGAACAGGCAGCCCAAAATCACATTAGCAGTCCAAAGTGCTAAGCCCTGAGTCTGGAGGTGCTAATCACAGCATGCTGGACTGGGTGTCTGGTGAAAATGAATAGCAGTTGCCTGAAGCCTCCGAGCTGTGGGTTTTTGTACTGTTCAACACCACAGTAAAAGCAGTCACACAGAAAAAGCAAAGCAATATTCAGCAAAGCTCTGCAAAGGAGCTCAGATCCTTGACACAACCGCTTTGTTGTGGCATCATCCTTATTTTTAGCATATTTTGATGGAAGAGGCTTTCTCTTTTTGTCTCAGCCTGATGACAGTTAATTAAGTAAACATTTCCCTGGATCCCAATGCATATTTTATGTGATGAACTGGTTCAAAGAAAAAACTGTTTGAACTGTGGTGGGTAGATGGGTGGGGGGGTAGAAGACCTTACATAAATAATCACATAATTTTATGAGTCATCACTTTGTGTTTTTCATCACCTCCTCGCCTCACTCCAATATTCCTTCTCTACAAGTCTGTCCTGTTTGCTTTGTTAAATCGACGCACGAAAAAATCAATCTATCTGCTACAAAGGGAAAAAAAAGACAGGAGAAATTCCTCCTGGAGTGCATGGAGAAGAATTGTGCCTTTTTTCTGGCAATTCAGTTAAACCCTGAGGGGCCATTCATTAAGTTCTGGTGCCAAATTTTGGAGCAGAAAGGCTACTAATTGGCTACACCAAATGCTGTATGATCACTTCTGTGCCCTGAGCTCAACAGAGAAATCAAACACCTCCTTAGATACAAGACAAATTCATTGCACCTCCCAGACACACGGTAGAGATCTGATGGATAATTTAAAGGACAGTAAGAGGCTGAAGGAAACTTGGAGCCTTTCTCGCTCCTTGATGGAACAAGCAAGGAGGTGTTCTTTCTAATTGTCTCCTCCTTTGCTTATCTTTATGAAAGAGCAGAGCAACTCCTGCCTAGCTGACTACCTCCAACCCTGGGGCTACTACATAAAAATAGCAGGAAAGGAAATGTTATTGCAAGTAATGACATCACTTTTATACTTCATCCCTGAGAAACAGCAGTTTGAACATTTGATGTGGCCGGCAATAGAGAGCACAGCAGGGATTTTCTGGATGGGATAGCAGCTAGGGAGGTGTCCTTTCCTGGAAACCAGAGGCTTTTCTCCTGTGAAAAAACTTTTGATCCCTGTTCAATCATTACAAATCATTTTGGTGTATGTTAATTATCAGTACCGTGGGAGGTAGCAGGAGAAAACACGTGGAACAAAAATGGCAAAAATGCTGTGGAATTCAGTGACGAGGTAAATGATTCTTTTAAAGATTTAAAGCAGAGGATAAGCCTCAGTCAGCTCGTTCTGGAAAATTTAGGCTGTCAAACTTCATGCAGTGACTTCTGTAATAAGCGTAATAACTTAAAGATAAACTAAAGCATTTATTTTAGAGAAAGTCCAGTCTTACAGCTGAGAGAAAATTTATTACATTCTCTTGGAAAGTTCTGCATTACAATTATCCTCATTATAAAAATGTCTTCCTCCTTGTCATTTTAGGTGCTGTTTTTGAAAGCTTAATGGCTCACACTCATTTATAGGGAAAAAATAAACAGTTTATTGTGAAGCATGGAACTACAGTATAATATTCTCAAAGACTAGTTCAATTTTAATGGAGCTGCAGAAAAAGTAAGTTATGTTTTCATTTTCGTTCTGGCTGGGAGCTGAAATGCAGCTGTAAGGGCTGTTCCAGCCCAAGCAGAGAGGCATAGCTGAAATCTCACACAAACCCCTGCCCTCCCAGGAGATGATGATCAAATTTTCATTAAGACCCTTGAATCTTTCTGTTGAAACCCTTAAGCTACAGGCAGATCCAAACCAACCTACTTTTAAACCAAAGTATTTAACCTTGGGGGGCTTATTTGATATGAAACACAGCTGCTTTTCATTTCTTTAAGTTGATCAAAAACCATGCATTGGAATTCTGCCCTGGGCTTTTAAGTTCACATGCAGAAGTACTTGGAAATGCAAGTATCATTCCATATACTTTTCCTACACGATGGTGTCAGGAAAATTTTGCAACATTCAGGACAGCCCCTCAATATTCAAGCGATTTCCATTCTGTTTTCAGAAGCCTTTGTAAACTGCCAGTATTTACCTGGAGAAGACAATTTTCCACAAGGCCAAAAATGAAAATGGAACCATAACTTACAATTGGAATAAAAACAAAATGGTTTTAGTGACATTAGATTAAAAAAAAAATTAGAAAAATAAAAGAGATTGAGGCTAAGCCAACATTTTGTTTCAGTGCTTCACTTCATATAAATAAATCTGTGCCAGAGGAATAAGATAGCTTAATATCACTGGAAGCTGAACAGATGCTCATTTCTTTATGATTCTCAGCCCATCTCTGTGATACTTAGATTCCAAATTGATACTAAAATGTGGTACTGAGAACTCCTCCTTGCCACTTTGAATTACACAATAGATGAAATCTGCTTTGACCTTCGTAATTCCCACATACCACTAGTAAAAATAAACAAACCAAAGCATATCTGGTTTTCTTACACTGAAAGAGAGCAACAGGGGCTCTTTAAAGATGGAATCACCCTTTGTCTACATATATATATTTAGATACATGCATAAATATACACACATATGATGATGCTCATAGGTTTTCCAGTACCCCAACTCTTCAGTATAAGCCACACCAGCTCAGAGAAGAAGCAAGTACACTTCCATTGCAGGTGTCACACACAGGTTTTTTAACTGTGTAATCCATCCAAGCAGCAAGATGGAAGGTTCTAGCCTTACCTATATTAGTCCCCTAGGGAGAACCTTTTCTTCAATAACACTATCCACTTTCCAAGGTTTCTTTGTACTTTGAGTAAAGTTTCTTTGATTAATATGTGAAGATAAATCCTTCAAGTTTTCTTAGATCGTTAGTAATTGGTGCTTTGTGACAGATATTTCCAACCGAGATTTTCACAAGGATGATTAAATGACAGCATCATCCCCTCTGTTCTAAGTTGCTGAAATAACCACCTATCTGAGATCTGCAGTAGAAGGAAAACATCAGAAATTCTTTGGAGCTCTTAGCAGAGCAGAGCACTGGCTTATAGAAATATTTCTATGCTTCTGGATTTTTTTCAGACAGTCCCAGGAAGAAAAGTGGGACAGATGTTTAAGAGTAGCAGAGAAACTGCAAATCCTACAATTTATGCTTTTAAAACAAGTGTGTCACATGTCTAAGTTTTATTCTCAATTCTTGCAGCTGACCTTGAGCACCTTTTCCTTATAAATCCTTCCAAGATGTCAGATACTGATTAAGGTATTAAATGCAGAGCACACGTTCACTCAGATTTCAAACCAAAAAGGACAAAGCAACAGGTAAAAACTTGGGGGACGTAGCAGTGCTGCCCAGAGCACTAGAATGACAATCCCTCCTCTCAAACTTAAAACAAGAAACATTTGTATCAGGTTTTGCTTTGTTATCATTTGCAACAATATTTTCCCTCATTTTCATTAACCATATAAAGTGCCATCAAGGACTGAGCTTGCAATGTCTGGGTTCCGTCATCAAGAAACATGGATATAATTTATGTTTATTATTCTTTCCCTGTTCTGGGACATGCAGAATTTCCTCTCAGCATTCCTTTATCCCCAAAAATGTTGAATCCATAAATCGAATCATATCCAAGGTTAATTTTTCACAGACAGAGGTGAAAATTATACGCTTCAAGTTGAAATTTAGTGCATAATATATCGGTCATATAGTATAACAAACAGGTTCATAGTTTGAAATTTTTTCTTGCAGTGGAAACTAGAGCTCTGTTTAAAGGTTTGACTTCAGGATTAAAGAAAAATATTGGATTTTTTTTTCTCTTTTATGTTGACAAAATTCAAGTTCTGTATATATTAAATCACATCCCTAATTTGAAGACAGCAGCTCACTGGCAGAACAATCTTCAGGTCCTGAAGATTTCCTTAAAGCATTTGACGTAAATTATACCTCAGCAAAGGTCAGCTATTGCTTAAAGACTGTTGAGAAGGTTAATTTGACCAGATGAATTCCAACTTCACTCTGAAACTCAGTTGACATTTTTAGATGAAAAGTGAGTGATGGTAGTAAGGGAAAAAAATCAGTCTAAGTTGCTTCTGTTCAGTCACCAGGTGAACTGGAAAAATTTCTGTTAACAGAAGAGTCAATGTTAAAACCCCAAACCTCTCAATTGTTATTTCCATGCAGAATCATACAATCATAGAATCACCAGGTTAGAAAGGACCCACTGGATCATCGAGTCCAACCATTCCTAACACTCCCTTAAACCATGTCCCTAAGCACTTCATCCACCCGTTCCTTAAACACCTCCAGGGAAGGCGACTCGACCACCTCCCTGGGCAGCCTCTGCCAATGCCCAATGACTCTTTCCATGAAGAATTCTTTTCTGATATCCAGCCTGACCCTCCCCTGGAGGAGCTTGAGGCCATTCCCCCTTGTCCTGTCCTCTGTCACTTGGGAGAAAAGGCCAACTCCCTCCTCTCCACAACCTCCTTTCAGGTAGTTGTAGAGAGCAATAAGATCTCCCCTCAGCCTCCTCTTCTCCAGGCTAAACAACCCCAGCTCTCTCAGCCGCTCCTCATAAGACTTGTTCTCCAGCCCCCTCACCAGCTTCGTTGCTCTTCTCTGGACACGCTCCAGAGCCTCAACATCCTTCTTGTGGTGAGGGGTCCAGAACTGAACACAGTACACAAGGAGCAGTCTCACCAGTGCCGAGTACAGAGGGAGAATAACCTCCCTGGACCTGCTGGTGACCCCATGTCTGATACAAGCCAAGATGCCATTGGCCTTCTTGGCCACCTGGGCACACTGCTGGCTCGTGTTCAGTCAACTGTCAACCAGCACCCCCAGGTCCTTCTCCTCCGCGCAGCTCTCCAGCCACTCTTCCCCCAGTCTGTAGCGCTGCATAGGGTTGTTGTGCCCCAAGTGCAGGACCCGGCATTTGGCCTTGTTGAACCTCATGCCATTGGCCTCAGCCCAGCAGTCCAGCCTGTTCAGATCCCTTTGCTTGGATTCTGGAGCTCAACATCTTCAAAGAAGTTTTTTTCACACTGTAGCAATAGTAATGTATACATTTCTGCCATGCCCATCTTCTTGGCACCTCACAAAATTTAATTTTTTGATGTCCTGGTATAGCTCCAGCAGAGGGTCATGAGCAAGAGGGAAGGACGGGATGGGAAGAGTGCCTTTCCAGACTAAGGCAGCAACCCAGCTAACTCCAGTACAATGAACAGGACTTGAAGTATGGGTCACAGTCCTTGCTCATTGTACTGATGGTTCCAAATGAAGGGTAGAGAAACAAAGTTCTATAATTTTAAGGACTGCAGTTACAGTAAAAAATAAATTTTGAAAACAATCTACATTTGGAGGACACAAGAGGCATATCTATCTGTGTGTACACATGCACAGACACACAAATATGTATAATGTATAAATATATGTACATACGCACCACAACATACATACATGTGAAGGATCTCAACTTAAAACTCCTGCTCCTTGCTTTATTACAAGAGAGCTATGAATGTTGAAGTTGCCATTTTCACCTACAGTGCACAATCCACTTGTGTAGCGCTGGGTAATTTTTAAGCGGGCACGCTGCCACTGCAGCAGATGGGTAGGAGCGCAGCTGTGCCAGCGAACCAGCCTGTCCCTAAAGTTTGAGACTCCCTCGCCAGCTCCCCATCCCACAATGCTTGAGCAGCTTTCGTTGTTTCCCTTCTATGGCTAGTGGGGATATGTCACTGTCTGAATTTGGAACATGTATTAACTTTTAAAAATCCCCAGTCAGCAGAATACTGTATCTATTCTGGGAAGCAAATCTGCCAGGGTTTGGATGTTCTGTGAGAGCTAAACAGGAGAATAAGCTACTCGCAGAGTTACGTGCCACCCTTGATCTGCCGGGAGGGATCACACCTTCGTTAGGAAGCAGCAGGAATTTTGGAGGTAGGGAAACAGGCACAGCACAGGATTGACACAACTGTTACTTCTCCGGCCACCACTGGGGCTTGGCTCAGGTGTCCCAACGCCTCTGGGATCCAACACAGGACTCGGAAACCTCCAGAGTGGCAAGTAGAGAACAGGAGTTTGCTCTCCCTGCCTTGAGCAGGGCAGGAATCTGCTCCACTAGCACGACCTCTAGCAGTACATCTCTGCTCTCAGGTATTTATCCATGGGAGGCTCTCAAAGATTTCTTTGGCTTTTTCTATAGAGCGGCAGTATGACTTTTCACTTTATACTTTTTTTCTCAGCACTGCCCTACTATGAGACGGAGTTTACGTAAGTTCTGCTTCATGTAAAAACAAGGAACAAACCATTCATTATTGCTTAATACTTCTCAAATAGTCAAAATCCATACCAATAACTGTAGGTGCAATGACTGACGTCCTAGAGATCACACAGCTGCAACAGGGGCTTTGTTTGTCTTTCTGACAATGCTGTATCAAAGCACGGGTATTTAAAAGATCTAATATAAATTACTTCTTGCTCAGAAATTAATTTTGATTTCCCTCTGCTTTCACATCTTTTTAGGGCATAGATTTCTACTGGTTAAATCACAGAATCATTAAGGTAGGAAAAGTTCTCCAAGATCATTTAGTCCAACTGTTAGCCCAACACCATCAAGGCCACTAAATCATGTCCCAAACTGCCATGTCTACACATTTTTTGAACACATCCAGGGATGGTGACTTGCTTGCAAGAGGGTAACAAGGCCACAAGTAAGCAGTTTGAGCTGAAACCCAGCTGTATTTTGTTAAGTGCTGAAGGATGTAGCTTTGGAAGTGTTTATCTTAATAAGAGTGGGAAGAAAATAGAACAACGTATGCACTCTACATATAAAGCAATTCAATTAATATTAATTCAACACTGAATGTCACTTGTAAAAAATGGTCCCTTAACTATCTTTTACTGACAAAGACGCATATGCTGCAAAATGTTTATATACATGCATATGCATGCATGCACATTCAAATATACATAAAAATATTTATACACTTGTAGCCTTATACTCATGCTAATAAATTTAGAAACAGGTTTTCAATCAGGGTATGTCATAATTTACCCATAAGTGGGCTGGCTGGACAGGCACGGCCAACAATTCTCCTTCAATCACAGCTGCAATTAACTGGGAAGAAAACTGAAGTGGCTGAAGGTTCATGCTAGAAGACTGACACAATGTCAGTTTTTTAAAGTAATAAGATGTGGTAAACGTCAAATTATTGCTGAGGGTGAAAATGTCAAGGATGCACTTAAAATTAGACTTCTCTCATAAGAGTACTGGTGAACAAGAGGATGCGAAAGAAATCTGATGACCAATGTCCATACTGGCATTCAGGACAGCGTGATATCTTGGACTGAAGCATACAGATCTTTGCTTTTCATTGACACCTGGAAAATATTTCAGTACTGTATCTTCTCCTAGCTATTTCCACAAAAAACTCAGTGTTTTTATGAGGGTTAAACCTAGATAGAGTCATAGAGTCATAGAATGGAGGGGTTGGAAGGGACCTCTGGAAAACATCCAGTCCAACTTCCTGCTAAAGCAGATCACCTTTAGCAGGTTGCACAGGAACATGTCCAGGAGGGGTTTGAAAGCCTCCAGAGAAGGAGACACCACAACCTCCTTGGGCAGCCTGTTCCAGTGCCCTGTCAACCTCATAGGAAAGAATTTTTTTCCTCATGTTCATGTGGAACTTCCTGGGCTCCAGTTTCTACCCAGTGCCCCTTGTCCTGTTGCTGGGCACTGTTGAGAAGAAACCCACGCTCTTGAACCTTCCCTTAGATACTGATAAGCGTTGATAAGGTCGCTTCCCAGTCCTCTCTTCCCCAGGCTGAACAGACACTCAGATCACTCAGCTTTTCCTCATAAGAGAGATGTTCCAGGCCTCTGATCATCTTCGTGACCCTAATATATTATAATATCTCCCTAAAAATACCTCCTTTCTGCTTTTCAGCTGTTTTATTTGGTCTGCATTGGTGTAGCTCTGACAGAATCTGTGGAACTACAAGAAACACTTACTGACTCACAGGACTGACATGTCCCAGTTCAGGGAAGTCTCCGATAAGGCAGGACACACTGCAACTCAACCCCTCGATCCTCTGTGATCAAAGCACTTGGAAGTGAATAGGCAGCTTTTATCAGCAAATGCGCGGGTTTAAATCATAAGAGCTATTCAGCTTTCCTTGTCCTTGTTTGTAACTTGCCTACTTTCCCACCCAAATGTTCTAGGCATCTACCAAGGGAAAAACTCTAAAACTTTATGGTGCATCTGAGTGGATGATTAATCAATCTTTGAACGGATAACTGGAGGGCTGCATAGCAGCAGAAGATAGCTGCTGGGAAGCATTAAAAGTATGCAGCCACCCATTACACAGTATATATTTTTTCTCTCCCCCCTCTCCAGTCCTGGGGAGAAATTTTGTTGCCATACAGCTAGCAAATTCTTTACATAAATTAACAGTATTTTTATGTTTTAGAGCCACATAATCTATTGAGGAGTCTTTAAAAAACCTCCACTTCTTTTCGAAACTGTCATTTCTCACCATTTTTACGATGCTATACCTAGCAGAATTTCTGAAGTAGGAATCCCTGTTTTCTGACAAAAGGCAGAGAACTGGAGTTTCCCTGAACTGCAGAAGGATGCTCACTACGTATTTTACTCTGCCTTGCCAAGAATATATTATGTCTCTGTAATTGTTACTGCACATGTTTTCTGTAGAGTGAAAGAGCACGAAAGATCTCAGTGAGGTCCCAAGAATCCCACAGGAGGTGAGATTCAGGTGTTTTGCATATGGAAAGTTCCATATGTTTACTGTATGTACCCTGAATTTCAAGAACCTGAACCTGTCTGCACTAAAATTACATGCAACACTTCAATTTTGTATTGACTATTTTTAAGACTAAATATACTAGCACTGTATCTGAACGTAAGCAGTGATACTGGTGATATACAACACTTAATTCTTCTCTGCATAGTTGCTTGGAACTGTGTTTAGGGAGGATTTATAACAGAAAGAACAGAAAGAATAACCGATATAGAGAAAGAGCCATATAATCAAGAATAAGGCACTCCTAACTATTCTGCTGCAAGCCAGATGTGTCTATGTTACAGATGAGTCTTCAATGTACTTAGACAGCAAAAAATCTCAGAGTGCTTGTGTAACCTCAGAATATTCCATTTTAGATAAAAGTACCATAAGTCGGGCATTAAACATGACTATATCTGCATTAAAATGGTTGGTATTTGCACTTTAAATCTGTATTTTATTATGATTTCAACAATCTATAATAATTTTCTTAATGTAGATTTCAGTGTTTCAAAGTTCAGCATGGCCTCATCTATTTTTCATTTGGGATAAGACAGTTTATAACTACATAATTCGAAAAATATATTTATCAGGTTTTAAAAATATTATTTCATTTTTTACATCAGCTCAAGATTGAGTTACCTATATTAATGTAAATTTTCCCAGAGAAAGCAGGTGTAGCAGTATGATACTCAGTAGGAGATAATTTGGTTTTCATTAGAAGAATGTCTTGTTAAAGGAAGGTCATTTTTGTTTTTAAATGTATTATATTCCTTAATTGACTTTGTAAAGATATAGAAAAGCAAAAAAAACCAATCCACTTGGTAACGTAGTAAAAATTATATATGTATATATATATTGCAATTAATTTTTTCCTAGCATAAAAATAGGAAATTCAAAACAAGAATTGATGAAGAATCTTAGCTTTATGCCAGATGCCTGTCAGAAGCCCCTTTTTTTTTTCAGAATAGCAATTCAGCTGTTGCTTGCCTTTAGCATTGGGTAAAATATCACTGCAGTCAACACTACATACCTGCTTGTCAAGCATTTCCTACATTAAAACTGGTTTAATGCACTGCTGAACTGGTCTTTGCGGCTCTGAGCAGCCACAAGTAGCGAGTAGCTACTTACGACCCTCCCTTGAGGCCAGTTGTGTGCTGCTCTGTCAACTCATCAATGAGCGTACAGAGGGACCTGCGGCAGGGTGGGAAGCCTGAAGGAGGAGCAGAGGGATTGTCGTAGCCTTAGGAGGATGCAAAACATTCATACCGTTAAATTGCAGGCGTTAAACTGAGCCAGTTTACCCAGAGAGATCAGATGATGGAGTCACCCCACATCTGCAATGTCATTAGCAGGAGCGAGAAAAAGCTGCTGTCTCTGTGAAACGCACCTTCTGTACATGCAGTTGAATTGTCTCTGGCTGTTTTAGAGGCCTCTAGGCAACAAGCAGAGCAAGTAAAGTTTTGCAGGCCGTGCTTGGGTCTTCAGGGCAGATGATTTTGTTTAGACCAGCCTGTGAAAGTCACTTTCCCGCAGTCTTCAACTTCCTTCATATGAAAAAAAGAAATCATAATCTGCTATATGCATTACGTACATGCAAAAGTTGAAGGAAATTCAGGTCATTGGAAGAACCTGTGATACGAGTGGTGTTTAACTGGACATCTACGTGTCACTGGTTAAACAGTACATCGTAGGCTATAAGCTCACTTCGTCTTGCTTTGTAACATGAGTGCTGTTAAGTCTATAAATCAGATGTCCTGAGGGAGTCAGACTAACAGCTTTGCTAAGACAAAGTAGGAAGGCTATTTTACATTTTCTAGAATTCTGAATTATATTTACTTTTCAACAGTTTGTACCAAAAGGCCACAGAATGTACACATTCCCACCAATACACGTAATCTGACTCCAGGTCTTTTTACCTTTGTTAAAACTGGATGTTTCCATCTTACTTACAATTTTTTGGGTTATTAATTATCTTCTATTTCTTTTTATCTCACTGTAGTCATATCTTTGTGGCTTTGGAATGTATGTTTGCTCTATATGAGGTTTTCCCTTCCCCTGGAATTATTGGATTTGTCCCTATCATGTCCACTACCTCTGCTGTTATGACATTAAGGTCTGACATTAAGAGGTCGTGGTAGCTGGAAAATATAGCAGGAAAGCAAGTAGGCAAGAAAGAAAGATCTACTTTCACTGTAGTTTCACTTAGAGTTCTCACTTTAAGGTAAAACCCAGATATTTCTAAGTATAAGTGGCAACCTTTCTTGTGCTGTGAGTGCTATATTTTGTTGCTTATCTTTTGTTTGTCAGGAACTGCTACTGTTTTCCTTTTCAGTTCCTATGGCTTTAATGGATTTAATCCACATTAAGATGATGAGACACTAAGCCAAGAAGTCACACTGAAAGCCAGTGAGCAGCTTCGACTATTTGACTTCCTCACCATCTCACAGACCACTAAGTACTTTTTCCTCATTTCTTTACAGATTCTTTCTTTTATTAAGAGTCTCCTTAACTCTGCGTGTTTCATATGTTCATCGTGCTATGGATTTTACAGAAATCACAAGATCCCATGATTTACCGATGACATTATTTACATGTCAAGGATGCCAGCCAAACTGCTGGAGAGGGCACCACTCAATGTCTGCTCAATCCTGTTGAGAGGATGTGAGAAAAACACAGGCTGTGAATGGGGCTTTACTGAAGTGCCTCATAGGGATTAATTTCGCTACAAGAAGATTACAGCAGCTGCTAGCATTGCTTTCTAACAACAATCTTTTTTTGCTGTAAGACTTGAGAATGTTATTTCTCCCCTCACTGGATGAAAATGCTCAGGAACTGTTTTCCTGGGCTGCGTTCCAGCCCTTGCATACCTAAACAAGGGCTAATGGAAAAGCTGTGGAAAAGTTAAATATCTGATCTAAGGTAATTGCCTGTTGTCACACTTCCTGAGGGCGTAAAACCCACTTGTCCTGGGTACCAAGCTGTCATCATAGACACTTCCCTCGTGGCACTGTTCACGTGAGTAGCTGTGGCAAAGGGTGACACTTGCAGTTGTTCTGAGCAAGGTCACTTAGGTGCTGGATTTTCATATGGCTAAAGGTGGACACGTATTTCCCTGCTGCTGATCACCACTGGACGTCTTTAACCCAGCAATGGCATCCAGCATTGGCATTATTGTTGATCATCTGCAACATAAATAACTAATATTTGAAAACTACAAATATAATCCCTCATGGTGGTGGTAGAAATCCTGCTTAAAGTAGAGGTTGCCAGTTCACAGAGCCACCATAGAAAACAGAAGAAGTAGTTCAGGAACTTCTTGGAAAATTTCAGTCCCTCTGCTGCAACCAGAGACTGAGCTCACACTCAGCTCCTTCTACTGTCCTTTCAGTGGATACGCCCTGTTTCTGGGCTCTCTTTGGAAATTTATTACCAAATATTTCGTTTCTTTTTTTCTCTCTCCTGAATGCTCCAATCGCCGAGAGCAGAGCACAGAACATGAGCTGCTGTATCACTGATCAAAGCAAGCCAAAATACCTTAGATCGGAATTTGATTCATAGGTTTAGGTAGGTAAAATGTGGATTGGTGTCAGCAGCTTAAAAGGAATGATAATTAGAGAGTGTTTGAACCTTCAGACGGCAATGATATGTATTTACTTATTTATTTTCAGCATGGCACTTCCATCTAACAAGAAGAGAGGTTTACAAGGCCTGATATCTGGAGAGAGAAGTGGGCTTGTCAAGGTAAAAAAAAGAAGAGTAGTAAGGAACATTTGATAATAGTGTATCTAAAGGAACCATTTTGATTTCAACTTTTCACTGTATTTTATCAACATTATAGAAATAGTACTCATGGAGATATAAAGCCCTAAAATTATAAATCCATCTTTATGGCATGAAGTTGCCTAAGATTCACTCATGCTTTTCCCAAGACATTGTATTAATCTCCAGAGCTCCTTGATTGATGTGCATTTTTGAAGTCCATCTTTTCTCAACAGCTTCACAGTAATTGTATCCTTCTGATTTGCTACAGATTCTTCCATGCCAGCTGCTCCTGCTCAAACCCTTCACGGATTTTCTACAGGGAGATGGAATTGTTGTGCATGCTAATTTTGCATTATTGTCAACAACAAATCCATCATAAGCTGAGTCGTTAGAATATTATTCAGAAAATATGTTCCTTGATTAATTTCTCTACTTTGCATTTTAGTAATGCAAATTGTCTTCTGCTGTGTTTAACAAAAGACCTCTTTAATGTATCCAAGACTGGGCTAAACCTTAGCATGTTCATCTCATTCAGATTTCAATACAGCTGAACTATTTTGAGCTCGCTTTGAATATAGTTTGCTCTTCAGTAAATACTTATTAAGTAGACTACTTAGATGCAGCATGGAAATTCAGCAAGTAATAATGTATTTCTACACACTTTTTGCTGCTAAGCTATTAGCTCACATAGAACAAAAGTCCCACGCAGAGCAAGAACCACGTGAGAGACATCAGAGATTTCTTCTGTACTCTGTGAGCTATAAATGTTCTTCCACGTGCTAGAACATGGGAAAGACATGAATGTGACTCCACATGTTGATGGATATGAATTGTCTACTACGAGTGAAACATAAATAGATCCAAGTGAAAATTTGCCAAGGTTTCCTTCCACTGTGTGGAATCATCTTCCTATGATATTTAATTTTAATGCAGGCACAATCTCATGGTGACAGAATGATTTATTTCTAGGTTATGTGTACTGGTCCTGTGTTCCTTTGCCTTCTACTACCTTAAAGTTCAGTGAAGCCCCAATTTACAACACGATCTTAACCCAAAGAAGAGCAATATATCCAGAGAAAGAGTGGTAAAAGGAATATTTTCATTTGTTCACAGAAAACTGGTTTTCATCCAGAAATAATTCAGTTCAGCTTGTCACCTCTCTGCTCAGCTTTTCTCCCAGTATGTCACAGATCCAGTCATATGAAAAAAATAGATTCAGATATATTGATTTTCCCTCTGATGGCAGTCTGTCATCAAGCAGGTGTGGCAATATCCTACAGAGGCAAATGATTGAGCTTGTTGGCAACTTTGTGCTGTAGTTTTATTTTCTGTTTTTATTTTTACTTTCTCACAAGCCATGCCAGGTTAATGCGACGGTGAGCAGAAAAGTTAGTGAAATGTAAAATATAAATGTAATTAATTTGGCTGCTGACCAAGCACATAACCTCTACCGTCTCTATGCCAGTTTGCATTTCACTACCTATTGTGCCTTCCATTCCCAGAAATACTCTTGGAACTGAAAAGACCTCTGGTACAAGTGAGCTACTCCTCAGCATGAGGAAGAAGATAATAACCTGTCCTTAGAGGAGGAAGGGCTTATTAACAGCGCTAGTTGTTAATCCACGTGCATCATTTTGAAACAGGCAGAAAGGAAATGATACATTCAGGACGTGTCTAACCCAGGGACACATTGCCAGAAGATTTTCCAAAAAGTGTTGCTGCTCAAATAAAGCATTTCAGCTCAGAGAGTTTTACAATGAAGTTAACATTTTCTCCTTTGTTCCCTTGACTGAGCAGTCATAGATTTAAAACTGAGAGATTTAACCAGACAGCATGAAGAAGGAACACCAAATGTATGGTTTAAGTATCCAGAGCAGAGCTATAGACCCCACTGCAAACCATGGAAGTCAAAAGGCAAAGGCTTCCCGAGTCACATCCCGTGCAACCTATAGGAATGTGGGAGAAGGCAACAATGACTGACAGTGGATGCTCTCAAGTCTGGGAACCACAAAGAAACCCTACCCATGCAAAGAGCATTCAGACAACCAAGATATGAGGCATCTGTGTCTTTTCCCTCGCCACAGTCAGTTCCTAATAATGCTGGTGAAAGAGTAACATGAATTAACCACAGTGCCAAATGGATCAATCTAATCCTGTTGTTAATCAGATGTGACTTGGGGTGGAGCAAATTTGTGGGATTGATGCTAAGAGTTGGCCCAGAGGGTTTAAAGAGATAATTCCACGTCTCGGTGGTGCTCAGAAAGCCAAGTCCTGAAATAGATTCTGACAACAAAACAGCAATTTCTTTTTGTCTTAACTGAAATTAATCTAATTTCAAGTGCCTATAGTTGTAATATCTGCTTAAGACTGACAGATTAGAATGGATTGGAACCAGCCAGGAAAGTTCTTTATAATTCATAACAGGGTAGACAGAGTGGTCTGGATTTAAAAATAAAAATCAATCTGAACAGTTGCTTGGAAATAAAAGGGAAACCATTCTGAAATACTGAATCAATTAGACTGGCAGCTTTTAACCGTCAGTTTTTGAGATTTAAATTGAATATCCAACTCAAGTCACAAATGAAAATGAGTGCCGGGTCTTTTATCACTATGCATTCTCCCCACTAGATGCGTGATTCACAGAAGGAATGTCCAGGACTGTATTCTTTGGTGCTTCATAATAGCACTGAAGTGTTCTAGTGGACACTTGGGGAGCTGGGAACGAGATGTTCAAACCAGGTTGATCAAATATGGGCACTGAATCCCAACGGTACAGCCAGAGTATTAGTTCTATTACTCAGCTGATTTTTTTTTCCTCTTATATTTGTTTTTATTTTAATCCATGGCTAGTATTGTTTTTTGTTCATTTTAGCTATCTTTCCTTTCGAAGAGAAATCAGTCCCTCAAACTAGAGGGAAAAAAAGTGCCCTGTGAAAATATTGGAGACTCTCTTTCTCACACTCAGATAAGAGAGAAAGCTAACTTTGCTTTTTTATCAGTTTCTATTTATCTGCTTGACAGCTGTCATACATTACAGTCTCTCTCTGTGACATACTACCCACGCCCTTTCTCTGCCACATTGCTTATAAACTCATACCTGCCCTTTTCTGCTCCAGGAACTTATTAGATGCCAGCCACAAGAAGTCCAGATCACCGACAGTTTTCTAGAGAAACACAAATCAGAAAGTGTCCCTGTGTTGAACATCTTCGTATGTCCAGCGTCTGGAACTACGTGTCAGCTGGGGACAAACTCCTGCCCGTTGGAGCAATGTTACTGAGGGGACGCCCAGCCCAGAAGCTCCACGCAGAAGAGGATTGTTCTGCATCTTCATGTAGAGACACGGCTTTGGTGTCCTGTTTGCTTCATCACAGTGCCTTCCCAAGGTGGAATTTGAATTAAGATTTATAACAGCTTGGCTGCGTGGTGCCTAGCCTAGAATGCTGATACAATCCTGTTTCTCCTGGTAGATGGATTCCCACTTAGTTCCGATTCAAAAGCTGCAGCTAATTTCACAGGTTCACAGTGGACTATTACTGTGAGGTATACTGTCGTGTCTTGGTATCAACACTTGTCTTTGGACAGAGTGAAAAAGCAAAGCTCACATTTTGGAAGGTATTTCTGGATCTCATTTAAAGACACTGGGGCTTTAATTGGACCAGATTAATTTCTGGAGAGCTATGCAAAGGATGAGCTGGATCTGATATACTGCCCTGAGCAGATCAAGCACAGCCAAACAGTCTGCTGCCCAGGAGGGTGGCACGAAGGATGGATCTTTGCTTGCGGAGACGAAACCTGTGAGATAGCAGCGAGACCCTGAGGAACTGGTGTGCTAACAGAATGAGGACTCAGATTTTGCTGCTCATGAGGCAGTTCCCTCTGCTGTTATGAAAAAACAGTGGTTTTAATAGAGAACAAATTGATATTCTTGTCATTGAGCTAATTATCCCCAATGCTTCTTCCACATCCTGTTTTCTATGGAATTCTCCTGCCTGGGGATTGTGATATGTGGTGAGATCTACGGTTTAACATAGAGAGCAATAAGCACTATGCTATGCCTTCCATTAATTCAGGATCCTGGGGCTGAAAAATATTTATGCAACAGTTGGAGACCGGGAGCACAGAAAATTTAAGAGCCATTGACTACTAAACATTCAAAGACTAATGTTATACATGTAGCTGTTAACCTCTTTTCTACCATTACAGCCAGCACAAAGAAATCTGTCAGTGTTTTAGGCATACTGCAATCACTATTTACGTGGCTAGCCAATACAGAAATCTTAGCAGGGTAAGGAACAGTTCTCTTATATAAGGAAGGACTGAGGAGATTAAGGGGTCAGGACAAGTAAGGAAGACATGATACACATCTATAAAATCAATAGAGAAATGGAAAAGTGCACAGAGGACAAATATTCATTTGTCTTCTAATGCAAGGATTAAGGGAAATTAAATGGTCAGAAGACAAATTTTAGGAAGCATAAGAAAAAAAAACTTCACATTAAATTAAAACTGTGGAGCTCATTGCCACAGGATGCTGGAGGTGATAAAAGTTTATGTGAGTTCAAAAAGTAACTGAAAACATGATGGAAGAAAAATCCACTGAGATTTCTTTCCACACAAACGCTACGTGCGTCTCAAGATTTAAGCTGCAATTCACAGGAGGTTCAGAGAACACACCTTGGAAATATCATTCTTAGATGTCTAGTGCTTTCTACCATAGGAGGAGAGATATTTTGCCTTGGTATACCTTCAGTCTGGTCTGGTGCAGTGATCTTATGTCATTATTAATAGAATTGCAGCCACAAAAAGCTGCAAAGCTGGGACAAGACTACAGATACTGAGCTGTAACCAAAGCTGTTGTGACTTGCTGCCTGTGGGATTGCAGAGGAATACCTAACTCTGCTAAACACATGCTTCCAATGAAGAGACACAACCACACTTTGGTTATCAGCTTGACATCTCCCATTCTTCCATCTGGAAAGAACTAAAAGAACAGATTTAATTTTAGTTTTTATAATTCTTCAACAAAGCAATCTGAAGATGGAAAATTAATTTCAGTGACTTGAATAGTAAAAAGAGAGGTAGAAAATGGCACACGTCTGACCTAAGTGAGACAGACAGAACACTGAAGAACCAAAATACGCACTAAAGAATTGACCCTACGAGGGTTAAAGCTGCCACATGTCTCAGTGCATGTCACCAGGAGAGTCTGCTGGTGCTAAGTGACAGGAAAGCTCATATGGATGTCACACAGAAACCTGATACATAAGTTATAATTTATCTGTTATCTATTTCTAATTATCTATTATAGTTATGCTATAACTAGTTGGGCAACTTGAGCAGATCCAATATTTAGAAAGGCAAATACAGGCTTAATGTGATTTGATTGTTCAATGAATTAGATCTGGGTGAAAAAGTTTGTGCCCTCTTCAGCCTGCTTTACCTCAGCTTCCAGGGTTCTGAGGTGTTGTCCCCTTGGCATACATTTTGACAAAGAACTTTGAAAATCAAGAAATCAGAACCAGAATCAGTTTAAATCTAATAAAAGAGAAAGTCTCACTTTCCAGTAATACTCTTTTTGCAGAAAAATGTGTGGCTAACTCAGAACTATGACGGTTACAATACATGAAAACTGTCTCAGTCTTCTTTCCTTCTACTTATTTTCCCCATGTTCTATTTTTGGTCCCAATTTACATCAGTGCACCTGAAAACATAATGAAGTGTCTGTTTTTAGGAATGGTAATTCACAAGGCAGGGTCTGCAGAGAGAGTGCTTCTGTACGCATTTGATGTGATATCCAGAGTGGCTGTGCCAGAGTGTATAATAGTACAGACATCTTTCTGCCACCTCTGTTAGACAGAAACCTGTTGCTGTATTTAACTGGATGTGCCCAGTGTCTTTTAATAAGAAGCAAAATGGCTTTTGGTACTTATTTTAATTTGATTGACAAAATTGCCAGGAAGTTCTTGCCAAAACATGCACCGCAGCAATTGTAGTCATCAGTCTGGTGTCCCAGTAAACATCCAGTAATCAATTTAAAAAAATAAGCTGGTTGAGGGGGGAGAAGAGGGGGGAGGGATGGATCAGGACTTAGATTCTTAATGAGTAATTAAATAAAGATTAAAGATGTATTTAACCTAGAATCCCGTCATGGAAATTTAGCTGTCAGGTGATGTGGAGGCTGGCTGTTTTGAGGGTATCTGATGAATGCAGGCTCATGGGAGGCTGTCAGAATGATGAAACAAGCCCAGACCGGGCTAATAGATTTATCTGTTTCTACCTGGCAGATTATAATGCGATCTGGAGTCATCCTGCTGATCAGTGGGCATCTGTAGAAAGCTCATCACACAGAGCGTGTCACTAGGATCGAAGGGGAATATTTTTTTGAGCTAGATACCCAGAGATATCATCACTTGAAGAAAAACGGAAAGGGAAGACTGCATGTTGAGCTATAACTTGTAACAGATTGTCAAACCATCTGCAAAGAATTACCTAAAATAGCCGATGTGCTGCTGTTGCCTGTTCATGAAGAATTCCCACAGGAGATTCCTTCCCTTCCCATTTCCCTGGAGAGCTAACAGCGCTGTAGATCGATCTAAACTGCATATTTTTTTCTGAACTTGTAGACATTTTGACAAAGGAGACTGAAACAATCAGTACTTCCAAAACCTCCAGTTGAAGTGCTGGAATAGTCAGTTGACTTTTCCAATTTGCTAAAGACAGGTGCTAAAAGAACTTCACTTGGAAGGCTGGAGACACTATCATTAAGCGGTTGACTGCAATAAAACACAACAATAGCACCTGTGATATCACTATTATAGGTCAGTGAAACCATGCCCTCTCCTGGTAGTTGCACTTGAACTTGGATTTGTTCCTGAATTCAAACACAAATCAAGGTATAGCCTTTATTGCTGAAAAGCAAAGTGGTCAGTGCTTCAGAAAGGTGCGGAAGGCACATCCACGCCGTTTATGTGTTATGCCTTCCACATTTACTGAGAGAAAGAAAATACAGAATCTCTCATCTGACTCTACAAATGCATGTAAAAGCGTGCCAGGGAGAAGACGTCTGCCGGAGAGGAGGTTATTCCTATGCCACATCCACATCCAGTCCTCCTGGTGAGGACTGTCAGTGGTGTCTTGACATTAACTTGGTTTAAGCCTGTCTCAAATATCTCATTTTACCCAGTCCAGAGGTCTGACTGAATTTATATGAGATATCCTGTCAAAGTTGCACTGTTAAACTCCTAATAAAAGCTGCCAAAGCCATTGAATTTTGCTTTCTTCTGATTTTCATCATTCTATGAGTCCCAGAGAACAAAAAGAACTTATTGTTCCTCACCCCATCAGGTTTGAATTACTAGTTGCATAACAGTGGAAGCCCCCAATGCCAAAATGATGGCAAATATAGTTCAAACACAGGCAGTGCCTTTTTCTCATTTTTAATATTAATATTAATAAGCCTATAAGAAAATTTTAAATCCCTAAATACAAGTCACTTTTTCTCTCTGTAATATATTTATGGTCACGCTGTCCAGTGAAGTAATGAAAGGTGCAAACAGCAAATGGAAGGCATTTGATTCTGATACAACAGCAGCACACGTCAAAGGCGGGATTTTCAGAAGCTGCTGTTTAAATAGAATTGACGTTTTTAATGGGAAAAAGAATGCCCAAGCAATTTGGAAACTCCAGTTTATCAGCAGCGGCCACTGGATTTGTATTAGTATTAATTAGAAGAGTGTCCTAATTAAGGTTCCATGAGCCTTTCATTCCACTATGAAAGATGTTTTCTTTGAAGGTGGACCCCGAGGACGGTATATACCAATGGCATCTGACATACAGAACACGGCTGCTGCCTTTGGTTTGGAAAGAGAGTGGCAAAAAGAAGTGGTCCCAGGGAACAACTCCTCACGCAACTCCTGGTCTCTGTCAGTAAGGGTCCGCAAGGACTGCGAGACCACAGACACTTCTGTAGTCTTACCTGTACAGCTACAGACAAGTACTTCGACAGATTGACTTCTTGTCCTCACATTTACTTCTAAGTTAAAATGCCAAATGTCAGGGATTTCTTAAGTGAGCAAACAAACAATTTTAGAAACAAAATCACATTTCCACATTTCTCCTCTGAGCACTTAATGACACACACCCTTCCATACGCTTTTCTGTACCTGCAGTACACCTTCACTTGTGAAACTGTCCTGTACTGGATAGGGCATTTAATGAAACCTCGTTTGTCCCTTTGCTGATGGACTTCAGAGCAAAAATTTAGGATCTTATTGCTCATGTGGCATCTCAGCCAAAACTTATTATACTCTGTGGGAGTTGGATCAGGAGGACCTAAAAAGTAAGAGGAATAAGTGGCATCTCCTGGCTAACCTTTTATTTTTCTTTTAAAATAATATTTCTTATGCTTTGCCATTTTACATACACACCTCTGGCTTTGGACCAAATCCTAGTTGGTATAAATCAGCCTCACATCCCCCAGCACCGGCAGTGGAGCCGCGTGAGCGAACAGCAGCCCGCAACTTGCCCACTGCTAATAACTTATAGATTTACCTGCTTGTGTATCACGCTACTGGTTCCTGTTATTGCTTTGTACAGTGTTCTGGGAAATTAAGGGGAGTAGTGGGAGCTAAATTAAATTAGTTTGCAATGTAATACAATTTGACCTGTATTCCAAAGTAAACGGACTTCTACTTTTGAAATGCTGAAAAATTATTTTTAATCAAATATTCAGATCGCTCAATGCTACCCTGTTCAGAGTCATATGGGAAAAGCTATTGCTGGCATACTGTTTTTTCTCTCCTCCTAATTACCATTAATGCTAATTAATAAGTGTATGTTAGTTCAATCTCATTGTTACTTCATAATGCGCAGTTAAAAATTACGATAATGAATTCCAGCTTCTCCAGAAGAATGTAATAAAATGGTGATTAATATTCCCCAGGGCTGGGATGGAATATGATTCAGGTTAATCTAAAATAGCTGTATGTGGAAAGTTTGATATCCGTCAGTTACTGAGGCTGACACAGTAAATGTAAGGAATGATTAGCAATGTGGTGAACCAAGTAGGTCACTGCTCAAATGCCAAGCTCTGTGGCCACAGTGATTTGGTCAAAATTCCTTGGCTGAGCGTGAACTGCTTGTGTCCTCCTTTTCCCCTTGTTCTCATCTTTCTATTACTCTTGAAATCCACCCACGTACAATGCATACTTCTGTATGGAATGAAAAAATCAAACCTCCCACTTTGTTAAATACAAACTATTTTTCTGTGGGCCTCGGGGGGCTGTGCATGGTTAACAAAGGAGAACGTGAATTTAGCATCATTCGGAGTCATTCCATATCATGTCAATGCACTTGTTATCAAAAATTTCAGCTCCTATGCTACATGCGTGAGCCTATCACAGATGCATCCACCCTACCGTGAGGGTATCCCGGAAAAGGTTCATACACAACGAGGCATGGATGGACACAAGAAATCACCCTGGGGAGGAATCTGCAGGCAGGTGCCCGTGTGGGGCTACAACAGCCGTGTGTTCTGAGGAACTGCGACAGGTGGGCCACAACCGCATCACTGAGTCTTCTTCTGGCATCAGATTCTCCAGAACAAACCTGAAGCGTGTGTGCCAGAAGATACGCAACAGGATGAACACTGACAAAGCTTTCATAAAAATGCATATTTTCTGTTATCTTCTATCTCCAGTACTGCCAAAATAATATTTTCTGTAGGAACAGAAGGAGGTACAAAAGTGGGAGCTCCTGATCTCGCTCTGAAAAGTATCCATACAAATTTATGCCCCCAAACTGTTATTTTATGTAAGCCAATTTTTACAAATATGTTGCTGTAGTCACATGCTGCTGTGATTGCTGCAATCAAAGGAGTTCTATAGATGGAGAAGCGGTATAAACCCAGGATGAATCCCACCCTGAGTAGCAACCCTCACACACTGAACTCTACACCTCTCTTGCCCTTCAGGTTCCATAAATCAAGAAATCTTAGGTCAGAGGAACAGAGGAGATGCACAGAGAACGACCCTTTACTGCAAAATTAGTTTTATAGCTGCAGATAGATCTTTAAAATGGAAACATACAGAGAGTTTAATACTTTCATTTCAAACACTGAAAACTGAACTCCTCCATACGATTTAAAAAAACAACAAAAAAAAAAAGCAGAAAAAATTGACATAGAGCCACCCCTCTGCCCAAACCAAGATCGGACTGGTGAAACCAGACTATGTGGAGACATGGTAACAAAATTACCTTAATACTGTAGGAGGAGATCTGACTGCAGCCCTCAGTCTTTCCATCCCTCATTTCCCAAGTATAAAATGAGAAAATCTCTTTAACAACAACTTTACTGTAACACGAAAGATTTTATAGGTGCTCGGATGCCACGGGGTTGTGGTATGAAGTGGTGCAAGGGAGGAAGAGTCTACAGTGTGCGTATATATACACTTAGATACACATATATACATACACTGTGTGGCTATATGAAAATATCACAAAGCTGATAAACTCTGCCCGAGGTATTTTTGTTGAATTGAAAACAAAAATTTCCTTCTCCCTCTTTCTCTCTCTATACCTGTATACACAAAACAAAAAAGTTACAGCTGTCCGGCATTCCCCAGCAGGGCTGCACACTGGGATAATAAAGAGATGGCTTTAGTGAGGGGGAAGTGTTCCTACTGCCTGACGGCTCCTCAAGCCACGCTGCTCTCCATTTTGCAGCACTCTCTGAAGCAGCTGAACAAAGGAGGCTCAGATCTCACCCACTCTGTCCTACCAGTCTGGAGGAAACTGGGGAAGGAGATACAACGCTCCAGTTGAAGATTGCATTCTATCTAGCCGTATATACACTGTATAGCTATAAAATTGCTTTGCTTGCAAGTCACTTGGAGACAATACACAAAAAGTGTTTCTGTGCTACCACACAGAAACGAGTTTTCAGAGGAAATCGCATTGCTTCATAACCAATAGGGTATCTGAGTCCTGTTTACTTATGAATTTTAGCCTGTGCCACTGCATTCTTTTTCATGTCACTTCTGAGCCTTTGTTCAGGAAGAAACAAGTGGCAGGGATGGACATCCATGCAAACTTGCTGCTCAAAGCCCTGCTCAAAGCCCACGTGCTCACGAGTCAATCAATAGAGAGCAAAACGAGGCTTGTGTCTTCCCTGCATAGGATGGGGCATGGAAAAGAGTTTCCCTTGTTATCAGGGGAAGGAGGTACTATTGCAACATTAAATATTTTCTAGAAAAAGCAAGCAAATGATAACTGGAAAACAGGTTATTGCTTTTTTTTTTAACTGGTAGAATACATACATAGAACTTTTTGCTTTATTTAAACGAGACCAAACCAACCTCCTCTGCTTTCCTTTTTGCAGTGGTGGGTATTTGCAGGGAACTGGAAAGCTGTTGGAGCAGGAGAGGTGTTACTTACTTGAATTTGAGAGTGCTGTATTTGCTAAGTAAAAAAGCAGAAGTTTCACATGTTGTCTCAGAAGATGTGAAATTGAATCAGTGCAAATAGGAGAGGACTATCACATTGTGCAATCATAAGGCAAAGTCAACCACAACAACTGAAGGGACAAGTTTATGAAAAAAAAATCATAGTTTTCTACCACAGGATTAATGATTTATTTATATTGAAAAACTGCAGAACATAGAGGTTTGTTGGGTTTTTTAATTTTTTCTAAAAAAGTACAAAAATTATTCAACTCTTTTGGGATAAATTTCCTCCTGTTGGTTTTAAAAAGTGAAAAGAATATTTTTTTTCTCATTCACTCACAGCAAGAATTTCTTCCTATCCATTGACATATGAAATACAAAGGAGTGGAAGGCTTATGGAGTAAGAAGAATTTATCTAAAATACCTGTTTAAAAAAAAGCAAACCAGTGTGGCTCTAAACGATGCTAACAGCACACTCACTATGTTCTATGAAAATGCATAACCTCTAAAGACGAATTTCTTTCCTCCCTTAGGTCTGCACAGTGTTCCAGCAAGCAAAAAACTCTGCAGTTCCATCTGCACAGGCTGACCACTGCCGGTGCACAGCTGATGCAAAGCTGGTGCCCCACTAGACCACCATAAGGAAAGAGAGGAAACTGCATGTGCAGCCCACAGCGTCCACAGGACCTGCGAAAGAACCCTTGGGACCATGCAACAGGCACATACAGAGAGGAGTGCCTTGTTCAGTACTTTGACTTTCAAACCACCCTCCCAATAGACACGCAGCACGGCCCTGAGCATTGGGAAGGAGGAAGAGTTTTCCAAAATTCTCTTCCACAGAAATCTCTTCTTGAAAGAGAATAAATAGAGACTGAAGTGATTCAGGGCAATGGATTTTCAGTGTCTGAGGTTTTATTATCTAAGCCTGAAGAGAATACAAGGGAAAGCAAGAACTTGGCCTTAGACAGTGTTCTCATCAAGAATTCCCATTAGAATGTCAAAGGAAAAGAATCGATTTTCCTTTCTTTGTTTTCATAGGATGGAGATCAGCACTCTGAGGAGACGTGTGTGGATGAATAACAAAGTTAAAGATGTTTAGGAATATTATATCAAGACTGTTACAGATGCCAAAGAGAAATAACCTCATTGATAGAGGAAAAATGGAAGATTTACATGCTTTTACGTAAGGGCACAAAGGTCACTGTATTTGATCATGTCAGCTATCTACCAGAGCATGCTTTCCCCATCAAACATGGGTACAGACACAAAGCAGGTTCTGTCATAGTTCCCCTGAGTAAGGTCTGTCAATGACCCAAAATGATTTGCCACGAACGAATATGTTATTTACCTTCACATCAAAGAAATTTGCAACACTGTGACATTATTCTCACATTTGAATATATATTAAAAAAAGTCAGAAGTCTTTTGTTTGTTTTTACTGAATGATATCTCACTCCTGTTTAGTTTAACATAATGCAAGACAGTAGACATCGCTAACAAAAATTGAAATGTGGGTGGAAAAAAGTAATCCAGAAATTACATTTGCAGTATGTGTTCCAGCCAAGGGGAGGCTGGAGGCTTCCTCATTCCAATGGCACATCGAAAATACTGATTTATCTACGTAAGAATGACTGTATAGAGTGGTCAACAGAAGTTCAGAAGAAATTCCAACCTTAAATTGTTGTAATCACTCACTACCTCTTCCTGAGGTCTCCAGTAACAAAGACTGTAAAAGTTTGTGTGATGATCTTCCTTGAGCTTGATTTCTTGAGCATCAGAATAACTGGAAGATGCGGTCCATGAGCACTTCCAGATTCTCTTTACCCTGACCCAGTCCACAGGATCAGACTAGACCTAATCCGTACTGAATCTCCCTGAGATGCCCATTGAGTGAACACTAAGTCTCCAGCACCAACTGATTTACATTATGAATCTGCTCACATTGGTCCACGCTGTTTGCCAACTTAGACACACCTCGAGAGACACAGAATGATCCATGTACATTTGACTGGCAAATATCACTAGATTTAAGGAAACATTACTTCCTAGTTAGACAAGTTAAAATCTACTCTTGAAAGAGTAATTGGGAAGAGATTTTGCCAGGGAAACCTCCAATCCAGCTGCTCCAATTTTGCTAACACTGGATATTCTGGTGCTAAAAATTTAATTTGAGCATATAAGTTCACTGTCACGCCTTAATTATATTTAGGAAGCCAGGATTCAGTAGCCTACTCAGAGATTTACCTCCTGCCTGCACAGCTCAATTCTTAATAACATAAACAGAAAAAAACTGAGCTGCATTTCACTTGAATATTTTGACTTGCACTTTGGTGTGTGGGAATATTTTAACCAAGCAGCTGCTAATGTAGTAAATAATGAAAACAAAAGTGAAACTCTAATTATGGCTTGGCAATTAAGTAAATACACTATAAAAAAAGAAAACAGAAAAGCACAGGAAAGCTTTCAAAAGGAAAGAGTCATCTTATAAAGTCTACATCAGAATACAGATCCAAATTCTTAAAGTTTAGCCTGGGCTGAAAAGAAGGACTTTTTTTATGGGAATTCAGTGTTGCTCAAAGGAATACACCTTATGGAACATAATGCCTGGTTATTGCTTTTATATCAGATTCATTTCTATACTTTTAATAAGCATTTATTTGATTTGTAACCAGCATGTTACTGGTTACAAGTGAGAAATTAACGGACTATAAAAAGTAAGGAAATCGGATACTAGTTAAAGACTTTAAAAATAATAGAATTTGTGATGCTGAGGACAAAAAGAAACCACTAGGAACTGGAATGATCTAAAGTAATAAATAAAATATTTTGTTAACCTCAAAATCACTTCACATCTTGTGGAAACTATGGAAACAATAAATGCTGTTTTTCCCAAAAAAAGCTTTCAGCAAAGTGTCAGTTCAATGTGTGATAGATAACTTAGGGGAAAACAAAAATAAATCCGGAGCTTCAACAGTGTATGGGTTAAAATGGATCTCACTCCTCACATCTTCAGCAGAAGGTAATGAAGGAGAGGATCAGCTTCAGTAGAACCTCCTGCTCTTGCTTCAGGTACCTTTTCCCTGTCTCCATGTCATCGAGCTTTTTTTGCAATGTAAGAAAAAGAAACAGCAAGTTGCTTAAACAAAAGTTTCATGGTGGGGAAGGGAAAGAAGTTGGTTACACTGCTAAAATTCATGCACGATGAAGCTGAGGGCACACAAGGTTAAGGCTATTGAGGGAAAACTCTGACTTCCTGATCTGCCCTGAGTTACAGCCAGCAATTCTTATCTGATTTTCCAACAGAAAATGAGTAGACAGGCAAGGTATATATCTTCCTTCTGAGGCTTTGTCTCTGTAACAGTGAGAAGCACTGCTTGCTACCCGAGCCACATTGTAATATTCACCTCTGATTCCCCATCAGCATTTTGAGCAGATTGCCAGCTGACTGTCAGCTTTGCCATGAGTATCACCGAGAAATATGGAAAGAATGAGCATATGGATCAGCATCTCAAAAGTCTGCCTTCTCAGAGCAAATAGCACTCACTGGCAGCAACCCGAGTGTTGCTACCTTTCAGGCAATGCACGGAGAAGTGGATGGCGCACATAAGCTATGGCACTCTTACATTAATTTTGTAAAATAAGGCAGCATTTCTATTTTGTGTTTGTAAAGACCATAGCCTAGATAAGTACTAGTTCTTGGCCCTCTAGAAACAATGAGAAAACAGAAGTACTTCCACTTTGCAGCTCAGAAAGACAACTGAACACCCACTTTGCAGCTGAGAAAGACAACTGAACATTTAAGCATGATTAAAATACCATTTTTTTTTTTTTGTGGGGTGTGTCAATCCATTTTTAAAATGCAGAAAATTCTTTTACTACTATGTGTTTCTTTTAGCCTTGTTTTTTTAATAATAGTGAAGAATGTTTAAGGCTGTAAATCCATTGCTTCAGATTAAGACTAGGACGGTAAACCTGCACAAACGGACGCCACAGAAAGAAGGAAAATGCATCAGGATACAAACAGTCTCTATTTAAACTGCCAAAACTTGTCATTTCTTCAAAGGAGAAAAACAAGCAAGCAAATGCAAATTAATTTTATTTTAAAAGCCTTCATATGTTTCTTTGTGAAGGTGAACCTCAGAGTCCAAATCACTTGCTGCAGGGATGCCCCCTCTAAATTGCTTTCCTCTGTGCTTTATCAAAACACTGCATGGTATAATATTATATCAATTACAGGTGTAATAATGTGTAGATGTCAGGGGTAGAGAAAGAAAAGCTTGATTGTTGTGCATGTATTACTTTTCACTGAATAATAATTAAATGAATTATTTGAACATGCGCTCAAGCTGCAGTTCTGAGAGCACTGATGGTGAAGCGTGGTAGGTTTGGCATTTTCCCAGTGGGGTGTCTGGAAGTGCTGTGCGGGATGTTTGGTGCCATATAGTCCCTGGTAGTGCAAGAAGCCTCCCTCTGATTTTGCAGATTAACAAAATATCATCATGGTTTCCAGCTATAGGGAAACATCAAAAGGGAAACTGTCATAAAACCTCTGATTCAGAACAAGAGAAATATTGAAGTGATGAAGGACACGGTTATTTGCTGTGTAACACTTCTGGATTAGTCTGAAACACTCAGGCCCTGGTTCAATGCTCTGAATGAACAAGCTAGACAGCATTTTCAGTATAGCATAAACCCAGGCAAAGGAACGAAATCTTTAGCTGTGAATAGTGCCCTCCTTTTGCAGGCCACACATGTAAAATGAAAGATTTGCATGAGTCTTAGTCGCACAGACAGCATCTTTGGCAAGTTATTCTGCACACCTGCATTTAGGTCCTCTGTGCCCTCCATCTCCTCCTAGGAGTGTGCACAAGCAATACATTTTACTTTCATCTGTATCTGTTTCTAAATATTTCATGTTTCTTTTTGTCTTTCAGTGTAGATAAACTGCAGGAAACAAAGACATTCAATAATCAGTTATGTGCACAGATCTCAGGTACATGCTATATTGAAGGGAGTAGGCTCAAGAGCAACTGTGGAGGTCCTAAGAGAGAAAGTGGTCTGATGTTTGGGGCATGAAATCAAAAGTTATTGCGTCTTGCTTCAGCGTGTGTTTTTGTGGCTCCCTCACTTCATGAAGTACAGACACTAAGAAGAGGAGGTGCAACAGTATTAGACATATGAGCAAAACTGAAACAAAACACATCACTTATGCCATGGGTTAGCAGAAAACCTAGCTGCACAGAAGTCCATAAGCCATGGCCCCAAGAATATAAATATCTAAGGAAAGTTAGAGGCTGTTCCTGTGCTGCTGCATGAAGGAAGGTGGCAAAGAATTCAGTGAAGCTCCTACTGGCAAGCAGGAGGGATGTACCACTGGCTAGGTAGTGATAGGAAGCCATGCTCTGTGCTAGGCCAACAGAGCACTGAACGAGGACTTTGACTGTGCCACAAGCTTGGTGCAGGAGTTTGACAATTGCAGCTGCAGCAAAGGAATCTGGGAAGGTACTTCGACAAGCAAGTTATCTTTAATTAATCTAGTTAGCAGAGAAATATCTACACTAAATGCCTCCCTGTCTTATTGGCAATACTCCTAAGACACCGCAGCAGAGGCGAGATGGCAAAGTCACTGCATGCCGCTCCTGGGGAAACAAATCACCGTAATTGGAGATGTGTTTTCAAGCATTGTTGATGAAATTCCTGGGGGTGTTTGTGCTCCAGTCAGCCAGTGAAAACTCACAGTCTTTGTTCCTTATTGGCAGGAGCTTTCCCTGGACCTACAATGTTAAGCACTGATTGGGGAAAACTTTGTGCATTCCTTTTTTCACTCTTCAGTGAATCTTCAGCAGAAAATATCATTTACAGCCAAAGGGGTTCTAGACTTGAGACCAGACTGAATAATACCGTCATCAAAACCAACCATCAGTCTATGAGTAGGATTTCCTCCTGCAGTCAATCAAGCAGTTTCTAATCAGTGGAAGCATAACTTCTCATCTTCTCTGGAGACCTTTAAGTGAGAGGTATGCTACCTCCTCCTCCACGCATTTACTTCCAAGGCAAATCCCATTTCACTTGAAATTACTTCTAACTTGAATTTTGTTTCACTTACAGCCCTTGGAGCTTTAAATACCGTTTTCACCACCTAATGTGCATTAGTCAGATTAAAATGCAATTACTATTCATGATCATAAAGACAGACCCCTATTGAGAGTTCAAAATGTCAATAAAGAACGCTGATCATAGTGATTTGTCATTGATCTTCTGGGATTTCCATTGCTGTAAACTAAGTCCTGAAGAAGTTTCTGCAAGATGTATAAATGAGCCTTTAATCCACCTTCTTTATTTCTCACTCTTGTGTTGGCAGAGTGCTTGGCGCTCTATGGGAAACGCAGGGAAACAAGTATCTCACTCTTCTTATAAGATCTTGTAATCAGAGGGAGAATGTAGCTCAAATGCAAAACGTATTGATCTTCTAAGAGGATCTGCAATATCCAATTTCTGACTTTCAGTTCTTTCTGCAGGTTTGTTCCTCTTGCAGTGGAGCTCCTTTTAACCAAATCACCTAGCTTCACTTCTCTTTGACCAATTCTGTTTAAGAAGTTTTTCTTGAAGACTGCCTTTCTGCACTGACAGTTTTTTGTGTTTTTTTTCTCTGCAGACAATGCAGCTTAAAAATGAAGCTCCCTATAACATCTGTCACAAGAAATTCCTCAAAAAATCCAAGTTACCGCATACTACCTGAGACTCTCTATGGCAGATTTTCCTGTAGCATTTCTTGATTCAAATGCCACAGTCAAACTAAAGCTTGCATGTCCCTTCTCTTATTAAAAGATAGCACTTTCTTCAAGGCTGAATACAACACTCCTTCAGTGCTGAGCTTACCCGAAGTCTGCTAAAGAGCATTGCATCTTCATTGTAGCTAGCTCAGTGCAGTGTCTGGTAAAAGGATACTGAAAGATTGGGAATGAGGAAGACCGCTTAGGATAATAACATCAGGCCAAAAAAGTTACTCTCATTCAATAGCAATGTTTTTGTCTCCAGATCCGTGGCAACAGGAAAACAAGACTATTGAACCTCAGATCAGTGCCGTGAGGACTTGGCAAACCTTTTGCAGAACCTGATTATCTCTAAGCAATTCCCTGAGGAAACTTGACCACTTTACTTATGTGGAACTGCAATTTGCTTGGCTTAGCCTGACACGTGGATAGGCACTCTGACTTGTTCATTACTGATCTGTTTTATTGCCCAGATGCAATATTTTTGTGGTTAACCATGTGAAAGATGAACTCTTTTCTTCCCCAAACCAGCATTCAATCCAGATTTCCATATAGGCCCAGCTATCCTCTTTCTGAAAAGGATGCAAAGCAACAGCAAAACACAGAATCCACAGGAATCATAATTCTTACTGTCTCATTTTTTGCTGGTTTAATGGGATCATGATGAGCAAACACTATGTTATTGTCCACCAGCAAGTGGAAAGACCGCAGGTCTAGAGTGCAATCACACCCAGCAATTCCCAGGAAAGACAAATGATTCATTTCTAACTATCCATTGTTTTCAATTGCAGGGTACTTTGCCCAGGAAGCTGTTTTCTCACCAATCTTTCAGCCGCAGCGTGCCCTCCATTGCCCTGAGACATTCAGATCATGTAATAAGCTGAACTTTGTGAAAACAGCAATTACTGCGTGTTGGGGCTGAAGAAAGCCTCAGACACCACAGGAGGTGTAGGGCCCCAGACCAGTAAACATTTCCTTAATATACTGTATCACATTCCATCAGCCCCTGTCACATGATCTTTCCATTTAATAATTGATTTATGTTAGTGTACTATAAAATATAACTTCTTATTCATGTTAGCCTTATACTGTTGATGAGTTATTGCTTTCTGTTGCACATGGTGTTGCCTGTGCCAAGTTTCTAGATAAGATTTATTTAGACTTTCTCAGAAATCAAGAAAATAAAAGGGTGTTCTACTTCTGAAGACAGTTTGGTGATTACTGCAACTGCTTATGTACACTCATTTATTGAATAATTCATGTGTCTTCCCAATACTGAGACCTGAAAGGGAAATATTGCAAAAAAGACAACGGGATACGGGAAAAGTCAGAATCTAACAGACAGAGGAAAAATGATTCTGGGGTAAATATATTATAATTTGGTGACATGTCTGAGGAGACGCAGGCTGTTTAGATGACTAAAGACAGGTCTGAGCTCTACCAGGCCAGAGCTCAAATAAATGTTCATGGCATGTCAGGCCAGGATTTCTTATGAATGTATTTTAACCTGTAGTGTTAATCATGATAACCACTTCGTAACTGTGTTCTGAGGGGCAGGAGATGCTCTGCTCTGAGCTGTGTTACTTTAAAAGAAGGAACCATCACACACCGTTCACAGCATGGTACATTGTAAGAAAGACAGACTGGAAAATCAGGGTGAATTTTGAAGTTCTACTTATTTTCCAAAGTGCTGTAGATCTTAAAAGGTAATTGGAATAGGGAATCAGAAGCAGAGCAGGAAGCTGTTAAGTAACCATGGTCTGAACCACGTCTGCAAATGGAAGGAAAACGACCCTGGATTTTGATATGTCAGAAAGCAAAACTGAAATAGTATAAAGGGAAAGGTGCATAAAAGCTGACTTTTCCTCAAAATTGCAAGGAAGGGAGGTCTAGGTGACGTCCTAAATTACCTTTTTTGTGCCATTGTGCAGCACACCAAATTGGATTTTAAAATTCCCATTTAAGCCTCAGAGACTGGATAAAACAAACACTATCACTGTCTTGACTGATGAGCAGCTCACTTAATTTGCTGAATTTGGACTGTGTACACAAATCTCAGATGGCAACAAGGTTCCACAGCACTTGCATAAATTATGATTGACTCATCACAATATTATTACATTACTGCATGTTAAATTAATTCTTCTTCTCTGCTTTCCCACAAAAGGGTGCACAGACAGCAACATCTACCAAATGCAGAAAAATGAAAACCTTCCCTACTGCTTTTATTGTCTGGTCTTTAGCTTTTTTTTGCTGAGTTTCTAATCCTATAAACAAAACCAAGAGCCATCCTACAGTATTTGTTACAGATGTGAGCTTATTACCTGTTGTTTAGACAACTTTAGGTTTTAAGAATTGCCCAAGACAATATTTATCATGTCATTGGGAAATGAATGCTAAATCTTCTTAAACTGTTGGGAAAAAATAGATACTGCTTTTAAAGTGTGCTTTCCTTTATCCTCTCACTTATCTTTAAGGGGCACAAACTGACTCTTGGTAGGGCTGGACTATACTGATGTCCAGAAGGAAGTTCTGTTTCTGGAGTTCTCCTGTGCAACACAGATACTATTTCTTCAGCACAAAGATCCCTTTCCTACTGGCTAGAAAATAAGCTTTCATTACATTTTTCTTCTCAGATTTCTTTGACAGATCTCACTGCCTTTCCAGAACTGGACTTCTTTGTACTGAGAATAAGTTTCTTCCCAAGTGTTATTTAATCCTCAAAAGTGTACATCATTTTTATGAGGGTCACTTAGAAATCCCATAGGTTTTGAAACTTGTTAAAGATTACAGAGTCTTAGAGAGCTGGGTTGGAACATGATCTTCAAGAACTTGTCTATTTTACTGCTTCCAAGGGACTTGTCATCTTTCTACTGAAACACAGTTCAGTAATTGCATAGTGAATATAAATGAGAACATAGCTTTTTATTAGCACTAAATGATTAGGTTGATTGACATTAGGGATCCTCTTTATATAATGTCATTGACTAAAGCATATGCTGGAATGTATCACTATTTTCCAATAACACATTTTGATACATAATAAAACAATACTTATATACAGTATTAAGCTATCATATTACTGATCACTCAGAATATGCTTCCATCCTCATTCCTTCTACCAGTCATATCAAAAAAGTATTAACACTTCTTTATTTCATTTTTCTTAAAAACAACTTAAACTTCCTAATACCAATAATTACTCATAATTATTCTGTCTGTGGTTCTAAGGTTCTTGGAACTAAATATTCCACAGCAGAGCACTCTTGAGAGAGGCTTCCATGGTCCTTTAGGCAAACACATTTTATTAATTCTTATTACATCCCTTCACATTGCTTATAGAAGCCCACAGTAATCTCTTTCACAAGGAGGTTTCGTATTTAAACCCCTACTTCTGAGAACCAAGCACAGCTCAGCCTAAGGTGTGCAGCACCTCAGGCACTCACAAGAGAGATTGCTGGCATGAGATAAAAGAGTCCATAACAGACTGAACTGAAGGTATGTAATTTCAAATCATTGTTAGGTATTGCTACAATTGTTCCTAAGGAAGCTTTCAGTAACAAAATTTCTACCATCTCCTCCAGACAATTTTCAGGTCATAACTGCTCTCCATGCATTTTTTTTCCAATACGCAGAAGTCTTTTACATATTTACAATGTCTCCACTCCTTCAGTCTTCTCTTATCCTTCCCTACTTTATTTTCACTATTTTCAGTTTTTCTAGTACCACATTTTCTAAATCCTGAAGTTTTCTATTTACGCCCCTGAATTCTCTGTATTAGTTGTTTTCTCCAAATCAAATATCATATCTGCCATGTATGACTGAAAGTACTGTCTGAGTCCAGAGAGAATAGATCTTTTCCAAAGTATTTCTTTAAGTTTTACTGAAGATTGGACCCCTAGAAATATTTGCCTCGGGCTCTTCAGGACAATATTCAAAAAGCAAAGGCAGAAGCTGTCTGAGCTCTCATTAAAAACGAAATAAAGGAAAATGTGCCTCGAAAGCTTGGTCTGAAGTCTCACAATCTTAATTATTCTTTGATGCTTCGAAATTCAGATGCCTTAGTCAGTCACACAAAGAGGCAGCAGAACTGAACACCAACAGTTCAAGATCAATATGAAACCAGAGGATAAAGTGGGAGCCCTGGATAGAAACCCCACAGGAGAGCACTGAATCCTTCAGCAGAACTTCATTTACAGAAAACTTCAATAAGTCAGTGTGTAACTACTTGCCTCATTTGTTGCCTATGGCCAGAGATTAACCACAAGATAAACTAAAAAAAGATATTTCATGCAAAGGAAAAACAATGTCCTGCTTTGTGTAAAACTACATTGTGTCATAGGAACTACCAGAGAGGTAATAAAAGTTGCATAAAGGCAAAAGATTATATTAAGTAAATTATTTTGAAGTCTGAAGAAGTCCAGTGGTCACAGAACTTTTCCTGTGTTCCCTAACATAGTGCTTTCATTAAAAAAAAAAAAGAAATTATTGATAGTCCGAAGTGTACACTGCTTGCAAATTCATTTCCAAGATGTGTCTTTTTAATTTAGTAAATTTTTCAGGATAACAATAAAATTTTGATTGAAGAGTATTTTCCTTGCCATGACATACTACTATTTTTTTCCTAAAGCAGTGCTTAAGAGTACATGAAAAAGGATTTTTAAATCTCTGAAAACAGAGAAGGCATCTGAAGTGCAATTTTTATGCAGCTAATTGGATTTTATGAAGAATGCAAGAGAGTTTCACAAAATTACTCTAAAAACTATCACATTTAATTTTTTTTATATAATGGGTGGGAGTTGAATACGAACATTACTATTACATTAAAAGCTCTCTCTGGGATTTCTTTGACTGCATCGCTTTTGCACACACCACAGTCACATAGCTCAGTCAGTAAAAAGATATGAGTAACTAGGTGGTTGTAGGGATATTAACACTCATGGCAGACAGACTTCCCAAAGCTGAATTTAGACTGAGGGTTTGATTCAGAAGAAAAAATGCCATCCTTCTTGCTCAGCTCCTGTTTAAATGCAACGCTGTTCAAGGGGAACACATTAACATCTAGGGCTTGTTGCTGATAGATAAAGTGAATGTGTGTATCATAGAATCATTAATGTTGGAAAAGACCTCTAAGCTCGTCCAGTCCAATCACCAACTCAAGACCACCATGCCTACTAACCATGTCCTGAACTGCCATGCCTCCATTTCTTTAACATCTCCAGGGATGGTGTCTCCACCACATCCCTGGGCAGCCTGGTACAATGCTTCACCACTCTTCCAGTAAAGAATTTTTTCCTAATATGAAATCACGTACAGCCTAAACCAAGACACCATATCCCAGAGATTTTCAAGCACTTCTCATTCACTATAGGGTTAATCATTTGCAAGTCCTTCCATTCTCTTTGTGAATGAGCCCCTCAAATCTGCAGAATACAGTATGTATCTTAGAACACCTTGTCAGCTGAGTGCCCCAGCAAAGCCAGGAACAAGGAGTAAAACCTCAACCCTGCTGCTGCTGGCTGTGCTGTTTATCTGCTGCTCTCTGTGCAGAAGTCAATCCCTCAGCAATCTGTCAAGTGAAAAAGGAAAAAAAATAACCCCCAAAATATCTGGACAGGAAACTGATTGTTTTCTGTTCAGAAGGTTATCTGACAGTTGTCATTTCCAAGAGAAAACAAAAGTCTGGTTTAAGTTGAATCATTCCCTCTCTGGCTTAATTGATTATATCAGGTAAGTTATTTTTTACATCAAAGGTTTATTTTTTTCTTTTTGCTACATGCCGAGTTGCAGTTACTTGTTCTTCAGAATGACAGAGCTAGTCCTGCGACACATTTAGGCGAGAAGTCTAAGTCTCAGAGAAACAGTTGAAATTAATCATGAAAAGTCTCAGAAATATATGTCCAGTAGTTCGAAAAAAAAAATAAAATAGCAGAATTGAAGGAATTGACGTGAAATAGGGAGAGTGAGATAGAACCAGTAGAAATACCATAGCAATTTCTTATAACAGTTGGTGGGATGGTTGTTTCCCTGTTAGACTTGTAAAAATCAGGAGGAAAAAAGATCAGAACAGAAAAGGAGAGATGGAAATAAGAAAAGTAATTAAAAAAAGATAAGAGATGAGAAGCAAGCATTGGTATTCAAGGATGAACAAAACCGATACATAACATTATTAGTTGTTGCTCTTCTGGGGAAAGAAGCCAACACAAGCTTAGCATAAACTTTATGGAGGATTTACTGTCTGCTATTTAACTACTGGCATAGGAGAAGAATGGTAGCCATAAGAGGGATAGCTAGAGAGACAAGACAGGTTTCCTGGAGGTCCCTCCAATTCCTCTCCACATTCTTTCATTTCCAAGTAAATCATGTGTTGTTAATGGAAGCATTTCCGGAGAAAGATAAATTTCCCCCCTTCTGAAGTGATCTCTGTAAGAATTAAAACATGTTTACATGAAAGAAACCTCAGTTTGCAACCTCTCGCAGAGGGATAACATGTCTGAATGAAAAAAAAAAACCAAAAAAGGATGAGTAACTGTTGGTCGAATTCAAATTGCAAATCTGTTTTCCAGCACGTTGGGAAATCACTACTTCTGTTACTACTCTTGTCCCTGTAAAGCCCAAGCCAATCCACTCTTTCTAACACTTACAGGCCAAATGCATCATTCTCACTCATGCACTTATGAATCTGTCATAAGTTGTGACTAAATATAATTATGTAAATGATAGTCATTTGTTTGCCATACAGATTAATGTTCTGCTTCATTGGGGTCCCAATATGTAGCAGCAAAAGTTTGAGTGTTGCAGCTGTGCCTCTGTGTGGTGCTGCCTCTCATCTAAAAATTAAAATGAAGATGAAATTTGTCTTTGACTTAGCGTGAATAAAACAAACCATCCCTGTATTACTTAATGCATTATCTATTACTTTCTACAGGTAGCAGAATCAATCACCTTTCCTAGTGGTGGTAAACTCACGGGGATAATTTCACACACCTCCAGTTCTATAATACAATGACAAAGTGTTAATTAGAATCCCAATAATGGTTTTGCTTTTTGTAGTGATGCCTTTTAACGCTAAGATTCCTTTGTCAAACTGGGACCTGTCAAGAGGCATGAAAAGTAAAAGTTCTGCTACATGGAGAAGACTTGGCTATCAAGGCTTTATGGAAAAAGAGTTTCCTATTCTGTTAATTTTTTTGGTAATTAACAGGATTTCCCATTTTGCATCAGGATTAATCTGAGAGCTTTCAAGGGACGAAAGTTTCACAAAGAAAACCTCTTCCAAAAAATAAATACTTGGGCTCTCCATAGAACTGTATGCATCCATGTTTCCTTTTAATTCAAATCCCTATATTGGTGGTGGTTTCGGTCTCCTCTCTAGACATCTGCCCGGAAAGCCCTTTCAGAACCAGGCTCCAATGCCATTGTCAAGGCTGACTCATTCCACAGAAAGTCCAAGATCAACCTAGTTCTCAAAGTCAGGTCACCTATTTCTCTTAAGTAACATTATATGCAGACTAAATGCAGCTGCATGTGGTTACGCTAACAGTCCCAACGCTCATAACACAGCTATCCCAAAGTGTTTACATTCACTTTTCTAACATCTTTTGAATTATGCGTGTCTCTACCCAATATAGAACATGCCATGTAAGTAGCTCTAAGGAAAAAGGTTAAAAAAAAATAAATCTTCCAGACTTAGAGACTCATATACAGGTAATAGTTAGTTTGTTAAAAGTAAGCCCAAAAAGATATCCAACTCTCACAAAAGTTCCTTTTGCTGACACCATCACATGTCTTGCTATATAATTAGTATGGCACAGCAACGGAGGCAGGAATATATTACATACACACCGATAGTTTGTTACTAAAAATCCAATATTCTGAATTATTCTTTAAATTATATATCATGGTTCTCCAACCATGTTTACAGAAGGACTACTTAACAGATATTGTTGGGATCTCAGATCTCCAGCTGTGCCAGGAGATTACATGGCGATGCAGAAATGACTTTGGATCTCCTCTTGAATTTGTTCCTTTCTTCTGGAACAGGAACCTGTGTTTCCAGCCACTCAACAGTAGCTTTGGAGCAACCCTCACTGTGTTGGTGTGGTGATTAAATTGTTTAGAATCCCCAAGACAGCAACTCACACGTATCCCTGGGAACTGGACACTGATTTCTTTTACTGGGTTTCTCAGGTTATCTAGCATTCATTCTAAAAACAGGCATTTCTGTCTACAAAACAAAAAAAACCCATGGCTTTGTAGATGGTGACCAGAGTGCCTTGCCAGCTCCTTATCTTGCTCTAGATGATACAGCAGTACTTTCACACATAGAAATAATCCTGCTTGTAAATTACTCATTTTCTTATGTGAAAGGAGAACCTTAACCTGGGAAATAGTATCCTTAATAGCGCATTGACTTCATAGCTTTCATCCTCTCAAGTCTTACCCCCTTGCAGGAATATGTTCAGGGTATTTGGAATCTTTAAAAATGCCACCAGCAGCAGGAAGAAATTAGTTAAATTTTTTTAACATACTCCTGACTGATTCATGAGGATTAACGTGCATTGTTTCATTATATACATACACAGTGAAGATTACAGGAGGGCAATTCATACAGCATGCTTCTCTTTTATAATTTAACAGAAAACATTCTTTATCCTCATTTTAATCTTTCCCTACTTCCATGTGCAGAATGATAATCAGCCTACAGAAAGTCTGCCTCCAGCCAGCCCAGATCCATTTCTCAGAGTGCTTGCGTATCACGGAGAAGCATAACTGTACAGCCCTAGTGACAGTGACAGCAGATCTGACCCACTAGGATGCTCCACAAGTGCAACTAACTCAAATATTCATAAAGCTACTAATTTATGGCAAGTGCTTGTCTCCCACCAGGGTTTTCCCTTTGACTGCATGCAGATTACAAGTTTAATATTTCTTCTTGCAATGCAGAAAATTAATATTTCAGGAAGTGGAGATAGGAAGAGAGAACAATGACTATGGCTTCCCATACCTTTTTTTAATAAAGACTAATTCTTCTAAGTAATTATTAGTCTTATGTGTAACTAATTATTCTTGAATAGTTATTTTGTTACAGTAATATACTACCATTTGATTTTTTAAATCAAATTTCAGTTTTGTGAAATTATGCTATTCAAAAACGTTTACTTTTTAATATTGTTCTTTGTAAACACTGTTAAATGTCAAAGACTTTTAAGCTGTTGATCTTAATACAATTGAATAATTTTTAAAGTTTGTCACTTCTCATTTCATTACAAAGAAAATAAGCATTTCTGCTTTTCTACTAAGTTGAAGAAAAACAGGGACAAGTGACAGAATAAAACCTAAAGTGTTAACTGAAGGGCTCTTGTGACAATAAATGCATTTTTCATCACAAGAGTCCTGTTAGAACTTTATTTCAAAACAGTTGTTTTCTAAGGGTTGGCTTGAAGTTATTAGTCCCAATCCGCTCTAGGTTATGAATTAGAAAAGAAGCAACCTGTATGTTGCGAACAGCTAATATTCAAACTACAAATTAAAATATACAAATTAACATCATCTTTGAAACAAAAAGACAAAAATAAAAGAAAGAAAAAAATAGCTAGCAGCATTTGGCAGCACGAGGGAGTAATAAATAGAAAGTGGCCACACACTGCATGCGTTGCACAAGCCAAGCTGTAAGACTGCAAGCCAGGTCTCTGTACGTTGTCTTGCCAATATGCTTCAGTCCTTCTCTGGGAGGCAAACAACACCGGCGTTAGTTCAATTCTTGGCTGTTCAGCTAAAACTAGTGATTTTTTAAATTATACCCTGTCTCCTTCCCCAACAGAAAGCGAATTCTTTTCATTACATTGGATCGACAAGTTCTAGGACCTACTCTCTACACCAAAGGTCAGCAATGTATCTTGAGGAGGCACCTAAGTAGTTCTGGTGACCTGAGATAAAATGGATTGCTTTGGCTTCACGCCAGGTTTGAGATCTGGGTTCTCAGGAGCTAATGAGTCAGTTTGGAGAATGAGGCATTCCTCACTGAGAAGGAAAAGCATCTTTTTTAATTCTGCCATGCTAACGTCAAGCTGCAAATAAGAAGATATTTGTGACAGCCCCATCAGCTCATTTTAGTTACTGAGGTAAATCAATGCCAGTGCGAAGAGACTGCAAAGACATGCCAAGCTGATAAATTACTTTAGTCACCTATAAAGCAGTGAGTCTGAATGGTCACTCGCTGCTGGAGGATCCATAAACTTCTCATGGAGTCTATTATCTCTTAGCAGTGCAGACAAAACCGCTTCTTCCCTCTGTGAAGGCTCCCAGTCTCTGTGATTCCCTTCAGGCTTGCCTTTGTCTCTTTATCAAACTCACTGTGCCAGCTGTAGAGAGCTGTGCTTTAAATGATTCTGGCAAAAGACAGCTGGAAGTGGTTATTCCACTGGAGAGATGCTCCTGTTACGCGCTGCTGGTCAGCCACCGAACGAAGCAGACCTCTGTCAGGCACTTTGGCTCTGACGCTGGGTACGGAACAGAGGAACACATTCCAAATGGAAATGAACAAACAAGAAAAACCTCAGAACAGTTAACAGCTCTGCCAGAGTTGGGAACAAAAGACAAACCCTTCAACTGTGAGGGCAGTGCCTAGAGAAGACCTCTAACAGGGTCTGAAAAGCAGACTTCAAGGCAGAGAAGAGGTACATGTACGTTAAAGAACTTGACTTCCTATAGTGTTTGGGAGCCTAACATCACACTCTACTAGCACCTTTTGATGACTACTGACTCTGTGAAGATGACTGAAACAGTTTTGGGTTTTATTTTTTTCAGTCATGTAGTTGATTTAAAGGCTAAAGAAGACAGACGGAAAGCTTTTTGAAGTTCGGGAACCCATCTTATGAGTTTAGAAGACTCCACAACTCCCTAATAAGAAATTTGTCTGTGCTTTTGGACTGAGACAGAACATTATTTTCAGCCGTGATCACAGGACTCAGAATTAAGTCTTCATGTGAAGAGATTCCAGTTTGCCAAAAGGACTCCTGTCAAACTAAGTCAGAATTTTTAGGAACAGGAACAGCCTGTGTTGTGAATAACATCAGTAACGATAACAACGCCATAGAGGACTCTAAGTGGAAATAATTGTTGAAAGCACTTGTGATATCTCATGAGATTTCTGCCCTTGCTACCCCACACAACACATCAAAGACATGTCAAAAGGGAGGCACGTGCAGGTCATGAGCTGAAGTCTAAAACAACTGAGCCCAAGAAATGAAACCAACAACACACAACAATACCTATTGACAAAAAAGCTTCTGCCTACAGGCTCACCTGTCCTGGATCTTGGAACACATGTACCTGCACACCACTAGTAACAGTCCTTACTACGGTGCTTACTTCTCTTTCAAAAAACAGGTATTATCCTCTGGGTGGTTACCACTTACATTATGCTTAACTGAGATTAAAAATTAGAACATAAAAAACCCAACGCAAAGCAATTAACTTAGTTGCTGTGTCCTACAGTGGCTTGGACATGCAACGTGGACTGATTAGAAGCAGACACCGAATGAGACAAAGTTCTGCAATTTAGGGTAGCTGCTGAGCTATAACTGAAACAAATTATTTTCCAACAGGAGACTGGAGAACCTTAAATAAATATGAGCATGAAATAAGAGTCTTAAATACAGGGAAAAAAAACTCCACTTGTGACACTTTTCTGAAAGTCAGAATTGCAGCTAATTCCTGTGTGCTATAGGTTCTTATATTTATATGCCCAAACCACTTTGCTCTTCACACAGCTCATAGTCTGGAAAAGCTTCAAAGACATTAGCCTGAAAACAAGGACTTCTCTGTTCAGAGGTGTTTTAGTAGGTGATCATCCCTGTCTTCAAAGGCCGGGCGAGGAAAAAGTGAGAGTCTGATGTGCCACAGCATGTTAGTTCATTATCAAAAGTGGGAGCAACTGATCCCAGTGTAAAGAGATCCTAAGCCTATGGGTTAAACATGCTTCAATAGCCAGGGTCTTGCCTGTCTTCACTGGGTCCAGTTGCCACCTCTCAGCCCATGTCGGTGTTTGACTATGGCACTTGAAGCACAGCCAGTCACTGTCAGCCACTTCCCTAGCAGCTGTTCCCTTTTTCCTGGTTTTGAATTTCTTAAAATGAGCTGGCCAAGCACAAGGGAAGGAGGACTCCAAAGTCTCTCTTCCTGCAGCCAGCCTCAGAGAAGAGGACTCATCTCTAAATAGCGCTTTTGTTCCCCTTTACACACAGCTACTTCTGCCAACACGTCCTTACGGGTGCTGCTCACATAGAAAGCCTTTTCATTTACTCATTTATGAGGTGGGAGGGTTGATTTCAGCATGTGTAAATGAAAGCTGGCAGGAGAAAAGGAGGAGGTAGGTCTTTCAAGTTAGCTTTGCCCATGGCATACCTACTAAAACCTTCAATTTTTATCAGGCTATCAATAAATATTCATAAGCCTAATAACTGAAGCCCCAATATCTTAGAAATACCTAAATTTTCATAATTCAAGATTATCTACTACACTGTCTACCTCTTAAAGCTATCCCTAATGACAGTACTTGCTTTCCTAGGTATTGTTAGTTAAAATTATATTTAGTGTCCCCCAAAATATCAGATTTGATACACGCAACCTCCTTTTCATCAGAATTTCTTCTTTTCACAAACTTGTATTTTCTTACTCTTTGGAGTAGTAGCATCTTCGCTATTCTGGTTGCTATGACCTCTATGTTATTACTTTTAATTTTATTTCTCATTTTCCCAAATTTGCCCTGCAAACTTATACTAACTTAAAATCACTGCAGAAATTGTTTCCAGGAGTTTACGATTGGCTAAGATGGAGACTCAATGTGCAAAGCCTGCTAGCAATGAAGTATAGGTGTTTTAATGAGTCCCTTGTCCATGAATCCTCTCATTCCCATGGAAGCCACCATTGCTGGGTGAGGATTAGCTTTTTTAGAGATAGCTCAGTTGGAATTCACAGGATTCTTCAGCACAGTTAGTGAGCTGATACCAGGCTACTGAACGTAATAAGGCTGATCTAAAGGCAAGAATAAAAATACCAGATGACATTAATTTGAAGTTGTCACAGTGGGCATAAGTACGATATATCCACCCTCAGCACACGAGCAGGTAAGGTGTCATTAATAATGAAGCTGCATATCAATCTTGGGTAGAAGGATCACAAGACTTTCACTCTGGGCAAGAGTGCGCAGGGGGCATTGCCTCCTCTGCCTGGGCACATGGCCATTAGTGGCCTCTGCAGGTCATCCAATGGCAGTTGTAATTGCGCGGTGTCCTCTCTGCACAGTGGGCAGCTGTTAATGGTTTCTTGAGATCACAGCAAGTGCTCTCTTCAGTGGCTGTTTCAGCACCTCAGGCTGGTAGTCTCATCACCAGGTGTGGCTGTGCTAATAGGAGCAATCCTCAGGTGTCTGGCATGTCACTTCAAGAGATGCTTATTCCTTAACTTCACTTGAACTCAACTACTTGGTTACTGAACTCCAGCTACAAGTTTCCCAGCCCTGCTATGAAGTTTCTTTACAGAGATTTCAGAGTTATGGTATTATTATAACAGAATCTACACTACTTTCCTCACTACAACCACCTTTTATTTTGCCACGATCTGGAGAGAATTGCAGATTTTAGATCTCAGCGTTATGCTGAAGACGTCAAGATGCATGGGTGAAATTCTGACTGCAAAGGTGAAGTTTAAACACTCTGCAAAACCAAGCGAGGGTTTGATCATCACTAGCCTTGTTCGGGACCTGCTTTGTTGAGCCATAAGATTATTTTTCTGTTAGTCCATGAAAGGATGAACTGAAAACACACTGAAATTTCAGGGGCACACATAGATCCACTCACCACAATGAAAATGGTACCGTATCTCACAAACATTATTTTCGTCTGAACTCATTACATGAAATCTTGTCTGCCCTACTGCTTTCAGGGTGATTATATAAGTACTTACCTATTTCTTTTGAAATATCAGTAAAACCTTTATGCAGAAAGGTTATGGTATCTCATTCACTTGTTCCTTTGAGTTTTCCACATTTCATCTATTGTTCTATGTTTTTATTTCAGTCTCTGAAACAGTGCAGAAGCTGATCTGCTACTGGAAATTCTCTTCAGGACAATATTGTACCTTAGGCTTCACCTTTGGCCCATCAAAATCAAACACAGGAATCTCAGCAATGTAAAAGCTGGTCCTACGTTAAGAATATTTTTGTGAGTTTTCTGACATACGATACACATTTCCTTGCAACCCCCAACACATCTCTGACATTCTGGAGCTAAGGACACCAGAACTGAGATCTGCACTCTTGATCCAAATGCCGCCAGAGAGGCTTTTTTCTTTTTCACAAGAAAAATTCTCTAGCCAATGCTTCTGCAACATTGACTTTTAGCGTTTTGTTTTCTAACCTTAGTTTTCTCCAGAAAGTTTTGTCTTCTCTAGGTCCCAGTTACTCCTTAAAGATACACTCCCACCTTCTCACTAATGTCTTACAGAGGTGCTATGATTTCTGTTTATCTAGAGTAAAAAATCCAGTGTCTAATGCTTCTTATTCAAAGGTGGGGAAGACTTATCAGATATGTCCAAACAGATTCTAAAGAGAACTTATTTATACTTATTGTTTTTCTTCCCACATCCTTCAGTTAGAAAATGCCCATTAAGATCTTGCCCTTCAAATGTACGAATTCTACCTGAAAAAACCAAATTTTTCATGACTAGACTCTTAACTGGTTGTCTGATATTCCCCAACTGCTTCCTTAACAATAACAGCTTCATAGAAGGTAAATATTCCTTAAAAAAAATAAAAAATAAGCTCAAGTAACCACAGCCTACCTGGATTTCTCCTATCTGTTCACACAAGATTTCCACAAAGCAACCACGCTCTGTATCTATCCTTTTTCTCCCTTCCAGGTCTTTTTGAGAGCTTACCCATCTGTCCACCAGTGCCCTTCCACATAGTTCTGTTCACTGCAGTGCTTTTGGTTAAAAATCCACAGGCTTCACTTCTTTGCCTTATTTACTGTGTTTTTCCTTCTCATACCACACTGGTTTGATGTAGATACTCACCAACAACAGAGATTAACAGAAGACAGGGTTATCTAAGCTGGTTTTTATTACAACTGTTCCAAGCACAGATGTTCTATCTCATCTGTGTTGCTCGCTGCACACCTAGAAAGCAGCCAAGCTCTTAAACTGTTACACCTCTTAAAGAAGCAATATACCTGTACAGGGTTTCAATGCGATCTTCTGAAGAGAAGCTAGTTTGGGGCAACAGAGAGGTGATTTTTGTGTTTCACAGATGGTTTTTGCTAAATTACAAGTGAATCGCTTCACTTCTATTTAAAAAATGAAAAATAGAAAGCGTGCTTACACCTGCAAATCAAACAGACACATGAGCAATGATTCTGTTGTTGGTACAGAGCAACCGTTTCACACTTCTGCAGGGATCATAGCAGGTGAATACTCTCATATATACTGATCAGTGTTTAATGGATGCACAAGTTAAATAAAGCAATGTGTCCATAAAATAATAAAGGACAAAAAAGAAAAGAGTAGGATATGTCATTTAGAAAGAGAATTTGAATTTATGGGAAATAAACACACAAAATATTAAGAAGTGAGCAGTATTAAAATTGATGAGCACCTCCTAGGTGTTCCTATGACATAATAAACCACTTTATCAAAACACTATCTTACATAAAATCATTAAAAAATATTTTATTTTATCTCTGAAAATTTCAAAGAGCACTTGCTGAGCTGTTGCTGTTTAACTCCAGTATCTAAACTACGAGTCTAGACTCCCTGTGTTGTCAAGGGTGGTTGCCAAGTGGTGATTCAGAACACCTCAGATAAAAGCCGTCTTTAACCAGAAAGTCTGAGGTATATTCTGCAAATATCCATTTTTAACCACCATCATGACCGATATTATTAAACTACTAGTGGATTAATTATTGAGTCATCTGACAGACTGAATTTCTCCCTCGCCCACATCAAGAGAGAACATCTGCCTATAAAAGCCCTGCTAATCACATGATGATAACTTGCTTTCAACCATTTCACCATAAATGTTCCAAACCAGAAATGCAATCTCACATTAAGACTCTAAACTTTTAAGGTAAACCGGTTGATTTGAAAAAGTTTGACTTTGTCAGAAATAGTGGCTTTGGTTATGTTCAAGCTGGGGTGGCTCATAAAGGCAGGAAGCAGAGAGCAGGCTAAGACGCAATATTCCACCACATCAGGTAACACTTTTCCATCTCTTCAGCATTTTGTAGATTTTTACTGCAAACAGGAGAGACTAATAGCTAACAGAGGAAAAATGCAGCTCTAGGGAAGGATGCAAGAAGCATCAGAGCTCTTGATTGTTAGCAGCTGCTGGGCAGGCCTATCCTCTTTGCCTTCAGAGTGGCTAGCACAGCCCTCAATCTGATTGACATGGAAGAATGAAGTGTTCTGCAGTAAAACTTCGGAAAAAAAAGCTGGCAGAAGGAAAAGTAGAGGGTCCACTTGTGATGGAAAGCACAAAAGCTGGATCAAACCCCAGTTCTGAACAGATGATTGAGATATGACACTGACCTATAAAGTATGCCACATCTAGGACTCTACATTAGTAGTCATTACCCAGAGATACAACAAAGATTCCAAAGGTGAGACAAGCAGAAGGAGCAAACTGCTGCAATATGTTTGACAAATGAAACACTGACAAACATCTATAGGGCAAAGTTACAGAAGTAATTGTTTGTTGGAAGAACAGTGAAAGAAATTCCATGAAGATAATATGATTGAGAAACAGGAACATCAGTGGAAGTCATCATGTTCAAAAAGCAAAATATTGAATTGTATGTCCAGAAGCAAATTCTTATAGTACAACTGTTGAAGCAAGCGTCTTTGCCAGGACTTCAGGAAGCATCTAACACAAATGAATCATGTTCTATCTGATGCAGTTTGTAACACAGACAGCCACCTTGCACCTCCCCAATCTACTCCAAATTACTCATCTATTTGTATAAAGCCAAGAAGTCTTACTGCTGCTCAATCAGGCAGAATATGGAAGTCATTGTAACAACTATCTTTTCCTTCAAGGATCATTCAAGCAATGTATAAGCCAAAATTAGGCAGTGCGAGCTTTGTCCGGACATCTCATTTTAAAGGAGAAAGCAAAAAGATAGCAGAAAAATCTATTCTAGTATCATCATGAAGATGATACCCCCCCAAGGGAGGGTTCTTCATCTCATGGACCAATCTATCTCCCAAGAATGCTGGGAGATGGCTGATATTGACGTTCCTGGGAGCCATTTCAGAGAAGCAATAGGGTTGCTGGCATTACAATCCCCACTCCCCTGCCATCATCCCCACAAAAAAAAAGGAAGAATAAAAAAATTGTATTTCAGATCTGAACAGCTATGTCGTAAGCTTTTATGATTGGACAATAACTTCATAGCAACACAGAGACAGCTGACAAGCAAAGTTCCTCAGTACAGTTGATTTCAAAGATTTTTTTTTTTTGAGTAAAATTACAAGGTTTGTGAAGCATGCGTTAGTATGACATGCTAATTATTTATAATGCACCAGGCATTGCTGATTGCAGCCTGGACCTGCTTATGTGCAGAAATAAAGGAGTGTGGTTGCTCTGTGCCTTGAGGGCCCCTAGTGCACCGTTGTCTTTTTTCCAGTGTCATCCCGCACCAGTCAAGCATACACTTCTACAGCCCTCTTTGCAGGTCATGTGAAAGCATTTTGTGCTGTACAAGTGTTTTACATCAAACTATTCTCTGGGTTGGCTGGATTTCCATTAGCCTCATCCTCTTGAGAGTGCAGCGTGGCCTCTCAGTCGCATTACAGCCGAGTCTGCCACGAAAGCCTTCCATCCAGCCAAAGGGAGCTCAGGAAAAGCTGATACAGCTTTAAAAGTACTAAAGAGACTTTGCCTAACAAGGAACTGAGAAGAGAGAAAGGGAATCTGAGCTGCTAACCTATTCCCTTGCCCACACCTCAAACAGCAGATGTATGGGAAGCCATCCCTTCCATGCTGTGCTATGCACAAAAAAATGCCTGTGAGGAAGAAGGAGTAGGTGTAAATAAAGCATTTTTATTGCTTTTATATGAAGACGTGGTTCATAATTGGTGTCCTCAAAAAGCTGATTATTTGAAAAAAAGCCCTATATTTCTACAAAGTTTTACTATGACATCAGTTGGCGTTTGCAAACTTACACTCATGCAGCTGTACGCTGACATCTTCCAGCCCTGCTGCAACACACAATTCCTCTCAAAGTTTGTTCATTAAGATGATATTTTAGCAACTAACCCTTACACCAAATCGCGCAAGCCCACGCTTATTCCTTTTCTTCACAGGCATCTTCCTCCTTTTAAAATTAAGATATTGAACAACAGGGCATATTAAGCCTTTATATAAGAGACCATACTGGACAAAAGAATTTGCAGCAGTGTAGCCGAGGCAGTTAACCTGCAGGTTATTTCTTGGCTTGCACTTAAGGAAGGCCAATAGCCAGAACAGGAGAACATTATAATTGAGAACGTCAAAGAACTTTTACTTGTAGACTGCTATTTCCTACTTTCAGAACTGGTAACATGCAGTATGCAATTATTGTCATACGTAAAATGATGCATTAAACATTTATGTCTTTGTAGATCATGTGAAGAACTATTCTACATGCCTTGAAATTTCAAGTTCACAACAGAACATGGTTAATTATCTCATTTTTCAGAAATGAGTAAAAATTGGGAAGATGTAGTCCATGTGAATTACTATGACACTATCAGCCAGGAAAGCCAGGGGCAAAACCAGATTGAATTTGCTTAATTAGGTTTGGATCCAGTCAAGTACGTACATATCTCTAAGCCAGTGAGTGAGCCTATGGATAGCAAACAAATTAAAATATGTCGAAAGAGCACAAAGCTAAAGACGGCACCTGTTTCAGCTTCAGCTTTGATTTCTCATACGCTCAGGATTCTACGCACACTCAAGCCTTTTGCACAATCATTGTTTTGTCTCTTGACAGAGAATTGCCTGGTAGGAAGAGCTCTAGAACACTGTCTTGAAGCTGATTAACACCCCATTTCATTCCTCCTCATTTCTCATGCAGCTTTAGAGAAACAAGTTTCCTTGTAAACGAAGAAAACAGCTATCGAGATTGCAGACTACTGGAAAAAACATGTATGAAACTATGGATTTAGGAACATTTAAAATCTGACAAAAGTATGTTTCGAAGTCTCCACGTTACTGTTCATAAACAATGGGCAAGGGAAAACATACTCGCTACTGAGCAAACCAGAAACAGCATGTCTCAACTTGCAGCTGACACATGGGTTTTAGAGATATTTCCTATCCATACAGTTAGATTTTTTCAGAGAAAATATTTTTATTATTTATTTATTTTATATATTACAGATACAAAGCAATTTTTGATGAGAGGGAATTCCCTAAATCTAGCAAAAGCAGATTCAGCTCAGCTAGGTGGCAAGGTCCTAAGAGGTATTACGCTAAGCTGCGAAGAAACTTAGTCCAGACAGCCTTAGTCACGCAGGGGGATGAAGCCACTAGAGGAAGACAGAGGAGAGAGCTCATAAACCAGACACTCATTTGACAGATGTGACAGAAGTTATGCTTGACCTGTAACACAACAATAATTAACTTCTAACTTCCATTCTAACCTAAAACCCCGTGTTTTTACCTAAGCAAAATATTTTGTCTAAATTGACTTCTTAAGAGATGCACATAATGTGACATAAGAATTAATTCTAGAGCTATTTCCAAGTAAAAGAACAAGATCATAGGATGATTAGTACAAATAAGTGCCTGGGATTACTTCACTCTTTAAAACTCTAAGCCAAATTTGAAAGGTCATTTGAGATATCTAAACTTTGAGGCCCTCCTGAGTCCAGAAATAAGAGTATTATACTGCTTCTGGAAACCAAGAATTTGTGGCCATCATGTATTTAGACAACTCATGTTAACAATTGAGATTGAGGCGAAATAACCATGCTGAGTTCTGACCCTTTTGAAGTTTGCAACTTGTTTTGCACTATAGCATACTTTAATACGCATTTAATGATTTTCTGGTGCTCTGGCCTTGAAGAATAGATCTTAGCTGATAAAAGCTGAATATACCTCATCCAAATACTAACTCATGATAAAATTATGGATGCACAAAGGACAACTTTCATTTTTTTTTCCTAGATATTTGCTCAGTTACTTCAATTTTCTTAAAAAGGTGAATGTGTCTTTAAAGAGAAAGTGAACATACTGAGGCAGCTTATGCTGCAGTAGCTATGACAACAGACTTTGAAACAAGTGTGGAAAAAACTAGACCTGAATTTTAATTTCATTTAATTATTTTTTTCAGTCTACTCTTCTCATCAACTACTTTGCATTTTCCTCTGAAATCCCACAGAACTTGTGATTTATTTTTTTTAACACCAGATGCATCTTGTCTTATGTAGCAGATTCTATAGATGTTATTTAAGTTGGAAAAGAAAATACTTAGAGAATTACTGGACATCCCCAGTGCCTTCAGGTGATTGCCAGACTGCCTTCTGGGGAACAGGCTCTACCCAAAGACACTGGGCTCACTGCAGATAGGCACATGTGAGAGATAATTTCCTGAAGGAAAGATCCCATTAGATCAACTATTAGCAAATTGTAATGTATTGTGTCTTGGAGGCAACTTTTTCAAAACCAAAAGATAGGAGAGGAGGTGGAGTTAAAACTCAGATTTACAGTTGACTCAGGAGCTGGGCCAGAACAAGAAAGAAGAGATTTCAGTCCTAGCATCTCTTCCTTTTTTCTTTTATTTTTTTTTTGGTCCTTCCCACCTTCCTTTAACCAATCTTTTACAGATGATATCCACAATCATGGACACTGCCAGCAGCACTAGACAGATGTTCACGTCTCATTATTTATCATTCCTCTATATTCTTTCTAGCAGAAGGAGCAGAGAGCATTTTCCACCTCCCACTCCCATCAAGCACAGCAGTTGAGAGATCAAAATCACTTTCTTTTAAAAAGAAAAAATAAAATCTCAAACCATTACCACTAACATCTCTTCTTACTCTAAATATCCCTTCTGCCCTCTCCATCTCCTTTGAGCAGCCCCAAGGCCTTTAGGAAAGCCAAACCACTTTACATCCATGACTGTACTGAAAGAGGAGTCACTTCAACCTCTTTGGGAGTGACTCATGCCACCTGTGCTCCCAAAGCAAATTCAAGTTCCAGACACCCATAAGCTCCAGCACAGCTGACCAAGCCACAGACATCACACAGTCCCGCTTCCACTGGTCCAGCTCAGCTTCTCTGGGCTCCTTGGGATAAAACTGTAGGGCATTACAATCTGCAGTGCAGACTCTGGCAGTAGGAGGCACGCAAGCACAAAACACAGAAGTGGACAGTCATCATGCTACTAATTGCCTATTAATTCCCTTAAAAACTTTTGAGTAATTAACCCTCATAATTATCCCAGAAAGCTAAAAATGTTTAAATAATGCATAAAACATAAGTCATCCTTTCTCTAAGTATCATACTCTCAATTTTGTTTCCCACTTGGCTCCCTCCAGTTTCTCAGTAACATGCCTCCCACTGCAACGAATGAAGACCGGTTAAACAAGGGCTGTAAGTAAGCAGCCTTGGTCAACATCACCAGTTCTTACTGGTGCATTGGTTTAAGACTCAGCTGCCCATCAGCTAGAAAGTTGTATTGAAACCATCTCAAGCGTAGGTTAAACAACTACAGATATACTCACAAGAGGAGGCTCAGACCTTGCTCATCAGGCATCACCACTCACTGAAGATTATGGTCTGCCCAAAGTTTAAATCAATCACTTTCATTCCCTTCTTTGTTCTCTTTCCAAACTGCAGCCCCGTCTCACAGCCTTCTGGCTTCTCCTTGCAGCTCTAATACCTTCAGTCAAACTGATCTGCTGTAATATCACACCCACTGTTTGGACAATTTTGAAGTACTTACCGATTTCATCCACGGCTTGCAAACAGCTGAAGACCGTCATCACAAATCCTCGGGCAGAAGATGAGATTCAGGTTTTACCGACTCCAACAAATAAAACAGATACTTGTTTAACCTCTAAAAAAAAGAAGAGACATGAAAGAGTGTAAGAAATAAACCCTAAAAGCAAACACATTCATGTCTAACCTAGACCCTGCTTCCATTCCATCCAGGGGTAACTGCCTGGAGAAGGTTGTATTTAAAGAGGGCCTATGCCCTGGCACAGGTGCCATCTATAATCTTAATTTCCTCCTTGGGAGTGGAGAAGCAGCATTAACTCCTGAACTGCTGGGTCAGGAAGGGTAGGGCAGAGTGCTTGGAGTGCTCGTGTTTCTGAGGACTCATTGCCATTTCATTTGGAAATGTTCCCAGCACGTTATTCAATCTCCGTTCTCCCAGCAGCAAAGCTCTTTCTCTTCTATTCTCACTAGAATCAGGATGAAATAGTCTCACCATACATCTTGTTCTTTCCATATGTATTCCAAATAACATCTGTTAATAGCATCTTTGTTTCTGCATGCACTACACTCAGCACATAAAACATTCATTTTCTTTCTGCCTCTTGTGAAGTGCGTGCACAGATAATTTCAAATTCTTCCTCTTTAAAGAAGATACGATTTTGTAAAAACACTTTTCCATTGACTCCAGTGGGCACTAAATGCCAGGGAACTAAAACAGAGCTGCATTTTTTACTGGGGTTGGTACAGTCTTTCCTTTCTTTCTGTATCCTGACAGCATTGAAAACTTTGATTCAGTCTCTCACGCGGCAATTTTGAAACGTACTGTTTTTTTGTGATCATGGAATGAGTCATGAGCACTTGAAGTTCAATAAATCCCGAGAAGCAGATATCTTGGTTTACTTTCAGGTTTGATGGCCCACAGAGGGGAAAAAATAAATATATTTTTTAAACATGAAAAAGGGGAATTTTTCCTGATTATATGTAAACAACAGTCTTAACATAGGAGATTGAAAAAGTCTGTATCAAAAGAGAATGTTGACAAAAATATCAGCTTCTCTCTGTTGCTGGAGGATTATTAGCATCGCTGAATTCCTTCTCTGTTCAAAAAATATTTTGCCAAATTTCCCAAAGCAGCAACTGTCTGTGTGGTTTATTCTTTGTGTGAGGACAGTGTCGTAAAGAGAAAAAAACCAAGATATTGGGTTTCTCGAGTAGGCGTTGACAGAAGAGCTCCACTTTCCAGACAGGACCATTGGGGTTTGCAGTCTTCAGCAGAAGCATGAGCTGAATTGCTTCCTTTCTAGGAATCAGCCTAATATATCCTAGAGAAATATCTTCTCAGAAAGAGAGATATTTTTACATTTATGGGTGTGTTTCATACATTGCTCTATCACATACAGTGATACAGTAGCCTGGCAGCAATAAGTGAAGATGATGTTCTGGTCATGTACAGTGACATCCAGCAATGAGGGGACACAGAAATGGCACACTCAAATGGTGCAGAATGAGTGTAAATCGGTTCATATTATGTTTTAAGTATTGCAGAAGGCTCCGCATAATATATCACTGGGGAAATTTCTTAGTTCATTTAAGTCTTACTGCACTACATTGTGGATTTTTTAGCATTCAGGCAATAGAGTGAATTGAGCAATCAAGATGTAAAAATAGTGCTGCCTTAAAAAGGGACAGATTTTTTATTTATCTTTCAAGAAAAATTGAAAAAGCATACCTAATTAAAGTATCATTTAAAAAATATAAAAATATGTGAGAGTATTTATTTAAATCTTTATAAACATAATCTTTTTCATGGGTTTCATCTTATTTCTGTACTATGAAAACATATCCTTCTCTTGTTTCTCCCATTTCTTTCTAGAGAAGAAACTTAAGTAAAGATAATTTTCTATAAAGCTATCTGTTTATTTGTCTAACCTATTTTTCAATCCATGTCTATTTGCAATATTTGATGAAAAATTGCTGACCAGTTAATTGAGAGACAATTATCTCAGTTAATGTTTTAATTGCTCAATATTAGAAACACTACTGTGCACTCTAGCTGTAAGGATGGCTTCCACATTTCTTTTTTCTGTTTCTACCCATTGTCATACTGGTTGCCATCAAATTGGGATTTTAATCCTCCTGGTGCAACAAAAAGAAAGAAAAGGAAAGGTTTGGTGGTTTTCTAAGAGTCGTTGTTTTTAAGGTTATACATGTACTTTAGACAATCCTGGACATCCTTTGAGGAACTTCTGCCTCCCTTGCATGGCCAGTTTGTGATAACACAGAAGGTCCCACACATGTATCTGCATTCACTTCATCAGTCATCAGATGATTGCCATTTTTCAGCAATGAGTCCCTTGGACACTGTCTACACATCATTTTTTGTGTCTGTGCCTTGGTCACTTAGAAGAGTTGTTGAAAACCTTTCTGTATAGAATGTAGTTTACGGAGAAATGGTAGAATCATAGAATAGTTTGGGTTGGAAGGGACCTTAAAGATCATCAAGTTCCACCTCCCCTGTGATGGTCAGGGACATGTCGATGAGGCTGCACAAGGCCCATCCAACCTGGCTTTGAACACTTCCATGGATGGGACAACCACAACTTTCCTGGGAAACCTGTGCCGGTGTCTCACTACTCTCATAGTGGAGAAATTCTTCCTTATGTCTAGTCTAAACCTGCCCCTCTCCAATTTATACCCATTGCCCCTAGCCCTATCACTACAAGCCTTTCTAAACAGTCCCTCCTCTTTACTCTTCCTATATATTTATGCAGTGCATAGCATCAACTTTTTTTGGTTTGATATTTTAGACGATATACTCAATGAGTGAATAAGTAGTGAATTATGAAATAGCTATGAAGTAGTGCAAGGTTGTGATTTATATTATTATCAGTCTTCAGACCCCCCTCTGCTCTCCTGCAAAGTCAGAAAATATATAACATGGCATAGGTGAAGTTTTCTCATCTCAGAACCATTCTATTTTCTGAAAACCAACACATTCACTAGCTGTCCAAAATGGCCATAGAGAGCATCATCGGTGCTGGCTTGCACTTCCATAGCATCGATAACAAGCTGCAGGTACTTTAAAGTAAATGAAGAAGATATATATGAAGTCTGACACAAAAAAAACTTAGACTGACCCTATAGCTCAGGAAGCCATATTAAGAGGAGAGAGACAAAGAGATGGTTATAGAATATTTCTAACCTGTCACAGTGAGACGGGGTTCAACTCGATTGCTTCGCTTAGTATGAGTGGACACGAGTTCAAATATAGATGTTTTCTTACCCCTAGCTGGAAAATGTCAGTGTGCAAGAATGAACAGCAAGTTAATATCAAGAAAGCACACCAGCTTGTAATCCTTGGTGAAGCAGTGTTCAACTAATAACTATTTCTTCCCGAAGTTCACATTGGTGCTCAAAGAAATCCAATCTTTGTCAGTAGAAGAGCTGAAAGAAAAACCAACAGAGATCCTCAACAGACTTTTAGAAAATGATCTGTGGAATTGCCTTGAATGTTGGCAGTATTGGATGCAGCTGTGTGTCAACAGAGAAGGGACTGATTTTGAAGGTGATCTTAGTTGATTTCCTTAATTTGTTAAATAAAGAGAGTTACAGTCTTTTTTTTTTTTTTTTTGTGTCGGACCTCATAAATGAGGCAGGGAAAGAAAGATGGCTTGGAGAACATCTGACTGCTTTGTCTTGGCTTTACGCTGCATTGTGTGCCCAATAAGTACTAAACGTAATAGAAACATTCTAAGTCTTGGCAGAAAACTGTGCGGTGTCTTCCCAAGAACAGTTGGGTCATTAGTGGTCATTCAGTCCAACAGATCGAGGCTGTCTCAAAGCTATTATGTAGATGGCGAGAGGCTGGTCGTGAGAAAATTTTGTACTCAAGGATCACACTGTGCAATTATTTGGCTCAGCTGTGTGTGGAAAGACAGTTCTCACCGCAGGGCTGATAAACTGGTGGAAGCCAAAAGGGAAATCAGCACTTCATAAAAGTTAATGACCAAGGATATAGTTCTTATGAGCCCTGACAAGAGCAGGATTCAAATGCAAAGAGAAATATTATTCCCTCTTCCATTGTTCCCTCCATTTTGGACCAGTCTCCCTTTCTTGATTTTATTGTTGCTGCAGTTGGTTTTTAATGAATGCATTTGTGACAAAGCCCTGAATAAGACACTCTCCATCACTTTCTTCCACTTCACTATCAGACCTTACTCAGCAAGGCCACCATTTTTCTTTTCTGCTTTTCCAGAGGGAATATCACAAGCAAGATTAAACAACCTCTTCCAGATGGCCCAGTTTTGGTAAGAACGTCCATACATGAAGCCAAGCATTTGAAAACCTTAAATCAGCCTCCAGTACAGAGGGGAGAGCTGGCATTCTGGGTACCGCGTATTTTAATTGCTACTATGATATTGTTTGTGCTGATGTTTGTTCCAAACACAGATATTTCTGATTAATGGTAAATATTGTAAATGTGATCTCCGATCTCCCAAAGGTTGCAGTGTTATGTTTCGTAATTTTATGAGTATTTGATTATTGTCATAATATATAGTTCAAAATTATTAATAAATAATAGTATTTACAAACAATAATTAAATAAATAATAAAAAAGAGATTGTTATTTTTTTCTGCTAACTGGAAACTAGAGAATGTGGTAATATCCAAGGCAGCTTCCAGCCCTGTGGCACTTAAATATGTATGTATGTATGTATGTATGTATGTATGTATGCATGCATGCTGAGGACTCAAGACCAACTGAGACACACTAAGTAACAGACGAACAATAACAAATGTTAATGAAATCTGAATTTCTTAAAAAAAAAAAAGGCAACGTACTCATTATTTATTTTCTTTCCTTTTCACCTTCATATATTTTCTATTATAGCTGGCATAGTTTAATGCTTTCTATCCTGTAACCAGCTCTGCAAATAATACTGATAGTTAAGATATTTTTAATTTATAGAAGTTGGCAAGGCATGTGAACTAAGTTACAGTGTTTGTAATCAAAAATAGGGTTGGAAACATAGCCTGTGCTTTATAAAGGAGGTCTGAAAACTGATGATGGGCCACCCTGAGAAGTGCCCACATCCACTTCACAAATGGGAGTACTATGCCTGTGTAGGCACAACACAGCCCTGAACTCAGTAAGTCTTGTTGCTTTAAAAAGGTAGGGTTTTATTCCATGTACTCTGTGATTCACTCTGTGACCTTAAACAAAACATTCCCTCTCTATTTCCCATTGGTTATTCAGACATAAAGATGCTTTTTGCTTTTAAGGCGTTTTGAAACTTATAGGGGAAAAAAATATCTCATAAATGTTAATAATGAGTTTTGGTGATTAGGAGTAGTGGCATAAGGCAGGAAGAAATCCAAGGAAAAATTCATTTATAAGTATGGTGCCATAAATCTGGCTCTGGAATACATAAGAAAGAGATAAACCTAAAAATGGGATCATTCTAATAAAGCTTGTAAGATAAAGAATAAATATGAATATACTTTAAGTATTCTAACATGAAAATTGCATTCATGTTGGAATAAAAAATCATTGTATTGATAATGGAACCGCCATAAATGTGCAGAAAATCTGTCAAATTATTATGGCAGAGTACGTGGCAACAGAACATTGAAGGCTCTGCTCAAGGCAGGCTGCTCAGTTGTGATCTTTATCACACATATTATCATATAAACCTCCTGTGCCATGTGCAGTTTTGGAGGGGTCAGGTGGTGAAAGAGCAAGAGGGGGATAAATTCACGTATTGCTGTGGAAAACTATTTGTCATCCATGTCTAGAATTATTGTCTTTCACTCAAGTTAGAAAAGTTTTCCTTAACTCCCCACCATCTTCCCTTCACCCTACTGTTCCTTTCTTCACACATACATGCACAGCATTTTGATTGGAAGATGTTCTTGTAAGAATTGTACTACCAAAGCTGTTACTACCTATTTGCTATCATTGTGCAACACTAGATATGAGGTCAAAATAAATGATATCACCACAACAGCATCCCAGAAGTCAAACACATGAACAGCAACCCTTTTGTCTGATTATTTCTGGGATAATGCATAAGCTCAGTGGATTGCAAATTAAATATTTCATCACATAAGATTAACTCATGAGATTTTATGGGCTATATTGCCTGTAAAATTTCGCATCGGGTCTATCAAGTAGATGTAACCTTTTGGTTTCCATCTAAGGTTTCTTTTGCCATAGGTTCTGCAGTAGGAGAATAAGTCCCAACCTTGACCAGGAAAGGGAAAGACAGAAAGGGAAAGAGCAATCTAAAGTTTGCTGAGATCTTGAGCTGTTATTCTGCCTCCAAACTTATACTTTTCCATGGTGATACCAAGGAAAAGTACAGCATCAGTGCTGCAGACTCAGGTAGGAGACAGCTTTTGAAATATCAGAAATGATTTTATGAGTGCAGATGATACTGAACATATGGTGTCTGAAAGAGAGGCTGGCTGACATAGAAAAGACTTTGAAATCATCTGATGATTTATTTTGTGCTTCTTGACCCCCAGTTTTAAGTCTGTCATATTTTTCTAGTAGCAATACAGTGACTCAATTATGGCAACAACTGTATGTTCAAATTATTACTAGTGAAGTTATTCATCTTAGTGAAAAGGAAAGACTCAAGAATTTAAAAACAAGTCTAATGGCAAGGAAAAATCCCAATGTTTATCTTTCATTGTATGGCCTGGATTATCTTTACATAACATGCAAGATTGCTGTACGTGTTCTTTGTATGTATGCAGCTTCAGCAAAAGCCCGTTCTCATCTACGAGTACAGCGTTTTAGGTATTTCATACAGACAGCACAACATTTTCTGATGTCATTTCATGAAGCAGGAAGTGATGAATTTCTGTCAGGCTTACTAATGCATAGTGGCCTCACATTCCACTATTTTAACTAGTGTCCCTGTTATTAATTTGTATAGGAAATAATTAAAGGGAAAAGCCTTAAAAAAACAGCATTGGCCTGTTTCCCTCTCTCTTAACGTTTGTGCTGGTTTTCTTAACCTTACTTTTAAGTGAAAACTATTATTTTCCAACTCATGCATTATGTAGTTTCTAACTCTCTCCGTGCATCAGCTGCCTTACGCTCGGGGACTGTACCTGAGACAATTACATTATACCACAAATTTGGTTTTCTGCTATTTGTTATGGAAAAAATAGCTTACTTCGCTAGCATTAATTGAGTATTGCACTATTAACAAATCCAGGCTTCCCAAACCTGCCTGTATAAAATGAACATTCTGATCCGAAGGTGCAAAAATGCAGGTTTGAAAAGCCTATAAACTGTCTATAATATCTGGTAGAAGAATGAGAAACTTACCATCCTGACAGAGTTCCACAGCATAGACACATATTGTATCAGACAGAATGCAAACCTTGGGAACAGATTAAAAGAAGAGCATTCGGACTCCCATCTGTGGGAAAGGACATAAAAGCAAATGAAGAGTGATGACATTATTCATTGAAAGCTCTCTTGCAGTCAGCTCATGGAAAGTCCATACATTGCTGAGGGGAGTTTATAGACAATTATGGCCTTCAAGTGCTTTTTGGTTATCCAGTGCTTCTGAAATGTTTCAGGGGAAAACGAAAGAAAAAGTAGAGCTAAACAAAGATATGGAAATGAAGGCTTTTAAAAAAAGCTTTCAAACACTTAAGGAGGGAATGCACCTTCATATTTGGAAGAGATGGGGATGAAAATGTCAAGAACTCAACCCCATGGCAACAGTCTTCAAAATCTATAAGGAAGAAACTCCTCTTGCTACTCTCTGGCTCACTGAAGTCTGAAGGGCAGTTTCTACAGTTCATGAGATTGAAACAGTAAGTAGGGATAGTGTGAGATATAGGGCTTTTTCATATTTGATAAAGCTTTATATCTTAATTAATTAATTTTGGGTTAATTGATTTGTGAGTGATATTTCAAGCTGGTTTGTGTTGCTTGATTGGTAGCTCTATGAATCGCAGTCGTGGGCATGAGCTGCGCAGAGCATCATAGTGAATGCTCCCTAAGTGCACCTGAAAAAACTCATTGCAGAGGCAGACTGGGTTCAAAATTTAGTTCAGAAATAGAAGAGGAACTAGTGAGTGTCACAGCTTCATTGTGTGCTTCTGCCTTCTGTAGTCATTCCTTGGCTTTTGGACTGAGCCTTCCAGTAAGGGTGCCAAGTGCAAAAACATTTTCTTTTCTGTATTATGAACATCTGCTTCTTAGGAACTGGTTCGATGCCATGGAATCATCTTTAACAAGCTGTAAAAAGAACTATCATTTGATTACAAATCTCTGCTTGATAATACTATAATATCCATTTCATCATTTGTAGTCAGTAGTTCAAGTAACAATTTAATTCTTTTCTTGTAACAAAGGACTCCCCTCCTAACAAGATTAAGGTATGCAATCGCATGAGAGTCCAGGATCGAACATTCAAGATGGTATTTTAAACTTGGAAAGGGCTTCCACAATATTCATGTCTTAAATATGGCCACTGGAGATGGGTGGAGGTGATGGCCTTTTGATACGTATTATAGTTCTGGTCGCAGAGATGGCTTTACTTTTAACGGAGAGTCAGCTGTTTGAAAGCCTGTCAGCATCCTGCTTCTTCAGTGTGGTTCTGCTCAGTCTACAACCTCTTTGCAGCATGGCTACAAGTAGCCTATGGGCAGCACACGAGAGAGAGCTGCAGCGGGCTGCTGAGGTCTTGGCGCTCCATAAATACACTGATGCCTTTATGGGCATGCGTAACAGATATGAGTGAAATAAATATGTATATAGGTACGAATGGAATGGTGCATGTGTGCATATGTTAATGTACAGAAAGGGCTGTACTGCATATATCCCTGTGGAAGAGCACAATCAGATACGCAGGGTGAAGTTTAGACCAGTTTGCATTGTTGCTTTTTACTGTTTTGTTTTGTTTTTTATGGAGAACTTACATTTTAAAGCCAAGAGTGCGGAAAGAAAAAATTAGGATTATTTCAGCTCCTGAAAAGCACCTTCCTTGCAAGCCTTTTGCAGTCAAAATGATACTAAAGGGATTGAAATAACTTTAACATTGCTCCATAGCAACACCAATCTTCCCTTTTCCTTTCTTCCAGCCAGGCAGTGAGATTGTCTTGGGTATTGTCTCACCTATTCAGTAACACAGCCGGGGAATGAAGAGGGTGAGAAGAAACATTGGAAAGTAGTAAAGATGAACGTTTTACCAATTAAAACAGATGCAATATGGAGGGGTGATCAAAGAGACCAACATCAGAGCCTGAATGCCTGTACCCGTGGCAGCCTTGCAAGGGTGAGCAGCACTGCCCTTTTCTTTCTGTGTTCATGTCTGTTGGATGCCCAAGCCTCCCTTTACTCATACTGAGGGATTCTGTCCAATTCATTCCATTTCCTGTATGATTTTATTCAAATCCTAGTTTAATACTGTTGTTAGTTGCAGTGTAATGTCTTTCGAGTTGAGTAAACATTTGGGTAAAAGATGATACAAAACATGTAAAACTGAACAGAGGGGATATAGCTGTAAACAAGAGGGAATCATCAAACACTCCCTCAGCAACCATGAAATCAAAAGCAGCTAGAAGAAGGCAGAGATCTTCATTGCTGCAACATGGAGGCACTGGTTTATTGTGTTGCTATGAAGCAACAGCAAAAGAAAACAAAAGAATGTTTCATCTATTCACTTTAAGTTTCTAAAACCACATCTTTGTGAAAACTGCAACTTGGTTTCATTGTGCTACTGAAATGAACCCCAGATCTTTTGTGACATTTCAAAATAACAAGAATAATGTCTTTCTCTTTTACTTTACTTACTTTAAGCACATGCCTTTAGTAGTTAACCTAGTTCCTGGTGTTATGAGAGAGCAGTGAAAATAAAATCCATGCTTAATGCACTGAACTTTGACAACAGCAGCTGCAACTCAAAATTAAAATCCACTTCTTTGCTTTGCTCTAAGGGTCTGAACCAGCTTTGCGAAGCGCTGCAGAGCACTGTGAATGAGGAGATCCGAAATGAAAAATGCCTGCACAACTGCCCAAAGGACAGATCCAACGACCAAAAGTAAGCAGTGATGTGCCAGGCTGTTTGCTGAATACTCAGGTGAAATCAGGCAAAATCCCTAAACCTTGGAAATTTCAAGCCGAAAGCGAGATACTGAATTTTTATCATCTGCAGCAAGGCACTAGCCATGGAGATAAAAGACTCATTTCACTGGATGGTTTGACCCAAAAGGCAGAGGAAGTAATGAAGGCAATGATGTTTCTGCCATTGGTCTCAGAGCACTTTAGATCTGGCCAGAAGACATACCCACTGCAATTCTGGACTCCGTTGTGTTTTTGGAGGGTTTGGTTTGCAGTTTGGGTTTGGTTATTTTTCAAACAGGAGCAGTGAACCGAGCATTGGTCAGTTTTTCTGTGATCTTGTGATGTCCTTTAGATGTTTAACTGTTTTATAATGACCCAGTACATTCAGGCTTTTAAATTTGTTTTTCTTTTATATATTGAGGACCTGCTTTGCATTTCTGGTTGAAGTAGGAATTATGCAAAATTTAGTCTGCTTCCAAAGAAGGAGGCTCATTAGAACAGCCTCGGTTGGGTGCCTGACAGGCTTCAGCCTCTGCAGCCGCTGGGGCTGAGCAAGGTGAAATTCACTCCAGAGATTTTCTTCGAGTATCTAATATAGGGACAGTGGGAGAGAAAAAAACAAGTGAGGAAGGCTCTGCAGACACTATGTTCTTTAAAAGATGATGAACAAGGACTGGCACCCTTGCCTGCTCCCAGGGGATGGCACCTGTGCAAGCCAGGACTCGCAGCTTGAATGTGAAGCCTTTCCACTGCCTATCCTCAACAGAAGAGGCAGATTTTTATCATACGGGGCCCATTCATGGCACGTAGTCTCTCCTGTAGGGATAAATGGCAGCTTGGGAAATAACGCAACTCCCCTGAGTCTGAAAATTGACAGCTAAAGTTAGTCACTTAAAATGAAAGAAAGTGCAAAGGTTTGAAGCTGAATTATGTTCCTATGATGTAATAGATTATTGATTCAGTTTAATAATAGTCACATTACCGAATGTGTTTCTTATTATATGTTAATGGCAGTAATGTAAATATCTTGCAGAACTTTATGCACCATACAGCATTCATTTTCAATGAGGAACAGAAGTAGCGGGAGTCAATAGGTCTGACTCCGCAAGCTTGCTTTCTTTTTGCATTTAACTTTCCATGTATTGAAATGGTCTGAATACAAACTGTGTTGCTTTGTTCAGTATTTGTTATTGTTCCACCTGCGTTGAAATGGGAACAGCAATGGCTTTGATAAATAGATTCAAAGGCAGTCAAAATTCATTGTGCCTTTTCTAAATGCTTTTGTGTCCTCTGCTGGAGTTTTTTTATAACCTCTTCCAGCAAGACATCTCTTGAAATCAAGACAGATATATTTCTTGCTTCCATAGAACATCAGTGCAAAACCTTTCATTAATCTTGATTGTCCTATGTCACGTATATGTCCAATTTTGTATTTTCTTCTCTAAGAGCCAAAGTCTGTTTCTCTCTCCCATGTTCAGAGATACGCTACTCCTCCTTAAGTCAGTGGGGCCGTGTACATGATAACGGATAGATAATTAAAAATAAAGATGTCAGAATCTGGCAGTAGAACTTCATTAGCCTTCCAAAGCATACGGAAGAATATTCATTATCCCAGTATGAAGTATCATAAATAATTAGCACTAAACCCACACATGCCAAGCAAATGATCACTATGCTTTCATATTGTGCTCAGCTTACCTGTGTATTTTATTACTGTGCTCATTTCCATGCTCCATAATTTGCCGAAGTCTGCCTCTCACACTAGTTCTCCCAGTATTTTTGTGAAGAAGGAAAAAGATTATCTTACTGTTTTCCTAAATCAAGCCACCAATTGACTGTAAATATTGCATTGTACAACAATAGCACAATCTCGTTTCAGCTCATCACCAAGCCACTGCACCCAAACTAACTTTGTTTATGGAGGTGGAACAATACATCAACTACGGTTGTAGAATAAGGCAATATTAACCATAAGGTTGATACAAAGCTTCCAAAAATGAAAGCAGGAGGGTTTAAAGATGTGTAGAGTGTGTATAAACTACTTCTTCAAGAATTCATATTTGTGCCCATTCCCTCCTCCTTTTATTCAGGTACTGAATGAGGACTCTTATCCCCCCAAGAGGAGAACAAAGTGCACAGAGAAAGAACACCAAAATGACTAACTTACACATACAGAGCTTTTACGTAAACATGCCTTTAAATTTAGTTCTAAGATCATCTTTGTCAGCAGCCCATGATGTAACCCACTGAATAATGAAAGAGGGCCAGCATTAGTTGAAAGTGATTGTTGTGTTTGTTCCATTATTAAGTTTTGATGCATGGTGCTACAGGGTAACGTAACATGACACAGCTAAGCGGTGAAATGAGTACCATGAAAATTTAAACTGAGGTATACACCAAGAAGCTGGAAACAGCAGAACATCAAGCATCTAAGGCATTTGAAAAGCAAGCAAATGAACAAAATAAACCACTCATCCTATTACTCTCCCTTTCCTTTCTTCCTCTGTAACTGTCATACACCTGTGCCTGCAATACACCTCCTGCTTCCACGTTCTCTTCAAATTTAATCCAGACATGTCTTTTGGACTATCTTACTTATTAAAAGCTTATTGGTGAATTTACCATTCGTTGTGGTTTAACACCATCTGGCAAAGAAGCACCACGCAGCCTCTTGCCCATGTTGCCCCATCCCCACCACAGTGTGCTGGGGAGGAGAATGAGAAAAAAAGTAAAATTTGTGGGATGGGATAAAGACAGTTTAACAGGATAGTAATAATAAGAATAGGAACTAAGAATATGTACAACAACAGAATATACAAAAAAATTATACACAGTACGATACAATTGTTTTCCACCCAATGACCAATGCCCAGCCTGTCCCTGAGCAGTGAACGCGAGCCCCTGGCAAACTCCACGGGTTTTGTACTGAGCATGACATCGTACGGTATGGGACATCCCTCTGTCCAGCTTGGGTCAGCTGTCCTGGCTGTATCCCCTCCTAGTTTCCCATCCTTGACTGCTTAGCAACAACTAAAATCATCAGTGTGTTATCAACATTATTTTCCTCCCAAACCCAAAACATAGCATGACACCAGCTACCAGAAAGAAAATTAACTCCATCCCAGCCAAAACCAGAACACCATTACTAATGGTTCAGCTAACTGGAGTCTCCTGGTATATGTACAGCACAGGAAAACTGAGCTGCAGGATGGATGGAGTGGGACAGGTGTTCGGGGTACTTAAATGGCTGTGCAGCTCGGCATAAAGGGCTCATCTGCACGCCTCATCTGCTGCCAAGCTGTTTGAGTAGCAGCTAAGAGCAGTCCATCTTGCTGTGCTATTTGCTAAATAATCCACAGACATAATAGCAACAGGTTCACCCCAGTTGTGATTATCAGCAAGACAGCCAGGGATTTTCCCATTCCTTTTCTGTTAAAAAAGATGTAAATTCATCCAACAGAAATAGGAAATATCAGTTATAATAAATTTCATGATACGGGAGGGAGAAAAACAGTGAAAGCATTTAAAAATTGTTGGAAGATTCCAATTAATTTTCCATTATGGAAAATTGTTTTGAAAGTGTACAGAATGAGAATAGAAAGTTACAAAATTATCACAGCAGCATAATTCCATTCAATTTTTTTTCCTTTTTCTCTTTTTTTTTTTTTAACCTTCCTAACACTGAGGGATGGGGAAGAAATGTACACAATCAAAAATATCCCCAGAAGCTCGACTTGGCTCCATAGCTGAGCAGTTGGTGAGTGACTGCCTGGTTTATATTTCCTGAGGAAAAAGGAAACAGTGACCCCAATTGATCCCAAGTATTCCCTAGATCCAGTAAAACACAGGCATGCTAACATCACGTGCTGAATGGAAGGGAAGTGGGACAAAGCCACACTTCTGCCACTGGGCAGCGTCACTCAGCTGCGGGAAAGCCAGGGCTGCCCTTCATGGATGAAGTTCTATCACAACTTGGCATCGTTGCAGATGAAAAGTTGCTGGTGGTGCAGACTGCGCCAGAAGCCGCAGGTAGATGTTGAAGAGAGGGAATCTGGGCACGGAGCTGATTATACCCAGGCTCCCCCTCAGTCCTGCTGCCTGGGTTTGGACCTTCCAGCCCTAGTGTGAGCATCACGAGCCTTGCAACAGATTTAGGACTGTGGCACCTCAAGCTTGGAGTGGGAAATGATGGTTACATCCTTGAAAACCAGATGCTCTAGAGCAGACAGGAATAGTCCTTGTGGAACTTGAGTCAGCTAATACAATTCACCAGGTTTCACAAAAAACTAAATAACGGGTTTGTGTGTCAGAGAGACACTCCAGGGAACTTGGTTGTTGTCTATAGAAATTCATGGGAGAGATTGTGTTCCTGTTCAGTAGTTTTTTTAGATGGCGATTTAGCAACTTGTTTTACTCAATTTAAAACCACAAGCTTGTTTTTAATGGGAGAAAAACGGTTAGAGAATCCGAGAACCTGTCTTTTTGCGTTCATAATGGCTTCAAGCAGCAACCCTCCCCGCCCCCAGCCGCCCCCCCACTTCAGCTGGCCTGGGCAGCTCCCCTCAGCCCCCTATCTGCCATCTCTCTGGGGAGGTATATTACAGAGAGAAACCAAATCAAAATGTACTTCAAGATTAAAGGCACCAAAGATCAGAGCAAGTTGCAAGGAACCACTGTGCGTTAGATTAATGCTCAGACCAATACCAATACTGCTTTGAATTCCACTCCAGCTTCGCAGATTATCAGGGAACAATAGTCAAGTTGAAACAAAGCTGTTTCCTCTTAGAAGCCATCACGCTTGGTTGGAACTTGCTCCGTCACTCTCTGCACTAATCAGTTGCTTTGCAGTTTGCTGGGCACCCTCTGGTGTACAGAGCCCCTACTCCTGCTTTCATTTCAACTTCTTCATAACTTCTTAAGCTGGTAGGTGAGAGCTTAGAGGGACATCCCACTAGATGCAGAGCAGAAACTTAGGAAAAATAATGCTAAATCTGAGAACAATGCAAGATTTATTTTATGAATTTGGTAGCTTGCTGGTCTCCTCAGTTTCTCAAGGCAGAATTCTCTGCTTTTGCATCAACAAAGCAAATAACCTTCAGCTCTGCTCTTTTCCTTTTTTCTCTTCTTATTGTACAATGAAGAAAAACTGCCTAAAGGCTGGTGGTAAAAGAGAGCATAGTCTTTAACTATTGCATTTCTCATACAGCATTTTCCTAACAGAGCTAGTAGAAAGAAGAATAAGAGAGGGAAGGCCATTCTGTCCGTCTTCCTTTTCTTTTTCACTACTTTGAAAGTTTTGAATATAACTACAGAGTTAATAAAAATGAGAAGTAAAATCCCTTTAGAAATGTGAAAATTCAATATTAGAAATGTGATGACAAGGCACAAATGTAGCTGTTTCAAAAGCTTTGCCGAACAAGGAACGCAGGGCTGATGTATAGTTCTTGCATAGGAAGGATGCAAAAGCAAAAGGAGCGGGCTGTGGGGAGACAGAGCAGCAGACAGTCTGAGATTCTTTTAATTGAAAACTGAATCCTGCTTTATTCATTATATATTTTTTTTTGAAACTGTGAAATGAAAAAGACTTCAATGTAACAAGGGGCTTCCAGCTTGCTCAAGAATATCACAAAAGCCCTTATTCAGTTTCCCTTGAAGCCAAAAGAAACATGTCTTTTCTAGTTCAATTTTCAGCTCTTTGAAGAAGAAACTCACTCTTTCATGTGTCCCTATAGTGCTCAGTGCAATAGGTCTCCTGTCTCAGCGGGGCCTTCTAAGTGCTATTGTCATAAAATTAATTAATCATAATTTTTAATGAACTCCTTAATATTTTCGCTATCACCCTTGATGAAAAGATGTATGAAGGCATGAAAGTTTAATTTAGGCTAAGGTAAATAGACCTTTTTCCTAGAATGGGATCTTATTCAGAAGCTGGTAAAAATGCTGTTCATACCAAGCAGAAGCAGAAAGTGCATTTACAGAAACCTAGACTTTACATCTATTTGTAGCACCAAAATAACCGTAGGATGTATGCACTAGGATGTAGGGATGCTATTTATGAGTTTACCAAGACAGAGATGTAGTGTTGTCTAGCTTTATCCGCATAGAAATGAAAGACCGCTCAGAAACAGATGTGTAAATCTTCCTGATGCGATTTTGCCCCACTCTTTTGCAAACTAACACTTAATATTGACTTCAGCACAACTATCATACAACCTCTGAGTTATCCATTGAAATGAAAGGGCCAGTTCACATCTCTGACTGGCACTGGTTCAGGTTGCAAATGTTGGTAGACACTGCTGCATCAGCCTGCACTTCAATAAATGTTTTTTTAAGGCTTATTTTTCACAGCAGGAGCAGAAATGAAAAACGAGATTCAATTGTACATCTTGGCAGCCTGGGAGAAGTGCCAGTATGTCATAACCCCAAGTACCAACCCAGCCTTTTTACTTTGTAAAGTACAATTATTGTAAATTGGTTCAGAACCTGGCAAACATATCAGAGGCTTCCATATACCTGTCTGTAAATGTGCATGTACAGTCCACATAAATCACCCTGATTTTCTTATTCTTTCTGATAAAAAGAAGTTAAGAGCCTTAATCTGAACTCCTCTTTTCCCTCTGCTAGGAGAGATTTCTGTCTGAGGTAGGTCTTCTAGGCTCTCCTTAAAGTCAATGAGGAACACAAGCGTTGCATGGACATGCGAAGCTTGAGCACCTCCCAGCCCTCTCCCTTAGCTAGAACCCACCCTAGAAAGTTATCTGAGACTTAAACATCTTAAATAGCTGGATGAAATGCTTGATATTTGGATGTCTAACATAATTTGAGTTGAATCTTTGTGCAACTCCGTATCGAGGAGTCACAAATCTGTCTAAAATATTTTGGGTTTATATAAAGAGAACAAGAGGTTCCTTGTAAAAATGGAGTCTCCATCTTCTTTGTAGCTACCCTTTAAACACTGGAACATCGTGACAAGGTCTCCCCTTAGCCTTCTTTTATCAAAGCTGAACAAATCCAGTTCTCTCAGCCTTTCCTCACACAGCAGCTTTCTCAAGTCCTTTGATCATCTTTGTGGCCCTTCTCTGCACCATCTCCAGCCAGTCCACATATTTTTTTTTTGTATAGTGGTGACCCAAACTGAACACAATATTCCAAGTGTGGCCTGGCAAGTGCAGAGTAGGGTAGAATGATGACTTCATCTCTGTTGGTGATATCCTTGTTGATGCAACCCAGCATCCTGTTGACTTTCTTTACTGCAGCAGCACACCTTCATACAGAGCTTGTTATCCACCAAGACCCCCATGTCCTTTCTACAGAGCTGCTTCGCAGATGAGTATATCGTGGCCTGTGTCACGCTCCTGGATTTTGTTTTCCCACGCGCAAGACCTTACACTTGTTCTTATTGAACTTCATAAGGTTCTTGTTATTCAATCTACTCAGGTCTTGCTGCAAGCTGGTTCTTCCTTCCAAAGTATCCTATTCCCCACTCAGTTTGGTAATATTGGTAGACTTCACCAGAATAGACAGTCCCATCATCCAAATCACTTATTAAGATATTTAACAGCATTGTGCCCAGTATCAGTCCCTAGGGGACTCCATTTGTGACAAGCTGACAGTTGGAAAGGGAGCTATCTACCACTGCACTTTGGGTGTGGCCTGTCAGCCCATTCCTCCCCATCCACATGGACTGCTTGTCTAGACTGTGATGCATCCATGAGTCTAGGAAGAGGCTGTGAGAAACCACACCAAAAACCTTGGAGAAATCCAGGCATACATTGTCTATTGTTTGCCCCACATAAACTGGGCAGGTTACTTTGTCACAGAAGTTGATCAAGTCTGTCAAGAATGATTTGCCCTGTGTGAATCCATGCTGGCTTTTCCCAATCACGTGCTTCATTAAACTACAGATAGCCCCTAGGAGGATTCATTCTATGACATTCCCAGGGGCTGAAGAAAGACTGACAGGTCTATGATTTCCTGGATTCTCCTTTAAGCCCTTCTTGTAGATGAGCCTGACGACAGACTTCTGATATTTTGGTACAACACCCGTCTCCTCAACTTCTTGAGGACTATGGAAAGCAGCCTCACAATGACATCAGCTAGCTCTCCTAACATCCTCAGGCAGATATTGTCAGGGCTCATCTATTTGTAGGGTTCAAGCTCCCTAATAGTTTGCATACGAACTCTTCCAGCACTGACAATGGGTTTGTATTTCCATCAGTGTAGGTTTTTGTTCCCAAGGCATGAGGCCCAAAAGCGTGGGTAAAGACAGTGTTGAAGAAAGTGTTGACAACCTCTACCTTTTCAAGGCTGATGGTGTCTGATTCAACTCCCCTGTTTAACAGTGGGCCAATATCTTCCTTCTGTTTCTGCTTGTTGTTTACATATGTGAAGAACTCTTTCTCGTAGATTTTGACATCTGTGGCCATTTCAGTTTGAATTGAGCTTTTATTTTTTCTAACTGTCTCTCTGCATACCCTAGCAATGCCCTTGTAGTTCTCAATGGGTATTTGTCTGTTTTTTCATCTCTGGTACTCTCCTCTTTGGGTTTGGAACAGACTGAGAAGACTGCAGTTCCTCCATACCCCTGAACAGAAAATCCCGTATGTGGATGAATAAGAGGAAACTTTTTTCCCAGCAAATTATTTCTCAAAAACATCAGCTGTGTGATAAAGCTGTGGGATTAATTAATTTATCTTGCATGTATAATTGCCTTATCACAATCCCCTTCTCTCAGGACTAATGCCAACACCCCAAACCTCTAAGCATCTTCAAATGGTAGCTTTTTCTAATCTTACCATGCCACAAATTTACTTTCTTAGCTTCAACACTTATGGAATTTTTGTACTTACTACGTACAGGTACTGTATTTATAGACAGACTGCAAAAGTGCATAGGTATCACCCCTACTTAATTGCACAAACCACGTAGTTGCTCTTTTCCCGTTAATGTTAAGTACCATTGGGAAGTTAAGTGGAAGACATAACTCAGATATATAAGTGTATACTAGGCCATAGCTAAATGGAAATATTTTAAGCAAAAAGACACCAGAATATCAGCTGCTCTGATCTCATTTAATCATGTTATTCTTTTAGAGAGACCTGTGACTTATGTTTAGCTCAGTAATATTTCCCCCAAACCATCCAGTTTTTGATGTGACTGCTTTAACATGATTTTACACTCTTAGTCTACAGCACACATATTTTTTATAAACAAGCAACAAGACACACCAAAGCATAGGTTACATGCATATGTACTTGTATGAACACGTGAGTTTCCTTCCAATGTGTTCAAGCTTCTTGTGTACCTTTTCTAAGTAGAAGAATAAAATACATCACGAACAAGTATTAGGGAGCACTCCAAGAGAGATTTTTGACATTTTATCTGGATTTAGCAGAAAGATCATTCTGAAGAACTTAACTGGACAGAGAAGAGAAAATCACTTGTCCTGACTGAATTTCACAACTGCAACAAATCGTAAACCAAGAATTATTCATGGAAATTACTCAACCAATAGTTTGAACAATCATATAACAGTCAGGATAATATCAAACACTATAGAAGGCCGGCAACAAAGAGACAATAAATTACAAACTGGGTTTCAAAAAATTATTCCTGACAAGAATCATCTTTTCCTTCAGGATAAAATATGTACTATGATTTTTATTGAAGATCTGGGTCTTGGGTAATGTCTGATCCCAGGAATATGCATAGCAGGTGATAAGCAGGCTCTCATTGAAACTAAATCCATCAGCCTGCTCTAAACCTGAACTCAGATGAAAGCCCAGCAGTCCTATCCATTTGGGCCAGGAAGCAACAGTAATTACATTTATAATTTAAGGAAAGGGAGAGCGAAGTGATGAGCACATCTTGCAGCAGGTACCTGCAGCCCTATGGGAAGAACCAATGTGTCCTACAAGCCTTTGGCACAGAGTCTTTTTTACTTCAGCAAATGTGCCACTTTGTTTCACTAACATCTGTGAGAAGTCTGGAAAAAGTCTGTTGGGGGAACAGCCACCGCAAGTCATCTTGTTTTTTCAGTACTTTAAATATTTTATTTTAATCCCTACCTAAAATATATACATGGTAAGCAAGATAAAGCAAACTTTTTAACAATCTGTCTCTTCTTTTTGGACAGGAAAGCCCTGACTTAAGACACATGGGAGAAGATAATCAGCATTTCCCAAGATGGCCGTTCTTTAAAATGATGTCTTGTTAACATAATTTTTATTCTCATTTCCAGCAAAAAAAAGACTTCCACTGTCTATCTACATGCCCCTGTCCCAGTCCTTTTGCTCAGGATTTTTAGCACTATTTCGGTGATTTCAAATTCAAATTTGACAGAGATAACGTTCAAATATATAGAAAAATAGAATCATATATTCATAGAATTGTTAAGATTAGGAAAAAACTCTAAGATCATCAAGTCCAACCATCGACACAACGACACACCTACTAAACCATATCCCAAACTGCCACATTCTCACATTTTTTGAATATCTCCAGGGAGGGAGTCTCCATCACTTACCTGGGTAGCCTGTTCTAATGCTTCACCACTCTTTCAGTAAAGACATTTTTCCTAATATCCAATTTAGACCTCCCCTGGTGCGACTTGAGGCCATTTCCTCTCATCCTATCACTTGTTGCTTGGGAGAAGAGACCAGCACCCACCTCACTATAACCTCCTTTTATGTAGTTGTGAAAAGCAAGAAGGTCTCCCTTGAGCCTCCTCTTCCCCAACTAAACAACCTCAGTTCCTCCAGCTGCTCCTCGTAAGACTTGTTCTCCAGACCCTTCATCAGCCTCATTGCCCTCCTCTCGACATGCTGCAGGAGCACAATATCTTTCTTGTACTGAGAGGCCCAAAACCGAACAAAGGATTCAAGCTCTCTGAAAAACTGAAAACAATATGCTGGTCTCTAAAAACATTAGTTAGCAACTATGCCAAATAGAGTGAATCACTTACTTTCCGGAAGAAAGTCAGTTATAACTTAGTGTAGATTTATCCTGCAAAAGTCAGGAACCATCCATGAAGTCTCACAGTATTCACCAAGCAGTCAATTGTCACTTTACCTACAAGAAGCAAGGGTAGAAGACGTACAATGATTAGAAGTATATCAAGTACGAGCTCATAGAAAATCAGAACCCACTAGATTATAGAATATCTTGGTTTTAAGGACTGATTTTTTTAAGTTTCTTGCACAAGTTTTCCTAGGAATTCTTTTAAACTCATTTTAAAGTCTTATATTTTTTTTTCCTGCTTCTGCACTACTGTTTGTAAATGTACCCACTAAATAAGCTTCTGCAGCACTCTTTACCAACACCTTGACTTGTCTGGAGGTCCTCCCCAGTCAGAGTGAAAGGGAAGGAAGGTGCCTACAATCTAAATGAAAGCTTGTCTTATTTCTTCGCTCTTTTCCTAATCTAATTTTTATTTTTGCAGTTTTCACTTTTCCTCAGGTTATTTAAGATGACACCAGCCTGTTGCCTCATGCACTGCAGAACTAAAACTATTTTCAGAAGCAGTAGACTCAAAGAATGAGAAATAACATCTATAAAACATGTCCAAGTTGGCTTACTTGATCTGTGTAACACTTCCAGACACCTATTATTAGAGACTTACTGGACTCCCTTGGTCCACTTGGACACTGCACACTTGCCATCTTTTTTCTTGATAAGGAAACCAACAGTATAACCCTACCAGCATTTGTTCATCCCCCCTTGAGATATGTATCCTTATAGACTGTACTCTGTGATCCTCTCGATTCAAAAGTGTCCCCTGAGCAAATGCTGTTGAATCATGTGGCTACTCCCTCACCACATGCACTTTCTATACAGACCACAGCCCTTTTCTCACTTCTTCCACAAAAAACTTGCTGAGAATGAATGTGTCGAAGGGCCATGACATCTCTCTTAGTGGGTATTGTGTTCTCGTTCCTTTAGCCCATGGAAGGCTGCAACAACCACAGACGATAAAGGACAGAGAGAAAATGTGTTGCAGAATAAAGGTACGGTGCAACAAATATAACTCATGTGAGGGAAAAGATGTGTTATTGCAGGAAGGCAATAGCTTTGTGTGATGCCTGAGGTCAGACTCTTCCGTCACAGAGGCAATTCCAGGCTTTCTGACCCACCTACTAGAGAGTGCAGAGAAAACAAGGGACCAGAGGAATCTTATTGTGTTTGGTGTCAGTGCAACAGCACATCGGTGTGGAGAAATTGAGATATAGGGCTACAGGGGGCTGCCCAGTTCTGTGAGCTCCATCAGAAGAAAGAATGCTCAGAGACAGAATACGTGTATCTCTTGAATTACTGAACAGAAAATAAATCAGAAAACCAAATGACTCCATCTCAGTTTCACATGTCCAAATGCATATGTTTGCATTATTATTATTATTCAAATGAGTCTTCCATCAAAAAATAAACCATTAGGAAAAATCATTGATCCTGCAGCTGTGATCAGGGAGTGAATGAGACATGACAGTGCTCTTGTAGAAGTTCAGACAGCCTGAGCTTGCCTCAGACATCTTTTCCTGCTGTGGAAACATCCAGTGGGATGTAGTTTTGTGTCATTTCTGACCCTGTCATTTCAGACATTGTAAAATACTGGAAGTAAGAGCAGAGCCTAGTGAAAGAAGGGAGGAAATAAAGAAAGAAAATACCATCTGACAACAACTATCCAGTCCCTTGTGGCATCACAAGTTTTGCATGACTTGTCAAGATAGCCACCAATCTGACCAAAATGTCAGCTGGCACAGCAAAAGTTCCAAGCCTTGGAAACCATCTCTTTGGTTGTTATTATAAACTACATTGTGAAGGGGGCTGCAGCATTTGGTCAGTTGATTTGGGTTTGCTTTTCACATCACAGCCTTTCTTCTTTCTGAGCAAAACTTGAGATTAATACATTTCCGTTAATCGATGACAGTAAACTGTACAAGAATGTGGCAGTGGCAGGAATAGCAGCATTTGTATAGGCTACTTCTCTGCAGGTTTCTTAACAGCTGATTCTCTTGGTTTTCCCAGTAGGAATGAGCCGACATGACAGCCTCCCCTTTGAGAGGGCACGAACTTAGCTGGGCACATGGGCTTTTGTACATTGGTGGTAATGGAGTTGTCTCAGTTGTGTCCTAACTGTCAAGTAATCACGTTCCAAGTGAAGTTGACAGGCAGATGAAGGGGCACCTACCATGACTAGAGGTGGCAGATTTCTTTAGTAAATCATCATAAAACTAGTTAATAAAGTGTATAGGAATATTTCTCTCTAAATTATATCTGTCACTTGAATACTTAGAGTTAACTGGTTAAATCATCATGACTTCCATACACAGTTCTCTCTTCCACTATGAGACTGAAAAGCCCTTTAATGTAAATTCTCATTATCAGACCGATTCCTCAATGGCTAATTAGATGGCCAAAAATATTCTGATTAATCTGTGTTTAATCAACCAAAAGCATTTCATTAGAAAATTCTATCTTTCCAAGAAGTTTCAGCAAACATGAAATGGAATTTTTAATGGGAATTTATCTGATTATTAACAAAATTCCATTTATTTCCCTGTCCTCCCTCCCTTACTACTCTGGATACTTCAGGCCCCACATCCCAGAGCAGTCAAATACAGAGATATGGTGAGAAACGTATCTGAGGCACAAATTCAGGAGAATCCTGCAGGACCAAGAAAGAGGTTGTAGACAGGGCCCAGTTTGAGTGCTTTTGGACTCTCACGTATGCACTCTGTATCTTTCAGATAATATACATTTGTGAACCAACTGAAGAAGGAGTTGCCAGGGCAAATTGTTTAAAGTAGCTGTATGGAAGCTAAGCTTTAAAAAAAGTGATTCCAGACTTAAGTGATCTTCAGTTCTGAGTTCCCATTTCTCAGAAGGTAACTTTTTCAGGTATTAAGCTTTCAGATTTTTTTTAGATAGTTTTCAGGTCATCAAAATATTGAGCAGCTGCTCTGTGGAAGGCAAAACCCTCAGGAGTCTCCAGTGCCAGAAGCCCAAAGTGGAAGCAACCAGAAATCTCCTGCCGCTCTGTAGTAGCAGTTTGTTCTGCTTCGTAGTTCCAGCAGTGAGATAATTGAAAGTGGCTCAGTATTTCCTGACTGATTAAGAAGAACGAGTATGAATACTTATTGCCCTGGGATAAAAATATTAGGTCAACCATTTCTGGGGTTTTTTTTGTGATGTTCTCCTAGGAGAGGGAAGACTTCATCTTATAGGAAGAAATGAGAACAATTTTAGTAGCTAGATATTCTGGTATTTGCTATATTAATTAAGAGGTAACAGTGGTTACTAAAAAAAACAAATGCACCACAGAAATGATAAATGACACACTTTCCACACCACAGCCAGAATGAAAGCATAGAACCACGTTATGCTCTCATAATAATTCATACATTTTTTTTTCTCTCGCTTTCAGACTAATTGTATATGGTTTACTTTAATAAAACAGCATAATATGGTCCATATTTTAAGGCACTTCCTATATCTTTCCAAATGTTTTTAGGTGCAAAACTGAATGCGAATTCCAGGCAGAGGGCTCTTCTGTCATTTACCAAACAAAAAATACTTCTAGTCTTGCATTGACTGTATTACACTTCTAAATGTAAATAGTAGAGATTTATGAACAAGATTATTTCCAAAGCATGATGTCCCAATATGAAAAACTAAGTTTGTTTTGAAAGCTTCTGATTGTTTACTTTATTGACTGTTGGAAAGCTATAGATGTTTTTCAAGTTTTTCCCTGTAACAAGCCACAGATTTCATTCAAAAGAAAGCAAAAGAAACACAAACTGAGATGCTAGGTGAATTCTGGACTTACAGAGAAATATCACATTTGGAAAACTCACAAGAACAATTACAGGCCATACCAACATTACACTTTTTCACTGTCTGGTGATATAAAGGAAGCTAGAATTAAACTTTTAGTTTTATTTCGATAGAAAAAAACTAAGAATTAACTATTATTTACTAATGATTTCTGTCTATCAATTCTATTTTTGTCCAAAATTTCATCAATTTCTTAAATAGTTTTATGTTGTTATAGTTATTGTTTAGAGTAATGACTGAAGTATAGTTATTGCTGTAGTACTGTGAAGGGAATAGATGGAAAATCCATTGATGTATTTTACATGAACCATTGAACACCACTGAATTGTCTGGTTTTTTTTTTTACAAAGACAGAAGAAATACAAATAAATTACAGTCCAGTGGTGCTTAGTATGTTTTGGTGATGTTTAAAGATCTTGTAGAGATTGAGAGCATAAATACATTTGCGTTTCTTTAAAAGAGAATATTTTCCTTTGACTTTCAAATGTTCTATACATCACAAAAGTTTGTACATGACAAAGTCGAAGTAACTTTAAACAGGTCATAATTGTGTCTGTTAGTATTTAGGTGCTACATAATGGAAAATAATGTCGTATGATTTAATTAGCACTGTCAAAATGGTACCAAAATTAACATGGCAGGAAGGATGAAGTTAACAAGTCTTAGCCTTTTGTCTCTCCATATGATCAACACTTATATATCAAAGTTATTTGACTTGTTCAGAGATACATAAAACTACACCACCAGGTCTCCTTTATTGTATCTTACTGTCTCAGACACCACAGGAAGAAAGAAAGAACAGCAGTAATACGGTTTAATTAGGCCAGAACTTGATTAACTTTGCACATTGGGGATCTCTCCAGCATTCGTTAATCTCATATGGAGATTGCTCATTTGCACCAGCTGGCAGAAAGCCGCCCACTGCCCTGCTGCCCTCCAAGCACTTAACCCAGTCTGGCCTCGCCGCAGAGAACTGGAACCCTTCCGATCACACCAGGCTGAGTGGAAGCAGGGGAGACTGTGGGCCCGTGCTCCAGCAGCCAAAGAAAATCTGATACCCTTCCACCTGCTGCATCACAAGATACTGCCCGCATATTGGATTAAAGTCCTGCTTGTCAAGCGCTTGTCAACTCTTGACTGACAGCTCCCTTGAACAGATAAATGTCCAGCTGCAGCAACATGGATATGACTAGATCTAGATTGCTGAGCATCACCCCAGGACAATGAGATTGGAAGAGGGCACAGGCTTACTCCTGTTTAAGGCCACTATAAACTATCTTCATAGACTAGAATAACGATATGCCTTTAAAAAACACTGAAATAATATGTCAACTTCTTTTTAAAGGTAGTTAGAAATACACAGGGTTTTTTTTTGCTAGTAGAAGATGTAAAACCTCTCTCTTCCAAAACCAGGTTGGATATGAGGGTGTTTCTCAAAGACAGGAGCAGGGGTAGTGGTGAGGGGATGTTTGCATCTCATCCAGACATTCCATTTTTGTTTTTCTTCTGATGTTGCCTCTTCCTTTCCCCATTATAAATATTTCATTTTTATCCCATTTAAAATGATACTTGAAGTTCTGTGTTTTGCAATGCTAAACTGTAATGTTTGATCTTGCAGGAATGCTGCCTTTTCCCTCAGTGAATTTCTGAGAAAGTCAACCTGCAGCCATGAAATATTTCATGTAATTGAAAGACATTTTTCATCAAAATACCTGAGAACAGTAATGCTCAGTGTGTCCAAATCATCCTTTTATTTACAGTCGTTCCAATACAACTATAAAATACTTAAGTTCAGCACTTCCATCTCATACAGTATCACACTGTTGCAGTAACAGCTATAAACATAGGAATGATTGTCCTCCTGTGCTCACAGTGCTCTGCCAAGCTATGGTTTTGAAATGACCATATGCATTCCAAATCAGCAGGTTTTCAAAAAGCATAATAGCAACTTATGCGGGATTTCAAAATGTGCTTAGCTGCCTCAGCAAGTTTGCAAAAAGAACTTGAACACTGCAAAATAAATTCCTGCTAATGTGCTCTGATGTGCTTCCTTCAGAAATTTCCCTTTACTCCTCTCCTTCCTACTGTTTACACACAGACATTCATCTTGTACATCGCTCATCTTCCTCTCCTTGTGACATTTGCTCTCTCTTCCCTGCAAAGACATCTACACATACTCTATGGTGTTTACTACATTAGGAACATCCCATGCATTTACTATCAGATTGAATGGTCTTTGCAGGCATCATGAGCCCATGATCCACATACAGTGCAACAAGCATACTTGTCTCCTGACATTCATAATACAGAAAGATGATAGTTTGTGTAGTGAGCGCTGAACAGCATCTGAACATATCCACACCCGTATTCAACCATAAGCACTGACGAGTTAGCTTTTCACGTTAGAAAAGACTTTCATTCTCTCTTTCATGCTTTCATGCTCTATGTAGACTTTTCTTCAAAGCAATTTCCGCAGAATTTTAGAAGAAGTTGCAGAATCTCTTATAGAAAAAGCTCTAGGCAGCTACTCAATCAAAAAAATGTTGTCTTTTCCATTTATTTTTCTCCAAGCAAGAAAGTTGTACTAAGAATACTACATATAATTTAGCCTGAGCAAAATACTGCATTTGCTGCAATGTGAGCACTAATTTGTTCTTCTTTACCCATCTATCGCCTCAATCAACACACCTACAGAAGGTAAAGGAGTAAATCGAGTTGTGGAAACGATCCTTGAATTATGTTGAGAGATGAGAGAATTCATGGCATTGTCATCTGGGCACATATAAGAAACAGAGTTATTATGATAACCTTCTCTATTAAACCAGAGTATTACAAGGGTCTGGTTTCTTATAAGTCATTTCATAAGCACATTATTATCTATGAACAGGCAAAAAAAGTCCATGACTATCTACATTATCTACACTTCAACAGGATTCTGGAGGGCAATGTGAATGGAGAACGGATAAGCTAACAGACATAATACATCAAAGAAATTAAAAGCAGCACCTAGTACTGAATGTGTATTTTACAGCTACTTTCTCATCTACTCCTGACAGCACTACTGTTTGAATTCACAGTGCAAAGGAAAATCCAGATGTTGCAACCTACCTTGTGATGAGAATGTATTTGCTTTTATAGTTCATATCTGCTTCCCTATTATCCATCAGCTATATCAGTGCACAGTTTTGTGCACTCCCTTCAACCACGTCTACTGAAATACAAGTAGCTTCTTTTTCTTTTCTTGAGGAAAAAAAAGAAGTTTCCATTTAGCTGTAGTATGTCTGGTCACTAAAATTGTAGTGGCATTGGGTTTTTATGTAGTGTCACTGCTAAATACAATTTGAAGCACTGAGTTTTCCAGCTCAGTACCTCATTTAATATATATGTTAAGAGGCATGCAATTAAACTCAGGCTTAATGTAATTTGCCTAGAAAATCCATTTACATCTCACAGAAAATCCATTCAATATTCACAGAATATAGGATTATTTCAAAACAAAGTGTCTAGACAGCACTTTGGGTGAGATAATTCTAAGTCCACTTCCAGCCCTTGTAACAGGGATTTTCACCCTGAGCTTTTGCTGCATTAACGGCTGTGTCTACATAGCGGTTTTATTCTGATTCTTGATGGCTGAGACCAGTGTTGGTTCACTGACCTCAGTCCTGCCATGTAGTGCTGTTTACAGTGGTAGATATTATTCTGGGCTGAAGGTGGGTCCACGGCACAGGAGCAGGGAACAGGTCTGTGTGCCAGGGCAGTGCAATCACTGCCATCCGGCTGCCGGCTGGTGTCAGGGTCAATGGCAAAGAGGCTGACAATGAGCATCCTGTGCCTATCTTAATATTAATAGCAAATCCTGTGATAATTTCTAACATGTGAAGAAGCCCCAGGTAGTGGGGGTGGTGGGGCAATTATTTCAATGAAATAATCTGGAAGTAAGGCTGCTCAACGCTGGTGCTAAGCAGGAAATACTTCTCCATCTATTGCACTAGTTGTAAAGTCACCAGAAATCTACGAGACCCTTCCTTCATATTCCTAATCAGTGATCAACCTCATGAACACAGGACTGTTCCACTCAGTCTCCCTCTCCCAAGAACTCCATTACCCCAAGTGTGATGTATTCGTCTCCTTGGAAACCTGTGCACCATGCCCTGCACTCAGAAACCCTTCCCACACTGCATGTGCAGAACCAGGTCCCAGGTGTCTGCTGAGAGGGAAAATATAAGGTTTTACTCTCACAGATGCTTCTGGTAACTGAATTCTAGCAGGAAATCTCATTAATGTATATGCACAAGTATGTTTTCCAAATGAAATGTAAGAATATAGCAGCAGCAATGGATCCAGGAAAGTTTTCCTTCCTCCAGTTTATGAATCTGTCAGGATGTCACAGAGGAATTGTTTGTATTGTTTTAGTGGTCATTTAGGGGCACTATAATTACAATAAAGAACCATCTGCTTCTTGGAGAGGGTCTAATTACTATATGTCAAAATGAGATTAAACAAGAATTTCCTTCCATCACATTCCAAAACTATTATGAATTGATATCTGAAATACAGATCATTAAAGAAAAGCAGTAGAGAGTCTTATAAGAAATAGGTTCCTTCATTTGCTCTAGACTCTACCACAGCCCTCCTTTAAGCAAGTTGCCCTTTCCCAGAAATTATCATGGTGTCATCTCTATTAAGCCTCAGTAGTAGCATTCCTCTGTGCTTAGGAAACAGTTTCTCCCCAAATCATCTCCTGCTGGGAGTGAGGTCCACAGCAGACCAGCCCCCAGGAACTACAGAATCACGGAATCATTTAAGTTGGAAAAGACCTTTTAATATCGTTGGGTCAGTCGGGTCTAACCCTTAACTTAGCACCACCAAGTCCACCACTAAACAATGTCTCTAAACACCATGTCCATAAGTCTGTTAAATGCCTTCAGGGATGACAACTCCACCACCCCCCTGGGCAGCTTCTTCTAGTGCTTGACAATCCTTTCAGCGAACAATTTTTTCCCAAAACCTCCCCTGGTGCAACCTGAGGCCATTTCCCCTCATCCTGTCACTTGTCACTTGGGAGAAGAGGCCAACGCCCATCACTGCAACCTCCTTTCAGGCAGCTGTAGAGAGTGATTACATCTCCCTTCAGGCTCCTTTTCTCCAGCTAAACAGCCCCAGTTCCCTCAGCTGCTCTACATAAACCTCACGCTCCAGAAATTTCCCCAGCCTCACTGCCCTTATCTGGACAGGCTTCAGCCTCTCAATGTCTTTCTGGCAGTGAAGGGCCCAAAACTAAACACAAAGTTAGCAGCAATGAAAGCATTTCTTTGACAGGATGGAAAAGCTTCATTTCTCTGCTGGAGCACTTTTTAATGAAAACATTTATGAAAATTTCAAGAGCAAATCAGTTCATTTCACCTAAAGTCACCTAAATTTGTACATGGTTAGGCTTCAGGAAACCGTGGTTTTGACACACTTCCCTGACAGCCTTCCTGCAGAGACAGAAAGTGCTGCTTCTATCTGCCAGTGAGAAACTCGATTTAGTGACTCTTCCCATGCCCACAGCTGATCACGTTCAATATACAGCAAAGTTTTATACTGAAATGGGCTACTACAGCCAACAAATAACTGTGAGAGGAAAATAAGAAATTAGGTTCCTTTCCATTCCTCCTGCCTTCTGTCTTTTTCTTTTGTCTCTGCTGTCTCCTTTCCTTTAGCTGCTTCACATTTAATTTCTTCTTCCAGTAGTACAAATAACATAATTATTTAGCTATTTCTTTGCTGATTCTATGCATAGTTAATTGGTTCCATCAAGAGAATACCAAATGGTTAAGAAAGGTTTGCTTACTTTTAAATAGCATCCGATGGATAAAATTTCTGTTTGCCTTAATGGAGATGGGATCTTAGAACCATAAAAGCAATCATTTCTTGTCTCTTTGGCAAATTGGAATCATGACCTGACAAACCCCTCACACTGCTTTCAGTGTTCGAGGTGCTCAGGGTGGCAAAATCAGCACAGTCTAAACTTCAGTAATCTTAATCTTTAAAGACAGCATGTGACAGGAACACATTTTAAATATGCAGTTTGACCTTGCAGAAGAACAAAGGTTAGAGAGGTAAAATGTAATAATTTAAGAGATTTTTCTTCTCAAGGACTGTATTCTCTCTCATAAATCCGTATGTACTAATAAGACTCATATATCACTCCCAATGCAATGTACAGGACAGAATTATCTATACTTGCTTTTTCTTTTAAAATAGAATTAAGCTTTCAAAAGATGTGAGATTCACAGCAGTAACAAATGATAACCTCTGTTTCTCCACATCTAAGAATTTACATAGCTAGTGGGATTTTTTTCATTATAAGATTTCATTAAAATCCAGTAGCTTTGACGTGTAAGAAACTGTGAAGATGAAAGATCAGTTTTATTTCCACATCTGCTCTTTGTACAAGTGAAGTAACCAGAAGGAGCAGCAAGGATTCTAACTGTGGGAGGAAGGGAACTCCGAGGAAAGGGATTCTTTGTGATAGGCAACAAGTACTCCACCCATGACGTAGATAAAGCTTTCAATACATTTCAAAATGTTTATAAAAAAACTTGCCCTCAAAATTACCTCACAATGCCACAGCCTTCACATCACATGGCACATAAGGAACTTACAACTTCATTTTTCCTTACTAATTGCTCTGGCAACTATAAATATCTAACCATTTTCTGTTGTGTGCTTTACCTGCTGCTGAGATGAATTCACAGGCATAATAAAATGGGAAAATGTGTTTACAATGTAAAACTGCCACGTATTTTTATTTTGTTTTACCAATTTTTTTTTAAAGTAAACCTTTCTAATGAATTAAAAAGTCATTAATATATAATATTCAAATTGTGATACACAATGTATTTTGCTTTTATGATAACAAGGAAAATATATTTGAAATAAGCACAAAGATTTTCCACAGATTATTCTACAGATTAACCTGAGGGTATTAAATCTGTAATATACTGCCTCCCAGAGCCTTAGGAAAAACGTATCTTATTTGTATTACTTTCCTTATGCACAGAATTCTCTAGAAATGAGTGTGCTCACACAATTATACTTTCCCACTAAAGAAAACATCAAAATCATTCTATTTCTTACATCACTATAGCAATTTCCATTGCAGAACTCACTGTTAAACGGAGGACGAAATTATGACTTCCTACAAGAAACGAGATATTATTCTGAAGTGATACAAACTGACTTCACATATGCTGAACCAAGTGTGCATACACACACGCTGAAACCTGACACTCTTCATGCCGATGTTCCACAACACTCACCTGCTCTGACCAACTACCATTTGTTTAATTTGGCTTTGGATTGATTGTATGTATGCAACTTACATGTTTCCAGAGTATTAACAGTGATAAAGGCACTCCCCCAAAAAAGAGATGAGCTTGTGTAGTGCAAATAGAGGCTCCTAGCAGTCCAGGGTGTCAGCAATACAAGCTGTGAACCACTTCAAGGGCAGGCGCGGTGTTTTTAATGTGAGGAGCTCTGCGTTCAACTCTGCCATATGGAGGACGCAAATGTCAGCTGGAGCTACTGCACGTTCCCAGGAAAGGCGCACACCGGCTGCAGCTATAGCTACCCTCCGTTAACATTTACACAAGGATGACTATGCTGTCCTTGCTGCTCTGTGGATTCTGACCCCTGGGACGGTCTCGATCTGAGCTATCGTGCAGTAACCGCGGAGCGCTCTACTGTGTTGACCACGCAGGCTTAGAAAGAAAGCAGCAACGTTTGTGTTACTGTTGTCATAAACACAGGCTGTGGTAAGAGTCTGTGAGTGCCTCCTCTGAATCAGAATGCAAGTGCTGTGGGAAAGCACAAACTCAAAACTGTGTGGAAATGTTAAGTGAATTTATGAGCTGTTAATGGGTTGAATCAATGTGAAAGGGCATAGCTGATCATTGCCATGCTTCTTAATAACCCGGGAATTTAAAATACTGGTTTCATCTGAAGTTTGGTTATTTACTGTGTTGAACAATTTTGTCCTTTATAATGCATCTATATTATAGATAGAGGCTGCATATATGCATACTAGTCCATAGGATTTTTGCAATCTTCTGGCGTCATAGTGCTGCTAAGTTAAAATGGTGTGCATGTACTGAACTTTCAAACAACAAAGGTAACTATTTTTTTCCCTTTTCTCTTTGTATTAAGGCTCTGAGCTGACATTGTGGAATCACTGCAGAAGCCTGGGAATAATAGTGCAAAAGGCAGAGGAACCACTGCCCTGAACTGAGCAAATGAGAGCATATGGGCAGAGCTGGGCTGCTCCGTCCACAGAGCCCTGCCTGTCTGTTTGCTGTACGAAGCAGTCACAGATGCACAGGAGATTTCTCTCAGAGGATTGGCACGCCTAAGGGGAGTCAGAAAAATAAATGGCAGTTATTGTAGCTTAAGTACATAAGTGGGCTTATGATTTTAATTGTGAGTGACTATTATTCACACCGATATGCAGGTGATGATCAGAATCAATTAGTAAGGGGTTTTATTTCAGCAGATGACAGCAATGCAGTTGTATTTATTCAACCAGTTGGTCACATTTGTTTAGTTTAAATACTTTGAATTTGAAACAAGAATTCCAAACAACCATTATAATACTACGAGCTTAAGGGAGAAATTTGTTCAGGATTGCCTCCCTTCCTGCCCCGGTATACCCCCACAGCAACTCCGCTGGGGACAACAGCTCTCTATTTCTCTCATTCTTTTTATGCTGGGGATGTTCTCTGCTTCTCTAGCTTTGCTCCTCTCATCTCTGCAGGTGCTTAGTGACAACTTCAGTCCTCTGAACCTCTCCCTAGACCTTCACTGAACAAATCTTTCACTTTTGTCTAGATGAAGCCCCTGGAGCTTTCCTTGGAGGCAAGAAAAGCTGTAGCATGAAGCAGTTCTACATTAAAACACAATTCAAAAAACATACTAGGGAAAAAGAAATGAAGAACATGAAGGAAACAATAGCGTATTTCTGCTGCTTGCTTTGCAATCTCATCAAAGTAGGTCCTGAATTCTGGTCAGAGCCTGAGTGACTCGCTTTTTGCACAGCAATTTATTTTAAATTGGGCATAGTGAGGCAGTTCTGTGCGCTTATGAACGCACGCGGCTATCGCAATCCACTGGAGTGGCACAGAGGGGTGGGGAGGCTTCTGGGGAGACAGTCACCACACAGGAGGCATCCCCAGCAGGTCAGGAAAACACAACTAATGACTGTACTGTGATGTGAACATTCATCTCCTTTTCAATGAATTCATTGTAAGCATTGAACGCTCAGCCCAGAGGGTTTCTTTACCTGGAACCCACAATAGATTCAGACTGAATGCAAACTCCTGTTTGAAAGCAGAAACATTTGAAAATACTGGAGTTATGAGTACAGACTCAAGGCTGCAAACTGAGGCAGAGCTAATGTCAAGTGATAGTTTTAAATGTTCCTGAGAGTGCTGTTGGCTTTCGTTTAGCTCTTGAGAACCCTTCGCTCCCTCTGAGCAAGGTGTGAATTGGGAATATTCAAACCACACAGGGACTGACCTTTCCTCACATAGAAGTGTCACCGTACACATTGCAAATCAGGGCTGGCTGCAGCACTTCTTTAAGAGGCTTCTGTTAAAATGACTTAGGGACAGAGCCGAACGCCAAACATTTATGGTTGTTATAATTATGTAATAGTCTGGATGGAAACTAGGACAAACAAAAGGTATGTAATTGGAAGAAATTATCAAAAAGTTTTGAAAGATACATTTTTCTCATACTTTTGGCAAGATTCATTTTCCCTGAAAATTTTTTCCTGATTTACTCTTGGGTCTGTTAATCATCCGGAATTATTAGAAAGCCATCCTATGTTATTTTCAGTGGTTCCTAATAATTTCTCTCTCCAACATTTTAGAAGTGAGATGAAAGACAGAATTCTGCTGTGGGAGGGGAGACGACTTTGCTATAGATGCCTCTCTATTTCTTTTCCTATTCACGTTTGTCTTGCTAATCATTAAGAATAGTCTGTGTTGTCTTTCTTTTTGCTAGAAGGAAATGGTGGAAAAGAGGTAGAAGCCAGGACCCCTTAGTTACAAACCGGTATGGACATTAAGAATAAGACAGCAGAGAACCTGGGCTTCCTTTTTCTTCCATCCACTACACAGATACTGCCAGCTCCCACATCCTCCCTGGAAAGCCTGTGATCACACACTTAAGAGAGAGGGTGGTGAGTCTTCTCCCAGCTGACCCTGTTTCTCAAATTCAGGTGTCTACTGTGCCTGCCTAAGGTGCTTTCTACATCTCTGGCCTTTGCTTAGGTAGGCTGATGAGGACAGAAAGAGTCTGGGCTCAGCTAATGAGCTTTTGAAAAGATTTCATAGGTCACTAGAGAGAAAGAGAAATGAGAGAAGGAGACTTTTTAGCTCTTCTGCTCCATGTTACCAGGTTATTCTGCCACAGCTTTCTGACCTAAGAAGGAAGCTCTGCAATCTTCTTTAATTTTCTCCAGTCATTGTATCAATCATGTCTTGGAAGACAAAAATTTAATAAAGAACAGTGTCTAAAAAAGAAAATCCTGAATAATAGAGTGAATGGAGCAAAAGATTGAGCTGCCTTTATCCAGGGATATGATCGAGGCTGTCAACCACAAAAGGCGTGGAATGAGCAGAGGTCAGCGATCAGGCACGCTACACAGCATGGGTCGCAAAAGGGCGCGGGGACAGCAAGGGAAGCCGTCAGAGCTCAGCTTTGTTGCCCAGATTTGAGGATTCCAACAGGGACACCGTGTTCTTTTCAGTGGGTTGTGCACATCTTTGACCTGGGTATGTCTCTGGGAGAGCTGGATTGTTTCTATAAAGAAGAAACACCTTCCTCCACCCCCAGCAAACCAGATGTTCCGAGGCAATCTAAGCTTTGTGCTTTGTATCCAGGTGCTAGTGACCCTCCTACTGGATAAGTTTTAACACATGGAAGCTGGAAGGAGTGACCGGAAAAAACTTCATGTCGTGGGAGTCAGTGAAAGACTCTCATGGAAACAGTGTAAACATGATAAAGTCTATTTCTGCTAAAAGATACGTACTTGCTCTTTCCCCTTGGTTTTATATTTTGTCCTTTTGTCATGTCTCTCTTCACTTCAAAGGCCACTACTACCTGCCAGCTCTTCCTGGCAAATGATCAGTTAAATCAGTATCGCTTCAGCAGTTTGTCATGTTTTCCCAGAGCAAAGAAAATTTTGCTGTGGGTCTGGTGGACATTTACCCCACACATCTTCTCTCTTGCCTCCAGGAGCACCTGATTCTGGATATTTTAATAAAATTCTAGATCTATCTGACTCATAAGACCAGTTGCGTGCTGTTTACTGGGTGGGTTGGGAAGAGGAGGGAAGTCATTTCAGTGTGGACTCTGCAGGCACTGGGCGGCATGCTGAAGCGTGGGGTTTGATTGCCCTCATTACAGCAGTTGATGTAGGTTACTCCAATTACAGCTGTAACTTCACAAAGGCCTTTGTAAAACCCAGAGTTTGTTCCTATGATCTCCTGTGGTGGTAAATTATAGTATGAATATGCAGTGTGGCAGAAAGTAATAATCTTGAGCAATGTAGCTTATTTTATTGCTCTTTAATTTCATTAAAGATATTCCTGTCACGCAAAGGACAGGCTTTCAGCTCCTACGACCAGATGTTCACATCCTAAAGCTAGACCTGAAATACTTATCATGAAGACAGAGGCCATTTGCACAGTCTGGACCCAAACAAGGAGCGATGTTGGCATTTTTGGTTCAGAATGATTTCTCTTCCAGACTAGACGTATGAAAGAAGGCAAGTCCTGGTTTATGGTCTGTGCATTTCCATTCTTCACAGCCTGACACCTCCTCCCACTCTGCTCACATGTGTGTGCAGCGAGTTGTACCCAGCCAGGCTCACCTGGCAGAGGCAAACAATCAGTATGAACATCGCCGATTTGGCACTCAGCTGCCCACAGGGAGGATACTTGGGGACAAAACTATCCGTGTCTATCTTTCCACAGCTCCTGTCAACAGCAGACTGACCCCACAATGGTGTGGAAGAGGTAAGTTAAATCAGTGTAGAGAAATATGGGTTTACACCATAATGACATGACACTGCAGAGACAGAGACAGAGGCAGAAGAATATACTCCCTTCTGCTGACTCGGCTGTAAAACATCTGGGAAAATGATGAAACAAGCAGTATTATTTCTTAAGACAATGATCTAAGGTTTCTCAAAGCTCATCTGTAGGCATGAGGCATCTCCGTCTCATTATTGATAAGTATCCACATTATCTCACTCACACACAGACATAGGAAGATTGTAAAAATTTATAAGAAAAAATATATTGGAATGAAGAGTATCACCTTTTCCTACAGAGAAGTATGGAATTTTGCTCTCAAAGGTCTGTATGTATTGAGTATTAGTATTATGAATGCATTTCTCATTCCCAGAGCACGTAGAAAAGGTTATTGCATGTTAACCAGTGAAGCGTATCCCAGTGCTGAATAGACTTCACTTCCTGTGTGACTTTCTTTCCAATTCATACAGTAAGGAGGCTGGTAAATCATGAAAGTCCTTCCCCCTCCAATCCCCTCCTTAATTCTGTCTTCCAAGCTTGCTAAAAACCTCTAAAAGCCTTTGGGAAATCAAAGGTTCATGATGAAATGAAGAAGAGCAGCAGCTTTACTGATTATTTTTATAAAGACTCTTTCACAGCAAAGTCTGCATCACATAGTGAGGCACAAAGATGACGTACTCACAGGGCGAGTGCTCTGGGCTCAAGAAGAGACCACAGCTCCAGAGTGCCTCAAGGCACACTTCAGAGGCTCAACTGATGGGACTCCGCGACCTGACAGAGCTAGAAGTTTATGATTTTTTAGGTTATCCTGATCCTGTACGTGGTACACAGAGGGATCCTGTGTCCAGGGCTCAGTGTAGGACTGAGGTTTTATTTATTCTTCTAATGGAATACCAGTGTGTTACTCTGCGCTTGAAGCACTTTTCCCGGCTGCCTTGTTCTGCCCTAAAGGGAAGTGCAAGGCTTTGCCCTGCCTTGGTGAATCCGAAATTTGATAGAGATTTATTTAAGCTGCTTTGTGGGATAAAATGCAGCAACAGTCATTGAGGGTCACTCAAACAGAGGCTTTATTATAGAAACTACATAGATATATTTAGTTTGTATCTACTGTTCTTTTTTTATCACGTTATTCAGAAATTTCAGGATATATTATATAAATTATTAAAGTTCGATCATCCATTCTTTACTTGGAAGACTATAGATTAAAAATTCTGATTATGGACAGGTATTAAGGTAATAAGCTATTTTACTTCAGAAGTAGAGTCATCTTGTACATTTTTATATATCACATAAATATTATATCAGGAAAAATTTGGACTACATTTGAAGGAGATGGCAAAAAACTAGTTGAAGGAGATCCTGAAGTGCTATACACATACCCTCACACATTTCTATTTTGTCACCTCAGTGTGAAAGTCTAATCCAAGTTGAATTCTGAAAATAATATTAAACAAAATAGGAAGCCTTTATAAATTCACCACAGAAGCAGCAAACTTTAGTCAACTAGCTAATTAAAAGATTTTTTTCTATAGCTCTTTAATCTAATTTTTGCATGTTACATCCCATTAGTGGGTTCTTAGAGAATAAAACATTTTAAATACATAATACCAAATAAATTAGCTTCAGGTTTTACAAGCCACTGACTATACACAAGATAAAAAATAAGTATTGAGAAGAATGAAAAAAATTAGCAAAGCTAAACTCCTTTATGTATAGCTTAGTCATTACAGCAGTACTGGAGAAGGAAAGCAGTAATTATAGTGATCAATTCCCCTTAGAATAATACGGTGTGGTGAACCGGTTTCTTACGTGTGCAATATTGCTCTCTGCTGGCTGCTGACTGGATAGGAAGAGGCCAAGAAATCTTTGTGTGGTCTATCAAATCCTGGATCTACCTGAAAGCTGCCAAACTAAATCCCAAGAGGAGCCATTACCCAGCAGCCCCCAGCTGACTTTCAAGAGAGCTGCTGGGTATCCACCTCCTTTATTACAAAGACTAAATAGAGACTCAGGGGTGAAAAATTTGGGTGATGTAGCCTTTGAAAATTCTTTCCAGTGACTAGCAACCTAAGAGGAGCTGCTACGACATTGCAGCCATAAAGATAACACTCACTGTGGAATAGAAATGAACTGTATTATTGATATTAGTGACATGGAAAAGATTTGCAATTCTGTAATAAATACAGTACAGTTCTAATCTCTGCTCCCCAAGTACAAATATATAATTTATCTGACAACTCTGTCTGCCATCTAAAGCCTTTGGCATCGTTATTTTTACATTCCAAAAATTATTGGTGAGTGGAAAAAAACTATAAAGGAGGCAGAAGTGGTGGTGTAGATCTCACTTCTGCTAAATATTGCTGTCTGTAGGTTTGTTCCCTCCAGTCCCTACAGAGTTTTGTAGTATTTCTTAACCTCAGAGTTGCCTAAATATTACGCTGCTGGAAACCAGTAGAAGATGCCCCTCTGGTATGTGTGTGGCTTTCACAGAGTGGTTAGAGGTGTGCAGGTGATGAAGGGTGCAAGGTGAACAACACAAATACTTCCCTTCCTTTTCTTCCGTAACTCCAGCCCATTTTGATCTCTGAGCTGAAACACTAAATAAATAGTAATGTGTGATCTTAAAAATCCCAGTGGAGTCTGACAGCAGCAATTGCCCTCAGAGAGGCCTAGATGCTTTCAACCCTGCTCCTGACTTTATTAAGGAGGGTAAAAAAATCATATGCAAGCACACAGAGAGCAGTTAAAGATGGTTCTCAGTCCAAACACTTGTTAACTAACCTGAAGACTCACAGTCTGATATATGTAGGATAATTGCACGGAAAAATCCATATATCTTCCACTTTCATGCTATTCTTTTTGAAAAGGGATCAGAATAGCGTACATGCAGGCAGTACAATCTTATCTGGGTAGTTTTCAGGGGCATAACAATGCTCTCTATTTTGCTTCCTAATTAAATCCTTGTCATTCCCAACACTTTTTTTTCTTTTTTTTTATTCTTTAAATTTTTTTGACTGCTGTGGAGTACTGGATTGATGTTTTCCATGGAACTACCATTGGTCCAAGGTCCTGTTCCCAAGCCATAGTGGTCACCTCACACCTTATTTTGCATGCAACAATAAGACTTATTTTTCAGATGCATCACATCACGAATTTTACACTGAGTTTTACTTGCTAATTTAAGAACCACCCTTGTAAGGGCCACACACAGTTCTTCACAGCCAGGCTCATCTTTTCACCCTCTGCAGCTTACCAGCATCACCATATTTTGCCATCTTACAAGTCACTCCTCTTACAAATCATTTATCAATGTGTAGAGTACAGACCCCAGCACAAGGCTCCCCTCATGACCATAAGACTCCCTACACCAACCGTTTATTCATACACTTTTTTCTTAACTTTTAGAGTCTTTTTTTAATCCATAAAGTAACCTCCTTTTTACTACACAGCACCTTTTCTCCCATAAGAGCTTTTGAAAGGTCTTGCTGGCAAACCTAGTTGAAAGCATGTTGGTGTACGGTCTACACCTGCCAGGTTCTGCATTATCTCTGGATTTAATGGAAATGGGATGCAAACACTACAGAGCAAGGCAGGGTAACAACATGTAAGCTGAACAGTTAGCCTGCATCGTGGTATCCTCCTGTAGGGAGGTGAATGAGGACCTTTGTCTCATAGCCTGAATTGACAATGAAAAAAATATCTTTGCTAGAGTTATAGAAGGCCATCAATAGCAGTATTTCCTACCAATGAAAAACTGCCTAAGGACCAGTCAAAACTTGACCCTAAGGTATACCTAACCTGACCCAGAAGGCTTCCTGAACTCAGCCACTCACACAACTTTCTGCGTGTTTCTGCAGAGCTGTGAGGCAACGGAGCAAAAGGAACTGGCAATGTAATAGAAATTTTCAGAACATTTTCTCTTCAAAACTGAAATGAACATTGGTGGTAGTGAAGCACAGCCAAAATTCACACTTCTTATTTCATCATTATTTTCAGTGCCCAAAAAGCTCTGTTGGAAAAGCCACTCATTTGCTATTGACTGCATGCTTCAGCAGAGTATATCATTATGTCAGGAGCTGAATCTGGTACAAAACTAAACTTCCTCAACTTAAAATAGTCGAAATGTAGAAATTAAAGACTTTAAAAGGTAGTGTGAGGAAAAAAATCTCTCACTGAAGGTCCCATAGGGTCTCGGTCTTGACTACGGTGGTAGATGAGGTATTTTTGCTGTTTGATTTATTACTGTGTAACTCTAAAGCTAAGTCAAGAAGGATATGGCCTTCTCCGAATGACAGATGACTGAGACAGCCTTTCCAAAACTGAAAGTTGAGTGTGAAGAAAGAAGACAGAGACAAGATCAAAAGTGAGTGGCTTGTCTCAGGAGACAGAAAAAATATGGCTCTGGAAATGGTGGAGCCAGTTCAAGAGAGGATGCAAAGCATATCCGACAAACGGATACTGTCGGCTGTCTAAGGAGTTTGCACCTTACTGTCTTGAAATGTTGGACTGATTTGAAGGATGATGTGGCTATGGCTTATGGGAACTGAGTAAATGGAATGGCTGGTAGGGATGAAGGTAACTTTAGAAGAGAAAAATGGATCATTGCAGGGAAAGAAAGATAGAAACTTCTGGTCTGAAAGCCTCCAAGCCGTCCTGGAAGAACAAAAAATTTTTTCACATCTAATAAGAAAGTCAGGGGGCAGCCAAGGGAAACTTGAAAAGAGAAAACCACGATATATATTTAATTGCTTAAAATAATTTCGTTCTGTTCACCTTGTAGAAAGCCAGTTCATTATCTAAGTGTTCATGACACAGTGGTTGGAAAAGTCAAGTTAGAAACCACTATGTAAAATTATTTAACTCTTTTCAGATTTCTTCAAGTAAAACTAAAGAAACTCAGAAAATTCCAGGCTTTCCTAAACCACATTTTACTTCTAGAGAATAGAGAATACTGCAGTATCTTCTGCATTCAGCTTGAAATTGGACTGATTCTGCTGGAGTATCTTACAAGCATGCTTTAAATGAATAATACTAAAGAAGGACATCACTGACAGCCAGCAATGCAGGCACAGCCCTCATCTTTTTTGTTCCGATCTTGGAATAACATTCTCCCAATGCACTTGTCTAAAAATACCATTCTAGGAACCTGAGGCTTTGGTATCTTTAAAGATAATGAAATTATTAAAGTTTGATCCCTTTGAGCTTTGTTCATTAAAAATTCAGTTCAATCAATTATGGTTGGACTCAATGATCCGGGAGGTCTTGTCCAACCTAGTGATTCTGTGGTTCTGTAAACACGAAGGTGCTTCATTACTGCCCCATAGAAAATGGAGAATGATATTTTTATTAACTTTTTCTCATTTTTCAAGTTTGAAATTTCGACCAGACCTAAAGGTTGGATGAAAAATAAATGGTCAGCCTGGTGCATTACCCATGCATGCACTGGAGTGGATGCTCCTCCCTCAGCCAGGCATGCGTGAGAGACCATCACTGCTCCAAGGAGAGGACGTTGGATGGAGGCTGAGCATTCCTGCTCAGGAAACGTAGACCAAAGTGAACCAGGGAGATGAAGGGAGCCCTGAGAGACATATTTGCCCCTCCACAAGTGGTGCAGAGATCCCTTCCTCCACGCCACTGTCCTCCAGGAAGACAAAGCTGCCGCTGCTGCCACCGCTTCCCAGCAGGCTGAGCCCTGGCTGCACCATTGCAACCCCCATCCGCTTCAGTCTCCGGCTTAATAATCCCCGCCAGGAGTATTGCAGTGCCCAAACTCCCACAACCAGACACAGAGAACACGTTTAGGGTTGTATGACAGCATTTGCCTTTGCAATAGTAGTCTCTGGTGAGCATAAGCTAAGACTTTTAACATCAATTTTTTTCCACATGGGTTTTGCTTTTAATTATAGAGTAAGGGCACCATGTGTTCCAAGTACAATCATTTTACTGACGTGTTATTCAGAAGCCAACCTTCATTCATTCAGTGTGACACATGCTGGTTATGCACTACCAAATAGAGCTATAATGAAGTGAGGCTGGGGAAAATACATTGGAATCTGAAGCAGTGCCAGCTAAGAAAGCTTATCTCTACTTTATTATTATTATTATATTTAATAAACAATCTTTCATGCCTCCAGAAGAAAGAAACAAATGAGAGCTTTCTAGGGCAGATATAAAAGCCTTGCATAAAAAATATGTTTACCGAGTTACAGCTACTGAACTTTCCATTTTGCTCTAAAGAATAAAAAGGAAAAAATAAAAAAAGCAGGCTGAAACAAATGGGAAAATTTACAGCTGTGATGTGAAGAGGAATAAAAGTCACTTAAGGAAGAAGACAAGAGTATGTTCCAGGTCAGAGCTTATGAACATCTCTGGTATTTTCATATATATATACATACATATATATATATTCAGCATTTTGTATAAAGCACATCATAAGGTCTTATTTTTAATTGCAGGTCCAATTTACATATTCATTGAAGGACCAGGCAAAACTTTTGAAAATATCTAAATATTGCTGCTGAGCAAGTCTGAGGGTGGATTTTTTTTTTTTTGATGTCTTCATCTAACAGACCTTCTTAAAAAGATTTCTCAGTCACCATCTATGGACATGAGGCTACAGGGCGGTACGGAAACCTGTCCTTGCTGGATTAGTCCCAGTTACTACAATGTGGCTGATATTTGCTAAACAAGTTCCGAACTGTGACTGTTTGGTTTTTAGTGGATTCTCTTCATTCCACTTCTGGTGTATCCTGGCAGCTTCTGCCATATTTATCCCTGTGGCCTAACAATTGCACTCTGGTTTGATGTAGGGCTTTGTATTATAGCACAGAGGCACATCACCATAAGTTCCTGAGCCATGCCTGAGGCTCAAGCCCTGTTACAGCATAGAGTTTTTGTTTGTTTTCCTAAAGTACGATAATTGCTGCAAAAAAAGATCAATTTTTCAGGTGTTGCAATATGAGCTCTGAAGATTTCAAAGCTGATGGCCATTCTGTATGTATTTTCAAGGTCATTTCTTCTCTTTATTTCAAGACAAAATCTGTCACTGCCGAATGTATTGCTCTTTCATTATAAACAGATAAGCAGTTTCATTTTTCAGGTTCCCAAATTATATAAAATTAATCTTCAAATACAGATCTCATTCATATCTCTTAGACATATGGTTTTAACACCTCTCTGACTCACTGTGGGCAAATACCAAGTCACTGATGATTTCAGAGCTCTGAAGTGTACAAGATTCTCTTTCCCCGCTCATCCTCATGCCCACTTAGTATGAGTGTATCTATTCCATAGGGGAATCTATCCCTGAATCATTTATATTGTTGTATGGGGAATTTGTTACAGGAACAGGATCATGAAACACCTCTGCTAAAATCAGAGCAGGCCTTTGTTAGAGCTCTTTGATGTAGGCATTGTGTCACAACTTCTATTTCTATTTCATGGTTGGTATTATATAAAGACATTACATAGATTATTTTGTGTGTTCTAGCTATACTCATGGAGATGTGTTCTTTATTAATTTCCATAATACACTTCACATCTAGAAGATATTATTTGCATAGCAACAGCTTCTGCCAAGACTAGAGTCTTAAACTAAATTCCAAGAATATTAACCCACAGCAGAATGTTATAGCAAGCTCAATGTGAGTACTGCTCAAACCCAAAATAATTTCCTATGCAAATATGCTGATTTCTGTGCTGTACCTGGAAACACAGCTTCTGGGGACAGAAACAAGCTGTTTGGAAGCTGACTGTGCTCCTGTGATGACATATAACTTAGTGCCAGACTGGTTATACCCTTACGTGATTAATTTGCAGGCTGTATAGGGCAGCCCAATAAAATAGTACAATGCAGTAAACTCTGTTTTCCTTTATCCAAGAGGCTTCAGCTCCCTGTGTTCCAGCAATGCACTGCTCCATAGTCAGATCTGGGAAATACATAACAGACTTGCAGGCTGTGAGCTGGGACTAGAAATAAGAAGCGATTTAGATGATATTTGATCCTTTTACTAACCTTGATTCTCACCTGCCCCTCAAGTTCTTATGGACCTACCTCAGCAAAAGAAAGAGATAGAGCTAATATTGCTTTATTGCTGAAACCAAAGCAGTTTTCCATCATGGCTTTGACATAAATTCTTTACTTTTAGCATGACCTGGCACAGCAAGAAAATCTTTTGACAAAAACATTGCCCTGAGCAAAGCTATAAAATTTCTCTTCCCCATGCATGTCCTTATATGTTCCTTTTTATATCTCCAGCTTTACGTGATATTATTTCTGTTATCAAGTACTTCCAGTATTGTACATGATTATGTATATTAGTATTTCCAATTCTGGCAACACACATCATCTCTTAACATCTACAACAAACCGATAACAGCACTTATCACTACTGTAAAGTAATTACTGCAAATTACTCTTGTAGTTCATTATAAAACCAAAGGAAATTACAAAAAATAACAACCAACCAAACAACAAAAAACCCTCTGAAATCCTCACAGTAACAATATGAACAACCTAAAAAAAAAAAAAAGAAACTTTTTTCTTTTCTAAACAGTCACAGAAACACAGAATTTTTTAGGTTGGAAAAGACCTTTATGATCAAGTCCAACTGCAAGACTAACACTGCCAAACCCACACTAAACCATGTCTCGAAGCACCACATCTACACATATATCTACACATATCATTATAGCCTTTTGAGTTACAGAGTAGCTGCAGTATATTAACATATAACGTCTCATAAAACAACTTCCTATGCCTAAATCTTCCTTACTTGCATTTCCACAAGAAATTTTCTTGAAGATACAGTAGCCCTCAAATAAAGTTGACACTACACTGTTTTCTAGAGTGTTATAGTAAAAAGAAAGATGTATAAAATACTGTCACTAAAATTCTAAAGAATAATCTCATTTTAGTTTGCATACTAAACAAAATCTGGTATTCCAGGGTGTTGTTTTACATAAGAATAGGTAAACTCACTTTCTCATAGCCATGTTGTCATAAAAAAAACCTTTCAGACAAGACCTATATTTTAGTAAGAAATTAGAGCTGCAGGAAATAAGCAGAAAACAACTCACTCTCATGAGGAGATCTTCCATTAACCAACCATTTCAGAGCTCTGGAAATAATCCTGTAAAACGCTTTCTGATACTCATATGATAGAAAGCCGAGATGTTATTGGATTTTTTGCTGGCTTTCTTTCCCTGCATAGAAGTGCAGCATATTAGATTCTCCATATACTCTATGTTCATTAAACTAGTCAAAGATGTTCATAATTTTTCCACAAAGTGTTTTAGAGTTTTAAACAATAAGAAGCAGCATTAAGAAATATTATAAAATTACAATAGTGAACAATTAAACCAGATTAGTAACTGTATCATATATGTGTGTGCATGCTATACTGACATGTATATGCATTTTGAAAGGTGTTCAGTGTCAATTCTATAATAACAGAAAGGATTATTGCTTATAAGTAGCAGTATAACCACTGCAGAATTTAATACCATAACATTTGGGCATTTTTCTCATAGAGATCATTAAAGGCGGGGAGATAAGGCGAGGTTAAAGTTTGAGGCCATGTTAGTAGTGGGATGGCTTCAGACATAGAATCATAGAATCATAAAATCATTAGAGTTGGAAGGGACCTTAAAGATCATCTAGTTCCAACTCCTTTTCCAAGGGCAGGGACACCTCCCACTGGATCAGGCTGCCCAAAGCCCATCCAACCTGGCCTTGAACACCTCCAGGGATGGGGCATCTACAACTTCCCTTGGCAACCTGTGCCAGTGTCTCACCACTGCCATGGTGAAGAAATTATTCCTTATATCCTTATATACACCTACTATCCAACTTCAACTCATACTTGCCTTTCCTGTTGTAGCTTCTCCTCCCTATGAAGTGTCTTTGTGTTCATCAGTCTAACAGAACCCACTAGTCAAGTGTTTTTTAAGACTTGATTTTATACCACTTGTAAGCAGTACTTTTGGATTTTAATAATGTCCTCTGGCAACCCTAATACCTTGTTTCATTTTGCTAATCAAAGCTTTAGTCTCCCCGGGTGCAGACTCCAGGGACTATTGGCTCTTACTGCATCCCTGAATCTAGCTCAGTTTAGCCACGTGTCCTGACTTGAGCGCTTTAATCTGTGTTTCAGTGAGCTGATCCTCTTTCCAGGACTACCTGAGTTGGGAGTATCCAATCTAACCCAATGCTTGAACACCATTACTGAAAGACCTAGTAAGAAAGAATGTGGTAAACTTGACTATAAAGTATGTATTTGTTATGTGTTTATTGGCATAATAAAAGGTCATGTAAGCTCAATTTTTTCCTAACGTTCATCCAGAGCCTCAGAGCTATCCGAGACACTCCGTCACCTGCTGCGGAGCACTGTGGATGGAATACATGCTGCTGCTACTTGCAGTCTAATTAAGCTTTTTGTTTTGATGGAAAAAACATCTAGATATGAGAGTGTCAATGCCTAATGAGTTCCTACAGAAGCGCTAAGAATAGCATTTGCAACAAGAACACCGCCAGGAGCTGGTCACGTAGCATGGGATGGTTAAGGAAATCTCTTTTCTGATTATGAGCTGTTTCTTCCAGCTGTGTATTTTAACCAGGCAGCGCAGACAACCACAATCTTGTTTTCTTGGCTTGCTTCCTCACTTGCTTGGTTAAACATGACTGGCAGTTGCAAATTGAGTTGTTGCTAACTGGTACATCTGAAGAAACAAACTAAAGCATTCTTACTAATTTCAATAACTTAAATGCTTCTACATGAGAGAAAAGAAATGTAATGAAAGCAAATTCTTCTATCAGCAGCCAGATTGCACAGCCTTGCTAATTTCCAGAATAGCAATAGCTTCATGACACCACAAACAAAACAAACAAACAGAAGTCTTTGTTGGAAACAGCATGTTCATGCAGTTTGAATTCATTAAGATCCTCATGGTAAACTGAGATAATTTTCAATTTCATTGTTGCAGATACAGAAAAGGTCGAATCCCTTTCCAGAAAAAACAATGTACATCAACCCCTGTCCACTACTTTACAACAGAGGAAAGCATACTCAAGCATCACAAGAGAAATATGTTTCTCTTTACTTCATGAGTTAAAAGCTTCAGCTCTGAGGGATTCATGTTCTGTAACTTTTTGCCTTCCACCAAATGTCAGTCACTTAAAATATTCTCAATTTTTGCATAGGAAAGATGCCTCTTACTTCTACATTATACTGGAATGATTCACTTCTATAAGAATAACAAGAAACCACAATTGTTCAAAATGAGAGTTTCAACAGCCACCTGTATTGCTTTTCATGAACCCAAACCTTCAGCTCCTGGTACATCAAAAGATTCTTAATGGGTAATTTCCCTGTGTGAAGCAGAAATGCCTAATGCAGAATTACTGGTGGAAGTCTGTGTGTGTGAGTGAAGAGAGAGGGAGGCCTTTCATGAAAACTTCTTGCATTCCTAGTAGGGCATTTCAATGTCATTTTTTTTAGGTAATCTTGAGGCATTGTAGGCATTTCCTTTTTTCTCCCCAATACTTCTGATAACTTCCCCAGCCTAAACCACAATACTTTCCAGAAAAAACTCAGCCAGAAATCCCTTCATTATCAATTGCTGGTGGCAAATAGTGGTTACATCTAAAATACAGCTTATGAAGAGACAAAGGTTTCATTAACCACAAAACATAAAAAAAGAGAGCTGGCAATGTCCTTCATAAATTTCCTACTTTAGCCTGCTTTTTCCCAAAGGGAGATCCATTATTCCACTCCTAACAGATATTTTTCTAACCCGCTCCAAAAGATCTGCAATAATGGAGTTCTACCCTCCCCCACCACCCGATTTTACAAGCTAAGGTTTAAAATCCTGCTCAACGTATTTATATATTTACTTATCTCCATTATTTGTAATTCCAGGGTTGAGACCTCAGCAAACAAGAGAAATGTCTTGTGGGAGACAGAAGGCCCAGTAATGAGCTACCTGAAATCAGGGGTCATTATAACCCCCTGGACCAGACCCATTTCATCATTAAACTTGGATTATAGACTTCACTATTATTATTTTTCTTGGGATTTTTTTTTTTTTACTTGAGGATAGGTATTTTTTTGTACCTTCCTTCTGCAGGAATCCTGGCTCCTACTGTGACCAGGTGGCTCTCATTTGATTTTTCTTCTAGAACCTGCCTTGAGTTGAGGAAAAGTAGCATTTGCAGATGGAATTTTACAAATAACGACAGGAGCAAGCAATAGCACGACTCTTACATCTTTCTTCTACACCACAGGAAAATCTGACCTTCTAACATTTCTAGCTCGGTAGGAAGCAAGAAAAATTAGAGATCACATAAGAGAAGTTGAGATCAAGATCTGCTTCAGATGTTTAGATATTTGAAATAAGCATCTTGTCTGTTAAGCCAGCCCAGCAGTGGGCACTTTTGGGACTTTCCTATTTATATGTCAGACACCTTTTTAAAGCAGCACCACTGTGCCTGCTGCTAGCACAACGATCCAAGTAAGGTGAAGAGATTCAATCTGCCATTTCTTGACATCTAGAGACCTGTTAATAAGACGATGTTCTACAGAACCACATCAACATTCTTTCTTTCTCTTTCTTGGCTAACCCAAGTTTATGTGAATGGAAGTTTCCTTTAGATGGAGTTTGGAACATTTCATGGAAGGAAATCTCTCCATCAATATAATACCACTCATGTTCTTAGCATTTTGTTGGGTCATATGCAGATTGCCTATGTATCTAGAGCATGGATGGAATCCAGCTGGTATGTCTCCTGCCTCCTGATATATCCAGTACCTCTCCAGCACTAGCTCTGCCTGCTTATTAGCAAATGCCATAACTCATCTGGTCTCCAGTCTATCAGATCTACTACAAAGGTGCTTTCCCCAAGTAATTTATGATGAATGGCGCCACACACACACATAAACACGACTCACTTATGATAAGGATGTTTCAGAACTAATTCTTTATCTCCTGCTAACTTTTAGAGCTACATTTAGATGAGGAAAAAACGCTGTAGGGGCTGAACAGTCTTGCAAATCTCACGATATAAATTGCCATGTTATAATTACAGCCCAATTAAAATTCAGTGTTGCTCTCTTCATTAATTATCATCTCTAGCCTAAGTTGGGAGAGACTGTTGTTCTGTAGATCCTGTAGCTGTACTCTTCTTGCTTTGACTTTGAGAAAACCGTGGATGAGTTCTGTGCTCCAATAACAGAGACTGCAGCAGGTAAAACCCCTGTTTTACACTCTCAGCCTCACAATGACCCCATCGTGTAACTCACAAATGCTCAAAACTCTCCACTGAATTCAAGCAGAGGTCTTGCTTCAAAAGGTATCAAACGCTCAAAGTCCAGTAAACAGCTATATAAACGGAGGCTGTGGTATGACGATTCACAAAAGCTGTTGATAGGACATCAAAGTCTGCCATGAAATTTTCAGGGCTGCAGAGTCACAGTGCGATACTGTGTGAACTCAAGCTGCTCCTTCTAAAACAGACAAAGATTTTGCTGAGTTTCCTGCATACCAGTACACTCCACATCATCTCTAGCACCATGCATCTTGCTACCTTAACCTTAATTTTGGATGAGGTTTCCTCTATCCTTCTGGGACCTGCACAGAGGCACAATAAGCTGTGCAACAGGCTCAGCCTGGATCGGGCCCATGCTGGGGGCTGAGGAGCAGTTCACAAGTCTGTTCTGAAGGGTCGAGAAAGCATGACTTCAGGCTCTACTTACAAACAGGGCAACATAGGAATTCGTTGCAATTTAACATTTTAGAACTTGCTAAATTCCATGGGGAGGTAATACTATAATTTAGCTTATATTATTAGAAACACCTTGTACTTCACAGAGAATGGCTTGCTTCAATTTCCTTAGTGCTATTGCTTGCTTAAGCTATTAGTGTCAATGTCTGAGTGTCAGGCACTAAATTAGCAGGAACCAGAGTGACATGAGAGTGTAATTCAAGTATGGCCACTGTAATGTTTCGTAGTACAAAGCAAGTGCTTCCACAGATTGTTGCCCAGTGCCATACATATATTTGTACCATGGCCAGAGCTTAATCACCTTTCTTCGCACCAAACAAATAAGGTCACAATCAATAAAAAATCATCAAACAATCATCAACATCAAAATGCTATTTTCCTTATATCCTCCTCATTCCACTACTAACTCAAGTATCTTTTTTATTTGTCAGACTCATTATTCAGATCGATCACCTCTTGTCTTACACTGGTGCCTGGACCATCTGAAGCAGCTCATTTACTGATTCAGCACTAACTAATTTTACTTGGTCCAATGCATTATTCCATATCTAATTAGAGGAATAACATAATAGTACCTCAGCTCTGTAGTATTTTTCTTTGTCTCCTTTTTTAAGTAAAAAAGTATAAAAGGCTCATTTTTTCTGCTAAAGTACAACATGCATCTAACTTCAAGTGAGATGCTTTCCAGCAGCATCACTCACATTCGAAATTAGTAAGCACATCCCTTGCCTAGATGTTAAAAACCCAAAAGGATTCAATTATCATTAGAAGAAATGCATAAACTCTAAGAAGAGAACAACGTGTTGCAAACGGGACTACAGTAGAAGAATGAATAAACGGAAATGTAATTTAAAAGATGTTTCTGCCCGAACATCATCTGTCAATTCTCCTGTTGTATTTAGAAAATAAAGATCAAGGTATCTCTCGTTTGGACAAGCTGGGAATGGGGTTCACAACAATCAGTAAGGAACAAGGTTCTTCAGGTGCAGGCTCACAGGGAAGCATGGGGAGACCTCAGTACCTCCCTTTCACACTACAAATTGAATGGAGGATTGCTGTGAAGAGGGTTTTGGACAAGATCTTATGATTTCAGACAAGATCTTGTGATTTTTCACACTTCTCTGAGGGGTTCGTATGAGCTTCCCCTTTTCTTCCCTGCTGTCAAAGATCCCAGAGCAATGTGTCTTCTCTCAGAGTGTTATTGAACGTGAAGACACAAATCTGTGCCTGATATGCTGAGCACACTAATAGTACTCCTTTTTTTTTTTTTTGGCCTCTTGATTTTATTTGCTGCTCTGCATCTATGTTTTAAATATGCTTTATATTAATCAAAGGGCTAATAGTTATTCTGAATTAAACATGATTCCTGGGGAATGACAAAGCTTTATTCTGCAATATGTATGCACAAAACAAAAATAAAGCTCAAAAGAAACGTCAAATCTAATTAGACAAACAAGTGTCATATGTACTGACAAAAAGAGACCCATCAGGTAGCATATGTAAAGTTAGGTACCCAGTCATCAGAGTACTCCTTTCTAATCACAAGCTGATTTTCATTTCCTATTCTCTGGTATGGAAGCAGCAGGATTTTGAATCTTGCTGATTTTTTTCTTTTAATGTTACACTGGTTATATATTCAGGCAACATAAATGTTGATTTTACATTTCTTTTAGCATACAGTCAGTCAAAAAAAATCAGCATGCCTTCCAAAACCAGAGTTAGCTTTTTGCCTTTCCTCAGAGGGGCCATAAAGTGTAATTAATGTTTGCAAAATGCTACAATATTCTTGCATAGGAAGTGCTAACTTACTGCCAAGTATTTAATTCAGGCAGCGCTGGTTCTGTCAAAGGTCCCAAATGTGACTCAGGGGCAGATTCAAAAAAGAATATTGACACAAAATAAAAAACATCTCTGGACTTTCAATGCACAGCCTAAGAGCCTCCAAAACGCCTACCCCAGGACTACTCAAGTCTGTAAGCACAAAGCTCGCCACACTCTTTCCTCCTGACATCCAAGCTCCCCAGGCACTGGGAACTGTGTTTCTGAGTGTCCTCACAGCTGCTTGGCCCGGACAGAAGAGCTGCACATCCAGGAAGCCGGAAAATAAACAGGCACAGTAAAAAATTTAGGTTTCTCCTACTATACGGCTGAACATACTTTGACCAAACAGGATGTATATTGTCAAAAGCAGCATTGCAGAAAGACAGTCATGGCTTAAGTAGCTAGGCAATTTGTCCCCTGTTTCTACTTATTTTCCAGCAATTATTTGACATGAAATGAAGATATTATCTTCTGCAGTAATTTGGGTCCCCAGGGGTAAGGATTATGGCTAGTGTTGCCTTCCATTTGCAGACTTGCTTGTATAATAGGTCAGAAGGAGGCTTCCTGCCCCATCTGCCCCATTCCAGGAGATCATGAACTCTGCAGGTGAAGAAGAGGCTCAATACAAAAGTACCATATTTCATGGTGAACTCTCCTGTTATACCCTGAAAGTGCAAGATTTAAAAGCTGTTCTGTGCATCACAACAGTTATGTTTCCTGTCACAGTTTGAACTAAAGATCACAAATGACATGAAAATTTTTAACTGTTTTCAAAAAACAATGTATAAGTTAACCAGACACAGGCTCAGACCCTGGACAAGTTAAGCTGCCCTGTTTGGGATCGATAGCAGAAACCATTTCGCAGTGAAGACTCAGGACTACCATGAGCCATCAGTTAAGTGGTGACGTGTCTCAGGAGGATAACCTGTTCTTTAGGTGCAGGACATGATCTTTGAGGTAACTGAGTGACGGGGAAAAGAATAGCACAGGCTATTTAATAGAGGCCACTTTTTTAATCACAAAATATTGCAGAATTCTAGCCTAAAGCTATTAATCCTTTCAACCAAGACAAAACACAAAAAAGCATAAGTATAAAGAAGCCCTCCCACTAAAGATTTGAGCTCTTTGAATGTCTTAAAAACAACAGAGAACAATGAAAATGGAGAGAAGTGAATTTGTTGGCAGACTGTCAGCAATTTTATCAGCCTGGGGGCAGAAAGTTTGTTGGAAAGATGGAGGTCTTTGTAAACCCATTGTTAGCAGTGGAGCTAAAAAGTGTGTGATTATAGCAATTGTATGGATCTAAGTCAGAGGCCATCCAGCTAAATGGTTGCCATCACTTATGTCAGATGAAAGCCGGCAGCATATCCGATGCTCATCAAATTACTGTATTTGGCCAAAAGGAAAGCAAAGCAGCAAATTGTAGGCAAGCATGGTCTGTGTTGTTTATAAAAAGCGGTGTTCCACAGCTCAGTAGCAGTGCTGGGAATCTAATCACTGCAGGCTTTGTCTGCTGCCAATGAAGAAACAGAACGCACCCTGGAGGAGCCTAAGCTCAGGCTGAGGAGGCACTGTTTCTTTTCTCTGGGTTCATCATCAGGTTCACGCAGTGGGTAGTGCCCAGACCATGGGCTGAGGTGCTTTCTGGTGGCTCTGCCTGACCCCTACATTGAGGCAGAGCCCCCCATGACCAACAGCAACTGTGCCCTCATTGTGTGCAGCCACTCTGTCGGAAGCTATACAAGAAGACTTCACTATAACAACTAATACTTGACAGGGGAGATCTCTGATTCCTGGGAGCTAAGCTGTGGAAATTGTTTATTTCCACCCAGGATCTGCAATGAGACATGAATAGAGATGTTGCATTGTTCTCAAGATTTGACAAATTCAACTGACATACACAACAGAGTGTAATCTTACCCCAGAGACCAAGAAATCCTTCCTCAAAGAAGCACAAGGACAATGTTTATACACAATCGTGTTTGAAGTATATATATGTGTAAATGTTTTGTTGTTAATTATGATGATTATGATAATAATAATAATGATGATGACGATATTGTTGATTGAAACAATGCAAAGTGTGAGATAATTACAAAGGACACTAATAGATTTATTGTATTATTGTATCACAGATATAAATCAATATATTAATACTTGAATTGTCCTATGTAATTGTATAAAATTATTTAAAACCATTCTTTAGACAACTACTGTTAGGTTTTCTACAAATTCGTGTTAGCTGTTGTATAAATCATGAATAGAGACTATCAAGACTTATGTATTGAGCTGTATATGCAGTAGCTCAGCAGTTTGACTCTGTAGTGCTTTCAGATATTTCCTGAGAAGACAGATTGATGAATTACAGGTAAAGAAAGGTACAGGAGAAAAAGGGAATTTAATTTTTTTTTAATATAATATTGCCTCACTTTCACATTGCACCATTAAATATGTACTCCCTCCACACCCATCCCTCTCCTGGATAAGTTTTAACACCGCTTTTGAGGACTGGTTATATAAACTGTGTTTATTCAGAAGCAGATGCTTTCTATGATACTTAAGTATTTTTTAAAAATTGGTGGCATTTGTACATTTTTGTATATTTTCCTGTATCTTATTAAATGTAAAGCATTAGTATTGTTCACCACTGAGAAAGAAATTATAATCTGACAAGTTCTGGGCTTTGAAGAGAGACTGGTTTTGGCCATCAGACTACTCTCATTTGCCTTGTAATGAGATTCCTGAGTGACCATTAGAAAAAATGACCCATCAAGGAAACCAGTTGCATTTTATCCCAAGTCATTTATGTCTCCAACCTTGCACAGATGGAGGACTTTAATGATGCAGGCTCTCTTATAGGAACAAGTCTGCATTTCTTCAGTAATATAAACCAGAGGCAAAATAGCATTTTGAGATTTGGAAGCTGAAAACAGATTGTTGTTCTAATTCAGTGCATTGAAATATGTGTAATAAATGGAACGTCTGAGCAGTTGAGGAGATCATCCTAATGATGGGTCTGCTTGTTTCTGCCTAGAAAACATATGCTTGGGGCAGATGCACTGTGTTCGCTGACACACAGGTCAGGGAATTCTGGAAAGGTCATTCAAGCTGATAGATAGAAAAGCCTGACAAGTATTTCAGTGCCTCAGAAATGTTCATTAAATCAATCACCATTTTTTCATCACATTTAAACCTAGTGATTCAAGATTTGATATATTGTGCTAAGGCAGTATCTATTTGGCAAGCAGCAATTTGCTTAGCTAAGACAGTCGATTTTACAGAGTAGGCAAGGAAGAAAAGGGGTGGTGTTCACTGTGGAAAACCTTGGATTCCTTCAACCTTATATTCATGTATGTTAGTTCGATTACATACACTTAAGGCCAAGCCGTACGGGGTTTGTCTCTTTCTTGGCAGAAAACAGGATTAGTCTGAGGGGCTGGTATTTTTGTGCTAATACAAAATCCTGGTGGAGTGAAGAGGCAGCAGAAGCAGCATCTTACAGATCTGGAAAGAGTTCCTTAACAGTCTAGTAAACTCTAGGGGTGAAATGCCTGTTGTCACATAGTTAACTAAAAATGAAGAAATCCAGATCACAATAAAGGCAGCAGATCTGTGCGCTTTGCTGTTTTGGGGGAGGTTATTTAGAATCTGGTTTCTTGAATTTGCCAAGACACCTATTCTTTCCTCTACCAGATTTCCAACCACTTCTGCTAATAAAGTACAGTGGGGAACTGAGGAGGGACAAGACAGGACCCATACATTGCTAGCCAGAGCGGAATCATAGAAGAAAAATAGTTCATCGTAGCCGTATTTCTTGCCAAGGAAGAATCTAGCAGCTCTGAACTGAAGAAAAAGTGGGATCTAGTTTTATAGATATAGTGGACTACACAGCTGTTGATGTCTGAAATCAGTTTAAGGTTCTGGCATATGAACATTCTAGTATGGCAAAGATGGGAAAAGGTTTAATCGATGTTACAAAATATTGCTTGTAAATGCTTTGCCAAAACCGTTTTGCCCAAATGCCCATTCAACTGAGAAATCAACTGAGATTTGTGCTGGCTAAAACAAAGAAAATATCAAAACTAAAGAAGGAAAATGCAATGTTTTTAAGATGTATCTTAATATTTCCTAGCAGCAAAACACTATTGTAGCTTAATGTCTTTCTTTCCAAGAGTCCCGTAGTACCTTGCTGGATGTAGTGACAGATGAAACTGGTGTTCCTGAATGGCAAGAACCAACCCAGAACACAGTACAAGCAGCACTTATAATGTTGCCTTCTAGATTAAAGAAAAAGCAAGTAATGACCTTCACCTTCCAATCAATGCTAGTGGATACAAAGAGAACAAAATATTTTAAATACTAAGACAGAAATAGGAAACATGCCCAAGACAGGAAGCATGGATTAATGGGATATCTTACAGAATAGGTACACGTGCTTCATACATTAGTTGGTGAAATCACACTGCTCATGGCTTGAAAGAGAGGAAGGACCTATGCAAGGGCATAAGCAGGAGATGACACCTCTGGAAAATACTAAAACTCAAAAAGAATCTGTAAAGGTACAGCAGGTTATAATGCATGCTCATTAGCCAACCAACCGCAAATGAAGGCTCATCCTAGTGGATACCCATACGATCACTGCCAGGCTCACTGTGCCAGGTAAGCCATTTTTTGAAGGAATACCTCTTCACGCATAAGCATAATTTTACTTCTGCTAAGTCAGCTCCCCATCTACACTGGCTGTCCAGGAAACATGGAAGAAAATGAATGCTATCTGCATGACTGCCAGTAGAGAGCAACCTCCAAAATCGTTTTCAGGCAATTAATTGTAAATGAAGCATCAAGTGTGACATAAAAAAAATAAATAAAAAATGTAGAGCTTTGCTTTTGACAGCAGGACGATGTGTGGGTGAGCAGTTATATGGCATCTGTTATCACTGGTTTGGTTATCTCTTTATTCCTTTCTAAATACCCACCAGATGCAACAAAAATAGCAATACTGATATAAATGTATTGGACTAACGGTAGACTTCTAAAGTTGTTGAAATGTTTAACGATTACAGCTATTTCAAAGCAATGAAAGCAATCATATATTTGACGATGTTTTGTGTCAATTTAATCTAAAAAAGGATGATTTTACTCCATTTCATGCTAAATTCTTGGCCAAGATGCCATAAAAGTGGTAAAAATCTCACAACTTGAGGACAACTGGATGCATATCTAAAATACCTAATGCACAGCTGCAATGTTGCTAGCGGTCAGTGTTTTGGAAGACCCATGTGGATAGGATTAAAAGGAAAATATTTTATGAGCTTCTATTATTTTGTTTGCTCATCAGTTTCTTCTGAAAAAGCTTCAGTAGCTTCTAATAGACACCCTGGTTATACAAGCTATACATAGTCAGCGACTTCTTTATAATGAAGCCAAAGGAAAAGGAAAAAAAAAAGTTAATAAAAATTGCCAAGAGTATTTTAATAATGAAAAAATTATGTGTATGTGCGCTGTATGATAGGCACTAATGTAAGAGCGTGACTCGGTCAGACAGTGATCTGCAGATGGACACTACTTTCACTTCAAAGATGAAGAGGCTATATTAATCAAATCCATTATCTATTGAAAAAAATATACTCAGTTCAAATAAGTCTTCCATCTGCACACTGGTCATGCAGCTACTGCCTCAGTAATAATCTAGCAGAATATGCTAAGGTGAACACAATGGGTAATTTTACGGAAAATCTTAAAGACAAATCAGCCTGAATACATCCTAAGTACCCTCTAATCTCAGCCAACCCAGCTGGGGCATGAGGTGAGAGGGCGTTCTCAATACCTTCTGCTGTTCAATAGATCTTTTCAGGCTCAGTTTGTTCAAAAGAACCAAGAATTTCAACTAGAGGAAAGAGGTATTCCTTCTCCAGCAATACCGGTTCATCTGTTTGGATTAAAGACAGATGTTTATATAACTTCTACTCCTCTAAGATGAACAGTGTCACAACTCCAGCAAGGTTGACCTGTTTACCTTCAGCTACCAACGGAGAGAAACCCTTATCCTGACAACTTAGTATGCTAAAGCACAGCTGGGCTTAGTTGCCAACCCCAAACCATCTTCCACTCTTGCCCGTTACATGGCACAGGATACCAATAGTCCATCTATAAGCAGAAAGTAAAACACTGGGCTCTCATCTTCAAATGAGAGTCTCACGCCCTCGTTATCAAGTTTCATTTACACTTTCATGACATTACTGACCTGTTTCATTCTTTCCACTTGTTTGTCTTACAATTCCATGTCACAGACGGTATCTCTTTTTTCAAGCTGTGCCAACAGAAGAACATTGCAAAAGCCTATGGTATTATTTGTCTTGCCTGGGAGACCTGCTGCACCTCTCAAAACTGCTTTTCATTCAGGCTCAGGCAGCTGGATTTCATCATGCCTGCTTTACGTTTGCAAGGCTTTCTTTACAATTGCAAAAGCTAAAAGAATATTTATGGGCGAGAGATTTAAATAAAAACAAACAAACAGACCCGCAGAGTGACTGGTAATTACCTCATGTCAAAAGCTTAAGTTGTAAGCACAGAAAACTGTGCCAGTTGGCTTATATTTTGTATATAGACTGAAGGGGTGGGATCATTCATTCCTGACCCTCTGGGTTGAGTTTCTGTAAAAATCTAAGAGGAGACTCTGAGGTGATTATACCATGTTTGAGAGACAACTGCATTTTCTATGACATTAGATTTGTTTCAGGATTATTCTCTGACCAGAAAGAAACTATTTTACATTTTTATTCCCCTTAGCTAACTGAAGAAAAACACCTATAATCATTCATATAAAATATATTGTCTTTTATTGAAGATAAGTTCATAATGCAATAAACATTGTAGCATTTATTCCTATGCCTCCCAAAAGTTAATTTTTTCCTAAAACAAACGGAAAATATGATCTATCCAGTGTCATGATTCTCTAACTTCATGAACCAAGCAGTCCTTCACAAAGCCCCTGATGTGCACTGACATGCATAAAGCTCAGTAGGATATCAGATTAGCACTCATCATGTGACCCAAGAAACAAGACAGAAACAGAATTTTTAGAACAATTCATAGCCTCCTTTGTTTTACTCTAAGGCTGAATGCAATTAACAGTCATGATTACATAGCACAGTCATGATTACATTAAGATGCCCACTCCTGAGTGAAGGCTGTCTCATAAGAACAGATGTTAAAGGTATCTGTTTAGCATGGAATTCATTATGCCTTGGAAATGCTTATCTTCAATAGCTATAAACAAAAGTCTAGATGGGTAGCCAAGATACACAGTAGGTGTCTTGAGTTATGGTAATAAGTAGAAACATCATGGCTTTAGTTTCCTACAGGAAACTTTCCATTGAACATTCCAAGGAGAAACACGAATACAAACACAAATACAAACAAAAATTCATGTTCAGGCAAGGAAATTCAGAACAGTCTTCCAGCAGCCTGATGAATGGTAAATGGAGGCTTATTCCACCAGCCTTGCAAATTCATTAGCACTAGATTTCTTTATTCTGCATATTTTCTGAGATCCATTCATACTACTAATGCCAACTCTTTCTCTGCTGTCTCTTACTGAGACAGTTGTCTTGGAGGGTGTTGTCCAAACTTTTTCTTGCTGGGCTTAGATCTAGGAGAAGAGGAATGTTGCTGTTAAGCATACCTCAGGAGAATACAAATTTCTTTATCGGGCTCCCTCACTTCATTTGTGGGACCATATGAGAACTCGTTTCTGTTCAAATAAGGGACAGAAATAATCTCAGAAAAGAACTGAAAATCTGTGATAGTCTAAATGGGTTACAATATCATGCTTATGGAAGGGGATGTGCACAGCTGCTTTACCTTGACTAAGATTCCCTATTGTAATTCTATATTAGATGACATGAATTGCCCTCAGCAAAACAAATTTTTATGGGTGGTTGCCATAGGGAAATGTCTAGGAGAATTAAACAGTTCACTGTTAGTGGTAGCCTCAGATCAGGCACTGCTTGTGGCTGCAACACTATGCCTTTAGGGACCAAAAAAGGGAAGACGACAAGAAGAGAAACAAAAGAAGAAAAATGATGCAGGAAAGACAAGCAATTCAACAACCAGAAGGAGTGCAGCTGGAGACATAGAAGGACTTAAAGCACAACAGTGGGAACATACTAAAGTGTAGGTTATTGATTCAGAGAAACCAGGCAAACCACAAATTCTCTAGGTTCTGTAAAATGGCTGGATTCTACAAGCTCTGAGATTAGCTGGCTCTTACACAGCACCTTGAACTGTGGTTTTATGTACTTTTCTTATGGGATCAAGGACAGTCCTTGCCATATTTAATTGGGATCAAATTGCTCCCATCTCAGAAAAAAAAAAAAGGCATGCTTGAACACAAAGGATGTTGAAGTAACTTTTTGTATAGCCATGATACCTAACAATGATTGATTTAGGAAAAGATGTACGTTCAGCAGAAGATAGAGGTGAGTGCTAACAGTTCTCAGAAATGCTTTTTCCTTCTATTTAAGGTCAAGCAATCAAAAGTTTAGAAGGAAATTTTTACTAAGATCAGATTTCGCGGTCTCTTTTAAAAAGACCTATTGCACAGTTGTTTAGAAAGTACTTGTACTTGATAGTCTACTTGTACTTGATAGTCTGGAGACTTTATACTTAAGCATTTATAAACAAACTGGTCTGAATGGTGTCCACCCTGACTCAAGAAAGAGATCAACAGGGTGACCTTCTGAAATCCTTTTCAATCTGAATTGTTCTATGATTCTGTCATCTATTAATTGCTCCATTTACTGCATTTAACAGTCATCCTCTTTAAATTTAAACTGGGAATTTAAGCATTCACAGTAAAGAACTACATCTGTGTACAGAGATGGTAGTATCACCTTTGTGCCGGTTATCTGGCTGATTAGACTCCCAGCAGGTCTTCTCAGAGTTCTTGTTCTAGTGGTAGTTCCTGGAACAGTAAATCTCAGCTAAAAAAGACTCCAAAAGCCTTCAATAGTTTAGGAGAAAATTAGCTTATTTGGCAAATTTCAGGAGTCAAGCACACTTGGTTGTGAGCTTGGGCAGAGACATCTTAGCCACTATACTGCTTTATTACAGAACACTCTCAGAACACGTCTGAAATATAAAGTATCACTGCGGCTTATTGCTTTTGCAGGTAAAGGCAGACAGAGGAACCAGGCATCATACCTTTACCTTTTCTTTGCATGTGTTTCTGGTAGCTTGTCCAGTTCTATTTCTTTACAGTAAAGATTTTTTCCAACATTTAATCTGCTGAAGACTAATAATTCCAGTGGGAGATTGCCGACTCCTTACTTTCAGAAGACCCTGCCTGATGTTCAGTTTGAATAGACAATTTATTCTACTGCTTATTCCTCCATATCCATATACCTCCCTCTTTAATGCATTCACATCATAGAATCATGGAACCATTAGGGTTGGAAGGGACATTAAAGATCATCTAGTTCCAACCCCACTGCCATAGGCAGGGACATTCCACTAAATCAGGCTGCCATTCACATCTTTCTGGCATAAAATTAGGTTTTGATTCCTTAGCCTTTTTCTGTCTGCATGCAATTCTACTACAAATACTTGGACTTCTGGTAGCCTTTTATTTGCAGACTATTTTAGCAATACACTTCTTGTCTGGTGTCTTTAGGGCAGTTGTTTTTTTCCTTTTGGGGGGTAATTTATATTCCATTCTCAGAACACTGTGTATTATTCTAGGTACTGTCACCTCTAGACCTAAAGAGAAAGGAATACTTATGCCACAGCTGCATGTTGTGAAGTCTACATCCCCCAGCATAAAATCCCACTGGGCTTCTTTCTCCAACATATCATCCTACAAAATCAGATCTAATCTACTGCTGGCTATTTCTCGCTCTTATTTTCAGTATTACTGATTTCAATGCTTCAGATTATATCCCTACAAGATAGCAAAGTCTCCAGTGGGAACGGCAGTTGCTGGTTCCCAGCCGCTTGCCAGCCAGGGGTACATCACTGAACAGCACTTGCTGCCTTCCTTGCGGAATTCTGTGAACACAAGTGTCTGAAATATCTTAATTTGACAGGTATACACAGACCTTTTGACAAGTTCTAGAGGTGAAAACCAAACCTCAATTTGTCACATGTAGATAAAACAAAATTTTAGGGATGTTCAGACAGCTGCTGTGTGAATTTTATCAGTTACCACGGCACATAGCACAGAAAGATTGACACACGGGAAAACAAAATCTCTACATATCTGAAAAATTTTTGTTCCTCACCTATCTGAAGAAGTACTATTATGAAATCAGGCTCATGGGAGGCTGGAATGGAGTCTGTGCAGTAGGAATAATGCAAGCTTTTCTTGGTCACGTGGAGAAAATGCCCTGTCAAAGGGACACATCTTACCTTGTGAGGGAACTAGATTTCTTTTGGAGACAGAGGATAGGTTCCACCCACCACATGGATCAAAGTGGCCTAGCAGAAAGGCAAAGGTGGAGGGAGGGGATGAGAGTAGCAGTTACTGTAGAAGAGTGACTGAGAAAGAGGTGGTAACAGGAGAGAGAGCAGGGAGCTGAGGCACTAACCGTGCAAACACTAGGAGCATGATCCTGGGGGGGGAAAAAGGTGGGACGTTCAATGCTAAGCACTGAAAAGGCATGAAGATCTAAGGAAAGGTACATGCTGTTTTGAGACTCTGTGTGCTGTTCAGTGCTCAACAGGTCTGGACACAAACCATTCCCTACTTAGGATTTACCTGCCCTTTGTGGCATGTCCATGATGGTCATAGAAGACCTATGCTGTTGTTTTGGTTTTGATTTTCTGGATTTCGTACCTGCGATCCGTGCAAACAGAGAGCATACATAAACTGAGAAAAGCCCAGTATCTAGTATTCAACAGCATTGTTTTACTGCCTGGACTAAAGACAATGTCTGATACAGTAACACTGACCAGGAGGCAGTGCTGCTGAATTTCCAGGAGGATCTTACATCCATTTCTGTGTAATCTTTATCACAGTCTTTAGCAAAAATGAGCTGCTTGTTTATTGATGTTGTTTGTTTCACCTATACATACAGGGATAATGTGTAATTTTCACATTACTTAAAGTGACGTTATTGACAGAGACTAAACTGCTCCTAGTGACTGATCTATGCATCAGCAGTGATAGGAACTTTGCTGCTTTCTCATTCTTTAAGGTTTTAATCTATGACTCATGATCAGCTCCACTGAGGTATAGAATAACCTCCAGGGAAGAATATTTTTCAATCAGTAACATACTAGTAGAGAAGAGGTACATGCATGAATAAACTAATTGAAGGATGTGTTTCCTCAGTCTCAGCCCTGTCGTCATATTCTAATTTCCCACAGTTTTTGCAGTTTAAGATTTCTCATTGATAAAAAGTGAATCGTGATGTAGAGGATTTATTTAATATATATGAGAATTAGCTACTAATTTTGGAGGCAATTTGAACTGTGGGAGATTAAATTAGAGCTATTAACATGTTTGCAGTTGCTCAGACTGAGCAGAAACCTTGACATCCACAAATCGGTTGATGCAGAAAGCCTTGATGTCTTTCTTCTGATCGTGTTTCCTTTCCTGGTCACAGAAGCAGCTGCCTGGTTTTTCTAGAACAAGTTACAAGATCTTATACCCTCGTGTACCTCCTTCAGAGGTGATTTTATCCGCATTTGAATCTCAAATCCCCAATCTTAGCCTCTTATCATCTCTACTTAATTATGTCCATTTCATACAGTAATGGCACACACATTCTAGAAACACTTAAAAGGTAAAAAAAAAAAAAAAAAAAGTAAAAAAAACCCCAGTGCATTATTCAAAAGCAGTAAGATAAGAGATCTAAACTGAATATGATATAAAACTCTTTCAAAAAGAAACATCTGAGCTTATGGTTTATCTAAGACTGCAACCCTGATGGAGGAGATGCTTCCAAGCAGCATTGAACCACTAACAGAAGGCCCAGAGAAGATTCTGGTGGAAACAACAATTTTTGAGCAGAAAGTCCTCTGCAATTCAGGGCAATATAGAGAAGAATCCATATCTCCCAGTTCCTATGCTATCCATGCTGTCCATATGAGGCAGTGTGTCAGTTACAGTGGAGTCCCTGAGGTGTACAGTAGGCTGGCATGAGAGACTACAAATGTGCTGACAGGCTAATTTCAAGATAAAAATGAAGCATTTTACTGAAACCTGTGTGTGCATGAACAGTGCAGGCAGGGCAGGAACTCCTCAGCATATGAACGGGCTGTTCAGCTGTTCTGTTCAATCTGTCTCCTCCTTTCCTTTTATTGTATTCCTGTACTTGTAAATTGAATTTCCATTACAGAAATTGTTAGGGAAAGTTGGAGGTTTGAACAACATTCAGAGGTTACTTTAGCTTTTACTGTTTTCAATGGAAAAAATAACATCCATGTGTACTAGAGTATGAGCACATCACAAAGCAGGTAATGAAACAGCATTCTTGGGATAAGCCTATTAATCAAATGTTTAAATCCTACGTACGCACTCTTACATCAACAAAATGACATTGAAGTTCTCAGATCTGCTTAATTCATAATACCTCATCAAGGTTTTCATGCATCCATGCTTTGTTCTCAGCTGTAGATACCCATCCACGTAAAATCAACTGTATGTTACTGTTTAAATGGCACTGTCACGCTTTACAGTGAAGCCACTCAAGATCCTCTCAGCTCCACCTAAGTATATTGGAGTCTTGCACAGAGAAATTTTTCCACAATACTTGGTGATCTTCTCCCTTTAAATCTGGGTAAAAACTCCACCTCTCAGAAAGGAAGATACCTTTGCTGTATCTCTGTCTCTCCAGAATCAGGAAAGCAGCTTTTAAATCCTTAATAAACTGACATAAGCATTTTTGTAATCCAGTGAAAAGTTTCTGTTTGAAGGAAGTTTTAAGAAAGTCCCAACTGTATTTAAGTTTCTTTTCTTTATTCCAATTTTTAGCCTACATGACTATTTATCTTTCTACATGTCTCTCTTTCCATGTCTTCTTCTGGGACCCAATGAGCTTTCTACAAAGTTGTTCTAAAATTATGACTTTATTCAAGTTTTCTGAGGTGCAGAAGAAACATAAAACAAGATGGGGACATAAGGGAAAAGAAGAAAATAACATCCTTTAGATTTTTTCAAGATATTGTGAATAATATATCACACTGTTTTCAGGAAGAGAATGAGCGAGTGGATGAGTATGCCAGATTTGTGTTATTCTTTGGGTGAAAAACACTGTGTGACAGGGAAGAGGAGACTTAATAAAGGTGGAAAAAAGTAAGACAGAATAGCATGTACCAAGGGAATTCTTCTTTTCTCTCCTCCCTCTTGCCAATGACTTAGACAGTGGGATCACTACTCATCAAAACATCTCTCCTTCCTGATGTACCATGTTCCCAGTAGGTTCCTTCATGAGCAGCTGCAATAAACTTATAAAGCTATGTTATCCTATACTTCTATACATTGATATCAACTTTTCTTTCCCTTAGCACTTATACAGGCTACAGTCCTATATAGCAGCTATGAGAACTGTCAGAAAGAATTCCTGTTTCCTTGCACCAGAGAGGCCTAGCACGCATTATAGCTTTATGGCTACCTTTCATTAAAAGCTAAAAAATGATACGTACATCATCACTGGGAGATAGCTGAATAAATGCTATCCTAACTTTACAGATGTAGAATATAAGATGTCAAGTGTAGGAAGTATACCTGTAATTGCCTTTAGTGAGAGAGACAGCTGGAGCTGATCACTGCTGTTTCTGCACAAACAACCAGAATGAAAAGATTTCACTCAGGCTCTCCTGAACTCTCACAAAGGGTCATATTTCCTTTCAGCTGATGTAAAAATCTCCCACTGATTTACTCTTCTTATTAATTTCTTTGCAGTTCAACCTTTCTTAGCCACTTTGCAGCTAAAATAAAACCCACAAGTACTCTTAGGATGCTACTTTTGGAAAATTAACTCAACATATACTCCAAATTTCTGGGCTATACACATATGGATATATTTACACACACACATACACTCTATATGCACATCAAATCAATAGGATGTTACATTAATAAAAAAGTTCTAAAAGCAGTAGGATGGAAGGGAATTAGGTACTCAAGTCTTATTGATAAATGCATGCCCAAAACTCCACAGCCTTTTGCTAACATAGACCTTTTACATCAATATAATTTTGCTACAGTAATTATATACTTTTTTCTCTTCTTCAAAGGACAAGGTACTCTATTTCTATAAGAAACAAATGTGCACTTTAATATTCATTCAGGACAAGCTAAAATAAACAGCTAAAGTTGACATCAACACGTATCCACCACAAAAATATTTTAAAAGGAGAATGTTAGATGGCAGACGGAGAGAGACAAGTGTCAGTTTTCATTAAAATCCTCAAGTATGTTCATCTAATCGACAACATTTATGAGATATTGAGAAGTTCTGCTGCTTTTCCACATTTTGGGGGGGTCTTTGTGATTACCATGGTAAATGGACCCCATTGAGGCAATAATGGCCTCACATCAGCAATGAAGAAGCTCAGCCTTTGCTCACCACTTCATCTCCTACCAGGATTAGAAACATTTCTTAGATTAATGAAAGCTATTTCATTCAGATTCATCAACATCAAGAGGGAACTCTCTTTTTTTGTTGCTTGTCTGAAGTTTGGACCTGTATATTTTCAGTGTTGTATTTTGCCTAACTGCAATCTTAGGCTTATCCTAGATTTGTCAGGTTTATTTTTCTTTCTCCTGTCTGAAGAGACAAAATTGTTAATAACTTTGAAGGATATTAGATTACAGCAGCAGCCTAAGGACTCCACACCAAGGAGGATGAAGGAAAGCATTTTTCCAGCCCCACATTGGTGAGCTCCATCAATACGTTGTCCCTATAGGGGTCAGTTTTTCACATACAAATATTCTTCAAAGGAAGCTATGCAGAATGGAGATTTCCTTAGATCTTTTGATACAGGCTGAGAAATTGTGCAGAAATGACACTTCTGGCTTTTCAGATTTTGGCACTCGAGGTGTGTAAGAATAAATCACTTTCCTCCTTCATGCTGCCACCCCTCGGTGCTGCCTTATAGCAGCACCAGGGAAAATCTAGGGGTGCCTGTGAAAGACAGAAACGACAGCTATCCCTTGGCCTTTCTCCCTCTGTGCTATTATATTTACCTCAAGTAGATATTTTGGCACAGCAGTAACAGATTTTTATCATTTAATTGAATCAGACGCTGTCTATTTCTGCTTGCACTGACAGTAGGATCGGCAAATACTTCCCAAACCCCAGGATCATTCTAGAAACCAAATGAAGCACAGGGACACTGTCTGCACTCTTACATGACACAAGTGACTGCAAAGCGGGGCTTCTCGCATTCGTTCTGCTCATTTTCCGTACAGAATGGTAATCTCCAAATGCTTAGCACATCTGAAAGTTTTTATATCCTTCAATTGCTTTTGTTCAGGCAGATAACTTTTGGATCGTTCTTCAAGCTGAAAGAGGGCTTAACTAAACTCAAAGATCTGGATTTAAACCTAGAGAACATTATTTTTTATAACAACTAGTTGGGTCTCCAGTTCTGGTACACGTTGTAGCACAAGTACTTGGTGATAACTAGTAACTGATTATCTGTTGTTCTTTTAAACCAGAGTGCCAAGTTTTTGCAACTGCAGAATAAAGCAGGTTGGTGATGACAGTGCAGATCTACCCTTGCCACACTGTCCAACAGTAATGCTAGGGCAGCAATGGTAAAGCTATTTTAGAAGGACTAAGTACATTTTTGTTTCAGAAAGAGCACATGATCACAGTTTACCCTCTGCCATCAGAAAGTTTAGAGACCACACCTGACGTCAATGGTTTTCAGTCAAAGGTTGTTTTTAAGGATGGATACTTAATTTTAAAGACAAAAAAAATAGAAGAAACGGGGAAAAAAAAGATAGAAATAAAGACTCCCCAAAACTCAGTTTTCCACCTTCCTGAGTCTGTAATGCACCCCTGGTAAGGACTGGCACATCCTCTGAATCCCTACTCTTTCTTCAAACGACAATGTATCTGATCATGGGTTAGGCTACAGTTGACAAAGATAACCTGCTTATTCCACAACTGCTGATAAATAACATTCCTGTTTCTTTCACCTCTGTACGAATAACAAAATTGTCTCCAAACATTTTCCTGAAGTGTCTTCAGTCTAGCACATCTAAGTTTTCACTTGTCACCCTTTCCTTTTCACTGAAAATAAGCGATCTCTTTATTTGTAGGTAGGTAGGCAGGTCTATTATCTATATAGTTGCCTGGTGTTTTCTTGGTTTTCCTCTCATATCTCTAATCTTCTCTTCTTAAGTCTTTCCCTACAGCTCTGAAAAGAACCTTGAAACACTACAATCTTTCCCTTACTTTAACAGAGAACATTAAGTAATCTTATCAAATTGTGTTTTCCTCCAGGATCAGAGGTTTCTATCCACCTTTCAGAAAGCAAGAAAAGGAAATTTTGTTTGCTATTCAAAAAATAGCCTAAAGAAGAAATCTCCAAATCTTTTCCCCATTTTGCTCTCAGCCACAAAACTACCCCATTAAAATCAGCTTCCAGGCAATCTGATGTTTCCTTAACATATGTTCTTCAAAGTTGTGCCAGCTGCAGTGCTTTCTACAGCCACTCACTGTGTTAATTGAGGGAAGAAATGAAACCAGAAACACCTAAGCTACGGCAGCTTTTAAGATATTTAGAGCTGACTTGGATAAGCTATGTTAAACTCCTGAAATTATGTCTCCTTTCATATTTTAAGTAATGAAAATGTTGCTGGTGTTTTTATTTGCTGGTCACAGCTTGCGGCTCACAGGAATAGCAGAGACACCAAATGCAGCTTTGGTTTATCTTTCTAAGCTCAAAATGGCCTTAACAGGGTTTACTACAAGACACAGTGTATTATATGAAGTATTATTTAAATCTTGATCTTCTTTGGTCCAATTTGGCCTTGACATTAGTCATTTTAAGTTAAGTAGGCAGCAACAAAAATATCGCTATCTTTCCCAGATTAAGAACCTCGGCGGTCTTAGTAAGGACCATTATCCTCTCTAGCATTCAATTTTGTTTGTGGGACTTAAAGTGCTGTTGAAAGATATTTTTGATTTGCTCTATCAATCTCAGAAAAGAGCCAAAGAAGGAGAGCTACCTAATTTAGTTGAGAGTGATAAAAATAAAGGAAAATAATGATTCTCTACTAGGCTACCTTGAAATACATAAAAGCTAAGAAGCACAACCCAAATCAGCGAGGTGGTCAAAAAACACCACACCCAGAGTTTTCAGGATCTGTCAGTACGGAAAGCCCAAGAAGAGATGCAGAGTAAGGACACAGTGAGAAACTGGGTCCCCTGGAGAGCCCTGTACCACCACTTCGCTTCTAGAGATATGTCGATCTCACAGGTGATAGTACCAAGGAAGCCGGAAGGAAATGTAACTCCTCATTCCTGTCATGATACACGTTTAACTGGGGTTTTAGGAAGTCCTGAGGTAAAAGCTTAAATTTTGCTTAAAATGTTATCTTTTTCTGCTGAAGAACTGACCCTCATGTGCATTAACAGCATGGAAATTTCTATAAACTGGTGGTTTTTTCCTCTTGACTCTTTCTGGGTTAGCATTTCACTGCATCACAAGTTTTTGCAGGTTCCTAGACAGCTAGCCCAAAGTCAGGCAGCATTTTTACATAAAGCATAAGTTAATTCTAAGAACAAGAGCACTTCATGATCATTTTATCCATGCAAAATACCTTTCTCAAAAAAAGCACAACCACTTTTTTTCACATTAGTTCTAAAGAGGGGCACTGCCCCTGCCTTTTGAAAATGGTGGGAAGTTCTGCAAATCCAAAGAACTTTTCTTCCATACCCCATTGTGCTACAAGTCACAGTCTTGTATCTTGTAGCTAGTCACTTAAATCCTTATTTGCTATGATCTCTGAAATGCTGTGTCATTTTGAACTACAAGAATGAGTTATTAACTCGATGAGAGAGGCAAATAGGCTCAAACTATTTTCTCCTCATCTGTATTTTTGTGGTGTGTGGGTTTTTTACAGCCTCTACAGTTCCTAAAGAATATGGTTTTAAATTAGGTTTTTTTGATAGCAAAAGCAGAGCACATTTTATAACTCCCAGAGCTACAAGAAGCAACCATATATAAGCATAAATCCAGACAGTTTCTGTCTTATAGGGCTTCGGGACACCGTTGGCCCAGTTCTCAGTTGTATTACAGCTTCTGTTGTGCCATTTCTCTTGTGCAAAGAGGCTGTAAAGTCATCTTCTGTAGAAACCCCTTCAGCAATGGGTCAAATGCTGAGCAGCACAGCGCCAATGTAACTGTTCATCACCCCATCTTCAGGGGTCCAGAGCCTCGGGCCGTGCGTGGCACTGCTGTAACATCACTTGCCCACTCTCTCCAGAAAAACTCATCTGCATGTCAAGAAACTGGGTTACTGCGGTCTTCAAGGTATTCCAACTTTTATGAGGAGAAAGCCCAGTCTAGGAGATAAAAATTGACCTGTTTTAAATTCACATTGTCTTCTTTCAAGGAAGTGTTCATGTGCCAGAAATTCTCCTGGCACAAAAGCTCGGCACTGTGTTTTTTTCCTAAGCCATTGCAGTCATTTGTTGCTAACTATAAGGTAAAGGTGTTTTTTTCCCCTCTTCTCTAGTGTATTACATACTCAACAATCGTATGTTCAACCTAGATTAAAAAATAGAAGAATAACCTTCTGGGAATGTTATTTCTCCTAAACAGCACAGAAGCAACTCCGTGAATATTCACTGTCTTGCCATAGATTACATGGGGCAGGAAATTAGTTTGAGCTCTTCTTGCTTTTGGATGGATGCAGTTGTTGAAGCACTTGTGATAACTTTTCAGGGAGCATACTGATGGTCTAGTGATTACTGAAACAGGAGGGCTTCAACACCAGAGCTAACTAAGGAACAGGATTTCATAGTAAAACATGTTTAAAACATAAAATAAGCTTTTAAAAAAATCCCAACAAATTTTCCAAGAGTATCTGAAAATCACAATATTCTAACAAAAACCAAAAGATGTCGGCTTCTTCCATTTTTAATTCATAGGAAAAAAAAGTGAAAAGAAGATCCTTGTTATGAAGAAAAAAACATACATAGAACACCCAATTTTCCAGTATGAGGCAGTTCCAGCAGAGTAGTCCTGGGAAGACTTCTTCGGCTTAGCTGCAAGTTCTTCCACAGATTTTCATAATGCCTCTGTCCAAGTTACTTCACTTCTCTATCTCAGTAGTGTATTTGAAAGTAGATAAGACAGCACTTTTTCATCCAACTTTCCTTGAGTCTTGGCTACGTAGACAACAAACTATTTTGGATGAGACTGTTGTTTTTATGTAGGACATTGCATCCAACAGTAAGTTAGCACCTATCATTCAGAGTTTCTGCGGGCTGTCCTAATATCAGTGATAAATCAGAGTAATTTACATTAACCGAACATTCTTCCCCAGGTTTACTCATCACTTTCCAAAACTGTAAGTACATAATTTTAGAAGCAAAGCTCTATGAAGATTAGTTGCTTGCTCTTCAAATTGAATAATTCTATTTCTGTAATATTCTACAACACTTTCCAATACTTGTATTAGAAAATTTACAACATTAATAAGTGCATAAATTGTACTGTGAAATGTATAAAACTCAATAACTTGAAATGCTAAACAACACTCAACCTCCAGGGACAAAAACAATGCAGTTTTTCAGTTACATTACAGAGTTTTTGCACCTTGTGTAAAAATGTTTGTTCAGCTTGTTTACTGCCAGATGAACTCCAGGATGATAGTTTGCACGGCTGACTGAACACAGGAGACTTGTTGCTTAAAAGGCAACTCTTTCAATGGCATTTTTACTTCTTATAAAAGGTAATCATATACTAACGTAACTTGCTGTTATGAATGTTTGTTAAACATCCATGAAATCAGCATGACCACCAGTGTACACCTTGAAGTATGTTTCTCCTGTGCATGCAGATCTCTGACAAAGGTCCTGTTGTGTTGCAGTTCAAGGACTGCAGCTCTCAACCTAAGCTGTGTTTTGCTTCTCTGAGTGGAAAGGAATGGATCACCGTGTAAATGGCACGCCAGCAGCAGTGTGCTCTGCATATTTTGTGCAGCCCCTAATGCAATACAAGATTCTTTAAGGGGACTTCAGAGTACCAGGCTGGACTTAAAGCCAAGCAAAAACATCTTTCCTCTTTAAGTATCATATCAACAGAGTTATTCACAGCCTTTTGCTTCAGCAAAATGAGGTTTGGCACGGGGAGCTCTTTGTTAATGTGGTGAGGGACTCCTGGAGTTGAAGCTCTTCACCCTCATTCAGAGCCAACACATGCCTGAATGTACAGCTGCAATGGTCACTTGGTGAGGGAACGCGTTTCATTCTGGAGAATGCTGAAGGGGCTGCAGGAAGGACATTTAACTGTCATATCAAATACTCACAGCTAAGAGGACAAAGAAATCATCTTACTTAGACATTTCCAGTTCTCAGTGAAACAGGGGCTGCCAGACCTCTCACTCTTTCATCTCAGCTGCAACACCCAGAGTACAAGAAACAGAGTAGCTGCCTTTGAACCCTGCGTACATGGAGTGGCACATCACCTCTTCCTGTAGGAAATGGGGAGTACAATGCAACAGATGCGTTATTCAGATGAAATGCTGAAAAGTGCTTCTTAAACATAAATAGAAAGAGTATCCTTTGCTTCTTGATAAAACTGCCCACAGCAGAGGATAAACAAAGAAATTTGGGTCTAGGGAACTCTGGTGGAGGGATAATATAATGCATGCATTGCCCAGCTGCACACGTGTAGAATCAGTGGCAGAACCCACAGCCTTGTGCCCTACAAAGGCAGTCGGTGAAGCGGTAACACCAGCACACAGGAGAAGCCTTGGGCACTTTCTCTCTGGAGGGCGATGGATCAGGAGCCAGTGTATGAGAAGGGCTCCTCTCCCAGGCTTGATCTCTCCACTTCTGGAGGTTACAGTGAGAGCAGTGCAGCACTGGGACAGGATCACTATACAGAGTGCCTAGAAAGCCCAGAATAAACACAGACAGGGACAACTCTGTTCCTGGCTTTTAAAAGGCCATTAGTCTAAATCTCTTGGTTTAGACTGCCAGTAGCACAAGCAACTGTTGGCACAAAGCACTGCAAACACAAATGATGTAGTGAGGATAATGTTGCTGTAGTCGTGGTCTAAGAACATTAGTGATGGAAGGCTTTTAAGTAGAGGCAATATCTGGCATTACAGAGATTTATAGATGCCTACAGTGTCAGCAAACTGCAGTGAGAAGCAATGAGACAGGTCTACAGAGAATCCAGAAAGCTCTTCCTCAGTCAGAATTTCTCTGGGAGGGGGAGCCCTTTACCTGCTGCAGACATAGCGGGCAGCATGGTTTAGTGACTGATGCCACCTGCTCAGGCAACGATCTGCTCCCCTCTCTCCTCCTGCTTCAGCAGATGGGGCATGGTTTCCACACCCCTCAACATTCCCTGCATGAACCCAGGCAGGTTTGTCAAACAACAAACTCTGTGTCCTCCTTGCAATTTCTTTCAGCTTGGTTTTAAAAATAGTTTCTGAGCAATTACGTGTCACATAAGACACCTGCATGCTGGCACATCTCTCCTCTCACCACAAAATAACAGCACCACAGTTTCCACATCAGTCTGGGTTTGTTTGGTATTTTTCTGCAAAGATCAACAGCTTCTACAGCAAAAGGACACAGCATAATCAGAAGATCATGAGCTTGAAAGAAATATAAAACTTGCAAAAATTATATACTCCATGGAGAAACCTGATGCTTTTTTTAGTATCCAAGCATGCAAGCTGCAAGGCCAAACTCATCTATGAAATAAATCTGCACAAGCCACTTCATATTGGTGGGGCGGCACTTACTAATGAGGACTATATATATTTTTTTCTTTACCCTTGAAATCAGCTCTTGTCCGTATTTCTGATGATCTGACATAGCCGGGGCTGCTTTTGTAGCTGCTGCTCTTCACAGTGTTCACTAAAGCTTTGCTGAACCTGGTTCTAGCCATTTCCAGTGGTAAGGTGAGCCCCTGAGAAGTTCTGCCTTTCCTGTGTTTTGGCCACCTACTTAATAATTCAAAGCTGAGGAATTAGCCTTTGTATAGAAGTGAGCATCTCCTGCACACTGCCTGGTCACTCGCATAACAACAGAAAAAAGCTCACTCATGTGCTTCTCTCTCCATTGAAACGTTAGGAAAAAAAGCTGTTGGTTTTCCTGTCCACGTCTTGAGGCAGTCCTTTTTCAAATCAGGAAACATGCCTGCTCCTCATGCCTTGAGATAATATTGTTCATTTCCTCTTCCAGAAAAGTAATTTGTCATTGTCTGAAGCTACCTTGGACTGTTTCTGAGCATGCTTAACGTTTTTTTCTTTCCAAACTGGAAGCCTCCATTTGTGATCAGGTTTGATATCGCAGCTTCATTTTTTGAAAAAGTAACCTGAGCTTTCTGGTGGTGGAAGTTCACAGTCACCCAAGGACCTGAGCATCATTACCACCCTGCGGGGACCAATGGATTTGTTCCAGTAAAGGAAAACTTTACTAAAGAAAGCTGTCAGAGGACTTCAACCTTAAACCTGAACAGCTTTGCCCTTGCAGCAAGTAATTTCCCAGAGTATTCCACAGTATCCCACAAAGCCGTGTTTTAAGTTGATGAAATTTCTGTGTGCTACTGATACATCTACTTTCATGGACAGTGAGCGTGAACATAAATTGTTGTCCACTCTGCCGAGGCAACTACAGATATGTCTGAGAAGAAAGCTGACAGGATTTCTAGGAGATCCTTTTGTATGGATCCCCATACATACCGAAAACCTCAGCTCAGCTCTGGGTGAAGAAATCAAAAGGCAGGGACTTGAAATGGTATCCCTGCCCATCACAGGAGGGTTGGAATTAGATGATCTTTAAGGTCCCTTCCAACCCAAACCATTTTACGATTTTATGAAACATCCTCTGAACAACAGAGGGACAACAGCCAAACCAGGGCAGCAAAACAGAACTTCAGTGGCAGTGAAAGAGGTATCAGTAATACGAAGGGGATTGGAAAGGAATTATGTCATACTGACTTAACATTAGGAGGATTTTTTTCCTGGTTTCTTTTAGAGTGATAACTCCAATTACATTGCAGGATGAGCAGGGATAATAAAGGAAAACAACACCAAGGAAAACCCTTCTGGGACTTATGCTCAACAGCTATTTTTTTTTTTTTTTTTTTTTGTAACCCAATTATTTTATGTCTAGCTTTTCAGAGGCTTGGAACACTAAAAATAATAAAATATCTTTCATTTGTAAATTGAAAAAATAGACAAAGCTACTGCAGCCTGTGTGATCCCAGCCTGTGAGCTTCCCATTCCTGGGGTTCTGTTGCTTGAACAGGGTGGGTGGTGGTGTTTTTATAAGCAACAAGACTGGTAATATATGCAGAGTGGTTCAAGACAACATGCATTTATAAACATTTCCTGCAGAACACATTAGGTCTGCAGGTTCATGAGTGTCTTTTAGATTCCATTTTTAGTCACTGACCCTGAAACTGTCTGGAAAAATACCTACGTGTCCAAGGTCAAGAGCAAAATGTTTTTTTCTTGAACAGGAAGCATGATTTTGTGACCTTGCCCTTCTCAAACATAAAACTATTGTTTGTGCTTCTGCACTGATGTTGGTCATAGATCTGACACCAGAAAACAGATCCCAGGTAGTCAGAAGCATCGTTAGTTTTATGATGCCAAATATTCAGCTGTTACAGACCAGTGACCTTCCTTCGACTCCACCTGTCACCATGTGGCATGGGAAGAGTTGCTCTCAGCAGCTGGCTGGCCTCAAGCCACTACTTTGTAAACTTAAGTGACTACCAAGGAATCATTTACAGAACAACAGGGGATTGCTCACTGATTTCTCCAACACTGATGAAGCAAAAGAAAAAGAGAAGAAAACAGAATGGTAAATGTCCCGAGCAGCCAGAATGGAAACAATCCTCCCTATCTGTGCAACACCTGGAAGATCTGATTACAACTGGAGATCCCAATTGCAAGGACAATACAACAACATGGATAGTGCTTTAAAAACACAGATGAAGTAGTATTATTGATCACTATTATTAACATAGTGGGTAAGCATAATTTAAACCTTTTCGTTAATGCTCAAAGATGGGTTTTCAAGATAGGGCATCCATGCAATTATTGAGCTGAGTAGGAGGTAGAAATGTAATTATGTAAACTAACTAAATTAAGAGGATTGCACAGTTCATTAGAGTCCATTTTTTTGGTCAGCATTTTGGATCACCAGCTGCCATAGAATTTCTTTTCCATTAAAAAGAATTAATTGCATCTCTTCTGTGAAAGTAGACCAGTGGTGCTAGTGTGAGCAGCTCCATCTTTACTTTTGTAGCACAGCTGTAGAAATTACCTTCTGCTCCCCACTATCACTTAGGACAGCCACCCTCTATTTCCTCACAAAGCCTTCCAGGGAACAAAATACTCCTGCCTAATATGATGGCAATCATACTCGTTGGTAGGAACTCATGCTGTTGATATCATTACAGATTCAAGGCAATTAATTCAGGAAACATGACTGAAGAGAGCATCCCACTTTGCTAAGCAATTTCTAAACACAGAGCTCGGCCCTTTCCAAATGAGTGTCTCCTCTTTGGCCAGAAAGAAGGGAGGGGGAGAGGAGCTTAGTCACACATAGCAAGCCGAGACAGAGAGCTCATTTCAGCCTGGGATTTTCAAACAAGCCTGAGAGAGCTGGGCATGTTATTCCAAGTAAATTGGGGTCAGATGCCAGCCAAAGCTGCTTCCCTGAAGTCAAGCTGAGAAATGTAGTGTGTACCATATATCCATGCCATTGTCACAATCTGCTGGTCATCTTTCTCACACACTCCATTGAAAGAATAAACAAGTCCCTGCTACCAGATAAACCTTGAGGAAAGAATTGGAAATCTATGGATCAATCAACACACAGACAGAGACTCCATTTCATGGGTTTCTCATCTCTAGGTTTAGTATTCTTCATGTTACTGTACAGTAATATTAATGTAAATCTTGTTCTATGTCCTGCCAAATATACCTTTGGATATCAGTAATGGAAAAGTTTTCTATCTGTAAGAGATTGGCCTGAGGAAAAAATAATCTCCTTTCAAAACTAGGGTTTTTGTTACTTGTCAGTTATTGGTGGCTCTACTTTCCTCACAGGGAGTTGTCTTTGTCATCAACCACATTTCTACAGACCCTGCTGGCTGACTGGAGCTCCCACTGATCCATCACTCACTGCCCTTCTGCATCCGTCAGGGTGAGGGGTCTAAACAGGCAAATCCCACCCTGCTCACATCCCTGCCAGGCTGCTTCTTCAGGTTTTGTTGATTTTTTTTTTTTTTTAATTGTTTGGAGTTTTTACCTAAAGACAGAGGGTGCATTTATTGCAATGCTCCAGTATGCTTTGCCTCATGGACTGGTCACTCAAGCTCTTTAATATGAGAGTTAGTGCTGAAGAACTTTAGAAAAACAAATCTCTTGTAAGTGTAAAGAGTATAAACGTATACAGTACCATCAAAAGGGCTGGTTTTATTGGCTGGTCAGTAGGTAAAACAACCCTAGTTCTCCCCTCCTCCAAGTAAACCACTACGTACAGACACAAATGTTTGCAGGGAGAGAAACGGTTCCTCACTCAGGAGCTTTTTTACGCAATATGCAGAGGGAAAATGAGGATTTGGATATCCATGTCAAAAGATGGATGCTGCTGTTGTGTGAGGCTGCTAAGGAAGCTGCTTTGATTTTTGTAGCTAATTGCTTCTGAACAGCCTTTACCTGCAGTTAACATCAGATTCTATATTCGTTCTTTTTAAATGAGCATCCTGAGGGTGGCTAAGCAAAATGAACTTATGGAAACCTCCTCTATACAGAATGTAAATCATTGCTGCAACATTTGCTTTTCCCCTGCTGACTATATTAATGTGTTGCTTTCACAGACAAATTACGGACTGGAGAGCAAGACTCCAGCAACCCTCAGTGTCCCCACCTCCACAAGCCTGGCTTGGGTGGAGGAACGACTGCTTTGTGCACAGCTGAGATTACTGTGATCATAGAATCATAGAATCACTAGGTTGAAAAAGACCTCTTAGCTCATTGAGTCCAACCATTCCCATCCGCCACTAAACCATGCCCCTGAGCAACTCACCTACTCATCTTTTAAATACCTCCAGGGAAGGGGACTCCCTGGGCAGCCTCTGCCAGTGCCCAATGACCCATTCTGTGAAAATTTTCCTGATGTCCAGCCTGAACCTCCCCTGGTGCAGCTTGAGGCCATTCCCCCTTGTCCTGTCCTCTGTCACCTGGGAGAAGAGCCCAGCTCCCTCCTCTCCACAACCTCCTTTCAGGTAGTTGTAGAGAGCAATAAGGTCTCCCCTCAGCCTCCTCTTCTCCAGGCTAAACAACCCCAGCTCTCTCAGCTGCTCCTCATAAGACTTGTTCTCCAGCCCCCTCACCAGCTTTGTTGCTCTTCTCTGTTCACGCTCCAGAGCCTCGAGATGTGGTGAGGGGCCCGGAGCTGAGCACAGGATTCGAGGTGCGGTCTCACCAGTGCTGAGTCCAGGGGCAGAATCACCTCCCTGGCCCTGCTGGTCACGCCGTTTCTGACACAAGCCAAGAAGCCATTGGCCTTCTTGGCCCCCTGGGCACACTGCTGGCTCACGTTCAATCGGCTGTCAACCAATATCCCCAGGTCCTTCTCTTGCGGGCAGCTTTTCCAGCCACTCTTCCCCAAGTCTGTAGCATATGGGGACCACCATAGTACATAGTTTTTATAGCACCAGGACCAATGCCGTGCCTACGGCCTGCGCTGTGCTATGGTCCCAATGGACAGAGCACTGCTGTCCCAGTCTAAGTGGGTGGTGCAGGTACTCAGACCTCACACCATACAGGTGGTACACTTTACTCAGACCTCAACTCTGTAACCTTACTTATGTATTTTTACAGGGTTTCTTAAGCTTTCATGTGAAGTGAGCTGGGCTGTGTTTTATTTTCCAGAGTAGAAGTATGGTTAGAGAATGGCAGCAGGAGAGTGAGCTGCTATCTCTTAAAAAGACAAAAAACTACCCATCGCCCTCTTGTCTCTGTACTGGCCAGAGGCTCATGGGCCCCAGGCTGGGAGCAGTAAAGGATGAACATGCATTAAGTTACTGCTCAAAGACCCAAAGCTCCACAGAGCAGCAAAGCCAGATTTAGGAGCTGGGAGCCACACACCATCTTCTGCATGCAAAGCATAAGCTATCTCACCCTGGAGCATCAGCAACACGACAAAACCTTGCTCTAAGCACAACAACGACTGCTGCACAGAAAGGATCGGATTAAGAGAGATGTTGTGAAAGAACAGAATTAAGAAGCTATTTTAAAAAGAAAAATGTAGATCTTCCTCAAAGTGAAAAGCTGCTCTTAGTTAGATGGCTCATAGGTTCAGATCAACATGCATTGACAGAATCACTACAAGATTCATGGATTAAAAAAAAAGTAAAAATACATGCAGAGAAGAGACACAGAAAAATTAAATTGTAGAAACAAGGGAAAATAATAAAATAGCAAGGTAAAACTGAAGAAACAAATAAATTTTTAATACAAAGCAAAGAATAAAAACAAACCCTTCCACTTCATCTTTTCCAGATCTAAGAGTATATTTCAAATGTCAATGGAATAGCCTCAAGCCCTTTTAGGAATTCCCTCAGCAGGATCTCTGACAATGTCTGTAATATCTACTTCCATTTATGTCACATCTGTCCAGCTCTGGTAAGAAACCCAGGCAGAGTGACACGAGGAGTATTTGTGTCAGTGCCATATCCTGTATCAAGTGAAACAGGCTCCCACTTCTTGCTCCAGGGCTGTGTTTAAGAGAGTATGGGAATTTTTTTTCACACTGAGTTTCACAATAACTTCCAGGCCACCTTTAATGAAAGTAAAATCTGGCCTCTCACATTTATTATTAACATCTGCTATATGATGCTCATAATAGACTATTTATTATTTTCTGACTCCATTAGGACAAAAGAACAAAAGTTAATGTGTCTCCTAATTTTGGCCTCAGAACAGACACAAGAGCCCCTCGCAAATAAAGAACAAATTTACTTCTGCCATAGGAATTTTATAGCCTCTCTTCTTGTTTTTCTGGCCTCATAATAAAAAATCCCTGGGAAAAGGTACCTCACTTTAAATTTTAGATGAACTTTTTAAAAATATTTCAGTAATTACTTATCCTTTTATTACTAATCCAGTCATTAAAAAAACAGGGTTAAATCCTTGCACTCTTTCTGCAAGATTAAGTATTTCTCCCATATGTCTGCTTAGGATATATTATTTTTCAGTACTATTGTTCCTCTTCATTTAGCTTTTCAAGTAAAGCTTCCCAAATGACTGATGCTAATGCAGCTGTCAAAGGTTTGAAAATATTTGACTTTTCTATTCCTTCTCAATAGCCCAGATCCATAGTTTTATACATTCCAGATCTATAGCATCATCTCAAATGGTACCATGAATAACATTTTACAAGGTTAATCAATACAAACCTCACCTCTAGTGGCAGAAATCTACAATAAAGTTAATTAATACATTTATAGGACTACTATTAAACAAATTATTTATTCAGACTGTGGTCACTTCCTGACATCTATTTCTGTTTTAGAAGTGAAAGCAAGCTGGCTTGGCAGCAGTGTTACTGGTATTTTACTTAAGCCTTGATATTGCAAATATGGTTGGTGTATCTAATTCTAATAAAGAGGATAGGTGCTTCCAGAATTTTAAGTTTGCAAAATGATCAGTCTTGGTTCCCATACATGTAAAGACTTGTAATAACTAGACATATCTTTCTTTCACATCCAAAAAATCATAGCTAGGTTTTCAAGTCCAGCTAGTGACGCTTCACTGTTCCTATTTGCACGCCGATTTTGAATAATACAAATTTTATGGTATCCTTCTGAATTAATTGTCCACGTTACTTGATTTATAAAACAACTAACCGATATTCTTCTTCAAAACTTGAGGTTTTTCAAATCAACCAGGTCAGAAGCAAATGCCAACAGAGTGATCTTAATTGGACCAGCACTACCTCATTCCCATCTTTATTCTAATTTAGAAAAAAGGAAATTAAAGTGAAGGTAAGAAAGAAGAAAAGCATAGGTTTTCCCAGTTTGAAATAAATCCAAGTTATTTTTTTTTGGTTCAAGATACAAGTTCATTTATCTTTTCCATAAGATTAACAAGCATTTCAAGGCCTTTGCTCCTATGTCTGCACAACTTGGAATCAAAGGCCTTTGACTGATTGTCCTTTCTTGCATTCTTATTTGCCAACTGTAGAAACTTTACATTTCCTGAGCATCCTGATGCTTTGATAGTACCTCTTCATCTCATGTCAAAAGGACAGACCTTCTCAAATACGGATATAAAAATAATCTTTTATAAGTGTTTTAAAGGTCAGCTTCACATTAGTAGGTGTTTAGGACCATTTCTTTGTTACAGAAATTTAGTTTTATATTAAAATCAGTCTCATATCTTTTCTTTATTAATTCCTTCATTCTTGTTGTTTTCCTTTGCATTCCAGGAAAAAAAAATACAATTCTATATCTACTTTTTTTTTGGTTGACAACACATAAAGATCATCAAAGAATACATTTTTTTATAAAACGCAATTGTAATCTATCTAAAGACCAGAGCTATATGTTCGCTCTGTTGAGCCTGCTGGACAGGATGTGTTTGCATCTGGAATCATCATCATAAAAGAGTCAAGACTAGATAGATATTACTCATTATTAGTCTCCAGTTGCTCTCAAATCTTTTTCAAGATCATCAAGTCAAAGGGAGATATTATTGACTAAGAACCCTGGCATCTCATCTGAAAATGTTCTCTTCTCTGTTTTGCTATATTGTACCATCAGGACTTGATTACAAATGTCAAATCATACAGTTCTGCAGGAACCGTGTAAAAATAGAATAGTACAATCCATAGTTCTATCACATTTACGTTGGAAGGATGCCAACCAGCCTCAGCACTGGGCAATAAATTAATAACCTCTTCCATTGTTAAGCCTCACTTTGAAGTGTTGCTGAGCTGCTGGCAGCCCCCGAGTTGGAAGCAAACATACCAGAGTTAAGCAAAATTAACTGCCCAGGCTGGGCATTTGCTCTGATGCATTTTCTGGCAGAGCAACCACATACTGTCCATGTGTGGGGCAGGGACTTCGACATTCTGGTCATTATGGCTAGTTTTACAGCTTGAACTCCCCAAGTTTCATCTAGTTCCAATCCTCCTGCAATGGGCAGGGACATGTCCCACTGGATCAGGCTGCCCAAGGCCCATCCAACCTGGCCTTGAACATCTCCAGGGATGGGGCATCCACAACTTCCCTTGGCAAACTGTTCCAGTGATTCACCACTCTCATTCTGAAGGAATTCTTCCTTATGTATAGTCTAAATCTGCCCCTCTCCAGTTTATATCCATTCCCCCTCGTCCTATCACTACAAGTCTTTGTGAACCATCCCTCCCCAGTTTTCTTGTAGGCCCCCTTCAGGTACTGGAAGGTAACATAGATGGGCTGTAGCACATGGAAGCTACGTGGTGAACATGCTGCATTTTTTATATCAAGAGTTCATATCAAATGGAAGTGAAATGGTGCATCAAGTTGGCCACAGAACCTAACGTCTGCCACAGGCTTGCCTAAAACTCTCCCAGTGTGCTTCACACACTTTATGTTCTGAGTCTCTGGCAGCATGAAGAAGCTGCCTCCTCAGCTCCCCGCTGCATGCATACTAAAGTAAGGCTTGTGATTTGCTTCCAGATAAATGTATCTTTTTAATCGTTATATAAAAAGGTTGTGTGAAGGGCAAGTTGCCGACTCTTAAAGAGCCAAGGCTAGTGCACTCAGAAACAATCAGGACAAGCAAGAGTTTTTGTATGCCTGAGTGACGGAGGCTCTCAGGCCTCAGAACTGCTGCTGAAGGGAAGCCCTCAAAACTGCTTGTTGAAAGCTAAGGCCATAGCATGCACAGCATATAAACAAACAAGTATTAGACCTTGCATTAGCTTAAATAGCCAGGGAAAATGAAACTATAAAATATAATGCACGGCATTATTGTTTCTTAGTTGTACTATGTTCTACTTACAAAAAATATCCGAATACCTTTAAAATGTTTTAAAAGGCAAAAAAGACACTGTAGTACATGCAAGAATGAGACAGAATATCATCTCCAATAATGCAAAATAAAGCCAAAGCCTTCAGCAAGAGTCTTGAATCTTAAATTGGATTTGAGGTTCAAAATTCAGCTACTGACGCTTCTCTACTTTCCTTCTTTAATTTTTACTCAGTGTATTTCAAATGTGCTACCTACCACAAACTCCACAATGGAATGAATTTCTTATTGTCCTGTCACTTCAACTATTTAAGATGAGAAAGGAACAGCTATATAGCATAAAAACAAGCGGCTATAGAAGGGCAGAGAAAAGCTTCCTTGTCTGTTGTTCTGTCTTCAGTAGTGGGTTATAAGGGGTACTAAGGGAAGAAGTTAAGAAACTAGGATTCACCATGAGTTGTATGCATCCAAAGGAAAAAAAACAAACTGTAGAATATTTGGCCAAAAGCGTCAGTTATGGTTCAGCATCAGTTACATGTACATCAGAGAAAAGCCCCCAGGAGCATTTTATCTCACACCAGTGTGACCTGGTGTCCATACGCATCAGGGCCTTTGCAAGAGCCTGTTGCTAATTTTATGGAAAGTTGCACATGCCCCATGTGAGGTTCTCAAACACCGACTTAGCAACATCTGAGACAATTTTTTTTTCAAGTGAGTCAAAGTCATTTTTCCTCGACTGAGGAGCAAACTCATGGCAAGACAGAATCTATTTCTGAGTTACCAGAGTGCATGCATAGCCCTTGAAGATTTTTTAAAAGAATGGAAAAAACTTCTTAAAAGAAATAGAAAGAGGAGTTTTATGCTTTGGATCAATGAAAACTGGACAAACAGAATTTCACAAACTGTAACAAAAAAAGAAAAACTAAAACAAGACCTTTGTTTGAAGAAAAAGTAGTAGATTTCAGATAAAGTGCTTTAGAAACTGTTACTGGGCTACTAAACTAAAACACTTGAAAGGAAAGTTCTTACTCAAAGTCCAATAGTAGAAATTATTGTAGAGTTTCAACTTTTTACTAAAAAGGCTGGGTTCTGGTATAAGAAGCTTAGCCTGTAATTTCACTAAACTTATCAGCAATGAAAATCTGCCATTGATCAATGCTCTGGACTTGCTTAAAGTGGAAAGGAGCTCAGAATCAAGAGCTGCCTTTATATCACAATACTTCCTGCATGTTTGTTTTTCAACCTGGTAACCGAAGCTGCACGATAAAATAGGAATAAGTATCCAATCACTTGCTATCCATGCTTAGATGTAGCATATTTTTAGTGACAAAGATAGCTGAAGTAGTACACTGATTAAGCAAACATTATTCAGATACAGCCTATCACTGAAAGCCTTTATTTCTTTTTCATGTAATACTCAGAGAACCTTGAAAATAAAATGAAATTACAGAAAGAAATCCTTATTCCAGCTAAGCAACAAAACTCTCAACCAGAATCCCTCTAACTCCCTCTCTGGTGTATGATTTCCCTCGACACTTTTGTCAAGACACATCCTCAAAAGTCATTTAGATTTGTTTTGACAAGGGCATAACCAGTAAGTCTGTCATAATAAGAGTGACACCTGTGCTTCCCCAGCTATCTGGAATCCCAAATCTAGTCTAAATCTTGTGGTTTAGGTGTGAGGACCGTGTATTTCTGTTGTGACTCAACAATAAAGCACAACAGAATATGATTGTCTGAATATTGAATTGGATTTCCAGGGAAGCTGCCTGTCTGAAATCATTGCATTTTTATTAAATTTGACACTACATGTAAAGATAAAAATAGTCAGTGACTACATTTTGTTATTATGGTAAAAAAAGGACTGCTTTAATATAAAGCTTACAGACTGTCTAAAGGTCCACACTGTGTTAATAAAACATAAAATCTGTACTGCTTTACTCCTCGGATAAGCTTGCTGGAAAAAATGCTTGTGGGCAAAGAGATACCACTCAGCATAGGTTGTAGCGGCACTGTCTGCCAAATAACTATTCAACAAACCACAGTGCTCTTTGGAGTGAATAGGAGAAACACAAGTTATTCCGTCTTACAGTAGCACAGAAATGGCGCAGTACTCTGGCCCACAAGCCAGCCTATGGATGAGGCACGTTGGTGGTGGTTGTGTCACATATTCTACGCTATTTATTCATGAAAGCAGGTAGTTACATACCAATTCTCAGTATTGCATTCACTGAAGGGATTATAGTTCACTACCCCCACCAGATAAGATACACAGACAGCTTGCATATATCACAAAAATGCAAGATAATTCAAACTCTATAGTCTCATTAACCAAGTTCTGGTAGTCCATGCCACACCGCTCTGGGCCGGAAAGGCGGTTCAGGTGGTTGTTTATTTCCAGCATTATTACTAGCAGATAGTTTTGAGGCATTATTGAATCCCTGCTCCCCAACAACCAGCTCCCTATTATTAATATGCATTGACAGCCCACTCACTACCTGTAGATGTACAATGTATTTGGCACCAATCAACCTTCATTTGCTACCTGAGACCACAGATTTAGTTTGATGGACACTATCAAAAACAAACCACAGAATTGCTTGGGGCCAGATAGTGCAGATAAGGCAGAGAAAACTGAAATTTCATCTAACAGCTGGAGAAGTCAACTGAACACCATCAGTGAGGGCTGCACAGTATAAAATGTGAAAAGCAACTGACTGCATTTCCAGTAAATTACAGTGTATTTTCAAGGCTTACTGAGATTTTCCCTTGCATTATAAAACAAAGAAAAAAACATGATTGTGAAAATTGAGGAACCTGTCTGTATTATTTGTCTGACTATTACAAATATATCTGTTAAGTTGATTTTTGATGCATCGATAGTTAATGCAATGGAGCATTAAATGAGAGGTCTTTCCAGGTACTCAGGAAAACAAATGTTTGCTTATCTACCCACCAGATCTTCAAGCAGTCTCCTTTGATAAGCCCCCTCCGCCCCACTGGGACAATTCTAGTCCAGAATGGGACTAGGGAAAGCTGTCCCAGTCTGCAACACAAGGGACCTTTCTGTGCCACACTGGGAACTGAGGTTTTAAACGCCTAAAAGCTGCAGTTGTGAGAACCAGAGAGGTAGAAAAAATATTTGCAAAGAAGTTTATCATAACTTAGTCATCAATGAGCTCAGATCTAATCCAGAGATGAGCTGAGCCTGCCTAAATTCTGAGGAAAACACTAAACTTATAAAATCTGTATTGCATTAACTTTTTCCCCTCTTCTTGCCAGAGTTGATATAGTACCTGTTTCAGAGAATGAGCCCTCTCTCAGTGGTTTCCATTGTTATTTGCCATCCATGAAGTGAGTCTGTATCAGAGAGCAAAACCGGCTAGTGATGGTGAGGCAGCAAAACTAATTAACAGGAGACAGTCTGCTCAGGAAGCATGAACAAAAACTCCAGGGAGCTGTCAAGTTCCTTGGCCAAGAGAAGCACAGGTAATAAACCTCACACTTAAAAAAAAGTTGGGGTTTTGGGTGCTTTTTTGGAAAGGTGGTATTGAGAGAGAAATGTTAATGATGGTATTGGGATTACTATGATAACAATAAAGACAGTGATTGCAAATGGAGCTCTTAAAGCCTCTTGAGAAAAACTCATTATTCTTTTTTTTTTTAATTTTGTTTGTAGAATACAGAAAAAAAAGTTTCTCAACTTCTCAGCCATGGAAAAAGCCCACAACGTTTTAGTCAAGTTTCCAGTAATGTGCACAATCAGTAAGTGACCGATGTTAATGAGACCTCCAAGAGTCGTTAGGGAGCTAATAGTTTCTCAGATGATATCATTTTGTTCGTTGATTACCTTGCTTCATGTAGGGAGTGTGGGTGATTCTGCCTTGCAGGAATCTGCAGCAGCACCTCTCATATCAAAATCAATGGCAAGTAGTGAAAAGTCTGACTTACCCTTCCTGCTTGCCCTGGGCTTTACTCTCAGCTCCTTCCCAGGCAGCTGCCAAGCTGGTGCTCCCCTTGGCTCTGCAGCCTCCACCCCAGAACAAGGAGCAGCTAGGGAGCCATCTCCCACTTGTCCCAGCTTACTGCTCAACTGAAGTAGTGAGTGCCTTCTGGCTGCTGTGGCTGGCTCATAGAGAGACCTCATTCACACTGGTCTTGAGCCCCAAGAGGAGAATAAACACTTACACTAGTAAAATTGAATTTACTTCCCATAATGTATTTCCATGTACTGATCACCATCTCCTGTGATGTTTCACCCATGAAACAACTGGATGTATCCAGTATGAGAATTATTTTTTCAGCATATGTATGACCACTTTTTCTCACTACAATTTAATCCCTATTAAAAAAACCAAAAATTAAAAATAGAAAAAAAAAGAGAGAAAAATGTTGGAAGTCACACTGATGACATTTCCAAGGGAGGATCCCTGGTCAGGTGCAGTCCTTAGGCAATACCACTGCTGTTCAGAAGGTGAACCTTTGCCAAAGGAAAAACAAGGTGGTTTTGAACACGATTACAGTCCAGTTACTGTTAATCCCTCTGGAAATAACTGCATTGTCTTTAAGGCTTTCCAGGTGAAATGTTTTCACATTTATCAGGGCAAATGCAGAGTAATATCAAGATATCTGTTTGCAGATCCTGGTTAATAGCTGAAAACTGAATCAGCTCTATTATTGCCTTTATTGCTGACATCTGTTTCTCCCTAAAGATGTGTAAATAACTGCGGCCAACACAGCTGACAGAGAAAGGAGAGATACAAATCAAAAATGAAAAGTGCTCTGGGATATTTTCAGGCCCACTGATAATAAATTTCAAAGACTGCTGCTTTCTTATGGCATGTACTTAAACCTTAGGCTAAGAATACAGAGCTGTAGTATATATGCCTCGTTTTCTAAGACGCAACCATTGTATTTATACTATAACGGGATTGTATTGCTAGTGTTTCCCATACTAAGGAAGAAAAAGGATGTGTTTATCCATAAAAACTGCAAGAAATTTAAAACCAGGAGACCTGGTGAACAGAATGATCCTTCCAATCCCTTATGACAAGAAGGTGAAGAGAGCTAATTTGCAGCCCTGAATTAAGAGCTGTATTACTACTGACTTGAACAGTCCAAATGGAGTCGTCTCTGAACATCGTTTATTGTGTACATCTAGAATACCCCATCTGTCTTTTTTTACTGAGAATTTAAATGTAATAACACATTCTTCACTCAGACTATCTTCACACATTACAAGTGGAAAAGTGACAGTGAAAAGGAAAGCTCAGTTAAGTGGAAGAAAGCAGATACGATATTTTGTTTATAATAATCATTACAGTACTGCCCAGGGACACAAGGAGTCTAAGGCCTAATTCTGCAAAAATTGCTGTGAAACACAGAGTAAGGACTGGTGTAAGCTGTGAAAAGCTTGCAGACAAAGAGATGAGAACTGCATAAAGCAAACTCACCAAGGGACTGAGACACACAGGATTCCCAGCAAAGATCTTCTCAGTATCATAAGAACAGTTTTATTATTTTCTTAATTTCACATTTGATTTGGGGTGGGTGAATGCATGGAATTCTGATGGGAAAGGACTAGCAAAGTGGCAAACCAAAGGGCAAGACAATGAGGAGAGGAAGGAGAAGACACCAAGAGCAGAATCAGCAACAGAAGAGAAGCCACTAAGCCTCACAGCATCCTGCAAGCTGGCACTTGGCCTGTGGAGAGGGGATAGAAACAGGTATGATGAAACATATAAAAACATTTACAAAAATTGTAGCACCACAAATGTTATATCCAGGATATTGCTGTTTGTAGCAATATCATTCACTGATTAAAACGATGAACATCAGTTCTACGCCAAAACTAGATACTGACAAATTGCATAGCTTGAATTCTACTCTTTTTTGCTGTGTGTGTAATTTTCTGGTTCACTAATACACCACAAAGGTGTGAATAAAATATAAAAATGGCTCTCATTTAGCAATTTATCTGAGCAGTTCAGAGTTTTCCCGCATCTTCATCCTGTGCTGTAGTGTAGAGCACAGATTAGTACTTCTAAAAGAAAAAAATATCAGGCTTACAGGTGAGTTACAGAATCACTCTTGCAAACAAAATGCTTTCTAAGAGTCTTTTGTTATCGTTGATCTAGGCACTCTGGAGAGAATATTACTGGAAAGCCATTGGATAGCATTAAATATCTTCATTAAACACAGTCAACCTGGTATCATTATGTTATAAAGATTGATCAAATGCATTTGACAGAGCTGTAGGAGCAGCAGAAGGCCTCCCAGTCATTGCATGCTAAAGACGGAGCTTCTACAGTGCAGTCATTTTTTACAAGCTTGGGACATTCTAAAATGACTGTTTAAAGGATTTCAGAGCTGTCTTTGAACTGTGCACAGGAGTAATTCTGGGACAACTGGCCAAAAATGGTGAGCCTATAATTGCTTAGGTCTTGGGGGAAAAAAGAATCAGTTTTGGACACAAATTTCTGGTAAATATCCAGTTCTTGGAGACAAATTACAATAGCTTAGCAGCAAGCAAACAGGCACTGCTTGCTTCTTTATGCCAAGAAGAAAAAGAGTAGAAAAAGAGGTATTCATACAGAAAATAATCTTCACTGCTACCCCTAAATCAGAACACAAGCAGTTCCCGTGGCAGAGGCAGCCCTGCAGTTTTGACAAGGAGTACATTTCGATGTATTTGTTCCCTGGCTCATGCCAGGCCAATGCCAAGACCCGATCCATCTGGCTGCTCACACCAGCTCCGGGCTCCTCTGGAAGAAGGCCAGCTGTCTACACTCCCAAAACCACCACCAGGACAGATACTACCTCCACCTCTCCTCTTCACTTAAGCACTACCTGGAGAGCCACCTGAGAACTGTAGTCTGCTTTCCACAAATATCTTAACGAAAATAAAGTTTCATTATTTTTTATGTTTATCTGTTTTACATATTTTCTATTTTTCATCAAGTCAAAACATCCAAGGGAGAGGCTGCAAGGTGAAAGGCCACAAAATGTGATTTCAGCTTTGGGAACTTCTTAATAACCCACCCTTAGACAATTTGAAGAAAGTGATGATATTGCTAAATATATTTTTGTTTTCCAAAAAGTCTTTTTAGTTATGGAAAAAGGAAATAAATGACAAAAGAGAAATTTCAATCACTTCCATTCCCCTCAACACATTAATGAAGACAACCACAGTGAAAGTCAGTGTCCTGTCTCATCTGGTGCAAGGCAGTTTCTTTTTTTTCAGCCATTAATCTTCATGTCAGTGTTCCTGGAGGTTTCATCATTCTTTTCCTTCCAGAAATATTTACCTAAGCTTTCAAACTGCTTGAATTTAGGAAGAAAAGAGCTCATCATTTTGAGTTTAATTTCTAGCTGAAAATAAAGCTTTGGTGATACATACTTAAAATTCGAGTTGTATAGTGCAGTGAAATCTCTCAAACTGTTGCTCAGGGGACTGACAGGATGGAGTCGCTCAGTGGAGGTGGGCTGTCAGCTAGAGTGACGCAGACCTGTACTTCATGAGATGCTTTGGGGAATACCAAGAGGGGAGCCTGGCAGTGCAGAGCCGTTCATTATGGTGGTCTCATACAATTTCCAGTGTTTGTATGATATAAAAAATTCCTTTTTCCCTAAGTGGGCAGCATAAATGAACTAGTTATACCACATGTTACCAGATAAGATTTCAGGGTATTAATTATACTGGCATCTCCAAATTCCATGGAAATTCTGCATAAGAATATCATTTAGCTAAAGTTAACAAAACAAAATGGTCAACCACTTTCCTCACTAGGCCAAAATACAGTTACCATATCCCCAAATCCACAGAAGCTGGGCATTCCTGACGAAGTTTGTTTTGCTTTGATTTCTTTTTCTGCCACTCAAACATGCAGTATAAATTAAAAAAGCAATCCAGCTCAACCTTCTTTGCTTTCTCTTGGCTACCCTGCAGCATGACGCAGGCTGCGGCTGCTCAGGCGCCTCTCTACCCATCTACAAGACCGCTGAAACAACAGTGACAGTGTGTGAGGAGTGAAAATTACAGGGTTTTCCCCAAAACAAAACATAGGAATAACCAAAGATAACTTTGCTTGATCTAAGTGTCACTACGGACGAGAAAACCCGCAGGTGTACTTCATCTTCAGCATTGACATCAGAAAGGATGCTGGCGCACGGCTTTGTTGATTGACGCTGGATCTGAAGCAGTGTGTCCAGAGGAGGCTCAGGCACCAACTCAGTGCCCAGGGGGAAGCCGTTCCCCCAGCAGCACACCTGAGCCCACTGGCCAGAGAACTACTTGTTTCTCTTCAGAGCTGCGCAGGCAACACCCAGAGTTTGGCCCAGGAAGCGGAGAGGCAAAGAGGGATCATTAAAGCTGTCAAAAGGAAAGGGCTTTGCTGATGCTGCTTGACTTGCAATGAAAACTCTGTGCTTATTTGCTGCCTGGGACGGGGAACCATCCTTGCCGAGAGCACACATCTCTCTCGAGGAACAGGTGCAAGACACTGCAAGAAGAGCAGCCTGAACATCAGGGGTGGGAGTATTTCCATTTTTGCCAAGGGAGCCAGCAGTGCTTGTGACAGCACAGAGATCAGAAGATGACCTGCATTTGACAGCTTGTCTGGGCAACCCACAGCACCACACTCTCCTCTCGCCCCAGCCTGCCCACATTGTTCTGCCTGCCCATCCTCCTGCCGCACATAAACCGCTTTCTGAAGTAGTCTGTGGGGCTAATATGGATGAGAAAATTCCATTTTGGATGGGCTAGGTAAGTGGACTGTGCTGTGCACCCCATCCCCATGCTGTGTGGGTTTGACTCCACATCGAGTTCATCTCACTCCTGCCTTTTGCTACTGGAGGTGAGTGTTAATCACTAACACTGTTTTCAAGTGAATCGCCCAGATGCTGTAATTCAAAACACACCAATGAAAACCAGCATAACATAGCCTCAATTGTCTCCCCTAAAATATTTCTTTCAGGTGATGATATGTTTAATTTCACTTCCCAAAGTTGCAAAGATAAGAGCAGCATCCCCCCATCCAGCTGGTAACTATGGTGACCAACAGCAGGGTGATGAGCACACCTCCTGTTCCAACTGATCCCAGAGCAGTGGAGTTAAGAAACGACATGAATAAAAATAAGTTTGAAAAGAAAACAAAAGTATGGACAAAACTTTGGCTTAGTTATAAATACAACACTATGGACTGCATTATTCATCAATTCCTGCATACATATATCTTACTGTCCTGAGGCCTTTCACGTTTTAAAGTATCAGATAAAACCAGAAATGTCTAATTTATTTAAGTGGAAAGAAAAGAACAGATTTATTGCTGTCCCTGCCACTCATGCAGGCACAGGCCAACACACATTGGCGTGGCTAGCAGCCAATTCCTCCCTTGCAGAGTATTATTACAAGAAGTTCTAGATCTACTCATGTCTGGTATGCGGCAAAAATGTATTAATAAACAGATGCAGGCCTGGAGCACTTAGTAAATCTGCTCCAAAGGTGTACATGCAATGGCCTGATCTGCAGTAGGAACGTTCCGCTGGGGAAGGAAAAACAAGGTTTGCATCATGCACAAAAAAGCTGCCCAGACTTATCCCCTCACTATGTCTTCAGTTGCTCCTGCCTGCTAAGTGCTTGCAAGTAGCCCTTCCAAGCTAAAGCAATGACTTAGAGCAGAAGCATGGTGGGTTAGTGCTCAGCATCTCACTGACATTGATCTGTATCACACGGGAGAGGTGCTGCCCATGCACACATGCATCCACCTTCTGTTTACGTACACAGCATGCAGAAGTCTACCCTTTCTCTTAAGACTGAAACCAAGTGTGACAGGAGGGGACTTTTCTATCTGGGAGAAAAACATGTTTTGTTATGGTGCCTTGATCTGAATTCTGTCCATTGACAGTAAAGGGTAAACTGGAAAGGAGTGGTTTACCAAAGCCCTCATGATAAAGGACTTTGCCAGAGTTAGAAACCAAGGCATTTTGTCTCCAGTTAAGCAATGAGCTACCATACATAATTTAAAAGGAGAATGTTTCACACAGTATTTAATAGTAGTACTATGAATATTCTTCTCATTGTATCACTGACAGTTTTTTGCTGCTTCCCAGCTGTACAAGAAGAACTTTTTTTAATGTCTGGAATTTACACAATACAATACATTGTGTCTTCCTTCTACTTTTTTTTTTAAAAAATATGTTCCTGTTTATCCTATAGCTGAAAGAAATTTACTGAGTAGCTGGCAGCTGGCGTACCACGGCATTTCACTGATCGTATTCGAGCCAGACAGAGAGGTAAGGGACAGAGTAGGGAGTAATCAGGATGATTAGAGTGATAGCTTAAAGAATAACATGGCAGTTTATTCCCAGTGAAAGAGCAGAAAGAAAGAGCTATGGGATTGAAGATTTAAATGAGCAAGAGGAAAGTTAAACAGAGAAGAGAAGAGAAGAGAAGAGAAGAGAAGAGAAGAGAAGAGAAGAGAAGAGAAGAGAAGAGAAGAGAAGAGAAGAGAACTTAATTTACTTTAATGTCTCTGTTCACAGTCTGCAGGTTTCTGGGTGCTTATGTATCCAAACCAATCGAATGCTAGTTTTTGTGTGACAGTCTCTCCTCCCCACTTGACACCCCCTCAAGGCTGCTTTCAGCTTGCTGAAAATATTTGGACACAGATTCTGGAGAACATAAGCCAGGCATGCATTTTGCTGGGAAGGAGGTCTAGCAAACCCCAGAACACATTTCACGTTCCTTTTCATGTCCAGTCTCAAGACTTCCTATCTCCAGCCCCTCTGAATAAACACATGGGCAAAACAAAAAGCCCTCCTTTCCCCCCTGAAAAGGAAGAAAAACCACAATACTTCTCCACTCTGATTCCCCTGTCTGTGGTTAAAATGCAAATGCTATCTTCTTTTCTCTCCCTTCTCCTCTCCCTAGACTACTTGAGACCTGCTACTGTTTTTAGGTAAAGTAAAAATCTTTTCCTTGTTGGCTGTCTCCAAAAACTGCAGGGAACAAAGTATTTGTTATTTTTATATTCCACAGCTCCAATCCTTCTTGACTTAGTGTGGGAGACTCTCTGCCTTGTAAAGATGAGGATTCTCATTTGTTGATTGAAAAATCATAATTGCATTGCTGGTTGAACCACTTATTTTCAGAATGCTGTGTTCAAATCCTGATAATGGGGATGTAACCAAAAGCTGTTAGAAATTCCTCTGCCAGTCCAAGAACCCAAAGCTGTAATGGATATCTCATCCTTCTCCGTCTACAGCACCAAATTTACCTTTTCTTATCCTTCTACCATCATTATTTCCTACCTAACAGTTTAACCCCTCTGTACCCCGGAGCCTTCTCCCATCCCCTGAAGTTGCGCAGCCTAAGTTCCTTCAGGTTCTTTTTTTCCCCACTGTTGTCTCTGAAGCACTCCACTTCAAAGACTGAGCAGCTCTCTGTCTTTCTCACTCTCCATGTACTCTGTGAGGATATTTTCCACATTTGTGGCACCATGTAATAGGCATCACTTCTAACATCACTTCCTAGGAAGGGTGGCCTGTAGGATGTAATCCAACAACAATTGAAAAGTTACGTGAAAAATACAAGGTCCCTGGGAAACATAGCTCCTTAAAATAGGGCTGGGGAACACAGCAAATGAGAGATGCAGACAGAAAATCTGGAGGGTGCAGGGAAATGGCATATTTTAACATCTCTGAGGACAAGAGGAGATTAAGGAACAATTTGGCAGGCCTAAATCTATGCCACCCTGGACCTGAATACGAAGGATCTCTTTGCATTGCTGAGGGAAAAGCAGTGCTCACAAGACCACACAACCTGCCAGCATGTCTCTCTTTTCTCCCTGCCAATATCTTGGAAAGCAAGGGAGATATCGCAAAGATAAAACAAGCAGAAAACAAAAACTAATTGCAGAAGCTCATTAACGAGGCTTGAAGAACTTATGAACTGGTTTGAAGAGGGAGAACCAAACCAGCAGTTACTGAAAGATACTTTTGGATTAGGCCCTAAACCAAGAAATCAGAGAAGTATTTGATATTCCTTGTATTTGTGACTAAGGGTACTGAGGTCAAGGGGTTCACTTGTGGCCTGAAAGGTGTGAGCACATACAATTGCATTGTTGGATCAGAACCACTGTCTCCCCAACGTGGTGCCTCTTCCAAAAGAGCACTGAGCATATTAATTCCCTGTCTGGGTATTCTATAGCTGGAAAAAATTATATTACATATAGGATCATGTATATGACATGAGGTTCTTCAAGGACTGCTCTTCAGAACACAGACACGGGAAAATACATTATTCAAGTTCATAGAATCAAAGAATCACCAGGTTGGAAAAGACCTCTTGGATCATCGAGTCCAACCATTCCTATCTGCCCCTAAACCATGTCCCTGAGCACCCCATCTACCCATCTTTTAAATACCTCCAGGGAAGGTGACTCCACCCCCTCCCTGGGCAGCCGCTGCCAGTGCCCAGTGACCCTTTCTGTGAATTTTTTTTTTCTGATATCCAGTCTGAACCTCCCCTGGCACATTCCCCCTTGTCCTGTCCCCTGTCACTTGGGAGAAAAGGCCAGCACCCTCCTCTCTTCAACCTCCCTTCACAGGAGGTTCACTCTCCTTGTAGAGAGCAAATTTGTGTAATTAAGATCCACATTTTCACAAATCTTCGCATTTTCCAGATATTGCACAATATGCTTACATATGGCTCCACCCCAGAAAGTCCCATATTTTTTAAATAGTCCCACTTTTTGTATTCCAGTGCTTTTATTCATTACCACATATGCCTGTTAGCTATAAAGGAATTTATAAACTTTGGAATATAACACATAAAAGAAAAAAAAAGCATATTTTTCTCCAACACTACTTCTCCCTCCTAAGAGTAGAAATCAACATTGGTAGTAAGTTGATTATTTAAGCAAGAAAAAAGTTGAATATTTAAGCGACAAACCCTCAGCTTTCTCCCATAACGGTTATTAAGCCAATCAGTGATCTCTGGTGAGTACATGGATATTTTAACAAGCTACTTAATTTTGCAGAGGGATCTTTTCTTATCTACATTCTGTTGGACTACAAGCACAATTAAATTACTCTCTTATGGTATATTTCAGCTTGAGCATTTTCAAAGGCCAATAAAATGGAGATACATAAAAAAAGTACTTTTTCTTAATTACTCTTTAAGATATCAAAACATATTTAGTTTGAGTTGTGAGCATATGCCAGAGGCAAATATGGCCTATTCATAATGGTTTCCATGTTCCAAAAGTAATAAGCCGCCTTCTTTTGATACTAACAGACATGTGAGGAGGAACTACATCAAAGTAATGAAGCTACGTGAGTACAGCACGAGAGTAGAATCCAGTTACGTTTTTAAAGAGGTTTTCTTTGCAGTCATAATTGGAAGGTGAAATAGGATAAAAACAACAGCAATAGAAAATAGTAGGAATCTCAATTTGTCCATGACATTTGTGTCACATTTGAAACCCAGGTTGATTTGACCAAGAAATGAACACCAGCATTTGGGGATGCTACATAGCTGGTTTGTCAGGATGGTTAAGGAAGAGGCTGAGAACATCCTCACTTGACTCGATGTGTTGTCACAGCAATTTGAACTGATGGCAATTCTGAAATCTGAACAAAACTTTGTACCTTGACACTACCTGGAAAGTCAAGATGAAGTCAGAACAGCTTCGTCCAACACTCACAACTACTCAGATTAAATTAGTTTCCATCCATTACCTTCTATCCTCTAGGTCTAACATTATGTTAAAAAAATAAGGTCATTGAAGAGGTGGGGTGTTTGTTAAAGTAAGCTGATGTCTCAGAACAACTCTCAAGTTGTACTATCAAGATAGAACTTATAGCATAGCATAGATATGCAGAATTCTGATCCATCCATTCTCCTCATTGCCTACATACTTGTAGACCTCAAGATCTTTCTCTTCTATTTTCTTTCTTTCTTCACTTTTCTTTTTTGTTTCTTTGTGTCTCCAGATACCAAGAATAAATATATGCTCAAGAAAATAGAAACAAAGAATAAAAAGCCCGAAGCAAGACCCTGAAGCCTTTGAGAAAGCAGTGGAAAAATCTACTTAAGAATCACTGTTTCCTAAAGATTCAATTATGTCCCTAAATTTTACATAGCACATTATTCCTAAGCATGGGACTATGAAGAAAAACTTAGCCCAAAGAATAAACTAACCCAATGGAGTTCACAAACTGACAATTCATACTCCATGACAGGCCTGAGAATGTCCTCTCCTTTTTAAGGGAAGGATGGAAAAGAAAAGAAGGAAGCAGTGCTACAGTTATATATCCACCAGGCTAGCCGCTGTATCTGACAGGAAATACGTTATGATTAAATTCATTTTTGAATCCCCATTGCACAAAGAAGACTACAGAGAAAGAGAAGAAAATATGATTTCCTAGGAGCTGACACAGTCATTACAACTAAGAACTCCCCTGAAGGTAAGGAACTGAATCACCCAGTAACACAAGGGTAATTTCTAAAGGTAGAGGGAGGATACATCTGATGGAGCTGAGCTTGGCTCTCTTAGCATGACATGTAGTCATTTCCAGGTGAATGTACACACACATCTGTACAGCTATTGACCCTTGGTGCTAAAGAACAGCACAACTCCTTCCTTTCTCTATTAATTTTAGTTGTTCTGGTTCAGTTCTATCCCATAGCCTGTTCATTGCAGACCCTTGGGGTTTTATCCTCTACAGCACCAATCCATTGCCCTGAGCCTCCTGCCTGCTGTGATCGGGAGGGAGTCATCCTGTTCTGCACGGTGCATCCCTGAGTGAAGTAATACATACGGAGTTATACAAAGCTACAGGTTTTGACACCTGTGCTGTTTGCAGCCATGGCTTAATGTTACAGATGTGCACAGCTTCATTTTTATGAAGTGGCTGCAGCTTTTGAGACCTGGAACTATACTGAATATTTTTGTTTTTCTTACCTGTCTATCTGCATGTCTACAAATGCCCACTGGCTCTGACATCCTCTTCTAGCAGCCCAGACAACGCTGTTTTCAGTTTTCTGTTGAACAAGATGTCAGCAAATGACAACTTATACTCCACTGATGTCATTCTGTAGTTTAACAATGTTAAATATAGGTCAGAACCTAACCCCCATCACCTTTTAGTGGATATTTTATTATTTTGTTTTCCATCAACTAGTTAGACTGGGGATAATGGGGGTATGCTGTGCCATAATTCATTGCAACAGCTTAAGCATATGCTCATGAAATGGCAGCTTGTTGTCAGACGTAATCGTGTCAGGCTTATCATGGTTAGCAAAAGCAGATTTAGTACAAACAGTCAGCTGCTGAAATCTACAATCTTCTAATACAACTATTCTAAGAGACATAGTTAAATACTAGTCGATGATAAATAAGCTGCCGGGGTTTGCTGCCCTCATGCCTTTATGAATAAATCTCTATTATTATTTTGTTCAGTAGACTAGGATTTTTCTCCTGCAATAGCAGGCCTCTGACTTGGCAATTTCATCTTTTTTTGACTGGGATATGTGACAAATCTTAATCTCTTCCTGAATGTCACTCTGCAGGGGAGGCCAGTACAAAATTTATACTGTCCCTCTGAGAACTCCTAGTCGGTAACAGACCTTTCTGCCCAATTTATAGAGACACTCGCTTGTAATACCTTCAGAACCAGACCCCCTGTGCCAGAACAGAAGTTTCTCTGAAACAGGTAAAAGAGGCTATAAATGCTTCTGGGCTGTGAAGCCCCAGCTTCCCATAGCTACTATAGATTTAATCTGCCAATTTGCCATTGCTGTTAAAAAACAGGGTTGCTTTCCTCTGCTTTTATGGATGAACCTTTATGATAACTCAATAATGCAGCAAGCAAAAGTCTCAAAAGAGTGCAGGAAAGAATACTGACTACAGTGCCCAGCTATTTGTAGGATTCATGGCAGAGAGCAAATCTCACTAACCCCACTTCAGCCTGAGGTTTGGATTGACTCTAATGACAAAAAGCATCTGCTATGTCTGCAGTATCCTTTCTCTGGCTTTTGATGGATGATTCTTATCAAGGCAAAAAATATCCAGGTGACACTGTGAAAATCCTTGATGTATCCCGGCAGAATCCTGGAAGCCAATTCATCTTAAAAAGTCAAAGCATTTTACTGAGTGCCGACCTAAAAAGCAAGCATGTGTTGGTGTGAATTCTTAGCTGGGACAACAACGAGGGGCAACCTCAGGCTCTACACTGCAACAACTGAAGTATTCAGGGGAAAGATTGCTTTCCCAGAAAGACAGAAACTCAGGACTAATGAGGGAGGTCATACTGTCTATCCGCAGTCTCATTCCCACCTGGCTCATTCCACCTATGAAGGTCTAGAGATGAGTGGGAATGCCAGACAGGGGGAAGACGACTGAAATGGGAACTACTGGACCTTCAGAAAACCCCATGCAGACGGTAGCTAACTTTCACTTGATGGTAAATAAGCATCTGTCGTGTGCTCTGGGATGTTTGGCAGAGATACAATCACACACTCATGTCTGCTCAGGTACTCCCTCAGAAACCCAGTAAAACAGAGACCGAGTGTAAGTTCACCACAAGCTACAGCTTGACTTCATTCTGTATCTCTTGCACTTATCTCTTCTGCTTTTCCTCTGATTTCTTCTTCTGTAGTAGGTCTCGTGGTAAGTTACCATATTTCTTTTACCCCTTCATCTCCATAATGTGGAAAGAAACTGGTATTTGTTGTCACCAGTTTTCTCCCTCTCGTTATCAACCCTGTGATCAACTGTTTCCTCTTAAGAAGCTGTCTTTTTCCTCCCAGCTGTGAACAGCTCTGTGCAGCAGCCCTCTGACCAACCTGTGTTCAGATGGCAGCATGACGAGTTAATTTACTCTCCGTTTCAATAAACATAACCAAACACAAACACAGTAATACCAATAATAATCTACCCATGACAGAATCATAAAATCATGGAATGATTTGGATTGGAAGGGACCTCAAAGATTATCCTGTTCCAAGCTCCCTGCCATGAGCACGTACACCTTCTGCTGGATCAAATTGCTCAAAGCCTCATCCAGCCTGGCCTTGAACACCTCCAGGGATGGGGCATCCACAACTTCTCTTGGCAACCTGTGCCAGTGCCTCACCACCCTCACTGTAAAGTATTTGTTCTGATATCTGATTAAAATCTCCCCTCTTTCAGCTTAAAACCATTCCCGCTCGTGCTATCCCTGCACTCCCTGACAGAGCCCCTCCCCAGCTCTCCTGCAGCCCCCTTGAAGCACTGGAAGGCTGCTGTAAGGTCTCCCTGGAGTCTTCTCTTCTCTAGGCTAAACAAACCCAACCCTCTGAGCCTGTCCCCATATGGGAGATGCTCCACCCATCAGACATAAATAACAAATACTTAATTGCTCATCTTAGATTATCCATACTCCATTTTGTAGCCAAATACACCTATATTTGCAGAACGCTGCAAAAAGTCTTTAGTCTTAAAACAAAGAATAGTGAAATATGACAATTTGGGATGCTCACAGAGGGAAGTGGGAACTGGTGCATTCACCCACTGTGGCAGAGCTGTTTGAACGTGCTTGGTCTCACATGCCAGTGACAGAAGCAGATAGCATTATGGAAGCTGCCATGCTGATGCTATGTCCCTAATCTGCTCTTATTTCATGTCTTATTTCCTTTGATTTAAAAATTGAGTGGTATGTGAGGCACTATCCTTCAGGAGTCTTTCTGCAGTCTCCAAGACTCCTCCCTAGCAGAGTACTCCAGAGGCTGTAAATACAGACATTAATTTCTCTGATAAATAACAAAAGGACACAGAAAGTGAAAAGGAATTGGCACCACTGTGTCAGTTCCATTACTTACGAAAATTATCCTTTTACTCTTCAGAGCACAGAACAGAGATTTGCATCCTAAGCCCTAAAGGTTTAATTATTAGCATCCCTTCCTGCACTGCAAACTCAGACCTGGAACTACTAAAATGCATACATACAGTAAATTGGGAAATAACAGTTCTGCTTTTTTTATTTCTCTCTTTCTGACTGCTACTTTGCAAGAGAATTATGTTATAAATTTCCCCTTCATTATCACTATCATTAATCTTATTTGAGATCCTGTATTAAATGGTTCACAAGTGGGAGTAAAGACTTGCAGACACAGTTTTGTCCTTACCTCAGCCCTATGTCTAAAAGAACAACTCTGATATTTAATTTTCCTTCAACTTGTTTTGTAACTTCAGTTTCCTTTGTCTCCATTAGTAGTCTCCACTTTTAAAGCAAGAGAAGTGTTTTTTCCTTCCAATTATATCCATTTGAAAAATATAAATTTATATTTTCAGATGGAGTTAATGTGAACCTCTTTTTTGAACTGAAAACATATTCATTAAAAGTATCCTTTTGCTGAAAACCTGCTTATTTTTATACCAGAAGAATTAATATTGGCACCAGGGCTGCAAGACTTTTTTTTTTTTTTTTAACTGAGAAATCTGTGAGAAATGGTTTCCATTCCCAAGAAGATATTGTAGGAGAAAAGGAAAACAAGTAAATCTCCTTTTCTGACAATATTTAAGAAGTACTTGTCCTACTATTTCAGCCATTATAAAATTTTACCTCTTTGAGCATAATATAACTTAGGAGACAACATAAACCTAGAGCACCAAATTAAAGTCCACCACAAATGTTTTAACATACCACCACACAAATCAAGTATCTGGCAGTACAATAATTTTCCAAACTTCCTTGGAAAGGTTTGTAGAACAGAATATATTTACGTTTTAATTCTTAAACATAATTTGACTAGTGACTGGATCACCCAGTGTGAATTACTGAATGCTGCAAATTAACAAAGAAAATAAGATGCTCAATTATTCTTAAAGGGCTAGTGGATTCTAAAATGCATTGTTTATGTGCTTTAAAGATGATATGTTGTTTTAATTATTCATAATCACAATGTAATAATGCAGTATAGCTGGGCACATCTGTACAGATAATGAGGTTAAAATTTCCCCCTTATAACCATACCTGTGCTGGGGATCTCAACATAATGAACTATGGGACAGGGAGTGCCACCTGAAGCATCACCAGCCGTATGGGTGATATGGCAGCATATGAGCAAAATTTGAATGAAGGAGGTTTCTATTTCATGACAAGGACAGTGAAAAAGGACTCAAAGTTACTGCCAAGTGAATGGCTGCACTGGAGACAAAATAATTGTAGTAGTTTCCAGAAGTGTCATCCGAGCTCCTTTTGCTATTGCTGAGAGTAGTTCAGGACCAGATACCCCCAAAGCAGTAAAAGTGTGTTAATACTCTACAGTGAAATCCCAAAGGACTCAGCAGTATCTCCAAGATGCCAGGTCACCTCCTCAGCTCCTAGAATTGCTGGTATCATAGCACACTGGAAAGATTTACCAAGAGGGAGGCAGGAGGAGTAACTACTGCTACAATTAAGCTGCACCTTCAGATAGCCATGGGGAGATGTGCCGCACATGTCCCAACACATCATAACTGAGTGATAATGGCTCTGTATCCCATGTCTTTTTTTGCCAGATATGACTCCAGTGCTTCATAGAATAACATCAGCCCTCTCTCATCACTTTGCTGCCACCGACCTCCAGAACTGTCACAGGAGCATCTCTTCAATAATTATTAATTTAAACATGGAATAACAGAGTTGGATGGAAATGGCAGAGATACACCTGTAAGTTGACATGAATGAATCTTTGAAGTCATATACATTAAAAATTAATTCTTAGGGAAGACAAATGCAACACTGCCCTAAGGTCTCCTTATCCAGACTGCCATCCTGTTGCAGAGCTTTCCATCTCTGCAGCAACTACTCAGGCCCCTTTCAGTATTTGCTGGGGCTGGTGGTTTGAATCGTAGAATCACAGAATCATTAGTTTGGAAAAGACCTCTAGGATCATCGAGTCCAACCGTTCCTATCAAACACTAAACCATGTCCCTGAGCAACTCACCTACTCATCTTTTAAATACCTCCAGGGAAGGGGACTCAACCTCCCTGGGCAGCCTCTGCCAGCGCCCAATGACCCATTCTGTGAAAATTTTTTTTCTGATGTCCAGCCTGAACCTCCACTGGCGCAGCCTGAGGCCATTCCCCTTGTCCTGTCCCCTGTCACTTGGGAGAAGAGCCCAGCTCCCTCCTCTCCACAATCTCCTTTCAGGCAGTTGTAGAAAGTAATAAGGTCTCCCCTCAGCCTCCTCTTCTCCAGGCTAAACAACCCCACCTCTCTCAGCCGCTTCTCGTAAGGCTTGTTCTCCATTGCCCTTCTTGGCTACCTGAGCACACTGCTGGCTCACGTTCAATCGTCTGTCAGTCAATACCCCCAGGTCCCTCTCCTCCAGGCAGCTTTCTAGACAGACTTCCCCCAGTCTGTAGCTGCACAGGGTTGTTGTGCCTCAAGTACAGAACCCGGCGTTTGGCCTTGTTAAACACCATCCCGTTGGTCTCAGGCCATCTGTCCAGCCTGTTCAAATCCCTCTGAAGAGCCTCCCGACCCTCCAGCAGATCCACGCTTCCACCCAGCTCATTTTCATCTGCAAACTTACTTAAGGTGCACATCCAGGTCATTGATAAAGACATTGGACAGGGATGGACCCAGCACTGAGCCCCGGGGGACACCACTTGTGACTGGCCTCCAGCTGGAGTTAACTCCATTGACCACCACTCTCTGGGCCCGGCCATCCAACCAGTTTTCAACCCAGGAGAGTGTACACCTGTCCAGTCCAGAGGCTGACAGTTTCTGAAGCAGAATGCCGTTTGGGGCTCCCCTAATGTAATGCTAGCTCTCCACTTGGCTATTGCTAGTTCTCCTCGTTTTCAATAAAGTCAAACACCAACACCTCTAATGTATTTCCAGCTGGGCTGGAGTGTGTTCCTAAAATGACTCCAGTTTTCCAAATTACTCCTGTTAAGGTAAAAATTGTCATTTTTTTTTCTCCTTTGGCGAGCACTGCATCTCATTGTGAAAATAACTGGTTTTACTATCAAGGAAAAAAGCCTGATATTATTTAACACAGGCACCAATAACAGCTCTGGATATGTTTCAGATCAGCATGGCTATCGGCAGCAGCCAGGAAGCGGCAATTGTTTCCTTATAGAACACGAGCCTGAGCTGAAATGTCTCCATGAAGACACACATTGGCTTCACGTTCTCAGCCATGCTGCACAATACTACTTAAGGTTTCCTCACAGCTAATCTAACAGTGTATAAAAGCCCCGTCTTTGGCATAAACAAGGAATTGCAGTTTGCCTGCATGTTTTAGAAATCATGTTGATCTGACTGGAAGTGCTGAACCTACTCCTGCACTCCTGGTTTGTATATTTGTGTTTTTATTCCTCTGGTGTGTGGGCATCTACTAAATTATTTATTCTTGTGTTTTTTCAACTAAGATGTATAATTTTCCCAATTTTTTTTTATCCTGTCTTCCTAAAGAGACAAAGTTTGTGCAAATCAGCTAGCAGGCACCCAGCCCCTAGGCCTGGAAAACAATTTAAATCACATTTTAAAGAAAAGCAGAACTCTCAAATGTGACATTGCTTTGTGAAAAATGGTGTTTAGCTGGAGGAGATGGATCAAGGCAGGGAGAACTCGGTGGCTACATCTCTTGCTCTGTAGTAACCACACAGCCAAATCAAATCTCCAGACTAACCAAAGCAAGTGATTACTCTCTTCTCAGTAAGGATGTTTAAGTATGTACAGGGGCAAGAAGGAGATAGAGGCACCAGAGTAAGAGAAAGGGGTCAAGCAGAAGACTCACATCCTTTATGAATTTCCAGACAGGTCTACAAGTTTGTTACACTCGGATTTCCTTTAGCAAGGTCTTTTTCCTCACAATCTGATGAAGATCCTCAGGTCCTGCCACATCAAATCAAACCTACAAATCCTTCATCCCACTCCTTCCCTGCTCTGGGCTGGGTGCTGTTCCTGCACAGAGTTCTACACTGTGAGGGTGCCAGTTCCCTTCTCAGCTTTTACATTCTGATGACTAGTTTTAGGCTTCCACTTTCCAGTTTCATTTCAGCATTTTCATGCCAATCATCCTTAATATTACGTCTTACTTATATGACTCATTTTTGCCTTGTTGTTTTTTTCTGCTTGGTTATTCCAGTCCTTGCAAAACTATTGATAGAGCCACACTACCTCATGCTACTGTTCTGCTTCTCCTTCTCTTGCATTAGAGTAGTTAATGTTTTGCTTCCAGTTTAATGTCTCACAGACAATTGCTGTGATTTTTTTGGTTTGTATTGGCTTTTTGTGCACTTCACCTGCAAAAACAGAAAACCCAATTTCCTAACCATTGTTTTAAATGTTATTTGTGAGGACCTTCACATTTATTCTGTTGTTCTCATTCCTTCCTTTCTCACCAACTCATTTTGTAATCATTGCCATCCAAATGATTTCTCACCACTGAAACTAATCAGACAGTTACTTCCTACCCACAAAAGTTAAGCCTAAATGAATTATTGGTCTGGAATCCCTTCTCCTGACATGGAGAACTGTCTCTAACACAATACAAGAATGTGGTAAGCCATCAGCATCCTGTCATATTCTATTTCTAACTGCTACCCAGTTAATTAACCTCATTACCTGGGGTTAATTAACCCCAAAATCCCATTAGCATCACATTCTTCCTCTGAGAGGCGTCTATCAGCTGTTCAGAAACCCCCAGCCTTATCTGCTCCAAGGCAGTATCACCTCAGAAGCATCACTCAGCGAAAGTGTTGAGTTAAATTCTGGCATATTATTCTGGCATGTGTCACAAACTTCGCATCAGAGCCATTTCTACAAGTTTGTTGTGAGCCTGATTGGGAAGGGCATATGAGAAATGTGAAAGCTTTTCTTTAGGAGTAGGTTTTAACTGCCTGACAACTGGGGTGAGGGGAAGGAAAGTGACAGGAAAAAAATAAGGGAGAGGAAAAAAATAAGGGAGAAGAAACTAATAAGGAAGAGCAAACTATCTTACTCTTTCCAATGATCTATTTATGCTGAAGGGTGTTAAGAGTGTACCTCTTCTTTACATCCACGTGCTTCCCACACACTTCTCTCCATATTCGTTTCAGTAAGCATAACTCCTGCACTTCTGAAGACAAGGCCAGCCTGAAGAAACTCAAAGCTTGGCAAGTATACAAAGCAGTGAGAACCAAAAAATGCAGTAGATTCTTTTTTTTGGACAAATTAGAACAGTGATGTGTCATATCAAGATCCCCTTTTTACAACCCTGATCTTCAATGAGTACAAAATTGTGTTGGTTTTTCATATGACAATGATTTTTTTCTCTTCCATTCTATGGCAATAATTTATTAACCTAGTTGTATATGACAAACACTTTTTGAAAATAATTTTAGGCAGCCTAATATTTCATCGAAAAAGCTACTTTAAATTGAGCTCAATAGTGTTTTTAAAAAGTCCTGTAGAGAATATCAGGTGGAATCTATACGTGCAGCTTGTCACAGCAAAAAGGCAAACGGGGTCTTAAAACACTGCAATGCTGATACTGAGACTGAGCAGAAGCTCAGGGGATTTAGAACAAAGCGGACTGAAAATATTTCCACAAACCACATCCCCACCCCTCCTAATTAATCATACTGAGATTTTTTTTTATTATTTGATTAAAGCTGAAATGTTAAGAAATTAAATATTTCCATATTTCTTAATAATTTCTAGTAGTGTCTTTTAATTCAAATGTAATGCTGCTTTCAAACTTTGAAAGACAGTCTAAAATATTAGCATTTTTTGCAGGAAATCTAATTGTCCTCACAACACTGATCATCCCTTCCCACTTCTACCCATTTTCTCTCAGGGCAGGGACCTGGTTTATCGTTATTCCTTATCCATGTAAGGCAGTACACAAACTTTCTAAATCTTCTAAAGCTCCTACATAAGCAGAGTCTTTTTGGCACAGATTTTGTGTAGTGATGGCAATGGGAGCTTTGAGTTGGCTTCATCTGACACAGAGACAGCTTCAACATAAGGCTGGACCTCAGGAGCGGGAGTTTAATGCATTAGAGATATAATTCTGTGCTGTTTCGGTATAATTGATGAGTACAAGCTCAGAGACAACGTAAGAACATAAGATAAACTAAATGTATTATGGATCTATTATGCTATCAGAGAATTATGTCTGTTAGCACATTCATACAGACATTTCTCCAACCATAACAAAGTTAGAGTCTATTGATGGAGTAAAAATTATTACATGCAATAGATTAAGACAGAAAGTGAAGAATATCATTCATCATGAATTTTACAAGTTTACATCTCATAACCTCTCTAAAAGACGACAAAAATGAACTTCTGTCTTGCAAATAATATGGCACAACTAGCAACAATTTTGCACTGGACACTGTGCTGCTTCAATGCTTCATGAAGACCAAGAAAATTATGATGTACGTGAAGAAATTCTATTTCAGTTCTATCTGAATTTAATATGATAATCTTTTTCACAAATTTATCCCCGTGTGTGCTTCATGTTAATGATCAGCCTGTGGCATCAGTGCTAGAATATATTCTAAGATTATACAAAGAAGATTCAAAAACTTCTAATGAAGTCTTGAGAATATCCATATGTGAGTTTAGATCCATTCCTCTCCCCGCAAAAAACTCGGATCATTGGTTGAATGGTTACAAGTGAATTATTCTCCGTTATACCGTGGAATTAATTGATGGTTCTGCCAAATAGCTTCACCTGATTCTCTTGAAAACATCTTGTGACTTAACCTGCCCATAAATTTCTCTATACACTGTTAAGAAAATTATTTGTCAAGTTATGCAGTAAAATAAGAACCTACTCCTATAAATATCCTATCAGACTTCCTGCTGCTTTTGCAGATGGTGACAGTTCCCGCCCAGAAAACTGACAAGGCCAGAATTGAACTACTCTTGATTGTTACTCCCATAATCAAAGACTAACACACATTACAAAATTCAATGCAGTTTTTTGTTCAACAGTTGTTTCTTCTCATATTTGATCCTAGTTCCTCTGTCATAACAGTACACGTGTATGTATTTACTGGACATACAGAAGATTTTCACACATAGAGACCATTTCCCCTAATCTTCTGGGTAGATTAAGTTTAATATTGTGGTTTTATCTTAGTGTTATAGACCATTCCACTGCATTTTGTGGATCCATCAGAGCATGAAATTATATGTTATCTCAATGAATTGCTCTTATATTTTTATTAAAAGACTGTTTTCACTGATAATTCAACACCAGCATCTGCACACCCAAACAAAAAGGCTTGTTCTCAACTAGTTATCAGTTATTTCTTATCAATAAATAACATAATCAACACTCAGACCTTACAGTATTATTTACTGAGAGAAAGTTATATATATTTAAGCATAACTGTAAATTTAAACCTATGTAGGCACATGCTACATGAACACAGGGCTGGCCCTCCCACACAACATCTCCAGATTGTGCACTTAACCTTGAAAAGACAACACTTTCTGGATCAATGGGCTCAGCATCTGATAACGGGTTAGAGCTGGGCTGTGCCAATGTCCTTCCCAGCTGCTGCTGAGCGGCTCCCTTCCACCTATGCCAACTCCTGGGTTGGTCTCAGTGCCACAGAAACCTGCTTCAAATGCAGCAGAACAGAGCAGAGCCTACAAGTACCCGAGATGGGAGTAAACACTACTGGCAGCTTCAGTAAAGTCTCCTAAAATCTGACTTGCTAAGTCCTTCCAAAAGAAGTTTTCTGCTGTGAAGAAAATCTTTGTAATAACAAGCACAGTTTCTGCCTTCTTGTTAAGCAATCACCAGCCAAGACTGCCCAGAATTTTAAAGCCTTGCATTCGGGCGGTTTTCTGCAGCTCTTCCTGTGCTAGATCCAAAGACCACCAAAGTTAATGACTCTGTTATTGCCTCTGTACCTCAAAGTTAATGACTCTGTTATTGCCTCTGTACCTTGCATCTGATCTATACTTACAGCACACCTGCAAGGAAGCCATCATTTTTAGTCCAAGTGGAACAGTACCATATCAGAGATCTTCAGGAGGTGATCTACAGGGCAAATATGCTTCCCTGAAAACACAGATCAACAAATCCTGAGGTAGTTTACCTTCAGCCACACATGTTAAGCCCAAGTTTAGCCATGAAGACCTCAGTGCAGTATCTTACATTGTACAATTACTGCAAAGGCTTTTGCAGGCTAGATAATATGCCACTGTATCCTTGCCCTAACTTATACAGTCTCTTTTTCACAAATAGGGACCTGGGGATTGAAATTCATGGTTCAAAGGGTAGATCCTTCCAATTTTCCTGTGGTCTCCAGGTACCAAACACTGTTCTTGAACAACTGCTCTTCAAGGAGACGCAGACCCTTCCCCTTTCGCATACCAGAATATTAAAAAAAAAAAAAAAAAAAAGAATATGCTACACTGATTATCCTTTGCATTTCCAACAGATTGAGGGAATGTGCTTGCTTTTGTACCACATGCCTAGGGGTAGAAGGACATATCTTCATACTAGCGTAAAAAAACTGCAGAGAAGGCCATCAAAACCGAGTCTCTCAACTAACCAATGTGTCGTGAGACATACAACCAATGGTCTAACAGTGCTTTCATTCATTGTGTGGTCCTAGAAATGCTCCGTTTTGGCTCATTGTTCTTTCACACATGCTGCTCGCAAAGCCACACTGTTATGTAAAAAAATAACCCACAATGATTTACACAACTTTGAGGTATGGCCAAAAATATTAGAACAGCAAATTTTCCTGTTTGCTGTTATAGCTGAGATACCCAAGTCCTGAACTGTTCACAACTTCCAGGGGATCTAGCAATTTCTTCACCACTGCAGCTTGGAGCAGATTCGATTTTAATAAAGGAAACAACATTTAAAATTTTATCCTCATTCAAAACTGAGCAGACCCCAAGAGTCTGGGTTCATGTTCATTCATTAAGTGTAAATATCAAACTAGAAAACTGGAGAGAAATATGCAGATAAAAGCAAAGGCAAGGAATACTACGTACTTTGAAATGTCAAAGTTCTTACAGAGTAATTATGCGACTAAGAAAAACATTAAACTTTGTTTGCTTCAACTAAAGAATAGGTGCTTCAATGACAGAAACAACAAAAAACTAAGCAGAAGTGGTTATAGCTTATTTTTCTGCACCCCAAAAGCTTTAATGTAATCATGAAGGATTTTTAAATCATTTGAGTTTCTCCTAAGGAAAGATTACTAGTTCTCTATGAAATGAGGAAATTCATGGAGTGGGGGAACCTAAACCCTGATCAGTGAAATTTTCCTGCTCTAAACACCTGTGAAATTTGAGTTAATATCAGGCAAACACAGAAATCCCTGTGGCTTCATCAATAGACAATGGTGCATCATTACACAGATTCCTTCAGGGGTTTTACTTTTGTTTTCTTGCTATATTTTCAGACCTGCTTGCATACTTGTTCATTTGGTGATAAAGGGAAAGTAATTTCCATTCATTGCTGGAATAGGTTTAGTAAATGAGAGTACCTGGAAAAATATTAGATGGCTCTTGTGCAAACGACAAGAGGAAATATCTGTCCCCCATTAAGCTACGCCAGCCCTCATCGTTCCTAAAATAAGAGCAAGTTTATGCCACCCTGACACTCTACAACACTTTCACAAGTCTTATTACAGTTTATATTCAACATAAGTACTGTCTTTAACACAGAGGTTATGTCTTCTCACACAGAGCTAATTCTTGTTTCAAGAGAATAAGAGCTGCTCTTTAAGAAACAGGGATTAACTCAGGTTGATCTTGTTTCTCTACAGTTAACCTAATTTTTGGCACAAATTCAGATGTACGCCCCCCAACAATTTACAGTGCCATACAGCCCTGAGGCACACAGTGTGGAATATTCCACATTCTAACATGGAATATGCCCAGAGCATGTTTTACTTGGGACCTGGATGAGATCTCAGTTTCAGAAGCTCTGTATTCATTGCTTTCCATTTGGATTTGTACAAAAGAGTACAATGCACATGCCGATATCAGAAGGCATCACACTCACTCAGTTCTAGCTTGTTAGACCACTTTCTACCAGGTGCCTCAGAGGGAAGTTAACGTTTAATAGTCAGATTTTTAGGTTAATATGAGATAGGTATGTTGGACAGAAAGCTTTGAATTGTTGGTCAGCAGTGGAAACAGGATCAAAAATACTGAATCCAAGGGCCTTGGAGGGGAAAGTTATGGTAGACTATTCTGGTAGACTTCAGGCTCAGGAAAGGGCCTTAGAAATCAGGTGAGAAAGATGGGTGAGTAATGTAGAAAGGCTGGAGAGAAAAGTGTAATGGTAGGAACGTAAAAATGAAAGGCAAGAGACAGAAAGAAAGCTGTACGCAATCTTTGAGGAGGTCATCTGTCCCTTCATGGATTTTTTTAAGCATCAATCATGCATGTATTTCACTACCAGAATCAGTATAAAGAATAAAATGTTAAAATGCAAAGACTGGAAACCAGAACAAGTGTTTAAGATGTGGGAGTACATCAGTGATGCAGCAAGCAAGGTGGATGATTTCATCTCTGTCATAGGTTCCAGGGGATTCTGGTAAGCGCCGAACAAGTCAGAAAGAGGGAAGATTATCATTTTTCAGACACTGAAAGCACACAATTTTCCTTGAAAAGGAGTGGGACACATTCTGCCTTCTGTCACACTGATTTATACCTGCAGCAACTCAGCTGAAGTCAGCTGTGTCAATGGAAATTATATGAGGGATATGAGACCAAAATTTAGCTCAAAACCTGTGCAACTAGCATTTAATGGACAGATGACTTTCTGGAAATCGGATCTCCAGCAATGAAAACACCTAAGGGCAAGTATTTAACGAGAATTTGTTATAGAGAACAGTAGCTCCGTGAAGGTGATAGATCCCTAAATGTACTTAAAACTTGTCTGCAACCTAATACTCTAACAGCTTAGTGTCTCTAAGGGGTGTGCTCTTTGCAATGGTGAATGAGACTGCAATTCCACACAGACCCCAAGCATGATAATTCTTTTTCAGAGAAAAAGGAAAAAAAAATATGACACAAGCCACCAGTATATCAGAAAGAGCAGCACTGCATGCTCAGCAATGGAGTTGGAAGTAGCCAAAGTATTCAACATTCTTCTGTTTTTCTTGCTACTTTTACACTTACTCATATGTCAAGAATTTCTTCAAAAGAAACATCTCAGCCCTCTGATTCAGGCAGAAGCAGGAGCTCTACCATACAGACACAAAGCAATGGCAGTAATCCAGGAAGCAAGGAATTTCTCGTGTGGCACTCTTCATGGGCAGCATTGTGAAGAACTGTAACAGATACAGAATGTGGTAGTGCACAACATCTAAACTGGGCTTAGGAAGGGCTTGTAGAGATTTCCATTCCCACCAAGCCCTACATGATGGTAATCGCAACAGTCACTAGTGCTCTACTAACAAGAACTCTCGCCTGAAGCTGCAGCACTAAAGACCACTACTAAATCTTGATCCAAAATACAATAAGTCTTCAGTACACAATTTCTTGTGCTTTGGCATTGGGATTCCTAAAATCCCCTTGGGAGACCAGTTAAAAAGTTTCAACCACGACTGACTACTGTGGCCTCAGCTGTCAATAAAGCTGACCCCCATGGCAGACCTGGAGTTCTGCACTACTTCTCCTTCCATCCTGAGGCCAATGACCACTCCTGCCTCTGGTTCAGCAACCCTCAGGTGCTCAACGATCTCCCTTCAGCAACTCCTGCTTCTCCAGAAAACTCAACATCACCTTCACATTGATGGAGATGTAAAATCAGATCTTTCTACAACAAAAGATAAATAAAATAAATTTTAAAACCCCACCCTAACACTTAATTTAGAGAGCACAAACTCATCTCATGATTAATCAAACCAGCAGTTCAAACAAAAAAACCGCAGTGGATGATACTTATTCTCCAGCAAGAATCTGGTTATTTCAGCAAAAGTAAAACTTTCTTGATGTATTAATGACATGTGAACATAAGTATTTTTCCTATGTGACCAGCCACTGTCTTAACCACGTACCAGATCAAAAGCCTCAGGCATCCAAGTGCTCCCTGTGGTGAAAAGTACTACACAGGTATGCAATGAGAAAAGATGTTATCGCTGCACAGTTGAAGATGGTAGCATCAGTAATCAGGTAGCTATGCCATAAATTATAACAGCCTGATATGCCCCAGTCCCAATTTATTCACTGAGAATGTGCTTAAATATTTTTTTTTTCTCCTAGAAGTATTTGTGGAGATCCCAAATCCCAACAAGTCAGGACTGAAATGACATAATTTAGCTAAGTTATTCCTTCCACACCAACTGCTGAAAGAAAGGTGCATGCAATAAAGTTAGATTGCAGCCATGCTTACGCTCACAGTAGAAAAACATCCAGTTCTTTGTTTACAGTTGACAGACAGTCAGTCATGGGAGGGGGGGAATAGCAATTGTAAAAGCTATCTCTCTGCAACAAAACCATCCTGATCCCAACACAGACGGATGGGGGGAAATATCTGTGGTACCTGAGTGTGGTGAAGAAGTTCTGTGCAGTCCCTGCCCTGCTCTACCTGCCAAGAGTAGCTACAGCAGAGATCCCTCACTCTCTGTGGTCTAACAAGTCGTCTGTGCTGGTAAAATACAAGGGTGCCAGAAAAGTATCTCTCATGTTCATGTACACAACTCTACAAAAGATTGCCACCAAGTTCAGGTCCGTTTCTAACATGTTAATTATACCTCTTTTGCTAAAATACTGCATTATATTACTAGGCCAAAGTCACTGCTTTCAACGTGGCTTTATCGGTTGCCATAACAGACAGCTATTCTTTAAATATTACCCATCTGGCAGCAAAATAATCCACAAGTTTTGACAGTAATGACAAAACCCATCACTAGGGAAGATGAATTACACCAGATCTTTATTTTCTTGTTTGAAGACTAATGTTTGGCAAAAAAAAAAAAAAACCAAACCAAAAGAAAAAAATCCCTAATTCTGCTGAACATTTGCTGTACCACATTCAGGATATATTCCCAACGAATTTACTGTCACACAGAGAGAAGACAGCACTCAGCACCCATCAGACAGTAAGAGCACACCGACTTCAGTATCTGGTATCACCTCATTACCTATGCTGAATAAATTACACAGACAAAAACAACAGAGAGATTGTCTTATTTCATGCTCTACTTAACTCATCTAATAGCCAAGTTTTCTGAAATCCAACCAAAATGCTGAGGTCTTCCAAACATTGGAGTATGCCCTTGTTTTAATGGCAACTGTGGTGTAATGCAAATATAGCTCTACGTGTATATTGTGATAATGTATATTGTGATAAAGCTGCTGGTAATTGATAAAATTCGAGATAGAATTAAAAATCCATTTTATTTATATACTGTGATTTTCTATATATGATCAGGCATAGTGGATATATTCTTAGCTGAATCAATAAATAGCATTGAATAAATGGTGCAGGAAGTATTACCTTAGTTGGCATTCTTTTCTTTGACCGTTATATCTTTTCTTTTAATCCGTTTCCCAAACTTTGGGGTTTTCTCATTAGTTCTGGAATAATCAGCTTTGCACAGTGAAAACGTTATCTCCTTCCACAACTTCATACTCAGAAAATAAACGCAGGTTGTATTTGCTGCAGAAGTGAAACTCGATGATCCTTTTTATCGCTCGTATTGCATATTTTCCATTACAAGTGCTTCCTGTTTCCCCAAAGAATATTACAGTAACAGAAGCATTTCCCCTGTACGTATTGTTGTCAATGCATCTAGATTAATAATGAAGGCAAACATTTCTCCTGCTCCATGGAAAGGACAGATCAAGTCCATCAAAGGGTGTCTCTACCCTACATTCTACTGTACGCAAATTCAATCTCCTGCTGAAAATGGCAGAGCGAATAGAAGTTATCAGACATGCCCACTCTACTTCTGAGCATTTTCCTCCTTCTTTACCTAACTTTATATTCTCCCTGTATTTCTTAACATAGAAAACCTGCCTTTCCTTCTACAAACACCCCTCTCTCACACATGTCATATAAATCTTTATCAAAAAATGTTTACCCCGGTTTGGCAATAAGTTGACTCTCTCTAAATTCCAGAGAGATACATTAATGTAGCCTAGCAGAAAATATCCCCCTACTCTGTATTCGTTTTCCATTTAAAAAAAGTCCTGGTTTTATCACTAAGAACACTCAGATTTCAAACCATCCATCGTTACTGCACCAGATTTGTTTAAATGCTATTTGTAAATGGTGCTGATTCATGGTTAGTAGGCATCCTTGCCTTACTCTGGTTGCAGGCAGGAATATGGTAGACTTTATGCTGAGTAGAGGAGAAAGAAAGAGTTGAGAAAACCTGAGGCAATAGTGAAAATAAGATGAACAGTCAATGTTTTGTTTTCACATTTCTGGTGACACACTGCATCAGAGATCATTTTATAGCAAGAGATTTCCATTTAAATCAGGAAGTACTTGTTAAATAAAAAGGTAGAAATACAGACAACAAAATGAATGCCTATATATATAGAGCTTTACCACTGATTCTCATCTAAATCACAGTGAAGTGTGCAAGTTCACTTAATTAGAATAGGTAGCTTGAAACAACTTTTATTTCAGATTGGCTTTCTTTGGGCCTCCTTTATTCTGTAATCCTTTTTATCAAAGCAATGCAGCATACTAGCAGTCAAGCCTGCTACCCACAGAACATTACAACCTGATTATTCATTTACAAGCTTATTTCAGAACTGATCATTCTAATGGATGAAACCTAAATATGCATCAGACCCATTAAAACAGACATTCATCAGTTCAGCCCTATGGACAGCAGCAGACTCCATTCGTCCATGGCTAAACAGTGCACTTAAGCATTGCCAGACCATTTGTTTCTTTGGCTGTTTAGAGCACCCATGCTTACCAAACTCGGTCCTGAAAAAAACAGTGCTGATACTAATTGCTAGTGCACTAATGCAGACCCCAAATCCCAAGCTCCTTCTCACAGACTGTCCTATATCCAGTGCATTTTTCCAGCCCTCATCACAGCTCTCAGAGCAGAAAAATCACAGAAAACTGAGACAGTACTTATGGAGAAGCAAAATAGAACAGCTAAAGCTTCAGCAATCTGTCCACATTTCCATATAAGCCTCTGCTTCGAGTAAAACGTACTTAAAGTAGCAGATCGCAGCATATCCCTGACTGCATATCCCTATTCCCGAATCACTCACAACCTTCAGACAGACACAAATTCCAACAGAGTGGATAATGACAACTGCTCTCCAGCTCTTAGAAAAGCGAGCCATATTTTTGCCTTTCTAGTGGAATAAGAAATCTGTTTTCCAGAGACAACAAAATGGAAACTTTTGGAGGTCAGACTATTTCCAGCTTATGGAGCTGCCTAAGGAATGGGGAGTTAATGAGAGGACAGCAGCATGCTGAGCCTGACAGCCTCTGTCTGTGTGTTTGCTTCCCAAAGCCTTATCCATTTGTTTCACAGGGTGACATTCTTGGAAAGCAGAACATTTGGTTCTGAAATATTCGAGTCCCATGAGAAAGGTTTCCAATGAGCTGCAGAAATCACGGCAAGTACGTGTCACAACGAGAGGGTTACTGCCTGCTTATTAAAAATGTAGGCATCGTACTGCCTTTGGATGAAGATAAACATGTCAGTGGTTAAACCTGTTGTTGATACATTACGGTTACTATATTACAGCATCCTACAGTATCTATTTAAGTTTGTAGCAGGCTTCCTTTGAATAAATAGGAAAAATTACTGAAGAACAACTATTGTACCTCTTTTGGGCCAAAGAGTCCTGAATTTGCTTCTTTCTTCAACACCTCACATACCCGATTCCCAACATATTTGGCCTCTGTGTCTGTGTTGAGCCGTGTTTATCCACCAAAAGGTTTCTTCATGTGGCTTGGGAACTATATATTTCCCTACAAAGCTCCCCTAGAAATATATAAAGTGAGAGTATAAGGTCAAATGCCAACAAATCCTCTCACACCTTTTAGATTTTAGAGACTGGTTGTTGGAGGAATTCAGTGTTGTTCAGGACTTTGCCCTGCAGTCCACTTGCGGTGCCTGACATGTACAGTGATCTCCACATCCTCTGGGGTGCTTTGCACTCGGTGAGCCTTCAAAATGATTTCAGATTTAATCCCTCTCTGCCCCTTTCTTGGTCCTGTTTCTTGAGGGCTGAGGAGGGGAGAGGACCAGATACCCCTGTGGCTTTCTGCCTTTTGAACAATTCACCCCTGAACTGAACAGGGAATTAGAGGGAATCAACAGATGAGACTAAGGCTACTGGAGAACATCCAGCTCACTCTTTACTTCCAGCTCCCCAAAATACATACAGTATTTAAAATAGCTGATGATCTGTCATCAGCAAGAGCTTCCTCTCCACCCACCTCCATGCCTTTCCTTTCCCCAGGCAGCCTGCATAGATGCTCTCGACCCTAGAAGAAGTGATAGCTGCTGTTGGAAGATCAAGCCAGAAATAAGCAGCTGTGTGGAGAACAGTTCCATTGCACAAATTTATGTTTTGCAACACATTAGGAGGAGAACAAAAAACGAAAGAAAACAGGAAAAGGAGAGGACTGCAGTTAGACCCATGAATGTTTCATGAAACCTCTCCCTACAACTGACAGGATAAAAAACATACAGTCATTAAAATTCAGATAACAGGATACTGCCTTCATATTCTCTATATTAAAATTCTAAGCTAAGGTATTGCTTTGTAGAAATTTGTGTTCCTTCATATTCCCTTACATCAATGTCTCAGGGAAGATCTAATATTCCAGTTGCTCTAGGATCAGTACAACTGCCTATAGAGTGCAGGTTGTCACCTTGGGGGGAACGGTTTTGTTACATTACAGTACCACAAGTCTGCAGCACTTACAAGGTTACTGTACAATAACGTATGTGTATTCATTTCAAGGTCATTCTTTCCCTTTTGTTAACAATAAACATAGTAAACACAGAAGTTGCAGGAAAAGACTTCAATGCTCCTAGGTAAAGTGTTCCTCTTCTCTTGCACATTCTAGGAGTCGGTTTGCAAAAGAGGACTGGAATGGGGATCCACACTTCTGCTGTGTTATTTTTCATGATTAGTGTAGTGTTACCAAGGTAGTAAAGAAGCAATGTAAATAAAAATTAGAATTTCAGAGCATAACTTGAAACTTTTGAAGCTCTAATTTAATCTAGCTTTTATGAAATGATAGAGGTTTGGTTTGGATTTGTTTTCAGATGATTTCCTTGGGGAGCCTAGGAGAATACGTAAAAGCTTTTTCACCATTTTAAGAAAGCTTTACATAAGGCTCATATTTAGAAGTGAAAAAGACCATGAACCGAGAGAGGATTTTACAAAACTGCAGCTGGTGAAAATATTTTACAGATTAGTTTAAAAGCAAAATGACATGAAGTTTTCCCATCCCTGCTTTGAGGTTTCAGTTTTGTCATGTTTTCCTGCCTTAAATGTAGGGATTTGGTAGAATACTATAAAATAGAATGGCACACTGTTTGTTTATGTCTAACCAGAGCCCAGGATTTATCCCACAGATGTATAGCCTCATCTGACTCATTACGATCACACTAATCATCACACAGCCCAGGCTTGCACACCTGGCAGAGATGGCTTTTCTAGTCAAGCATGAGCACTAATGAAGGAAAATTTGCTCCTTGAAGAATGCAGAGCATTTTACAAAAAGGCAAAGAAAGAAATAGTAGGGAGAAAAAACCAGATTTTTCAGAAACCTGTCTTCTTTTATAAAATAAGTATGATCATTTGTTAGACTTTGCAGTCTGTTTTATTTTAGATATGGGATAGGTATGTTTTTTCTTGGCATCACTAGAAATCCTTAACAGATACAAAAAGGGAAAAATCTTAAGTTAGGTTCCATGTGCAATGCTTGGACTGTATTTTGTCAACACTGAAGAAGTGCATTTGCAATCTTTCATGGTCACTGGCTCAAAGAAAAAACCCTGAGAACTAAATATGCACCTTTAAGTTTTCAACATTTCTTGGTATATTATGCCCAATGTACTGGAAGCTAAAACACTACAGCATGCTTGTATATCACGCAACAAATCACAAAGATAATGTCTAAAATAATGACAAAAGAAAACAAATAAACCATTTGTGTGACCTTATGGTTGTTTTTGGATGATGAACCTGGCACATGTCACTGGGTAACACAGCTTATGGAAATAAAGGACAATCCTCTGCTGCGTGAAGTTCAAGTAAGAGTGATTGGAAAGATGTCCTTGCTCAAGCTCTTCACCACTGTTGGAAAACACTCGGCAGTCTGCCTTCCAGCCCTGACCTCAGACCCAGCCCTTTTCTAAGTGCACAGGAGACTGCTTTGCTCTCACTGCCTACCCAGAGATGGCCTGCTAGAAATGTACTTTCTTCTTTGAAGCATGGTACAGTCAAGCATTAGGATCATCCTAAAAAAAAAAGCTGAAATCTTAAACAGGGCCTCGGGTTCATAAAAAACCTATGTACTCCTGTGCAAGTTTTATGTCTGCTTTCAGGTTCAGTGCAAATTGCAGAGTTTTCCCTACACACCTTACCTTGCTTTCAAATGTTTAGCCAAGTAATCAAGAACATTTATACTCTATGAAATTCATTTTTTCCTGAAAAGTGTACTTGAAAATATTTTCAAGTGTGTCTCTGAACACGAGTAATTCCTCAAAAGAAAAATCATTATTTCCCTTTACACTTTGCATGCTATGTAGTTTATACTATTAAAAAGGGAGCTATAGCTAAACTTTGATAAGACATTAGATGTTTGAACTATCAAGAATGAAAACCCCATTATTATTAAAGTATTATTTATTTAAGAAGTATGGCACAAGTACACATTGAAAAAGAACTTTCCATGTTTTTCTGTAGTAAAATTATGTTTTTGATAACTGCCCTTGCTTTAAAAACAGGTTCACAGACCATTGGGAACTTGTGGGAGGTCAACATCAGCTTTAAAATCAATATTGTGAGATTTGGTGGGTGACAATAGGGGTATTTATTTATGAGCTTGTGAGATGTGTGAATAGACACACACCCTCTTCCGTATTTTACTTTTCTCTCATAGCCAGTGATCTAGATTTTTTTCCTCAAATCTCAGCTGACCCTCTATTTTTTTCGAGTATAATTTTCCAAAAATAAATAACAGAGCTTACTGCTGCGAACCTATAAAAGAGCAGAAACTAAAACCATGAGGTTTGGAGATCCCAGTAACTTGAAAACCAGCCTATATTAAAATGTCAAATTTTAATCCACACGTAGAGAGCAAAGACAGTTAGAATCATCATTATTTCCCTGGAATTTCTATAGAATAACAGGAGGGGTTGGCCAAAATGAAATTAAGTTTGGAATTTTTAAAAAAATCCCGATTTTGTTGCTGTTTCCCTTTAGAAAAAGACAGCATTTAAGAGAAAACCAGCTCTTTATATTACTCTTCCTCCCCACTTTTTTTTCTCCTCCACAAACACGAGAGGCGGTCTGAGCCTTGAAGGAAATGCTTTCTCACCCAGTGGAGCTGGCAGAGGTCTGCAGGTGTCCAGGGCTCTGTGCTGCCCCTGGGGCACAGTGACAACAGTTGGTCCTTTTGGAATGCCTGATGTACTAACCACCACCTTCCAGTACTTAAAAGGACCTACAGGGATCTTGACAAGGGAGTGCAAGGACAGGACAAGGGGGAACAGTTTTAAGCTGAAAGATGGGAGACTTAGATTAGGCATTAGGAAGACATTTTTCCTGTGAGGATGGTGAGGCACTGGCACAGTTTGCCCAGGGAAGCTGTGGCTGTCCCATTCCTGGAGGCGTTCAAGGCCAGGTTGGATGAGGCTTTGAACAGCCTGATCCAGTGAGAGGTGTTCCTGCCCATGGCAGAGGGGGTGGAACTGGTTGACCCTTAAATTCTTTTCCAACCCAAAGCATTCTATGATGATTCTGTGAAGATGCTGAGACAACCGTTACTCACAAAAACAGTTTTCCAGTTAACAGACGATAATAAATCAGTATGTATTATTGTCTCTTTTTTATGCTTGACAGAATGAAAGTCTTTACCAGGTCCTATCCTGAAAACTGATACACCTTTTAGAACACAAAAAAATTTTGAACTCTCTGTACGCATCCAGCTGCTGCTGAATTAACACTTGACTAACAATAATAAAGAATTTTCTGTCAGTTGTAGGCTACCTGTAGGATCCCTGGCAGGATTCCTTACATTCTGTGTTTTAGGAGAAACAAGTACTATATATTTACAAAAGATCTCATCCACCAAGAAGCGACAGGAGGACGACTGTTTACAAAGGTTTGTAGTGATAGGGCGAGGGGCAATGGGTATAAACTGGAGAGAGGCAGATTTAGACTGGACATAAGGAAGAATTTCTTCACTATGAGAATGGTGAGGTCCTGGCCCAGGTTGCCCAGGGAAGCTGTGGCTGCCCCATCCCTGGAGGGGTTCCAGGCCAGGCTGGATGGGGCTTTGGGCAGCCTGAGCCAGTGGGAGGTGTCCCTGCCCACGGCAGGGGGTTGGAACTGGATGGGCTTTAAGGTCCCTTCCAACACAAACTATTCTATGATTCTATGGTTCTACTACTGTGTGATCTCCATCTCTGTTGTCTGCTTTGCAGCTCTCTTCCCCTGCCCAGGCTCCTCGGGCAGTGTTGCACAGGCCAAGGTCTGAGACAAGGGCTGACTAAGTGGCAACACAATGAGGAATGTATTTTAACTTTATGTTTCTATCTCTTTCTTTCAGTTCCATTTCTATTTACTCTTTCTTTTTAGTATTTTAATGGTCCATTATGTGGGAGGGGAAAAAAAAATCTCAAAAATAGCATAAAGACCCCCACCTCTTATTGGGGAACACAAACAAAAGAATAATACACACTGGACAGGCTCAGAGATAAGACTGGCAACTTTACTGAGTTACACTCTGCTCTTTGTTTTTCTATGACCTTCTCGGTACCTCAGGATTTTACATTGCTTTAAAAATCCAAGATGCCTCTTTTTTACTGTCATCGGCCTATTGGCACTGATGCAGGCAGGAAAAAGTATGAAAGGTTCAGTCCTTGGGAATGGCCATGGATCCCACTGCTACTGAGGGAAGCAGAGGGCATTAATGAATGGAAATTGAAGCTGAACAGGTAGGGAGGGAAACGCAGACTCATTCAGTTCAGTCCATAGAACAAGTTCCCAGTGGAAGACTTGAGAGTATGCAAACTGCATTTAAAAAGGTCAGAAAAAATCTTCATGGTTAACGTTTCTTCAAATTAAAATGTCACAAGAAACCATCATGGATGTCTCATAGGAAACAGGCTAGGATTAACACAACAACGCATGTACTAAACAGATATTTTCTGACTTCCCTCATTCCAAAACAATGCTGTGGGAGAGATGCAGCTCTGTTAAAAGCATTCCTACAACATCCACCTGTATTGCCATGACCTATGGCATGGAAAAAACAAACTAAATATCTAAATTCCCATCTTTTCTATCTTTCTAAAAGAAGTTTACAAAGTTGCTTGATTACACCAGGTACCACTGAACACACACAGCACTCCTGAAAGTGGCTTTTTGTAAGTGACATATAAAATTCCGGTAAGGAACAGAGACATATCTTCATATGCTCAGAAAATACAATGCTTTGCCTGTCACCTTACCTCTATAATGCTTGGTGATAGATTTCTTAAAAATATTTTGGGTTTTTTTCCTGTGTCATTTTTTGCCTGTTCATTAATGTGTGAAAAATTCTCAGCTTTGGTAAAATCCCATTTCCTGCCTCTGAGCTTTGGCAGGAAATAGAATCAAAAGAATCAGAATCTGAAGGTTTCTGCACTCCTTACAGCACCACTCTGCTCAACAGAAGCAGCCCTTGGAGCTGCCCCAGCTCGTAACAAAGTGTAGAGGTCTCTTTCCCACCCACGATCTTTCCTGTGAGATCACGTCCACCAGGGACCATGTCCACAACCTCATCAGTGTCTTTATGGAAAAGATACACCTCACGCCAAGCCATGGTTCTCACTGGGCCGCAACCATTGGCTCTGGGAAGTAAAGGAAATTCAAAGGACTTCCACCTCCAGCACTGCTATAGCTAGTCCTTTCTCTTGTACTCCATTGAAGTGATATTTAAATGCCATTCTGTCTGTTTATAAAGTCTTTCCTTCCAAATAAGGTGGAAGAAAACATAAGTGTGGATAGGCAGGAATCAACAGACTGTGTGTGAGAGAACAGGATGCCTAAGCCTGTAAGTCCCTGATTTTCTTCCCTGCTGCTTTCAGATTTTGTCTATAGTTTGCTTTTCCAGTGACACGACCTTAGCAGCTTTGATCCCTTGGGCCAACCTACTCTCTGTGCCATCACAGACAGCCCACTGCTCCACTGGAGTGAGTCGGGCAGCCAACTCACATTTAGCTAAAGCTATCATTTTATCTCTTAGTGCCTCGGATATGTAGCAGTGTGTGTTTACTTACGAGACCCCCTAATCATCTCTCCCCAGTAACCCAGCAGCGTGAAAGAGATTTATCTTCCTGTCTCAGGTCCCTACCTGTCAAGTCTAAAGTGCAGTCTGTCCATCTGTGACTCTCAATATTAGCTCATTCAGACAGCACTTGTTTGGAAAAACACATCAAGGCACTAAACAGAGAAAAAGAAATGCATCCAAAAGTAAACAAAATAACCAAGCAATGTGTAAATATGACGGGGTTAACAGTAGAGTAAGTGAAAATACATCATCAGATGCCTTTCTCCAAAGTAAAACAGTAGGAGACAAAAAAAAGTAATCTCTTGTAGCAAATTAAGAGAGGACATTTTTTACCTGCATGTGTCCAATATCCTCACCTACTTTACTGGGAGAAACAATACAACATTATCTTTGACAAGGATAAAAAGAAATAAGGATCAGCTATGTATTCTTTTTCCGGAGTGTGAAATATCATCGCTCTTTCACCAGCTAAACCTCCATCACAGCTGGTTTTGTACCAGCAAAACTGCACCTCAAATGAAGCATCAAGGGTAATGCAGTCACCATCAACAACTACTGAAATATCCAGCTGTGCTAGTTGCTTGCCTAGAAAGCTGTCAGAAACTTAGATCAAAAGGGTGTTGCACCACATCTGTTTGGGCATGGCCCAGCTCCTTTAATCAGGCTTGACCAGCCCCTAATTAGCAGCCCTTTTAGAGTTGTAGTTATTAGTGCTGAGTGGATCAGTAAGAGGACAGTGTATGTTCATGGAACATAACTGCTAGTCTCTGGGCTAAACGATAAAATTTAATCACCATCTCCCAGTGCACTTTCTCTCTAGTCTTTCAATTCTGGATTTATCCTTCTAAAATTGCTTTTCCTGAGAATTTTACAGCTAGCTAATTGACTTTCTGTTCTTCTCTGGCACTGTGCATGAATAAGGTCTCCTCAGAGTTCTGCTAACAGCTCTTTCCTTTAATGAAAATATTGTATTGTATTCACAAATGACCTGTATGGAAGGAAGGTTTACAAAAAAACACAATAGTATTTACAAGAGGAATAATCACTGAAGAAGAAGTGGGCATTATATAATCTTTACTAGACCTCTACTTCTTATCAAAATGCTTGTGATACACAGATAAGGAGAACTGGATTCTATGATACACTAAAATCACAATCTAAGCTTCAAGAAAAATAGATTAAATCCATTTTCACTTCTCTTTCTCTTTTTTCTCTTTTCTCTGCTTCTCCATTTCAATATTGGATTAGTTCTGGTACCTAATTTCATAAAAATTTTGATTGTTATTGTGCAATTTATTTTACACATAAATTTCCACTCTCCAAATGTCATGACAATTTGCATTGATTATTAGAAGAATTTTGATCACAAGTGGATTTGTTATTTTATGATAATTGATAAAGAGGTTCAGTGGTTGTCCAGGATTCCAGAAACCATGCTGAGGCCTTCCCTCCATGGGTAAGTCTTGGTAATGAAGTGAACATTGCGGGAGGGAAGGGTACGAAGCAGTAAATCAGCCCACATTGTTGGCCACCTGCGTATGAATCCAACAAGGAAATCATATAAAAATGCAAAATATCATTAACAGTTACATAGTCATCACTATGTTTCAGCTGCAGTGTGGCCGTTCTTTCTGCCTTTCGAGAATTTAGTTCCCTGAATGCTTATTTCACGTTTTGGAGACCATCTCTACATCCATAAAAGCTGTGCACAACTACTATGCTCAGCCTCACACATGCTGTGTTTGAGTGTTTTTATATGTACGTTTCTACATTAAAGAAACTTGTTTTTATATAAAAACTTTCAATGCACTTCTAGTTTCTGGAATATTCTAGACCAGTGCTTGAATTATGTGACTAAAGCTGTATTTTCCTTATGGATTTTCCCAGAGTATTTTTAACTTCCGCTGATCTCAGAATTCCAGAAAAACAGCATTTTGTGTGGCATTTGGGCCTTTTTGCACGTTGGCTTCATTCAAAACAAGAATTTAGAACTGCATGTGAGGAAAAGGTGAACAACTGAGGAAATGTTCTGCCACTTCCCCAAGTAGGTTTCTACTGTCCAGTTCCTTGAACTAATTACCTTCAGCTCTGAAAGAAGAGCCAAGCTAGACCTTACCAACCTTTTCTTCTAATACGGACATTCAAGATGAGGTCTGACACTGATTTTAAATTGGGAAAATTTGTACCTCTGGCACCAATGCCTCGGTTCAAAACATCTTTGCAAAGGGTCCTGAGCTTCACAGGGTGTCTGAGTTCTTTTCAACAGTTTTCTCTAAACACTCGACATAAACAGGAGGTTTCCAGAGAACCAGATGCTGACAGGTTACTTTTCCCCCTTAATTTCTTTAAAACACAGCATATTAAACAATGAGTAATAGTTTGCAAAGTCTCTGGAGTCAGGTAACCTGTCTGCCTATACAGACAGGAGATAGATTTCTTTTTCAAAGAGGATGGTTACCATGAGGTTCAAAAGTACTCTCAAAATTCTCTTCAGCATCCAGATAGAACAAAGTCACAGAATCACAAGGTTGGAAAGGACCCATTGGATCATCGAGTCCAAGCATTCCTAACACTCCCTAAACCATGTCCCTCAGCACTCCATCCACCCGTTCCTTAAACACCTCCAGGGAAGGTGACTCGACCACCTCCCTGGGCAGCCTTTTCCAGTACCCAATGACTCTTACTGTGAAGAATTTTTTTCTGATATCCAACCTGAACCTCCCCTGACGGAGCTTCAGGCCATTCCCTCAAAGTCAGTGACAGAGAGTAGCCCTGCTTGCTGTCGAATGTGGGAATGGGCACTACCTTAGAAACACGGAGTTCTACCGGCCGCTGTGTGTGAAACACCCTATTGACCAGGAGGTAGGTGAGCAAGGGAACAGACTAGCTGAGGTACGGGCACATATAAAGTTGTTGTCCCTGCTTTCCTGCTTCCTACTCTCTGTTGCATCAGTTAGATAAAGAGGAGGGATCTGTAAACAGCCTGGAAAATCTGGAGCTGCATTTGTGCCAGCAAAAACCATTCAGATACATGTTTACTTCAAAAACACTGCTTCCTGACTGAATAGGAAATAAAAATAAGCCTTTTTTTCATTAGTGCTGTTATATTAGTAATTACTCTATCTGTTCTATGAGAACATTTCAAGATTGAATATATATAGTATATTTATTGTTCTTAGAAACACTCTCAAATAGACAGTACAACTACTTGTCTTTCCTATATCATATTCACAACAGATGTTTTTCCCCTGGTACAATAATTATTTGTACTCTATTCACATTAGATATGCACTTAGAGAAAAATTATTTGATTACTGTTTAGAAGGTTTTATCACGAGTAGCCTGGAGGACTGTGTTTTATGGCACATTTCTAATCAGTGTATCATGGAAAAGATATATGGAACAAGTCCAGCGTTGGGGCTAATCGTCTACCCGTAGACAGGGTTTCCATGGATATTCCTGATGCTGAATCACTGTTCTGGATGTCAGCATTAGTTTCTTAGTCCTTTGCTTGCTGCGAGCATAAGTAAAACCAGCACTGAGCTATTTTAGGCCAGTAAAGAGTAAGAGATTCAGGCAGAGGAAAAATGCCAAAATGGTCTGTCAAAAATGAATGTGCTACTTGTCAAATTGGTGTTAGTCAGCTTTATTTGAGCTCTCAGAGTTCCCTCTTGCCAGCAGCCTGAAATGGCGGCACAGAGTTGCCAGGCTACTGCAGTGCTCCCCGACCTTCAATCATTCCCTTTCCAGATCTCTCCAGCTCCACCATTTGGGTACAATTATGTCATGTATTTGATCCCTCTCTCACCATGAGACTTTGTGTGCCAGATGCAGCTTCTTAGTGTGGGATCTTTGTAGAATCATAGAATGGTTTTGGTTGTAAGAACCTCAAAAATCATCCAGTTCCAACCCTCCCTTCGACTGGATCAAGCTGCTTAAAACCCCATCCAGCCTGACCTTGAACACCTCCAGGGATAGGGCAGCCACGACTTCTCTGGGCAACCTGTGCCAGGGCCTCATCACCCTCACAGGAAAAAAAATTCTTCCTAATATCTAAATCTCCCCTCTTTCACCTTAAAACTATTATCCAGTTTTGTGGGATCCTGGAGAGGCACTGTACAGCCATCTGTGCGAGAGCTTCCCTAGAAGCAACGGTTCTTAGACAAAGCCCCATCCCTGACCCCCTTCCACCTTGGCATGCAGAACACTGCGTCCTCGTGACTATACAAACTTCTACTGTCCTCACACAGCTTTCACTGTGGCAAACTTGCACCCTTACCCTCTGGCTGCAGAAGCAGACCCCATCAAATGAAGGCAATAAAGACTGGGAACCACTGGAGTTATTCCTTTCACATGGCATGCCAGAGGATGACTGCTGTGTCTTAGTCCTTAGCAGTGGAAAACAGCCATGCTGGTAATTCAGAAAGCAAGATAAATTGTGTTTTAGCTCTCCATGGTGGACCCAGCCTTTGTTATTCAGAAAAATCTCTAGGCCAGAGTGTCTGACTGAGGGCCGCCTCCTTCATTGTCGGAATTAACACATCTGCATGGAGCAGCCACAGCTTCTGCCTGGTGCCACAACTGACTCCAGCTGACTCTCGATCCAAAAGGCAAACCTTCCCCCTGTCTTTGTCCTCCTCATGCATCGTTTCCACTGTCATCACGTGGTGCTGAGCCAACTGCTGTGGCTGTGCCATACTCGGGCACTTGGCCAGCACGGTCCACTGCATTTGCTGTGCAAAAAGGCCTCAAACTGAGTCACCCCATATGAAGTCTGAGCCTGTCAGTACTGCCTGATAAGGCTGTTTTATTTACTCCAGGCCTCTATTCTGGCATAGTCAGTTACCGTGGACTCAGGCTAGCCTCATAATACTGCTCTTCAGCTCAGATTTTCTCTTCAGATGTAACAAGTTACAAGTGTTCCTGCTCTTTTTCCTTCCTTTTGTAAACCCTATTTTAAAGCCTTACTACATAAATCTTTCATTTTTACATAATGAGCATTGCTCCAGAAATTACTGTAATACAGCCTCCTCTGGCTGGAAACAGAAAATGTGCTTTAGTTATTCCACCAGAATAGCTAAAGCTGCTATTCTGGTTTAGCTTGGGATAGCCCCTCTCCTTCCCAGCACCTGTTGCATACAGATACACCTCAACTTAAAGCCTTCTGTAGGAAATCTGAGTGAACAGTAACACTAGTCTGTCACTGAGAACAGCCTGCTCTGCTACCTTTTACCACATGTTGCATCGTATGAGTAGATTCACTCTACTGAATGAGTATTAAAAGATGTCTTCAACATTGCTGGAAGGTTTTGGCTTTGGTAGGACAATTTCTAATCACGGTCAAATTGTGGCATTGTCCTAAAACAATTTCAAGGCAAAATTTATAAACTAATATTAGCTGGAAACCATTCCCAGTAGTAGAACATACACACCTGCCGTGGTTTGAAGGCCAAATTTGCTAGGGAGGTCTGGTTCTCTAAAGCTGGGCTAAGAGCCCGAGGATGCCTCTGTGCATGTACAATTTACTGATGCAGAAGTGGCCAAGGAACCTGACAAAGGAGCGCTTCAGTCAGTGCCTTCATCTCACCCGTGTACCTTAGTGTAACTCTTCTGCCATAGGTAACAGCCAGTTCCAAATGACACTCTTCTACACACACAGCCAGCATAAACCTCACCATAGGAAAATCACAATCAGTTTTTACCAGTTTCAGTGTCTGTGGGACTGAGTATAGAGCCTCTCTGCTACCCCTACTCTCTGGCACTCAGTAAGATAAGCAATGAGCATTTAGGTTTTCAGCGTGGTTATCCATGCTTAATATCAGGTTCTGACTTGCATCAACATTAAGAACTGCAGGCAAAAATTTTTTACCATCTTATTTTGTTCTCCTTTCACCTTGGGTAAACATAATCAGGATGTGAAAGAGGAGTGAGCAGGGTTTCCTTTTGCACCACATTTCAGTGTCGGTACCATATAGCCACCAGAACAGGCTTCAGTCCCTAATCCCTTCAGCCTCTCTTGTAGCCTTTAGCATCCTGCTTGCTTAGCTTGGTGTTGGTGGCAGTCGTGCTGCACAGCTACAACAAGAAGAAGAGAACTCGGCTCCACTAATCAAATCCAGTTGTATACTTCAAATGTTTTTATTTAGATAAACTTCCCAGAGGAAGTTTGGGTCTCTTGTAATGCCCTTTCAACAAAATGTGCCTAAAAAGTAATGATTGTTCATCCATCTAGTCCTATGCCTTTCGTTTTGTATATGATACAACACCATTCTAAGAAACTGCTGTAGTAGGAGGTATAGAGTAGGAATACTATTGTTAGTCATTTAACATTTACCTTTAGAAAGCAACTTTAGCTTTGTTCAAATACGTCCGCTAAAGTGTCTAATGAACACTATTGAGAGAGGTCTGCCAAAAATCTCTATTTCTCTGCCTTCTTCCCCTTCCTTTGGCCAGTTTTTAAATGAGGCCACACTCCAGACCATGCAAATATATCAGAAGCTTCCAGTGAGTGCTTTTACCTCAGCCTGTTTGTGTAGAGAAGTTCCTGCGGTAACGTATGTATGAGTCATATCTTGTTTCTATCATGAGGGACCTACGTCAGCATAAAAAAGGGAAGACCTTACTTGACATTGCTGATATTTCTATAGGAGAAAAGGAGAAAAGCTAAAAAGCTTCTTTCCTTGAAAAAAAAAAAAACCAAACAAGCCGCCTCAGCTATCGCACAGTTTTGATATAAATCAAAAAAAAAAAAAAGAGCAAATAAGAAGATATCATGTTTTTTTTTCCTCGGGATACCTTTAAGAGAAGAGTATTTAAAGTATTAGAACTTGAAACAGAGGAAGGAGCTTGAAGTGTTGCTGATGTTAGCACAAGCTGTGGCAATTAAGAGTCCCTGAATATGTGAAAGAAAAATAGCAGTAACGTGCCATTCAAATGTGTTGCAAGTTCTTTAGGAAAGCTACCTTAGCCTTTCTTTTGTGGATAAAAATCTACAACTACAACTAAAACCTGACTATGTACTGAATAGGAAGTACATCCAGTTCATGTGGGCAGCACCAAGTACCCAATGCTCACTCACTGCAGTGGCAAGGACATAAAACGAATAAGAAAGATGTTCCAGCTCATGGCATACTGCAGACTCCAAAGGAACACCTGTGGATGGCAGGAAGTTTCAAGAAAGGATGCAAACCCAGACTCTGAAATCTGAAACTCCTTTCTGGAATTTGAGACCTCTCAGCTTCTATGAACTGTTGGTCAATGCCTATTCTCCTGCTGCAAAACAGGGCAGGTCATGTAATGGAAATCATTTGATACTTTTCCAATCACTTTGGAAGTGAGCATAGAAATGTCTTCAGGTACAGCTCAAGTAAATCACAAGGTATTTAGAAAATACTTGAGTATCAGAGGATCAAGCTGTTCCTTGAAAAGTAAATGTTGGTTCAGAAAATACAGACTGATAGGGGCAAATAATAGTGATGACAAATCCCCATATACCTGCATGTTTCACTCTCTGGAAGTAGAAAGCACACCCCATAGACTGCCCTCTGAAAAAGCGTCTATGCTAGGGCTGCGATCAATGGCTACGTTACAAAAGGCCACCATTAATTCCCAGCAATATTATATGTCTGGCTCCCTTAGCTCGGTGTCCTGCACAACATAAATGGTGATGCTTGTGCCCTGAAGTCAAGAATTATATTGATAAAGGATGCTGTGTGGCCACCACACTAGATACGCTGGGTTCAGTGTGCAAACCTGACAGTTGGCAGGCCCACAATGCATAATTCAGAGCTCCTCTTTCTCCTCTTTCCTCATGTGTTATTCTGTGAAAGACAGCAGGAAGTTACAAAGGAGACAGGGAAAAGCTACTTGCATCACTGTACAGAGAAACAAGCCTGTTTAGCCATCCTGTGCTATCTGCCACAGCTCAGCTACATGTGCTGGTTAAAGACTAGAGATGGATATTTCCAAGGCCACTGTCAGAGTGCCCACCCTTAAGTGACAGGCTAAGCTCTACACTGACATTGATGGAAGAGCTCACACTGCGGTCCTACTCTCAGCTTCTGTAGCTGTAAGCTGAATAGACTCCTTCGTTTTAAAAGGTCACGTAGTCTGAACCCTTTTAGTGACAATAATTTCCAAAAGGAAGCATGCTAATGGACATCCAAAATGCTGCCAAGCCCTTCAAGTACATATACTTGGCATATTGACCAGGAGAGGTGGAAAACTAATTTTTTTACTAATTTCAGAAACATTGTTTTTCACTTTGAGTTCCAGTTTCAGATCCTTTGATCCCTCTGACCTCTGTTTTCTCAAAAATTTCAAAATCATAGATTCAAGGGCATCCTGGACAAAGTCCAAGGTGGGTTATGCAAGGGCTTCCCAGATGAATCTACTACTACTCTGCAAAGCACACAAGATGTGGACAAGCACTCACTGGGAGAGACTGGCCTCCCAGTCTTCCCTGTCACTTCAGATCTTAAAAACCTGTCTCGATGTGACATAGAGAACTTAAAACGACAACTAATTGCATTTAAAAATAACTCTATTATTCATTATGCATTTTCTATGGTTTTGTCCTTTTGTTTTCAATTTTAGGGACAGTTTTCTAAATATCAGGCTGTTTGTTTCTTAATTAATTTTTCCTTGGTAGTTTACTGCCACTACTCTATTGCTGCAACTGAAGTTGTCTTAGCCTTTTACTTGAAAAAATGCATTTTGGGGAATATGCTTGTTATTCAGGAAGGTTTACAAATGTTTTCTTTTCACAATTTTCTTCACAAGGTTTATTAAAAGCTTTTAGGTTTAAATGGCAATTGTACTAACGTATTTTATCTCAAAAAATATAGGATGAACAGATCCTTTTTTCTTCTATCCAATGGGTCAGAAGAAATTAAATTTTCAAACTTTTAACTTCTAAAAGGAGAACTAAGGAATAAGAGCAGAAGAACTTACCAAAAAGACAAAGTCTTATTAAAAGAATAAAGGAGCGAGAAAAAATAAAAGGAATAGCGTGATGTGTGAGAGGCTCTCTTTAGAAACAAACTTTTCTTTCACATTTCTTTGATGTCCCAGTCTTGGCTCCCACAGATTTTAGTCAGCAGGCTTTGGGTCAATCTAAAAGTTTCTAAAATAGCTACACTTGTCATCTTTCCTATTCACTCTGTTAAGTTTTCTTTGACCTTTGTCTTATAGATCATCTCAGTGCTGGTTTAGCACATCCAACACCCTTGTCCCCAGCCCACTGCCAGGGTCAGCTGCAGAGGAGTGAGCTTTCTCAGGGAGAACAGATGACATTTGCAGCCAAACAAACTAACAAAAAAAAGTATATAGAAATATTATCTCCAAGGTTTAATCCATCATGCTTAGTTTTGTTTTCGTTTCCAAACAAAGAGATAAAACCACCACGCTCAGGCTGCAAGGAGGAAGAATGGCAGTACAAAGGAAAATGTCTACTTGCAGCATTGTCACAACAGCTCACCGTCACCAAAAATTCGCCCAGTCCCTTCTATTCTTCACCAAGTGCTACTCCTGTTAAAACTGATCTACTGCAATAAAAAAAAAACAACCCCAACCCTTTATCATCAAGCCATATTAACTAACAATAATAAAAATAATAACAGAAAATTTTATTGCTGGCAGATTTATGCTTTGCTTTTCTAGCTACAAAGGTTTTCCATTTCCTATTTAATTTGCATTAAGGAGAAAAAACTCATTTTTCCTACAGTCCCAGTTACATGTGTCAAGTAATGCACATTTATATAGACATTTTATAATTATGAACGTCCTTCCATTTCCAATATATGTATTAAGAACACTTTATTAGTAATTCTTTTTCATTACTTATTCTATTTTTTCAAATAAAATACTTGCATATCAGGAAATGCATTTGCCATAGAAAAGCTGCTATGTTTTTTACAGTACCACAATGGTGGATTTTTACTCTAAACTTGTGGTCTAGATAGTGGGATTTACTTTGCTGTAAAGACGATAAATTTTTATTGAGTTAATGTTTGTGAAGAATTCCACATTCTTTCAAAGAATAACTCCAGAAAGTAGAGAGAGATCTTTTTGTTTTCAGTGTTAGCAATGAAGCATAAAATCCGATAGTGAAATAGCAAGAGTTGTTTATTTCTAAGTCAATCATTATAACTGAAAAAAACAGGAGGGGAGTTTTCATAGAGAGCTCTTGGAAAACTCATCTCTAAAGAAGTCAATGAAAACATCTACATTGGTTCCAACAAAGTCAAGATTCTACCCTAAACACCTGCCCACCACTCACACTTAGCTGCTGCACTTAATCCATCCTCCTCCAGCAGTTACCTGTTGCCTATGCAAGAGCTGTAACATCACAGATTTCTTAAAAAATGTTTGCTGTACAGAATAAATCCGATGTAATTTACCACTGTGAAAACCTTCCATTTACATAGAGAGTTCTATAAATTTGATTGTGATTTTTTTTTATTAATTCATGTGGTGACTTAAAGAGTAAGAAGTAGAAATTATATCCAGTTTGTGGAAAAGTAACTCATGACTTTCCCTTAAAAATTAAAGCTCCTCCCATCCTCTCTCTACTGAATCCATAATGTTAAGCAAATGCCACCCCACAGGCACAAAAATGCATGGATGTGCACGTGTATGAAATTTCCACTGATGCAAATGAAAATTCAGACATCTGAGGGCAGGATTTAGCCCAGAGTATTCAGTGTGTGACACATCGTTTATTCTCATGGTGATGAACTGATGAAGGAGAAAGGCTCTTAACGTGACACAGAGAGCTTTAAAAGCAGAAATGGGAATTCACAAAGTTGCTCACAAAGTCAATTGCTTTCTTAAAGGTGTTCTTGCATTTCATCTTGAAGCTCAACATTGTGGTTCCTGCTCCCTCCAGTCTCCAATAAGAGCTGATTTGTCCTTCAGCTCCAATCATAGACAGGGGAGGACCTGTTCTTAGATTGTTACACAGTTCAATTCAGAAGCAGTCTACAAAGACCGGTTCAAAACCAGAATTATCATCCAGACAAGAACTAGCAAAGCTGCAGATAGAAGGAAAGCTAAGTGACCAGGAAAGCCTCAGTTGCCCAGACCTATATCAAAGTGATAAACTGAAAAGAAGTACCTTCTTGACTATATTCGACATTTCTTCAAAATCATATATTAAATTAATAAGTTCAGTTAAAATGTTGTCCATTCCAAATTATAAATTACGAAGTCTATTCTCTTTAAAACATAGTCCTTGTGCAAAGTGCCAGGCGACCTCAGTTTTGGAGATGAAAGCTTTCTGTACTTGCAAGAATATTAAGAGAATGCTTCCAATGACAATCCCAACAGAAGAGACACACAAAAATCCCTTGCCTCTTTTCTTTGCCCATGTATGCACAAAGGCCATTTATTTCTTCTTCTCCAAAGTTAGTTACTCGAAGGGAGCACAAAACACCAGACTGGAGCAGAATACCTCAGCAGAATTTGATAGACTCTTCTTTAGGACCCACCCAGAGAGGAAAAGAAGGCAAATTGTTTTCACCATGTCAGGTTTTTGGTAGCCTGTGAAGACGGACTGAGCATTTGCTGTCCGCTCCTAGAAGAGCTACTCTTACATGTTCAGTTCCTGTATAATGGAGCAACAATGAGATGTACTCAGGTTTAATCTTGGCATTTGAGATTAAAATCTGTCAGAAAAACAGCTTAATATCTAGGAGAAAAAAAAATATGCATAACAGCTCAACTTATTGATAGAATCTTTTAAATGCAAGTTTGAATCATGAGTAAGATATAGCCCATGCTTCCCAGCCAGACAGCATCGCTTCCCAGTCACTGCCTTGTTAAATACTATCATTTCCTCAAACCAGTGCTGAACAATAGCACTGCCTGTGCAGACAGGAGGTGCTCAGGCATATCTGCACAGCACAAAGCAGGTTCCTGCAATTTTAAGAGCACTTAACTACCACAAACTAGTTAACATGACCAAAAAACCACAGTCCTGGTTGTTGCTACAGCATAGATGTAGTAGAGGAGTACCGAGTATTTTGACAGCAAATTGTCAGGGTGGAGAAGGGTGGTGTTACAAGAAAATGTCCCAGTCCAGTTTTGATGCCACAAAAAAAGAACAATTTTCATTACCAAAACATAGATACTTTCATGTTACTTTCTCTGTTGACAATTCAGACTTTTCAGGAGAACAGTTCAGAGAGCTAATATTTACATCTGATGATTTTTTTTTTGTTTTCTGAAGATCTAACTATTACTAAAAATCTCATTTGTTTTGTCAGAAAAAAAGCTTTAACTGAACAGAATGTACAGAATTAGTTTTCACACAAGTCAGTAAGATGGAGTGGAAAAAGAGAGCTAACATTAAAAGAAAGCTTCAGAGGAATTATGGAATATCTTAAAGAAACATCTATAGTTTCCAAAACACAATCACAGTTGAGGAAAATTCTTATTTCTGTTTACAATCTCATGAGAGACTGAGAACTGAGAAAGAACAGGAGGTGGTTTAATACCTTGTCTTTCAAAGTGATCTCTTCAGATTTAGAATGAGCAGAAATGCTGAACTGACTCAAGGACACTTTCACTATAGCTGCTCAATGTTTCATGCCGTGTTCTGTGGGGACCTGGAAGATTTTGGTGTCTCTTGCTCTCACAACTTGGCATTTTCACAAAAAAAAAAAAAAAAAAAAAAGAGGAGAAGAAAAAAGTTGTGGACGATAAGATCAGTCCACTCTGAAAAGACAAGTAAGGTATTTCATGGCAATGCTCAAATACCTGCATCAGCTCAGTGTGTTCACCTCAAAGACTTGCACAGTAAAGAAAGAATTTTTATTCAATAGCTGATTAGTGGGGAAGAACCAAATGGGAAAATTAATAACTGTAATTCAAGAGCACAGTTGTGCTGGGAGCTAGAGAGACAGTGTCACTCTAAGGAACCCAGGTGTTTTTTCGTGCGATACTAAAAAATCAAACGTTATCTTCTATGTGTTCGGCATCATACAGGCAGAATCATCATAGAATGTCTTGGGTTGGAAGGGACCTCAAAGACTACCCAGTTCTAATTTCCTGCCATAGGTGGGGACATCTTCCACTCAATCAAGTTGATCAAAGCCTCAGCCAACCTGGGCCTTGAACACCTGCAGGGATGGGGCATCCATGACTTCTCTGGGCAACCTGTACCAGTGTCTCACTGCCCTCACAGTAAAAAATTTCTTGCTAATATCTAATATAAATCTATCCTCATTCAACTTAAAACCATTACCTCTCGTCCCACTCCTGCACTCCCTGATAAAGAGCCTCTCCCCATCTTTCCTGTGGGCTCCCTTTAAGTACTGGAAGGCTGCTATAAGATCTCCCCAGAGCATTTTTCTCTCTAGGCTAAAGAAGCCCAACTCTCTCAGCCTGTTCTCATAGCGGAGATACTCTAGACTTCCAATTATGTTCGTGGTCCTCATCTGGAGAAGAGGAGAGAGTATCCTCTTCTCTAGAGAAGAGCATATTGAATATACTCTCTTTAGGAAATACTTTGTGTTAACCCTAGCTCTAGCAGTAATACTGAAAATATCCCCATCTGGAAAAATTTTAGACTGATAGCCAAGAATGGATATTGAAGGACATCCTTAGTTCTTCAGTGACATCATCAGAAGACATAAAGGCACAGAAAACAAACAAGAAAGCAAAAAATTATCTGCTTTGGTTTTATTTTTGTAGGGTTTAAGAATCTCTAGACTGACGGTTATGCCTCTAAAATTAATGAAAGCACTACACAAGACCCAGTACCCTTTACTTGTCTTTCTCTCTCTCTCCCGTTCTAAATATTAGATTATTTTTTAAAAATTGAAAGATGTTCTGGACTTGACACCAAATGTTTCATGCGTCAGGAAAACACGAGTTAGGGATTTGGAGTTCTGCCCAGTATGAATAATGCAACAGAGGACTACTGTGGTATGAACTGTTAGAGCAATCACAGCTGCTGGTCTTCACTCCTTGTCTAGACAGAAATTAGGTCTTAGTACATTCTTGATGCCAACCAGCGGCTTCAGGACAGTTACTTAAATATGGATTTCATATGCCATATTCGTTCTCTGAGCATATGCTAAATAACCTATTCCTGTCCCCCTCAATCTGTTCACCTATCCTTTATCTGTTGAAACTTCTACTGTCTTGGCATTCTCTCCCTAAAATTTCTGCTCCACAAAACTGAAACCACAACATGGAACAACAGTTAAGTATTGTAGCTACCAAGCTATTTTGTCAACAAAACCAGAATCCCAGGTATCAGAACTAATTGTCCTTTATCATTCATTGCATTTTTGTGCTTGCACAGCTTTCCAGTATTGTTACCTGGGATAAGGCCCCTACAGCTGAGTCAGCTTTTCTGATTCTCAAATAAATCTTAAAATCTAGGTGTGTATAAAATATTTATTATATCTTTCCTTCACGCTCACTAACTGTCTTTGTCTCTTGAAGCAACGCTCAGCTGATATTCCAGCATCCTCCAACTCTCCATATCCTCAAGCACAGCACCACATTAAGTTCAGCAATGTTCTGTCTGCTGAGGCCACAGGCAACTCTTGCATCTTAATTTCAGCCATCTGAAACAGCCAAGCCCATCAGCCTGCTAATGAAGGACAATTAAAGAATATGGGGCTACTGTCTCTCAATCACCCAAGAAGTAAAGGGTTGAGTCATCATGTGCCAGGTGAAATCTCACACGGCAGTTTGCCCCCTGCACTCTGGACTGCTCCAGTGGTTCAGTTCTAACCATAACAGAGGAGGAATTCCCCCTGGATTTCATAGCTACACTCAAATCTGGACTTGAGGGTAAGTAGAAAATAAAAAGCTGAAGAAAAGTGGCTGAAATGTAGAAAGCAGCAAAGAGAATAAAAAGATGCTCTCATTTCTATCCTATTACTTTTGTATCAATTACAGAAGGAACATCCCAAATAAAATCAAGTACAGCCAGCTAACCATCACTTAGGGAATAAGTGTCAGCTATGCGTCATCAGCACCTGGGATCGGCAATTCTCTGTTGACTCAGCCCTGAGTCATTTTTCATTGGGTTTCAGCTGAGATTGATTTTACATCATATTCATCTGAACAAAAATCGTCTGCCCTTTCCACTAATCCTTACAATTACAAAGAAGAAAACTCACATAAAGAAAGAGGGAGTTGAAAATTCTACAGCTAAAATTTGTCCTGTAATAGAATAACATTGTTTCAGATGGGTTATGTGGGCCATTTCCTTACTTTATAAAGGAGTTTAATGATGCCTTTTAAAAGCAATAAATAAATGGACTGCTTGCAAGCATTCTCCAGTTAGTATTGTTTTTCTCTTGCTAAGTCTACTAGTTATTGCACTTTTATTTAATTAAGAACTTAAAACTAGATAAAAACATTTGATCTTAAAAATTAAGTCCTTAAAACCAGCTTTGAATCTGTTCTCTGAACTGCAGTAGTTCCTCGGAATTGCACCAATGTCAGACTAGATTCACTTTGCAGCAAATTCTGTGTCTGACTGTAAATTCTTTCCCTGACAGTACACTTTCTGGAGTGACCAAGCCTCCACCACCAATCTTTTGGGCAATTCAATTTCCATAAGGAGCACTGCTCATAGTACTCAAAAATAGCACTAGTAGTTGAGTTTGCAGCTAACAGACCATACAGCTTATTCCTATGTTTCATTTTGTGAGTATTTGAAGCAATAAAATTCAGAAGTAATTAATCAAAAGAAGCTACAGGGGCAAAGTACGTCAATTTATCCGTGTTAATCCCTAAAGATAAAAACTGCCCCTTACCATCATACTAAATAATTAAAATCACCTCCCCATGATAAGTTTTTATCAGGTCTGATGTATTACATGTCATTACTGAGAGTTTGTCAGCAAAATCCAACAAACTGGTTTTCACTTTCTCATCTATTCTTAGCCACTTTGTTTATTTATTCTTACACGTCTACAAATCTGAACCCACTCTGTCAATCAGTCCTGTATCTACAGGACACATGCAAAGCTAACTTCAGAGTGAATTGTTAATCATGTCTTTTTAAGGTTGAGAACAGAATGGATCAAACTGTGAACATGCTGTAATTTTCCAAGTTCTGCTTGTAGGTTTTTTGACTCTGAAGGGAAGAAATAAGGTATTTCTCAGTCCTTTGTTTTTCACCTTCAGAAACACGGAATTCTCTTGGAGATGAGAGTTGTTTTGCCTCAAAAATTTTTGACCTCAAAAAAAATAAAAACAAATCAAAACAAAAAAAAAAAGCAACCCAGGAGCAGTTATTTTCTCTTTTCACAAATATAATACACTAGAATTATTATTTCTAGCTGTTCTTTAAAGCAGCGTATGGGCTGCCATTTCAGAGACGGGGTGAAGAACCTAGTTTCTGATGTAGTTGACACAATTCTTTTAGAACACTTGGAGATTGCCAAGAAACATATTCTGGGCTCTTGGTGGCTTCTTGAAACTTTTAAATTCCAAGGATGAGAAAATGGTCACCCTACCTTTCCTCAGATTACGGACAACAAAGTTAAACAAGTAAAAATCTCCTGGCAATTCTTCTCTTCCTGCCAACCTGGACCACGGCACCAGGGTCAAGGAAGACCCTGTCGAAACCTTCCACTGTGGGGTAATGCTTATAAGAATATGCACTAATCATGAACTATTTTTTATCTCCTTAGAAATGCAGCATAAATCTAAAAGTACACACGTGTATGCTGTGTCAATCAGTTATGCAGGTTAAAAGATGACATTACCCTGTTCATTTATTTGAATGTTAAATGATGTGCATAGAAATTTAAAAAAATGGTATAACTTAAAAATCTGTTTTCTAAAGCAAACCAAAACAAAGTCTAAATTATGACTATAATAAGATTATTCCATCTTGCTTCCCTTGTTCATATATGCCTTGTTCATATAAATCTAATATTTATTTTCAATGTATTTAAATTATTTGGTATACAATTCCCCATAAATAAACTGTATTGAGATTGAGAGGAGAAGAGGCTCTATTCTATTTTTTATTTCTAAAAAAGAAAAAATAAAATTGAGAAAAATGTGGAATTTTTTTCAGCCTCTTGAGATTTCCGATAGATTATTTCATTTGTCTTTTTTTTTTCCCCTCTAACAAATACACAGAAATGAAGAATAATATTATTTAGGGAACAATTGATTGAACTGTCCAGCCACTGACAGAAAAAATGAGTCTAGCAACAGGAACTTGGTGAATTTGAAAATGAGATGTTACGTAGTCAGTAATTTTCATTTTGAACAATGGAAATTAAGAACAATTCCCTAGAACTTCCCCAGAAGTAAAGGATTGAGATAATATAAATAAAGTAAAATAAATGTCTCCAACTTTACTAGGTGCCAGTGTAAAACTTCTGCTTTGGCATCAGTCTGAATATACTTTGGTGGAAGTTGAATACAGTGAGAAGTCAAAAATCAAATATTTTCTGAAGTTCTTCAAAGGCAAAACCATGAGTCTGTTTTAAGAGGGAAACTCAGAGAAGAGATGGAAAACACAAGGGAACACTTTGGAGTAGCATACCTAAAATACAATGTGTTCCAGGTGTCTTCTCAAAGATTTGCCAGAACTGTGAGGAATACATAAGCAGTGGGTGTTATTTAAGTGGCACTTCAATATTATCTTCCTGTTTGGAACACAATCTGTTCAGAAACATGAAGACATTAACTCAGGATTTGAGCTGTGAAAGGGCAGCCAAACAGCGCAATGAGATTAATAGCTCTGTCCATACAAATTCAGATATTCACATCATTTAATGTTAGAATGTGTTTTTCCAGCATCCTATGATGGAAAGCAAACATTAATAGTGGAATTTAATGAAGGGAACTGAAGAACAGCTAGGTCAGGGTGCGGAGAACTATACAGAGTTGTTGATGTTTAACTATTCTAGACTCCCGACAGAAGTGTGGCCCATCATTCTCCAAATGCAGAAGAAAAACTGCTTACAAGCTCCACAGCACTGCTCCATAATGATTACAGCAACTTTTAAGCTAGCACAGATGACATTTATTGGATGAGAGCAGGGTAATATGCACGGATGCTTTTGCAAGATTGATATTTTACAAATTTGGTACAAGATCCCAAACACTCCCTGTGACATAAAGCTAATTGGGTCAATGCCCAATGGTGAATAAAGCTGTGCTGCAGCCTACCGTCCTTTCAGAAAGACTTAACCACGTTCATGGGTGCAGTCACATTATGACCCTCTGATCAAGCAGCAGACTTTTGCTTCCTAAACATAGCTGAAGTAATCACTGAAATACCTGAAACTCCACCATCTCGACCATCCCAGACTGCAATTGATGACCTTTACAGGATTTTTAATTCTAAAAGGATTTATAGGAACATCCCTGAGAACCCAAAGTCAATGACTACTGGGACAATATTCTACTGTTTGAAGGACCTTTGAGAGGGGCTTTGCATTGTTGAACTGAGCTCTCACCATTCCCATAGGAAATATGTTTTTTCCCCATTACTGACACTGATAACACAGCTTGAGGAAATTATACATTTTGAGATTACAGATATGGAAGAGAGAAACTAAATTCCCAACCATAAAGAAAGCAGTAGATTGATACTAGCTCCTTACATCCCAAAAGAGCAGCCAGCCACCCTGTCTGTGCTTGATCTTTAGCAGGGAAACCAATGATCCAGCCTGAGGACTGAATCCATTGAACCCTTTCTTTCAGAGAATCACAGATTTTCTCATCATTTGGGAGAAGTAAGAGAATCAAAAGAAAGTTACAGAAATTCCCTGGACTGCAACTAAGGAAAAATACTGAATCACATAGAATCACATTTTTTGTCACTATTTGGTGGTAAAGATTATCTTCCAATGAAGTTTTTCCACAGTGCTTGGCCGTAAACAAATCTGTGATGTAAAGATGTTAGACTGTGGTGAAGATGCTGAATCATGTATTCACCACACAGACCTTTTCCCATTGAAATGAGCTCTGAACAAAGCATCGGTGTGAGAATTTTTGTTTCAAGGAGTGTGCAAGAACATAAGAAAGCAGTCGATTTTTTTATTGCCAGTATGTGAAGGAAACAGACCTCAAGCTCCTCTTCTGTTCTGATAATACAGCACCATTCAGTGGTCTGAAATATGAGCATACCACCCAAGAAAGAACTGAATTTTTGAGAGATTTGATCACACTTATTGATAAGTCATGACTCATAGTTCTCCCACATCTGGCTGACATCTCATGCCAAGAACCATCTCCCCCTCCACTATCTGCTATTATCAGAGGAAATAAGAAGACTTGACAAAAAAAAAAAATAATAGTATTCCTGTCTGAAACCTCTTTATAATAGGCAGAAGAGGTGAGAAATTTAAGATCAGCCGTGGCATGGCAAAAAGAACCAATTATATATTACTCATTTGTACTTATTTGAGTTTTAAATGCTAGTTTCATAAATTTTGCACATCCACTCATACAAATACACAATAAAATCCTAGAGATTCCAGTCAACTGAGCAAGTCCTACCAAAATAACTATTTTTCCTTATTTGTCCTTCTTATCTTTTTTGCAAAACTGAATATCGCTATGGGTGGGACACTGAAAGCCTGATGTCCTGGGTCTATAATGAATCTTGTAAACTGTAATGATTTCTGTGGAATCAGGATTGACTCTTTTGTTGTTGTTTATTCAAAACAGAAAAGATTTTAAGGGGTGGATTGTCAGACACAATTGTTTCATGAGAAGGAGCAGCAATTAGGATGTCTTCTGTGTTAGTTAATTCCCTGGCCTCTCCTGGAAGCAGAAGGAAAAGGAGTAGCCCTGGTGTGCTGTTGAAAACCTCCAACCAATCACCTTGCATTCATACAAATGAATGAATAATAATGAAACAAAATGAATTCATCAGCTCCACAAGAACAATTTCTTTATTCCCTGTGAGTTGAAAGGCTTGGGAATATGGCTAGAATACATTTTTAACAGGTGTTTGTGAATGTTTGCCACGATAAATCAGAAAGTTTGCGCGCTGTCTGGTATGAGGGATTCTGTGCATCCCTCTTTCCAAGCAAGATACAAATATGCATTTATTCACCTTCCATTGCCTGATGTCTCTGTCTTGGTGCAAAATGTAGTGAAATCACCCTGACACCTGTCTCAGGACTAAACAACCACTGATCACCCAAAAAGTAATAGCTGCCCATTCAAACACAGTGCTCAGTATATAAAGCTGGATCTCCTCGTGGTTGTTTCTTCTGGCCGGAACTTCAAGAAGGACATAATTTAGAAAGAAGTGATCTGCAAAATACTGGCCACTCGTTAAGGCTGATGAGAATCGCAGCTGACAAAATAGCTAGGAAGGTGTAGAAAGTAACAGTCCCTTCCTGGCTATTTTGGAGGTGTCGGCAAGACTTAAATAGCATAACTACAGCATCAGAGAAAAACTTTATGATTCACATCTTGTTGAAAAAACTAGGCAGGCAAAGAGTCCAGCTGATCCTGTTAGCTACAGTGTTTATTAGAGTCATCACAAAAGTAATGCCTATGCACTTTCACTGTCGTTCCTTCCTGTCTGGACCTCTGAGAAATGCTTCTTTTATCATAGTGAGAACTTGTCAGTGGGGAAAGTCAGATCTGCCCAGACTTTAGTTGTGAATCTCACATGTCGGACTGACACAAAGCACTAGAGGCTACCAGCCCATGCTGAGCCTGCTGAGGTCAAGCAGGAGTTCAACAGCAAATCGTTATAGCAGATATCTTGTTAAGGTCCCACTATAAAGGCTTTACCAAGCCTGCCTTTAACTGAAGTAGAACCACACTGAAAATTACATGCTTCAAACAGACAAAATGTCTATAAAGGACCACTTCTGAGGTTTTCAATGAAATGTTTATCTCCAAAAGACACTCACTACTCAACTTTCATAAAGTTGAAACCTTATGGATAAATATGCTGCCTTTTACCTCATCTCAACTAACCTTTAAATAGGAGTGCCCAAAAAGCCCTTATCTTGTTTCAGGAAGAACCTTCAGGCTAAAAACTGGCACGGGGGAAATAGTACTTCCCAGTGTGTTGGCTTTTCAGAAGTACGGAGGGGATCAGATTGAAAGATTTCATATTAAATTTCTGGTGGGGACCTGGAAAAACAGATCCCACTCTTCTCAAATATCTCCCTGAATCTGGGAAGCAAAAGGCTTCCCATTCTCTAAGCTGTAATGCACCAGCATTACCCTCTGCTGTAGCTCCCAAGGTGCTGCATTCACCAAGTATGTTACTGAGAAACTCTAGGACGAAAACTCCACTAATTTCACAAAGCCTATAGAAACCATACAATAGTGCCTTCAGTGTCTGAGAGAGAGCGAGAAGGAAGACAGAAGACAGCGAGAAAGGCAGACAAGAAAAGCCCTGCCAGAATCTAGTGATAACAATATTCTAATGAGAATTAATGAAAACAATAATAATACCTGTGTTCTTACTTAAGAAGTAACTACCAGAAGCGAAACAAACTTTTCTGTACACCTTCATCAACTGCGGATTATTCATACGATCAAGCATTTGCAAAGGAGGTTATTTTGAGACATAAGATTTTTCCAGAAACTTGGCCTTATCTAAATTAGTTCTGCCCACACTCTGAGCCAATAAATTTCTCCACCTGTTTGTATATTGATTTTCTTCCCATCTTTTATTTATTTCAGCTTCCTCAGGGGTGAAAAGAAAAAGCCTATTAAGTGGCTAACAGGAAGTATGAGTTCTGAAAGGGTTTTGGTTTTTTTTGCTGTCAAATGTCTCTCTGGTTGGCTCACCTTACAAATGTAAATTAAAAGGCTTAAAAGGCAGTGACCCTGTATAGAATTCTAATTTGACTTAGACAATGCATTTTCTCATTCAAAACACAACATATTGTTTTTCTATTCTAACATCCTGCTGGTCTGGATCAGGACCCATTAGGTCTCAGCTCTCTTCTGGCATGCAGAAAAAGAATTGTCTAAAGGATCTTTATTCTATTTTTCTCATTCATCCATTTTGCTTCCCTTTTTCTGAAACAAATGAAGCAATACAACATAAATTTGTCAGCCCCATGGACCTCAGCAAGCAAGGGAAAGAGTTAAAGCAATACAGTCAACAGCAGTAGCTTGTGAGATTTTACAAATGGATAATTAAACAGTCTATAGCTAATTCATTTCCCTACCCTCCTCCCTCTGGTTTAAAATGTCCTTTGGAAAGATTTAGATTCCTGTGACACACAATGGCCAGGGCATCTCACCTTTAACACTGCTATGAAATAGTACTGCTTCTTGATGCTTCTCAGATGCTAACAAATTATCTCTACTGACTTAACCTTGAGTATTTGATGGAACAAAGGTGTGACTCTTCCCAGAGATCAACAGCCAACAGATAAAATGGATACCTAAGATAACAGTCGGTCATTTATCAGCCAGTTCACAGCACTTTGTAATGAAGTTTAATTAGTTTTCATTTTTGATGAAGCTGTTGTCTTGCAAAAGTTTTCAGTACAAAAGGGATTACAATTTTCACTGTTCCTTGGAGAACAGTTCTCCTGAACTATCTTTGGAGGGAGGCTGGCACACCTATCTAAAAGGGGAAGACAGTCAATTCTTAGCTAGGATCAATGTGTGCTGGGCAAACTCACGTTTGGAAGCATGAAAAGTGCCAGAAGAGTTATGCTTTAGCAGGACTGTAGCTAATCCCCCTAGTTTGTAAGAGAAAGCAACAACTCTTAGGATAGCCGTCTGCACTACCCTACTGTGGTCCCAGTTCCAAGTACAAGAATTTAGGCAGAATTTTCCAGCATTCCCTAGTACAGTACGGTCCCTAGCTGAGACAGTGTCCCTCTAGCAGATAAGTACAAAAAAAACCCATAAACCCCTAAAATAAATAAAAGCCAAAACTTATCTGGAGGTAGATGCCTTTCTGAAATAATAAGACATACTGGAAATACCATACAAAAAAAACCAAACCCTAACCCTAAATCTCACATACTGATTGGCTTACAAGTACTGTTTCTCTCCGACTTGCTCAACCCCAGTGGTGTGCCCCAAATCAGGAAATTACTCTATCTTTGAGGATTTCCTCCCAACACAAGTGGAAAACAGAAATGAGACATACTCAAAGCAGTAAGTTAGTAAAATAGAATAGAAGAGAATATAATAGAACGGAACAGTTCTGTTGAAAGAGACTTATAACGACAACCTAGTCCAATTACCTGACCAAGTCAGGGCTCGACCAAAAGTTAAAACATGTTATTAACGGAATTGTCCAAATGCCTCTTCAACACTTCCACCAGCTTTGTTACCCTCCCCTGCATTCATTCGAGTGCCTTCACATTCTTATTGAATTGTGGTGCCCAGAGCACACAGCACTCAACACTACATACAGAAGAATAATCACCTTTTTTGACTGACTGGTTTTGTAGAGACACCTGTATTCAATTTTCTAACCCCACTAGGTCCTATGGTTTTGTTCATTCATATTCAATAAACATTTTTAACAATGGTGTAGTTTTATGACTTTGCAAATGGCTGCTACTGCGTTAACCACACGCATTCTAAGAGATACGTACAAGAAATTCTTTCAGTTCCCTGCTAGCTCGTGTGCACAAGAGAACCGGAATAACTTTATAGCCTGTAGGCATCCTGTGGAAGTAGAGAAAGTTTCTTGAAAGTTACTTGACTTCATATCACTGATTGCTGGCCCGCAAGTTCTGCTATAGCTTTATCTCATTGACCTGATAAGGCTCATTGGCTGTCACAGCACTCTGAGGTGCTGCTTCAAGATGTTGTCTGGATAGAGATTTCCTTTGAGACAGGGCAGGATCAAGAAACTTAGGTCAAAGCATTTAAAACACTGAGAAATAAAGTCAACGCAGTAACACTGTACACCTGCACTAAATATCATTGCAGCTACAAAAGAAACAGTCCTGCAAAGCTCTTGCTGAGCTGAGCTCCCTGTTGTATTGGGCAATTGTATCATACACGGCTTTTAGCTGACTGAACTATCAAGCATAAGCTTATTGTTTTTGGTTTTGTTCCCACAGCTCCAGCATCCTCCTGCTTTGAGGGTTGAGATTTCACTGTGCTTTGAGTAGACAGCTTTGACTTCAAATGAGAGCAGCTACAGATCCCCGCTCAGCCTCCTGAGATAACCTAGCTGACATCCTCTAACTCAGCTGCATAACTGAGTTCACGCTCCCTCCAGAGCTTGTGCTGACACAGGACCATGTCACTGTGGTAATTCCCTGTCTCCTGTCTTGCAAATTGTTCCAGATTTGCTTCTACCTCAAATGTGTCTCTGCCTCATCAGATATCCCATTTTCTTCTCAGGTTCAATGACTGATCCCTTGCTGAAAACAGGCATTAAATTTTAATTTGGGGCCATGAGTAGTACCTGCTGGCCTCTCCTTTTTTACAGATCTATCTCCCACAAGCTTTTTACTGTTCTTTGGCCACATCAGTGTTCAGATCTATGTGATGAAGTAATTGCCCCCTTGTCCTGACTCTCTGTGATGCAACTTAGTTTCCTGGTCAGGTTCTGCTGCATGACTTCTAACTCGTAACTCCTGATTTCTATTTCAGTGATTTCATAACCCTTTTGAACACACAGCCCTTTGCCTTGAAGGCTTTTTCTGTTGTTCCAAAAATAAACTCCAGATGGCTTTTCTACCTGTAACTTGAGGACACTTAGGATGTAAATGCTTTAGAGTAGCTGACATTTTTTCAGAGCCTTTTTGAACTTGAGAGCCTAACTATAGGGGGCTTTTCACTAGTTTTTTTAATCATTCCTCTGTTCCCAAACAGTAATACCACAGAGCCCCAGCTACTTAGCCGTGTAATAGCAAAGAAAGTCTGGAGAGACCTCAAACCTCTTTCTTAGTCCTCTTAATTTGTTGTCCTGAACCCATGACTAAGGGAGCCACTTGGCTGTGGCCAGGCTCACCTGCCACCATATAGACAGAGATCTTTCTGCAACAGTCAATCCTCCCTCCGCTCAGCTTCTCAGATGTTCCTCTGCCCTTTCTGTGCTACCTCCTCAGCTTGTTGTCCCTCCCTGCCAGCCTGTTTTCTCTTCAGCCCTCTCTCTTCCCAGCCAGTTCTTGCGATGGCCCCTAAAATATTTTCCTCTTCTCCTAAAACATCTTTCTCCTGCCTCTGAGCTGTGGGCTCACTGCTTCCCTCGGTCCTGTAAAGGCTCTCCCTGCTCCCAGCCATCCTTGTTCACGCGCTCACTTGGATGAGGGAGAGCAAGGCACGACCCGCTTGGCAGCTGCCCTTCAAGGATTTTTTCTCTGTTCTCTACTGCAGGATTTCCAATTCAATCATACTTAGTTACAGACCTATTTTTATCCTTCCAATTAATTCTGCTTAATTAACTTATATATTTCATAACAATTTTAGTATACTTTGTCGATGAGAACTTCTATCACCCTCTCCCTAAGCAGCTGGATTCCAGAAATGTCTGTATCAGCTGTGCTTTGCCATCTTGTTTCCAACCCTTTAAAAGCATAAAGCATTTTTTCAAACATTATTTTCTGCTTCTCCTGACTTGCACAGGAGAATATTGACAGTTGTCCTTCAATATTGACATCCCAATCAAAACCTTTATTCCACCGTATTTTTGTCATCCTAAATACCCACCTTCAAGTTCTGCCTCAGAATCTCCCTTTTCTCTCCATTTTTAGTGTTCCTTTCATTAACAAGAATAGAATCCCTCTGTGTGCTCATTAATCACACCTATTTTCTTTTCAGTATCTGGTGCCACAATTTCACTTCCCGAAGCACTTCTGTTACTGCTGTTCTTATGAGTTTTGCTACCTCGTTTTAACTTGTTGCCTACCATCCTATCCTTTATTTCTGTAATTTTTTCATTTACCCGATTTTCCTATACTTGTGTATTTTAAAAAACCTGGAAGGCATTGAGGATCCTAAATGACATAGAAATAACCTACTCACTAGGTTAAATATGATGTTCAGGTGATAATAAAAGTAACATAAGTAAAAAAATCCAGCAGAGTTTTGGCACTATTTTACATGCTCCTACTCTCTAGAAGAAGTGACTTTGAATTAGAATAAATTAAGTCTACTTATTTTTTTAATAATAAAGTGTATTTTGGGCAGTAATAGTAAAACTAAGTGTTATCTTATATGTGACTAATTTTAAACATACACTTCACAGTCACTGTCCGGGCAGTGATGTTACTCGTGCCTACACTATATCACACTTGAACATCCACTGAAATGGTAAAAATGTTTAAGGAAGCTCGATTTTCCATTTTACCTGTCTTCTATCTTCAAGAAAATCTAATAAGAACACCTGGAAGGAACAAACAATAAGTGGAAATCATACATGTAGGTATTATATCTAAATTCTACCTTGGTCTCAGAAATTGAAGTTGTTTTGTGTCTGCGCTAAAGCGTGAGTAACGCGACACAGAAACACAGGCCAAAATCCAAGTGACACACAGCCTGCAGAACTGCAGCAGAGAGCCTGATGATTTGCAGTTCAAGTCATGAGCCAATCAATTGTGCACAAAAAACTGAGGATCATTTTCTAGGAAACTGATGTCTCTGCGGATGGAGGAGAGCTAAAAACCACAATTTCAAAAATTATGTGATGCTAAGAGCTTAAACGAAAACTACTAAGGAAATTTGCCATGATTTTTCAAACTCTTGGTGAAATTTCTGGTTTTGCATGAAAGTTGAAAGAAAGGCTGGAATGGTAAATGCTTGTTCTGAAAAGTCTGTAGCAACTACAGCCCCAAAGGTTTCCCTGTGGCTCTTACTGCTGTATTAGAGATATGTAACGGACACAAAAAAGCCTCACAAACTTTGCCTTTGGCTGATTTTGAGATTTCTGAGTGTGTTTATTTTACAGACAATTCCTTTCTTGGAGAACCCCAGACAGAACTAACAACAAGAAAAATAGAAAATAAGTCAGATTTCCACAATAAGTGTTTCTTCATAAGTTTTCCTACTTTTCCAGGTTTATTTCGTTTCAGCAGACACAGACACCTGCTGCCACCCTTCTGTCTTCATGACTGGAAACTGCCAACTGATAGTAGCATGTGGCAAAAAAGACAGAGGAAGGACCTCTTTGGCAGGAGCGTGTCATCTTTCACCTACCAAAGCAAACTGAATCATTTTCTCACAATTCCAGATTTTGTTGCTAAACCAAGTAATTTGCAGAAATGTACCCGTCAGTAGAAAAACAAGCAACAGTCTTTTGGAATAAAGGCTTCAAAGAAACATTCCAAAGGTGACAGATCTGCTACTTTAATAGCTCCTACCCTAATTAGAAATTAATTAATTAGAAATTATTTGTCTAAGTTATTTTTCAGAGGTAAACTGAGTTTTGACTGAACTTGGTAGGCTAACACATAGAAGTGCAGAAGTGTTTGCTATCAGCTAGAAATTTATCGCTGGTTTAATTATTTGGTAAAAACACGGGAGGGCTTCTTGGTTTATTCAAGAAAACAGTACTGTCTGCAGGGATGAAAACAAATGTCTCTTTCCAGTCTAACAACTGGAAAAATTTGTGAAAGGTTAGAGATATTTAATCTTCATTTTCTACACATACAATCAAGCTGACTGAAATTCATTCATATAGAATAGAATCTGGTTTGGTCCTAGGATGGCATCTCAAAAGACATTTTAATATAAAATTTCATTCATTTGGACTCACAATTGATTTGGTTTTGAGAAAATTATGCTGGTATTACCAAGAGTCTACATCCTTCGAAAAAATAGCAGTGAAGCATTGGTGATTACTACTATGTAACAACATTTTACCATGTCAATACTTTCCAGAGTTTCAAACAATTGTACATGTGTCTTCTTGCCCTCGTGTCAGAAACAGGCAAGACTTCCCTTTGCCTTTCCCAGCTCTCCATGTAGCTCCTCAGCCTACAGCATCGCAGCTCAGCTCTGACAGCGAACTTGAGATCACGCTGCAGGGGGGGTCCTGTGCCAGAGCTCCTTCAGTCACCACACAACACTCTCTTCCCTGAAGACCTCACCTCTGCAAGGGCAAACTGGATGAACCAACTCCTTCCCACAGCTAGAGCAAAACTTATAAATGCCTGACAAGGACAGATTCACCACCACACAAATTAATTTCAGACTGTCATAGCGATTTTGTTACTTGTCAAGGATTTAGTAGGGAACAGTTTGCATCTTACACCTCCCAAGGAAAGACAGACCTGTTCTAATTCCCTCTGTGTTTTAAATACAAAGTGGGAATGTTCGATTTATACCACAAAATGTCCTGTAAGTGACAACAAAAAGAGTGTAGAAGCATTAGAATAAAGCCAGCCACAGGCAGCTCTCTACCATCAAGAGGAGTCATCCAGAAGGAAATGCAAGTGAACTCAGATTCTTCAGCAGGGAAGAGAATTCCAGTCAGGATCTATGCATTATCTATTCACATCAGAGCTTGTATTTCATAAACCAGCTTTCTGCTTTGTGGTCAGTATGCTTTATGTCGGTACTTTTTTATAAGTACTGCAGGAAGAAAATATTTTAGAATTGGCCTATACCCATCTCTTCCAGTTAATATTTTTATTTAGAAACATAACTTAGTCTTTCCTACAGGGATTAGTTATAGAAAAATTATTTTATGTAGCTACTTATGTGGGGATCGATAAAACTTGTTTCTGTAGGCATTGTGTTGACGCAGGAGGGATTGCAGAATTTGCCGCTCTCCGCAGTCCTGAAAATTCAATTCCGAAAACTCCAGCTTGCTGTAAAACGTAATGCTACAAGATAGGGATTTAAGCAAACATGGACAATATAGTGCACATAACAGAAAAAAAAGCTATACTCTGAATGGTGGATTTGTTTGATTTAAAATCCAAGTATCAAATAAAAAAATGAAAGCACAATACTACAGCAGCTTGTTCCTTTTAAATGCTCTGCTGAGGAATAAATACCCTTTTTCAAGCTGCTCTGCATCACATATCAGCCTCATCATTAGTATCTACTTCAAAGCGTTCCACAAAATAAAACAAAAATATTCCCATTGTCAACCCACATTTAATTTAATTCATTCAATTCTGCTTTTGCAAATTCATTCCTCAGTATAGTGTCGCAGCCTTCAAATTGGGGAGAGAGTGAGGAGAGGCATCAGGGCCCCCTACACAGCGGAGCTCTGGGGCAGCTGGGCAGAGCGCTGTCTCCATAAGGAGTGGGGAGCATTTCTCAAGCCCCTGGCAATGCTTCACTTTATTTCTTATAGTTGAGAACCACTTTAAGTCCGAAATCTGACACGTTTAAACCTTCCATAAATAAATATCCAGTCAGCTGCAAAATAAAGCTCATAGAACCCAGAAACATCAGAGCTAAGTTTGCACAAAGTTGATGTTGCCTTTTTAGGCGGTCCCTTACAACTTGGTCTCTAATTAATAGGAAGAAATGTAAATATATATTTAAATAAACATTGCAAGATGGATTTAGCAGCCTGCAATGAAGGAAGGAGCAGAAGACTTCTACCACCATTTTTTTCAGTGTATCCAGCCCCGTGTCATCCTCTGCAGGTGCCCCGAGCTCTTGCAGCCTCCTGGATGCCAAGGCCATAACTCAAAAACGACTCTGGCACAAGCCAGGCCAAGGGAGCATCCCTGCTGTCGCACTGGCCCTGCAATCACAGCCACAGTCCCCAGCCTCAACACTGCCAGGCATGCACATTCCAAAGAAAAAGCTAGTAATTCTGTACGGAGGATAATGTTGTACTGCTATCCCTTTAACAAGGAGATAAAAAAAAATAGGTAAGAAAAGTGGGAAAAGTCTGACTTTTTTACTACCACGGTTTTGTTTTGTGATTGTTGGTGTTTTGTGAGAGCTTCCTCATTTCTCCCAAAAGCAGGAAACAAATAAACTATGCAAATAAACCATGACAAAACTGAAAAAACTGCTTGCATGGAACCCTTTACGAAACACCACATGGAAATCTCTGTCCTTTCATCTCTCTTCCTTCCTCCTCAAAGACTTACGCTTGCTTCTGACTTCCACAGAGGTCAAAGAGAAGCCTGGTAATGCCATTAGAAACCAGCACCTCATTGTAAATAAAGTTATCAAAAATTCTCCTTCATGATGGAAACTCTTAAGTTTCCATACATACCTTGTCTACAACACTCATCACATACATCAACATAGCTTTGTTTAAAGAGAAGAAAAGTGAACTCTTGGAAAAAAACATACATTACAGCAGCAATAAAGTAGCCTGGGTACTGTAAAGTTTAGTGAAGTAATAAAAGTGAGTGTGATATAAAAAACCCACAAATAATAACATCAGTGAATGCATAACCAACAGAAAAACGCCTGCAGCATCCCAATTTTTTCATAAATGACTGTGCTGATAAAGGACACTGAAAGAAGAAAATAAGAGGAAACAGAATATTCAAGGCAGAAACGTTTCTAAATATTCACAAATATGTTTGAAAAGTTTGCAGGAGATGCCAGTTGTTGCCGACGCTGGGCAAATCTATTTGCGTGTTTCTAATATTGTGTTCACGGCAGATATTTGTCAGTCACACCTTACATGCCCCAAAAACAGATACATTGCCCAATTAAACAAAAATGTGCTCAGGGCATCTCTTGGGTCACATCTGGCTCACTAACAGCAGCTGTGTTGGAACAAAGGTAGGCAAAGCTCCCTTCTTATGTAAACAGCATCAATCTCCCCTGAAACACTAAGAAGGAAAATTTGTTAAATTAATTGTGGTTTGATTTCGTCTCTCTTCTCCTGGAAATCACATGAATTCATTTATTAAGCAAGAATTATTTTCAGGTTGGGTTGGTTTTTTTTCCTCTTTCCTGATTTAGCCTAATGTAAGACGTAAGACACTGGACTTTTAAAGTAAAATGTCTACTCCATCTGCCCATAAAGGTGATAAAGGAAAGAAAAAAAAACCAACAAAGGTGTGAAGCTAAAACTGGGACACAAAGGGCAGCCAAGTTAAAAATGAGTTTGATCATTACATTTCCTAAAAAGTACGGAAAATAAACTTTTGCCTCACTGTTGCTATTAAACTCAGACAAGCGGTAGAGATAAGACTGCAAGTCATATTCCAGTACTTACAGGCAGAGCCTTTCAAGTATTACACACACTAGATCTCAATTTCTGCAGCACGTGAACACAGAGCTCTTCAGCAGGGGATGCCAGGACAAGCAAGGGATGCTTGTTGTCCTTCACAAAGGGACAGATTTCATGGCCTTCTACAATAGGGTTACAGAGTTGGTGGATAAGAGAAGAGCAATTGATGTCATCTACCTGGACTTGTGTAAAGCATTTGATGCTGTCTTGCACAACAGCCTCTATAAATTGGAAAGATGTGGATTTGATAGTTGGACCACTCAGTGGATGAGGAATTGTCTGGATGGTCACATTCAAAGGGTTGTAATCAAAGGTTTGATATCCACATGGAGACCAGTGACAAGTGGCTTTCCTCAGGTGTCAGTATTGGGACTGGCACTGTTTAATATCTTTGACATGATGACATAGACAGTGGGATCAAGTTTACCTCAGCAAGTTTACCTATGACATGTGTGGCATGGTCGACATGCTGAAGGGAAGGGATGCCATCCAGAGGGACCTTGGCAGGCTCATCTCTTTCCAGTAAACATCTACTTAAATAACAGCGGAAGACATCAGATGAACTTGTTAATGTTTCTCAGTGAAATAACTGAAATCACTGCCTTTACTTTAAAAGTTTAGGAATTCAAAGGCAAAACATAAAGCTAAAGGACAACACTAGGTCAGAGAACTGAAATTGCGAAGTACAACTGAAACCAAACCCACAACTCTTACTTCTCAAAAGCTGCCTCAGGTTGCAGCCAGAAACAAGAAAGAGGAATCTCCTCTAACTGAAGGATGAGGGTCGAGGATTTCAAAAAGACTCCATAAAACGCTGCTTTTGCTCCATAAGCTCACCATCAGCTGCTTCCTTCCTCCTCTGCTGATCCACAAATCTCATTCTTTTAGTACAAATAAGCGAACAGAAATTTGAAGTTGAACTTTGCTTTTGGTTGGAATGAGGAAAACATTTCATAGCAGAATTGCCTATTTTTTAATCATTATAATTTGCAATTATTATGGTCGCATACTAATGTATCCCTAAACATCCAAATGACAGAGGAATGGTTTGAAAAAGACTGGAAGGCAACTGACAGGAGCTTAGCGGGTCAATGAAATCAGCTAGTAATTAAAGTTTCCTAGAGAACTCATTCTTTCCGATTTCTTTTCAGTAACTTGAAAAGATAACACAGAAGGGGTCCTTCCTTTAAATGCAATGATATTCGTCAAATCCATTTGTAAATATTAGTTCAGTTAAAACAACACAAAAGATATAGAATGTAATTAAGTTCTGTATAGATTTCACTTTCACGGGACACTAAGAACAGCAAGGCAGCAACGATGTTATTCTGTTCCTAGAGCTCATTGGAACCACTAATGATTTCAAAAGCCTATGACTCATCAGCTGCAATTAAAATAATCGCAGTGGAAGTGACCCCACCAGAAAAAAAACTACATAGGCAGCAAGCAATACAAAGAGATGAAGTTGGAATACAGATTTTACTGATTCAAAGGGAGACCAAAGAGAGCAATCTTTCTGCTGTAATGTTTCTGTGTACCTCCGAACAGGCAAGCGGCTGCAGCTGGCCAGAGAGCAAAAACTCCCATTCACTGCACATTGCCAACTCGAGGATTTGACTCCTTTGAAAAAAGATATTTCTGCAGACTCCTACTGGAGGCAAAGTAAACAGAGCCCAGGAGCAAGGATTCTGACTAGAAGTGAACCATGTGCTGCACACAGTCATGCTTTGGCTTTTGGACATCCCATGTTTATTCATTTATTTACTTAATACTTTTAGCAATAATGGGCAAGGACATCCTACCTTCAACAAAACAGCTTCCACAGGAAAAGCAGTTTTGTACAATTGTCTTACTGCACCTCGGACATGCTACATGAGCAAAATGTTCAATATCAAAGAGAAGAACAAGCACTAGCCTCTGCATCTCAGCATCTGGCTTTTATATTTAGCAAAACCTCCTTTCCCACTTTCTCCCTCAAATTCTTTGCTTTCAGTATCAACATCTTATGCAGCTTCATTGTCCTCTCGTCACTTGCTGGCTGATCACAACTCAGGCTTTGTTACTATTAAGCACAATCTTTCCATCGACTAGACAGGTTATCTGCACTTATATCTTTCCCCCTTCCTCCTTCACTATCACGTTCATAGCTTCTTTATGAGAAGTTAGAACCTAGCTAAAGAGACTTGAGAGCACCATTGTTGTCTTCCCCAATAGGATGCTTAGATCAAATGGATGTTTTCTCTTTTCCAGATGGGCTTCCAATTAGGATGACTGGGTTTTTTAATATGCCAGTCACAGAAACAGCCCAAAGACACACACAAAATGGCTACAATTAATTTAGGGCACTATTTATATAAAAATAAATAGAATAAATAAATAAATAAATAGTCACCCAGTTAAACAGCTTTGTGCACAAAAGAGCTTGGAAAAATGCTTTCTGAAAGTCCCTGCTCCCTTGTATCTGGCTGCTCAGCTGCCAGTGCAATCACCTCCTTAGTGATTTCAATGGGAATGAACCATGTTTACAAAATCCGACTGTTTTAGCAAACTTGACTTATCCACCCAAAGGCGGTCTGCTGGCAGAGCTAGTCCTTTGGATGCAGTATTGGGCAGCTTGTAGCTCAAAGAGGATCTGTGATAGAAAAAACACTCTGATCCTTTCCTTTGTCCTTCAGCAGTCTGAGTTAAGCCCAGCTGAGCCCAGGAGTTTGCAGGTAAACCTGACTTGATGAAAACCTTCTCTTCTTTACACATCTCCCCTCTTATTTACTTGACATGTTTTGGGAAGCCGCCAAGGCTTCTTTTGGAAGTGAAGTTAGTGGGCACATTTAAAACAAAAAATAAGAGAATTTCTAAAGTTCAATTTTTTTTGTTGTTGTTGTCCCTCTGTGTTAGATTTGATTCTTGTCTTTCTAAACTAGCCTGCATAATCTTTATTGCTGGTGGTAACCAGTGAAAGGAAAGAACATCAATTTGTTTTAAAGATTTTAGGCTTAATATTATGAAATAAATAAACACCAGCAGTCACATAGTATAGATATCTGATTTGAAAAATCATGAGAGAAATCATTTCCTGGCATAGAACTAGTCAATAAATAATGAATAACACAAAGGCTTCACAAAAGGAATCCTGGGAAAGAAACAATGTTGTTCTTATTGTTTTTTCTTGTTGTCTGGAACACTGTTTGTATTCTGCCCTTGACATCACAGACATCCAGCAGTGGAAACTGCTCAAGAAATAAATCTGACTGGTAACTTGTGAAAGGTCTCTTCCTTGGCATCTCCCTAAATAAACCAATAGCTGTGTAAACCATAGCTAAAAAATAGCTAAACCAAATGTGTATTTAAAAAGAGACGCTTCTTAATTCCTCACTCTCTAATAGTTTTAAAATCTCAAACTAGACCAGAAGGACTGAAAGTTTTCCCTGGTTCTTAGAGACAGTGTTTTTCATTGAGGCCAAACTTTCTGCAAAGAGCGAAAAAGCTGATGAGTCAAACATTCACAAGGTTTGCTATGGCCTTTGTTCTCCAAGTCTGTTTTATATGGGACACGTACGGATACTGGAGTGATGAGTGGCAAAACAAGACCTAAGGTAGACAGTCGAGATAGTTCCTCAATACCTGTAGGCAGTTATGAAAAACAACAGCACCCACCGCCATAAATTCTTTTGTATTTCCAGATAAGACCTGCAGTCTATCAGCAGAAGAGAATCACACTTTCAAAGCCATGCTGTATTCATCAGCATGCAGCAAAGGAAAAGGAAAAATCTTAGTAAGTTTTGTCTTTACAAACTCAAGACTCCACTTGGGAGACACATTCCAGTTCCTAACCAGATGGCTGGTGCTCTGGTGAGAGCTCAGAGAGGAAGAGAGGGAAGGAAAAAGCAGATTAAAGAATGAGAGGAGGGATATAATTATGTCCATCCTCTGCCAGATACTATGCCAAATAATATAAACTAAGTCAGAATTTGGCATTCTGCTATTCAAGCTTAAAACTCTCACTGCTTGGTGCTTAGTGACACTTCCTGGATATTCTGCATACAAAAGCAGGAAAAATTTCAGTTAGATTATGACAGTTATAAGAGGGAAGTGGGAAAACTTATGACAGACACACAGAGCAGTTTGGGCACCAATTCTTTACCAGGTTTAGATCAAGAAAAAAAACAAGCCAAAGGAGAAAGCCTCAGCTTTTTTCTAAGCTAATCATTTTGTTAGCTTTTCGGCCTGCCTGTAGCTGTATTTTCTAATCAGGAATGACAACAGAGGTTTTAGATAGTATTTATGGACTTACTTGCAAGAAAAGCCTTCATAGTTATTTGCATAATGAGAGGTTGCTTTTAGATCAAATTAGATAAATTTATCATATGAATGAATGACGTTCTAAATGCACAATAAAAGCAATAAGGTTGATTTTGGTGGCTGTGTCTAAATCCATGAAGATACCAAAGAAGGGAAAAACAGAACAAGATTTGTAACTAGAAACAAATTACATGTTTCTTAACTTCGGATTAGGAAAAAAAAACGTTTTTCCCTAGGGTATTTTAACAAGAAATAAGATTCCAGCTTTAAGAAGTTATTACAGAGGGAATTTTGGAGCAATCTGAGGAGCATACGTAGTAAATATTTCATTCAAATTATACTACTATCTAAAATGCTCCTATTTATTCAAGTTGGCTGCAGATCAGGGTTTTAAACTGGAGTATACAGTGCTATGCACTGTGAAGGGGAGAACTATAGTCAGTGTATGCAAGGAAAAGAGGTGCATGATGGGGAAACCCCCTGGCTTCTCCCTGTTCAGCAAGGGGGGCACAAGGCTGCTTCCAGCGGCAAGACTGCAGCTCTGTGCAGCCCCTCTGCAGCATGGGCACGTGCAGTGCCTGACCTTCACCCGAAGGCAGCAGGGTCACTACTCAGATGCGTATTAACTCTCTCCAACTTGTATTGTACACGTATTCCCCATGTGGCCATTACCCTCCTCCTGACCTGGGGGGGTCTCAGGAAGTCGGCATCCTCTCGCCCAGTGAGGACCATCATGGTCCATGCTGTTACAGCTAATGTGTTTCCAAAATGGTGCAAAAATCCCCTGCTTTGCTGTGACCGTATTGGAAATCACTGAATGAAGCCAGGTGGAAACAATCCGCCACGTTCAAGGCACAGCTAGGCTCTCCTTAGTCAAAACCTGCTTGTTTCTACTGACCAAAGATTCTTCCTAGGTCCTAATTCATCTCATTTTATGGTGGGCACTGAAGTGGGTCAAGTGAATTGTCTCTGAAGGGAAATCTGGGCTACTTACACAGCAGCAGGTGACTGCTTTTCTAACCCCAGTCAAGGCAATGCCCACCATCTCCTAACATCAGGTCCCTTCTCACTCTAGCTATGGCAGCTGTGCTGTGCAACGCAACCATTCTCACACATTTTTGCTGCTGATACCTTCTCCCTCCCTCTTCTTCCTCTTTTTGTGAGAAGCTGTAGCGGTGTCTGAGTGTTGAAATGACCTGCAGTGCGCTGGACGCATCTTTACAGACAGAGCATTTAAAATTCATCACAGCTTGCCCTGCCCTCGCAGTGCGGCCAAATTGAACAGAAGCTGCTGTGTTCAGAACATATCAGCCTGGCACTGTATTAAGGAGCGGGGGTGAGTCTTCCTCTTCATGTGCCGGTAGAAAGTAGGTAAAGGAAAAGAACGGTAGCGGTGAGTACACCACTGGTATATTAAAACTCACATAAGACCACAGAGCCAGATGCTCTTGCTGGAAATGCACTGTTGGTACAGGATCCTTTTGGTTTTCCCAAGGCAGACGTGTTAAAAATGATAAGGAATATCAGCTTTTCTGTCTGACTGCAAAACAGCAAGAAACATATCCCAAACACGAGCCAGCTGCCTGGCACGACAAAACAGCTGGGCAAATTCTTTTGGTCTACACAGTTTTTACATTAAACATTCTATTTAAATGGAGGAAAAATTCCTATCAGTAAAGCAAAGTTTGTAAACAACTAACATTTTCAGGGCTCATTTCACTTCTGAGCTCTGGCTAATGTTACTGTGACGCTGGTATTATCCAGAAAGGAAGCACAGAAGGCAGAGCCAGGACCTGCTGGTGCTCTTTCATGCATTTGGGCCATGAGAGGATGCTGCAAGCCAAGCTCTAGCATCACGGGCTGTGGATCAGTAGTGGGGCATAGCATTGAACAGGCTTATTCTGAATGCTCGGATATGGCAAAATACATGAGCACAGCTCTTGTTTAAAGCTTGTGAGTAACTTTGTGAAGCTGTACCTCCTCAGCTGTCCTAAGCAGACCTCAGTGCCACAGGAGTAGCCTTCCTGCCTTCGGTAACCACAGGGACACATCAAATTTCCATAGAAGTCCAGGGGAGAGTGCATTTGCAGAGTCACCACCCCTGGTTTACAAGATATAAGACTCAATACAAAATTTATGATGATGTGAGTCTTTGGCACCTTTTCTTCTGCTGTGCTGACAGATCTTCACCCAGTGTTATAAAGGTTGTGCATCATGTACTTTGTGTCACTAACTTGGCGCCCTGAATCCTCTTTTCAATGGCTGCTCTGAGTTTTATAGCACCTTCTGTAGCTGAAAACCTCACAAACACTGCCTCATTAAGCTGTACCACTTCCATTTCAGGAATAATTATTATTATCCTCATTTTAGAGCCAAAGAACATAAGATCCAAAGAGATTAATTAGCCAGGGCACACAGCAAGTCAGTGTCAAAGGCAAGACCATGCCACTAGTGTTCCTCACTCAGTCCTGATAATTATACACAACAGCCTGAACACGGATCCTGCTCTGCACAGGGGCCTTGGGTTTGACACTCAGCAGCCCCACTCTGGACTCACTGCAGGGAAATGAAATGCATCTGTATACACATTAGTGCTCCCACTGAATTTAGCAGTGTTTCAAGTTTGGACACAGAAGTACCCTTCGAGAAATGAGTACACGTGGCAATTCCACTGACTGGAAAAGCTGAAGTTACCCTGTCAATTGATTTCCTATTTGGCAAATGAGATAAAAAATTTATAGTCACTAAACAAGACCCCTCACGAGACCACCACGCTCTCCAGTATCACTGTCATTAATTCTTCCTATAAGCTTTGCCAGTACCAGAAATGAAAGATTTCCTTTGGAAACCTACAACATGCTTAGGACAATTTAAATTTACCCACTCAACTACAGTCTAACTTGTGCACATAACCCTACACGTATTTTACACGCACACTTATTCTCACTGTCAGCAGTTCTGACAAGTGCAGAAAAGAACCTAGAACACAACAGGCAGTAAAAATGCCCATTGAATAACTTTTAAATTTACTGTTTGCTTAAATAAATCACCATAGCTACTTCAACAAGTTTTTCAAAAAAATGTTTCATGTATTTTTAAATATTTATGATAAAACTTTTATTTTATTATTATTATGAATTCACAATGACATTATGACTATTTGGAATTTCTTCAAAGCAGTTGCCTGACAAAAAACAAAAAAGAAAAAATCTATTTGTTACAATGACAGCATTTCAAAATATTGGCTTTCTTAGGATTTAATTTAAAAAAACAGAGAAAGTAACTTAATGTCTTTTTGGAATGAAGTATTTCCTTCAGAGTGGTGTTACAACAGAAATATATTTATTGTACCAAGAAAAGTTGAAAATATTTAAATTTAATAGAAAATATATGTTTTAGTTGATGTAAGACATTTTCACTCCATTGTTTCATATTTGAACAATTCAAGAAAATAATTGAAGGAGATGTACCTGCAGACATTTAAACAAAAAGTTGTCTTGAGAATAGGGAGGCAGGTGACATGGGTGGGAAATAATCCTCAGGATGGACAAAGTGACCTAACGACAGCCAGAAAAAAAGCCAAGGATGAATTAGAAGTTAAGTTCGTAGCTTTTCCCATCGCATCTTTTTAGTTTTGAGAAAATGTGCATAACGTCCCTGATGGGCAGTAAAACCTTACCCCATTCTTTATAGCTCTGGCTGATGACTGATGAAACCTGGCTGAAATTCCCTGCTCAGTATATCCTCCACCTTTTTCCCATTCGGAGACAACTAACTTCTCTTGCTGTGTATATCAAACAGGGATACCTTGCACAGGTGTGAGGCTGCTAAGGCAGACACCTAATTACTATGTGCCACAATAACTAACTGAATTGACCTGGCCTCAAGGCACCACTTCCATCATTAGGATGAAGCTAAGGGACAAGGAAGGCAAAATAAAATACAATCTGAGCTCAGGTTCAATCCCCAGGCTGAAATTTGATGAAACACGATGTTTACTCAAGCAGCAGGAAGAACAAACACATGCAAACCCAGCAGTATTACCACTTATCATAGCCATTATTTCACACCAGCAATCTCTTTAACACAGACCAACACACAAGCCTTTCAAATCAAAGTCAGTTTCAAATCCAGTTTCCATTTATGACAGAGGCGGTGTGCAACTGCCTCAAACATCCAAAAAGTTTGCTTAAAAGCATTGACCTAGAGGAAGAGATTGATTCTTCTCTTACCCTGGGCTCAGCCTCTCATCTGTTTGGCTGCTAAACTCAGATCTTCTTCAATCAGCTTCCTCTGTCATGCTTTTGCGAAAAAAAAAAAAAAATAGTGAGAAAATGTTTTCTTCTTCCTTTCTGCAAAGCCTTTAAGAGGACCTGATACTCAAATGTTAAACACTTCATCCTTCAGTGCATTTCTGTTTGCAGGTCTGATTTCTGAAACGAACACTAAGCAAGAGCTGCAGCGTCACACACATTATCCATTCGTGTGTTCAGATGACTGAATAATGCTGATTTCCTTTTCTATAAAACAGGTAAAAGCCACAAGGGCCACTGCTACACACGTGGCCTCCGACGCTTGTGCTTGTCTTTTTGCCCAGCGTGGTTGTCCACTGCCTATTCCCTGAGCAGCAAGTGAAGCCCAGCAGCTGGAGGAGGAAATGCAGGAGACTCAGAGGAAGCAAAGGAAGGAAACAGAAAGGGAAGAAGGTTCCCCTCATCGCTGTTCTACGTGGCAGATGCGCTTCCCCAGGTGAAGCAGAGCTGGGCTCTTCTCCTGCCCCACTGGCACAGCTGAGGCTGGAGGGGCTCTGCCCTCACTCCTTACAAAAGTCTGCACACAGGATCGAGAACGCAATTTGACTTGGAAATGTGCCTTACACCTTATCATCTCCCAACAGACACCTCTTTCAGGAAAATGAGGTGGTTTTCTCTTCAACACCTACAAGTAAACTGTCTTAATTTACTTTCTACATGATTACACACACTTTCCCCTCGAAATGTAAATTAAGTCATAAATAAATAAATAAACAAACAAACAATTCAGAGTAGACAAACCCTTTTGTTTCTTCTATTTCCTATTTGTTTTTCTTGTGGCATTTTGCACTGTTGCCTTTAAAGGGTTTGTCCGTGATATGTTTTTAAATGTTACAAGCAAGACAAGGTTTGTAAAACAAGAGAGTGATGCAGTTGGAAATCCGAAGCACAATTGGCATGCCAATAAAATCTTTGATAGCAACTTCAACACAGCTGTATTCACAAGCTTGTTTTCAGAGCTTCTGTCTCCTGGTTTTTGAAAAACCTTGGGCAAGGCACAGAGGATGAGCCAGGAGCGGCCCCCGGGTTACAAAAGAGATGGTTAAAAGGGCAAAGACTGTGCAAGAAGGTGTAGATCACTGATGTTGGAGATATCCTGCCTTGTACTCTGGACTGTGACTGCATCTAATCCTCTGAAAAGAAGGTAAATATCACCTGCCAAATGAGTGCTAAATACTGTGCTCCCAAGGGACTTTCCCTACTGATTTTTCTCCTTTCTTGTTGGATCAGAGAAATGCCATCAGAAAGGAAAAAGCAAAGCTGTCTCATCACTCCATGGTGAAGGTAGAAGGGAAGAGTTACATTCAAAGTGCCAAAAGCTACGGTTTTAACACACCAGGACAGAAATCTCTGTGAAACATCTTTGTTGCACAGACATTTGATCCTGCAACTCTGCCAGCTCAGATCCCGGTTCTGCTGCCCTTGGCCAAGGCAGGATAAGAGCTATTCTCGCAGTCTACACTTCATCTTCAGGGTATGAGTTTCCCCACTGCGTGGCTTTGTGCAGCTACTGGCAATACAGAAAGTTGCAGCCATTTTTCTGTATATCTTAACATTAAAAGCTGTTTCTACAACCCACTGCCGGATTTCCACAAAATCCTAGTAGCTTGCCCTCCTTCACGCTCAGCTCAGTCTCTCAACGCTTCATACCTACTCTGGGACAAGCACCATATAAATTATCAGAGGATGCTCTATTTGGATGTCCCCTCTCCACAGCCAAGCAACTGCTAAAAGGAAGAAACCAGTTGCTTTTTTTCTTCATAATTCTGCCTGGCATGACTCAACTTTGAAACATGACGGTAATAACAAATTCATTAACTCTGCCCAAGGTTTTCTAGGGACAGAAAACTAGAGGGAAAGCGATAGCCTCCTTCATCTGATTACTTCTTCCCTCTGAAGTAAAGAACAAAGTCTAACAGGTTGGACATTGATGCCCATCCTTCGCTGTAGTCCAGACCGTGAATAAACTCACAAACTCCTGGTGTCCTTATGTTAGAACCATAGAATTTTTAAGGTTGGAAAAGATCTCTAAGATCATCAAGTCTAACTATCAACACAAAATCAATGTGTTTACTAAATCATGTCCTGAAGCACCATGTTTATATGTTTTCTGAACCCCTCCATGGATGGAGACTCCACCGCTTCCCTGAGCAGTCTGTTCCAACACTTCACCACTATGTTAGTAAAGACATTTTTTGTAATATCCAGTCTAAACCTTCTCTGGTGCAACTTGAAGCCATTTCCTCTCCTCCTATCCCTTGTTGCTTGGGAGAAGAGGCCAACATCCACCTCACTACAACCTTCTCTTAGATAGTTGTAGAGAGCAATAAGGTCTCCCCTCAGCCTCCTCTTCTGACTCAACAATCCCAATTCCCTCTGCCGCTCCTCATAAGACTTGTTCTCCAGCCCCTCCACCAGCCTCAACGCCCTCCTCTGATTGTGAGATCAGGCAATGGAGCAGACAAGAGGAGGTGGAACATTTCCCAAGCTGATGTTGAGTTTAGAGAAGTGTAACACAGAGCTGAAAATTTTGCACAGGTGTTTTTTGTCTAACATTCTTTTCTAAACAAAGCACAGTGAGTGAAGAAGACTTATTCTGTTAAGGCAAGAAGAAACTAAAAAAGAGAGAAAGTGAGTAGAAAGCATTGACTTTTTTTTTTTTTTTTTACTAATTTTATCTGCTGCTTTTTTTATGCAAGTTTTGGTAGAGAAGAGTTTAAACTGACCTGCATATTTCCTGTGGTGTGACAGCGTTTTTTCAATTCCCATTTCTAATGTTCCCACTTCTTTTCAAAAAGTATCACTTCAGGAAAAAATATCTTCAAGACCTTGAAACCATAGGCAATCTGACCAAGCCCACAAGGATAAAGCCCACGATTTGACTCTTGAGCTCTGATGAAACTAGATGAAGTGTTTAAAGATGTTCCTGTCCTCTTCTGACCTCTGTACTCCTTTGCTTACCTCCTGCACGCCTGAAGAAAAGCAGAAGCAAAGGTGCGCAAACATCTCAGCCAGTCACACTCGCAGGCTCTTTTACCAATGTGGCCTGACCTCTCTGGCCTAATTAGCCCGAGCAGTCAATTACAACATGCTTGCAATTATACAGGAGCTGCTTTAGTCATAGCTGAGGTGCTGCACATGCTCCTTTCTACTAATCCGGCTACAAACGCGACAAGTTCTTGCCAAAAAGCAGAGAGAACACAGGGGTTGGTAGAGTATAAAGCTGCTTCAGCCACATTTAGGAGAGCACTCAAGTCCCCGGTCCAAGTCTTAGCCACATGTATGAGAGATCATAACATCTGGAGAAAGGGGAAAGACAGCGTTTGCATTTGGGAGAGGAAGGGAAAACTGCAGAACACATTTTACACATTTGCTGAGCCTGATAATCATTTAACTTGCTGCAGCGCACTGATCTCCAATTGTCCTTTGCTCTGAACAGCTGGAATCCAAGCGTGTGACTGGAGCCTCTGAGCTCTTCCACAGAAATAAAAGTCTTGAAGCAGGATATTGCCACTATTAAGAAATAGGCACATACAGACACAGAGTATCTTCATAATGTAAAGGCATCACAACAAAAAGGCAACCTTTACATGTAGACAAATCCTCATTCTCCGCTAAGAACGGCAAATTACATCCTGCCCCAGTACACAGGTCCCATTTTCCTGCCAGAGCTGGCTCTGCTTTTGCATTCAGCGAGGCAGAAAGCAAATGAGAGCATCTCTGCAGCTGGGAGTTAGGACTCAGCTGGGGGGACCACAGCTACAGAGAAAACCGCAATGTGCTGTAAAGCAGAAAGTCAGTGTAACTGCGACATCGGGCAGGGAAACCTCTGAGGTACTGCCCAGGGTGGTTTTGCTAGCTCTTCATGAAGAAAATTCATGTAACCTGTACAGATGACTGTCTCAAGTATTAGAGATATTGCTGTAATGACATACTGATTGCTCGGCTAACATCTAAAGCACCAAGCCTTTTGCAGTAGCATTGGAGCCTGCCTGGATGCAACATTGAAACATAAGCCTTGATGTCAGGAGACTGCTGGCCAGATGCAGAAAATGGAACTCTCCCTTTTACAGTTTATCAGCACCAGAAAATGTTTCCTCTATTTTATATTAACAGGTGTCTTTAGCTCCCTTGAGGTTTAATGCCTCTGTTGGTATTAGATCAATCTCTTTCTTTACAATGGGTTTTTCAACAGTAACTGTATCCTCCTTGAGTTAAGGCTCAGAAAAACTGACAGATCAGGGGATGCTGTGTAGGTGAATGCAGAAACCAAAATGGAAATGGGTAAAAAATCTGTACCTGTATCCAGAACTAATTGGGTCAGGGGGAATAATGGATTTTATTTTACTTTGGTGGATCAACCTAAATACAAAAAGGTGAGAGTAAATCCAAAGCACATTATTTATTTTAGTTTGTTGGCAGTTTTAATTTAAAAAGATTGAAATCTTTCACTATACTATGAGTTCAGTGCTATTCAATTTTCTCAAGTTGTGGTTTGATTTTTTTTTAATTATACAAGTTTTTAAGCAAAATTAAAATGCTATATTTTAATCAGGAGCTAATAAGTTCCATATAAAAAAGTAGAAATTAGAAGTTCCAGTATTTATAGAATACAGTACTATGCTTTGAAAATGACAAACTAGATTTTAAAGATACTTTTGCCATCCAATTTGGCCTAAATTCCTGAAGAGCTGTCAGGCAGCGGGTTTTCCTGGGCGAACTGTAGCAGTAGGCTCGTTTCTCACACTTTGCAGAGCTTTGAGCATGCCTTAAAGTAGTTCAGGACCCAGATTCTAACCCTGTCACGACCCTGAGAAATCCTAACCTATCCAAAAATCAGTGGCTTTGATCCACTTCAAGATTAACTGCTCCTTATCTGTAATCCCCATGCTGCGAAGGAGACACCAAGACACCATGAAAACTCTACTTCTTCTTTTCCGGTTTTTCATGTCCCTTTTGTTTTTGACAGACCAGGAGTTTCTGACTTTCCAGGAGTTTCTGAGTCCCTGCAGATGACCAGGATTTGTACATCTCCCTGTTTCCGGCCTTTTCTTACTCTAATTTAGTGTGACTCATGTTTCCTCTATTTGATTCAAGATATGGCCTCGTTTCCTCTCTCAAATCTCATGTTTTCAGTCTCAGTACCATCTTATGCATGTTCTGCTGGACCCCTACTCTTCATTGTCTCAAATTAAAAGCAATACTTAAAATGTTATAGATAGGAAAATAGCACCTACTAATCCAGAGACAAACAAGGCAGTGTCTCAACATAACATAAATCAAAGTGCAGGATATATAAAACCTCTTCCCATATTCCCATCAACCAGTTTTTCTGGCTGGACAGTTTTATCCAAGTGTCAGCTGAGGAGGAGCTAACAAAAAATTCCCCTAGAACTAAAATCCCCAGGGAATCTTCATTTCTCCAGTGGGGTTTAGGCCTCTTCACAGGCTGATAAAAGGGTTTCCACAGCAGTCCCACATCACCGTATTCATGCGGAAGGGATTCATCACCCTAAACATTTCTCATATGCTGGTTAAGGGACTATAAATTGCTTTTCTATTTTCACAGAGAGCTATTCCTCATTTTCATCATGAAAATTATTTTATATGTAATCTGTCACATTAATCAAGTCCCAGGTAACTCAAAGCCTGAAATCAGCCTAACAATCTGATTTCACTAAAACAAGTGTCCATCACCATCCTTTATGCAAGATAAGACCTCCAAGCCTTGTCTTGCCATATCAGAATTTTAGCTTACAGCAACACAGACGCTTATCAGGCACATAAGTATTCTATGCTCCCTCCTTTGCTTCATTCGGGCTCTAAGGGAAGAGCAGTTTTTTCTTTTTTTTCAATTCCTTCTCCTAAAAGAAGCGTTAAGGGGCCTGAAATCCCCAAAAAGGGGAAAGGGGAAGCAAAAATGACTTAATTTTTCTTCAAAACGTTTAGTGATCACAAAACTGTCTGTTTTTATCAAAAAACTAACACAGTCTGCATGCTGGGGTTATGGCCCAGAAGTCCCTTTGGAGGTCTGTGTATCAAAAGGTATAAATATTAGCCTGACACAAAAAGAAGAGAGTGAAAGGGAAAGAATGCCGGGATTTTGGAAAGTCAAATTGTGACACCCTGTCAAGAAGCAGCACGTGTTCAAACTTCTTCCTCCAGGCTGCTCTTTAAAAAAAAAAAGACCTCTAAATCCCCCAAGCTATCTCCTAATTTTTAGACCTAATTCACTTTGCAAGATAATGTAAAGAAAAGAAAAAAAAATAAACAGGGAACGGATTTTTTTTTGGTTCCGCTGAGCTGTTGAAAAGAAAGCAAATCTTCAAAAAGAAAGGGCCAGAAAGAGAGAAAACTCTTCATATAAAAATGCAGTCAAAGAATAATTAGCTTATTCCTGCTCATATTTGGGGAAAATTCATTGAAAGGGATTGCTGGGGCTGTTGAGCCTGAAATTAAACATACATCTGGCTATGGTTCATGAGTACCTGCATGCACAGTAGAGCATCATTTTGCTTTCTGCACAGCCTCTCTTCTGGGGTAGAGAACAAGGCAGACTGCCTTCCTCCTGGTTCCTGAGAAAGCTGAGGAATGAAGTAGCAATATACATGGCTAGGCTACTGCTGGTGAAAAAGACTTAAAGATATCCAAGAAGTTTCTCAACAAGACAATGGTGTCCTGAAGAAGTTAGCAGAACAGGGTTTTTTTTCTAGATATTAGGAACTTCTATGCTTACAGGGAAAAAACTCGGATCAGGTAAACCTTCCTTATACCTTGTGTGAACCATTCCAACATCCTGAGCTGGCCCTTCATGCTGCAAGTGGTATTTTTCAGATGATTTTGTTCACTCCATAGAACTTAGTGTAAAACTCGTGCCACAGAGTATTTTTTTATAGAGCATTGATTTCATTTTAGTTCTGACAACTTTGAAGCTTCACTTTAAGAAGAGGAGGAAAACATTTCATATAATGCTGAAGTAAATACAGGACTTCTGTTTCATAGAATCATAGCATGGTTTGAGTTGGAAGGGACCTTAGAGATCATGTAATTCCAGTTCCCCTGAGATGGGCAGAGACACCTCCCACTGGCTCAGGCTGCCCAAGGCCCCATCCAACCTGGCCTTGAACCCCTCCAGGTACGGGGCAGCCACAGCTTCCCTGGGCAATCTGGGCCAGTGCCTCACCACCCTCATAGTGAAGAAGCAGCTGAGTGCAAATCAGTGACAAAGTGGGTTATTAAAAAATGTGCTGTTAGTTTCTAAGTGGAACACACCTCATATCAGCTTATTTTAAGTTTACTTCTCAGCCTTTCTCTGGGTGTTAATTAAAGATGGGACCTTGGGCAGCCTGATCTAGTGGGAGGTGTCCCTGCCCATCTCAGGAGGAGTGGAACTAGATTATCTTTAAGGTCTCTTCCAACTCAAACCATTCTATGATTCTATGAAAGTACACATCTACTCTGACACATCACTGGTCAGAACACCGTTAGGTGGTAGATGAGGCTGTGTACGTTCATACAGGCCACTGCAATTCTACCCAAGAATCCATAGTCCACACTCTACAGTTTCAATAAGTTTCAGGTCCGCCTAAGCCTGAACCCTCACTGAAATTTCAGTCTATCATTGTAGTCACTTTCCCGTGATACTGACCTGAATATTGACCCCAACTGATTTACCCAAGAATTGGGAAAGTGTGAGTGATTTGAAACGTGCCACAGAACGTTAAAAACCTCTACAGTTTTGGCTTAGCCTTAGTAGAATAAGAAACATTAATTGCAGATACATGATCATCACCAATTTACGTAGCAGAAATACTTCTATTAATCCAATTTTACTTATACACTGTACCTGAAGTCACGACTATAATGCTTGTATTTAGACAAATATCCTGTAGTCATTGCCGGCAAGGTGACTCTGAGATTAACAGAGCTTTAAAGACATCTAAACATTTCTTAGATCTTTACAGGAGACAATTCTAACAGGCATAGGCCAACCACTCCCAGCAGCGCTGCTGGTTTCAGCAGCACGATGCAACCTGGTAGGTGTTCATTGGAATGAGCAATGCTGATATTGCTGATAACAGCTGGCCCTAGGTCATCTGGGCAATTACAGCAGGGAGCACTTAAACACAGTGCTTTCATTTTCTCATAATCTCTCTCTTTGGGCATTACTGACCTTTATATTTTGACAGCAATTATTTTTCAATGTCCCATTTTAAACAGCGTATTTATAAGTATGTTAATTTTGCAAAATTCTGTTGCCAAGAAAGGAGAAATGGCAGTCCTCTTTGGTTGCATGGCATCACACCTGCATTTTCAGTTGTGTTAGAATACCGCACACCTGCCCACGGCAGGTAGAGTGGAATTTGATGATCTTCAAGGTCCCTTCCAACCCAAACTATTCTATGGTTCTGTGAAATATATCTTTACTGGAAACAAGCATATGCATGCACGCAAATCATAGAGTGCAAGGTGTGGATAAATTGTCACCCTTTGCAAAGGAAGCACAACCTGTTGATAGCATTAAGTAACTATGGACCTGTTCTATGCTCATTAACACTGATCTCAGAAGTGCTTGATTACCTGGCAGGACAAGCATGGTGCCACTCAAGCAGAAACATACAGCCACATTTCTTTAGAACCAGACTTAGGTAAGGAAGGACTAGCAGCTGCTGACATACACAGTCCAGAATGGCAAAGTGAGCCCTGAAAGGAGCACATGTGTATTTTTATAGCCAGATTCCACTGAACAAAGAGAAGTTGCTTGCGTTCAGGATTGGAACATCTTTTTATGGTATTGAACTCCATTTCTACAAGAGTTACAGCTTGGGGGAAAAAATATTCTATCAAAGTATATTTGGGGAGGGGGGGTGTTTGGCTTTGTTTCTAGAGTGTCTGGAAAAATGGGGGAAAGAAGAAAAGGAAACTGAAGAGCTAAATCAATATTGCAAGCCTACAGGACAAAGATTTACTCTGAAATCCCGCCTTCTTGCAAACTGCAGCTTCCCAAAAGTGCAAAAGATGACATCAGATTTTGTGTATCTCCTGCTAGGTATGGTGTATATGAGATCAACATGAAACAGAACAGGGGTTTTAAGTCTGTTATTAAAGATACAATCTTTTGTGATCATCTGTCCTTGAACAACAATACAATCTGATGGTAATTAGAACATCAATGAAGTAATTACACCCATTCACACTGAAAACTGGCTGGGTAGCATAGTGAACCAAAGTACATTAATACAGAGGGAAGAGAAACAGAGATCCATTCATCTCTCTGTCAGATAAATGCATTGCATAAAGCTATCTTTATATAATTTGGACATGTTCTCGTGGGTGCATTAGCGCTTCTCAGTTTTTCACGCTGGGATTTATAAATAGATACTAATGACTAAGCACAGGACCCATACTTCAGTGTAGTGTTCGCAAATGAGGCCTTCTAAGGTAATCCGTTCTTTCTTAGCTTCCATATGGTTAGAAGATCCCTTGTATTTTTCTTTGGAGTGATAGCAATAAGTAAATATTGCATTTAAGTGAAGTCAAAGAGCAGCTTTTAAACTGAGTATAGAGTATATGTCTGGCAAGACTAAAAGGAACATTACCTCATGTTGAGCTGTTTGATTTATTTTTTCCTTTCTTCTTGCTCACATTGCCATATGATGCTTTCCCAACACTAGATTGTCCTTAACCAGCACGTAAATAGAAACAGCCTTAAAATATTGTCAAGAATATTTGCCAGCTCAGGCACAAAATCTCTTTATCCATCTCCACTATTGCAATGGAAATAATGAAGCAAAATAATGATAGTTAATTCCTCTAAGTTTTGATACTTGGCAGAGTAGGCTGCCAATATGTTACCGAGCTGTAATAAAAATCACATCATCTATTCATATAGGTCTGTTACAGGGGCTCCCATATTACGAAGGCTTAGAGCTTTGTATTCTCACTACAGAAAAAAAAAGATGTAAACATCTCTAAGTTCTTTATAAGTTCAAAACATCACAAAATGAAAGAAAGTGGATAAAAGAGTGCCTGAGTTCATTTAATGTATTATCTTTGTGAGCGTTCATGTATCAGTTTTGACAGAATTAGGATCAAATGTTGCTGTTACTTGCAGTGGTAAGAAAGTGTTGAATTAATGCCTGATCAGATTTTAGTGTTCAAAACAAAATTGGCTGGTTACGCTGATGGCTATGCCCTATCACAGCACAGACCTAATAGAAAAAGGAGCAGGTAATAGAGCAATATAGCAAGGCCTATCATGCCTTCAGTTTGCTTTTTACAAAAGTACTAAAGCAGAGAACTAGGCACGTCTGCAACGTTCAGTAACTACTTGCTTGCCTGGTCCCATAGATAAAAGTGCTTGAAAAAGTCTGGTCTTAGGCACATAAATGTGTTAGATATTTTGATCTTTTTTTCCAATTTTCATCAATGAAACGAAGCTCCACTTATGTGAGATACCATCAAAATCAAATTTTAGCAATGTTCAGAAATCATTTATGTCCCTTCAGTTTATTTGGTTTACTTCATTTTGGATGAGACTGGTAGCTTTCTGTGAAGCACTGTTTCAAACTTTGCTCAATGGCACAGAAATCCAGTGGCTTCTGTTACTCTCAGTTCAGATTGTCCAAGCAGTTTAAAAAAACACAAGAAGAGAAAACTGGTTTAAAAAGAGTTCAAATTTGGGGAGAAAATGTGAATTAAGGAAATGCATGTCATTATATCCAGTCATTACTAATGAGCTGACTCTGCCCTGGCACTATGGGCTTGCAGTTCTCTCTGGGGTCTTCATTCCCCAATCATGGTTCCCATTTCCCAATTCCCAGTGACACGCCATATCCTGTCTTCCTGGACCACAGCCTGGAAAGTGGCAATTCAAAAAAACCCGCCTGACTTAATGCAAACTGAAAATGACAGCCAAAATCTGGATTTTAAGCATTCCTCAGTTCTTCAAATCTGTGGCACCGGATTTAGCTTTAGTCTATAAGAGAGATGGGGAGCATTTTGGAAGTATGTGGCCAAATAGATCCCATGTGCAAATGTCTGAATCTCAGAGCAGTGCTCAGTCCCAGCTTTAGCTCCAGGCCACGACTGTGCTAATAGCTTTGGATTAATGAAGAGAGACTTTCCCAAGGAGATTAGCACCACACTTCATCTTCCTTAATAAAATATGTTCTAAAATTATTAATCTGGCAGATAATAAAATATCTGGTTTCCTCTAATCATTTTTTAAAATCCAATACCCAATGACTCCATGATTTGCGATTTCTCTCTCTTTTCTGTAATCACCCACACCACATCTGAATAAATCTGAACTGGAAGGGAAAAGCACAGATTGACCCCTCACTATGTAGGTTCCAAGGTTACCGAGTTACACAGAGTGCATGAGGAAAACCAAGCCAAATCCAAAAGAAATGGTCACCTCTGAGGCAATTGCAAATAGAGAGGGACAAATCCATAAGTAAGTGAATGGACTTAATTTATACCAGCTGGCTTAATTTATTGACCAGATCCAGACACCTCTGGACTATTTCATTGCCATTATCTCTAGGAGCCTTGTTAGCACACTTGGGGTTACGGATACACATTGGCAGACCAAACGTTTCTTTTGCACACAGGGACAGTCACTCCTGGAAAAGCGCAGTTCCAGTACGCTAACACACTTTCTCCTTACACAGCTTGGCTGTTCAATATCAGACTCTTTATGCTATTGTTTCTCAAAGAGATAGAAAACTGCAATCAAATAACAACACCAGAGCTCCTGGAGGTGTCTCTTTAGCTGTTATAGCCTCAGAACTCATGAACTGGATTTTCTCTGGAAATCACCCAGAAGACAATACAAAGAACTGTATTTCTGTTACATGCTTCTTTTCACCACTATTCACAATTTTCCCCCAGAGTGTCAAGAGTTATTACTTTTCAGTGTTCGGCTACCTGATAATAGAGTAGGATCTGTAAAATAAAACACGCTTCTCCTCTTAACTGCCAGTCAGTAGCAATGGTCAGGTTGGGTGGGAGCTAATAGGGTGGGCAAACCCGGACACGTGTGCTCTGCTGGAAAATTGGGCTGCACTGCCCATTTCTCTGCAGGCACATGCAGCCTTTTACCTACACACATAGTCCATATCTTAAGTGCACAATCCTTCTTGTCTTCCCTGGCTGCTTCCCCATGCTCCAGGCTAAGGACTGATTCCTCATCACATGGACCATTTCAGCTTTCTAGTTGGAGTCACCAGGCTTTTACCAGCCTAACAGCTTAAACTGTTGCAGAAAACCTCCTTGCCATTTCCTCATGTTTGGTGCTACACTGACATCTTGTGGCCCTTAACCTTGACGAGAGATGGAACGAGGCCAACAGACTTCCAAATGTTTAAACAAGGAATGCAGTAACATTAAATTTGGGAAAGTAGCACTGATTTTCCTCTCACTTCCTACCTGTTTGAATTCAAGTTCCAATGTTTCATGCGTCCTATTTTGCTGACAAACCTCTATGTTAAATATCTTCAATTAAACAATAATCAAGTCAAAAGTAGTAACCAACAGACTGTGAACACAAACCAGAATTATAGCAGGTGAACTCCTTGTGCAGATACAAGCTACTTCTCAGTCTGAGGAGAAAGCAGTGTCTACAGACACCCATTGTTTTCATATACCATTAGTAGACCCTGCATTTGATTTTAAAAAATTGAGGCTTTAAACCACTGTGACAGTATCTACATATAACTTCAGCTATTAGTCAAGAATATTCCCAAGAAGAGCAAAAACATGTGGGTAACATGGTACTATTTAGCTGCCATAAGTAATGGCACCAATGAGAACAGAAGCAAGAAAGTCTATTTGGAAACGATGCCACTAGTGGTAACTGTGGATTAAAGCCATATGAGATGAAATCACATGCTCATGAAGAGACAGGTCTCGCACTGGCATAATATATGCTAAGGAAAGAGACTTTCCCCAGTGTCTTCATCCTAACAAGAAGTAGAAAAGAAACACAAAACACTATAGTGACAGGCATAAATCTTTAACCCCAAATAAGTCCTAATATAATTGCAAGCTGAAGTATGAGAAGGCCCGGAGATGAAAAGTGGTATGGAAAGTCTAGGAAATAAAAGTGATTTTAGTATTAGAAAAGATGAGACATCACACTTCAATCCAGATTCATCCTCTAAGCACTCATCTACCTCAGCTAAAACAGGATCTCTGGAGCATACTGTATAGGTCAGTACAGAAACAGATTCCTCTGCAGGATGATATACATTTTTGCTTGGATGCACTGAGCTTTGTTGTCACAGATTGCTCTCTTCAGTGATTACCGTGTTGTGGTAAGCTTAAGAGCTTACAAGCTAAAATGTTTCAGAGAAGTATCCAGAATTAGTGTCCCATGCCTTAATTATAAGCAAAGTATCACAGTAAAAATAAATGGGATACTGAGGTGAGGGGAAGGGAGAGATTTACATGCACAGTCAAATAGCTAAATCTAATTTAATCAATTTAGTTTCATATTCCTATTACTATGCCAGTTAAAATTCCTTTTGTTACCTAGTAAATTATCATCCTATAACACCAGACTTGGAGATTATTATAGAAGCAATGTGGGATGCACACTAAGAATCACAGGTGCTAAAAGGGCTTTGTTACACCAAAAGCAAAGGAAGGTCTCGCTGGCAAACCTGAACTATGGGATCCAACCTCTTTTCTTAGAAAAATACAGGAAGAAACTAAAATATTTTGAACATTCAGCGTTGGGTCTGATCCTGCCACTAGTAATGGGGACTTTGGAAGGACACACCTCATCCCACAGATGTCACCAGCTGTAAGATAAGCATCCCTGCACAGTTACAGCAGAGACTTCTGAGAGTGGGAAAGGAGGAGGAGAAGCTAAAGAGACCAAGGACTGCCTTGGTTGGTGGGCTAAAATGCAGAGAGAGTCCTGGATATTGACAGAAAATTAGATTGTTTAGCCTGGTCCTCTTGCTAATGTAGACAACCTATCAAATAAACTCTCCTATAAATCTGTCATGTTTCTCCTTAAAGGTTGTTATGTTTTGTCTCTACCATGTCAGACTTCCATCCTTTAAGGATCAGAACTTGTTTTTCTGTTACAACCTGTGTTTGTTCATAGCCACTCTACCTGCTCTCGGCTTCTGTGCAAACAACTCCTCTCACCCACACAGCTCTTGTCTTTCCTGGTGTATTTATAGACATTTTCCATATTGTCTTTCACCCTTCATTAGGCTCCAGTGAGCAGACAAAGCCTTTATAATCAATTCTCATCAGGGTTGTCAATGCAGTTGCATCCACTGCATCTGCAGCGTTTCAAACTCTTCTTAGCACATGAGCGATCACAGCTGTAGACAGAATCTCAGGTGATCTCTCCTGACTGCACTATACAGCAATGGTAACACCTCACGCTCTCCACTGGCAACACCCAGCCCACCACAGGCTGACACATTCCTCTTCTTTTTTACAAGCAGCCCAGAGGGTCTCCTTTCCTTTAAACTGAATATGGCATGATTTTACTGCTCTGTTTCATCCTGATCCTATTATTCCAGACCCAAGATAATTCAGCATGTAAAAGTGCCTTTTAAACTAGTTTATTCAGCATGTTCTTTAGTTACCACAGAAAGACCTATTCCTCTCATAGGTACAACAGCATATTGCAGCAGCCCCCCTGTCTGCCACGGTAAGCAACACAAACATCCCTCACTGGAGCAGCCAGAAAAGACTTCACTGCTGGAGATGCTGCACACACCAGAGCCTGTCTGCTTCCTGATGAGCAATGCTATCACCAGCAAAAGCAACTGAGGTAAAGAAAGGACATTGTCCCAAGTGACTGGGATAGCGCAATGACAAAATTAGTGAGAACATGCTGGGTCTAATTGTTTGAGTTTGAGTCAAATATAGAAGAAAACGGAAAACAGAAAATGAGGTACTAATGCTACCTTCTGTATTGGAAACTGGTTAAGAGATTGGAAATATAGGTTGCGATAAATTGCCATACATCATATTAGAAAGAGGAGTGCAAGGACTTCCTGCATGAAGCTATCCGTAGTTGGGTATTAGTTTTGTAGCAGAAATGGCAAAATCTTCATCTGAACTTTTTTTTAAACAAGTCAGATAAATATTAATTATAATTAAAAGGGCATTTGTGGGAGAAATCTTTTATTGGCAGGCATGTGAAGTTAGCATTTGATACAGCACAGATTTTCCAACTTTGATATCTACAATCAGCAGCCAGAAATAAGGAAAAGAAAAGGAATGTTAGTAGACTGAAGCACTTTCACAGGTGTAATTGCAAGCTACCACACCACACTGTTAGCACTGGGAAGGTGACTTTACCTTGCTTCTTCTCCCTCACTTGTACCTTGAGGTCTGCAGTCTTTTGGGGAAAAACAACACCACTGAGCATATGATGAATTTAGGAACCAGAATTAGACTTGATACACTTACAAATTAACTGTCATGCTGCCACGCTCTTCTCCTTTTATACTACTCAGCAAACTCTGGCAAACTGTTCTGCTGGATGTAACCCTAATCCAGAGAGAAGTTTCAAGCAGGTTTGCTGAAGCTGCTCTCTCCAATGACACTCAATAAAAGTGGATGCACTGGAAGGGTGTAAGCCTATTACCTATCCCAGGCTGGGTCCTTGAAAAGCTGCAATCAGTGGATATATGGAAACCATAAAGAAAAGAATGTGAGAAGCAGATCTTGCACTGTTGGAGACATCCACTTCTCCTTTGTGCTCCAGAAAAAAGAAAAAAGCAGACCATCAAATCTGGTACAGAGTGCATAAAAACGGCCTCAGGACTAGCTTGAATGACGAGGCTAGTCAAAAACAGGCAACAAAAGGATTGGGAATGAGTGTTACAGAAATAAAATAATTGGGCTGATCTTCAAATCTTACGTGATCTGTATGGGGATTTAATAGCCATGCTGTTCTTTGAAAACCTGACCAATGTAGAGATGCAGTTAGTTGACACCTATCGAGTCAGCACAGCCAGTTCCATTCACTCCAGCCTGCCCTTCTGCCACAGCTCCATCCATTGGAGGTGGGTGTGGTGATGGGCAGACAGCTTTGCTTTCAGCCAGCCTTGGTCTCCCCCACAAGAGGCCTCCTGGGCAGCCAGTGGTCATGGGAATCCTTCTGGAAACGTGAATATTTGTCCTTGAGCCCACGTACTGGCAAAGAGAAAAATTTCTCTCACCTGCCCTCGTTGTGTGTAAGGAGGATGTAAAAAGAGAGATATAAAAAAGGCCAAATAGAGAATCCGAGGCTCTCAAGGAAAAACATAGTGAAGCCGCAGCCATTAGAATTGCACTGGTGAAGACAAGCACTTCATTAGGAGGGACACCTTTGCAGGCCACAACCCATCTTCTAATCTAATCTTACTCACACTGTTATAACTTTATAGCAACACAGTCATTTTAAATACCAGAAACCTATATTCTGAGATAAAATGGAAGCACAGTCTGAAAGGAAATATCAGTCTTCTCTTCGACTTTGATGTATCAGGATACCATAAAGCTGATTCTAGCCTGGTAACTAGTAGCATTTCCAGCTTTCAGAGATTGTGAGTGATATTTAGGTGGGTGTAATCAACTCCCAAAGGCAGCAACAGTAGTCACTACGAGTTGCTATTTGTAAGATGACATAATGAAGAACAATGCTGTCTGCCAACCCTGTATCCTGGGCAACTCCCAGCCGGCACTACAACGTGCACTGTGCCCTGGGAAATGCAGTATAAAGCACCAGGCTGAGGGGTGTTTCCGAGACCACAGCTACATTCCTTCAGAGAAAAACTTGTACGAGTTTCATTTTACATGCACAAAGCCTGGAGAGGCTTCTTCGGAAATGCTCTTCTCCAGCTCTAAAAGATGTTTGGAACGAACGACTCCAGTGACACTATAGAGGCCCCCCTGCACACCGGCATGCTCCCCTTTCCTGCTAAGCAGCACAGAGAAACTTTTGAATCTGGTCAAGATGATCATGTTATTTCTTTTTCTTCCATTCATTTCTACCACATGCAGGAAACAAGGCTAATTCCATGCCTTTTTGCTGTTGCTCTTTTATACTTGTGAATTCAAAACAGTCACAGGCTGAGCATACCCAGACAAGCCACTCTTTTGTACTGTCACAAAGCTATAAACTGTCTAAAAATCTCATTTATCTTCATTTAATACAGACTAATCATTATTTTTCCTAAGAATATTCCTACCTTTTTTTCCCCACTGGTTCTAATTGCTGCATGGCTCCAATAAAGATCTAAAGACTGGCTGAGTTTGAAAACAAAGTTATTCACCCCTTAAGGCTACAGCTGGATCTGCCCCTGGGCAGGCTGCAGGCTTGTGAGTTGGGTAGCATAAATGAGAATGGCCCTGCCACTGTCTGTGCTGTATTTGCCTTTAGCTGGCAGCCTAGCAGCCTCTGGCACTCCTGAATAAACTAGGACTAGCTAAAATAAGGTGTTACACAACCTTTCACTCAAGTCCACCCTTCACCTGATTCTGCTTCTTGTAGATGCGTTTAATTCTCATCTTCCCAATCTACCTTTAGTGCAGCGAGAATATTGCATTGGTGTCTCTTCTTTTTTTTTTTTTTTTAACTCATTCCACCTTGCCAGGGTAATTCTGCTATTGGAAATTATTCCTTCAGACATTATGCCTGAGACCCAGCAAAGAGAGGGCTCTGGACCGACCCTTACTGAGTTAATTTTTAATCTTCGTTTCAGTAGAAGTTTAACAAAGAGGAGAAAACTGAGTAGAGAATCTATATTGACACAGAGATAGTGAAGGATTTATTAGAACAGTCAGTATTGATTTCTGCTACAGTAATTTTTTAATCAGCAAATAACTTAGGAGATATCCTGAGCACCCTACGTGGCTCTTTCCTATTTTTGGAGGATATTTCTTAGTCTATGGTAAGGTCAGTTAATTTTGTTTTTTTGGAAAAGAGTCACCACTGCTCTTCTCAGAGTTGGAGTGCAGCCATCACCTTCCAAGACTAGAAAAACCGTCTCTAGGCAGATCAGGTTGATACAAACCATCTTTTCCAGTGTAATTTGATATCTCCTAAATGAGGAACAATTTATTCTTTGGTGATGTTATAGAAAATTAGTGGAATTATACTAGCAGTGATCTAGTAAGAATCCAAGAAAATTGCAGTGGATTAACTATAGTTTGAAAGAAAGCCACTTGATTGGCCTCCAGCATTCCTTCTACAATTTTGAAAGGAAGAAAAAATTCTCCTGGTCACTGACCACAAAACCCTTAGTGACATATTTCAGGATAACTTGTATCTCCCCTTCAAAGTAGTGTTTTCTGTAAAAAAAATCTCTGTGCTTGATTACACCCAAGGTCAGAAGCAAAGTCTAAAAACCACCAACATGCTAATAAGTGCCCCAACTTTGCTTTCTCCTTAGCAATAACCAAAGGCTCATCTCCACAACCAGTCAGCAAGATAATTGAATAAAGGTGACAGAAGACAGCCCTGCCAAGCTCTTCAGCTGACCTCGAACTCTTTTGTCAACTCACCATGTATAAAGCCTCCTTGTACACGTCTCTGCAGGATAAACTCTGAGTAAGCACATCAATTTCCAGCCATCTTTCTCTAGTATTACATACAAAGATTCAACAATCCCAGTTGAATGTTGCAGCAAAATTAGTCCCAAGCAATAAGACTTTGAATTAAATATTGTTGTTGAACTTGTTGAATGTAAAATACTTTATCAACTGACACCTGGATCCATGTTCTACTAAGTGTATATGAACTATTTTAATATACTACAATAGAAGCACACGGCAGACAATATACTTTTCTGTAACCTAGTTCTCAGAAATGTCTTATATTGCTACGAAAGTTACGGGTCTTCAGAGTAATCATCATTAATTTCATCCACTTTACTCTGCCAAAATGGCGACTAATATGTATACATCTCTATTATATACTCAGTTATGAAGCAAGATTACATACAAGGTAGTTCATCAGAAATTAGTAGCCAGGTACTTTCATGTTATTGTGCAGAATTATATGTCTTTAGCTGTGGGTGGTGAAAGTTTAAGATCAAGACAGGCTAAAGCACTTTGTTTTACCTGTTCTGCAACTGGAGTAAGAGTACTTCAGATACGTTCTCTGTAATGGTTAACTTCAAGAATCAAAGTCAGTTTTCTTTGGAGAAACATGGAAAGCAACATATTCTTAGTGCTTTTTTACTTCTTTTTTAATGGGAGATTACATTATTTCCTACTATCAGCCAGCTCAAAGCGCACAAGACTGTCTGTCTGGGTTTCTCCCAGGACAGGGTGAAAGAAAGGACTGGGAATCATGAGAGTAGAAACCTTACTATTTTTCAAAGCATAACAGTCAGAGTTCAAAAGGCAAGAGGCATTTTTAAGATACCCAGGCATAATCTGTGTACTCTTCTCAAAAGTAAAATTTGTAATTAAACTTGGCATTTCTGAGCAGCCTGCTAGTGCTGGCCATCTTGATAACAAGCAACGAGGACATGTTTTGTGACACTGACATACAATCCATGGGGAAGAGTCAGCGCCTCTCCTGTAGGAAGCAGGCAGAATAGACGTGTGTATCTAACATGGCCTAGAGGGAACACAACCAAAAGATGTTCAGGGAAAAACAGTCATGTAGCCAGAACAGAGAGAAATATGAGATGAAGCAATGGGTGTAAGATCACTACTTTGCTTTCCCACAGGCTTTTCCCGTCATTTCTCCCTTCTTCCATTTCCTTCTAGATATCGCAGAGGAGAATATAAGTACTTTTTTTAACTTTCTGAAAGTGTAAACTTGAAGCAAGTTAAAAAACAAAACAAAACAATACAATGAAGGACTTCCATATTCAGAACAATCCTCAGGAAAAGAAAAAGGAAATAACAAAAGGTCTAGTGTCCAAAATCGTGTAATAAAGAATAAAGAAATAATACACATCTGAACTTTACACAGGTCACTTTCTCAGACAGAAAGATGAATCAAGTCACTTTTTAAATCATTTAAATAAGTTCTAAGTAGCATGGATACTATAATTTCAGATATCACTTAGACATATTTCAGGTCTCGTGTTTTCATTACTCGCAATGGGATATATGAAGAAAGATCTTGGGTCTTGTAAATGATTTTATGTTTTATAAAGAACATCAGCATCACCATGAAAAGATCTTAAACCTGGCAAAAGGCATATGCCACACAGAATCAAATTTATATGCACTTCATTTCTTTGAAGGAGTAAGAAGAAGTTGAACCCGTTAAGATTCAAAACCATGGTTCCAGGAAGTATGTTAAGCTACTCTGCTCGGATTCTCAGCATGTAAAAGCAAATAAGCATCCACAATTTCAGTCCTCTCCAAGAGATTTTTAAGAACAGATTATAGCACTTCGCCTTGTTTCAAGCATTCTTCTGCAAACAAGCAAGAGGAGGGCAACACTACAGTTACCAGGGTCTGGGAGGTTCAAACACAGATAGGCTGAACAACGGGAATACCCCAATACCATTACTCTATAAAATGATGGCTAGAGCTTTCTGAAGGAGGTTTGTAATGTGCTGACAGACTTATATCTATCTGCCAATAATTCTCACCTTCAAATGGGAGCAGAGTAAAGGTACAGTAGGATGATGACAAAATCCTTCCATATTTGAAAAGAGAGGGCAGAATTCTGCTTAACATTTATTACTATGGCCACATAACTAATTTATATTAAAGTATAGAGAGCAGGATAAAAGAGAAAGACACTTATAGTATCGAACATTTTGCTTGGAAAGGGATGATACGGTGCAAATGAGCACTAGGTTCTTAGGCTCTTAGTGAGATCTCCAAATTGTTGCTGGGACTCAGACACAATGAACAAGAAGGCAAATCAAAGCAGTAGAAATCAAGGCAGAAAAGTGTAGATTGTACAAGAGATACCTCATTAAAGGTAACTGGATCCCTCCATAGAAGCACTCCCTGAAAAATCATTTTGCATTACAGGTTTCTGAAGGCAAATCAAACACCTAATGACAGTTTCAATAGAAGAAAAAGGAAGTCATATGGTGTTGAAAGGGGTCACATACAACATATCCAGGGGAGACATAGCAAAAAAAAAACAACAAACACCCACAAGTATGAATGAAGGTAAAAAAATCAGTGTTCAGATCTTAATAAAAATATTTCCTGTAACATGCCTTGTACTTTTGAAAAAGAAGCAGTTTAAGTGTGCCCAGCAGAGATGTTCAAACGCACCTGCTGCCCCACTTGGTGAGCAGAAGAAAAGAGCCAGTTTCCCTACCAACCAGGAACACTGCAGGGCAGAGCAGGCAGAAATCACAGAGACCAAACTTCTGTCTCTGTGCATTGCTCATCATGCACTAATCTGACAGAGATTCTGGTTTAAACCCAATTCTGCTGAGAACAATCCCCCACAGCTGCACTGCGGGGTAAAGACAACCATAGCTGTAGAACAGTGTGATATAATATAAGTTATTTGAAGCTGTAATAAACAACAAAATTAGCAGATACAAATATGATGTAGTGAAGGGGAATCAGTACAGCCTTCCTAAGGACAAGTGCTGTCACACAGATGTGTTGCAGTTCGGTTTTGGAGAGTCAGAGTGCATTAAGACATTTCAGTGATTTCTACACCTACCATTTCTGAAGTCTTTAACAAGGTTGCTTACCAAAGGTTGTAAGAGAGACTAAGCTTCCCAAAAATAAAACACTGGGGTTTGGGAGCTGCCTGGAATGAGCTGCAGTGTCCATTCGACCTCAGATATGATCCTGAACTCCTGCATCAGGGGAGCACCCCGACTGAAAACCCCCTTGGAGGGGCTTGAGCCTCAGGCACACAATGAACTCTCTCTCGCACTCCCACACCTCTGAATCCCCAGGAAGAAAAGTAAGGCACACCAGGTGAGGGAACCACAGCACCCTCCAGTCAAGGTCCTAGGAAGGACAGCAGTGGGCTCAGTACTGGGGGCAAACCACTGAGACAAAGTGTTGTGCTGGCTGCAAATAAAGGACAAGATCCCTGCAGAGAGAACTTCAAGTTGTGATTCTGGGCTTTTCAGCACTGCTGAGCATGAGTATATGCTCAGATCTCATGCTGTCGAAGGTTTACTTCTCTATGTTCAACTTGCTTTGCAAATTTTTTTTTGTAATTTCCCGAGCGCCACATCCATCAGGTTTGAACTCATGTATGAGGCAGCGGTGGCTACGAGAATCAAAACCCAGAAGGCACTTACAGCAGGTACATCACACACGCATTGCTTTACCCAAAGCAGGACTGCTCTCTATTGCTGATTTCCAATTTCATTTTAAAAAGTTCACCCAAAGTTACGTGTCCTCTTGCCACCGGAAGGCTTTTCTGCAATATCTATTATGTCTTTCCAAAGTTTTTCTGGCAGATCATCTTCCTACTCTCTATGATAAATCTTGTACCAATTTATCTTCCCCAGCATTGTTTATTCCTTCAAATATTTGCGGAACATTGCCAAGTCCCCTTGTAATCATTGCTTGGAGCATCCCTATCTCATCTGCAGCCTTTCCATACACAGCAAGTCAGTTCTTCCACCCCCTCATCATTTCTCTTGTTCGTCTTGTCAATTAGTTTCTCCCACCTCTCCTTTCACTTTATTTTATTGTTTTTCCAACACACCCCTGTGAGGTAAGTACAGATTAGCAGCCTCCCTCCCTTCATATCGTGCAATCCACACGGGACCAATGAGGGGATGATTCGCTTGGTCACACATAAACCACAGGAGCAAGGCCAGTGCAACACAGCCGCTTCAAAGGGAATCTAAACAGTGCATTGTGTGACTCAGCAGCCCTTTGCGCAGGACACCTATGGTTACATTCATGTCAATCCACGTTACTTCAGAGCCTGATTTACCATCACAAGCATAGAGGGTTAGATTTCCTCCCAAAACACTGCTCTCCAACACGGGTTCGGGGCAAGCACGCTCCCAGCTGCTCCCCTGCATGTGGACCCTGATGCAGGATGGGACAGTAAACTCATTCTCATCATTACTTTGCCTCCTTTTTCACTACGCTAGGAGAGGGCATTGCACTTTTCCTTCCTCATTCCCCCCATTTTCTGAACAAAGACATTACTTTTCATTGAATGGAAGATAAAGGTGTTTTCAGTCTGTGTGGATGTGGCATACCCCCTGCTGCAGTGATTTTCCATTTCATTCATATGCTTTATGAGCTCACTCCTAGTCCTGCAAGAAAATAAACCACATCTGTATTGACAGGTACAGATATATCTAGATTTTTAAAAGGCTTGGATGGCACTGGCACATACAAGATTACATTCATCCCAATTTATCAGAGTAGTAGTTACACATGCGTAGTAAGGAACTCTATTATCCTACCTTTAATTTACTCTCAAAGGGTTCATCATTCACAAAATCCATATCAGAGCCCCCTTTCTCATTCATTTTTGCAAGAGAGGGGAGAGGTCGCTATCTGATCCGATAATGAAGCTATTTGGCTCAGTCCAGCCATTAATCTATCTGACAGCTTTCCTATGAAAAGGCAGAATTTTCATCCTCTGTTCCAATTTATTTAATCATCTGCACTTTCTTTCTCCCATTCCTGGTTGGTGATAATAATAAGAACTGTCTAGAAAAATATATAAATATGGCACATATGTACAAATACAGGTAAAGAAGGCGGCACGAGTGTGACAAGAAGGGAATTCTGCCTTACAAGAACTTTTACTTCAAACATTTATTTGCCTTATGAACATTTAAATGAGCCACCATCCTTCTGAAAAACAGTCCCAAACAAAATTCCATTTCTCTCAATAAACAGCCTCTTTGTTTTGTTAAGGTTGGGGGGTTTTGCTTGGGGTTTTCTTTGGCTTGGTTTGATATCAGTCCCTATCACAGTAGTTCTCTGATCTTAATGAAAAATCCTATAATGTAGTTCTGGAGCAGACTGATGCTCCAGGTATCATACAGCAGATCCAGAAGAGACAAGTATGAAATATGGATGTTGAGCTCTCCTGCCTGACCTGCTGCTCTGGGTTATCCTTAGCTGACAGCATTTGACAAGACTTAGGGTCAGACAAGGAGGAACCTGTGTGCAGAAAGGGTTTTCTTGTTTCTTCTTTTTTTTAGTAAGAAAACCTGCTGTGTAAGGTGGCTGCAAAATCATTTATATTCTGATAATTTTAATAAAGTATTTTTTTATTTAAAAATACAAAACTTGATAAACTTTTGGCCAAAATGCCTTTTAAATAGTAATAGAGTTTTGAAAAGAATTCCAAATTCTTTATTTCTTTTCTTGGTCCAATATCTGTGTGCCGTTTTGGGCAGTTTCCACATATCAAATTAGTTTCAAAGCATACCCTGCTGTCTTGACTCAGGAAGACTATTCAGGTGGCTGCAGTGAACACAAGGAATGGTAGATGGTAACCCCCCACTGTAAGCCCTAGGTAAAAAGGTTAAAACACTCATTTGGGTTATGGGATTCATACAAATTGGGATAATCAGGGTGAAAAGGGTCTGAAACTCCCTGCACTCCCCCAGGGTTCTGCTAAAAGGATCCTGGCTTCCTCATTAGTAAGCTCCACCGCTGCCTTCACTGTGACAAGATTCAAAGCAGAAGCAAATTAAAGGAGGGCATAAACCAACAATACTTTGAGACTCCTCAGTGGCCATGTCTTAAAGTTAAATCAAACCACTTCTTGTCTACATCCTGCCAAAGCATCGTTGCAACAATCTGTACCACTCTCATCTCTGATGTCAGTGCAGTTCTCTAGAAAGGAAAAGATGCATGGTATAAAATCTAAGATAGGAACACAACTGTAATCTACAAAGCTTCCAAACAGCCTGAATATTCTGTCACTGCTGACTTTGGTTTACTCATTTTGTGTTTTCCAAACCATTTTCCGGACTAAGATTTGAGGTGTACTTTTCTATTTCACTCTAGATTCTTAACAAAAAACTTTCCTGGATTTTTTTTTCCTTTTTTAAATGATCCTCAACAACAACCAGGACTGTCTGCTCACCACTGCACTCTCAGCTGTCTGAACTAACAGCCTCATAAGTTCTGCTGTGACTGAGCTGCCCTGAAAGTCTACTACGCAACTTAGACTGATTCCTAAGCAGATCTTGAAATAAGGATGGACTTAAGTTTTATAGAGGAGGTTATATACCGATTTATCAGCAATTTCAGAAAGGAAAACATTTATGAAGAAAAAAATATATTTTTTGTTGTTGTTGACGTTTCCCACGTCCAGCAAACACTCATAGCAAATTCTGCTCCCTTTCAGGTTCATCTCTCTATGCCTGTCTTCCATATGCTTCTTTAGTATTTCTTGATGGGAGGAAAATAAGAATAATTGATGATGTGCAAGAAAAGAACCATTTGTTTTTTTCTACAAGTATACAGCTTAATTGCATTCCAGTCTGAAGACTGCTCACAGAAAACTTTAGTACCATAAGAATAGAACTGAAATTATTTGCATGCCTTGGATAAATTTTAAACTACTGTAAACATTTCTCTGTAGTAAATTATGTTCCTTCCATAGAGCAGTACTGTAAGAGGGAGGTAAGAAAAAACAATTGAATTAAGTGTTCCAAAGAGTTTTCAGGATGAATTCTTAAGTAGGTCTGAGATTTCCTATTTGTAATCTTATCCTCTAACTGATAAAGTCTCTTTGGGTAAACATGGTTACTTCCATACAAAATATATTTAAATCAAATGGTGCAAATTTGCCTTAACAGTTCCTTTGTGGCATGAAATGCTCCTTGCAGTACCTGAATGCTCCTGCTCAGCTTTGGCAGTCCATGCTTCCTAAGACCTGAGCACTTCACACCCTGCTCAAACTGGGTCTCTGCTTTATGGCCAATAACACCACTGCACCAGGCAAAGAAATTACATGGCACTTTCTGGAAAAAGTTTCAATCTGGTAATGCCTGATGCAGACACAAAGGTGCTCATTGCATTCTTTATTTTGATAAGAAGCTTAAATTATTGATCACTTCTCCTAGATTGAAAACTGAAATCAAATACAGTATCTGACTGATGACTTAAATCTTCCACTCAACATGTCATCTCTAGTAACTTAAAAAAAAAATAAATCTTTTCAGAGCTCCGGTTTGGGAAAATTCATTATAACCCTTTCAGTTTCATTTAGGGAGGGAACAAGGTCAGTGCTTCTCAATGTCAAATCTTATCTCCTGATCAGTTCTGTTATATCAGGCTAATCCTTAACACACAAAAAGACACCTTTTCTTCTGAAAACCCAGAATTCCTCAAAGTTCTTGGCATTAAGAAGTAATTTGCATTATTTGTGATTATTTGCCTACATGACAGGTAACATATCTTCTTTCCTAGGTACTCCATTAAAATTGCTTTCTTCCCAGAACTAAATGAGCAAAAGAAACAAGGAGAGACCTGTGGCATAAACTGTTTTATAGAGTATGTTTTCAGCTGCAGTGAAAGCTTCATCCCATTTTGGTTTAGGCATTAGAACCACGCAGCTACCCTGATCTCTCTCATTGTGAGATACTGGGTCATAACCGTAAGAGAGAAACTCATGTGTTTAAGTTTTCAAATGTTAACTTTCTGACTGCACGGAGGACAGAACAGGTCGTTGTCGTGTCTTTATGCTCAGAGCAGCCAGTCGAGTGGTGGTGTCATGCACTGGGGTCACCTGCTCAGCCTGCCCTCTCCAACACCAAACCCCAGCAACCCCAGAGACAAGGAGTACCCACAATCAACTATGAATATCCTCAAACGCGTTACTGTAAACTAAACCAAACTAAAGAACAGTTTGCCAACACAGAGATTCAAACTGGTTCTGGAAACACATAGTGCAACGATGCTAAAAGCCAACAGCTGGATAAACAGCAAGCCATTCCCCCCTCTCCTGAGTGCAGCTAAAAGCAGGTCCTGAATTAACAGTCTTTGGGAAATCTGCCAGGCCCCACAGACTTTCAGGTATTTGTGACTGGTCTGGTTCAAGTAATACAAAAGAAAATACAGTACGCATTTCTTCTAAGCGTGATAGGAAGTGTGTTAGCAGGGCAGCACAGGACTTGCTTCTGCAACATTAGTGAGGCATGAGTCCATGCTCTGCAATACACAGACAGGACAGACCGGAGTTGTGCTATCCTCTGGAAACTGAGTTGCAGCAAGCAACAAACTCCGGTTCAGAGAGAAAAACAATCAAGAAAACCTGAAAGCAAAGCAAGGATTAAGGTTTAAGTGAGCTATCTACTGGCAAGAGATGAGACAAGCAATGGGCAGGGAAGCCCAACCATCAGGCAGCCATGAATCTGAGGCAGGGATAACTGCTCTGCTCCTACCAATCCAAACAACTGCTTCTGCAGGTTTGAAGTGAAAGACATCACCCATCCATAGCACGCATTTTACTCTCCAGCAGTATTAACTGTTCTTTTCATAATCCTGCAACTACTCCACAGTCTTGGGGAAATAAAACCAAAGAGACAACAAAACTCTAAGAAATAACTCCCAAAGTCTTTGCAAGGTAAATATTTTGAAAGTCTCTGAGGTCTCCAGAAACAGAAGTCCATATGTAAATTGAAAAGTTACCCTTTCAAAGTCCACTAATGTTTATAAGTTACTTTCAAAATCTCCCACACAAACAATTTACATAGTTATTGCATTTTTTCAGGAAATAAAGGTTCATCAGGTACCCATACCCTGCAAAAAACTTGGTTCCTTACTCCTATACACTTTGCTCAAATTAAAGACAGCACTATCTCTTATATAAACAGATTGTATGACAAGCAGGCATGGTGACTTAAAGGTTTTATCTTCCATCACTGAAGTATATCCTTGGTTTACAGAACAGAAACTAACAAAGTGAACAACTCAGTTGGTGAAGGTGGCACACAAAGTTGTCTTGGCACAGGCAATGGACTGTCATGCCATTATACCACATTATACCACCCTTGTTACATCTCCACTAAGGCTAGAACTGTGAGTTTTCCAAGTGTGCTACACTCCCATTTTCTTTCACTTGCATGGCTTGGACCCTGAAACATTGAAATCGTATACAAGTTACATACTGCAGCAACTAGTAACGTAACAGCCTGCAAGTCCTGTAAAATATGTAACCTCAAAAGAAGATTTTTTTTATTTCCAGTTTGAAAATTCTTTCTGCTCCTTGTAAACAATTTCCTTCAAAAATAACAACCATCTCAAGTGAGGCTCTCTAGCAGTTACAACATTCTTGAGCTGCTGTGTTACTCATCCTTCCATATCACACATCATCAAATTGACAGAATGGAAACCATTTAAGGCATCAAAATTATTGCTGAAGGTGAACAGGAGATGAAAGTCAAGTACAATGTTCTGCCTGCCTTTTGGGATTTCTGAAATACCCTGTTCTGTATTTCACACATCAAGATGTCATGCTTAAAAAGGTACCCAGCCTGAAGAACAGAGGAAAAAAAAGAGAGAGGAGAGTGAAGGAAAAGCCTGGACCCTCTTGCTATTACTCATGTTTGCCTATAAAAAAAAATTGAAAAAGATTCCTAAGTCTGACAGCAATCACAGCCACCTAGACAGTGTCTAACGCATGAAGAATGCCTTGATGTCAGCTCAAAAAAGACCAAACCTGCTGGCCTCCAAAGGCCATTTTACAGCTTGTGTATATATCTGACATTAGGGAAAGAGAGATTGCATCACCTCAGATATATGACACTCTCCGTGTCTGCAGCTGCTTTCTGGATTGACTTTCATGATAAACGTGTCACTTCTGGAGAAAATTGATGGGAGCCAGAATTGTCATTTCTCTAATTCATTCTTTCCCAGTCACTTTGTCATCCTAATTCCAACCGGCTTTGTAGATTGAGATTCAACACATCTATTGATTTCATTAATGCATAAAGGTAAAAACACTCTTAAAGTCCCTGGTCGAACTAGGACATTGATACCTTGGAATTTTGGAATTTTCCATTTCAATAATGGGAATTAAAGCTGAGGAAAGACAGACTGAGATATACAAACTTTAAGGTCAAAAGCTTGCTTTTAAAATAATTGATGAAATAATAGACTTTGATAACAGTCCTGTCAATGCGCAGTTTGATGGTACTTGGTTATACCAGTACTGTATTTGTTCTTACCTCTAAATGCAAACACAATCCATTGTGTGCATGCAGATTTGCTTTTGGAGCAATTAAAGTTTCTAACTTTAACTACTATTAGTGCCCTAATATAACTCCAGTTAATCACAACCATACTTAGATGTTTACAGAATGAAGGTATATTTTCCCTGGGTTACAGACAATTTAGGTAAGTATAGCCCATCTTGGGCTATGAACACATCAGAATACCTCCTTCATTCCATCCATACTAAGAAAGGCTGAGTGCCTATCAGGGAAATGCATGTAGTCCCTCATTTCTCTCATTTCACAGGCCACTACTGGCAAATACCCAATATAACTGATTGATTTGAGGTTATTAGTGAAAATAATAATATATATTTATAACTTTCTAATTTTTTCACTTCTGTTGTCTGTTCATTTAGTGGAGATTTAGTGTTCTGTTTAGGACATTGTTGGCACTTCTGAGGCACAGAACGGATTCTGCAAATTCCTGCTTTTCTGTTTCTAGTTTCCCTGCAGGTGAAGGCAGAAGCACAGGTGGGTCGAGGAGAGCTGAGCCCTCCTGCCCTCCTCCCAGACACAGACCTGTCCTGTGATACTCTGTACTGGCTGCAGCCATGCTGTGGAGAGGGAGTAGGGACAGATGGAAGAGCTGCCCTGTCAAGTCAAATCGGGTCAGGCTCCGGACAGTGCTTCCACCATTTACACAAAACCCTGGCCATAAGGTCAGTGACCTCCTGGCCAATGCTGCAGAACAAGTGCTGCATTTGGAGAAATGACCACAGATCCATTCCCTCAAATATCAGAAGAGGGCGGGGAAAGAGATGTGCATCCTTCCGACCCCTCCCTACCTTTCCCCAACTGAATGAAATCCTCTACTTTGCCATATGCCAAGAATAGGGAAAGCAGAAAGCACTGGATGTAAATTGCCAGTGTGATAGGAATAATGTCCCTTTCTCTCACTCTTTTCTTGCCATTTTTCCTCCCTGAGCTTGCTCCAGAGCGCAAGCCCTGCTTTCATTCCAAGACTGTTACAATCTGTCAAACCTGTCGCATTTTGCATCTATTCATGCCGGGTGCAAAAGCTAAAGCAGGTGCTACAGATGCTTGTTTCATTAGTGCAATCTGTTGATACTGTTGCTTGATATTTCCCAAAAGAAAGAGTGAGAATGAAAAAGAAAAAGGGGAAACAGTGGTAGCATTAGATGAGATAAATGGGTTGATAGCGTCTTGCTCTGCTGTGATGTCTTCTATGAGACATGCCTAGCAAGGTAAAACAGGTACTTTTCAAGCAGATGGTCTTGAGGTGTTTACAGCACTATGGCTGGGAGTAACAGCAGCCCTCCCTACCACATGCTGGGGACGTTACTGTGCCGTGAAGGAGTCGCACTGAATTTACCCGTCCGCTTTAATAGCATCAGAAGTTCTGGTTTGTTGAGGTGTTAATGTATGTCTGTGTAAAAGGCAGCTGCTACAGGGACATAGCTGAGACTATGGAGATGAAATAAAAGCCTTCTGTTACGGCAATGAATTTACATTCTGAGGACAAAGGATCTTAAATCTATTTTAAACAAACTATGTAATCTCTGTGACAAGGTTTGTGCCACAAACAGCGCAGATTATAGACAGTTGTGCCACCAGATCCAGCCACATTCTTTTGCTGGAGATGCTATGGAGGCAGCTGGCACATTACAGAAACCTTTCCATCCAAGTTGCAGAAGCCTGGTTACATCCAAAGTTTGCAAATGCCATATCAGCTGTGTGCTGGTGGCATATTCAGCCAGGCTGTCAGGCACTTTTGAGTACGTATACTGCATTCACCAGAGAGAAGCCTTTTATCAACATAGCAGACTCATTTCCAGTTGTCTAGGTAGACACTAAATCTGGATTTGCATGTTGCAGTATGTCTGCCTCTCAAAAGATGACATAAATATAGTCTGGGTTTTTGTTCCCCACATGTAGAATGGAGATAATGAAACATAACATTATCTTTGCCTTTCTCTCTCTCACATAGTAAATTTGTAGGTGCTTTAGGAAGAAAAAGAATGCCTTATCAAGATAGGTGTTTGTTGTAACTGGCCAGCTAGACTCCAAACCCTTCATATTCCTTCCTCTAGAAGCAGAAATCAGTGTGTCGGTTGGATATGGACTGGGTTGGCACAAAGCATCTTGAGAACCGGCAGGAGAGAGCGTGCCTTCTATCAAATTAAAGTTTGATATATTTTAAAGGCTACAGAGAGCCTTTAGAAATGCAATATCTCATTCAGAATATTTCAGCTTCTCCCTGAAGTGTCTATAACCAGGTAACTCTGCAAAGCTCACTATCAGCTCAAGGATTGGTCTCCAAACTGGAGTTTGCTGGGGCTGGTCCAAGGGTTTATGAGTCATACAGGGCAGGATTAAGCCCAAGTGTGGATGTAGAGCAAGCAAACTCCAGAGAGGGTGTTGCCAGCCAGGTCTTGATCCTCCTTATGAAGGGTGGCAGGTTTTGTACAATACTGATATTCCTTCAGCAGAACAAGAACCTGTGGAACATCCCCACTTTGCACATTCACCTGGGAGTCCAGGCATCAGCAGACAGCCCTCAAGGTGATTTAGCTGTGACACACAACTGTGCTTTGATAACAAGTATATTCCCAGTCTGAACTCCTGGGTGAAGGTGGGAGGTGGGCCTTGCTGTCATGAACTGCACAAGCCAAAGGACTACAAGAGTGATCTGATGACACTGTGGTTCCATAAAAGGATTATTAAGAACTTCAGCCCAGCATCCCTCTTTTCTCCAGGTGTCTCACTGCTGTGATGTCCCACAGTCTTCATTTCAAACATCTTGACTCTTCTAGTTTTGAAGCTTGAGGCCTTGCAGGCTACGACACTAATTAAACTGTTTGTTGCTCTAAACCAGACAAATACCTTCTTGCAACAAGAGAGATTCATCACAAGGTGCTAGAAACCCACAGCGTCTTTGACTTCAGAAGAACTGAGGATGCTGAGCACATCTGGAAATGAGGTGGCTAACTCAGTTCCCACTGTTACCTCAGAGCAAACGGCTACAGAGCGCATCAACTCTCCAGCGCCACAGACTCTCTAATACCCTCACAGCAGGCTTTGATATCCAGAGTTTTATTTTGTTTAAAGAAGAGATTCTACCACAGTACCACTGCATCAAAAATGAGCCTTCAGATCATGTTCTCCCAGGGCCATGGGGACAGAAAAAAACATTTTCTCTGAAATCTGCCAAAATTGGCATGCTGTTTTCCAACTGCTGTACCCTATTTGAATGGGGATGGCAGAATTATGCATACAATATGTATTCTCTTAAACTACTCGTACTTAATGATAAAGGAAAATGTTGATACATAACCTTGGGCCATGGTAGGCCTGAAATGTATACGTGACTTACATCTGCATTCAGCTGAAAAATGACAGACTGTCCCCAGCAGCGCCACCAGGCAAAGCGCAAACCATGCAGCTGAGCAAGGTGGAGGGTCCATACTGAGCTCCCCTTGCAGGGGAAACTGGTCAGTCCTAGCTATATTCCTGTGGCAGATTAAGCTGGCTGCATGAGCTGCCAGAGCCTGAGTTTGCAAGCCAGAAGGAGAAATGGAGCCTTCAACCACACTGTGTGTGTGCAGCAGCCACGGTGAACCTAGCAGGCTGGGGCTTCCAGTTAAGGCACTGGCAGGTGTTGCTTCCTACCTGTTGACCCACCCACACTCCCTCAGACAGGTCAGATGTTTCCTCTGTTCTTCTGCTGCAGGAGACAGAGAATCTCATTTTTCATGGGGCAAAAGATCCAGACACTAATAGCTTGATTTTTGCCAGGCTTACCCTCTCTCTTGAAGCTAAATCCCAGAGCCTCCAGGCTGGGTTGCCTCCAAGTTTTGCAGTCAGGGTTAGTCATGAATAGAGCTGACAACACAAATGGCTCCATCAAATGTTTTTTTCTGACCTTAGTGACCATTTTATTTTGAGCAGATAGCAGCTTTCATCTCTTTGCACCATCTGGTTATCGTATTTTTTTATGACTGAGTGAACCTCTAGCAATGCCACTACCAGGGGAGAGCAGAAATAACAAATTCTCCCATGTGGATCTGAAAGTCCCTTCCTTACTTAGGCACAGTACCCCAGCTATCGCAGGCTCGGGCTTTCATATCAAGCACTTCCATCTCACACAGTAGTATCTCTTTTTAGTCCATGCCTGAACAAGCGGAGCACCTCTTCCAATAAAAAATACTGCACTTCAGTTATGCTTCAATCAACACAGACTGATACATCTGCTAATCAAAACACAGCCATGCTATTCTGTATTCTTCTTTGTGACTTCATTCCAATTTCAACCCAAGCCTGACGTAGCTGAGAATCTGAGAGAGAAAAGTTAGCAGAAACCTTTTCTCTTACCTCATGACAGTTCAAACTAACTCTTCAAAAGAGAGCAGCTGGGCAATTATTAGAGTTCATAACCTCTCTTTTAATTATCTACATATAAGAAAAGCTCTGCAAAACTTATTAAGACTATGAATAAACTGCCTTATGCTCCCCAGAACAGTTTGCCTGATTTTTATTATTTTTATATGTGAATATACTTGAAAAATAAAGAGAAAAAACCTTTGCATTTTTTATTTCCTCAATAAGGTACATGTACGGACCTCCACTGATCAGAGATTCCCCTCCGTAACAATGCAACCCATTATTTTTGAACTTTTGATACTTCCATCCTCTAAGCTCTGGCCACAATGTGACCAAGGAGACAATCAGCTTAAAGGCACTTGGATGCTAATGAAGTACAGACACCATGCTCAATAGGCTGAGACTGATAGTGCACTTAACTCTATATTGCCTTACACTGCTGTTAATACCAGAGCTGGGAAACCACAGGGAAGAAAACAGGAACATAGGACACAGAGCATGCTAATCTCTAGCGCCAGTGGTTTGCATTTTTCTTTTCCAAGCAGAAGAAATGAAGACCCAGATCCAGAGTTTGCAACCTAAATGAAAGGTTAATGGCTCTGCTTTGCTATTTCTCTGGAGCACCAGTGCCCCATCGGTACATCCAGTTTCTACACAGTAGCGCTAAACCTACGTTCTCACGTACCCTAATCTCAGGATTACCCTGGCAGGCAGATGAATAAACAAGCGCAGTGAATAGTGTGCCCACTGGGAGTGTGGCGGTCAAAACCTGTGCAGGATGACACAGGATCACTGAAAGGGTCTGTGTGACCGGTGAAATGGGAGCTGTTTCTGCAAGGGGAGCCGGCGACGATACAGGGTCCCATAGAGGTGTGCTGCCTTAGCAGCCCCAGAGTAAGCCTGATGGGCAGGCATACCGTGAACTAAACATGTACAGCAAAATGTGCCTATGAAACAGTTGAGCAGTGACTAGTTCTTTATATCAAACTTACAGTAAAAGGTAGACTCTCCAACTACAGGAACAACATCCAGCTGTGAAAATTTTGCTGGAAAACTTCCAAGACACAAATCTGTTAAGGTCACAGAAAGGTAGTGGGTACCTCAAATTCAAGTGGAAGGAAAACACCAAAATAATGGCAAGGTCCTACTCATTATATTGGCTTGCATGTGGAGACATGCTGTCTTTTCCCACTATTCTTATACATTTTCTGACAGATTCTATCAGCACCTAAATGGATCTGTGCTAGTGCCGGCATTCAGACAACGGAGTGGCCCAACACCCTCAGAAGACTGAGTTAGAAGTTGTGGGAAATTGCAATGCTTTCTGACTGACACTTCACAAAACAGGGAACGGAACTCCTTGACCAAACCATAAGTTTGCAAGTTTATTTTCTCACTCACCTTGCCTGTCTAAGCTTGCTGACTGGGAACTGCTGTAAGCAAGCAAAATGTTGTTTGCAATTCATCTCTGACAAACACAAACATTGTATTATATTGGTGGAATCAAACTTTATTTTCACATCTAAATACCTATTAAACCAGCCACCTTGTAAATGCGTTTTGAAGAGTTATTAACACTTTTGAGAAGACCGCTCTTTTTCCATAGCATCGATTTAACAGTAATGACTTTCTAAGGTCATTACCTCTTGCCAAGCTAACATGCATCGAATTTGCTTAAGTTGCAGAAAGCCAGGCAGGCTGCATGAACGGCTCTGCTGCTGATGCAGGGTTCATATCGTTTAGTGTCTCTCTGACATCTGCATTTACTAATTGATAAAGACTTGAACCACACCAAATTACTTGTCTCTCCCCAGTTCACCTAGCAGCTAATAAATGTTTCCAGGATTCCATCCTTTCATTACTGAGTCAACTGAGGGGAAAATAGGTTTGCTCCTTGGGTCTAAATATCCCTAGAGAATTTGAGGTGCCGTTTGCATCTCCGAATAATGTCACGTACTACACAACAGCCATGTGTATGACAGGGCACCAGAGGGAAAACTAGAAGCTGAGTGCATTTCTTGTCTGCTCTAATAGGTGTGGTAGAGCAGATTTGTTTTCTGCTAATTTTATAGGGGAAATATTCTTCTAAAATTCAATGGAGAATAATTCATGTAAGATTGTGTTTCTACAGATAGAGTAACATTTCAGGGTAATTTTGCAGCTATTGCAGACACCTGCTTATAGCAACTTTAACAGTCTTGGCTTTAGACGTTTTGTCTTAGTTTGCGCTTTTACATAATTACTGACCTGGAGACAGAGAGTCAGGAGCCCTCTTTCAGTGACAGGGGCACAGTGAGTCAACTCATAGAATTCATTCAAAACTTAAGTAGCTATTTGTTCTGACCAGTGAAAAGAGACCCAGAACTTGCAGTTTCAGATCCAGGGACAGCAAAGTTGTTGCTCTTCAGAAATGAGACTGAATGTTGCGTTACATCCTTGATTGTCTTGATTAGCTTTCCTCCTGAGGCTTAATGAAGAATTGTCATAGCTGGATATGTATCCGCACAAAAAGCTTACAAACCCCCAAAAGATCAGAGGCTACTAAAGAAAGAGTAAAGCATCAGTTGATTGCTTTCATTGTATTTTTTCCTAATTTACAAGGGATTAGGATTTGTTATTGCTGCTTTCTTTGTGGATATTTTAACTTCTTAGCTAAAGAAATCACATGGTTTTCAGGAAAATCTAAATAAGCAGAGGAAAGTATATATACTGCAGAGCGAAACTTTCACATCCAGCTGAAATTCTGAGGAAAGGATAAACATGGAAAACAGAGATACTAATATCTGAAACAGGGAAGTTAGAGGAAAAGTAGATGAATATTGGGTTCACTGGTCAAAAACCCACACAAGGTTGAAAAGGAAATAAAAAAGACTCAGGGGAAGTACTGAGAGCCCCGGGAAGTGGAGAGATGGAGCACATATCTAAGATTATGTAACTCAGGAAAAGCACCAGGAAATAAATCAACAGGAAATTGCAAAAATGAGAGTGCTGCTGCTGTATCAGGGTTTTGGAGATAGACTGAGAGGAATTTTCCTCTTGCCTGGAGCAAGGGAATAGCTAGGATCTTAATAAACCATTTTGCATATAGAAAGAACAAATTTTCCCTATTAAAATAATCCCCTTGGGGCCTTTTGAAACTTCTACTTTAAGAACTATTACAATTTGAGAAGTCCGATCCGTTTTTAAAGCCTTTCTCCCTGCATCTCCCATTTGTAGGGAGAGAGCGAACAGGTTCCTCAAAAAAAGGAGAAGGCAGGCAGAAACAAAGAGAGGATTTCCCATAGGATATTATAGTTTTCATGCATTATTCTGAATAGCATTTTTTTGCTTATTTATCTTCCTAAAGGTAGCGGTGAAAAAAGATTTCGCTGGAGATTACATATTAAACTCAGCATAGAGTTTGAGAGTCAGACGCACTTATTCAAGCTAGGATTTCTAACAATGATCTCAGTTAACAGTAGCACGAACATAAACTGGACCATTTTCCTCCAGCTCTCTGAATCTAACTTTTCTGACCATCCTTGCCTAAGGCTGCTCTTCTTGGATCAGATCCAAAGTCTGATCCAAACAGAAAGGTCCTCTAAACCTAAGTAGGCTTTAGATGAAACTCCAGTACTTCAGGCTGGCTTACTTTCTGACATCACTCTGTCTCATCATCACAGCAGCCAGAGATGTTTTGCTGCAACAACAATTGCTGTGCAACTAAAGCTAGAACAGTTTTATGATATACACTTATGGGAAATAAAATGAAGTACTCAGCTCCTTTTCATTAGGGAATTCAGCCAGGACAACTTGCTTTTTAAAGCATCTATGACAAGGTCCAAGGAAAGCTGTGGATCAGAGTCAAGCATAAATTACTTCAATTGTCTGCATTGCTTCCTCAGAGGAATGAGAAATCACCAAGAAACAGTACTCTATCTAGCAGTCTATCTGCAAAACCCAGGCTGGTACCCTAACAAGCCCTGCTCCCGGGAGCTCTCACTCTGAACAGTGGCTGGCATAAAAATATTGACAGCAGCTCACAAAAAGGTCCCTAAAACTTCTGCAAGAGAGATGAAATAAAAAGTAGGCGTGCAGAGAGAATTAGTCTTTCATTTTCAGCACACAGTGAGAAGAAAGACTGTGTTAGCAAGCCAGTTTGAGGAAGCTCAAGTTTCCTTTGCCCTTGGAAACACAAAGCCTCTTTTATAAGTAAGTGGCACCAGCAACCATCTGACCCGTTCTGTACACTGGGAAGCTAAAAGTGTCCACAGAAATTAATTCACCTGCACCCCAGCAGCCCTAGTACACCAACTAGCCTGTTAGATCTCGCACAGACAGGCAGGGGTAGTCCACCTGCCACAGAATTTGACTTATTTTGCTGCTCTTGTGGTGACATTTTGCTCAGCTTCCACAGACAGAGGATGGTTGCGTGTTCCCAGCTAGATTTTCCAAGTCTCCCACCAAACATTCTGTCTCGAACACTGTAATTCTGTTAACTTTTCATTTCCAAGATCCCAAGCTAGATCGCCCTCTTCTTCCCAGACTTTTCCTTTAAGGCTTACCAAACAGTAAATAATTACAGGAGAGGTAGAAAAATAAGTCCTACCTTTAAATTAAAACAAAAATAGGAGAACTGTCCACACATGCTAGTTCCCCACATGGAAGTGATTCTAAAACTACCTAATCCTAAATTCTAGAAAGAGAAGAAAATTGCCTCTTTTCCACACAAGCTGTTCAACTGAAAAATTAGCTCTGCAGCCTTCAGACACCAAGGAGCCAGAAGGCATTATTTCAGTCTGGAAAGCTTGCTGGTGGAGAAGAGGTTTTTCCCTAGTTGACCTTCATAGAGAGAGTCAAACTACCAAAAAGGAATAAAAACATAACCCACCAACCAGGCCTGAGGCCTCCCGTCTTTATTAGTCACATCTATCTCAAGCTACTTCTCTGTCCCCTGCCTCTAACAAAGCGGTACAATGCCTCTTGGCTTGCCAGAGACCTCAATACTTCAGGGAAATCTATATTCTTCCTTTTTCCTGATGGAAAACCACTTTGTCCTGAGCAAGAATCCCCTCTCAAGCAGCAAAGCTACAAGACCCTGCTGTCCAGCTTCTGCAAAGACCTAATTAACCCCTGTTTGCGCTGGAAGGAAGTAATCCCACAAGAGGGCAAGAAGGGTGAAGTTCTTGACAGTGCCCTCAGACATGACAATGCCATTTGCTGTAGGCCACGTAACCCAGAAAACACCATTTTGCATGTATGTGGGTTTTCTTCAGGCTTTGCACCACTGAACGCTGTATCTGGCAAACAGAAGTCTTGTTTGCACAAGCAAGTAATTAATAGAGGCTGGGTCATTAGGTAAGCATTCTTGGCAGGTTGGTTTGCACTGAGTACGTGTTTCACTCCCAAGTTAACAAGGCATCTGGCAGCAATTATGCCCAAAGTCCAGCACATCATCTAGTGTATGCAACCTAATGAAAAAAGGTAACTAAAATGTTTTCAAGGGTGTATAAGAGGCAAATCTCTGTGAGGAGAGAGTATTGAACTGACAGGAGGAAAGGGTAAAATTGCGTGAAGAAGCACGATAGGTTTTTTTTAATAACAGCCATAGTAAATTATCTTTAGAATCATAGAATCATTTAGTTTAGAAAAGACCTTGAAATCATTAAGTCCGACCATAAACCTAAAACTGCCAACTCCACTCAACCACATCCATTATCACAACAACTACATGGCTTTTAAATACCTCCAGAGATGGTATTTATTATCCACCACTTCCCTGAGCAGTCTGTTACAATTCTTGACAACCCTCTCCACGAAGTCATATTTTTCAATATCCAGTTTAGAACTCCCTTGGCACAACTTAAGGCCATTTTCTCTTATCTTATCACTTGTAACTTGGGAAAAGAGAGCAACACCTGCCTCATCACAACTTCCTTTCAGGGAGCTGCAGAGAACAATGAGGTCTCCCCTCAACCTTCTCTTCTCCAGACCAAACAGCTGCAGGTACCTCGCCATAACCCTTGAGCTCCAGACCCTTCCCCATCTCTGTTGGCCTTCTCTATACACACTCCAGGCCCCCAATGTCCTTCTTGTAGTGAGGGGCCCAAAACTGAACACAGGATTCGAAGTGCAGCCTCACCAGTGTCAAAACAGTAAGGCAGAAGTGTGTTTTGCCAACAAAAACAGCTGTTAACTTTCTCTCACAGAGAAATATAAAAACACAGTTGTAGTCAATATGCATAAAGATCTCTTATTCAACAAGGCAGTTCATGTCCTTCCACTTTCCTCTGATGGCTTCAATGCTGTATTTAGCTAAACCAAATCCTATACTGAGGGCATGTGCCTGGAAAATATTTTCACACACACAATGAAACCTACTCACATGTGCATGTGTTTGAGCATACAAGAATACATTTTAAATATAAAACAAGTTTTGAAAGGATATCAGGATCCCATTATGCAGGAAATAAAAGCGTGCACCATTACTAAGGTTCCATTACTTTGCCTCTATGTGTTACATCCTACCGAGCCCTGCACTGTCCATTCCCCCGAGAGCGACGGCGACTAAAATGAGGGAAGAAACAGAAGTATCAGAGCCATGCAGGCAGCTCTTGTGCAACTCCAGTTGCCAGGGAGATGCTGCCTACCCTGTGTCCAAATCAGAACAGCTGTCTCATTTGGAACCAGACCTGCAGGCAACAACGAGCATGCTGCGGCCACTGATGAAAAAACGGCCAAAAAAAGAGGAAAAAATAATACCAATAAAAATGCAAAACTAACTCACCCCCCACCTTGCCGCTGAAATAAAATATTTGAGCTAGCAAGATACTTCTAATGTAAGCTAATGAAGGGCACGGTTCCTTTTCACGGGTATTGTAAAAGTATGGTTACCATAATTCCCATTTCCATTTGCACATTAATAAAATTTCTATCTGATGACTGCTACAGCTGGAAAGACGTGCATATTGGGTGGGCTTTGGAGGAGACTTACTAACATTAAGGCAGCATTTGAGATTGATGTCATGAACAACTACTGAGAGCCACGCAGATGACAGGACTGAATTCCTGCTTGAGGTTCCCCTTTGACAAAATCAAGTATGCCCGAGCTCCCATCTCCCCTGCGCTGCTCATGCAGAAGATAGTTCTCACTGCCTCTTGTTCTACTAAGATCACAGGTCTAACATGAACCACCGCTGACCATTTTTGCTGATGTTTAGGATAAATACTGATGCTCATTGAGAAGAGCTGCCACACCTGATTTCTCTTCAATATCTTAAATAGTGAAGTGAAAAATTGATTTGAGAGACTGAGTAAATCACTGCACACATGAAAGGCAGTTGCTGTCATTTATGTAATAAAATTTAGTTATCCTTCATTTCAAGAGTATCTGTAAGATGGAAATATCACCTCGCAATATTTATAAATGCTCCTAACAAGTGATATCAAAGCTAATCAATCACCCTTCTGTTTTCCACCTTTTAGTTAAATAAGTCAGTAAAATGACCCTCAAGGCTCCTGCATTCTTTGCCTGACAGATATATAAGCTTGCCGTGATCCAGCTTGAACTTCCAATCATCTTTGCCACCAACCAAATTAAGCTCTTCCATCATTTCAGCTATCAATATCTGTGCAGACTAGGCAAGATTTCAAATTAGTATCTTTATTTCTGGAATTATGACAACTAAGCACGCACAAAAAGACAGACCAAAAGCTATTCTGAAAATCACATCACAGCCTTCCAAGTAATGTTGATGATGTGCAGGTTAAATAAGTTTTTTCACATAGCCAAAATTAGTCAGCTTTGTATTTTCCTCACCCTCACCAACGGGTAATGTGGTCTGACTGCAGAGAAGGACTTTGGGAGGGAGCCTGACAGTTCAGTGAATCTAACAGAGAATTTCAAAGGCTGGAGAGGACACTTTGTTCCAGCTTCCTCAGGTTCTGCTATTTAGACTACTTTCTGTGAGCACAAGCGCACAAAGTGTACAGGCACACACACACATCCTAGCAGTGTATGCATAATTCATTTCAGCTTTACCACATAACCAGAAAGAAATATTTTGAAGAATTCACTTATGTATTTGCATACTCAAAAAAAATCATAATTTATATGATGTATGAAATGTTATTTTTCCTATTTTCCAGCAAACATTCTAAAACTCTATTTCACATTCTTTATTTTTCCGGTTTCTCCTTTCAAACATATTCTTCAGATTTCCCTCATGCCTCACACTGAAACAAGAATGATGTCTTCTGTGCTACCATGCCATAAGCAAATTGGCTGCATTTAACAGAGAAAGGTAACTGTTTAAAAAAAAAAAAAATAATACAGACAAGCAAAGCCAAAACAGATTTTAATTTCAAGCTCCTTTGGGTCTTGTTATATAAAGAACAGCCTGAGGGGAGATAGCTTAGAGATGATGAGAAGGTATCTTGACAGATTCCTTTAAACTGAGATCCTGTTTTAAATTTATCTCAATTTTAAGAGTCAAAAGTTAGGAAAATATACTAGTAAGTATTATGCCTCCCTATGCTTGTTTGCACTCCCAAATCGTATTCTTAATGGATTTAAATGCTAAAAAATATCACAAATGTACTAAAGGGGCTAATGGCTTCTTATGTGGAAACATTTTTTTTCCTTCAGAAGGTCACTGCTTCACTGGACTGGAACAACAAAGTGAGTTATAAAATACTATGTAATGCCAAAGAGGCTAAAGATCTGTTGGTCCATGAAACTCACTGGATTGTGAGTCTGCAACTAGGGTGCATCCAACGAGAGCAGAAAGAGAAGTGTAAGACAGAGGAAGGGAGGCTGCCAAAATTATGAAACAAAGCATGCCTTTTCTGAGCACTACAGGCACTGTTATTAGTAGTAGCGCAACACAAGTTTCAACTTCTTTTATTAAAAGAAGTCAGTTCTGCTTCCTTTGTGGTAAAACATTCCTCGTTAAACACAGGAAAGGCCTGCTCCATTTCCTTTTGCACCCCTGCCCTTTCGGGCAGGAGTCTTGGGTAATCAATCCCAGCCTACAGGTGCAGGAACAAATTCTCACCTAGCAGCAGATCCTGTTGAAGGCTACAAGCAGTCTCTTTGAAGGCTCACTCCTGAACTAGGCAAAATATTATTGCTATATTACTAGTCCTCTAATGACCAATTACAATGATGGCTACGTTTTATCCAGGTAGATATATTTTGATTTCAAAAGTACCTGCTGTCTCTTTGAGAGACTTTTTCTCTCCCATTTTACAGGAGAAAGGTTGGTGATTTCCACAAATCTTTGATATTGTTATTGTTAATCATGCAAAGTGCTGTTTCTAACAGCATAAGCCATTAGCACTGTCGTGGAACAGTTGGAGTTGGAAGCAACCTCAAAGATCACCCTGTTCCAACTCCCCTGCCATGGGCAGGGACACTTCCCACTGGATCCGGTTGTTCAAAGCCTCATCCAGTCTGGCCTTGAACACCTCCAGGAAAGGGGCATCCACTTCTCTAGGCAAGCTGTTCCTATGCCTCATCATCCCCAGAGTGTAGAATTTCTTCCTAATATCAAATCTAATAAAGGTAATATTTATAATATCTTTGGAGTAGGCTCCAGGACTCCCTCCTCTTCTGCTTTATTTTTTCTGGTCTAAGCATCTTTTCACTATGAAGCACGGATCAGCAAAACTCAGCTACTTTCCGTTCTTATTAACCTCTTCTCCAACTATCTATGTTTAAAAGTATTGGAAGATTTTCAGAAAGTTGTCTGATACCACTTCTCCAGCTGATGATGAGTAGCAGTCAAGACCCTGAGCTTGACTATTTCTCTGCTGTTTGATGAGTGACTCTGCAGTCCACTGAAGCCTTTCCACTCATGCATTGCTCTCCTAACCCATCCAAACGTATCATCTACTAGCAGAGGTTTCATCAGCAATATCTCATCATATCCACACATTTGGGCTCAATTCTGTACAATAGTTTCATATTTTGACTTCAGAGTAAACCCCATTTGTATACAAAAGAACAAATCTTGAATTTATTAGACCTAAACCTCATTTTCGGCAAAATTCTGTTCTGTTCCTTGACGTTTTCAAAACAGTATCCATTTCTTTGCGCAAAAAGGAAATATCATTTACAATCATTTGCTGTAACTAATTGTCGACTTCCAAGACAAACTTCAACCTAAATGCTATGGTCCTCAGCACCAAGAGCTGCAGGTCATCAGGGTGAGAAATGAAGTACTTCTACATCTGGTATACCCTGAAATGTCTTGGGGTTTCCACTTGGGTCACAGGTCAATTCTGATGACAGCACTGCCAGGAAACTGTATAATATTTCACAGGAGACAGGCTACTACAATATTAATTCAACTGCCAACAGTGTCTTCCAAAATCCCAACAGTACGAACAATGCTGAAGCCTGAAGGTTGCCACTTTTCTCTCCCAGCTCAGGTACAGCATATATTATGCCTAGAATATCTGTTAAAAGAAATCAGGAAGTTGAAATATTCTAGAGGTCAAATAGACAGGGTATGAGCACACCATCAGGCTTGGCTTGTGGCATATCACGGGGGGGTGAAGACATAACCTCATGTTTACACTTCAGCGTTCACAGTTGTGGCACTGATGGGCCACAACCACAATATCAGTGGAAAGAAACGGGTCCAACAGAGGAACCGTGATCACTTTATGGAAGAGCCTTTCTTTTTTTATTATTGACTGTCTAAGAAGCATACCAAGACCAGATTCACAGTTCCAGTTCCTAGGTTAGGTGCTGGAAGAGGAGAAAGCATGAATATGCTCCTATAGCCCTGAACTCTGTCATTCCAGATTTCCTGAGCATGTCACTAAGGCTTCTTTTATCTTGTTATTTATTATTTAGATATTTGCATTCTGTGAAATACAGCCCTTCTTTTCAGCCCTTCTCAGTGAGCCCCAGTCCAGTCTTTCCTGGGTGGTGAAGTCCTAATTTCAGAGTGAACAACTCACAAATAAAACCAACACTTGATATCACACCACGTGAAATGTGTCTGCATTAATGTCTTTAGACTCCACTTCTTTCTGGGCTAATACGATATTATAAAAGCATATGAAAACCTGAAAATCTCTTGCTTTTCATTTGTAGTTACCCTGGAAAGACAGGTAGGTAAAGTCATTGCCACCCTGAAAGAGCAATTGCAAAGTAAAGTAAAGAAGAAAAAAGTCAGGCAAGGTAGCAGTTCAGGATGACAGTATGCTCACTTCTATCTCTGAAAGCCTCCACAAAAATCAGGTTCAAATTGTTTTGCACATGTACAGTTCTGCACCCCACGAACAAGAAGAAAGAGTGAAAACCTGTGGATTTAAATGAATGGGAACCAACTGTCTTGTAATTTTGAATTATAGCTGAATTTCACAAACTGTGTGAGGCTTCTGTGCCTCTTACCTCTCTAAAACCTGCTTGCAGTGCCTGGCACAAAGCAATCTGACTACACGCTGTAGATTCAAATAATAAATAACATTCCTCTTGTGCTGATCACTACACGACACGGCAGTACAGCAAGACTTGTAGCATATTTGATTGTCTGCTACCTGGACAGATAGGAAACCTGTTGTTTACTGCCTGCCAGCACATTTAACTAAGAGGCAGCAGCAGTTGTTCTCTTTGCAGTTGTCCCTCTCTGCTGAATAGAACTGAGGCCACCATACATTAGGTCCTAATGTAGTAAAACAGCCCTGAAAGTGCAGCCATTTATGTTCATGTGTGGAGTACAAACTGCGATGTGTCAAGAGCAGATGTATGTCCTGTTCAGCTGTACTTTCTGCAGCAGAACAGACAGCATTCCAGCAGAGCAGATACAGCTTCGATTGCCTTAAAGTCACATACGTGTTGGCATAGTAGTCTTCAAGAAAGAAGTGTCTTTCTTCTCAGCTAAGCTTAGACAAGGATCCAGAAAAAGCTTAGGTAGCAGAAGGTTTCTTTGAAAAGAAGAAAATTTGAAATAAACTAGGACTGTATATTCAGAAATTTCTATGAAAATAAATAAAAATAGAAAATAAAATAAATAGAAAAAAACCTTTACCCTAAGTTTGTGTTTCGTAACTGCAGGTGACAGACATTGTAATTGCGTAGGGTACATCAACTAATTACAGCTCAAGACAAACTAACAGACTCCTAGCTTCATCTGAATGCCTTTAAAGCTATTTCACCCTCATACGTCTTTTGACCACTATCTGACAGTCAGCTGTTTCTAGCATGTCACATCTCTCTTGGCAGAGTCAACAACACAAACCAAGGAGAGTGCTTTTAAGACAGTAAATTACAGATATTGGAAATTTCCCATTTACAACTGGCAAGATGTCACTATGTAGAAAGCAAGTAAAGCATTTTTTTTTCCAGTGTAGAGGAGGCAAAGGACAACACCTCCTCTAGTGATATTTCAAATTGCTATTTGATGAAGTTGTCAGATTGCACCAAGGAACCGCTCTCTGCAAAGGCATGTTCTGGGAATTTCATCAGCTGTCTGCCACTCAGCAGGACAGTGCATTCCCAGATGTTCAGGCTTTTGTACAAATCTCTGCTTATCTCAAAATGAATGCTCAGCTTGCTAGATTTAGGAGACAGAGAAAGCAAGAGTGTATCATCGGTAGTCTTCCATCCATCTCTACCACACATGATGGGGAACGTGCAGAATTTTTTTATTTGCTGTGGATCAGAACTATTTCTTTCTCAACTAATTGCATTCTTAGCAGGTGCTGTGCTTTAGAAAGTAAGGTGGAGAGGTGTAGCACGAGGGTAAGCCATTTCTCTCTCATTTACTGCCAAATGCACACTGTGCGTACATTTGCTGTACACAGTGAACTGCTCTCCTATTAAGCTTAACGGCTTGTGGTCTTTTGAGTGTGTTTTTATTTACACTTTTTGTTTAGACCTTGATTTGAGGAACTCCCACATTGGTACGTGTCTAGTCTTTTTGACTGGCCAAGCTCTTTGCTGCCCCAGCACTCCTACTGAATAGATGCACACTGGTAGCAGCCCCAGACCTGCCCCAGCAATAATCTATGTCATGAAAAGATTATCTGTCTTTCCAGGAGATTTATACCTACGTGTGACTAACATACTCATTTCTGTTCCTCTGGCTTTGTTGTGTTACATGTGATTCATTTTAAGCAGCAGCCCAAGAGAGTCTACATCTTTAAAACATTCCTGGTTACAAAAGAAAACACTCCTATTTAAAGAAGTCAAGGAGTGCTATAAATCAGAAAAAATAGGCACAACTTCATTGAAAACCTCTTCTTCTGGAAACACCCTTTTTTTTCAGAGTCTTTATCACTTTTTCCTCATCTTTGACCTTGTGATCAGAAAAGGTCAAAATTCCAAGACATCTGTTGTTCTGGTGAGATGGTAGGGAGCTGCTGGCACACACAGTGAGTTCAGTTGACAAATGTATGAAATATATATGAGGTTTTTTGCCTCCAAGGATATTTTCACACCTCTGCCACAACCTTACTTCCTTCTAAATCTCCTTGGAGCTTTCATCACCCTGTCTAATTTTTTTGTCAGATGTCAAGAAAAGTCATTTACAGTAACCTCCAGACATGTTTGCTGTTTCTGTAGAGTCTAACTAGAATAAACTTCACGCATACCATCTCAGTGAAGACTTCAACATCCTTCCAACAGCTTCTACAAAGAGCCCATCATCTCCGGGAGGAAGACAAGGTGACATTCTGGCTTTCTTGCTACGTGCCTAAATAACTTCTCTAAGCCTGCAAAACCACTTATATACTTAATACTTTGAATAATAGCACTTGCCTTTCACAAGCAATGAAGCGTGCCCATAGTCCTGGAGTGAATCAGCACCAGCAATGGATTCAGTGCTCAGGCGTTCTGCCCTCCACCTCTGCTCCCTTTGCATCCCCATCTGTCTTTGTGAGCGTTCCCAGTATTGCTTGCAAAGGGCATTTTCTCATCAAGATAAAGCAAAATGATGCTGTCACAGTAGCTGCGGCAGTACACTAAGCTCCGCTGGCTGGAGACACAAATCAGTGTTTATTAAATAGAAAAAAGGACACAACTTGGAGGAGAGAAAATCTGACTGTGAGCATCTTGTAACTCACAGAAGAATGCTAATAAAAGCAGTGTAAACATGACTTGATTGTGCTTTCCAAACAGCCCATTATGGTGTCTTCGCTGTGACAAATTTCATATGAATGTGAATTTAAGTATTACAATCTATTTAACATCTGAAGAAAGCTTCTTTTAAACTCTACCTTTTAGGAAAGAACATACAGTATGGAGAAACATTTGAGGATGGGATTTAATGGAGGCTGACACAGTCTGCAGTGGTTCTTACAGACAAAACATAGCAGAACTGGTTATGCTGGAACTGAGTGGAAAAGGATATAATTGTATAATATTAATATTTCATGTATTTAGGCTTTTTTTTTCTTCTCTGTTCAAGATCAATGACTGTGACCATTGTTCAGAGTTTCTGTAAATTGTATCAACAATACAACATATTGTAGTCGTTTTAAAAGAAATTGTGGAGTACAGATAAGTGCTCCTGCATTTCTTTGATTTATCCTGTATGAGTTCAGCCTGAATTTCTCTTCCAGAAACGAATCTTGTTGTCTTCAAAATTACCTGACATACAGTGATACAAATTCTCCTCACTTATTTCATATTGATTAGTATCTGCCTGAAATACTTCTTGAGCTTACCTTTTCAGTAACAGTTTTCTCTGTATCGCTAGAACACCACTGCACAGTAGGGTATGCCAGATATAGATAGGAACAACTCAGTTACAACAACGCCTGTTGAGAAACTCCAAGTCTTCATATTTTTGCAGCCAGGTCATCTGGCTATAATGAGAATAAGCTTTGATGTGAGGTGCAAGTTCGAAGAAGGTAACTAATTTGTGAAATTTTGTCTTTTTTTTGCCCTCCCTGGGAGAAGTTGGTTTTAAGGAGATTTTGAAGCTTTGAATAATTGGAAAAAATTGTGAGCCAATTATTTCTGTAACAGTGTACCGGAGGTGCATGCCAAGAAAAACGGCTTTTTGTCTTACCACCTCCCCCTCATTCCCCATTTTAATTACTACAGTTTGGCACATGATCCTGCAGAGAACCATATAAAAGCCACACAGGCCAGCTCTTTCCAGAAGGAGATAAAAGAGAGGGAGGGTGGAATTAATTAAATCCATTTAAAATCTTTTCAGTGAGTTCCCTTCTAAAGTCACTGTTCTGGTTCCTGCATAGCGAGTACACTGACATATGGTCATAAATAACAAACAGCTCCCTGCCTCCTCCTGTTGTCTCTCTTTTTCCACCTTCGGCAGAATCAAACAACACAGGCTTACAGTTCTGGTGCTATAAGCAAGCCAGTCAGGATCCAGAGAGAACAGGCAGCTGAGCATGTTTTCTGTTCACAGTATAGCACGGAGCTTTTTAATACGCTGGTTTATTGAGTCTGAGAGTTGCTGCTACCAGGGTCTGCTTACTGCTTAAACTTTAGGCATAGAGTGGCAATCCTGTGTTATTTTTCCCTATCTTTTTTTGATGATTGTAATTCTCTGGACCTCCTCCATTCCCAAAAGGAGTTTGTCACTTGTTTCTGGGATCCTTTGCAATAGTATATGAGAACCAGTTGTAACAACTCAGTAGCTATGGCTACAGTATGCAACACACACCATCAGGAAGAGGATAAATGGCGTGTCATCATCATCCAACATGTTTGTTTTCCAGTTGAACAGATAACCGCTGCACCTTTCCTTCTCCATGTCCCACGCTACCTGTGTCAGAGAGCTGCCCACATCACACAGCCTGCCGCCACCAGAGGACAAAAAGCATGCTACAGCACAAGGGCCAAGAGATCAGCTAGATCGTACTGCATTTATTGATTGCTTACTGCTAGTTTGCTGGTTTTTCACACACACGCTAGAGCACAGAGCAAAGAATCACAGAATTGCTTATGTTGGGAAAGGCGTTTAAGACTACTGAGTCCAACCGTGAACATAACACTGCAAAGTCCACCACTAAAACGTGTCCCTAACACCACATCTTCAGGTCTTCTAAGTAACTCCAGGGAAAGTGAGCATTGAAAGAGAACTATTCCCCAGAAATAATAAAAAAAGAGACTCCATAATTTAAGCTCTTTGTGAATTTATCTCCAGATGCTCAGAGGAAGCTGTAAACCCATCAAAAATAAGCCTTTTCCCACCTATATCCTTTGTTAGTGATACTAGAAAGCTTCCTAAGGGAAACTGTAAGTGAATCAGTTTTTAGCTTGCCAAACTTCCACTCCATTTATTAAAAATGAACTGCTGTATGCAGTCACTTCATCTGAAAACAGTTTGTCTGCATGTGCCTGCAAACCCAAGACAGAAGCTGGCTGAGCATTGACCTGAGATATAAATATTGCAACTGTTGTACAGAGGTGTCTCTAGGAATAATCATGGAGCAAACATCGAGCACACTGAGTCACAGATGTTCTCTGGTCTCTGTATTAGAACTCATCAAAATTGAGACCTTCAGTTCACCAGAAAATCCTAACATTTTGAAATGTATTTGGGTTTCAACATAGAATGAAAAAAACCCACAAACAAACTGTTATATAAAATTTCCAAATTATTTTGTTTCGATCTGTTAAGTTGTTCAGTCTCAATAACATAAAAGCACCATGCCAGAAATACCGATATATGTTGTAATGCAACACAAGAGAAAAATCCCCTCATTTTTCATTAGGATAACAGAAAAGGTTTGCTTCAGGACACTTCCCTCCAAAGGACCAGGAGTGGGGGCAGGCGTGGGGTTCTGGGTCAGCTACAAAGCTCTTGACATCTACCTTAGCCCTCAGTGCTAAAAGGCTGTCCTAGCACAGTGCTACAGCCAACAGAGAGACACACCGATTCCTCCGGGAGCAACGCAGAAAACTTAGCAAGACTCCGGCTGTGAATCATGGTATTGATGCATTGGAAAACCTATCATGGCTGACTAATCACTTCTTAAGGAGCCTTTTAATCATTTAAGTCCTTCATGAAAAATGTGCTGGTGAAACCTTCAGTGTAAACAATTGTTTCATAAGAATTAATCAGTTTTCAACAATCAATCACACTGAATATAAGAAGCACTGAGGAAATATGTAACACTTGTAAGGCTCCAGGAGAGGCAGAGCTAAGTCTGAGGTCCATCTTTCACAACAGGACAATGCTTTAATTCCCAAGTTAAAACAGCATAAAAGACTAAATGCTTTTCTCTAGGATATCAGATTCACACTTGGTATGGAGAAACTCCAATAAACATCTTTAAAATTACTTGGAAAACAACAGGAATTTTCTGCAAAGCATTAGGAGGAGAGGTCTACCATACAGCCAGGTATTGGCAAGATATTTGTCCCACCTACCCTTTTATCTAGCTGCAGACGTTTTCAATAGTTGCAGTTCTCTGAGATTAATTAATCTGAAGTAAGTGTTAGGTCCCATCTCGTCAGTCCATATCAACAAAAGAGCACTGAAGCATTCCAAGACACTGAAGAAGCCATTTGGATTCCACAGAAATAACCCACCGTGTTTATTAAGAAGAGAATAAAAACTGTCTAAGCATTTCAGATAAAGAAAGAAGGGTTTCATTAAAACTCTCAAATCTTTCAATCTATCATGTTCACGTTTCATCCTGCCCCAGGCTTCCTGGTTTCCCTAACATCACCCAGCGAAGGCAAAAAACTCCTGAGTTTGTCAGAGATCCCCAACAAAACTGGCAATGGTTGATACATAAATCCTGATAGTGCTGGAGAGGGCATTCTTTCTTTATTTTATGTTAGTGTGGGATAATACGCATCTCTGGGTCTCTATAAAGCATCTTTAAATTTAACAGCACTATTCAAATTAATGATACTATGTGGAAGGAGACTGTCTGGCGCTGGGAGGATGGTAGAAAGAAATAAACACAGAAGTAGAATCTGGTTCATCTTTTGATTAGAGGACTTTCAAAGTGAAAAAAATCAATACACACAGCAAGCCCTGGGTCCTGGGAGAAGAGGTTTTATTAGTGACAAAATTGTGTTTGCACTAGGACCTTCAGCAGACTTTGAAAGACTATATTAACTCTGTGCCAGTCTGGCAAGAGCCCACAGCCAAATTTGGAGCCTCTGATGCAAAATAAGCAAGCTCTAGCAAGCTAATACTACTGCTCAAGCTCCCTGCACATGCCTGAGAGACTGCATTCTGACTGTTGCATTTGTCAGAAATGGCCTCTGAGGAAGGAAGTTTGAAGAGCAGGAAACAGAGGAGTAATATGAAAGAGCTACTTCGAAATAACCACATCCAGCCATGGTTTTCCAGAATGTGTGATTTGTTTGCAGCATGAACTCTATAAACATGCATGGATGTAATGGCTTCCTACGAGATGCGCAAGTGCACAACAAGGCAAAATTCCTGGGCTCTGCTCTCCTGGGGACATGTGAGATCAAGCGTTCAAAGTTTACTCAAAGTGCTGAATCCAGGCAAACGGGAAAGAGAAAGCTCCAGAATGCCACTGCTTCCTCAGGTAAACAAGGCAGACAGTAAGCTGAATTAGTTTTACTCCAATTCAGGATTCTCCTTGCTTTATGGACTGGAGTAAATATTTATATTTAAGAAATCTCCCTTTGTCCTCTACTGTGTTGAATCCAGTCTGTTGTCCATCTCCTTTAGGGTTTTTTGAACGTTCTCTCTGTATGAATACAGAGGGGAGAAATTGCATTTTGTGCAACCAAAGAAATGAAGAATTTGTGCAAGTGGGCATGGTCCTATTGATGACAGTGGAGCTTCATCATCTTTTTATCAGCAAAACATGTCCTACTCTCTTTTGACTGTCATTATGGAGACCATACATTGAGCACACAGTGAACATAACATAATTTAATAATAAATTTTAAATTAGCTATAATATTAACTTTCTCTTTTAATTAACAGGTTTTAATTACATTCCCAATTCTAGGAAAAGCTGCAGATTTCAGGCTATAATTACTCTGTCTATAAAATGCAGATGCATGCAACATAGTAAAGTACCTTCTGGATTGATCACTGATATGTGACCAGGGAAATGCTGTCTCTTTTGGAGTTGAAAATTGTGTTTTGCATGTGAAAGAATGGTTTATTATGAACAAAAAGGATAAAATTCAGAAACAACATAAATATGTTTGGGAGGGATCAGGCTGTTGATTGTCTCCAGTTAGGTCCTGCTCTGTGTTAGGAACTTCTGGAATCAATTGTTGTATTAAGTGCACTTGGTAGTTCAAACAATAAATACATCCATACTCATAGATACATGCACATTACAATTCCTACTAAGTAGGATTTACAGTTCCTACTAAGCTTTGATCAGGAGTTTTCTAACAGTTATTGATTGTGAAAATTACGCACATTTTATCCAAAAAGCATTCCCACCAATATCAGAACATTTGAGCATCAATGAGAAAATAGAAAAATTGATCTAATGTGCAAAAGTTGTGATTTAGTTCATGCTGGTTCCTATGGTTGGAATAAAAAAGTCATCTTATTACCCTGGGAGAAGACAGCGTACTGCTCAAGCTTTACCCCAACACAAACAAATAGCTGCCTAATATACTGAAATGGTTTGCAATCACCAGCCCAATTTTTCATGTTGATATAATAGCTCGGGCAAATTCACAGTTTTAGTGATAACTTAAAAACTCCACTGTCTAATGGAGACAGCTAAATGGAGATGCAACCTGCAGCTAAAATAACTTTGCCTCTCTATTAGAATAATGACAGGATGGAAAAGTGCTAAAGAACTCAAGAAGCCATTAAATATCACACTTGTGAATCCATTTGGACAAACGTCCATTTATTCCAGATGAAAGATTCCATCCTGTGTCCTTGAGCAATCTTTAACACAAAGGAGTTGTAAGCCTAAAGCTTTATGACAGCAAAGACCTAACTCAAGACCTAATTGGCCCATTATTACCAGTTAGTTGCCATTGGCATCTGAATTTAATATGGGGCAGTAGTTAGCTAACACAGCTAAGCACAAGCACAAAATCATCTTGAAGCAGCCCTTTGGCACCAACATTTCAGAGTTATTTCAGATCCAATTACTATTTCCCTGTGGTTCAAACTAGCTGATGACTATGTTAGAGACATGAAAAACTCTTTGGTGCCCATACCACAGAGTGTAGCCAATTTTCTTTAGTGTATTTTTTTTTTAATCAGATTCATTAGTGAACTTAATGCAGATGCTGAAGTGACACTGATTTGCAAGTAATATTGGAAGGAAGTTAAACAACAAGAAGTGACAGAAGAGCAAGAGAACAGCAAACCACTTCACTGTCGAGTCAGGTATCAAGACTGCTGAATCAAATACTAAACCCCAGGCCCTCGACCATTTACTGATGCTAGTTAGCTCTTTGTAGGTCTTCTTTCCTTCTTCAGCAGACAGAAGAAGCCTGCTGTGATCCTGCATTGTGTGCCATGCAATTTGTTTAGCTTTGAAAGAAAGAAAAGGCTCTCTAGATATAATACCTCAGCACCTGAAGAGTAGAATGACTCACACAGCCCAGTTGCCTTCTTAACGCAAGAAAAAAAACACGTTCAAAATTAGGTACCTAGTACGACACACTGTTCCTAATCTGAATGTCCTCCTCCACAGTAAAATTAGGTTTATGAATGCCTGGTTTGAGATTCTGGTACAGACTGAATACTTTAGAACTCACATATTTGGATACGTAAGCAATTATTAAATATTGAAAGTAAAACAGATGTCTGGTCAGTCCTTCTCTTCTTCATTTGCATTGCAAACACAGTGACTGCCTCTGCGAATACAGGCCTCACAGGTGAAGGGTTTAAGATGTACATAGGAGGTGGTTGTGTTCTAAGACAGTACGAAAATCACATTCTACACATAAAAGCATGGCCCAGCACTTCTCTATTTGGCATCCCAATAAACCAGATACAAGAGGAAGGACTGAGAGGTCCTCAAAGGTCTTCGCCTGCCTGTTGTCCAGAGAACTTACTTGAAGGTTCTTCAGAAATCCATGGCCCTTAGGGAGAGGCACGGGGCAAAAGTTTTGGAAGTCGAGCCTAAACAAAGGAGCTATTTTCTCTGTTAAACCTTCCAGCACACCCTCAGTGTAACTGAAGACCACTTACTCCTGTCATTTGGGACCACGCGATCGTTTGGTCTTGAATTGAAATACTACCAGTATCTTAGGACAGCCTAAACACCTATTATTATCCCAGAATCTCAGAAACATTTCAGTGTAATATTTCTCTGCAGTGATAACTAGAATTCATGTACAACAACTACAATATTTTTTAAAAGAAATCTTTATGACTGGTTTCATTCTGAATTCCTCCCCTTCTTTCTTTTGAAATGTTATTGATTTTGGGGATTCTTTATTGGAAGCACTCAACAGAGTGATGGGTTGCATGTAAATTATAGCAATTTCCTTGTATTTCATAGTAAGACTTCTTAGATTTCCTAAGAAAAGTAGATCGAGTGCCATTTTCTTTTGACAGGGAAAATCATCATTTTTGGAAGGTATGAGCATATATTTCTTGAGACAGATCCATAATAGCTCAGCTTAGCCTCCTGGACTGACAGGTTCCTCTAAGTGATGAGGGTATAAGAAGCCAATTTATAATATGCATTAGTTCTCCTATTGCATCTGTTTATTCTCTGTGTCACATTCCATTTATGAAATTGCTGCAAGGATATTTCTGCTCTTAAAAAATCATTACCAGCATCCACAGCCTTGTGGGAGACCCTACTATAAATAGCAACAAAGTAAACAAACCATGGTGCACACAGAGTGGAAGACAATATATAAGAGAAGAGATATGTGCTGTAAGCTGCCAAATGGTTATTAAAAGCAAGCACAGGGATAACATCACTTTAAAAATCATGATGCAAGAGAAATCCCTGACAGAATATTTTAATATAAAAGTGCCTGACAAAATATATTTAAAAAAAAAAAAATCCCGAAAGTTAAAAGTTAAACCATCTGTAGCTAGCTGAGCATCAATAGCTGTAATCTGACTTCAGATGGGTTTTTTTTAAAAACAAATCCACTTTCAAGTATGAGAAAATGAACTGCAAGTCAGAGAGTTACAAGTTCCCTCCCTCCCCCCACCCTAATCGATGGCTTATTGATGTTTAAGTACATTTCTGTGAGTACCGGGTGGGACGAAGACAAGTTCACCAATAGCTGCCACACACTTATTTCTTAGACAAGTACCAGATCCACGCATTTAAAGGAATCTCACTGCCTAATGTTGCCATCAGAAGTCCTGTCTTATGACACCATTTCTCACGTGCCAGTTGTTCTAAACGGCTTGGTTTTCATCAGGCACTTCTGATGGGTTTATCATTTATAACCAGATCACAGAGAATGTCAAAGCAATCACTTTCCAACTGACGAGCTCAAGTTAGACTTTGTTTTGAAGTGCTTGCCCTTCGCCAAGATGGTGATTCCAGTGAGCTGTGTTTTGAAGAACTGACCCCAGCCTTTCAGCATTTACACAGAAACGCAATAAAAAAATCCCTGCCTCTATCTGAGAGAGGCCACAAAGCAGACAAGGTGCCACAAGGCACAAAGTGCGAATGAATGCAACAAAACTGTAAATGAACTGTAGGCAAATCAAAATTTTTTGACAAGTCACAAACAAGAGCAAATACATTTTGCCCTGTGGCTCGTGCTGCTGCAAAGCAGGCTGCCTCTGGCTTCCCAAAGCCAGAGATGCTATCAAGTCTTCAAACTGCTTATAAGCATGCTGTAGCAAATCATCTTAGCTGGGCCCAGTGGGTGTTTACAACAGCTGTAAATCCCATTTTAACATACGCAGCTACAATTACTTTTACATCTCTTCTATAAAAAATGAAGGAAATTGCCCACTGCTGAGAAGATGCTCAGTTTGTTTTTATTCTTCATCTCTAGTTGCTTCCACTCCTCACTGTTCCTACTGCAGCAATTTGGCTATTCACACATTTGAGTTTCTAATTCAGAAACATGATAACTCTTGGATTATTCTTGTTTCCGTATCAGAAACTTTCAGAACTCTAGGTAAACTCCCATTGACTCTTCTCAATCCTTTTTATGCTTTGCCCTGTTCTATGAGAAGACTCCTCTAGGTTTCTGAATAGGATTTGTTCCCTTCCAACCCTAACTATTCTATGATTCTATTTTCCTTTTAAGAGGTTTCAATCCAGTGCATTTTCCACTATTACTTATATCAGTTTCTCAGTCATTCACAAACCTTTTTTGATCAGTATTTACTCTATTATTAAATCCTGGCTTTCAGATTTTCAGGTTATAATGTCCAAGTCTGTGTTCCTGTCTCATTAGCCTTCTGTCCCTATAATTTATAACAGTAAATTAGCAGAACTTAAATTAAAAAAGAAAAAAACGGAGCTTACTCTTCCTTAGGCAGGCATCCACTTTTTTTTTTTTTTTTATTTTGACCTTTTTCCTGCTCTAGAGTTGTTTGCTGCTGAAACAATGCTCACCAATGAGCAGGAACTTACATTCCTTCTGGGTATCTCTTCCTCTCAAGGAAACATTCATTTTGTCTTTCTCCTAGTGTTCTTCTCTGTCCTGGAGAAGATGAGCAAGGACATTTCTGACATGTCGCAGTGTCTTGTTAATTTGGACTGGACTTCATCTCCTGCTGTTGGTGCTGGACTAGAAGTTACTGCCCTCAGTGGGGTTTCTCCAGGGTCTTCCCAGTGTACAGATTGCACTATGATCTACCTTATGCCAAGTAATATGTCATAAGAGGATGCAGCCACCGCGAAGTTCTGTTCTTGCAGTAAGAGGCTACGTTTGGTGTTCTGTCAATTAGGGCATCAGCATCCCACTCCAAAAGCAACAATGGGCTGGCTCACTGCCTCACTCCAGACTTACGACTGAAAACACTTGTCACAGTTATGCCAGAATTAAAACATTAAGACAAACACTCCAACAAGCTCCTCACATTCGTTCATGATAACTCAAGCTCATCTTTCTGTGAGAGTTCCTCTTATAGTAGGCTTCTTATAGGAATGCTTTATTCTACCGTGCATGACTGATCAGCGTAATTTATTGGCCAAAATGGTTGGCCTGAAAACCACAGTATGATATGAATATTCCTCATCAAAGAGCCTACACGACAGCAGCTATACGCTTTCCAAGAGAACCAACCGCACAGTTCCAAGACAATTACAAACTCAAACACAGTTGTCTCAGCCGCACTCACTGATTGACTTTCCTCCTTTTGCAGAAAGAGGTCGTGGGCTTTACAGGGAATCGTGACAGCTTTTTATAACCAGCTGCTGACACTGCAGCCTGTAACGCTTAGGAAAGCCCAGCTGCTGTTCTCTGTTGATGGCGATCGTAAAGCCAGACCCTTTGCTGGCCTCTAAGCAAAAAGTTTAAAGGTCCCACAAGCTGTCTTATAAATGAGGAGAAAATGACTCCAGTGTCTAGACTAACATTAGATTCTTCTATAAAATTCAGGTCGTAATGTACAGAGCTGTGTGTGATCTATTGTTTAGCATGTAACGACTGAGTTAATTGCTTATATAATTACTCCAGTATCCAACTAAGTACCCTGAGACCGTGAGTGGGAAAAGTACTATGAAAAATAACCTGTAGGCCAGACTAAACTTTAATTACATGGCACCTGCAAATGATACCCTGAGAAACAGCTCAGAAAATCACACACAAACACACTGTAAAAAAATGCACTCTGTGTGTGCCATTAACAGATAAAAGATCGGTTCAGAAACAGTTCATCCTGAAAGCAGCATATAAATGGAACTTGTCAGATTACATACAGAAATATCCTTGGGACATTCACCTATACTCCCCAAAACCGCAGGCCAAGCTTCTGCTTCCCCTAATGCCAGTGGTAATCTAGCACAAGTTCAACTCACAGAACTACTCCGTTAGTGATGGTGAGCTGATACAGGGTCTGGACTTGCTGATCACTACAATGGCCCAAAGAAGGGCTGGAAGTCAGAAGAAATTTGGTTACTTAAAGAAATAGCATCAAACTCAACAGTGTTTTGCTAAGACACTGGAGGGATGGCAAACCAGCAGTACCTGCACTTCTGTTTTATTCATGCATATACACCAAATATAGCAGACTGATACAGGAGACAGCTGTGACAGTTATGACACCTTTTTTTTTCCTTTATAACACTTACAGTGGGGCTAAAACAAGTAGCAGATGCAGCACTAATTGACTCACTCAATGCATTTCCTATTAAACCTTAAACATTAAGAATTCTTAGGTAGAACTAGAAATAAACTCTGTGTGGGTGTGAAGGTTTGTGTAATGGTGAAAAGCTAAGTCTGCATGAGACTGAATTAACTTCATCTGACTAGAAAGATCCATAGTTAGTTTAGAAAATTGGGTTTCTTTTTTATTTATTAGCTTACAAGAAAGCTATTATTAGCCTGTTTGGCTTTGTCATTACTGTTCTAGCTTTTAATCCAACACAGTTTTATCACATGTAACATTATGCCACTTCATATCATGTACCTAATAGGATAACGTCACACAGGATAATATCACACCATCTGAAAGACATTGGAATCACACTGTATTCATCATACACTCCTCCTGGCAGACTGCAGAGTTCCCCCATGATTTGATCCAGAAGGCTCTCCCTTTGACTTTGACCTGACATGCTTTTCCGAACAGTGAGGAGATTCAACCATCAGCTCACAAAACAAAGCTGGGCCATCACTTCAGAGTCCTTTTCTAATACTTTCTGCTGGAAAACAGCTAGCAAAGTTAGCCAGGATAGAGGCAATTACCATAAGTTATATTAGTTACCAGTGAAGGAAACGTATACATGAAATAATCCTCAAAGAAAAGCCTTTCAGTGTGTAACTAGCCCAAATTCATCAAGAAGATCACAGGGATGTGCCATACAAAATATGTGTCTGTGGACTGATCATATAACCCAAACTTGCCATAAATACCACTCTGCAAACTGAGCTATTTCCCTAGGATGTATAAAGCTGCAGGAGCATTAATCTTGTTTTTTGAGTAAGGAAAAAGCAAAACCAAATTAACATGATTGGCAACTTGGCAAGTCTACCACAGAAGCAAAATCAAGTTAAAGCTCACAGTTCCCTGAACCACATCTGATCTATTCAATTAGAGTGCACAGTGGATAGAAAACTTGGAACTTCTACCTCCCTCTGTGTGGGATTGAGCTGCACTGGAAGAAACAGCTTATGTAGCGTAGCAAGTAAGGTTTTAGGAATCTCTTCATCAGGAGGTAAACGGCTTGATTTTCTCTCATAGAGGACTAAAGCTCCAGATCAAATCAAAACATAAAAGATGTAAGTTTAAGGCACATCCAAAAAAAAAAAAAATTTAAAGCATAGCCTCTGCCCAGAGAAGGTGATGGAAAATTCTGTTACTGAACTGTTCATACGCTAACCCCAATCTGGCATTTATAGTTTTACTCTGTTGAAATTTCCCCAAATGTTTATCCTTGGTCTTAAAACCTCAGTCCTATCTTTCTGAATGGTTATTTAAAAATTAGAGCTTGTAGATATCAACTTGATCCAATTGGAGATGTCTCTGCTCAACGCAGAGATGTTGGAACAGGTGACCTTCATGGTTCCTTCTCACCCAAGACATTCTATGAGTCCACATTTTCTCTCTCTGTTTTACAGCAAATAGGCTGTGTTCTCAGTGGAAATTGTTCTCTTCTTCCCTACCTTCCAGAAAAAAATAAAATACAAACACTTTAAAGCCATCCTTGATTTTAATCTATGCAGCAATTAAAAAGGTTGTCAAAATATTTTGAAGAGTCTAACAAAAGTTTGTGTTCAGAGAATTTTTACAAACTAAATAGAAAAATATTTAAGAATTTTTTTACAGAAAAAAATAATCATTCTTTGATAATTCATTTTCCCCATCTTCTACTTCTCCATATAAATTTAGCAGTTTATTTCCACTTTCTTTCCTAGAAGGAAAGAATAGAGAGGGATTTTTCACTCTTGACTGTTTTATCTATCATTAAAGAACACAGTTAGCACATTAACTGTCTGAGTATACTTCCTTCTCTTTGACTCCAGTTCAGCTTTACCAGTCTCTCAGCAATCTGCAGGATTTCAGTCAGTATAAAGAAAGAGATAAGGAAGCATTGCTCAAGTATCCTTACAATTCCACTTTCCGCTTTGAATGTTCTCTGTATATCTCCCTTGGAGTTTACAGGCAGTAAAAAATGGTCCTATAATAGCTGCAGAAGAGAACTAGATCAAAACAATTACATTCATTTTTACTTGCAACCCAACAGACCTGAATTCAGGCTTGGAAACAACTGTTAAATTATCCTGATTTAATGAGATCTCAGCCTCAACTGAGCAAAGTAATTAAAAGAACACTTCTAAAGTACTTAAAATGTTTTACTGGAATTAGTCTAATACAGAATGATGCCCCTCCCCTTCCTATTTTCTTATATAAAGGATGTCAAAACAACGAGAAATTGTAAATACAAAGAGTTTCTAACACCAGAAGTGCAGATACTATGTGTTCAGCTCTCCAGTTAACAATATTTTTACAGCTGCTGACAATGTTGAGAGGGACATGAAGAAAAAGAAGAAGAACAATAAACACACCACTGAAAATTCAGTCACTAACTAGCTCAGCACCCTGTATCTTCTCTTGTCCATACAGGAAAATTCACTTTCCAGCAGTACCCTGCAAAGTTCACGGACCTCCAGTGTCTCTGTGAACTTCTCCTCTGCTGAACCACACCATTTACACTGTCTTCCGTGCGCTGCACCATGGAAGATACAGGGGCTGTCCCTCACCAGTTGCTTCTGCTGTACTGAAGGACATAAGCATTTTCATTATATCGTAAACCACTGTCTGAATCTAATGGCGTAATCTTACACTTCATACAGTTTTCTCTCAGACCTGGCATCCAGTGAAGAGTGTTGAGCTCCTGTGAATTTTATCTTACTTCAGCTGTCTGAGTGGAGTCCTACATTTCTCCAGGAGTCCTTGACTTGTTTTGATCGCAATTCTCTTTTAATGAATAACACGTAACAAATGCTACAAACCTCAGCCCCTGCTGATTCAGAGTCACTACGAAAACCTCCCAGCATCGTCTTGTAAAATTGTTCCCTACTGTACTCGGCAATTGTCAGGGAGCCAACTGTAACCTTAATTCCTCAGTTTCTATTCAAAATGAACTACTACCATTCTAATCCATTCAGGTAGAGTGGAGGTTCAGAAGTTCCCACTCATCCTGTGCTACCCTGGTGTTTATGGAAAGGCACAAACTGGGACATCTGGCAGCTTTGCCAGTCTCTCCTCTACCCACTGAGTGGGCAGGCACAACCGGACTCTGGGTGCACTTTGGTCTTTAACTTCTTGTTATTGTTCTGAAGCATCACTTTTATTACAAAGAAAGCATACCAGAAAATGTATTCTCTATCTGTGTCACCCAAATTTTCAAAAGAATTAGTCCTTTATTAAAAGCAGATGATAAAAATAACAACATGTATGGGAAGCTTCCTCAGGCAGCCGAGGGAGTCCCAGTTTTCAACCACACTCACGACATCAAATCTCAAATATTACAATATGTGCTATCACTGGCATGCTATTAAATGATTTAAATCTATTTCTTACTTCAGTAGCAAAACTAAGCAGAAAAAAATATGGTCTATCAATATCATAAATGAGGTGCTTGGTGCTTGCAAAAAACATGCTCATAGCTACTTGCTGTCCCAAACTCTGAGGCAGGCCTAGTTAAAACCTACTCAGTGTGCTTCCCTCCTCCCTTTCCACCCACTTCGTGTTTAATCTCGTTCTGTCAGTACAGCAGAGAGGTTTGAATCATTAAAGAAATGTCAGTGAAAAGGACAGTTGCAAAGTTGTGGTGACTCTATTTCTTCCTTTCCTACTCTCCTGCAAACAAACATCCCTCTTTTGTCAGTTTTCCTTTGAGTCTTCTCCTGGTTAAAATCTGCCTCCTGTGAGAAGCTCTCTCAAACCGCCTGCAACCTCGCGTTCTCCACTGTTCCTAAGGGTCCCTTCTCCTTTGGGAAGATCTCACAGCATCACCTGCAGCCCTACACCCTCTGCTATTCCCAAAAGCCTATTCTCCTGTGTTCCCAGAGCCTGCGCTAGGAGTCTGCATGATCCACTGGCCACGTTCTCCAAGTGGCAAGTAGGAAAGTCCTTAAGTGAACAGTGACAACGCTCCACATGCAGGTACTTGGGTCTCTGTCATCTCCTCTGGGGAGGTTCAGGCTGGATATCAGAAAAAAAAAATTCATGGAAAGAGTCATCGAGCACTAGAACAGGCTGCCCAGGGAGGTGGTCGAGTCACCTTCCCTGGAGGTGTTTAAGGAACGGGTGGATGAAGTGCCTAGGGACATGGTTTAAGGGAGTGTTAGGAATGGTTGGACTCGATGATCCAGTGGGTCCTTTCCAACCTGGTGATTCTATGATCTCTGTGCAGTTGCTTACCTCAGTGCAAAGGCAATATAGTACACAGTGGAATCTTAACGCGATTGTTATCTCCTATCCTATCTTTTAACTACCCTGGAGGTATTTAAAAGACAGGTAGGTGAGGTGCTCAGGGACATGGTTTAGTGGCAGATAGGAATGGTTGGACTCGATGATCCAAGAGATCTTTTCCAAACTGGTGATTCTACGATTCTATCGCTGATGGTACAAATGAATCTCCCTCAAAGGTGGAAAGCAATAGCATCCAGCCCATCTTTCCCTTCCCTACAGCTGTTATTTTATTTTTCCCAGCTAGAGCATGAAGACAGCCTTGAGAAACCCATGGCTGAGGGGAACTGCCTGTACAACTCTGATTTTTCATAGCAGCTGAAGAGTTACCCCTCAGATAGTTACTGAATATTCAGATGCTGGTAAATTCCAGCAGTCAGCATCACAGTCAGGATTTCTTCTATTTACTGATATGATCACAGAAAACAGATGGTTTAAACCAGTAACTAGTTCACCTCTTAAAGATTTCTAAATGAAAAGAAACCAAAGTTCTGGGTCTTTCTGGATTTAAGACTGCTATTAACCAGTAATAATGCTGTCTGTAGTGTCACTACAATCATTCTTTAGAATTACAACTGTTTGAGTTCTGCATTCGCTCAACGTGACTTCAAGGGATAGCCCAGGACTGACTATTATGCTGGGTACTAGTTTGTGTTTCACCGTGGAGCCACAGATCCACGAGGCAAAACTAGAAACCAGTTGCATTAGAGGCATATTTAGAAAGCCCCATTATAACTGAATAGAAACAGGTGGATTCATTAAGTCTTTAATATCAACATAAGGATTAATATACCCACCTGCATGCTTAACCAGCTCTGAAGTGCACACAAGGATAGGTAAATTGTCTTTTCCAGTGCTTCTGGGTTTCACATTAGAGGCTGGTGTTGCTATCAGCTCTGTTCGGACAGCATCACCTTGCTCTGATGGCCAGCACAGTACTTGCGCTACCTAATAGGTTTCATTTTGAGAACAGCAGTTGTAACAGCACTTTGTCTTCCGTCTTCACTCAGTGACACTTCCATAAACCTATTTATATTCCATTCTCTCCTAATCAACTATCTAATTTTCAAATGCATTTTCCACTACTTACTTCATAAGGTCAAAGCAAGGACTCTTTCCATATATTGCCAATATCTGCCTCGGTTTACTCAAAACATCAACAGTACAAGAGTTTTACTTGTCTGTTTCTGTATTAGGCTGCTTGCTTTGCACATCCATGGAAAAAGCAGCAGTTGGGTAAATAGCATCCAATGTACTGAATGTTGGGGAAAACAGAAACAACTCTGCACACAGCAAGGTGACAGGAATTGGTCCCGGTTCAAACAGCCATTTCAAAGCTGAAGTCAGCACTAGGAATAACTATTATAACAACTACAGTGTTTGAAAAAGGTAGGTGGTAGAAGGACACAGCACTGTCTATTCCCATAAGTGTCTCGCCTAAACCATGGAAAACCCCACATCCATGGAGAGCAGAGCTAGGTCTAGGAAATCCCTGTGAGCTGCAGTTCTTCCTTTCAACTAATAACCACCAGGCCCTGAACTTATCTTGCTGCATTTCTCTGTAGGGACAGGACACTGGGGTGGCAGGATTTCCTTCCTGCCTTGCAAGCCGTGCCGACCACTCTGTGCTGCTTGATGCACTTGGAAAAACACCCTCTCTTCCTTATTTGGGCCATTATCTGATCCAGTGGAACACACTCTTTGTAGGAAAAAGAATTTCTGTTTTCTAGAGGCAATCATCCAGGGTGCCAAGTCAGCCCCTCAGCCTACCAGAAACCGCTATAATTGGGAAAGAAACTCCCTAATCACCTGAAGAAAGGGATTGATAACAGGCTGTGTCAACCAAGAAAACAAGGGAAAGAATACCCATTGTTACAACACAGCTATCCAGAGCACTTGGGCACAATCCTAGTGTTCTTGGGGTCCTGTGTGCACCTGGGCAGGGGCCCCAGTAGCATCTGAAGAACAAATTAAGCATTAGCCATGTCCCACCTGGAAAACTGATAAAGGGATCATGGCCCAAGTAAGGAGGTCTGACACAACTAGTGGAGAGTTCCATTAGTATGACAGGGCAGCCAAAATGAGTATTCAATTATCCAATGAAAATCAATTATCTTGAAACCCTATAAGTATGCAATTATGTAGAAGGTCACTTGAGCTATTCTGGATCACAGCAGGCTAAGACCAGTGTGTTGGGATGCTTCTCAAATGTGGTGTATAATCTCATTTGCTAACACAGCAAGCGGAAAGGCCTTAGGCAGTGTTATCTCCCATTGAGAGCCAACCATCGCCTGTTAGGATTGCTAGTGCACTCAATGTGAGGATTCTCACCCATCCAAAGAAATCTTCCAGATCCTTTGAGATCCGACCATTGTCTGTCGGGAATACTGGTACATTAGACACGAGTATTCTCACTAATTCTCAAAAGGGAGATTTGGAGATTAGTCTCTCTCTGTCATGACCCATCTTTATCTTATGCTTAAATATTGATATATCCTTCTAAACACATATCTCTTATCTCTTTGCTTGTATATATATCTATCACACCATATAGTAATTAGGATTGAATCCCATTATTTTCAAATCTGATTGAATTGCTGATCAATTTGATTAACACATATACTCAATATTTTAGTTATTTTGTTAATCAATTCATAATTGTGTTAATAGGAATTTTGCAATCTTACCCTACCCTAAAAAATTTTAAATTGCTGATAAACCAAAATTTCATAAACTCCTATCCACAACAAATGCTCATCAACTTAAGCAGATGAAAGGCAGCATTCAAGGGATGGGAAGTACAGGTCCACAGAACTGCAAATGGCTATCAAGCTAGAAAGGGATTACCTAAATGAAAATTGTTGAGAAAAGGGAACACTCAAAGGAAAATGGTAGGGAGCCAGGTTGAGGGAGAAGGTGGGAGAAGGCCAAATTTGAACTCAAGGCAAAATAAATAAGGAGCAGGGAGACTTGGAGCAAACAGCACACCAACCCTAGGAAGGAACAGTACTGAAGAAATAGTTCCAGCTCTGGAAGATCTTGGCTTTGACTTCACCTGCAGCATCCCCCAGTCCCTGTGGAAAGGGGATAATGATTTCCCACTGTTATGTGTTTTCCATGCTTCCTTGTTTTGTGGGGCTTGGGAAGAAAAAGCAGCAGGGGAACTAGAGGGCAACGTATATAAGAAATACACCACAATACACAACGTAGCAATTGCTTCAACCAAAAGTAAGAGAAAATATGGAGCACTATTTATTCTTCAAAATAAGTAATTAGGAACATAATTGCAAGAGAAGCATAACAAGCTTCTCATTTACTTGTCTATACTTTTTTTTTTTTTGCATGTGTACTTTTCAATGTAACCTCAGCTGCAAAATGTCACATCCTGTTGTTAATTTACAGAAACTAAGCAGTGGCTCTGTAACAGAGGGTAATTTGGTTTAAAATGAATGAACTGCCACATCATCACATACTGCTGATTAAGCTGATTAAAAGCAGTGCCTGGGACACAAAGCCTAATTTTTTCTGACAAATTTTTCATGACTGGAGATTGCCTTTTATGAACTGGGATTATGCCTGTTCTCAGATCCGTTTTCCAGTTCCCTGGTGTCTGTAGGCTCCAGTGACACAAGTGAGGCACAAGGACAACCTCTTGGTTAATACTAACTGTATTGCAGCCACCTGCCTTGGGGTTGGCTCAGCCCCAAGAGACTCACTACCTAACCTTGCAAGGGGAGGTTGCAAGCTCAAATTCCATCGGAATCAGGTTTTTTTAATTGAGTAACCTATTTCCTTTTCTCTTTCCTCTGGCCTTGCACAGGGCTTTGCTTGTTACTCTGCTAAATGGGAAAATGTGTGAATTGAAGCCCTTCACGCTTATACCGTCTGATTAAGAGTAATTAAACTTAAATGTCACAGAAACAAAACTAAATAGGAGAGAATAAAGAGATACAATCAGTTGTTGCAAAACTTGAAAAGCAACGTAATGCCCGTTTTGCCTGTTCCCTGTCAGTTAAGGTAAATTACTATTCTGCTAAAATCAAACAAGTCAAGCCTGAAACAGTGAGGTAAAGCTGAGTTCTCAAAGTAGATATTTCTTGCTTGCCCTCATGTTCACCATTTTGTCCTGAATTGAAAGTTCAGTCAATGGTCAAATCTATGCTGGTTTTTTTTTTCCTGTGATGATTCCATTCCTTTTCTGAGCACTAAATGGGCTTCCAGTGGGTAACATGTGGACCTTGTTTACTGTTAAAAAAAGCTGTGTCTCCAACTCAATAATTCTGCCAAACCTCTAGCCCAAGCACTGAACTGTAAAAAATACTGTCATATTTTGTTCTTCAACCTGAGAAAACCACACAATTTCCCATCCTTATTCAAGGAATGGAGCATGGACCTGTTCTGTCCAAAATTAAGCCCACATAAGTTTAGCACAAACTTTGTTTCACGGAAAAAAGCTGAATAACTACGGTGAGGCAGAGAAGCTTGAATTATTCAGTGCCTTTTGTACATTACTGGTACAGGCTGACGCCTTTCCAATATGGTACATTACAGACACAAACAGGCTCCTGGACAGATCCACAGTTCTCAAATTACTCCTGTATTCAGTGAGAGATGTTGGGAAACCAGGAGGGAAGACAGAAGATTTTGCAAGGCAAGGCTGTGCTGCTCACAGCGTGAGTAAAAGTATTTTATTAATAGCATCATTACAGCAGACTAAGCTGTAAACCACAGAACTGCAGTCACTGTTATCCCAGAAGATGAAGCAGGAACAATTACCCTTATCCCTTGTAAAATGTATTTAAATTATTAAATCCCTTTTGCTAATTCAGCTAATTACTTAACACATGAGAGACTTCCTTCTATTCCTGTAGTACAGCAGTCTTTCCCATTCTAATCACTAAATCACTATGATCCCTTATACTAAAAATAATGCAATTTCAGTCTTATTGACAAAAAAAAACCCCTATCTCGCATTGGGAAAAAAAACCAACAAAAATCAAACCAACAACACAGAGCTTACTGGTACAGATAAAGAGATATTCAACAAAGTAGAGCTCACAAATTAGCTAATCTCTCTTTGTCTTGGACTCATTCCTCTTTCAAGGGAGGTCATACTGCAAAAAAACATCACGTTGAACCATAACTCTAAGATTCATGTAGAGAGCTGTGAGACACAACTGAGGAGCACTGAAAGTGCTATTAAAAAAATCTAACGTCATGAAGTGCAGAGCTCACTTTTAATAAAGACATTCAATAACTACCATAGCAGATATTTCTTTAAAATTATAATCCCACTCAAAGATGATGGCACTTAAATGAGTGAAATTTCTGCAGACTAAAGCATGTAAATTTACTGAGATTTTATCCCTACTCAATTCAAACTAAAGGAAAGAGAGCGCTATAGCTGAATACAGAAGTGCTCAACGCCAATACCATAAAAATTAGTGAAGATACATTCCTTGTGTCCCTTTTGCATTCTGTGTATTCCATTTGTACTCCCTCTACAAGTCATAAGGTTGGGCCTAATTAGATATGTACATGTAAGTCATTCCCCAACCCTCATCATTTTTGCTGCCCTCCTGTGTATTTGCTTTCCTTGTATCCTTTTTCAAGCACTGACCAGAACTACACATTATATTCAGTGTGCAAGCTAAGCCTAGATTTATAGGTGGCATAAAAATGTTTTCCATTTTGTTCTGCTTTTTCCCCCTAATAATTTTTATGAATCTATTTGGCTTTGCAATGTGGCTGAACACATAGATGATATTTGCAGTGAACTGCTCTCAGTGACCTTAAAGATCTCTCTTCTGAATGGGAACAGCTAATGTAAAACTTATTGTGGTATATGATATGTATTAGAATTTATTTCCCCTGGGATCCTTACTTTGCACTTATCAGTGCTGGATTTCACCTGCTACTTTACCACCTTGTTATTTAGTATTGAAGAGTTCACTTTTTTCCAAGCTGCTTTAGATTGGACTATCCTGACTTTTTTCTTTTTTTTTTTTTTTTCAATTGTAAATATTTTTTTGCTTTAGTTTTCAACCTCATTTTTAGCTCAGTTACCATGTTTTCTTCAGGAATTCACCAGAGACTGGCCCATTCTCAAGTGTCTCAGGGTGAGCTGCTTGGTCCTGTCCCTGAAGACTTAAATTTCACCATTCTTTACTATTTTGTATATTGAGCTGCACTTCTCTCTCCTCATTAACTCCATTTTCATTAAATATGTAACAGATATTTGTTGTGATGACTTACATGAAAACAACATTGATTGTTTCTATGTTGCTGGTTATTTTCGTAGTAAATACTTGGGCTTGTATTTGTCTTTGTTTTCCTTCTTATGTTAAGTATATTACTAGAACCCCCTTAGAATTGTTTTATTTGGTTGTTTTCTATAAATTCTCTTTAGTCTTGGCCTTGGTGACTTTCTCCCAGCCACTTTTTGCTACTCCTGAGTACTCAGTTATGCACTCTCGTTTTCACTGTTGCACGACTCAAAAATTTCATGTTTAGGGCACATCTCCACGGCCACACGCACGCCCTGCTCTAGTTCTCCCTGCGTCCGAGGCAGACTGAACACAACCCAGCATTACTATTAGTTTGCCACAGGCATTTAATACAAGAAGGCAGAATAGATTGATTTCCAGGTTGAAGCTCACTTACTTTTTCCTAGTTCAGAGCATGAAAAGAAAACTGATGTACCAAGAGAATCCGACCATGTCACCATTTGCTCTGAAAAGCATCTGGTATGGTCATATCGGTCTCATAGTAACGTCCTCTTTGCACTGGAATATTTTTTCACTAGTTTCTTTTTAAATACACAGTCAGATAATTCTTATTCCTTTTTTCTTTTCTTTTTTTTTCTTTTTTTCAGTGCAAACAGTATACTTGAAACATCAGAAAAAATGTAGTATCAATTTGAAAGGTGCAAAGGGTTATGCTTTGAGTTTCAAACAGAAGTGTGGAAATGACTGGGACACAAAGAAGCTGAGCACCCTTTTCTGCACTATTTTTCTGACACCTCATTACTTTTTCACTTTATGTCATGCTCATTCTTACTAAGTGTTGACTGCAAATCTTATTATGGGGACCTTTCATTTTAAACAGAAAGTGCTAAATCTGCTTTTAAAATTGTGTGGAGATACTAAGAAAGCATCTCCTCAATAGCTACGAGGCTGACGGGAGATGTGTGACCCGCCTTGGTATTAACAATGATCCCTGTAACAGAAAATCTTTGCAGAGATAGCATATACTAGTTCATTAATTATGTATTTAAGAAAATTTAAAAAAAAATTATACTTTCCTATATTCAGTGGTAAAAACCCCTCTTTTTTCTTCTTTTTTTTTTCCCAAGGAAAGCAGATTGCTAACTCAGTCTCAATTAATTCTGTTCTGTCAGAAATTTGCTCATTTCTAGTATTTCATTCCAGGTCATGCTGATGCAAAATTCAGACACACCAACTGTCCTGCATGAGAGCTGTCAGACAGATTAGCACTCCTGCGCTGACAGAGCCACTACTTTGTCAGGACTGGGAACCAGTGTGCTGAAAATGAAGCCTCAGCTGACGTGCCTGTGGGAAGAAAGCAACTGGCAGTATGTGGGTTTTGACTCTAGTGAGTCTTGGTGTCTAAGACTGTGCTGACCAAGTCACATTCCCACTCTTCCTTAAAATGACAACGACCAAGATCCATTGGCAATATAACTCTCTTGATTTCTCTTCCAAGACCATCATTTATCCCTCTCTTCTATCAAAAAACAGACCTGCACATCCCTTCATTTTTGAAGTCTCTTTCTGCTTGTTCTGTTGAAATCCATTTTGATGCTTCCCTTTTCCAAATTCTCTCCTCCCTGAATTTGACTATACATTATAGCAGCCTTAGTTATGCATTGTTGTTTCAGCTACTGCTTTTGATGTGTCTGTATTCAAGTGCTGACACAGTAAAAGCTTTCTCTTATCTGAGCAGAAAGCGTCTCACCTTTTGTTTGTGTCACAGGACACTCTCCAGGAATTCCTGTATGATGTCCTGTTTGATCCAGAGCAATTCATACTTTGTAGCTCTACCATAAAGGGTAAGATCCACTCAAAGTTATTTAAATCTTTCTTGAGAATACTACTTTTTTTCATGACTGCTATTCTATAAGCAAGATGAGTAGGAAGTCACAGCTTGATGGAGCATACTTTTTAGCTCTCCTGGCTTCTTCCCTCGTGCTGGGTTACATTCCAATGAAGACTCACAAATTCAGACTGCTGACAAACTGCCATCCTTGTTTATTTTACTCTGAATCTGACAAAAACTGAAACCCCAGAGGGTATGCTTACAATGAGCCAGGTATTTTTGATTGTTATCAAACAGACTATGCAGACACTATAATACAACAGAAAAAATCAAGGCCCATTGCTTTGAGAAATTCACTATCCGGTGAAATTCTCGCAGCACGCTCCTGTAAAATTCAGAGAACAAAATAAACCCTATTCCCTAATACTACTTGTTTTCCAGTCCAAAATCTATTTTTAAACCCTTCGTATTTTAGTGTTTTGGAGCACAGAAGCAGACAATCTAAGAAGAAATGGAAACTATAACCATTAAACTATCAAATTATGTTGTGAACTGTACCAGTTTGCAAGTCTTACTTGCCTTAAACATTGCTTTGAGAAAGCATTCCCCAGAAAATATCAAGAATGTCATTTTACCACAGGAGGTACACAACATTCCTATATTAATAATGCCTTACAGAATAGAAACTAGGATCTACTGTTTTTTCTGTTCACACAATTGTTTCCATTTTGCTTAATGTAGATATGTCACTTCTAAAAGTTATGAATAGCCTTTTAAGATGGCTATTACTGCTGCTGTTGTGAAACCTAAAGGGTTCCAGCATCAGATGAAATTTCCCAGGATAATCTCATAGGCTGTATGAATTGCTTTACATGGATTGCATTTTAAATCTCATTTGATAACCTATGTTTCGGAGAGGGTGGGGGGAAAGGGCTATCTGGCTTAATCCCAAACCACAAGAAGTTAAGTTTGCATAATAAGATTTGTTCACTTATCCAGGATGAAGAGCTGGAAGGAATTCAGTTATAAGCTGACAGCTTTCGAATTGGCAGAGAAATGGAAAGGAAAAAATTACAGAAAATCATCCGTGCTCTCAATGTTGACCAGTTACCGTGAAAATAAGATCTACTTGAGATTTCGCTCAATCTACACCCTGCTATCCTGTTTAAGGAGACCCAATTTCCACTTACACACGTGCAACTCTTTCTCTGATTAAAGAACTTCTTTATGTCACAATAACACCACATCACTAAGGGTCCTGCATATACACACTGAAATTTTCAGAAAATCCGTTCTGTTTAAATGGAGATTCAGGCTGTGAACTGGGTTCAAGAAGGTATTATGCTGAAAGCTCAATCAGTCAGGTAACTCTCCCTACTGGGCTCTCCAGTCTGCTTTTAGCAATCACACATGAGGTTAGGAAGCAACAGAAATGTTATAGTTTGTGTGGCAAATAAGAATTGGATATCCTACAGTGTTAACTGCAATATCAAGGGAAATACATTTACACAAATGAAGGTACAGCACATAAGCAGAAGAGTACAGCTCCTTGGAGTTCTCCCTACAATGGTGTTCCCAGGTTCCATACTGATCCAGTCCTACCAGGTCACACTCGGATAAACAGCAAAAAATATCGTTCTGGTGTAAGCAATAAGAGACGGTCACCTGTTCTGCAGTAGGAGTGCTGTGGCTTCCTGCGATAGTTTTAGCGTGACCCATCAGAGAAAGTAAGGAAAGACTTTAAGTGCTAAGCAAGCCTTCTTGAACCTCAATCTGAGTATAATTTCAAAATGAAACTGAATACAATTTTGGGAAAACTTTCTTTAAAGACTATCACAGCAACCATAAAAACTTAGATGTGACTAAGGATGCTGAATCCTCATGTACCGGAGGCAGCCCACGGAAGGAGAAGGCACCGGTTCCCTTGTTGCCATGAGGAGTTATACAGACACTCTGGTCAGATACTGGTTTGACTAATACCTGAATAAAAGCTGAGCAGTCTGACAAAATGCCAGAAGTATTTCCCTTTTACATAACTAATGAAGCCCACATTTCCGTTCAGAAATTAATCAAGAGCAAATCATCTCGTTAACATATTTTGTACCCAGAATTATTCTTCTAATGCTCAATGCAGACAAAGAATTTGCAGAACAAATCCTCTGTAACTAACATGTAAAAAAACCTGCTATTCAAGCTATTTGTAACCCATTGTTCAGACTGATCACCTGAACTGTGTTGTTGCTTCTGCTTCCTAACTAGCTGGCTGTAGTTCCCTAAACAGAAAGAAAGCAGGAATGGCTTGCTGCAGCCATTTCATTCCTTCCCCAGGTACTCACAAGCACCTCTACTTAGAGCTTTTAAAAACTTCTAGTTATTATAAACATTGTTCTACACTTGGAAATTATGTGTTTCTATGACTGGTCCTGGGTACTGAGTAGAAAAACACACAAGCGAAGCACAACTGGATTTGTTGGTATCATGCCAATAAATATCTGCCAATAATTGATTTAAAAAGTCACTTGATCAGTGCTACGTGCTGTGTAGACTCTCTCTTGCCCCCGCTCACTCCTAAAACTGAACAATTTAAAGAAAATCTTTAACTATCTCAGATGAAACTACTAGGACTCTTGAAGGAACTTTTCCACATCCCTGTTAAGCAGAAAGTACACCACGCTGAATAGTTAAGCACCTCTGAAACCGTGTGAAGACCTATATATGCCTGTATGAAAAGAACCTGCATCCCTCCAAAGCCCTGAACAGAGACAAGCAATGTTCCTTGCCCTCCCATCACTTTTTTTTGTCCCACCCACAGACAGGTCCCTAGCGGTGCAGCAGACCTGTTTATTTAATAGAAAGGGTTTATTCCCATCATACCATCAGGCGTTCTCCTGCACAGCCCCCACCCAGGCAGGTCCTTGTTCACCACAACAGTCACTGTAACAAGAGCTGGATTCCGCATGTGTATATTTGTGTCAAATACTATTGGGTAATCCGATTCTTCTCTTTACTTCAGCATCAAGAGACCAAACCAGTCTAAATGTAACGCACCAGAGTTTGTTGAGCAGTTTGGAGAGGCCATCTCAGTGCATAAAGTGGATAGCACATTCCAGAGACAAGGATTCCACAGCAGGTTTTAGTCCAGTGTAGCACAGTACTAGATGATGATTTCCAAATGTATTCACAGTTTTCTATCCTGTTTTTCCTAAGCACATTCCAGCATGATAATACGCCCCTTTCTCATATCACAAAAATAGAAGTGCCTCTGTGGGTCAGACTGTCCTAAAATCCACTGACTAAATAAAGCACTGTTACTGGCACATTTGCTATCAACATCAAGAGTAAAATGAAGAAATTAAAACATGTCCCTAATGTAATAATTTTAGTTCCTTCTGGTCACAAGTGGGAGAGAGAAAGCATACACTCTACTCACCTAAAATTAACACAGGAGACTTCACTACTTTGAAATCTCTAAAGTTACTCGAGAACTAAATTTCCTGATGTGGACAAAGACAATTGTTTAATTTGAATGCTTTGGATTTATTTCAAATTTTGAGCCACCAGAGCTGTGTTGGTTTATACTGACCAAAAATCTATTCTGAATATGCAGATCAAGGCTGTTTGAGCAGAGCTGGCATCACCAGCTGGTATCAATGAGTTCTGGTAGAATACTTGAGTGCAGGACAGTTATTTCCCTTGAAAAGACATCCCAGAGCAGTGAACAGCATTATTTATATGCCTCTATGGGACTTTTACACTGAAGAGTAAATAAAACGAAAAATAAACACCTGCTAAGAACCAGACACTCCAACATATCACCAAAGATCGCTAAAAAAAATAAATCTACTCTTCTTCTCCATAGTTTCATTGTAAACAGTTTGAACTCTCTGCAGTATAGTTCTGGCACTGAGAAGTCAGTATGAAATTACGTAGAAGTGAATATCTGTGCTTTACCTCATTTCTCAATCTTTATTCTGAAATAGTACTTGTGACCTGTCCGTAGCATTGTGCTTGTGCACACTTAGGTGTGACAAAGGATGAATAATAAAAAGTAATATTCAGTAGAGTAAAATTTGTGTCCAGTTACACTGGGAAACTGTGCAGGATAATGACAGTTATAAATGATTCCCTGTTTAGGAAATGCAGTGATGCATATAATGTACCAGCAGCAGCTTATAGTAAAACATCATATTCTGTATTAAGATAAAGGCAAGGTACTGATGACTATGACTAAAGCTTGACAGTCAAATGATCTCTTCTTGTAACAGTCGGGTGTAATGAGCAATCAGAACAGCAGAGCAGTAATTATGTCCGTTCGCTTACACTAAAAGCATTTCTGATGGACTGAAGTGTATTGAAGTAGAAACAAATACGCAGTATAATTATTTTCCTTACATTTACATAGGACAGACAATTCCCATGGTTCCTTTCTGGTTTTTAAAATTAAACCAAGAAAGAGAATTCTTAAAAGCTTTTATTTTCCATTAACTTAAGGTGTTCTTTCCTGCTTTTAATTAACATTTACTCTGCATGAGAGAAGCCAGGCGTTACATAATGCATCTCTTGTGTATTTTTAGGGCGAGCCATGTAAGTGTGGAGAACAGTGCAGGCTTTCATAGAGCCAGGATCTAATGTGAAGGAGCAATGAAGTGCCAGTACTCGACTTCTACCTAACAGTGCGCAAAGGCTTTTGATTAAGCTAAACCAGAAAAAATGTAAGAACCCTTCATGTTGTTTTACCATCATCTTTAAAAACTTGTGGGAGGAGGGAAAGAAAAAAAAAAAAAAAATCAAAGGTGGAACAGGAATTTGGACATTTATTCAAGCTGAAAATGTTCCAAAGCTCCAATGAAAAATATACTGGGCAGAAAAAGATTCTTGAAGCATAGATAAATGTTCAGCCTCCAGACTGATTGATCTTTCCAGGTCAATAGATACTTCTATTGCTATTGATGTGCTGCTATATTTATGAACACAAGTCCAGTTTTAAAATCTGTTAAATTTACACAAACGATAATGCTTCAGTATAAAGTAAGATGGTACTTTACCAAGTTCAAAATTAACACAAAAGAAGGTGGTTTATAAGTTCTTTGCATCCCCTACCTCAATGTTATTTTTATAGATATTTTTATATATGTATATAACCAATGTGATGAATTTCAAAAGCCCATACAGAAAACTTAGAGGGAAGTGTTCATAAACCTCAAATCCCAGTCTGCTAATTTTCATCATGAGTGCACAGACTGTGAGCAGAAACAGAGGAGGATTATTAGTGAGATACATCTCGATGTCTGTAATGTTTTAATATAATGAAACTTCATATATCTCTGTATATACATCAAAATCCTGTAACTGCTCATGGTTCAGTCATCATCTTCCTTTCTGCCCTACAGAATTACATCTATGTGTTTGTTTTACAGAAATTATAAAGTTACTATTTGCAAGAAGATGCGGCTGTGTGTCTATCAACTCTGTGACAACTTGACTGTGATTCATTTTATGATGCTAAATTTTTTTTGTTAAAAATGATGGTGGAAAGCATAAAGATGGGAGCTCGATCCCTAGCTTTCCTTGGAAGAGCAGCTGTAAGAGGATTATCCAGCAAATAGTAAAACTCAAGAATGCTGTCAAGTTCCAATAGGAAAGCTCATGCTGTCAATTATAAGATGCCTCTTTCTATACATATTCTTCAAAATCATTAAATTTTGGCAATTCTATTAAAATTCTGCTGCTTTAATCTAGAGAAAAATGTTTAGTTTCATATTCTTTGGTTTTGTTTTTTAAAAAGATGGAATCTCTTTAAAAATAACATTTTCTAGCACTGAGCTCAATTGCTACCATACCATACAACGTAACTGTTGCATAGACTGAAAAACAGGGATTTGGATCACTTACGTGAGTTTCCTGAGAGCCAAAACACAAGTTCTGTTGTTTTATCAAATTCAGGTTGCTTTACTCTGAGCTCTTCCACTACTGTGCCATATTTTTCTGTAGGACAATTTGTTTAAAAGATAATTTGAAAAAAACAACAAATGTTCAAGCACTTTTCTGGATCTTTCTGTAAAACTTAAAATGCTAATAAAGATACAACTGAAGCACTGCTTTGCTGATCTGATTAAATGAACCATCAATAGAATTAATTAGGACTGCTATACTGATCTATCCTCCATCAGATAAAATTATTGACCCTAACAGGTTTTACCTGCAAATTAAAGCAATTTCCTATATTTGGATTTCACTGCTACTAAAATGAAGAGGATTCTCAGCATTTTCCTTCAATATGATTAAGCCATTTTTAATCTTCTCAGAGGAATGCAATCATTTGCAAATTTAGAAAGGGAAAAGGTAATTGAGCCATAACAGCAAGGAGAGGCAAAGGGAAAAAGAACCATGATCTATATGGCACAAAGAGCTAAAGTAGATTTGATATTAAATAATAATGCTGGATCTATAATCTATTTAACTCCCCATCCTGGCAAGATAGATAACTAATTAGTTTTAATCGCTGTTTCCATACTAAGCTGTTTACTATTTCTTCTGTGCTTCAAAATTAATCATCTGTATTGCAAAAGAGATGGTTTTGGAAGAAAAAGAGAGGCTTTTACATAATTGCAAACAATGAAGGACTCGGGATGACTTCCCAACTTTGGGGTCTTAACAGCCTGTCAAAAGGTAGTTACCTGCTGTCCAGGACACCTAGTTTCCACTGGAAAACATGGATACAAAGACAGTAGTACCGTGCTTCAGAAGGCCTCAAGCCAGGATGATCAGGGGAGCAGGGGAAAGGTGTCTCCATAAACCATATCTGACCACACCAAAAGGGCAGCCTTCCTTCACCAAAGCTCTGAAAGTCAGGGTCTTTCCAAGGCTCTTAGAAAGGCAAGACAGTCTGAGGTAGAAGATAAGAGGGTCTTAAGAGTCATTGGAGTCTGCCTAGTTTTTAGTCCATGAATAGAGCCAAGAAGGTAGAACAGGAAGAATTTGCAGCTGTTGTTCTCTCTGCTGTTTGTTTTGGGCAGAATTTTTTTGTCTTTTCCAGTAAAACTGAGGCAGGTCAGTTCAGAAAGATAAAACCAATCCAAACAGCCCCCCAGAAAACCAACAGATCAATCTCACTAGCTACTCCATTCACCACGCCCCCCTTTAATCCTGCAGGAGAGCACTCACTGGTACTCCTACTGAAAAATGACTGATAGTTATAAAAGCACAAACTTTTGCTAATGTCCTTTGTCCTCATCCTTCCTTCTTTTGATTCGGTGTATCCTGCATTAACTGATTAATTGCATTAATTAAAAAGTGTTTTGAAAACCGATGCCGAGGTTGATCGATCAGCATTTTCCACTCAATATTTCTTAACCACATCTACACCACTCATGGCAATTTTCTAGGATGTGGATAGTTGGTTTTATCATTTAAATGAGACCTTGATTGTAACCACAATGCACACAAAACAATTAGTAAGTCATAGAATTTCATGGACAGAAATTTTAAAAATACCCTCTTTTATATATGAATGATAAGGAGGACAGATACTCCTTGATTCCCTCTTTATTTCTCTGAAGATTATGGTGTACTTCACTGGTGACAGCCAGCACCAACAGGGCATGTTTTCTTTGAGACTGTACTCAAATATAACAAACAAAACATCCTCATTCCTCATAGCATTTTTTTTCTTAAAAAAAAAAGAAAAAAATCAGTTTGTCTTTCCAGAACAGTTGCTGACATTTCTCCAGTTAAAAAAAAAATTCTCCCTCTACTAATTGTCTTAACTTACAGATTCATCACACATGCAGCACATCAGTCAGTCTGTGCCAACCACTCAGTTCACCACACCAGCACTATTTCTCATCTCTTTTGACATTTTCTTCTTTCCTCATGTGAAAAGAATACCCCTAAAAGGGACTGAAGTTCCCAAAGGAAGTTCTTTGACCTGCCACCAGAGTTCAGACTTTCCCCCAGATCAGCAGTGACAGGAAAAGCTCTTCCATTTAGGGAGTTTCTGTGACATGGAAATGGATCCCTTTATAAACACCAAAACCAGCTGATAGTCCCACCAGAGAGTAAGTTAATTGTCACCCAGACAAGACTCCTCCAGCTCCACGTGGAAGCAAGCTTGTCTAACTGCTGCCAGGTATTCTAAAAATATTCTAAACCTACTCTAAAAATATTCTAAAAATAAGAGAGAAAGTAGTCTTAACTTCACCAAGCCCTTGCAGCATCATGACACTCATCGTTATTCCAAAGTTCGGTCTCCATGCCTACTCAGAGGAGATCCAACTGCCTCTTGACTCCCCAGAGTACACAAGGGCTAAAAAAAGCAAGCTTGTCCCTGAGTGCTTTGAAACCCACGAGCTGGACATTGCTTTGCAGGTAAGGATGAGGCCCTGGCTCAGTGCTAACAGCAACACGTTTCCTGCAGCGACTGCTGTAGACAGTTGTTCTAGAGCTCATGCCTTCCTTTATGAGCCACGTAACCACTGCTGGTAGCTAAGCCAGTCAGAGAATGATACATCCTTCGGGTTTTCCTAGTATTAAAGCCCTCAAGCACTAGTTATCGCCTTCCCCTCTCATTTTTTTCCCTCGTTTATTTGCAAAGTGAGAGAGCAGGGGAGGGAAGAAGGGTGCACCTTTCCAAACACATTGTGCATTTCTGCAGTACTGCCAAAAAGTGACAGCCAGCAAAGGCACTGTACTGGCCTTAAAACAGCAAGCAAGGGAAACCACGACTCCAGCACAAATACGAGAATTTAAGGGATTCTTGGAGCATCACGGTATTTCTGCTGGATGATAAAGACTCAAGCTCCTGCAGAGCACCGTAATTTGCACTTCTGATGGGAAGCATGAGTTAGAGAATGTGAATCACGTTTCTCCTCACACACACCCAATGAACAGTCAAAACATTCAATAGAAAATGTGATCCTGATAGTCTAAAGCTCTGCTTGTGTGCATGCCATGATTAATAATCTATACTCTTAGTAGATACATGCTTCCTACTCCCACACAATCCTTATGGCTATTGCAGTCTTTCAGTCAAAGTCCTCTGCACTAAATAACCACAATTAATTTCCCTAAGAGACAACAAGAAGCTCAGAAGCACCAAAGCATTTGTTGCTGGAATTTTGCCGTTAGTGCCGTATAAGAACTGCGCAATACATTACTTACAAATGCCAACTTTTTTTTATCTGGTTTTGTGTATTCATTTTTGTACTTAGTGCAATACCTGCATGGATCAGATGATTAATTCTCATTTATAGTGAAGAACTGTTTACGATACACAAGCAACTTCGTAGCAGCAAAGCTAACACCAAAAGGTGTGTGCTGAAAATGGTATTTTATAATGCATTTTCCTACCTGTCATCTCATTAGTTCCAAAATGGTTCTAACAGGTATACCTTTTTTTTTCCCCCTTCTGACCAATGCTGCTCACTAACATAGTCACTGTCCTCAAAGATTTCAGTGAAGCAGGAGCAAGCACTTCTCTCCCCTCTTGCTGTGTTTGCTTTCTGTAATGTTCATGTACCATTCAGTTAACCAACTGAAAACATTTACTGCAAACGTTTCCTGACAATTAGGATACAACAAGGTTTGCAACAGTGTTTGGTGCTAACCATCCAAACCACAAGAGCTAAAGCACTGAGCTCTAAGATGATCACCACAGCAAGAGAAAGCAGCCTTGACACTTCAGAGCTGAAGTTCAATGCTCCAGTGGGACTTGGAAGAACATTTTGTCTTGTGCTTGATTCTTTCATGGTTGCCTGGTACAGAAGGATTTGCATCTTTCTCGGAAGCACCGAGTACCAGATGCTCTCATTTGTTAAATCACCAGACTATGTACTTGACACATCATCCAAAATCAACACCTCTAACTTTTCACCTTTTTGCTTTTTTTTTCTCCTCTCCAGTAGCCAATATATCTCTAATTTTATTTACTATTGCACACAAAGAATCAGTTCTGTATGTGATTCTCCCACTTAGTGTAAAGATAACAGATTTATATTACATTACATCTCAGCTGTCTACCTCTACAGAGGATAATTTTGCTAAATTCTATTACATCTTCAATTTAATGGGTTTTGTTATTAAAAAAATAAAATGATGACTAACATCACTGTTAGTCAGCGCCTTCTCTCTAAGCTGAGATTCACCCTGCAGCACTCACCTCACAGTGTGAGCACACACATCTTCACCCATAAAAACTACCCAGCCCACAACTCAGCATCCACAGTATTTGTCTGAAAATGAACATAAAAAGTATTGGCTTCCTTCTGGGCACAGCAAAATCACCAAACTTCTAGTTAGCTAATACACTAACAAGCCACTAAGGTGATGTATATTGTAAAAGACAAACAGAATTACTAAGTTAATATCAATGTCTATGAGTATACAGCTTCCAAGAAACGCAATAACCTAGAAATTCATACTGAAAATAGACTTTTTGTATAAACTTTTTTTTTAACAATATAGTGAAAGAAACTGAGAAATTGCAGCAATTCTGTCTCTAAAAATTAAAGTTCTATTAAGAGGGTCATGTAAGTAGTGGTTTTATTTTTCCCATAGGATGCACACCAGTTAAATAATACTTCCTATTTTAAACAACGCCCCATGACAACAGTGCCACTATTCAATTATTAGGAAAATACAGTGAAGAACAATTTTTTTCCTTCACTTCAATATCATTCATATATTTAAATCTATGTAATGTCAGAAACTTCTTATTGTATGCATTGAGCAACAAACATAAAAAAATATCACAAGTTGAGTGTGACTCTGTAAGTATCACTTCGGATGTTTTTTTTGTAACATTCAAACCATGAAGCCTAATCATGCTCTATTTTTTTCTTTTGATTTATTTATACAAGGCACATTTTCCTTTTAAGAAATAATTAAAAAAAAGAACACATTTATGACCTAACAATCTAACGCTCCATAGCAACAAGCTACTCCATTCAATATCGTCCTGTTGTTAAGATTCAGGTGTGTTGGAACCTTACAGCAAGAGGAAAACAATTTGCTGTGTTTTTTCTGTATATGCTGGTGCTGAAGAATTTGCGTATGCATCACACCAGCTCCATTTCCACTGCACAACTAGAATGAAAGTGTCACATAGACACTGATATTTACCTTTGAAACAATAAGCAATTATGTGAAACCTCCCGTACTGAGCTCTTAAAAGTCTGTCACAAAAGATGTGAAGCTGCAATATTTTTAAAAAGCATAAAAAAGGAAAAAATTATCCAAAGTATTATCCCTATAACAGCATACAAATGTTGCTTAGCGTGCCCGCATTTCAGAGGGAGAGGCTGGTTTTCACAAGCAAGTCTCCAAATGCCCAACACAAGCTTTCATATGGCTTCCCAGCCCTTTACTGAGAATAAAAAGCTGCCTCTATCCACCACTTGGAGTTCCCTTGCTCACAATAGAGGATGACTACTTTGACAAGATATCCATGCGTTCTACAGAAATTAAAAGTTTCATCATTAAATATTTGCCAGACATGACATTCCAGAAAAGGGATCAGTAACTTTTTGGAGATCAGACACAGGGATCTGAAGCACTCTTGTGATGGTTAATGAGCAGGATGGTGGTGTAGGAGTCCTGCATTGCCTGATGTCAGCTGGGCAAGGGGCTCACTTAGGAAAATATTTGCAATAACTTTTTGAAATGCCAAATCTGAAAGGTGACAGTAACAACAAGTGCATATGGCCTCAGGCTTATCTTATTTGAAATCTCACCTCAGCAGCTGCTCTTGATGCTCTGCCATATTCATTGCATGGTCATAACATTATCTGCAGCCATATAGAATTATTTATGAGCAGTTATACACGGTCATCTCAGCTGGTGTGCAGGTTACACTGCACAATTCAGAGACTATGTATACTCACATCATCCTCCACACATTGCTCATGCTTTACAAACAAAGTCAGTCACTTAGTTCTTTCGTCTGTCATAACCATGGGCCACTTTTCAGAATAGTCTTCTGAAGAAATTACTTGTGGCTTAAAGAACAAGAAAGTGCATTTTCTTCTCCTGAAGAAGTGGACCTATAGATGTGCTTCAGTCTCTTTTTTAACCACCTGGAAATATCGGAGTCATATTCTGCCTGCAAACAGACCAGAACAACACGTCAGTTAAACTCTGCCTTCAAGGGGTTGATTGCAGCTCGTTAAGTGGCAGGATGAAACCTGGCAGAGGATTTAGTGCTTTCATTAGAATTTTCAGGTCTCCTTCCTTCTTTTCAAAAGCATGAAAACTTAACATGTCAACCATGTTCCTCATAATCTTTTTGAAGTACACCTACTGCTTTGCTGAGAGATTAAATACCCTGATTAACTCATTCTTATCTCCACTTATGGACTGTAAAAGCTTTACTGAAGCTGTTAGTTGAAAGTCTAATAAAAGCATTACAATGTACACTGTCAACACCAGGACAATAACAGAGACAAACGCAAACAGAATAAGAAAAACTGTTACCTTTTATTATAAGCAATAGCAGAGACAGCTCAAGCCTGCAACCATAATTTTTTCCTAAGAACAACTCTTAGTGGCATTATCAACGATTTCAGTTGACACTTCTCTGTCTTTCCCTTAGCCACTCGGGGAGAATGATGTGGGTTTGAGGAATTAATCCCATGATTTCAAACTCAAGCATTTAGCTGCCCTTTATTTTACACAATATCCTTCTTTGCAGGAGAAGGAAATGGCAGGATGAAGGGAAATCACAGCTCATATTCAGTCTGATAGTTTCATAGGAATGCAACTGTAACTGGACATTGTACAGGACATCCAAAAGGTCCCACTTCACACCCTGGAAGGACAAAATAATCATATAAATTACTAAATGACAGCTGATGGCCCACGGACCATGCAGTTGAATAGACTGAGCTCAAAGGGACATGAACGTGCTGTGGATTCAGGGGAGTCCAGCAGCACCTCTCATTACCAAGCACTACCAGTGGACTTTGAGCAGCAGGGACGGTGGAGGTGGGAGAGAGCAGGCAGCCAGGAGGCTCTGCGGGATGGTGTAAACTTAGAAAGCCATGCCTCTGAAATGAAAATACGTGTCCAATAGCAGCAAGCCATCCATTTTTTAAAGATGACAACCAAGGTCAAGAGTTCAAGACCTGTGTAATGGCTTGATGATGATCCAGAGGTCTGGCTCTGGAGCTGCAGGCCGGGCATGGAAGAGATCATCTGGTTTGCAGAGTAACCTGACATGGTTTTATTAAGTGGCATGGTACACCTGCCTCTAACATTACTTTTGTTCCAGGGGAAAAAAATGTATAATGTAATGAGAATAAATGTCATCTTTCTAACTTCGGAGGACAATATCGCCCTTTTCTGCAGAAACTGAAAACAATAGTTATTTGAGAGATCTGCATTGCAGCTAGCTAAGATATCTGGAGAAACAGATGAATAAACTATTATCCAAAAGAAAACCTGCTTATGGAAATTAGATAATTTTATAGGCATTTTTATGACAGCAGATTTGCACTTCCACAGAAGCATTCTGACTTTGACTTATTTGGATAATCTGTATTTATTACAGTTTTGTGTGCTTGCCATTTAAATGAAACAACAGTTCTAGCCACTTACACTTTCTTTATAATGGAGAGTTTTCAGAAGCCCTTGCCATAAGCCTACTTTCCTTCTGCTATGGGCAATATAAGCTTTACTCCAGCCTGTGAGAATAGCTGAATACAGCCAGAAATCAGGATTATATCAAAGAATATGCAGCCAGCAATAAATTAATTAAAATTCATCCAATTAAAACAGTCTTAAAGTAGAAGTTTAACTGTTGAATTACAGTTGCCAAGAAACTGAATTTCATGTGCAAATGCCAAAGAGATTGCTTTATAAACACCTATTACTTCAAGATTTTGACAATAGCTTGAGATAAAATGCCATCCATAAAGTTGTTACCATGAGGACTATAGGTGACAAAAATGTGGAGAGGTAAATGATGAAATGTCACATCAAGAGGAATCGGAGCAGAAGTTAGGACAATACGTAATGAAGCAGCTGAGGTAACAAATGAAACGCTATGGGACAGACCAAGCAGAAAGCTTTGTGAAAGGGCAGTTCCTGAGCTCCAGGTGAGAGTCAGGAAAAGAAATCTCGGAGCAACCACACGGCCTGCCACACAGAGACTGTGTCACATGATTCAACATGCTAAAAGACCACTCTTTTCTGTCATATAACATGGTTCTTAAAGGCAGCAAGACCCAAGACTGAGAATTTGAAGTAGCCCTGTCCGCTAACAATTGACTTCAGTCCAAGACTCCAGTCAGATAGACTCTGGACAGCGAATAACAGAGAAGAAGGATGCAAGTCAATACAGAAACAGTAGAAGGGCAGGGAGGATGTTTAACATGTGAACAAACTATGGAGAAAGTAAGCTCTTTGATCCCTTTTCCCTGATTTATGATCCTTAATCAGACACTGAAGATGAAAACAACAGGATTGAAAGGAGCCAAATTCACCATCAAAGCTGCCACGATACCATCTACTGCTGCCCCAAAGTTCACCAGGATATCAAGCTTTCTCTGATCCTAAGAAGATATAATCAGATGGAGACAAAGAGAGCAGATGGGATCTTTATCCACATCGCACTTTGCCAAACTTAAATCACTGTATGAAACTTGTGGTCCTGTTACCAAGTTTTTTTCACATCTCCTCCCCTTTACTTTATCCCCCCTTTTTTCCTTCCTTCAAGAGAGTCTGGCAAGATTATTTTTCATAACACTTATATAGCTGTTACAAAAGCCATAGGCACAGCAAATCTTTAAAACACCTCCGATATTGGTACTGGTTTCCAACGTCTTGAAGTATCTGATCAAGGCAATGATCTGCGTGTCTGTCTTTAGTAGTGAAACTGCAGCTAAGAGCAGAATTTTCATACCCCTTTGTACATATCAGACGTTCATAAATGGGAGATTCGGTGCAGACTCACTGCTACAGCTTGAAAGATCTACACCCTTTAAAGCAGTGAAATACCAAGATGTAAAGAGCTGCTTCAATTTCATACTTGCCTACAGAAAAATCTTGTTGGAATGATACATACAATTTTGATACCCAGCTTTTAATAAGAATGTGGAAAAATTGACAAGACTTAGAAGGAAATTAAAAAATTACTTTAGATTTTGAACTAAAAAAAAAAAAAACAAAAAAGTTGCTTATCCTAGAGTTGTGGCTAAGGGACAATTTCATCACGGTGCATAGGGACCTGCAGGGAGAATGGAATGTGATAGCAGAGAAAGCTCTTCAGCCGTGGTAATTAAAGCAAAACAAGGCTGAAATAATTGAACCTGAAGCTAGGCATACTCAGATACGTAATAAGAGATATATTAGTTATAGTAAGAGGCATTAATAATAAACCTGGTACTCTGCATTCCTGCACACTTTAAAATCATGATGGAACAGGTTTAAACACAATACCTCGTCTAATTCAACCAAAGGTGTTAGATTTAAAGTCAGCATGTAGGGGACTTCGGGTTAACACAAAAGGTCAGGCAAGATAACCACAGTAGTCATTTATGGACTTAATATATACAAATCTATGACTTATTTCTCACCTTAGTTCTAAGACAAGGTCAGAAAAGTTGAAGACTATATTAACTCTTACATTCAGTCACATGTCCATATGTTCCTATGCTTTCCATGCCAAAAAAACACAGTAATTTACTCAAAAATCTGCTTTTAGACTGTACATGTAACTTATATTGCCCTGCTTGCTGTATGTGTTCATTCTAATTAACACCAAATAACACAGTCCACTCATGACCTTCATGATCTAAAGATAGGTGTAAGATCTGAAGAAAAAAAGTCTAGGAAAACCACAGCATGAATCTGACCTGGAGAATGAAATTGTTCCATGCATCATTATCTGTCCAGTTGTCATTCCTAAATTAACTACTGATAAGAAGAAATTTGGGAAAATAGACAGTAAATTTTTTGATACACTATAGAGAATTACTCCTATCCCTGTCAAGTGTGTATACACTCTAATATATACATGAAACTTTTATTCATTTTAACTTATAACACGTATTTTAGACAGCCAGGTCAAAACTCATGGAAGAAAAATCCACTGAATCCCAAGTCAGTATTTTGAAAGCTATTGGAGTCTGGGTGACCATTCTTGGACACCACTATCTTGGATTTTCTCTGTTCTTACACTCAATGAGATACTGATTGCCGTCTGAGGAAAAGGTTGCTCAGCTATCTGGACCTTAACACTATGCATTCTTTTGTTCTTGTACTCAAATATCTTAATGAGCTAATCTACTTGGGCATAGATCCATCTTATTGCTCTATCATTACTAGTTTTTGTTAGCATTTTCTGCACCTATTTATGTAGACATTTTCTTTCTGTATTTCTTATAAGCTATTTTTCCATTTATTTGGGTAATATCACAGGGGTTATATCAAGACCTGCTAAAATACATACACGTATACCTATGAGGAAGAAGCATATATCAAGATAAATGTAAAAAAGGCTTAAATTAAAAAAATGCACATAGTAATGTTTGTAAAGGCTGCTTTTCATTAATCTATTAAAAAGAAATAAAGCAAAAATAACCGTGAGACACAGCTTTCTAAAATATTTTGAGACACGTAAAGGAGCTCATCTTAACATCCTATTTTGTAATGAAGACTTAGGAGGCTTTAGCAATAAAAAAAATAGATTCTGAAACAGATGAATAATGGAATACAGGAATATATTCACTGATTGCTACTATAAATTGTGTCTACAGATTTACGTCATAACTTTGGAAAAGACTGTAAAGGGAATATCAACCATGATTTCTGCATTTTCTTTTTCCACCAAATGCCAGCACCACACAGAGAGAATGAAATCAAGCTCAGCTTAATATCTGCTTACACTGAACTGCAGTCTTTCCCTTGTCTCTATGCAAAACCATAACCTCAAGGTCACTGGAGAATAACACCTGCTCCAAGTCAGTACTGTCCAAAACCAGGTTAAAAACCCCAAACTAACAAAAAGTGAAAATCTATTTCAGTTTAGATTCAGTGTAGAGTTTGGAACTATTGAAAAGTAAGTTAATTTTTACGTTTGGGAAGGTTGAATTAAGTCAGTGGTAGTATGTGGATCACAAAACCTAAACCATATTTAAAATCGATGCAGCTAGCTAAAGCTTTGAGGTTGAATGCAGACGAAGCCGCTAAGAGAGACTCTATGCACCACTATCTCAAAGGCTGTCATGTCTTTTTCCAAACACTGCATTTCATGCCACCACCACCACGGCATTCTGCCTCTAATCTGTACCTTTCAATGTCATAATATAAAGCAGGACTTGGAAAACACACATTATAACAAATTGTCCTGGCGATATTAACATTTATATAGGTAAGTATTCTAAGTACAAATAAAGTTAAATTAATTAAATGCAACATTAATACAATTCTCCCTGTGATAAACACTCTGCTTGTGACTCAAATTCCTCTGGACTATGGTGATCCTACGGCATTTTGATACAACCACTGGAACATGACAAAACATTATTTCCTCTATTAACTCGCACATGGTAGAACATTGGTATCTGTAGGAACAGTTTGAAACTTGTGCATTTTGGAAATATCTGCAATCTGCATTTTGTGCTTATTAGCAGAATGCTTACCTTTAAGATAGACATCTTTATAATGCAATTATTTTAAAATAAACAGAAGTCTCCTTGAATTCACTAGGAGCAGTGAAAGAAAACATGAGGAAAACAAACGTTTTTCAAACACTCAAAATCCAGTAGCACATCAAAACTGTAAAAAAGTGTTTTAACTTCAAAAATAGAGTTCTATGGCTTTAACTCATGTAAGTCACAAAGTAGTACCTTATTTGCGCTGGAGTCAGTAGGTTTTTGGTTGACTTTTCCATACATTTCTTTATTCCCACAGAACCTGAAAAAAAACCCCACATAATTCTTTAAAGCCATTTCCCTTGACGACTATAAGAAATATGATTGGCTATCTTTTGGGACCATACTATTTTTTTCTCCATTGTTTTTGCATTATCAAGAACACCAATACCAAGAGCTTAAAAGCTGCAAATATTGTAAGTGAAAAGAAACCTGGAAAAAGATACGCAGTGAGTTATTTTGTGGAAGGGAAAGTTTAAAGACCTTGTACGGTGCTTGTAAAATGATGCAGGTATGCATTGTCATTCCACTCCCATCCCAAAGAATTTAAGAACAGCGATATTCTACACTCCCAGAAATATGCTAGAGGACCAGATTTCCTTATTTGTGTATAGCTTTTTAATTGTGTTAACAAAAGCAGGAGCAAATCCAGGTAGATGTAGGGCCTGAAACAGAGTTGTGGACCGCAGGGTATTAGAAACTCTTTAAAAATTAATCTATTCTCTTCTGAAATTACTGTTACATGAAGAGGTCAAGAACTAAATGCATATTATTATCACTACTAGCTTTAATGAACCCAGATTTTCTCCCTCTAATTAGCACCAATAAGCTCCAGTTCTGGCAAACGCTTATCAACCCCCATGAGCAGGAATAAAATTTTCCCTATGACCTTTTCATAAGAGTTTCCAAGCATTTCATGTTGTTCTTGTCAACTTGCAACTCTTGCTGATATTAATCTGTTGCTCTGAATACTCTCGGAGACCAACCCCCTCTTGTTTCACCCAAAGCAGACAGTCAGATTTCTGTATTCCGAGGCCTCTGTTCTCTCCACAGAACACTCCTGACAACTCCAGGCACATACTAACATGACATTTTTTGCACTGGAACAGCTAAGTATCATCATGTAGCCTCAGAATACATAATAAGAGAATTCTGAGATCGGAATAGAAAGGCATAGCTTCACTTTTTTCAATTCGAGAAGACTGCCAGGAACAGCCACAAATGGCTATGAACCAGCATAATGCACAACCCTTAATCCTAGAAGAAGAGAAAATGAGGTTGTAACGGGCAGATTCCTTGAGACCAAGTTGATCACATTACTATTTTTACAGACAAAAAACAGTAAACAGAGGTCCTTAGCAGAATTAGAATATGTGGTTTTCAGACTTTTTAAACTGTGTTGTTTTTATTTATTCTGAGTTAATTCTTATCAGGCAAAAGGTAAGGTCTACCCGACAGAGTAAAATATGGCTTAAGAAAGGCAAAAAAAAGATAATATTAAGTGACAAACGTATGAGGTTTGGAGGCATCATTGCTATTCCTATTTAATATTTCTAGTAATGACTAGGAAGTCAGTGAAAAGCCTGGTAACGAAAGCTCCAGATTAGAGGGATCAGAAACATGAACAGAAATTACCAGTAAAATGCAAGCTGGAAAGTCACAGGCAAAGACATCTGGAATACAGTAATCAAAAAATCTGGGCTACAGTTATTCCATAAGAGCGAAAGACAAAACTTGATAATGTAATAAAGCAGTATATGTACATAAATGTATGTATTCTTAGAGAGAAACATACATGTGTACTATTTTTATATATACTGAGACCAGATACAGGCAGGAATTCTGACTACAGCTGGTAATAAAACACATTCAAGAAAGCGTTTAGAAATTTCACTAAACTGATTTTATTTTTTAAAGAAAATATTCTATAAAATTTAGTTTGCCTATAAGATTGGAGGAAAGATATGTAGTGCAATCAGCTACATGACAGGTTAAACTTCACTGACGAGTTTATGCCAAAGGTCCTCATTTAAGTCGGAACTCAGTTAAATTCCCAGGCTCCAGCAGTGAAACTACAGGCTTATTAGTAGATTAATTTTTAGGACTCTAGCTAGAAATACAGCCATGAATCAGGAGTTCAGAGGAAAACAATGAAAAGGATGAAAACCAGAGAGCATAGTTTGCAAAAGAGGATTTAAAGGAGCTAGACACATTTTTGACAGCTACGGCATGACTCAAAGCAAGGGGAGGACCAGCCTCTGGCTGTAGGAAGGGACTCTCAGTACCAAACAACCCTGTTTTCCAGACCGTGTAAGGCAGAGGGAACTTAAGAAAAATATATATAGCTGTATCTCATTATAAGATATTCTTGACTACAAAATACTGTCCCAAGTGAAGCTATAACATTTCCAAGCATGAGTCGGACAGCCCGAGTAAATATATAAGACAGGATGTCTGTCACTAGCACTCAGACTGACTGATTTTATAGATCTGTCTATTAATAAATTAAATATTGCAAAGAAATTAATTTGCTTCTAGAGTAGTATCTCTTTAATAAAAAGAATAATATTTGCCTGGCTGGTGAAACAGCTCTTTAGTCCCATTAAAGTATATGTTATTCCCCTTAACTCCCTGAAGTAACACAAAATTCAATTTATTTCTACAGGTGAAGACAGAAATAGAGATATACCAGGGTTTTCCTGGTGTTATAAATAACGTGAGAATCCATGATAAACACAGGGCAGTATTTCAAACATTGCATGCCCGCAGATCTACCAAAACCAAACTTGCAATGCCTTAAGCATTTGAATTATAAGCCGCTTTTTCTCAATGCACACATACACCTGCTGTAGTTTTTAAAGAAGCTTGATTTTAACTATTTCACACTTTCTACATTTTTGTTCACCTATTATAAACATGACAGCTGAAAGGTGAATGGAGAAGACTCACTAACTACCAGAAACAGTAATACCACAAGTTAGTGCAGACTTTGTATCAGCAACACAGTGGCATGGCAGTAAACACAGAGGAAAAGTACTTTAATTCCATAGTCTAAGCAATGGCACAGTAAAATCTCACAAAATTTAACCAAATAGAAAAGAAAATCTGAAGCTAGAACCGCTACACGTCTGTTGTGCAGTTAAGGCAACATAGAGTTCACTTGGGTTTTCAGAGAGGAATCTATCAAAAAAAAAAAAGCTAAATCACATCAACTCATCTTTATAAGACTAAAAAAAGCACTATTTATACCTAGTTAATTGGCATAACAACCGGTCCTGAAAAGCTTTCATCATCACTCAGTGTGCTTACATCCAGCAGACCCTCTGAAGGAGCCTGACTCTGCACTTTAGGGTCAAAGCTAAACCACACAGCAATTGAGTCAGTAAACTATGTCCTGATCCTGTAATAATACAACCACAGGAAACAGCTGTTTGTTATAACTTGACTACCTTGACTTTAAAATTTTATGGTTTGTTAAAACAACACAAGAATCATTATTAAAAGAACATTTGAAGTGTAATGGATTTCCCTTTAAATAAACTAAATAGAGTAGGTTTTCAGCAAGCTGTAACTATTCCTTCCCTCTCCTGACTGATACTGAAAAGCAAAAGACCAAAGATCGGTTAAAGGAAAAAATACCTGGTGCAACCAGAAGGTACAAAAAAAGAGCTTCACAGGATCACAGGGCTTAGATTCCCATGAAGATTAGGGTCAGTTCCAAATCTGGATTTGAAACCATCCCAGATATGTGTGGCTGTTATCCCAGTGAGTGAGCCCTGCTGGGCTCACGGGGTTTTACCAATAAAACAGCCTTTGGAGTCCAAGTTGATTCACACTTTACCAAGTCTGAAGAAGGGAATAGCTTGTCCATCCTTCTGAAGTGCGACTCTGCACCTGGCTACATGGACATACTCTAATTCACCTCCAGCGAACTTGCACACCAAAATCAATGCTGTTGGTGTAGCTGAGGGCTCCAGCCACTCAGTGTAGCCACTGCAGTGCTGAGCGTATGTAACCCTCACTCTTAATTCCCCTCCACTGTTTTAGTTATTTGAATTGGCTGCCATGAGTTCACAATTAATCTAGGTACAGTAATCAGAAATTTCATAAGGCAAGACCTCCAGCTGCTCTAAAGTCACTGAAGGCAGATTCAGCACTATGTAGTGGGGGGAAAGTTAGTATCATCTTAAAGTCAACCCATAACAGACCAGACTTCTGTTTTAAACACTTTTTTAAAACTACTAAAGGGAATAACAAGTGATTTCTGTAGTTGTAAATGACACGATTTAATCTGACAAAAGAAAAAAAAAGTTTCACCAAATCAAGAAACAAAACCAGTTGTAACAAAACCATTTGTAAGCAGCATTTTAGACGCTTTGGGTTTTGTCATCTAGTGCACATCATCTACTGGGCTTGAGGTTCCCAGATGGTTTCAACCCGAGTCCTTGAAGATCCGGGCCAGGAATTAAGTGGTAAAATTACAGTGGGTAATAAACTTCTAGACCTTCAGAGTTACACTCACACAAAAACTTCCAAAGAAACCCAAAGTTCCATCTACTGTGACTTACTGGACTTCGTCTTCTGGGCAAAAAGTTTTAGGTAAGGAAGTATACTCTTCATGGATACTCTCTGGGAAGTAAATTATAAAGGGACCTGAGACAAGGGCTCACAATCAGAGAGTAACACGTACTGAAGTACAACTTGCCCTGTGTACATTCCAGTTTCAAAAAAACATCAGCTTGAGCTCTGTAGTTTGCACACTTCACAAATACATTTTTACCCTACTTTAAATCACTTCCACATTCAATAGCAAATCAAGGACACTACATTGTCCCAGCTCTTTGGCGCACTACTTTTCCCTTTAAGAAGAAAAGAGGAGCAAACACGTGTCAAAGACACATGTCTTCTCACCAACAACCAAGTGATTTATTTCCTCAAGAAAAACAGAACAGGTAAGAAAGAATGATCTATTGCAGTGCGCTCCAGCAAGCTGTTACAGCAGTGCCCCAAATAGCACTGACCTGGACTTGGTCACACCAGGTTTGTTATCACTGCCCTCAGAGATGAGCTACATCTCTACAAAGAGCACACCTCGCACGCAGAAGGCTCTCTGACACATCGCACAGGAAGTACACCTCTATCTCTGCCCATCTGCTGTGCAGAGAGCAGGACCCACCAAGAACTCCTGCTGAAATAAATCTGGTGTTGCAACCCAGTGAGAAAGCCTTTTGACCACAGATAAAGCAAGGATGAAGGAAATTTACTTGCTTTCCAGCAGCTGAAGAGAGTTTGGTGAAGATTAAAGGTTATTAATTTGAAAATAATCTCTGAATTAAATAGAAATAGCCCTACAAGAAGAGTTAAGAGGACCAGAAGAGGTGTGGAGAGCTACATGCTTTTGAACACAAGATACTTGCTTATTTCTGAGAGTGAACGTAATCCATATGTGAGTTATCCCTCTAAATTTGCTCCTTCTGCCATAAAAGATGAGGTTCCACAGGAAAAGAAAAAAAAAAAAAAAATCATACATTGGCTCTTTAGCCCCTGAAAAAAAATACACTTTGAATTCTTCAAAGAAACCAGGCAAAAGAAACTATTTAATGATAGTTGTGGGTTTTCCCTTCTACTTTACTGTACAAAAACTAATATAGAGACAAATTGAATGGAGTTGATGGGAGGAGAAGTTGTGGCAAAGTGATTGGCAGGTGCACATTTCTTACGTCCAGAAAACTCAACACAAACAGCTGCATAAAGGCTGTTCACCACAGCATTGATATTCTGTCAAAATAAATAATATCTCTACCACAATAAAAACATCAAAATCTTTTATGAATGAGATCTATCCCAAAGACCTTGCCCAAAGTCCCCTAAGTAGGTCTTGTCCACACAGAGATTTACGAGAACAGGTTTGTGACTATTGATTTTCTGTAGCCTTTTGATCCCAGGCTGTGATCCCATTAGCTCCCACAGAGGAAGAACAGTCATGTCCTGTTGCCGACCGTATGTGGGCTTCTAAGAAATCTCTCTCTACTGCAGGTGAATGTATTGGGACTCAATAGATGGATATGTCTTGGGTCTTAAATCGAGTAAATAAGTAGAAGATGTTGCCGTGGAGTAGATGCCATGTTTGCAAAGAGATATGAAAATCATTAATACGTATAATCTCTAAGCGTTTTGCAGAAAGAACTATCTGCCCTACTCAAATTTTAGAAAACAAGTTCTACCTCAAAAAAAACATCCCTTTCAATACAAGAGATATTTCTCATCTGTTGCTCTATCATGATGTGTTGCAGGGTTAAACTGAACAGCTATTACAAATCAGATTCATAATCCTCAGTCCATGTTCAGGGAGAATGACTAGGCAGGGGCATTATACTCAGTTAGGGTGTGGAAAGGGGAAAAGTCTAACAAATGCTTGTTTTATGACACCCCATTTAGTTACTTGAAAACTAAGTAGACATCAAGCTGCATTGAGAACTGATGAATGGTTATCTGATGAGGAACAGGGTTGCCAGTCTTTCCACGCTAGCAAAGTAAGTGCTGTATAAATAAATAAAGTTACTGCAAGACCTTCAGAGACATCCTGCCTGAATCAATCAGCAGGAGTGGATAACAAGTTCCAGCCAGAAACTCACTGGTCCTCTCATTGTTCCTTCAAAATTTTAGATATCTATCTGCAAAATGACAGCATTTTGCAGAATGAAAGTGATTGTGGGGTTATTTAAAATAGTTCTACAATTGCATCTACTTACAAGACACCTAACAGCTTTCTGGGACAAGAATGACTTAGCCTTAAGCAGCATACATTTTTGACATTTGAACCGTAATGTTCCTGTTTTGCCGCAAGAAAAAAGCAGCAGATCCAATAGATGTTTATCCTTTTATGCATCAGGTTTTGAACTACCTAACAAAACAACAAAAGCTGTTGAAGTCCAGCTCCTTGAATTTTATCTACAACATTACCAATATTCAGATAATACTGGCTATCACAATTTGTCCCACGGCTGTTCTTCCATTCATCATGTATTATCCACAGGTAAGACAATACGTAGCTGCTACTCTATACACAGGAACACATTCTCACCAAATGTAAATAAGCACAGCACTCATTTGAAAGACTTACACAAATGCACCCGACCTGGAAACTTGGCCCATAGCCTCTAAAGCAACTGAAATGCATGAGGGTGCTTTGAGATGAAAGGTGATTTCTAGGGAAAATATAGCATTTTGTTACATACTGGAGCAGGGCAAGCTCTAAACAAGTGATGTGCATTACTTGCTGGGATTTAAAAAGTCCTTAACCCGGCTTCTTTTTGATGTTTATAGATATTCTCTTGCCCAGACTGGGCGCTTCTGAGCACCAGCAATGAAGCAGCGGTAATGAAGTACATAGCAGCAAAAAGTCAGCGAGGTTGTTTTTAATCTCTTGCAGTTCCCTCTACTGCAACACTAAATCAAAAGAAATGGATTCTCTCTCTGTTCAGTGGGATTTGCCCATCATTTATCCTTTGGCCATAAGCCATTAGTAAAATAACAGCTGACCATATTCCTCTTTATCTCTTTTAGAGCCTTTTTTTTTTTTTAAGAACATTTTCTGTGTTCTTTTCTCCATCTCTTAGTTTAGTATCTCCCAGACTTCCATGAATTCTTGAAAAGGAGTCTCTATCCATAAGAAAATAAAACAGAAGGGGAAAAAAATAGATGGCATTATGAGACTGATTAGGCTAATGAGTTCTAGACTTCTCACTGCCTGGGCAGAATAAGATGGTAGAATTACAGATCCTCAACAACTTTGGGTCACCAAGAAGGTATAGAAGCCTGGAGTAGCAAAAGGTTAAAAAAAAAAAAAGGTAAAAAACCATAATATATATATTGGAGAAAAGACCACACAGCGATGTATGGATTTCTCCACATAGCATTCTCAGAAAAACATGCCAGAGGCATCAGTCACAAGTTTCCAGTCCTAGATTGGAAGATGTTTAAAGGAAGGCATTTAAACATTAGGAAAAATGGGTTCCCTGGTAAGCTAGGACAGTGCACCCCTCCTGTGCAAGTTGCTCATCCCGTCTATCTGCCAGCCTTTGTTAATTAGCAGCTGAGAGCGGAAGCAAGACAATGCCAGTGTGGGATATACTTCAATTATTAGAGGCTGAGCTCCTCTAAGTTTCCTGTTACCAAGGGCTCTACCTATCCTGCTCTATTTCTTCCTACCTAACTACCCTGCTCTAATTTATAGCTTTGCAGTAGCAATCCTGTAGTTAAAACTGAAATGGCACTTCCACTCTAAACTTCTATTTTATTCCTTTTCATTTGAGTTCATTACTTCAGTTACCATAAAAATGTGCTTCCTGGCAATCCCTTGTCCTCCTTCTCCCTCCCCACCTCAGCAAAAAATATTTGCCATTCCTCAAGGACAGTGGATGGCTGATCCCGTGCTGCCTTTTTCATAGCTTGTAGATTTGTCTTCAATGACAGCTTCTGGAGGTAAATGTCCTGAAAGATGCTGCTGTGGCATTTGCCTAGAAGAGAACTGGGGTTTTCAGAAAATTTAAACGAGCACGTTTTTGTCCTATGTAAATGGTAGCAGAAGAGAGGAGGGTCTTTGACCTCTGCCTTGACAGCACTCCTTCTGTTTCTGTTTTGAGGTTTCTTAGATCCCCAGAGGGCCTATCAGGAAATTTGACAAGAGATACACATCAAAAGTCAGCGCATAGAACAGCTGCATTAGAAGTCCCTCAGCCAGTCTCCAGCCGTGTGCTCACTGTGCAGCCTCCTCAGAGAGCAGAGGAGTAGCTTTACTCACAGCAGTATCACCCTAAAGAGAAAGCAAAAGAAGCCCACGAGACCTGCACATTCCTCAAGTCCCTCCATTTGATTGAAAAATCGCTGAGTGAAAGAGACAAGTGGAGCAAGCTTTATTTCTATAAAATCAGTTATCCATCAAGAGAGTTGTGGGAGCAATAAGTAAGGACTATTGAAACTTCACAAAGGATAATATCCCCCCCCTCAGCTTATGGTGATGGGAATTTGTCAACTCCACTAACAGATGTCATTTTGTATAAGTATTCAATCCTTCTTCACAGTTGCCCCAATATAATTTTAGATACCAAACCCACATTTTGTTATTAACCTAGGACTTCCAAGAGTAAAGCAAGGCTTACTCTGATCCAACAATCCATAAAATTCTTCTGCACATCTTTGTGCATAAATATGTAAAATACTGCAAAGTCTCCTGCCCAGGGGAGAAACAGTTCCACTAACCCCCAAATAACAAATAAAAATTAAAATGTTAAGCATTGCCCTATTGGTCATTATTTATTTTTAAAAGTGCTAGCTCGTCAAGTCTCTCTCCACATTTTCGTTGTTGTTTTCTGAAGGTATGACAGGAGTCACAGCAGAAATGGGCTGTGAAGGAAGAACGGGTGAAACCTTGGGATTAAACTCAAATGCTGAATAAGAAGTGCTCAGCCAGTGGCACCCAGTGTACCGCTCAAGCTAGAAGGTAAATCAGCTCTTCTCCTTTTCCAGGCTGTACTCCATATTCAGCCTGTAGGACTAAAAAAAGAAAAAAAAAAATCACTGCTTCTCAGCAATAGTTGCCCTTGAACAAGAAGAAAAGCCGCTGCTAACTAGTTATCTCCATTACAGAGATTTTGAATCGTCCTCTGATGCGTCTCAGCAATAGCCATTCTGCACAACAGGATGAAAGATTAGGTGGGCTACTGGGAAACTGGAGCAATGGTAAAGAAATGGAAATATTACGGAGGATTTTTGGTAGGGTTTGGCTCACATAGTTTTTCAGAGTGCAGGGGGAAAAATAACATGTCCTACCAATTATTTTTGCCCCGTCTTCCTCTTTCTTTTATAAGGATTTAAAATCTCATTGTGACTACACAATTGGTTTCTGCTGATTAAAAAATAGGTCAGATAAGAGGATTTTTAAATTTGCTGACTGCTGCATCAGTTCAGCGAGTCCTGTTCGTAACAGTCATACTACATAAAAATCAATAATTGTGGCATAATGGAAATGACTACTAATGACTTAAATTACAGATGATGTTCCGTGACTTTTAACTGGTGTCTTAAGGGCATGTCTTTTTCTTGTTCTTTCTGGGATTTTGAAGGGCAAAAACATATATGAATGCAATGATGCAAATTGCAAACTTTGCAGTCAGAGCTTCCGAGACCATCCTTTGTCCATCATAGATGATGCAGCCTCTGGCATCTCCAAATTAAAACAGGATACTGTTTTTCTTCTGTTTTCACAGGATATATAAGGGAACTTTAATCAACTCAGTGTCTTTGGGCTGTAAGAATGGAAATAGGACACTGATTTTCCCACCTACTCTGATACAGGAAATATTCTGTCTACAGGGACTTGATTAAAACACATCTCCATCACAGAAATGTTTATGAAGAAGAAGTATTGCAGACTGTATTTTTAGCGTGTTTTGTAAAAATAGAGTCCTCTCTCAAATAAATTGAAGGAAAATAATTTCTCTGCACTATACTCCAAGGAAAGTTTTAGAACACATCTAGGTTGGGAAACACATGAGAAAAGGGGCAGCTTGTCCCACCAGTGCCTGTCCTGCTATTTCCTGTGACACTGCAGTGATACTTAGGAACAAGTCTGCAGCGCAGAATCCTCTGCACTTCAAAGGTGCCTGGTTTTAGTCCTGAAACAGGTTGTAAGAACTGGAAACAAGAAGCAGCTTCAGAAACTTTTAAAAACCTGCAAACACCCTTCAAGGAAAAAGTCAAATTTATATTACTTAGTGAAACTTCCACAGAATGTCCCTAATTCCATGGACAATCTGCTACTTGAACGGCTCAGTCACAGATTTCGTTTATTCACGGAATAGAAGCAAAACACAACACCAAAGGCAGAATAGAGAAAACAAAACACCTCTGATTCAATTCTCTGCTAGGGAATTTTTTTTTGCCAAGTAAGGAACAGAGTAAAACAGTCTAATTTGCTGAATACAATTGACCTGCAGTTTTCTGAGCCGTGACCTCTTTTCTGTGCAAGTCATCAGTTGCAGAATAATCTTAAGGCTGTCACTCCCTTAAGTGTCTTAACTTAAGAACAAAATACTAATCTACAATTTACCCGTGCTGCATGACAGGAAGGAGGGGTGAGAAGTAAAGAAATAATGTGGAAAATGAAAACGGAAAAAAAAATAATTCAGTCTGTATTCTGTAATTCAGAAGACGTAATAAATACCTATGAAAGGAATGCAGAGCAAACCTGATACCTGTGACACCTGGAGATTTGAAGGCCCTTGTCTTCAACTTGACATAAAAGGGAAACTCACCATGGGTGAACATCAGGCATCATGTACCCATTCAGCAGCACCCAGTGCCTGACATGTTTAACCAGTTCTGCAGTAGAGATAGCATTGGAGCTACAGGAGGGAAGTGTCTCATGTATCATGTCAGATTTGTGCTGCCTAGAATTTTCATTAGCCATTTCCTTAAGATAAACCGTAAGGCTCCCCCAGATTATGCTGCATTTATAGATAAGTATACCTTACTTCAGATTTGATTAGACCTGTTCACATTCACGAGTTACTTTTATTCTCGTTCCCGCACCGCAGTTCACTGTTGCTAAATTACCAAGGTAACAAGATTCTTAAATATTCACGATTTGTTTCCACCATTTGTTATAGTCTGATTTTCCGCTCCTGCTGTCAGTCTCCTGACCTTCTCACTAACGCTCCTGCTTCCAATCTTCTCCCAAGTACCAAAGAAACCTTGAAGAAAAGCTACACCGCTGACCTAGCAAAAGTCTCCAGTAGTTTATGGTGTTAATACAAGAACCCCAATCCTCTACCCCAGAGTGTTCTCTTCATAAGTCTCCATGCAGCTCCAAAAGCAGAGGTAGCAACAACCACACTGTTTGAACACTGACGTAACCAGCGCCCAGCAAAGACATCGCAGTAATACATTGCTGCCTTTCAGTCTCCCAAAGAACAAGTCCCTCAGATGAACGCAGCCCAACAAAACCCCTGCCCACCCCAAGGCAAGGGGAAGTCCGCTGGAACAGCACTAGGTGACCAGTATCAGCTCAAGACCAAGCTATCATCTAAACCTCCATGCGGCTTCTGGGTCAGCTGGCTCACTGTTTTAGGGATTCGCTGACTGGGATGCCTGGTTGGATTTTTCATAAGAAGCTCGCAAGGATCTTTCCAGCTGGGAAAGAAGAAAGAAAACAAATCCAAACCCTCTAGGCTTAACATAGGGAGAATTCATGCTAAGTCTCTAATGAACAATCATGTTTCAAATGACGAGGTCACTGTTAGGTATGTGGGACAAAAGGGCTTTTCCTGCCTCCCTCTGGCTTAGGGTATCCCTACCTTACTGTTGAGTCAGAGTAAAGAAGAGAAGGAGGGTTTGTTCAGAGAAGTAAACTCAGACACCTGTAAGGCAGGTTGGAAGGAAATTCTCAGCTTAGTACTGTTTTTTTTAATGTAATTGCAAGAGAAAGTCAATAGAAAAACTAGGCGATTCCCTGACAAGCCCTGCTGTCAAAGCTCACAAAGGAGCTTTCCATAGGAAAAAAAAAAAAACACTTTTCCTTCTCTAAAACCAGACATCCTTTTCCGATCCATTGATCAAAGACTTTACACTCTTTGTTTGATGCACCCAGTAAAACAAGGCTAAATATTGAGATAAGGAAAAAAACCAAACTGTATCTACAGTTTTTCATTAAATGAAAAGTCAAAAATAAATCATTCTGGCCCTTCCCCTTCTTTGCCGATACCATTTCTAATGCTAATGTGTCCCTACTTCCTGACTGACTTCTTTAAGGGAAAAAACAAGGAATGTACACATTCAAGTAATAGGATGCCTTTGTCACTTATTTCAAAGTGTGTGTTTCTGTTAAACAGCCAGGCCTTTTCCTTCACGCTACTGGAATGCCTGATTTTATTCAAACTGCTGCTGTCCATGCACACACAGAAGCAAATAAGTGATTTTAAGAACTGTGCCACTGGTTCACAACAGACTTGGTTTTGCTGCAAAAGCAGCAGTGCAATGATATTATAATGTATGCCAGGTCATCATTCACAATGTTGCACATAATTTCTCCATTATTTCCATGTCCCTACGACAGCATGTTACAATCTTTTCCTCCTACATAAGGCTGTAAGAGAAGAAAAAGATTACTGTAATCCTGTTCTTCCCATGTCACACAAACACGATAATCGCGTTGCTATGTCAGAAGCAAATTTCTATCTGTAAATAACAAGTCTAACTTAAGAATTAGTTGCAGCAGCCTTCATTGTACTGGTAAATAGTTATGTAAGCTACTTATATGTACATTGAAGCACAAACACACTGACTGAAGGCTGACGTTCTAGGCTGTAATTCAGTCTTTGGCTTGTTGCATTTATAAAACACTCAACCATGCTCACTTTTCATGAAATTTCAGGGTTAATTACAGGCTGGTACACCACTGCCTGATGGGCTGCAGTGTCCGTGCTAGTCATGACTTGAGAAGTGTCTGAGCACTTGAATGCTTTCAGAGCTTCTCATGAAGGTATTTAAATGATCTGAACATCTAAAAGCAAACAAAGCAACAAAAGCTAAGCAAGGGAGGGAGCACCACCGATCCGAACTGGGTGGAAAACATTCTGACTGGAATCGGAGACAAGACAGGGGCCTGGGACAGAGCTCCAGGCAGCAGAGAGCGCGGGCCCTTAGCTGAACTACAGCCTTTGCTATAATCCTCAGAAGCTTTTTATGAATTACATGCAAGCCTACGGGGGTGGTGCAAATGTCAGGCTGCAACAAGAGGAGGTGATTACATGGCACAGTGAGCAGCAAGCCCTTTCTTATGATCTCAGTACTGAAAGTGGAGTAAATAGGTTTCTTGCACAAAGAAACCAGAAGATAGATAGATACTTTCAGGGCAAGGATAAGACTGTAGTCGAAGACACAGAATGCTTTATGAGAAATTACCTCATGTTTTGCAAAACCACAGGGTAATCTCCATAAACTGGTTGCAGAAACATTAGGTATTCTCCCTGAGCACTTCCAGCCTGCAGCACAGTGCAGGGAAATATTAACCTCAGTGAATGAAAGTACTAACGTGAGACTAGAAAAATGAAAGCAATAGTTTCCCCATCTCCTAGATTGACATTGCTCCATTATTTGTCTTCTATTATTAAAAATACCCACTTGTACAAGTAGCTGTCACAGTCACAGGGAAGCTAGGAATCAGGATGGTGAGGCAGTTGGAACACAAGCTTAGCAGTTGCGTTAGGCTTGAGGAAATACCTGTAACCTGACTCAGAAACATTTGTGTGGGAGAGCTGTGTTGGCAAAGTGCTCGGTTTGCACTGAGGGTTATTAGAAGATGTTAATCTTCAGAGAGCCTTCATCTTTCTCTAGACTTCCACTTCATCATGACTAATCTTGAAGGAATATTAATAATACACGTCTTCGGACTTTTCTTAGTAAAAAAGATCAAGTTTCAACAGAAATTTTGCAGTCCTGGTGCACTTTTCGCATCAGACTGAATTGGAGGCGGATAGTCAAAGGAAGAGACAGTATGAGGTCAATGGAGAACAGATTCAAAACCACAGCAGAAGAAATAGTGTCTCAAATTAAAAGCCAAAGCCTAGAAATAATAAATATAGGTTTAATAAAATTACACATAAGCTCCATTTCCTGCAAATCATGATGGATAACAAGTGCCTTGTAAAAACTGCTGAAAGAACAGGGGACACAGCAGAGGACGTGGCAGGTTAAACATTTCCATAACATACAGGATGACTAAGAGGAATGAAGCAGAGAAAACACATCTGGATTCCAGCAAGTAGTGCTAAATCCAGTGAATAACCATCTGGTGCGTAGAATTTCAATTTCTGGTAGCAAAAAAAAGGCACAGAAGTGGACCATGCTTTCCCTAAAATGGGGCTACTAGGGAGAAGAATTGCTAGACATCAGACAGACTTCCAGCAAGTATGATAGTCATAAATGCCATCTAGTGTCAGCAAAATGCAGAATAAGCTGGTGACGGATCATGACCAAATAAATTTAGTAGGTGTTTGGCCAGGAGCTTCAACAATGTCAAGATTTTATCCTTGGAATGATATCTAACAGGACTACACTGAAAGATGGATATATTTTCATAGCAGAACTGAACATGTCAATATTCGGTCAACAAAAGTCAACTCCAGATCCTGCATATTTAAGTTCAGATTCAACATTTAAGGCAGCTTTACATCAAGGGTTATACATAAACTTTTTCATACAATTTCTTCCTTAGGTATGGCCATATTCCATATAAAGCCAAAACCTGGATGTGCATTACCTTTCTTCCCCACCAAAATCCTCACCCTACTCCCCCAAGAGATCCAGCAATGGGGCCAGAAAGAAGGCACAGAGTGTTTTAACTTGGTCCCCATGCTGCAACATGCATTGTCAAATCAAATAAATGCAACGAAATTAGATGACTGCTTGGTCATCAGAAAAAATAAGACCTCAAATCTCACCCAGTGATACCACTTAGAAAAGGCAGGTACTGGGGATCTGGGTTTTGTGGATGTTTCTGGAGGGTGATTTCTGCAGATGTGTTTTTGTAAGTTGAGATCTTTAAGTAATCCTTGCTTATATTTATAAATAAGTTGCAGCACATATTTCTCTTTGCAGGGAAAAGGTGAGGAAGAGCAAACAGGACATCAAGGTGCTTATTGTTCTGAGCTTCTCAAATGATAGGTTGGAATAGACAAATCTATAGCCAGTGAACTAAAAGCGAGCATGGAGAAGAACAACAAGCTGATCTTCTATCCTAGAGCTTTGTTTGTTAGTATGGAAGATTGTTTATTTTTTGCTGGTTTGTTTTCAGGAATCTAGTCTATTATCTTTTTTCTTTTCAGTTTATCTTCAAATACTTAAAACTGAAAAGAGGTCCTTTATGCAATTCATCACCTTTATTCTCAGCTCAAGGGCAAACTTATTTAGAAAGGCTGCTGCTTACTGGGCTTGAGAGAACTAATTTTGATTTTTTTGAAATCATGGATCACTCATTATTCAAATACACTGTTCAGATGGCAAGCCTTTCAAGCTTTTCCTCTGGTTTTGTACAGTCATTTATTCCTGTGCTGGAGTACATACTGTATATGATACAGGACAAGGAAGTGTTAGACGTGGGTTATTTTGCTCTTGAAAAGAGAATATAATTAGATTGTATCGAAGAGATGCTTCTTACATACTTAATGGAATATAACTCTGCATTAAACAGATCTTAACTAGATAGTTCCACTCAACTTCAGTAAAATTAAGGCAGCAAGAACTGTGACAGTTCCGGAAATACGGTTTTGTTTGCTCTGTTGTAAGATGAAACAGAGTTGTACTGATCTGCAAAGCAGATTCTCCAAATTTTTTTTCTTGTAGTTTAGGGGGGAAAAAAATAGAAAATAAAAATCCTGTTTGTCAGGTAAGAGAATCCTGTCCAGCTCTTACCAAAGTGTTTATCATCTTCCTTTCTGGCAGATCTGCCTAAGGAGTTTTGCAGTGTTACTCCATACCTTTCAAACAAATCCCAAGGAACCTAAATGGTAGTTTAATCTTTATTTTTACCATCTAAAGATGATTAATGGGCCTAGGCAACTTCTTGTTCCCCCAGTCTCTGCCCTTCTCTCAGTTTAAATTATACTTGTGTAAAAGAAAAGATTTTTCCTAGTAGGTCAATTTCTTCACCTCGATATAATACTACCTTTAATTAGAGTTTTCTAACAAGCATTCTTCGTTATAACAGATCATTAAAATACTCAATCTATCCTGATATAGCATCACCACATTACTACTTACTGCTCCCCTCTGTGTTTAAGATATTGCTGCTGCAACTGAACTGAAAGAACATGAACACAGAGTTGCATTTGTGATCCAAGAGCCATCGAAGTTAATAATAAAGCCCATGGTCAGATAAACATTTTGGGATGTGCAGCTTGGCTTTTCTCAGTGGCCTCAGCTCTTTGCTTTCCCCTTGCCGTGCAATACCAGCTCTTTCCCAGGAACAAGTCAGGGAAGGGATATGGTGGAAATCTCTGCCAGGAAGAATGGGCAGTTGGGTTGTGAATGAGTTGCCTGCAGTGGGGAGACCGGGAGATCCACCCTGCTGAGAACAGGAACACAAGATTAGGACATTACTCAAAGTACAAGCTGAGGAACTATGGATTCTTAATGTCATCACATCATCACCACTCCATGTTTTCCATTAGTAGGTGGGACATTGGGATTCTTTTCAAAGCAATATGCCTTATGCAGCCAGTTCACAGTGCAGCTAAAGCATATATTCCTCCAGGTAAGACACCTGGCAGGGTATGACTTCAAAAAGAGACTTCTGGTAAAGCAAAACGATCAGCAGTTGGGTTACTTAAGAAAAGACATATTGCTCTTCCCTCACCCCAAAAGAGCTCAGTTTTACTGATTTTGAGAACCGCCCTGTTGTTACACTGATATACATCATGTACTATAAGGAAAAGAACTAACTGAAAACAAAAAACCTCACTGGCGCATTTCATTTCTGTACAAGTTTCAGTGGAAAAAGTGCTACCAAAAAATTGAAACAGCAGGTAAGCCAAGATCCCAGCAGCATCCAGCACCATTTATACCTGTAACATAATGGAAAAAGGTCTGTTTTCCTAAGGTGGATCAAGATGTGACAGGTTAGAAAGAACTGCAACATACAAGGCTCTAAAAATCCCTCATCTTCATCTAAATCAGAAAGGAAAAGCTTGTTAACAAAGTGCTGCACTGCATGACTGTCTCATCTTGTAGGCAACAAGGCTATTTGAAATGACACTTGCTTCTGTCACCTCACCCTGTTTCCATAGGGCTGCGGTCATGGCAGTTACGGACCTGCACGCCGTATAATTCAAATGAGCCAGGGATATACACACCATCTCCCCTCTCTAGTTGGAGAATTACTACCTTTGTTAGCTTTTTTTATTACCTCCAGCAGTTTACAAAGAGGTTTCTACCCTCCCCAACAAGTCCTACAGAGCCACTAGCAGAAGCTGAGATTCTGATGAACACAGAACTCACAGCAACAATGCAAGCGTGGCATTGGTTGCTCAAAGGTACAGTAATATCAAGTAACATAAGTTAATTAACTGAAGAAATGTGTTTGCAGCAAGCAGAAATGCTTCTCCAAAGTTTTCAGAGGCAGAGATTTTTACCTAGGACAGTGAAGTGTCTGACATCTTTACTGCATTTTGGATGATTATTTGCTCAAAAGAACTCACAATAACATCTGTCGAGTACTCTGGAAACTCACCATGAGAGACAAGATGTGCAAGTCTGGTCTGCAAGATGTCAAGGGCAGAAATGAAGGACCACACAACTGCTTATACTCTGCAGGGCAGTAGGCTGGCAGAAGCAGCAGTGTTCTGTGATTCTCTTACAGCGTACGCCAGATTTAATTGTAATATTAACAGCAATTACGTATTTATTTTAAATAGGTTCATGTAAGAGTGCTCAATGCAAAAAGAGACATATCAGAAGAGCACAGACAAGGCAATGCAGGATGCAGCAGTTAAGACAAAAGAAGGTTTATCTCAAATATCTTCCTTCACGTCATATAGAAGAAAAACAAAAGCTTAAATATTTTGAAGACAAATTGCAGGTGGGAAGGCAAGGAGGGATTATTTTTATTCATTTTTGACTAATCAAAATATTTTTGCAGCAGAACTGGAAAGCTTTATTTTGATTTTTACTTCTCCAACTTGTATCAGTATATCTAAAGACAAAACATTCAAATCACAGCCGAAAGAAAAGAAAACAATTTAAGAAACATTTAAATAGAATGTTGCAACATCCGATTGTTTATTTCTTCTCTAAAGTGATGTACCAGTGAATCAACATGATTTCACAGAACGTTCCACTATAGAGAGAATTGGACAGGCTGAGCCTCAACTATATGCCAGTTTCTCTGACGAAGAACCATGTCAAAGGATTCCTGCCTGGCTGGACTTTTTTATATTTAAAAAGCCATAACTATACACAACAACTTTGTGATGTTCCATCTGGTAAATCTCTCTCACCAGGAAACAGCATTCTGTACAGAAGAGCTGGCAGATTACATATTTAACATCTGAAACACATGAAAAGAGTAACCTTTCTGTTCGATATTACAGCTAAGAGTGAGATTGCTATTGGCATCTGTAGATCTTGGAATAGTTTATACAAAGTGATCAGTGACTCTTCTAGTGAAAACTTCTAAAGAAAAAAAAACAAACTTGAAACTTATCCAAAGCTACATTTCTAAACATCCTCCCAGCCATGGGACTATTCCTCCAGCAGGATTGTTTTAAGCAAATGGTAATAACACAGTGGTGCAAACAATAGCCGAGAGCTACCTGGTATGTAAAGGTTGCAGCACGTAATCATCTATCTTCCCTTTGCTGAAAACACAGCAATGATTATGTAATGCTCATTTAAAGTATTTCAATTACAGAGAGATGTTACACATCAAAGTAATCAGCGCAGTTTAGGTAATGAAGTTGACACAGAAGGGAACGTTTCCCAAAGAAACATTTAATTTGCATGTAATAGCGCTATTTTAAGTTAATTCTGACATTACATCACAGTAACAACACTTGTTGACATTTACAGCTTTCGGTGACAAGCTTTCTTGCACTGTGATGAATTAATCCTTTTTTTTTTTCTATTCACAATAATTTCACTTCATAAAGGAAAAAAAAATGCTAAACATACAGCTATTCTGCGAGATGAAATGATTGTCTGAGGAAACATGCCATAGACCACAACCTTCAGGAGCATGAGAAGTTAATAAGAGGAGGCATTTTGAAAGATAGCTCCGCATAGCTGCACATACAGGGAAGCTGTGAAGTCAGACAAATACCACCACCATCTGCCTTTTGAAAGAAGTGCCTCCTTTGTTCCTTGTGAGTTATCTCAAAAATATTATTATAAGTCACATATATCCTTCACTGTAGATGCAGAGGCCAAAATGCCAGAGCCGTTGTGGGCTAGCAAACACAAAGGGGAAAAGGCACCTCCAAGCAGGCAATCCATTCTCCTGAGAAACTCCAGGCAGAAAGGAAGAGCTCTGGACAGAGGAAGAAAGGAAAACCAATCCCAGTGCATCACTGGCAGCTCCCTTTTGTCCTGGCCACTGTCTGCTGGTTCAACACAGAGGAAAGTCTGCCAAGTGTCAGTCACAGCAGTGAGAGCTTCTTCCTTTGTGTTCAGGGAGCATAATGGTATAGAGGATCCAAGAGAAATCTGTACTGGAACTTGGGCAGAAAGGAGTATTCCCAGTCTGCCCTTTGGAATTCCATTCAAAACAGGAAAAGTCTAAGGTATGAATATATGAACATAACAACTGAAAGGTATAGAGGTGACAGAAGAGACAACATATTGCTAAGTTTTCTAGGAACACGCATCCCTTGTCTTTCCATGCTTGAGAGAGTAACAGATCCAATTAAGCCTTGGCCTGAAATATAATTCCTGAAACATTTTCATTTATACCAGTTGACAAGTAGCCTCATCAAGGTACATGCATATAGATCTCTCTCCTTGCCTCAGAGGTTCCCTTCCCAAAGCTCATTAATTTACTTTTTATATTAAACTCTCATCACAGTTACAATACCTACAAAGCTGTGTTCAAGGCTGAAACTAAATCCTTATTCTACAGAGCATGTGGGAAAACAATATACTGCTTATACTGCAAAAGAAAATTGCATTCTGTCTCTCATCTGAGTCTTTCAGTTGTACTCTGTCTTAAGGCACTGGTCAGTTTGGCAAAGTTAGAGATCTTAATGTTCATGGAGACGTGTAAATCAACATCTTGGCAGATATGTATATGGATGTATATATATATATTAAACTACAACGAAGAGAAGCTCTCAGGTAGTATGTCTGTTGACAAAATTGGGTAAGATGACCTTGTGAATGATCTAGTTTTGCTGTATCTAACTAAATTCAGTAAATATATATACTTCCATTTCCTCAACTATTTACCAGTGAAAAAAGCATGACTCCTTTGAAGCTGAGTATTTGGTTATCCAAAGGTTCCATGCTGAAGGCAGACCCAATTTGTGAGAAAAAGCCCAAGTTCCCCCAAATGCAGTCAGAAGCCCTCACATTCACAGCTCACTTAACAAGCTGCCCAACATGTTAGTGATTTTCTGGTCATTCATAATCCCTTCCAGGAGATATTTAGCCATGTAATTCGCATAACAAAAGCAGGCTGTCAGTTACGGTGCTTATCAAATGTCAGTTCTTACTTTGTTATAATTGATATCTAATCAATACAAAATCACATGTTGTTTGATACTAATTAAACATCTACACAATTCTTTCAACATTATTACCCTAATAAGATGGTAATTGTGTGCTCAATATTTCACTAATATTTGTGATAACACCCTGCAGACCATATCTATCTCCTTTATACTTGCAGAAGCTCAGTATGCCATTAGACATCAATATTTCATTACTAATAACTGCCTTAATACACCTAAGCAAACAACTCATGAAACGATTTTTATTTATAACAAACAAGATGAGTTTTAAAAGCTTCGAACTTCCACTAAAGAAAAGGGAACATGAACGAAATATACAATATGATTGGCTTCAACTGACAATTCCCTTCCAAAACCAAGAGAAGGATCAATAATTCCTAAACCTGGAAGTAGTTGCAAAAACACTGTTGTACATTAAAAAAAAAGACAGAAGTCGTGCAAATCTACAGCACCTGCTTTCAGTGTGAAACAAACAAAAAAAGAAATAAAGGAAAGAAATTGTCATGAGGGGACGAAAAGAGACAAGATACAGGGAGGAAACAAAGATATCGGATGACTCTCAACAGTCCCAATTCCACCATTGTATCAGGGCAGGCATAAAAGGTTCCACTGCTGCGCATATGCCAACACAAGCGGCCTATGCCTTGGCATACCTGCGGTATCAGCAGCAAGCACAGAGCCAGTGGACAAGGCCCTGAAGCTTGCTAGCAAGTTTAAGACCTTGGAATTGTTAAAGGGACGCATAAGTCCAAGTAGAAAACCAAACCATGAAGATAAGGACCACATCTGCAGCGTCAGTCATTGCTCAATGGAAATTCACTGGGGTAGCTGTTAGCTGGGTAGAGAAACACTATATAAGCCTTTGCCTTTTCACATCAAAGCAATTTCATTTGTCAACCCAAAACAGGATCTGTGTCTTTAATCGCTACAGTATCAGGGAGAACCAATCTGCACAAGCATTATAAAGGAGCACTGTCTCACCCCTACCCCAAACAAATCCGTAGAACTATTTACTGTTCTTTCAAAATTTCTCTCCCCTCCCTCCCTCATTTTTCAGCGCATATCATTTTGCATCCACCTCAAAATGAAATCAAAACAGAGCTACTGAATGATTTATGACTCTTTTTTTAAAAAAAACCAACTTCCCGTCATTTCTTCCCCACCACACAGCTCTACAGAGTTAAATATGAGAGATGAAGAAATAGCATAAGAACTTGGGACAAACTCTTCAGGTCCAGTTTGCTCCCAACTCAGTCTTACCCAGCTCCCAGCTTTATCTGTTACCTGGCTGATCAGCAGCAATAAGTATTGGAATAGCAGCAAGGCTAATTATGCATCACAGAAAAGATCTTTTCAGAAAGCGAAAGTACATCAGGAAAGAAGCCCAGTATCGATCTAATTTAGTGGCAAGTCCAATCCCACAGTATAAGAACAGGTCTGTGAACAAGTGCATTGAAAACACCTCAGGTGAAATGCTTGATCCATGCCTTGTGTGTAAGTCTGAAATGTCACATTTCTGTTACACCCTCTTTTTCCAGCCAGGAAAGCCTCCTCTGCAGTGCATTCTGCACCACCTGAAAGGACTTGTTCAGATGAACAAGAGACTTTTTCTAGACTGGGAAAGTTTTAGCAACTCTCATCACTGAAGGAGGCCTCCTGCAGCTTCAAGATACACTGTCCAAATAGCGATCCCGAGTAACCTCTCCTGCTTCACAAATGAAATTATTTGGAAAATACACAACAAAAAAAAAACAACCTTAGACTGAAAGGGAAAAGGGAACAAAATCAATCAGAACAGCTTCATATTAAAAACAAATACACTATTTTGCTTAGAAAAAGACGTGCAACAGATGTGTTTTTACACCTTCCTGCAGGACTGAGTATTCCTGTATTAAAGATTTTCTAGGGAAAAGAAAACATGGCAGAATTGCCTTCTAAAGGATGCATTCCCTCTGTGCTTTGTAAAAAGAAAAATAATCTGTTCATTAAAAGCTCCTGAGTAGCTGCAGGATGAATTGCCATTTTAACGTGGGCTGCAGCTCAGTTCATTGTCTGAGCCCAACAAGACCATACACAGATGGTCAATGCACCATTTGCTTGAAAGACAGGAGGACAAATAGTTGATTTATCCTCTCCCCAGCCGGACAACAATTTTCTCAAGCAATCATGAAATTACTAGAGTGGTGAAGTCAGTAGCAACCATTTCTTCTCCAGGCTGGGATTTTAAAGGAGAAGGTAACCCTTGGAGTCTTTCAGGAACTCTGAGGAAAACAGTGAGCAGCACAGGCTTCAGCCAGCTCAACAAATGACTCCACAAGTCACACGAAGCTGTTGAACTGTGAGCAGCTCCCTCAGCAGTCACAACTGACTTGAAACAACTTAAAGTCCCAAACGATGTTTCTAGGAATAACAAAGAAAAGTGTATCCAGGAAACAGACAGATGACAAAGCAACTGTCTTTTTTAGCTTCCAGCCATAACATAAAACTCAATATCATCCCTTAAAAGGGGCTGAAACATATGATATTTGTGAAGAGTTTTTGCCTAGGAAGTCATGAAAAAACATTTTCAACTGAATGCAGTTTGGCTTATGGGTGATACAAACGTGATTAGTGAATGGATGCTCACTTCCAAAAAACACACACACTGAAGTTTTAGTATGAAATCTGGCGTAAAGCAAGTCTCAACCTAAGATTCCAGGAATATTCCCATTTCAAAGCTGCTTTCCAGAAGCAGCTGGAAATTCAAACCATAATGCTGTGACTGCCCCTTAGTTGTTTAACATTGCTATATAAGTTCTTGATCAATTCTAAAAATCTAGATAAAGCATGAACATTTTATTGTAACAGCCCAGGTGGAAAGCAAGCAGGCAAGCATGAACTATATTCCCTTTGTCTATAATCCAGTCTTCACAGTTGCTAGAGCACTTCTTTTAGAAAAAGGAGGCCCTGGTACAGTTTTCTAGCCCAGCTGAGGGACTGTAAACCCACAGGCTTGTGTTAATCCCAGGACGCAAAACAATGAATATGGGAGATACACATCCTGTTGAAGCCACGCTAAGCAAGAATTTGGCACTCTATGGGACAGAAGACTCTGGGTATGCAAAAAACTATTTAGAGCACTCAGCTGGGAAAGGTGGGGACTCATTTGCATTATTATCAGCAAATATTTAAGTCAACACCCACAACCTGACTCAAGACCCATGAAACGGGACAAAATTTCAGTAATCCTCTCTCCACGGTACATCTACTTGTTAGCAGTAGGTTCTTGTTTCTTAGTGAGTTTGTGCATGTTTGTCTCTCTACATTGTCCCACAAAACCGCGTATCGTGCCACCTAGTTCTCCCTATGCCCTATTCTGGGTGCCACAGATAGCACAGGAAGTCATCCATCCTCTCTAAAGGCAAAGTGCCTAAATCCTAAATCTGCAAGTCTCTAGTTTCTAGAGATTCCAATCATTTGCTGGCTCAGGTCCTGAGAATCGTATTTCAGATCATTGAGCATGCATTAGAAAATACAACTTCTACTATTAACCTGAATCATGTTTGGACAAGTGACATAAGGTGAACAGCTCATGTGTTTTATGGTCAGTCTGTGAGTCATCAAGACCCCAACTTCTCAAATGAAAAGACTGAAATACTTTGCTGAAGGCCAAAACCCAAGTATTTTTGAACTGTCTATGAAGATTTCCCTGTTAATCAAATTAATTAATTTCTGATTTTCCTACTTAAACCTGCTGCATGATTTGTCTGAAACAATAAAAGCAATTCAAAATTAACTTTTCATATGCTAGACTGAGATAAAAGATAATTAGTTTATAAGTGGTTTTGGTTTCAGCAGGATTTGCAGAGTAAATAGAAAATGTCTAGGTTATGAAACTCAGATTTATTTTTAAAAGTAAGTAGTCATCATAGATTCATGTCTTACCATCTACTGCCTCTATAATCAAGACAGCTGAGCTCTTGTCATTGGCTTTGTTTACTAAATGTACTGCTGAACTTTTTCAAGTGGCCCTGGAGGTGGTTTAAACAGTTATGAAGCACACGGATCTACTGTTAAATACTTCATAAACACAAAAGATGTTTACTTTGCCATTAAAAATATACAGGGCTTGGTTTATTCCTTTTTTTCCAAGCTGTACTGACAACTCTTCAGATCAGATGGCTGAAAGAACCTCAACAGCAAGTTAGGCTTTGAGTACATCACAGTTTTCTGGTCCATCAAACACCCCAGCATATCTTTAACCAGCAAAGAAACCCAAGAGAGAATTAACAATAAACATATTTGTTTACCAAACCGGGACCCAAGTCCCAAGTTGTACCACTATCTCAACTCTCCCTTGGCTTTGTAAAGACTACCTTTCAGTCCCTCACTCTTTGTTGGCACACACATACTTTTCATTTAGATAGGTTTTGAAGGGGCTTGTGTAGAATTACATCGCACTCATTCACAACAGAAAGTCACCATCTGGTGGCATAAAACAGACAGTCCCATGACGAACAGCATACACAAATGGCAGGAAACTTCAGACTCTGGACCAGAAAAATTGCTACGGCTCAGCCGAGTCCTCTCCAACGCGAACGCAGGTTTGTATCACATTCAGCTGAGCACCATCCATGGATTTTTGTCCAGCTAATTAATTTCATCCAATGCGTTTACTCACTTCTCACAATACTATGTGTTGTATGGAACCGCCATAACAAAACGGTCCTGGAAATAGCTGAAGGTTATGAGGTTGTTGTTAGGTTTTGGGGGTAGTTGCTGTTTGTGGGGTTTGGGGTTTTTTAGGGAAAAAAACCAAAAACAAAATACCCAAGAAAAACGACAAACCAAGAACCCAGCTTTTTCTTTCTTACCCCTACCACCTTGACACACATCTCCAGCAGCCACCTTTGTAGGACAGAATAAGTGCACCTCAGTGTAAGAGAACCAGGTTGGAGTTTGAAAGATCCTGGCTGTTTTTACAATAGAAGTTTCTGCTTTTATGGAAGAAGACAGTTGCAAACTGGAACAGTCTTTCCAGACAGGAACAGACACAACGCAGCTGGCTGCTCTGTCCTTGTCTCTGCAGCACTCCAGCCAATGTTTCATGACGCTGAAGTATGACAAGTGACATTGTACAGCTGCCTTTCCCTGGGATCTTCACAAAAACAAAGTATCTCAACAAGCTCTTCCAGCAGACAAAATCAGAAATGGCCAAGCTGCATCAGAATAATGCAGTTTGTAGGGATTACGTTTGGAATAATATCTTACATCCTACTATGCATTCCCCTCCACATGTAAGGCTTGGTAGAGGTCATAGGTGCTGATAATTCTGGTTACAGAGCCTCTTATTTTTGGCACTATAAGTGACCTGCTGCAGGACATTGCTATGGATACTACAGCTATTTGCCCTGACATTAAACAAAATAAAAAGAGAGGAGAAGTCAAGCGCTTTCAGCCTCTCCAGAATGAGAGCAAAGGGTGGGATATGCTGCCCTGAGAGAGCAGGCAGAGCCCAGCAGGTCCCAGAGCACGATGGTGGGAGCCTCATCCCCAGGCATGGCTGGGAGCCACCTGTCCGCCCCGATCGGAGGCTCTGCAGCTCAGAAATGCCTTTGGGCCTGGTTTCCGATGGGAACAAGGCAAATGAATTCACACGGTGTGTGACAGTACATCTGTCAGCCAGTGCTTTTTAGTCATTTTGAATCCAATGGCCAATTTCTGTTAAATCTGACAACATGAAAGAAGTCAGAGGTTAAATACCTACACATTCCATGGAAAGGAGGCCAGCAAAGGAGGCAATTCCTACCAATTACCTCCCGAAAGGCTGTATCTGAGCCCAACCCGTGACAGGCAGATCTGAAGTCTCTACAGAGTAAATCCATTAATGATACTTCCAACAACAAAAGCTTTAGTTGTCAGTAGAAATTCGAACCCCAATACCTATTCCACTTGAAAATCTGACTTAATTAGTTCTGTGGTAGCATAGCTGCTGTACCAACTGCGTCTGCAGCACAACAGTTAACTCTTTCATATCTATTTCCTATAATTCATATATCATTCCAGACAAAAATGCTTCTGTGAAACAAAATCTTTCTGCATTATCTTTTTCTGCTCCCTGCTTCAACAAAAGCGCCATGTTGGTGAGGCGAGACTTTCAATTCTAACAGGACTTGTTTGTAGTCAACTCTTACATTTCTGTGGTCATTAACAACTGCGGGATCAAACAAGGAACAGAAGGAAGCCCCTCTGCCCCATTTCCTAACACCTCTGTATTCTTCTTTGGCAGAATAGACAAGCTTGTAGCTGCCCAACTCAACCTACTGCCGAGTGAAAAACTTCTCCAATTTCTATCAGCCTTGAGGGAGTCTGGCCCTAGATGATTCAACTTGCTGTGGTTGACTAGAATGGTGGCATGAAGAGTTTGCAGCCCCTATCAGCTGTGAGAGTGAGCATCTGAATCAGATTGGGCTTCACTTTACTTGTTTGGCTTTTTTTTTTTTAGCAACAGCTGACAAAAGCTGTCTTGAAACCATCGGTCATCTGCATTATTGTATTGGGCTTGTAAACATGCAATTTATAGCTAGGAAAATAGCTTCCTTTATTGCTGCCTACGTGAGTACATATAATAGTCATAAAGTGAGTCTACATACTATGTCACCATACTGGCACATAATTACATTTCCAGGTTTAAAACAAAAAACATTATTAGTTATAACATCCTTGTCAGAAATCACGATCACGACAAGCTGACTCTTGTTCTTAGTAGTAAATCTAATTTTTTTAAATATTACAGCTGTTACAACCTTTTTACGGCAAAAGATCAAGGACCAAAGTGAATTCTGTATTTCCCTGACAAAGGCATTGTCTAGTCTTTGGACCACTGCTATTTCAAAAGGAAGACTTCCACATTAAAAATCAAATAAAAGGAGCAACAAGAAGGAAGAGACATCTACATGTATGATAAATAACCTATCAGAACTAAATCGGGAAGCTTTGATTCTATCTAATCTTCAAAATATAGTATTCCAAGAACAACGCATCCTCTTGCTTCTCAATAAATTCCTCTGGCAGGCTGGCTGCACAGCTTTTTCATGTTTTTGGTCTTTCAGTTTTAGCTGAATATATCAGCTGTCTCCCTGTCTCAACACTCCCCAAAAAGTCATCCTCAGTGTTAATATCTTTTCGCATTCAGTTCATTATTCTTTCTCTCATTTTTACACAGCACTAAACTCAAGAGAAAAAAAGATCCAGATCAACACTTTCAATTCCAGCTTCCTCACAAAAGAAGTTTGCCAAACTTGCTCCTTACGCAATCCATCACTCTACGCTTTGAAAGCATAACATTGCTAATTAAATGTCCTTGTATTTGTAGAATTGTTAAGGATTGGTGGTTTCTCCAAATATCTGGTAATTTCACTTCACTATTAGGGTCTCAGCCTTTTATCATGAAACATTGCTTTCTATGTACAAAATATTTTTTAGCATAAACATATTTCTTCTTGCATTGATGTTTCCACACTAAGCATACACTTTCTTGATCCTCTTTCCATCCTGTATATTAAGCAGACAGACTTCAGTGCCCATTCTGTAGTGTTTACACATGCGCTAGACTACACTTGCCAACTAATCTATTGTCTTTGAAAGGACTCTTTTGTACAAAAATAAGGGGTTGAAAACAGTGGCCTTGTTTCATACAACGATGAAACAACATCTCAGAGTAACACAGCATAAATAATAACACCATTATATTATCCCTGATCATCTCAACGCTAAGATGTAGGACTTTGTTTGGAGAGGGGGGGAGAAGAAAGGCAGGTAGAAAATCTGCAAAGGACTGCTGTAGATTTCTGTATGATTTTCAACACATTCAGGTTCTCAAAAGGCTTATACTATACTCCTTTGAAACAACTGTGGCTTGACAATCACCCAGCAAAACAAGCTTACTGCTACTCTTGCTTCTTCTGCTCCCAATGAATTCTAAAGCAATAGAATCATAGGTTTGGGTTGGAAGGGACCTTAAAGATCATCTAGTTCCAACCCCCCTGCAATGGGCAGGGACATCCCACTACACCTGGGTGCCCAAGGCCCCATCCAACCTGGCCTCGAACACCTCCAGGGATGTCCAGCATGGTGCACCTATTGCACACACAATTTTACTGTTCAAATTGTGCAACTGAAGATGAAAGGACAGCTTCGGTCCTACCTTATATCAGTGCATGTAGGTTAGCTTGTATGGAAGAATTTTTAACACTGTAGGAGCCATTTGCCTTTGGGTTACAAAACAAAATTACTGAAGCGAATAAGCATCTCTTGCTATGAACAGAGAAAAAATCCAAACCAGTGGGTTTTAATGAACGCTAACAGAGAAACATGACCTAAACAGTATAAGGGTTATTTTAAAATAAGCGCTTTTTCCAAAATGAAAATTTACCTTTTCCGCTTAGATTCCCAGAGCCCACAGTACTAGTGATTATCTTCCCATAGTTTGGGAAGAGGTAATAGCCATTTGTAACAGATGCAAGTTGAAGCATCTGTGCTGTCTCTCCAACAGACACTTCTTAATCCTTAACTAGAACATTCTCACTTAAGGTAAACCTCTACAGTCATGAGGGAGAAGATGAACATCAAAAGCATTCTATGACTAATTTCTTAAACAGCTCCAAAGTATTCTTGATATGCATGTAATTGCATCTGCCTTCTGATGCACGACAGGCATCAAAATCGTGATAGAAGCGTGGCACTGGTCTCAGCAGCACTTAGAATAACTGTTTATGATCCTAAACAGCTCGAATTACAGAAGAGGAGTTTCTGAGGCTGTAAAGCTCAGAGGAGTACTCATGCTGACACTTGATGCCCTTTTAAGAACTCAAGCATCTTCTTTGCACCTGAACTGAAGCCACTCTTCCTATTTTCAGAGTGTTATGATCCCTTCCTGTCACAGAAAGTGGCCTTTCCTGATATTTAGTACTGTTCCTATGCCTTGTAGCAGCTAATGAGAGCAGACTTCCTTGGTGACATCTGAGGAAGCCTATAAATACTTGTTAACTAAGGTAAATAATGAAAGGAACTCCTCGAATCAGTTCAGGCTTAAAAGCTGCTGCACTCAGCGGCTGTTCCACTGCTCTGCTCTCCTGACAGCACGCCGCTAGCCCGCACCGCTGCTGGGGAGCGATGTGCCAGCACACCCCAAGCCTCGGTGGCTGCCACCACTGCTCCCAGTCAGCATTCCAAAATAGAGGAAAAGAGACCAGTATTTGGTTTAATTTCAGAGCTTTAGCACAGCTTTCTTGGTTCCCTCTCTCCCCCTTAGCAATGTAAATAGTCTGTACGCAACCAAGTAAATCATCCAAATCAGCATTCCTGTAGATACCTGCTAATACTCCATCACATAACTGCACAATTTAAGCTATGACAAACCCAAACTGACATCAAAATTCTCACAGAGGAAAATGGATATAAGCTGCCATGCATCACGAGTCAATTTAAATGCAGATTTCAGGTATTTGTTATTCTTAAGCATCCTTATACTGTTAAAGTGGACTCTGGGAAGTAAGCGCTTTGTCTTGGCTGCATCCAATCTCATGGGTTTTTTTTCATTCTTGTTGAGGAGAATGACATTCTAACCCCAAGTTTAAATATTAATTTTTTTTTTGAGTAATACAGATAAAAAGCAGAATAAGTGCCAACTTCCTAAATTCTTCAGAAAGGTGTACACAAAACACCTGAGAAAAGGAAGTACAGAGAACAGGCAAACACTATGCATCATTTTCTAAGAAAAAGGAGAGCTTAACATATTTTAGAATAAGTTCCTCGTGAAAACTATGCCAAGTGCTACAACTAGGCTTCAACATCTTGAGATCTTACCCAGAAATATTGTAGTTTAAACGTTTAAATTTAACCAAGTACATTCCCCCTTCCACACACAAGCCCAAAGTCACTGAAAGCAGCCGTTGTACTCAGTTAAGCAAGAATCTGTCAAAAAAGTAACAGATATCCTGACAGTATGATGACCCAGGAGACATCATAAGCTAGACGGATTCACTTTAGCCCAAATATCCTAATACCAAAGGACTGAAAACAGTCCTAAGACAGTCGTGTGATTTCCAGAGTGCCTTCTGTGTACAAGAATTTCACCCTTCACTGCACTTCTCTGCATTCTTATTCAAAACTTTTCTTATATTATTTTCTTATATTATTACTAACAAGGCCACTTATTATTACTAACAAGGCCAATGATGGCCACAGCACGCTGGCTGCTGGGATGTACTAAATCTCATCATTGCTCTTGTTAGGGAATTTATTATCAATGAAATATTATCAACAAGATATAAGAATTGAATGCCAACAAAATGAACTTTCACTGCTAACATTTGTCTCTGCTACTCGGTCCACATCTTCCAGTATTAAGACAGCATCCATTTATAAAAATATATGGGCACACAGCAACACCTAACTCTGAACAGGCTGTCTTGAGCCCTGACAGCTGCTTCAAAAGCTCTAAATGGGCCAGATGAACCTACAAAGAACTCCCCGACTTCCAGCCACATCTGTGTATAATAAAAGACCCAGGATAAAATTCTGCTTACCTGAATTTGTCAAATGAATGCTTAAAATCATCTCTGCAGTAACAGAATTTGATGGAAAAGATGGGCCTGATCCAAAAAGTGTTTTCATAGTTTTTTAGAGATGCTTTACAAAGTAAAATTAGGGCTTAAGCCATGTCCCATTTCACCCCTACTCTCTCTGCAGCAGGGATTCTTAATGAAGTACTTAAAGCCTTCTATTGTTCAGTTTAGAGCCAACTGCAAACAAATTCTCTAAACAAAAAGCCCAGACTACAATTTTTACTATTAAAATACTTAATACTGTGAGGCAACCGTTCCCATTTGAACCATAAATGAAAAAATATTGCTTTGTTTTATACTTTCATAAACATGCAGCTATATATCCTTCTCTGTTCCTCAACCAATAGATTCCAGGTCCTTGACAAATTACAGCAAAATCTCTATCTAGCTCTTATCGGACCAACAGTACCCAATGCATTTCATTCTCCGCCAGAATGAACAGTTACAAAATTGGCAACCAAGAAACCACATTTAAACTTCCAAAAAAGACCATTCTAGCTGTGTCATTCTATCTCAAATGTCAGAGAGGAGGCAAAATGGGAACCTTCAAATACAAGTTAAATACCTCAGAATTGTTTTCATGCCCTCTACAGCAAAGGAATGCTACAGATAAAGATAATGGTCTTCCTTAAATTTGTGAAGCATCAGCATGCTCCATTAATTACAGAGGAATAAAAAGGTGCCTCGCACCTTTAGTAGCACAAGACACTTCTCAAAAAAAATAAAGGAAAGCAAAACTTTACTACATGTTGAAGATTAAATCCTTTGTAATATGTGTTAAAGCAGCCTGCTGAACATCCCCAACGGAGTGTCATTGGATCACAGCAAAACCACAAGTCCCATTTCTATACTTCCCATTTATTTCCTTGAAGGTTGATAATCCCTCATCTTTGTCTTGAGAGTTGCCACTTCCCATTACATGCTTTCAGGTAACAGTTTCGTGGGAAATTTAAAAGCACAGGGCCTTGCTCACCTACACACACCCCTTGAGCAAATCAAATGCCTTCACTGACATATGGACATTTTATGTGAACTAGCTACAGGAGGACAAAGACTTGGAACTTGGAATGCAAGCTACATTCCTAAAGCCTTTCATGCACATTACACACATCAAGAGTTGTGACAGCAGAACACACAGAAAGCTGCTAAAATGTAACATTGGTAGTAATATTTGGTTTTACAGGTAAGCAAAATAAATAAGCAAAACAACTAGTAAACAACTTAGGTAGCTGCAGAAACCAGTAGGCAAAGAAAAGAAGCAATACGCCTGCAGTTTAAGCTCTGCCTAAGTCCACCTTGAGTCTATCTAAAGTCCTGCTTAATGCTGCTGTTTGCATAGAATTTAGGAAGGAGTGAGGAAGGCTCTTTTCGCTTTTCATTCACCAAGAATGGTGCAGAAGCAAACAAAAAGAAATTTCCATACATATTAGTAGTTCTGTGCAGTAAGACCCCTTCATTGTTTGTGGAAGAAGAGACATTGACTTGAGAGCATCTTGAATCTTATGTTTAGTAAATTCTCTTTATTCAGTTTAGCTATATAGAAGATGCCTTGATACTTCTAGTAAAAATATAAGAGCCTCTTGGCTTTGCCAAGGAACCACGACTAATACAAAAGTCATTAACTTCATTATTATCCAACCCTGAAGTTATACCCTTGTAAGACAGTCATAAGTTTTACTTCCTTTAAACATTGTAGTGATTTGTGCCATTACTTAACAACCAGCATTTGAAGTGTTTCCTTGCATTTTTTCAATTGCTCTACATAGCATCATTCCAGAAAGTTAGATATGACTTCGGCTTCTGTTTTGTTAGTAGCTCCTTAACACACACATTTAGGAGAACGTTTCCCCATGAAAAGAAGATGGGGTGGTGTTTCAATGAGGAGAAAGACAGTAGCTAGCAAAGGTAATCCCCGTGCCAAGAGCACAGTCTGCATCCCATGTTCTTTTTCAAAATGCTTTCACTCCCAAACCTTCACCCCTAAGCATCTGTCTGCAGACTTTTGAAATCTTGGCTTAGCAGAAATAACACAGATGTTGATCCCCCGGAGAGTCTGTTGTGGGATAAGAGGTAACATATTGCACCTCCTTTTTCAGTGACCTCTTTCTTCTTAAATTCGCATCTACCTGACCTAAAAGAAACTGCTAAACCAGGACCAAGATGGTGCATCAAGTTGATCCATCATCCTTTTTCTCTCAATAAACCCAGGTTCGATGTTGATCTGGCAATGACTCCCAGTGTTCAGGGAGCAGGGAAGCAGCTGTGCCTCCCCCATGTCTCCATCCTTGATGGCCCCAAGACCACCCACAAAGCTTGGAGCCCTCAGGTTGCTGTGTTGGGCTCTCTGACCTTGGGGTGTGGATAGACCCCCTGGTTCACAGGACTCCGTCCTTACACACAAGGCAGCCTTGTTTCAAACCAAGCACTCCCTCTGGATTTTCTCCTCTGGTCAGCTCTCATAATGAGTGAATTACTGTGCAGATAACCTGCCTCTGCATTAGAGACAGACCATCTTCCTGGGGCTGAGCCAGAAACTTCTAATGGTTTTTCCACCCCTGCCTTCAGGCTTGAAGTTTCCTAATCTAACACCATTAGATTAAGCTATTGCCTGCCTGAGTTTGACTGTTTCACACAGTGGTTGCCTAAGGGCTCTAAGGTACTGCATCAGTATAAATACCACTACTCCGACAGTCACAGAAAGGGTCCGTATCCAAAACTCCACTCCCAATCAAGTTCAACATTATTATATTCTTGTTTCTTCCTCTCCTACTGCTGGAAATCTCTGCTCCTGTTCAATTTTCATGCACTTATATACAATGCCCAACATCTCTGAAATCCTTCATTGTATTTTCTGCACCTGACCCCAGTACAAGACAACAGCTTCACTACCAAGAGAGCAAATAAAAAAAAGGAAAATCAAACTTCACGACACTAAAATATTCCTACAAACAGTGAGGTGATACAGTGACTTTAGAGACTTGATATTTCAATTTTTGCTACACTGCCAGCTCAAATATTTCTATTGCAATGTGTACCAAGGGAACATTTAGTAGACCTGCACCTGGATAGATGCAGGTTTTCATTTACCTTCAAGGTTATTTTCACGAAAGCATTACATTTTCCTCTTTTATCACAAAGCTGCCGGAGTACTTCAAGTACTTCACATGCAAATTACAATTCTACTACATGCAAGATACAATTCTACTGCCAATGCAGGAAATGGCAGATCATCTTTAGTTAGGAACATCATCCTTCCCTCCCTACACTGGGAAGATATTGTAAATGAGTCATTAAAGAAAATGCTTAGCCAGCCAAGTACTCCACTATACAAAATTTGGGAGCTTGTTTTCCTCTCTGAGGATAACAAATTACTGACAACCTGTAGTTCTCCAGTTTAATCTGAAGAATTGTATTTTTATTATAGGAAACATGGATTTTCTTGTATCTCACTTCTTAACCTCTTCTATTATCTCCCACAACACACCTCCCACATCTCCACATAGAAAAGCTACTCTTATAGGATATAAGCAGTTAGCGTGCAAGTATCTAAGTCTCCAGCTGTCCTCATCTTCATCAGAAGCAGCTGTTAAGGGGAGGCACCTGAGGAACACCAGGCCCAGCCTGCAGGGAGGTTGCGATGCAGAGCTCCAAAGCAGCTCAGCAGCCTGCCCAAACACATTGCCAAACACAAGCAAAAGTCTAAAGTTCTAAGAAACTAAACAAAAGATGAGTCCACAAGACCACAGCTACCACTGTTTCCATTTTCCCTCATCCCAGCACCCTTGGAAATGACAGTGGTTTGTTGCCGAGTGGCCTGGCACACTCCCTGCCCTGCAGTTGCACTGCTGTGATAACTCTGGCAAGAGGATAGTAGTTACCATGTAAGAGAAAATAGGAACAACAGCATCTTCACGCAGAGAAAGTTACAGACAGAAAACTAATCTGCATCTTCAGAGTAAGAAAGCAGAGGTTCCTAGACTTTCTTAAAAGCATGCAGACTCCTTCCATCCAGACTCCAGCAAGCCAGCCCAGCAGTACTCACCATCAGTAGAAGCCTCTCCTTTTGTTTAAGCAGTGTTCTCTCCAGGTAGAGAAAAAGAGAAGCCCTTGACACTCAGCATCCCCCTAATAATTACTTAGACTTGGCAAATACCTCTAGTCTTTTGCTTGGTATGGATATACATATAAAAAACAAGCTCAAAAAGCCTCCCAAAACTTACCACTTCACCTCCCAGGAGCACTCCTGCAGCTCTCAGGAAGGAGCTCTGCTGGCCTTTTATCCCTTCCCCTAATCACCACCTAATAATCTCCACCTGACCCTCAGCTGTTCTTCCCCATACACACCTTTCACCTAAAAGACCAGCAGCTTCACAAACAACTCAAATACAATGGGAGAAGGTTGGTTGCAGCTGATACTTCCCTCAAGAGCTTCAATGTTTGTGCTTGCGCCCAGTCACATAGTGTGGCAGAAGACATCTTTCTTAAAAATACACTTATAAACCCAATATATTGCCCCAGGCCCCAAATGCGGATCTCCTCAGGAAGTAAAAAAATCATGCATGTAACCTCAGTCTTGTTTGGAGACAGGTATAATGAATCTCCATTTATTAGGAAGAATCCTGAACTATAATAAGTTTTTCCTCTCTCCACAACTTTGTGTTTTGCAAATTACTTCATCTGCTTATTCAGTTAGTCTGTGAAATGATGTGTTTATTGCCACTTTTAATCCTGTATTCCAATTAATTTCTTAGGGCAGTGTAAACTAAAGTTTGTTCTTTTATATGTACTTACTTTTGGGGCTGTTAAAGGGCTTAAGTGTGTCACCCCATTTCTCTTTCACTGTATTTAACTGGTTCTGACCTTTAGGCCTCTTGAGAAATTGGTTTTGTGGGCACTTCCCTGGGCAATGGTTAGCTGGGTGGGCACGGTTGGATCCTTTCTCAGAGCCCAGCAGCGAGAAGACCTCAAGACCCCACAGCACTCTCAACCAGTTCCCAGTCCCACGCAGAGATAGCTCCATCCAAGCATTTTTCAGTGGATCTGGTTTTAAAGGGCAATGATCAGCATATGCTTGAGAACTGCTTCTCTGGTTCCAATTGAGAATTCATTCTGTTCAGCACTGGGCTTGATCCAGGAGCCTGTGGTTCGTTGCACACTTGTTCCAAGCAATCTTTCTGTTAAACAGAAGGTGAGCTGAGAAAATCACTTTTCTGTTCAGCTTTTCAGTCACCGTCTTGCTGTCCTGTGCACCCACTGGGGTAAATAGGAATTACACTGTATTATTTTGAATGGAACCTCACCAGTGTAACAACATCCTGAATGATGGTCATGAGATAGCTTTCCTGGCAACAGTAGCTCAGCTAAGAGTTATTGCTGTCACTCTTGGTAATTATGCATAAGAACTTGAAAAGGAAAAAATTATTGCTCTACTAAACCACTCGATGACTCCCAGATTTTAAACTCCACTGCAGTTACATTATTTTGACATATGTCAAACTACATATCAGAAGAAAAAAGCACATTTCAAGCTGAAAAGTACCTTTTCATTCTTTCTAGTTGATTTCAGTATCCCTAAAGAAAATTAAAGCTTCACCCTCCAGCTGTGTATTTTAGCAATGACATTAAAACAATCAGTGGAATGTAGTTTCCTTTTCATTTTCTCAGCTGCAGCTCCCCACAGCCCTGAGTCAGAAGATAAATTAGGTCATAAGGACAAAATTATTCATTATAAGATATTATGTTACTAATCAGCTTCTTTAATAATACGATGCTTATTCTTGCAACGATTTTTTGCAAAGAAATTAACAAATAGATAACTTTAAATTAATATATGGGTTTATGATAGTGACCAATCAAAAACTGGGAAGAAGGAGTGGTGAATCAAATAATAACTAATATCTGCTTCTCATAAAGCTTTGCTTTGGTTGGTTGGTTGGTTTTTTTTTCTCCTTCACTTGCCTTCTGGAGTAGGACAGCATTATTATTTCAGATTTTGCCTGCATAAACTGGATCCTAGAGAGATACCTGTGTCTTACCACCACTCATCCATCAGACAGAATTGGAATTATGTACAGTCTGCTTCTAGAGTAAAATGTCTTCATCACCATGCACAGTGTCGGGACAGATGTTTTCATTTACAACCAGCTATACCTCAGGTTTAGTTGAACAGGCAGGCGTAGTCCTGAATTTAGTACAGTTTGTCTGCTTCCTTCCATTGATGCATCCTTAATGTACTCATCTAACTCGGATAAATCATAACTGAAGCCTTGACTAAGACTGAAAATAACCAAATTGTAATGGCAAGCCCCCGGATCACCTTCCAGAAGGACACTAGGGTGTATAACTCAGAGGAGAGCGCTTTTTGGCATTTTTTGCAGTCATTCACAAATCAAAACAAGTGAAGCAAATTTCAACACCATATATTTGGGTTCCCTGTAAAGGTGATATTTACCACCTACATTGTTTAGTAAACAAGTACCTGAGAACAGGGATGGTTCTCAACAATGGTGAAATGTACACAACGGAAAACTGTTCTGACAGTCAAAATCATCTTTTTGGGAATAAGGTACCAAAGTTAATAAAAGTTTTCTCCACATCAATGAAAATCAGCAACTAGGCAAACAATCCGTTTACATCAAGTACATGCCCAAATCACTCCAAAGAAACAAAAAGCACATTTACTGATTTCAGGGCAAATAAATGTCTTTAATGGCACATGAAACAATCTGAATCCTAGATAATATTTAAAATAAAAATATATAAGTAGGCAATTTTCAAGGAAAAGTCACTAAAATAGCACAAAACATCACAGCTTCTCTCTCATAGTATATAAGGAATCTATCAAAACAACATTTCTCTATACATTTTCAAACCCTTCCAAAACAGGCTTATTCGTATCTTAGGTCTTAAATTTAAAAACAACTCTTCAAGAAACCGGTATCCATTCTGCCTGGAGTAAAACAGGAAGAAGACAAAGGATAATCCTTTAGAAAAGAGACTGTTAAGGAACTTACAAGCCTATAGCCAACTAAAATTCAATATCAGTTAGGCACATGAGTCTCCTTGCAAAAATCTCAGCCTGGTTTTTGATGCTTTGTAGTGCTACCTAATCTCAGCGTTAATTTCACACAGGTAAGACAAAAGCACAACACTATCTGTATAGTCACACATGGGCTCAGCACAATCTGTTAAGAGCTAAACATCCCCCAGACAAGGCTCATGTTCTGCTCCATTAGACTTCTTGACAGGCTGTATACGGTTCTTCTGCTTGCACCAAGACAGTCATTTGAAGGTGAATGCATCAGAGGAAACTATGAGCATGCACAGAGGATTCAGAGAGAAAAGTCAAACCCAGGATGAATTCAGGCACAGCACAGAGATCTGAATGATTTTCTAGCAGCCTCTGGAGTTTCTCTGCATGCTTCTGCCCATCACGGATCTTTCTGGTGCCTGATGAAACTTTGAAGGTAGCAGTGTCAATGAAGTGGAAAGAGAAGCCACAGAAATTGTTTCATTGGACTACAGAATCCCACTGTATCCTGCCGGCACCTGGGGAACAGAGAATGGGATCGGCTGGGAGCTGATTACGAGCTTTTTCATCACAGTCACATCCATATACCCTCAGCAGAATGAAACTGTTGTCTATATTCACCAGCCTGCATGCCCATACACCCCTTTCAATGCTGCCCATGCAGCAGATTTTTGTAGATTACTACAGCCAAAAAATTAAGCATCACTTTCAGACTTTGACAGCAAAACAGATCAGAAGAACACCAGATCCACTGAACATGGAACAAGGTTTTTGCTAAACAACCTCTTGATTTCTATCTCAGTATTTTCAGTTGTGGAAAATCAGCCTAAAATTAAGCATACAAAGCAAAGGTGGAAATAGCCAGGAAAAGTCTGTAAGGGAAAGGTATGTTATAATGTCTGGTTTTCCCCTTTTTTTTCTTTTTTTCTCTCTTTTTACCTTCAAATATCTTTCTGGATCTGCACATAATCAACAAATTCCTGGCTCTCTTGAGATATTAGCTACTCACTCAATCAACGAACATGCATCTGGAACTTCATTTTGAAATTCATATATTTTCCTTGTGCTGAAATCCTCTGCGTTTTTTTTTTCTCTCATTTCTCTTTTGTGTCAGACTTTCTATTTACTTTTCCTTATTACCTACAGAAACCAGAAAAACAGAAACCAAATATATTGATTTTCACCTGAAAGAAGGTGGGCTATTAAAGTCTCCGGCACCCTGAAGCAGAGAGCGTTTGCATGAAAAATCTGTCCCCCGGAATGCTGCCTCTATAAAGGCATCAACAAGTAATCAAATTCTGGCAACTCCTGAAACTTACTCTTCTTTGACTTTCAGTCTGAATAATTTTCTTTTTGAGCCTCTGTCTCGAAGGAAGCCCTCATAATGGGGCTAAGGTGCTACACTGAACACATGGAAGCCATGGTTTGACAATTCATTCTTCAAAATATTAAATCCCAGGATAAATTTTCTCTTGGAAGACATACTTATAGAACAGCAAAATAAAGCTATGGAGTTGAAGTCCAGATAAACAGTACATCAGCACAAAGTAAACCTGAGTCACACATGAAAGCAAAATAGTTCCTTGAATGAAGAAACTGAAGGAAGGGGATTTACTTTGTTCTGATTAAAAAGTCCTTGGATAATTCTTTAACTCACTTGTAAGCTGCACACTTTGAGGGGGATTAGTGTAATTGACTCATTTCTGCTGTTGCTTGAAATGTAAACAGAGACAGAATAATAAATATTATGTCTTTTAAGATTGTCTTCAAATGAAAAAGTGGACAAGCAAAAAAAAACCCCACTTTCAAAATCTGCAGTAGTAGGACCTGCCCAACAATTCTGGAGGGTGATTGCTGATCTCTGAGTGCAGCAAAATGACTGTGCTTTTAGATGTCTCTGTCTCTGCTCGCCTTGTACACCACTAAGGTTCCCAGTCCTCCACTCAACACATTTCTTTCCTTACCTGGAAAGAAGGGTCAAAACAAGCTGACAGAGCATCATTTACTGAGTTCTGTCAGTCCCCAGTGCTGTCTTGCTGAAGGCCTCTCAGCCCCAGCCACAATGTTCAACTATTTTAGAGCTTGTCAAAGGTGCTTTCTGCCTTCAAGTTGTATTTTAACAATTCATCTCCCTTGCTCTACATCTTGGTAGTCCAGAGGTAACACCAACTCTCTGCCAGACATGGATTCCAATGGGTATTTTTCCTACAAAGGAGGGGAAGAGAGAGAAAAAGATTGAAATAGTGGATCTCTGCCAGCTGCATGCCCACAGGGCTCTACCAGAGTTGGGACATGATCTCTCTCCTGTGCATTTGCTGCTAGGCTCTGCCTCCGCTGCAAGGTAATGGGAACTCACGCAGAAGAGAATGCACAGAAATATGAGACTGCAGAAAGCAAACTCTTTCATGTTTCTTAGAATAGAAAACCTGATCGAGCCTCCCAATCCATGGAATGACTAACAGCCGACAGAACAGCTCTAGCACAGAGTACATTTTCCCTGCAAGATCCGTTTCTAATCATGCCTAGAAGATGCAAAATAACAGGGAGAACTCCAAGGAGGTCTAAACTCTGCTAGAAGCTAAGTACGCTGAGGCTCAAGGAAAGCCATCTAGTATGAATACATAAGATTCAGAAGACTGATTTTTATGGGATATGTTTACTCTATGAATTAAAGGCAATCCATCAAGCTCTTCTGTGAGGCAAAAAGCAGGAAGCAGAGATATTAAGAGTTATTGCTTGTGGGTAATCCCACCATTTGAAGCATCCTCGTTGCTCTGAACAGGGGTGCTGAGGCACTGAAATTTTGTCAGCAGACCAGAAACACGCGTACACAGGCCTGAGGATTTAGCCAGCAATAGTTGCAGAGGGTTTGACACTGCTGGTTTCTTCACCTTGGGAACATGCAGCCTCTCGGATAAGATGAGCCTTTGCTGAGGCACAGCTCACTCTCAGGTGAAAAGCACTGCTTCTCCTTGCTATTTGGCAGGGTGTAAAGAGGTGATTAAACGAGGAATGTTCACAGACTCTTCATGGAAGGAGGTAGCCAGAGCTTTTCTCTTGTTGCAAACTTGCTCTTACGTTAGTCAGGATTAATGCAAGAGGAGAACATGAGAAGCCTATAGCCTCCCAAAGCACCCCGCTTTGCTTAAGTTCAGTCTCCTGGATGACAACATGCTTGTGACCCTTCTCCCTGACAATTTGTGGACTTAGACTTCGGAACTAAACAACTAAAACGTTCCCAAGCACACCAAGCATGAATTACATAAGGCAGTCTTGATATCCTGAAGGTCTAAAACACTGGACGAAAGGATGATGACGATAAAATTTCCAAGTAAAAAACTTATCATGGAAGACATTGATCTTTTTAAGAAATGACACTGGGAATAAAAAGCCATCCTCTGGAAAAAAAAAAAAAAAAAGGGTACAAGGGAAGGGGAAACTGCCTTGAGATTAATTGCTATCAATATTTGCATTATTTCTGTAACTGCATCTCGTAGCCATGGAAAAGGACCTCTTGTGCTAACTACTAATCTATTAATTCTGAGGCATATCTGTGCAGTGTTTGACAGCCATTGTCATTAGCACATAAGGCACTTTGTGGCCTTACCAACAGACCAAACTTCTCCTTGCTAACTCTAATTGGCATGCCAGTGTTAACTCTTTGCTCTCCAGGACATCAGAAGAAGCTGTGTATATTTCGTTACAAACCAAAAACTGCAGTACAGCATCTAAAACGCTATGAGAACAATAAGGAGATATAAGAAATCCCTGTGATAGTTCTAATAGAAAAACACTACTATTTGCCAAGGAGGAGCCCACCTTATGTTTTTTTTGGCTTTTGCAGGTATCACTGTGACTGACCTTGCTGCCTTTCTTACAGTGGCTGTAAATAAGAAAGAATTCCCATGAAGTCAGTGGAATTACATAGCTATAAAACCTTCAAGAGAAGAGACTGTATTATGTATAACAAGAAGGCAGATAGTGACTTGCACTTTTGACTAAATCTAAGATTAAATCTCTTTTTAGACTGTCAAAACAAAGAAGAGGAAAATTCACTTTACCTTGCTGCTGAATGACAACATATTTCTTTCATCTGCAGTCAGACATGCCTGGCAATTGGCTAATACCACAATTTACATGTTGTATGTGTATGAACTGCTTATTCACACAAATGAGCAAGATTTTACCTCTACGTGGCTGTACAGAGGAGCTTTGCTGAGAAAAATACTCAGGAGCTGATGCCAGAATCCAAGGTGCTGTGTTGGGTTGGAGGACTAAGACCTCCCCTGAGCCTGCCTATTTGCATTCATCTATCTTTCACTGCTCCTCTACATGTTTGCATATGAATGTGTGTGAGAAGATGTAGGGGAAAATTACAATAATCTACAGCACACTGATATAATCTGCCCTCTCTATCTCTGGAGCAAGGCAGTAATTTAGATGTTAAAATGCTTCGTGCTATTGTTTAGAAATGCAAGGAATGATCTAGTGTGATGTTTAGTTTCACCTACTCTTTGTGTATGTGCTTATTTCTACTCTACGATACAATACTGTGTCTCTTTAAAGAGCTGGTGCTCAGTGGGGGAACAAGGGAAGATGTAGGCAGCTATCTACAATCTGGGGCCCAAACATCCCCATAATAGCACCAAATGGCGTCAGAAACCAGGTAGCACAAGTTACATACAAAATCAATGCTCTTGTGCCAGTTTACAGCATCATCCAAAGATCATGAAGTCCCTGATTCAAAACATTGTTCAGGCTGCGTCCTTTCTGAGAAGCTGTCGTCAGAAAGAACAAAAAAAAAGCGGTGCATATTTATTGAGTGGAAACTCTTTCAACACATTCCATGAAGCATCGGTAGTAATGGAAGATCTTCTAGAAGGATTTTCCTGTTATCATCCTTAATCTTTCCTGATGCCTTATAACATCCTGTCAAGCTCAGAATAAGAGAACCACTTAGACACATATCAACCTCTCATTATGCTGCCTGTATAATTTTAGCTGTAGGTAAAGAGCAGATTGCTGAGAGCTTCAGATCAACAGTACAAGGAGATTCTGCCAAACCCTTACATTTTTACTTGAGTTTTCTAATAAGAAAAGAACTCTAGTTTGTTTCCACTGGAGCATTTTCCCCATCTCATGAATACAGACTATGTTAAAGACATTAACGCTGCCAAGACTCCAGAAAGTAAGAGTAATAGGGTTTGACTTACACCCACCACTGAGACAGCAGCATTGTGGACTTCAAAAACACAGCAGACATGCATAGCATTATTAAACTAATTATCAAGATCAGTATTGACTTTCTCTTCTCATACTGTTTGTCTTCCTAGTTATAACTACAAATATACAACTTAGATAACCTGTTTCCCATGTATGTTAACCAAATACTGGAAGACCTCCCCCATGCAATTGCAGATGCAATCAGCTTCTGGTTAACACAAGAACCATTGAGAACCACCGTTGACTCTAAACACGTATTAATTAGCTTCAGAGGTACTTCTGGGAGGCTTTTCGCTTCCTCAAGTGAACATAACCTCATCTAACTTCTGGGAGCATTATTCTTCCCACTGTGACACAGCTCTCTGAAGCTGTGTATGTTGCATGTCCCTTTGCACTCACCAAAAGTGTTCTACTCTTAGTTTTGCAACATAATGCACCTGTGATGACCTGTTCAACACAGCGTACAAAAGGGAGCTTGGCACCTGCTTTGGAATTTGTACCCTTTCAAAACAAAGGGATGAAGATTCACCCACCAACCTCTAGCTCCCTCTTGCCACTTCCACAGCAATGAGTGACATTTTCTAGACACCCCCAGGAAAAATAGAATCATAGAGTCATAGAATCACAGGATCATAGAATAGTTTGGGTTGGAAGGGACCTTAATGATCATCCAGTTCCCACCTCCTTGCCATGGGCAGGGACACCTCCCACTGGATCAGGCTGCCCAAGGCCCATCCAACCTGGCCTGGAACACCTCCAGGGATGGGGCTTATTTTTATATGTGCTTATTTAAAGCAGTGTGCTCAGTCTGAATAGTGACTGGAGAGGGAGGGTGTTTGCCTCTGTATTTTGCTTGTTTGTTTGTTTGCCATTCTTAACTGCACATATTTGCATAAAAGAAGAAATGTATCATCTTCTCCCAGAGCTTATTCCCCATCTGAATCCTGTTGATGACAGCTTAATCATTTCCACAGCAACCAAGATCATGACATCAAACAGGGTATAAGCAGCAGGAATAGATTATCTCTCTGGAAACAGAGATTCTCTTCCATGTACACAAATATTCTGAAAAAATGAGAGAAAAAGAAATACAGAAAATATCTGCCACAAAAATGTGATTGTTCTAGCAGAGAATGGTAATATTTTTTTTTTTATTTCATTGTCTGTCTGCTGCTTATTAACAATACAACATTATATTATGTTATATGGTTAAAAACGGTATCAGATGACAGACCTATCACAAGGGATAGACAACATCCTTGGTCAGAGCTGGTAAGGTGGATTTACACACAGTTTCTCTGCCAGACAGCCCATGGTTTAGGCAGTTGCAAAGGAACAGTTCTTGGTCTGTTTGGCTTGAGCAACTTTTGCTAAATTTGGTCTAAGTCAGGAAAATAGCTGAACTCATGACCCTAAGGCCTTAATTTTATTAATTTCAGGTTCTTTTACTTTGACAATATTCCTGTTTGTGATAAAACGAAAATCAAACCTGTATTCTTACTAGAGAGACACTGTTAATGTAACCTTTCTGAGTAAGCACCTCAAAGTCTGACCTTAAATTTCTTCTCACAAATAAGTAACATGCCAGAAAGTAGCATAAAGCCAGCAGACCTGAGCTTCTTGTCTGCAGAGCACTTACTGATGATCAAAGTATCAGTGTTCCCTTCCCGTGTTAAGTACAAATCACTTACTGACTGGGTTTCAGGAAAAGCAGATCTTTCTCCCGCAGCTCTTTGCCTATGCAGTGTGTAGGCTGCTGCCGTACTGCTTGTTCTACGTTCTGCAGCTCCTTAGCTTAATCGGAGCTGTACAGGTAAATGGATATAGCTGTATTTCTTAAACCCTTTGGAATGGATCCCAGATGACTGCTTAGTTCAGGAATGGTCAGTCGCATGCAACTTATTTAGCCTCACCTCCCACGTCAGGCTATGTTGTGGCTCAGGGCTGCATAGAGACTCCGGTGTGCCACACTAAGGTCGGGGACAGGTGTATGGCCAGAGATAACACCAAACCTGCAGGCGATGACATTGCTGAGGAAACGATTGCCTAGAATAGGAATAAAGTAAGTAAAACTAATAGCAGAACAGATTGTTGACCACCTTACATTGTGTTTGAAAATCAATGGCACAGAGGGACAGAGCAATCCTGCTGCCTCTCCAAGAGAACAAACCTGAAAAAGGCAGGAGCTACTAAACTTCAGATCTGTGGCCCTCATGCTTGTGTTGGGGATAATGTCTATAGGAAACATAGCTGCAGGCAGGTGGGCTCCCAGGCTGAGGTGGGAGATGCTGAAGAGAGACCAGCAAGCAAGTGCAGGAAGCTGTCAGGCAGGAACCAGTGTGGAGCAGAGAATGTCACACCAACATAGCTGTTAAAGGTGCCAGCTCTGGAAACAGCCCCAAAGCAGCATCACATCAGTTAAAGTAAAGCCTTTCACTAACCTGCCACGAAAGCAAGGGACAGCCCTCAAGATTTCCACATGGGCTTTTGCCTTTGATCCGGTCTCCTTTATTATTGCTAAAAGTGAGCTTATGTAGTGCAAAATGGGACACAACTGAAATCCACTTCATTTCTTCAGTCAGGATGGTTATGGACTAAAATCTTCTGGGAAATTTCAGCTGAAAAGCTGGTGATAAAATTAGTACAGAAAGATTTGCACTGGTCTAGGTCAAAAGCTGCAGTGACATCTCCTGCCACTGGCTGGTAGTCAGATGGGAACTGAAGTTTATACAGCAAGCAGTAGGGACACGTAAAAAGCAGGAATGTCTCAACAACTAGAATAAGCCACGCTGCTAAAACTGGGAGGTGACTCCGGAGTCTTTGTCTTCAAAACAGCAGATAATCTCTTACCCAGATTTTTGGAGAGGACCCAATAGCAATACCTTTTAATGAGTTTCACCGTGAACACTCACATTTTTAAGTCCTCTGCTGCTGGAACTGGGTATTAATGATGTAAGCCTCATGACAAAATGCAGATGGTCAGCTCCTTTGGAAAAAAAACAAGCAAAAAAAGAAAATGTGGTCATATATAATTCAAGGTATCGGTAAGCAAAGGAGCACAAATTTTTTCTAATCTTGATACAGGTTCCACAATGAATTTGGGTCTGACTCATGAATTTTGAAATGTTTTAAGCTTAACATATTCCCCAATGACTTCCTGAGTACTCAAAGGAATGTAAATCTGCCAGTTTTTATTGTTGGCTACCCACAAATTCAGGTCATTTATTGAAGAGCATCATACAGGCTTACCCAGGAGTCTGCCCCATCATCTCTCCCACAGGAGGCACTAGGGCAGCCACACATAATCATTTACTCACACAGTTATTCTGTCGCAAGTAGCTAAACCTCCATTGTACCATGTACATATCTATATATCCATAGATACATATTTTTCAAGATATAATTTGAGATACCTGAAACATGAATAGGACTATACACAAAGCCAGGTACAAATCTTTGATTTGACTGGACAAAACAGATCTTTCTGGGCAACTCCTTCTACAATTCAAACTTTATCATGTTTTTCACTGATTTTTAACTTGTGCTCCAGGTGGCAAATGTTGCTTCCTGGCAGAAGGTATCTTCTTGAGAGGCTGGTACATACTAGCATGAAGTCTGTCAGGAGGGTTTTAGCAGCTATAAAATATCCAAATTCCCCTTACAGCCATCCTCCAAAGGACTGGGATTTTCTTTGTACACACACTTCAGGCAAATGCTATAGACATTTTATGCAAAACCAATTACTTAGTAACCAAAAAAAAAGGTGTGATGTGCAGCACAGTTTCCCAATTATTGTTACTCTTGTCATCATATTTCCTCCCAGCGTACTTTTCATGTTGCCTCTCATTTCTATGTATCTGCTTAATTAGCCATATTAAAGAAAAGACCCTCTGACCTGTGTAAACAGACATAGCTATGAAGCATCCTCATTTCTTTATCAGTGCTTCTTCTGTGCCATGAAAACTTTTAGTTTACTAAGTTATACTCCTCTGCTAAGTAGCCCTTCATCTAGATTTCAGTGGTGGAGTAAGCCATTTGCTGTAGCTCTTTGCTGAACAGCATGGCATTCCTTTAGTTAGAGACAGTGGATTGCCAAAAGGTCTCTGTTCTCTTTATCCACGAACTTAAACAGAAGAAAAATGTGATGTTCTCACTAATGTTATCGGAAGAGCCGTAATACTCATAACAAGCCTTGGCTGTCTCAAAGCTGTGGGCCACTGCTTCAAATATATCTCATTGTTAGTAATTGCCCAGTGTTTAGACATCTAAGATAATCTTTTCACCTCTTTCCCAATCACAGAAGTCTCTTCCTGAAAGAACTGACACTATATCTATACCTGTGGGCAAAAACCTTACGTGCAAAATGCACAGCCCGCAAACCCTGTGGCCTTGACCCATAGACTGTGTTGAACACAGGAGGCACTCACTGTGCACTGAGAGCAGCTTCAGCTGAGGCGTCTAATCTTCGTGCTGACACACAGCACCTCGGTGGCAGAGCAGGAGGGACACCTACGCAATTGTGGTCCACACCAACAGACGTGTGCAGCTATCAGTGGCACAACTCACCTCTAGTGTGTTAATAAGAAAGAACTGGACAAACACATTCCAGCACACCTCATTTCAAGTACAGGAGGGATCCAGATGTTTAATGAGGCACATTTCAGCAGCTAAATCAGTTGGATACTGTCTAGGGATCAAATCAGAGCACTAAAAGTAGGAAGATGGGAGTACTCTAATTTCTGCCAGAAAGAAAAAAAGAAAAAAAAAAAAAGAGGGAGTAGTCAGTGAAATATCTTACTGCTTCTATTCCCAAAATGTATCTTGACCTCAAGGAAAGCTGTGGGGTGTTTGTAACTGGAGTATGTCAGCAGTTGAGTATGTTCGTGTAGAAAAAGGTAGAGCCAAAGAGGATCTGTATATGCTATTGAAGATAAGAGCTCTCCAAAGAAATTTTCTTCACCCTTGCTTTATCAGAAAGTCACTTTCCATCTAGTGCCAATGCGAGCATCAAGGACAAACCCCACAATCCCAATTTCCTTTGCTCTGGAGAAATAATTCATATGTTGAAGTATTTCTTGGATGAAGTGCTAGAGAATAGAAAGAAAGAGCCAGACTTCCCAAAGGAACAATGGATTTGCATAAGGTAACTCAAATTTATGTAATAAATCTACTTTACCAACTTTTATTGAGGGTCCTGAGTTGGAATTACAGATCTGTAAATAGCTCTACAGCGTTGCCAGTTTGTAACAACTGGTGTGGCACAGCTCTTCCTTCAAAAACAAGTTAATTCGCCCTCTCTGGAAGATACTTTATTCAAGTGAAAAAGGCAGGCTGTAAACGAGGAGCTGAAATGTATTTTCATTATTAAATGACACCAGCTGCCTTTTACTGTCTTCAAAGCGTCTCTTAGGTCACCCATCTCAGACAGAGCCTGTACAGAAAGACAGTCTCAAAAAGATGTTTCACATCTGCCAGCCCTGCCTTCTGCATGACAGAGAAAGATGTTCTGGGGCACCTGCTCATTGGCTTCTGTCTCTGCCAGGGGAAGGGATGAGCGCGGCCACATGAAGGAGAGAGAAGAAAAGAGAATTAAGGGGATAGACACCAACTGGGTCGGTCTCGCAAGGTGCTCTCAGAGCCCTTTGGCTGTACAGCTCCTGAAAATGAGACAGGGCACAGTAGCTGCAAAAGGAGGCTGTTTGTCATGCGAACTGAAATACCCTTCATATTATACAAACCCACAATGCCACAGATGGTATGCTATAGGCAGAGCTATTTCCAAGCGAGGCTGTTTCTCAAAGCCTCTCTCATGGAAAGCTGTTCCTCTCAAAATACTTGTGTCACACCTTCCAGTGGCTCAGACGGTTCCAGAAACAAAAATGCTGTATCAAAGTGCCAGAAAAGGAAAAAGGAAAACATAAAGTTATTATTACCATTCTGTTGATCTCACATAGGTGAGGAACTGTCAAACAGTTTCAGGAAGATGTCAGCTGAGTTTCAAACCCTGTCCTGCAATAATTTGAACTAGTATGAAATACTGACAGCAGGCAACACACGCCTTTGTCTCACATCAGATTGTGCTTTGTATGAATTTCCAAAACAAGTAAGCTGATATTTTAATGAATCTTTAATATAAAAAAAAATACCTAAAACCTGTCCCTTCTTATGTGTTTCATAAACACTATCACAAAAGACTTGCTTGACAATCTAAAGCAGAAAAGAGAAGAGTGGAACAGGAAGGGCGGCAGCAGAACTTGAAATAGGTGGAGGCAATCAGTCAAACTCTGCCTTTTCTGACTTTCATTAACACTCATGGTTTCTTAAAAACAAGAAAAGGCAGAATGGAGTAACACATGCAAAAGTAACATCCTTTCCTGTCACATACAGGTCCGTTCTTTGAATTCCATGGGATTCTAGTTTGAAAAGATCAGTTGTAGTTTTTCTTATGCTGTTCAGATAGAGACGTACGGAGTTGCATTAAAGCAGCGGGCATTCAGCATGTGACATCCACCTTGTAGAGGATGACCAGTGCCTTCCAAGGGATAAATACAGCCATACTCAGCTACAACAGAAGGGACTGTCCCCGCAAGTGAAGTGAAACTTCAGTATGAGCCAAGGCCATTTCAAGCACAGCCTACGGCAATGAAACACTGAAATATGTTTTCAACAACTAGATCAGATGTTGCAAATCTCCACAGATTCGAGGACAAAAAGGTAGACCAGTGAGGTGAACCACGAGAAATTCCTTAAATATTTTTTTTAAGGAATCTGACTTTGCTTGTTGGAGTGAGCAATTCAAGTACTAACATTGCCAGGAGAGTCTGCAACACAGCTGAACTGTACACTTAACTCTCACCAGTTTGCTTGCCCTTGTGCAAGTGCTAAGGAGCTAATCCTCCAGCAGGAAAACCACCAGCAATCCCCATCCCTCCTGGTGAGTGTTGCCGACACATCATAGGGCTTCTTTATCTGCTGCCTCTGAGATCTGGCTAACAGCACAGCAGAATTTTGGGACAGTCCAGTCTGGAGTTTGGTGTGGTGACACCAGGACCGTTATGAATTTATTTCAGATATGATGACAGAGAAATATGAACCAAAAGTTAAAAATAGCTTGTGCAATAGCTAAAGCAGAACCATTTTAAATGGAAGAGGTTCCTGCCCTGCCAAGAAACACCTGCTGTGCTCTGCTATGTGTGTGCTTACATTCACTTCACATAACACCAAGTGCAGTACTTGGGTCACAAACATTTACAGGGATATCTCAGCATATTTGCTACAGGATCTGTCCCCTGGAATCAAATCTGAGTTACTATAATAAACAGATAGACAACAAAGGCAGCAATAACAAAGTTTACAAAAGTAGATCAATTTTTTCTTCTTTTTATAGGATGTTTTTAGAACTCTTTTAGAGGCAGTCAAATTATGGGTAACATATGTATAACTTTTTGCATGAAAAATCAGCAAAATTTCTAATTGCCAAGCAGTGGCGAAGTCTCCACTGCTTCAGTGATGGTATTTATCACTTGATCCTTGGTGTCTTTACCACATACCCCATATCAAGCTTAGTGGAGACTTAATTTACAGAACAGATCTTCAAGGATTTGCCGAACTCTCCTTGTCCCAATTTATATAAGTTAAATGTTAGGGTTCACTACGACCTGGAATATTCCTCGGCTCCTTAGATGATAACCACCTTTACCTGAGATTGCCACGTGCCCCTCTCTGTGTCCCGTACACACACCAAACTACAACCAGGGCCATGGCCACAGACACAGGCAAGTTTATTTCTTCAGCCTTATTTCTGGAAGGATCAGCTGGCAAAGACAAAGAGTATCTGTCAGGACATCAGTTTTGCCATAGGTACCAACATAATTAAAGGAAGAAACAGTTTTCTGAAACACCAATGCTCAAGCAAACAGCAGCTACTTTGATAGGAGCTAGATTGAATAATGAATTCTCCAGCCTTCTTCAACCAGTATACGGGAAAAAAGAAAGCCTTGCCTCCATCTCCATTCTCCTTTTTCTCTCCATACTTTTGATTTTCCTGAAGGCTGTCAAAAGGAATAACATACCAATCTTGTTTGTTGCCATTTTCAAGCCCAAGATTTACCTATCTGCTCAGACAAAGCCCCTGGCCCCAGCAGTTTACTCCAGCATTTTCCTGACGAAAATATACAGTCACAGAAAGGCATTAACTTGTTTCTTTCTTTCATCCCAATTTGCAGCATGTGTAGAAGATGGTGTGCTGATCTCACTACCTTGCAAGGTATGAATTGATAAGGAGACCACATGTAATGGCACCTTTGCAAAATAAAGTACACTTGCTTTGCTTTTCATCAGTAATATTCCCCTGTTACTGTAAGACCCTACACTGCCAACATTTACATGTGGTCTCATTCCTGATCAAGCCTGTTGCAGGTTCCCTGGCTGTTTGGACTACTAGTGACAAGAAGAAAGTAAAGGGCAGGATGGATGAGTTGTCCAGACAATGGATAAGTTACCTACTAGTTAGTAGTCACATAACAGAAACACAGATTTTTTTTTCCTAAAAGAAAAAGGATTTTTTAGTTTGGAAAATTCTTTTCATTCAGAGTGACAGTTATTTGATTCTGTGTGGTATATCAACAGTCTGGATAAATTAATGCATATTGCTATGGCTATATTTAGGGCAGGAGCATCTTCATGTGAAAAGCTTAGGTTGAATGGACTATACTATTAGAAGTTATTCCATTTTCTTTGTGTCTTTAGCAGTAATGCTTATTTTAGCTATTTTAACTTAGGGAGGTTGCTTGGATTTGGTTTTACAGGCATCTAATTGCAAGTCCCCAGGAAAAGTCCTTGATTAAGAATCCCAAACCTGGAAAGATGCTGTTACACTAATTAGAAGTTAGTTCACTCTCCCATATCTGCTGAGATTATTAATAACACACCAAACTCTCTGCCAGTTCACAGACAGCTCAGACACTGCAGGTCTAGTGTATAGGTAGACACAAAAAAATTACAAGAGAAAATACAACAATTTTCCATTAGCTACTGAATTTTATCCAACCTCAAATACCTCCTGGAAGTGGCACTTGATCCATACACATCTCAAAGCATTTACCAGCTAATAATAGCTCCAATCCTACATCTTACACTACAGCTGTCCCTAGTACCTCTAGTATCTGCCACCTCAAGTGAAAACCACGGCATGTTCCCTCCTCATGCCTGACGTATAGCTACAATGGAAAATGTTGGAGTTACCCATCTCTGCTACTCTCTCTTGGACTCAAACATCTCTTATCATTTCTGTCACTTAAGAATATCATTGCTTTAAATAAAAGACCCTTCAGTTTTCGAAGTGAACTTCATAATAGACTGACAGACCAGCAGACTGACTCTTCTTCTGTATTTCCAGAAAACGGATACAAATGGCAATAGCATCACATCACCTACTGCCCTTCAGTCCTTGCTAGCCAGGACCACTTCTATTACATTTCCAAGATCACCATCATTACATTTCCTGGCTTCTCACTTCAGTTATTTGTTTCCTTGGTGAGAGTAAGAGTAAATGGATGCCATGAATCCTATCCTTTAGAAACTTACCTGTCAGGAACATGAAGAGAATCCACTTCCACAGAACAACAAAAGATAATAATCACTGGCGAAATCAGATTTAGGAAGGAAAGATGTTGTGGACTGTTGGCAGTCTCCTGAGCCATCTCTGTAAAGATTTCTTTGTAGGAGGAACAATGGATGAAACATAAATAGAAACAAGTAAGTGTTGTAGTTGTCAGATTGACAGGATGCAGATAAGGACCAGGGCTTTCACCCTTTACAGGGTGAGAGCATGCTAACTTTTGGAGTTTTGAATATATATTATATATAAATAAAAGCAATAAAATAAATAAAGCAAAGGACAAAACTATTGATCCATATGGAAGGGGAGGGGAATGCTGGTGGGAAAGGAAAAAAAGGCTAAAAGTAAAGTGAAAACTCTGTTTTTCAGGCAGGAAGAAAAAGAGAAAATATCTGTTGCTATTCTACTCAGCAAACCAAAGACTCAGTAATTTATAATCAGAATAATAGGCACAGCTTCTAATCTGCCCAGTTCCTCCCTTGCTGTAAGTCTACACCTGATCTGTCAGCAGCAGAGATAAAAATGATTAATCTGTGACTTTGGTGGCATAATAAATGCTCATGTACACAGAGGAGGATTTTTTATCATCAGCTACCTCAAATCATACCAACTACCAGCTATGAACAGGGACGATTCCTTTGTTATTCTCTGTCCTCTCCTGGGAACACTTGGCTGCCTGCAAGGGGTTGCAAGGCAAATGAGAGGGGCTACACGTCTTGGCGAGAGGGAGGCAGGCCAGCACAGACACAACCTCAACATTTGATATAGCTGCTGCTTTCCATTCCATTTTTCTAATGGCTTTCAAGAGTTAAGCATTTCCCTTCTGTGCCTCCGCCACAAGCTAGAACACAGCCAGCCTTAAAAAGAGAGGAATTCAATATTCTTTAAGCAACAGAATATTGCCTATTCAAAAGAACAGTCCATACTCTTCTCTGAACCTTCAAAATCCTCCCTTCCTTTCCACTGCTTTTCTTCTCTCCCTTTCAGGACTTTCCCTTTTCTGTCCCCATCTCAGTGCTGTCTCTGTCTGGAGCCATTTGAAAAACAGACTGGACTCCCTTTAAAAGCCATCAGCAGAGCATATTCTCAGTCAGAAGAGCACGCATTTCATCAATCTTTACTGCAGTTCATATTTTCACAAAAACCTCTAAATGAACAGGACGAAAAACGTAATTAAAGCAGAGTCAAAAGACACATATTGCCTGTTGCCATTTAAAAGATGCAAGCCGAGAGCAGCTCAAAGTTAAGCCCCTGGTTCCCCTTCAAGATAAGTGTTTTTAAAAAGCCCCAAAGTATAACAGCAATAACAACACAGAGATACAATTCTTTCAAACATTTATTTCCCTCATTTTTTTTTTTTATTCTTTTCCTTTGTGTTTTGGCGGCTGTGAATAATTCTGTACCCTGGAATTGTTCGGCAGGCTATTAATGTCTGTGACCTTGTACAGCAAGAACAGCTCTACTTTCCAGTCATTTCTTGAAGTGCTACCTATTATGCCTGTAAGATGACTGAGGCAGCCTCCTAAACACACACACACACGTTCTCTCTACCCCCTTTCTTAGACATGCAGAAACGTGCTTCATCCTACCCACACATCAAAAAAAAATGTCACTTCATCAAGAGAGGTATATGCTTTGTAAACAACTGTCTTTCACAGCAATAGGGAACAACCACCCATATTACAGCCTTCCCAAGATCTCCTGGGGAAATAAAAAGACTGATATTACAATGGGGTGAATTCATTATATAAGAAAATAAGATCTCATTAGGTCTGAGTCATTATAGGTGTCTCCTTTGAGTTAGCTGCTGCTGCTTTTCCTTTATAAGAGCGTATAGAGAAGCCGTATGTGATCAAACAGATATCAAGGGCATTTTCTAATGCTATGATCAAATACATGCATATATCAAGAGTGTCTCTACTTCCTTTTAGATTCAGTTAATCAAAGAGGTTAATAGACCAGAGTCTATTTATCAGCAGCACAGTACTGCTGCAACGGTCTCCCATGACGGAAACAAATCGCAGATATCCCGTTGCAAAACAGAGGGATAAAGTGGGCAGCAGATATGTAGGATGAAAGGGCTTAAAAAACAGACACTTTTAAGAACCATTTAAGCTCATGCATAATTCTAAAGTATACCTCCCTTCACTTAGGAGCCAGACAGGTCAAACCAGTTTGCAGTTTGTTCGGGGTTTTTTTAACAGGTTATATTGATTATGTTATATTATGGGGGTTTTTTTAACAGGTCAAGAACTACCCAATTTAACTCCTGACTATGATTTTCTTTAGATGTCAAAGTTAAGTCCTTAAATGTTGCTACTCCAGTTAAAATTAGACGTGAGGTGTTAAAACACGCTGTAGAGACCTACCAGGACACAGCACTGCCTAAAACCAGACACGAATATTGTAGAGCGGTAAGTGCCTGTGTAAGCTTCCTTTGGAAAAAAATGTAGATTTAGGGACTCCAAAGTTGTTTTTTTCCTGCATCTGACTTAGCTATGTCCCTTGCCAGCTGCCAGCACACATTAGCTTCTTTGACAAACTTTTTAGGGTCTCTGTTGCTCTTGGTTCAGGCTTTTCATTTTTTTTTCCAGTCACACAGATTAATAAGGAGAGCCTTCTGCCCAATTTCCTCTGAAATCCATTTGTCAGGAAAGAAAGAGTTTCTGACAAAACAAAACATTTCATGAAATGTGTCTTTCTCATGGTTTATATAAAAAGTTCACAATAATATGTTCAATTAAATTCTTTTTTAGATCAAGCTCTTCATGTTCTGTGATGAGAAGCTGAAAATTTGTAAGGCAAATGAAAATAAAAAATATTGTAGCCTGGTTTGTGTTACATTTTTCTTGGAAAAATCCCTCATCACACACACCTGTAGCAACTGACTGATCAGAGCCCCACAGTAACAGGAAAAGCAGACCTGATGTACTCCTGTGAAAAAAAGAAATTGATCTTCCTTTCATAATGTCTTTTAAGCTGGCAATAAGGGAGGGAATATTACATATGCAGGGGAACATTTTAGGATTCCCGAGAACTCATGAGTTCCTGGAAATGAGTGATCTGCTCAGAAACACATCTTCCAAAGTGGAAGGTGACTGTGATTTCTCATACTGTGTATATGCTATATTCAACAATGATGATCCCTCATCTGGAAATTATTACAATACAAATTGTGAATAACATAACCCAGAACTTCTCTTGTTCCTTCCAATCAGCTACTGCAGAGCAAGCTTCACATCAAAGCTGATGAAACTAACCCAAGGAAGGAGTAACTGCTAACCAATAGCTTCTTAACAATCACTGTTCAGCTCCTGCGGAACAATTATTCAGATCATCGCCAAAAACAGTTGCTCTTCTGTCATGTTATACCTAACGGGAAAAGGCATGAACACCTCTGAAAGCTGGTACATCGCAACTATTAATCCATCCATATGGCTTGGTGTGGATTGGTTTGGCAGAGCAACGTGGGGATATTAGCACATCTGCTGTCTGTCTTACACTTATTTTAGAGAGAGGAGTACAACTCTCTGTTGATGCATTCGTCAGAACCAACACACTTCAAAAAGAACCTTAAAAATGTAGATTAGTTTTGCTGTATCTGATGTGTTCTTGTCTCTTGTCTAAAAAGCCCATCTGGTCTGAAAATATACAGCACCTGTGTAAAATTTTATGTATTGAGGCTTGAAGTGCAAAATATTCCTTGGTGTGAAAATGTCATGGATATTAAGGGGAAATTTATTATTTTTTTTTAATGTTTGCAAATTGATGCACCTCTGACTTCATTGAACACCTATTTTCTGGATTCTTCACTGAAAGGGTTTTCAAACAAAGATGGGCACTCTGGATAGAGGAGAGAAAGAAAAAAGATCAAACAATGGACTGATCTGCACAATTTGCCTGTGATATAGGTGATATAACTGTCTAAGATGAGCTCTTCCAGCACTTTTCTGATGGAAGAAAATATTATTCTCCATGTTTCCAAAAGATATCTAAGTCACAGAGCAAAGAAAGAAATTAAATACTGTGGAACTGGTCTACATCTCAGATATACAACAACAAATCCCAGGTACTGATGATGCCATATATGTATTGCTTTTTATCCCAGCCAAGGTTTATGTTCCTTGCTCTTTTCACTGCTGTAGTTTCAAAAGTCAGAAAACAGTAGCAGGACATTGACATCCAAGATCTTCTGATCTTCAGAATAAAAGAATGGGAGAGAATGAATGGCTGCTCTTAAGGTCACCGGCTGTTAAGGTCAGAAACAAACTCAGTCTGTGACCATTCACTACCCTGAAGTACGCTATTACAGCAGGACACTACTGAAAAATATGTCCCTCTTCCTAGCTGGTTAAGATGTAACTTATGATTCAATTATCTGCTTTCAAAACATAGCATGAAATGTTACCGTGAGGTACATGACTTGTGTTTTTATGTCTCAGAGCAAATAATAAAATCCACTTTGAGTTTTAATGATAACAATGCAATTGTCATGATGGCATTCAAAAAGAGATATAAAGACTCTGAAGTCTGCCAGGGTACATGAAGACACTGCCCATGGCTGGGAACCAGCTCAGGCTTTAAACTCTGCCCAAGGAGAGCCTGGGACTCTCTGTAGAACTTCGCCATGTGTTAATATGATCATCCAGAGTTCTCCTACAATCAGAAAACACACCTGAATACTCTGAAGAAGGGATGAGAAGACCCTTCTCACATGGACTTTCTCACAGAGAAGTCCCTTCTGCTGTTGTTCAGAAGGGGAATCAACCATTTATTGTTCTGGTCTGTTTCTGGCAGAAGGAGTTCTCAGTTAACTCACCAGGCAATCCCGTGCAAGTTCAGGTAAGCCAACAGCAGATGAAAGACCTAAATAAAGGGTGGAAGAACGAGAGTGAAAGTGATACTCACTGTCCTGCTCAACTGGGTTATTCCAGTTGCAAATCAATTTAATCACTCCGCTTACTATCACTGCAATTAATCATTGGATTTCTAAGGCAGTACCACTGTTTGTCTTAGCATTTTCATGACTCTTCACCTTCTTCATTTACTGATCTTTTAAAAACACAGATTGGGAGCCTGCTAGTTCCTAAAGGCTCTTTGTTATGCAATTCTTCATAATTTCAACTTTTTACATGTTAAAATCCAATTACAGTGATAAACGAATCATGAGAAAATCTAATGGCATAAAACAAATTTAAGAGATTAAACAATTTCCAATTTATATTTATATTGTATAATGTAATGCAGCTCACCTTGCCAAATGGCACTATTAGCATTTAAACTTCAGAGGAACACTACATGCAGTGAAAGAATATTCATTCTTACCCACCGCTAGAAGGAAAATTAAAGCTAATAAAGGCATGGCAGTTCTGGACGAGGTGTGCTTGCAGTCATCTTAAACCCAGTTCAGGGACTAAGAAGGTCATCTCTGTATGGTTGAAGTTGTTCAATCACTGGTAATGCACGTGCAAAACTAAATAATTCCAGATTCTTCTGGAAAGATTCCTGTAAATGCATTATAGATAAGCAAATAAATTGCACAATTTAGTCTTTTTACGTATCTCTGATTGGACTTTCCAGACACAACAGATCTGGCTGAAGAAGTCTTTTTGAGTGCAGGGCTTGGAATTGAAGAGGGAGACACGATGGTTCGTTATGGCAAGAAGTGAAAAAAAAAATCAATTCAAGAGATATCTGAGAAGAGGAACTAAAGGAGGTGACACAGGAGAGTTTAAATGGAAAGATAAGAACAAAGGAACTAAGAAAACATGTAAAGATTACATTTAAAAAAAAGACATAAAGCTGTAAAGTGAGTGTTGAACATCAGCTTAGTGCATAAAATATGAAAGTAGTATATAATCATCTGAGCAAAAGTGGAAAAAAGGAAGGAGAAGCAAAGACAGACATAAGGACTTATACATAAGTGGCAGGGATTGGTAGGGAACGAATGCTAAAAAAAAAAAGTTCAAGAGAAACAACCAAGGATTGCACTGCTGAGGTCAGACTAGTAAAAATATGAATTTACCATAGTCCGAGGTTTTATTCTGCTGCTGTCCTGTAATTAGAACCAGCTCTTTTTAACAATTATGCTACTACAGCTGTGGTTAAACAGAAATCACTGCAATTTAAGCAGAAGCAGCACGACGTGTGCATGGAGCAAAGGACACTTGTGGGAGTTTTAAACTCCCGGGTCACCTGTCAAAGCAACTTTACTCAGGGTTTAGAACTAGTGATAAATAAAACCAACAAAGTCTAGATACAAGTTCTTAACTTTGATGCAGAGTAGAAAAATAAGACCACATATTTTAAAATTTTAAGTCCTGTGAATGTTCTCATAGTTCCTCTTCACTCACTTTCAAAACATTGTCTTTCTGGCAGAAACTTGTAAACACCCACAGATCAAGTTCAGAATTTATTTGTAATCTTTAACTCATATTTGAGCATAAGTTGAGCAATATAAGAGGGATAATTTATTTCTTGTTTTCAAAATCTTACATTTCACAATCAAAGCTTATTGAGGCTGAGCTAAAGTATACAATGCTGCCTTTCCAAAACGGAAAGAACAGAAAGGCATCAAGAAATCCAGTAGGAAGAAACCGTCTTCAAAACAAAAAAAGCAAAAGAGACAGAGGTACTTATCTACTCATTCCCTTTGCATAGCAATATAGCACAAATATTCTGCAGGACAGTATGCAAGCTTCTGTGAACACCTTAAACTGTGATTCTCCCAATATCTCAACATTGCTTGAAGGCAATGTCCCCAGCAGCCAATTGAGGCTGAACATCTGGAAGGTGAACGCTTGATTAATAAGTGGATCCCGAAGGCATAGCTGCAGGTTGCTGCAGAAATGGCAGATGACATTTTCATGCTCTGCTTCTGTAACAGTCATTGCTGCTCTTTGAGGGGCTGCATTGTTAGCAGACTGTAAACATTTTGCCCAAATGCCTCTTATTTGTGAATGAGGACTTCTAGATCAATACTCAACCATTAGAACAGATTGCAGATCGGTCATGTGCATTTTCCAGAGCAAACCAGAAGCAAGAGAAATCGCGTGGACACTTTTTTAAAGGAATTTAAATCAATTCAGAGAGCCTACAATAAAATTACATGATGCTTTCCCTTTTTGAGGCTCCTTTTTCAAAATGTAAACTAATTTTTATCAGGATCTCACTGTCACAGTGCAATCTGGCATGACTGACAGTCTTTGCATACAGAAATGCTTCATCATCGTTGTGCAAGTGCTGTCTCTGAAGAGCTGTGTGCAGGCTCGGAATTTAAACAGCTAGAGGTGTCAAGAAATGTAATGCATTGCCCAGGTGTGTGTATAGGAGTACTTGTGCCCACACAAGCACGTGCATCAGTAGAAAAGCTGAGGACGTTTCACACCGGAATGACGGTGCTTTAGAAATAGGAAAGCTATACAAGGGAAGATCTTGCCCAAACCATAGTTGCTATGTAAACGATCAAACCCAACTGCCATTCAATTCCTCAAAGTAACTGTAAGAATAACTTCGAAATAAATGAAGTTTTTTTCCGGCTTTTGCTACTACACCCGTCTCTCTGCTAAGAGCCTCTAAGCTAAAGACAACCTTCTTGCCATAAGTACAATGCAGAATACTTGACTCGCCGCACATTTACCATGTGTGTTTGAGTCCATATCCCATCTGTCTGGGTCACTGCATTTCACTTTTCCCTCACCATGACAAATGAGGAAGCTGAACCATGATGAAATGCATAACAAAAAACAAACATAATTTTGGAGGCAGGTTATTTTTGTGTTTCAACCACGTTTTGTTGTGATTTTTTGTTTCAGAAATTATGCATAACCAGTGTGGAAATGAACGTGAAGCCTCTTATGATTATTTTTTTTAGCTGCTTCTAATATCAGTTTCTACTGCCTTCCCCCCTCTCTGTATCTTTTGGCTCTGTCACAAAACCCTTGCAGAGAACTAACAACTGTAACCAACCTGTCAGTATAGTGGTGGCCGCCACACCCTGGAGAGCCTGCAGCCTTGCCTAGCAATTGTGTGAGTGACAGTTTGAAGATCTCTAAGCCACATGAAAACAAGTGTATGTCCCAGACATGACTTGCCTATTCACATATTAAAAACATTCCTGTGTGCACTGCTGAAAGCTGTCATTTATGTAACAAATATGTCAAAAACTCCTAAGTGTCACCTGCCAAGTCTCAGATCCAAGAACACAATATCCTGGAAATAAAATCTGCTATAGGCAAAAGAGTTTCGCGATTAAAGTTAATCTAAGGTGAGTTTGGAACAACCTATTCAACGCAGGCAGCATATGTCATTATCATATTTCACTGTATATAAATTCCTGGAAACATGACTCTATGTATTCCTGCATGCAAGAGAATTTTTGTGCACATGTGCATGTTTAGGAACATTATGGTTGTTTTCACTTCTTTTTGTAGATAAAGTCTGAATACGGCTGAACCAAAGAACAGCTAAATGCCATCCAGTAAGTATAGTCATATCTATGTGTGAGTATGCGAGAGGAATCCACAGACATATGTGACTATGATGATCATTCTTTACACATCTCTGTCATCGGAATTCAGCATAGCTAATTTTGCAGACAGTTATTCAATAGTACTTCCAACATCAGGGAGAACTGCTATGGCTCTAATGCTCCGCTGCAGCTTTTCTCACAGGTCACACATATTCTGTGGCTCTTTATTACAACCTGTCCAAACAGATGTTCTTCATGTCTACTGGGTTTTCTACTCCTGTTCTGCCCCTGTGCCTTCAAACCTGTACCTTTAGGTTCTGGTTGCAGGAATCAGGGGGTTTATGAGAAGTAATTTTTCTCCTCCCTGTTTGTACACCTTGTAGTACGTAACAGTGAAGGCACTCGATGGCCTATGAGGAAGTTGGTATAAGCAAAGGAAGAGAAGGGAGGGCTGCCAGCCATTTGGTTTCAAAAGAGCGTTTGAATTCCTTTACTGCACAGAGTAAAAACTAGAATTTTGTACAAAAATTCTCAAAAATATGACCTGGAGTTTTGAAAGGAGAGATCTCTTACATTTCCAAAGAATAGTATGTTTTGCTTTTATCTGCGAGGTTTTGTGTTCCTGACAGGGATAGGATGATATATATCAGGAGTTTTCAATCTGTGCTTGTTTTCTAGTAAACATCTAATTGAACTACTGGGAAAGCCAGGGTGAAATGATTAATAAAGCTACTTAGTAATGCCAGCTTTCATATTAAGGTAAAGGGAATTCCAGGGAACAATGGAGTAAATTAAAACAAAAGAATGATAACATATAAGCAGCAAAAATAGCTGACAGCATGTATTCATTCAAGGTATTTTAGAGGTGAACTTTGCACTGTTGATTGGGAAATTTAAATGTTTTATTCACTGACTGATGTTTTCCTGACTCTTTTGACATCTGAAAAGTCCCAGGTCATTTGTTTAAGTCACTAGGAAGATAAGACCTTTCTGATACAAATCACAGCTGCTTCACAATCTAATTCTATATAGAAGCCCATTAAAGAGTATAGAGCATATCAACACTTCACTCTCTTTGATTTAAAGTTTTCTAGTCATGAAGTCAGTTACAAAGGCCAAGACTCAGTACTAAGTAATAGCTCTAAATAACATTATGACAATGCAGGAGTATCTTTCAAAATGAAGGCGCATACTGTTTTCTCCTAGCACATCTCTCCTTGTAATGAATTTTACCAGTGCTGTTTATGGCCTTATTTTGAATTTTGTAAGTCATTATGCAAAGGAGCATTATAAACTCTGAGTGAGCTTTAGGTATCTGCAACAATAATGTTCATGTTTTGAAAAGTTCTTCCCTCTGCCCCCAGTATCAAAAAGCTGAATGAATTTACAACTTTCAAATCAGTCTGTTGGTCTTAAAATTGCATTTTAAATCTAATTTGCCCAGCTAAGAGTTTGCCCTTTAACCTTCAGCGTTGAATTACTCCAAATTCAATCCAAATATAAGCACCTGTGTGCTGCTTTAAGTTTACCCTTGTTTTGCAGGAGACTTCTTTCTACATTATCTTTATGTGAGTTGTTATTAGATTAGGGTATTTTCTAGGTTTTAGAAGAAAAACCCTAGGAAGTTTAACTGCCCTTGTAACTTCTGAATAAGATAAAGAACAGCCTGCCTATTATCTTTGCATCATCTGTTCTTTGGCATGACATTACCTCATGCTGCTACAAGAAAACAGGTATTTACATTATCTCCAAGTCTGCTTCTTTCTCAGGCCCAAACAGATCATCTATACCTCTCGAGTACCCAATAAAGGTCTGTAGGTAGTAAGAAATGCTCTATGCTGTGAGATAAGCTGTTTAGTGAAACCTTTCAGTAAATTAAGGTTTCACCTGTAGGTTTTTGATGTGACAGAGAGAAGAGGTTTGAGTTTTTGATCTGTTCAGCTGGTATGAGTGGATGTGCACTTCTGAGTATTTCTGAAGACACCCAGAGCTACTCAGCAGTGCGTTTTCCCCTTTCCCACCAAAGTTTACTGTCCCCTCACAACTAGCGACACAACTACACAACAGCTTTTTTTCCCCAATGTCAGTCCGTATAGTTGTGGCCAAGTATCAAATCTAAATGCCTATCTGTTTATCGATCTACTGCTAAATGTTTTTTACTCTAAATGTCTTCATATTAACGGAATCAGTTTGGGCAGCAACAGGCTCTTAGATCTGGTTCTTAGGGGAGGGTATCCCTTGCCATCTCATCTGCTGCTTACACAACACACCTCACTGTAGCCTGATTTACCCTTCTTCCCTTTCAGATTGACAGGATTTCACTGCTTAGAGAAGACAAAACAATGTTTATTTCAAAGGAACAAGTCCTATTATATACACTAGTCAGAAGCTTTTGCAATCAGTCTGATCACTGAGTTTGGGCTTAGACCAACTGATTCTCTAATGCAGTCTGCTTAACACTTTTGAATTTCCCTTCAGAAAACAGAGGGGGATCTGGACCCAAGATACTGGACCCATAACGTGATGGGAACGTGGCATCGCCCAAGAGTAAATTAAAAGACAGGTGCAGCTCAGCTGGGTTTCTAATAAAATTAGGTGGTTTTTTTAACATCTTCAATCTATGGCATTATTTGTGCACATTCTATACCCAAAGCACGACAAATCTTTTACTGGGCTTGCATGCAGCAGTGCTGAGCCCCAACAGCCTCAGAAATCCACTTCAGGATTGCCAAGCCTGACAAGATCTGCAGGGTGATGTGTGGAAGGTGCAAATGGCAGCCTTCAGCCTGGGGAGAGCGTCAGTGGGGGAAGGAACCACAGCGTGGCAGAACGCTGACCCAGCCGCACAGAACACCTTCTGATGAGTTATCTAAATCACAGCAATTTGTTAGACCAGCAGAGCCCAGATGAGTGGCAGGCATGAGATTCATAGAAGCTCCTTGTAATTCTGCAGCAGCAAGCCCTTTGGAGAATGGAGCTCTGGAGGGGGAAAAGAGGAGGACGTTCAGGGAAAAAATAAAAGCTGTATGAATCATCAGCAGGGAAGTGAAAGAAAGAAAGGAGAATCTTCTTTCTTTCACACAATTTATTCTTCATAAAAATTTGTTATACCCCTCTCTGAAAGCCTTTGTCCCCACTTTCTTAAATTTCAGTTAGAGAAGCAGGCTTTCCCCTGGCAGATTCTCAAGCAAATCAAGTCAAGTTGCAGCCCTTGGCTGTGTCTCCAGCTCTAGCATTCTACTGTCAAAGTAACTAAACAATTCTGGATTGCAATTTTCTTTTCACAGCAAGTCTCTTCCTTCCCCTCCTCTAAAGAATTCCCCAAGAGTTAGGGTAGAACATCTTTTCACTGCTTTCTATGACCCACCACACAGAGAAAAGAGGCACGAGAACAATGAATTTCGTTTGGGCCTGTTTGGTAACCTCAACAAGGCTGGCAATCCTTAGTTGTAGCAATAATAGTTTAGCATTTTCAGGATGGAATAGCCTACTTCTCTCAATGCCTTCTTATGAATTTTATTCGGAAACACTACCAAAAGAATCTAGGCAACACAAGACTAAATGTACCGTGTTCACAAGTTCACTATTTGACTTATGGCTGTCTGATGCATGAGAAAGGACCCTAATAGCATTGCAGAGTGCCACTGAAATAAAAAGAATCCTCACACAAACAGAAAGGTCACCCTATATCTATAATTTCAGTGCTGGGGCCACGAATTATATAAAAACTGTTCAAACATGTTGCAAAACCGTTGGCAATGGAAGGTGAAGAAGCATGAAAAATGAAAAGACTTACAATCAAGAATGCATCTTTTTGTGTCTTCACACATGGCAACCAGGACTACTCTGTCCTTATCACTTGTCGAATGATCTCAGTAAGACCTCAGAGGAGCTAACACGGGCAGTACACCTTATAAAACATCACCCATCAGTCCTATGTTAAAGAAAAAGGAAAAGCGTGAGTTGGAGTTTATAGTTCAAATATAAATACAGTTAAAACAACAAATAGGAGATGAAAGAATTAGTGAAAGGAGAGGAAACTCCATAGTTTTTTGTGGTCATCAGCTAGAGAACCTTTTTGCATTCACCCAGAATGTCCAGTGCAGTGGACTACATTTCACTTCAAGCTGCAGACATGATCCATAACTCCTGAAAGAGAGCAGACAGAAGGTTTTTTTGCCTTTCTGGTAAGCCAGGTCTAATCATGTAAGTGATGCTGACACTGAGCTCTACGGGAGAGCAGTGAGACTCCCCACTGCCAGATCAGGCTGTTGCTCCTTGTTAAAAAGACAGTCAATGATTTGATTTGGATTACAAACTTGCTTTTGATCTTACTTTCCCGAGCCTCTATCTGTAGAGGAAATCTGAACTCTTCTCTATGTAACCTAAAAAGTTTCAAGCACTTCAGTATCACAGCTCATAGTTTGTGTAAGAAAAAGGGGTGGAGATGGAACAATGAAATAACCTTTCCCTCTGATATTTTGCAAGGTTATCCAAATAAGATCACAGGAACAGCAAGAGACATCTTGAAAATATGTAGGCTACTAAAAGAAGACCCAGGATACATTATGCAGTCTACATCAGATTCAGGACCATTTCATTTTGATAACTTCCCTAGTATCTGAAAAAAAAAAACCACAACAGTATTATTCTGCAAAAAATAATAAGAAATATAATACATTTTGTCCAGTAAATATGCAAAATAAAAGCCTCTCTGCAACAGCACCACTGTTTCCCAAACCTGAAACACAGCTGAAGGATCTTTATAATTCTCTCTTGTAGTGTTTGCAGCTGTGAGAAACCTAATGTAGATAATAAGGATGTGATAATGCTGCAGACACCTGCTGATAGAAAAGCAGCTCCTCTGACAGCTAATATATTCTACTCGGTCCATGCTTTAATGAGTAAGCATACCTGATGTTTATGAAATCCTCCGCATAATGTTTATCTATAAGGAAATGCTCAGATTCTGTTAGTGACTCCGAACAGTGTAAGGAAAGGTTCTCCCCTCCTCAAGTACAAGGTATAATGGAGCATAAAATGTTTAGAGATGTTTTCACTAGCACATTGTGCTGCATAGCCAGGTTTTCTCCCTGTCAAACTACGGCAAATCAATTTGCAGACTATTTTAAAACACTAGGGTAATTAAATCTGAGTGGAAAACACCTTTTCTTGTCTGCAAAAAACATTAAATTTTTGAAAAGTTGTCCAATCCTGAAACGTGTTGAAATATGAGTAACTCAAAAATGGTTTGAGCTCAGTATACAAGGATAAGAAAATATGTTTCTGAGTCAATCAAAGTATTTAGGAGTCCTTATAATTGTGTGTTTCTTTCCTATTTTTTGGCAAGCTTTTTCATTAACTATAGTTGGCATCTCAAAATGAAGTGAAATGTCAGGTACAAAACCCAGGAAAGTTTGCTTTAGAAAATATCCAAATTAGGATTTCTATGAAGTGTTATCAGAAATATAAGTGGAAAAAAACCACCATAAAAGGTGTCTTCAAAAAGTTACAAGTTCAAAAAAATCCACCCCAAATCCTACCATTTCCCAGCAAATGGGAATTCATTGCCTTAAAAAGCTCCAGGCCAACACTACATCCAAGAAAGGTTTTTGTTTCTCCTTCAGTTTCCCAGTGATAAGGGCTATCGCGTTGTACCTGACCCATCTTAGACATACAGCATGTGCCAATCCAAGGTATGGAATGCATTACAGTCAGATCTAATCTCCAGTGTATTTCCTCATAGAGAAGCTATGCAGAAGACTAACATCTCCCCAGTATCTTTCCTCACGTAACAATGTGTTTTCATTACTCTGCCAGTGGAGAGGTTTGCAGGGGCTGCAATTCACTCCAGCTCTTGTCGCCTCCCCCGGCCCCTTGAGGACTGGTGCTCTTCCTGACAGATATCCTCCCCTCCTGCTACTGACTCCAGCAGCAAGTTTTTGAAATAAGACAAGACAACCCAGGTTTCCATACTGAGAAATCACGTGCATGTGGAGGAGCTCAAACCCTCATCAATCCACCAGACACGTAACAACCTATGACTTAGTGGAGAGAACGACACAGGTACCTGGGCTCCGTTCCATGACCAAGACAAAACTAAGCCTGTATCAATAAGGAAAAATTTATGTCTCTCTGTTTGTGGACAGAAAGCTCTGAGCACCTTTCTTTCTACTTTTTATTGAATTAATAGAAGCCCCAATACAATTGTCCTTGGGAAGGGGGTAAATGAGGAGAAGTAACACACGTAAAGAATCATACTGGCACTGCAATGAAATATATATAACGGAATCAAGGTTGTTTGTTTGCCTTTATAGCATCCATATATCTGTGCTTCATGATATTTTGGTGCTAAATACCCCTCTTTTTTCATTATGACAGCCCATGCCAACTGGTGATTGATTTGGTGCTGAGAGCAAGCTACACGAGAAGTACTCCTCCTTGTGAAAGAGCTGTTCCAGGCTGTTTACTAAATATTATCTGGTAAGAAACTCTTTCCAGATGCAGACCGCAGCTCCTTTGGGGGTTAAAAGTATTCAGCAAAATTTCCATTTTACTTTCTAGCACTTGCATAAACATAAGAAACTGGATATATTCTACCCAGAACTGCTACTGTGAAGATGACCCATTACCACTTTATCAGCAGTCACAGACAAAACTAATAGTGCCACTTAACAAGTAACATCATAGCTTCTTGCAGTTCCAGATTATTTCTTGGAGGCATCTCAGGAAGATGGAAACCAAGACTGATCTTTCAATTCACAGAATTCACACTAATCAAAGTGAAAGTGGACATGGCTACAGGCACTACAGGAGTGTTAAAGCATTCCTAACTTGCTGGAGAATATCTGTGGAATGGGTATACACAATTCACTGCCTGAAGAAGAAATAAGTACATTGCGTGACTGTTCTTCAGATAAGCAAGTCACAACAGTCCAGACTGAAGTCCACGAGTCTTTCTCCCCTATGGCCTAAAATGGTCTGCTGCTAAGAGATCTGCAAGTCATTGCTGGTTTTATGTACCCTTCAGAGGAATCACAGATCTGACAGTCTTTGAGGTCAAACGCTCAACAGATTAGACCATCCTCCATCCAAGTCAGCAGAGCCCCATCAGACAGTCAGGGCAAGGTTGTGCCAAGGGATTCTCCACCTCCCGAGGAAATCTGAATTCACTTGCAGGAAGATTAATCTTGTTGACAGGCAAAGACTGTGACTGGAAAATGACTGGCAATTTAACTTCCCAGGTTGTGATCCTTCCAAGGACTATAAAAGCAGGGAAAGAAAATCATACTTGTAAATTTGTTCAATAGCGGCCTGAATCAGAAATAGTTCAGCAAATCAAAAGTTGACAACTCCAAACCCTGAAGAAGTCTTATGAGTTCCTGGTCATGCTGTCACTTGCTGACATTGATGCAACAGAAAAGTATTTATGTAAAACGTATATAGAATTAATATATTGAAGTACCTTTGCTGCATCTATGGAAATCGCGGTGTCATGAGAAGTGTTGGAAAGTTCATTTACATTTTTGGGGGCATTTTGCAGGCAGCAAGTGTTTTTCTGACCCTTGACACTGTTTGCAACAGGCCTCATGGTCCACCTTCTGGCTTAAGGTGGCATCCTGACACTAAGCTTCATCCAATGCCTGTTCTAAGATAGGCGTCTGCTGGGATCATAAGAAGCTGTACAGCCCAGATTCAGGATCTTGGTTGTATCCTGCAAGAGGTATAAGAGCATCTGCTCTTTTACTCAGGGCCACAGTCAGCAGCAACTAAACAAGCAAACCCAAAAAGAAAACAAAAGAGTGGAGCTGGAGCGCAAGCTACAAAAATCAAACTGAAGCTTCAAAGACACAGTCAGGAAGAAGGAGGAACACATTTATGCTGGGAATCCATTCTGGCAGCAAACTGCATGAAGCACCGTAAGTTTCTTCCCTGGGAATCCCACAGTACTAGGACTTTGTCACTTTTAATTTTCACTTAGTAGTATTAGTAGGTCCTGAGAACATATTTTTCATTGGTGTCTCTGGTACAGTCTCAAGGGCAAAGACCCTGCCACTCTTTCACTGAAATTCATTATATATGTCTCTCTTCACAGTAGTTCACTTTGACAGAAAAGGAACTGTAGAGATAGTCTGACTTTTCCCCAGGGATATACAATATGGGATGAAAATAACACCCAGGCTTCATGATAGTTCTTAGTACAATTACTTTTTGCTTGAGGTAATGCAAGAATCAATAAAACATGGGGGCCTGATGTGAAAAATTCTCATTTCCTGACCTATATCAGTCCTTTTGTATTTTCAGTCCACTGTTAAGGTAGAAACAATTGAGAGAAATCATGTGAAGACCACACTGAAAAAAACTGGCAGTTTGGGACTAAGGTACTGGGCCTCTGAGAGAAAAAATATTTCTAAATCAGACTAGTTGGGAGCCACATATTCCAAACAATTATGAACAAAATACAGAGGTCCAACAATTCATAATTAATTCCTAACATTAACTAAATATTTTAAGTCTTTCTTCATACTTTCTCCAAGACTAAAATGGAATTTCCATGGGTAGGAAATACCCCACATTTTTTTGCTGTGAGAATGAGAAAATTTTCCTACTTTCCCTAACAAGAAAATATTCAATTTTGAAAAAAAAAAAAAAGTATAAATCTGGCAAACAGAAAGTTTCCTTATGCATCAATTCCACAAAGCTTTTCAGTTTTGGACTGAAAAGCAAAACTTGTGACTTGCACAGACGAGATGGGCTCACTTGGGTTTTGATCTTCTGCTGCTACAAGAACTCCGACAAACTTGTGACAAACACATTTGGCCCTATAATTCAAAAACAGAAAAGACTTTTAAATACAAATTCTTAACCTTTTCCTTGCAAGATACGTGTCAAAAGAACGAAGGTCCCTTTTTGCAGCAGAACTGTGGAAGATGAATATGTTTCATACTTTGTAAAGTTAGAGTACATTTGACGTCATCATCTGTCACTAAAATCAGATGATGATTTAAATCCAAGCCTGGGTTTAAGAGGAAGTTCTGCCCCACCTCCCAGATCCTGATGCTTGCAGCATCTATCACATACTCGCTGAAAACTATCCCTACAACATGACAACAAAATATTAACCTTCAGCTGGATCACCTCCCTGAATTCTCTATAGCAGGGCCAGCCAGTATTGCTGTCTCAGAGAAGACAAAGGCAAGTGAGACCAAAAAAAAACTCCCCAGGCCCAAAGAAAGCCTCTCCTCATCCCCCCAAAATGCTATCTATGGTGTCATTAGATTATTCTGAACTTTATAAATATTATATCTATCAATCAAGCTTAAACACCCAGCTTTGTGTTTGCCAACGCACCTCACTTCCCAGAAATATGGCATCCCGTGTTTAACCTGGGAAGTATTCATCCTACAATGGCAATCCCTTTCACATCACTGCAGAGGAAAAAAACACGGCCACAGTCTTAGGCAGTTGTCAGCTCAACTACCACTTTGCCTGAGCTCTGAAAGGAAACCCTAAATAGATGTTTCTTCTTGGTGTTCCTAGATGGTTTCATTCTCTGTTCTCTTACAAGAGTGAAAACCAAAACCTGTGAACTTGGAGAGCAAGTGGAGAAGGTGGTTACTCTACTGAGAGAGCTTCCTCTGTTTCCTGAGGAAGGCAGGCATATATTCTCACAAGTTTGGCTGAGTCACAACGTCACTTGCTGCTCTCTTTTTGTCGGCCCAGCACCTCCACCAGTTATTTTGCTAGCAGTATCGGCTCTTGAGGAGATTTGCTATTACACACATGGAGGGGCTGCAATTTCCTCTGAACTTCATTATTATAGGGCTCCAGTGTTCCTGAAAACATACATATTTTGACAAATCTTAACAACATTTCTGTGAATGTTAGCTGAGATTTCGTACCAAATCAAACTACCTTACTTTGTTATTTTTGTAAGACATTTTTGGGTTGGGTCTTTGACATTCGACCAAAATGACTCTTTAAATTATAGTGTTATATTTGTAGTACTCTTGTAACAGATAATTTGCAAAATGTAATATACAAACCAGAATGGCATATTCACAGATATTGTTGAAAACTTGGAATAAAAGAGAAATATTCTGAATTGGGAAAGCAAAATCAGAATTCTAAGGTGCATTTCAGCATTTCTGTAACCCCATTTGTGCATGATAATCTTAGATACTCAATGCTTCTACGTGGTGAAATAAAGCAGAAAATTCATGACATTTTGATAACTTGACCACTTCATTTAATAATATGAGCAACCAAAACATAACCATGTTATTAATATTCTCTAAGCATTCAATACATGAAAATTACTGTTTCTAAGCATACTTTACATGCAAAATTAGTTTGTTATTGCCTAGATACTAAGACTATACTACATACTGATGTGTTTCATATTAATACAAAGGTCCAGAAAACTCCAGCTCAGGCAAGAGTCTGAACATTGTGACTAGAAGCAGCACTGTGACTCCCTTCAAGAAACAACACTGTACTTGGACAGACTGTAGGAGATTATATGACTGAAGGAACAGCTTTTTATCAATAGATGTGGTTTCACATGAACTTAAATTTCCCTGTTTTCAATTATCTTGTTTATTTTACCATGGATACTAATTTTAAATTGTGGTTTAGACACACTTAAATAGCATTTGCTAATCAGTAAATTAGAACCTGGCAAATCACTGGCTTATGTACACAATGTGAACACACTGGGCCCCATTTTTCCAGCAGTGTTATTTAATTCAGAAAATCTGAAAAAACACAGGGTGTAAACCTCCCTTCACAGCTTATTTGGGATAGGGAGTTTTTGTGGGTCAGTTGTTTTAACAGTTTAAAAAAACACTTTTTGTTTAAGTCAAGATGATTTTATGTTAGGAGAAAAATATTTTCTTATCACCGCAATCCAGTAAAAAATGATGACAGATACCATGGTAAATCCATCAACACTCAGACTTCTATAGAGAAAGACAGAGAAGCAGACTGATTAGCCTTGGCCCAGCCGGCACTGCCTCGCTATAGGTCTGTGTACCTCACGGAAATACAATGAAGAATCTAAGCCAGGAAATTTCAACGATTGCTTTGTCCTTAAAAATGGACTTGTTTTTACAAACACGATCAGTATATCCCCATCTTTAAAGTGTACTGTGTTTAATAAATGCTATGCAGTAACAAATAAATGCGGGCACTAAATCTGGCATTATCTTTTCTCTTTGTTGTGAGATTCATACCTAAACAATGTAAGTGAGGCAGGCAGAATATCCTTTTTAGCTTTTTACTTAAACTAGTAGGAAGTGGAGATAAACAACAACCAAATCACATTTGTTCTCTATTACAGATATATCAATAAAGAACAGAACATTTTCCAAGTTTACTTCAGATTTCTAGGTTAACACAGGTGTGCTCTGAACCTGTGATCACAGGAAGAACATGTTATAAGTCTTGGACGCATCAGACAATCACTCTCCCAATGTTTCAGAGTGTATTATGAGATCAGTGTTCCATCTAACCGTAGGGAGAGGTTACCTATGAGAAACATCCCTGACCTCCTACACAGGAGACAAAGTCATTTTTATTGAGCTCATGGTGGCAAAAGCACCAGTACTTCCTGCATAAAGGGTGGGTCTCAGCAACAGGTCATCTTCAAGCAGCCTTGCACTCAGCTGTGTGACATCCAAGTAGGAGAACAGCCCACCAAGTACTGCATGCACCCAGATGAATCTCTCTCTAGAGTCCATCCGTCACAACACATAGAACCCCTTTGTGTAGAATGGCCTCTTTGACACCTCACTCAGATGTGGACATTTACACTGCAGATGTCAAAAGCTGAAGGAGAGGAATCCCACCAAGTGTGTGCACTCTGCAGTCAGAGCACCTTTCACTGCCTGCCTGTGAGTACGCGTGCTGGCTCTACGTAGCGTTCACCAGGAACTTTCCCTGCCCGCTCAGCCCCTGCCCCTGGGCAGCAGCTGGACAAGGCTTCACAAGAGCCCGTAGGGGGCCTGGGCTATGAATATGGCCAAGACAGCGTAAGCGGCCTTGAGGGCTTGATGTGCACTCAGGCACTGCTGCTAAGAATACATCATGAGGCCTGAGCCAATCTCTTAATCCCTGAAGGTACATCTTCAGCTATTGATGAAAAAAAACATTGGGAATGGAACAGTTTACAACCCCTGTAACCTTATTCCTGAATAAACAAAAAAGCATTAAATATTTCTCGACTTCAGAAATGCAGTATTTTTTCCCTCCAACAAATCCATGTCTTTCTTCTAGTTATATCTGTATGGAAGATTGGGAGAAGGAATGTTTCAAGTTTCAGTATTATTTCTTTCCTTTTTTCCAATCACATCTGCAATAGCCATCCTGTATCTTTTTTAAGGACAGGGAACCACTGACAAATATAGGGAAATATTTCGAAGAGCTGTGTGGCAATTTAAGACCTCACATTTTTTTTTTCAAGAAGGCTACTCCCTTTCTGTAGTCTCAGGCAAATCAAACATAAGCCAAGCATTTCATTTTCTGATTGCTCATGGGTAATTCACACAAGGATACATTCCCTCAAGAGAGTCCACTGAAGTTTTAGTTCCAAAATATAGAAGACACAGAACTCAGATTTAGCCTCAAGCCTTTACCTTCAATGATTGTCAAAACAAAGTATAAAGGAATTTCTCTTGAAACCGACTGTGTTTCAGAGAAAGTTAAGACATTTCACACCACAGAGAGAAGATAATCTTAGAGAATTCCCTTGTTTCAGGATAAGAGAGGCCAGTTTCCCTTCCATTTAGAAACTTCGACAGTCTAAAAGGAGAATAGGTCACGTTCAATTGTGCATATTATTTTAACAGATTGTCTTCGCAGCAGGGGGGATCTTCTTGTTTTTAAAATAAATCCTTAACAGCCTCAATTGTGGCCACCTACAGACCAGATTTCATGCAAAATCAAGGTTCTCTATTTGAAAGGGGAAAAAGGGAAACGAGAAAAAACAGACCTGTGAAGAGTAATAACTAAGTCAGTAACTAACTGTAAGATGTGGAGATCAAAACATGCTCTAACTTTAGGAGGGAAGCAAAACAAAACAAAACAGCTGATAAAAGGAAAGTGAATTACTTGTATGCTTCTTTCAAATATATAAAAAAAATATTTTCTGAAAGTCCTGCCTGCTGCTGGGGCTCCCTGAGGTACAGGGGTTTTTCCTAAATGTAGGTGTGATTTTAAAAGAAGTGGGGATGTTCCCACATGCAAGGTGGGGGCACAGAGTTTTTATTCCCTTAACAAGCAGAAAGAAACATTAGCATTTTTTAAAATTTGTGGAACATAAGGGAGATGAGCTAGACACTCTGACAAACCCTGTGTGAAATTTTAGGCTCTGATTCCACATGTTGAGCCCTTCTGCCTGAATCTTGTGAGTCCTACCAATGTCAGGGGTGGTTATATGCACAGAATCACAGAATCACCAGGTTGGAAAGGACCCATTGGATCATCGAGTCCAACCATTCCTAACACTCCCTAAACCATGTCCCTCAGCACTTCATCCACCCGTTCCTTAAACACCTCCAGGGAAGGTGACTCGACCACCTCCCTGGGCAGCCTGTTCCAGTACCCGATGACTCTTACTGTGAAGAATTTTTTTCTGATATCCAACCTGAACCTCCCCTGGCAGAGCTTCAGGCCATTCCCTCTTGTCCTGTCCCCTGTCACTTGGGAGAAGAGCCCAGCTCCCTCCTCTCCACAACCTCCTTTCAGGTGGTGGTAGAGAGTAATAAGGTCTCCCCTCAGCCTCCTCTTCTCCACGCCTCAACTTTCCTAGGGCTGAAGCCTTACTGAAACTCAAGCCTGCTTCTGCTGCATGCATCACCTCAGCATTTCAGCTCAGTCCTCAAAAGGGAATATCTAAATCAACATGAAAATTCAGGTCAGATAATGTAATCTAAAACCTGGATTAAACTACTTCAAAGAAATAGATTATCTTTCAGCCAGATGTGGAGGGCAAAAACTGACAGCTGGAAGAATTTCAGATATGGGCTAGAAGCCAAGAGGAAAAAGTGAGACTTCTTTTGTAGCCGGGTGGATTTAGATTGGGCCAAACTCCCCCTCACCCTACACGTGGCCAGTCCATTGTTGCCTTCTGGCTTCCAGGAATGCACACAACACAGGCTCTGGCAGTTTACAGAAGGCAGCCCAAAACTCTCCTGCTCGCCTACTCTTTAAACTAGGTGAGCCTCGAAGAAAGCACACAAGGGTATGACGAGAGAACACTGCACGTGAGCTGTCACTGCCATCCAGTTTGAATGTGGTGATCAAGGACCTTCAAACAAGTGAAGACACCTCTTGGTGAAACAAATAAAGAGATTAAAGATATTTTGTTAAACAGAAAAAAACACAGCTATCACATACAGAATTACTTCAGTGTGGAAGATGAGTTTGGGGAATTTTTCCTAGTTTGACCTCATTTTATTCTGAACAAGTTAATGGCACTACCTATATCTGTATATTGGTAGGAAGAATCCTCTAAAAAGTCTTCTATGACATGTCAACTTGCACATGGTTACATTAAAAGGATCGCAAGTAATTTTGCATTTTAGGTGACCAACTGAATCCTCATTCTTTGATTCAGTAAACAGGAAAAACTAAGGTTAACTTCACTGTCTTGTTTATCTGAAAAAACAGGAATTGAAATGCACAGAGAAACAACCCACATGAAATACATGAATAGCATAATGACAAACAAATGAGCCATCAGAGTACTGAATGGCGGTATAGAAGCTAGATAATGCTGTGTAATACATTTGACCAAAGAAAGAAAGAGGCATGATGAAGGAAAAAAGAAGTAATTAGGAGAAACAATGATCATAAAATATCAATCATTTGAAACGCAAGAGTGATTAGGTGAAGAAAAGTAAAGTTGGCCAGATTTTCAGGATCAGGTTTGCTCAGCAAGGTGGCAGGCCTTTTGGATGCTCTCACTAAAAAAATTCCAATTTTTTTTTTTTTTTTTAAACACTGGAGTTCTAAGTGCCACAGGTCTTTATCTTTCCTTTTCTTATCACTTCAGCATAGTTACCCATGCTTTCTGATGTCATCTCTGCCTCATGCCTTTCATGCATCAATAGAATATGTGGCTCTAAAAAGTGAAAAAAAAACCCATCTAACACTTTCACCAAGCAAGGTGGAGCTCTGAGTCAGCTACCTGGGATGTGCTACTTACAAGGAGAACTGAACATATGATGCCCACAAAAAAAAAGAACTATATAGCCCAGGAAAAGGTCATGACTACCTGACAGATCCCCTGCAAGAAGGAATGTGCTCTGACCTGAGCAATGTCATCCTAGGTCTAAGGTAAGTCGGTTTCCTATCAGGCAATTAGTTGACCCCAAATAGTTGCCTCTAGGCTCTTCCCCTGACTGCCATAATCTCTGAAGTGAACTACAGAAGCCAGTTAATAAGCTGGGAGCTGCCTGAAGGCACTCAGCCAAGCAGGGAGGCATCTCTGAGCTATCAGGGGATCTTGAGGACAAACTTAAAATCTCATCCTTTCCAGAAAATAAAGCTAGACAAACCTTTGAGGTGTCTTGCCCCAGTTCCCTCTTCTCAAACCATTTCCTTTAACGACCACCTTCAAAGCCAAGCAAAAACCTCTCCTTTCTTTCAAAAATCATCACTGCTTTCATCTTCAGTATCTGAGTGTTTAAAGCACTCCCAGAAAATATAGTGAAAGTATAATTTACTCTCTCTCCTTTGTAGGTTCACAGCCTTGTACCCAGTCTTTTGTTTTAACAGAGGCTACCCTTATCCTTAGATGCAGGGCTGAGGGACTCTCGCTGGCCAGTGTCACCCACCAGAAGGACTGGGATGCATGCCTTGGGATCCTTAGCCTTTTACCTAAACCCTCTCAATATGGGCAGTTCAGTGTGCTGAGTGCCCCCCCTCCCTCATATAGGACAATCGACCTGAAAGCACAGGCTCGGTTGACTAAACAGTCTCATACAGTGAAATAAAAATGCTCATCTAACATCTGTAAATAAATGGGGTGAGAGGAAAACAGTAATGTCTTTTGAAACCATGCAAGGATCTGCTCAACCGGATTTGAAAATTATTGTCTGGAAATAAACTGTGTTCTACTTAGAACATTTTTTTTTTCTTCTCTGGAAAAAAAAATCAATGTGTTTTAAGGCAGTGTTTTGTAAAACTTGCATAGAGCCAGCTGCAGTCTATCATATCAAGTTCTCTTCTGGATTGATTCTCCCAGAAAGGTTTCATCAGCTTACAAGCAGCTAGGTTGTAATTTCATTTCCCCTTAGGATTCTGCTGTGTGTGTCAAAGTAAGAAATTGAGACTAAAAAAGAAAACGTGGAGTAAAGTTTAAGTACCTCTACTGTGAATGCTGTTAAATGAGAAACAGGCATTGCAGACTACAAATGTCAATTAGGTACTGGTTCCACTGGGAGATGACATTTCTACATTGTTTCTGCCTTCTGGGTTGCTGTTGACAAATCTGGGCTTAGAAAAGTTATCCTCCAGTTACATGTGTTCCTGACGTTTTCTTTGCTGGTCTGTCAGCAGACATTTCACAGCTAAACTTATTTGCCCCTATCATTTTAAATTAATCAAAAAGATCAAATACTATAATAAAACCATCTGATTGCCTCCTCACTCACTGCAAATCTGGATTACTCAGTTGTCAAAATGGAGAAGTCATTTCAGAGATCTCTGGCTTTAAGGACACAAATGTTAGTATTTCAGTGAGATGTGATCTGTGATTGACAGACAGGTGCAATGCAGGCAAAAAAAAAATCTCCCTTGCAGACTGTAAATTGCATTCTTTTTTTGGAAAAAAAATGTTGGAATGACCAGGAGCAAAACATCCAGTGAATACTTTATGAAATCTGGTGAATTAAAAAAACTGAATATAATTTCATAGTCTTCCAAAAGTGCTTTCTAGGAGCTTGACTTTTTCAGGAACACAGCTTCTCCTGTGTGGGGTGTGTAATTGAATCAGAGAGTGCAATGCCTCTGCCTTCCAGCCATGAACAGACCGGCAGAGACATCACCCCTGCCAAGACTCTGCTGCTAGAGAGGCTCTCAGGACTGGGAGATGCTCCATTCCAAACCCCGCAGAAGACAGCCCGACCGTTAAAAGGTTTTGAGCCCAGCACAAAAGGCTTTGCAACAATAACAAATCAATCCATACAGAGACCCAGTGTATGAAAAATGGCTGATTGACTCCTCAGTGTAACTGAAATTGAAATTCTGTCTTCTATCTCCGTGTGTTATTGTAATTCCATCACTCTCCTTTCACCACTCACTCCTGGACTCCTTTAGCCTGAGATATCTTTTCTCACTTAACCCCACACTTACCTCAGAAATCGGGAAAGAAACCTATTCTTGTAACATGCGGTGTCATGGCATTGCTTCCTGAGGACAAAAAATACTCTCCCCTGCACCGGCACCAAGATAATTGGAATGCACTGCCATCAACATGACGGTGGATGTTTCTGCTGCATCTGTATTCCATGTGGACTGTAAATTTGACAAGCTCCTGCAATAATGGAAAACATTTTTGACAACTTTCAGAGCTAATATATTCTGATCCCTACAGAGCAAATTTTGGAAAAGAAAGTGTATGAATTTACAGCTCAGGATTGGTTAAGAAAGGTAGAGCTTTCCACAGAAAGGAATATAACAGTGAAGGCACAAAGGCAGAGAAAACTTATATTCAAAACTTTCAACTGTAAGTTATGCCTAAAGCAAAGCTAGCTTTTCCCCTCCACAATGCCACGAATTTGCAGGGAAACCTGAAAACATTTTGTTGAATTAGAGGCATCAAAGGCTTCTGCAGAGGGCCCATTCAGTTACTGACACAACTTATAAGTTGAGAATTTCCCTGCAGCACGCCCCCCTCCTCCTGCTGACACAAGGAACACCAGCAAGCCTGACTGAAGCCCCATATCCAGCTGTTGGAAAGGGCAAAACACGTGCGGACTCGGAGCATGGGTAGAACCAGGGAAAAGCCATAGAAGATTACAATGCAGAATCATAGAATCACCAGGTTGGAAAAGACCTCTTAGATCATCGAGTCCAACTATTCCTATCTAACACTAAACCACCTCCCTGAGCAGAAAGACTGAAATATGCAGATTCAGGGCTGTGCAGGAATGACAGACAGTGCCCTCCAGTACAGCAGGCCAACATAGGAGTTCCCCTTCTTGCTCTGCACAGACTGTTTCATGAGGGATTCTGGGTTAAGTATCATCATGGTAGAAATGCAAACACAGTTCTATAGTGGATTTTTCTGCCTAAGTACAGCCACTGTACAGAACACAATCAAAATAAACCTTGCAAGTAAATGGAAGTTCAATATACTGTGAAGCACGAGATGGCAAACAACCTCTCCTTTATGCAGTTAGCAGCCTATGCAGTTTTATTTGTTTAAAGCCTTCACAAAACTGCAATTTCTACGCCACAAAACAGAGTTGCTGCGCTTGTGGATAGATTGATGCCTTTGCAGGGTGGACAGACACTGACAGGCTAATTTAGGTTAATCCAAAATAACCCCAGTGCATTTGATCACCAGACATAGCACTCTGCCCATGTTTTGGGAGAACAGGAGCTACTGAGATTTCTGGACCTGATTTGGCCTAACACTGCCCAAATTAATTCCTAGTCTGACAATGAAAGCAGTTTCTGCTTTTTGTCTTATTTCATTACCTTTGAAGTTATGGCAAAGGCATTTACAGTCAGGAGCAGCCTTTACAGTATGGGTTTCAAAACCAAATTAATACCTTCAAATAACACTGTTTATGGAAGTAAATGGTCAAGCACAGTTTATCCATATGTTCATATATTGGAATCAGATGTTCACATTAGTAGCTTTAAACTTGACAACATGGCATGATAAATATGATACACAGCTATTCTACATGTTTCTCTTTCACATTTCAGGCTGCTTCTAGCAACAACATCTATAAGAGTCTATTCAGTTAGGAAAGAAGATATATTACACTATCTAGAAAATAATATAAAAACATAATATTGAAGTTTAAATTTTAAGCTATGATATCATATGAGGCCAAAAGAGAGACCTTCCTAAGGTCATCTTTCTCCAGGAGACCATTTCTTTCTCTTGAACTGACCATTTACCAGGCATGAAGAATTCTCTAAGTATTTAAGCCCATATATAGCTTTAAGCATATGCAGAACTTGCTATCAGCATTATAGCTGCTCACATTCTTCAGCTGTGCATGGTTTAGTGCTTTGATGGACTTAAATGTCATTAAGCTACAAAGTGGTTTTGTGAAATTGCCTCAGCCCCCACCAGTTGTGTTTTTGTTTTGATCGTACACTCATCATCTGAATGAGCAGATGGAAATAAAAAAAGGAGTACTTCTAGTAACAAATTGTGTCCTATTAGTGTGCTTAGACAAGACAGAAAGCATTAGAAACAATTCAAAGGTACTCACCATATGCTGCATACAATATACATAGTTTGACCTTGAATCAGCACAAGCAATTCAAACACGTTACTTAAAAATGAATCAAGCTGGCAGTCTTAGAAATTTCAGCCCTAATATGAACTACTGATTCTGGTTTTGCATAATAATTGTTAGTAGTTCATAAATTATTACTTAAAAGGAGGAAATTGGTAAGGCAGAAAACATTTACTTAATTTTAGCCACCTTCTCTGCTCTAAATAAAACCATCCATGTTTTCTGGAACACCGTGCCTCCTCCTCTCCCTCCCTACTAAGGCAGTCATTTTTTACTTAGGCAGGCAGACAAGGAGGGAGCATATGGCCTATTTTGCAGTGATGAAAACCTTGCAATTACAGCAAAGAATTCCCATCAGAAATCCGTGAAAGCAACACTATAGTGCTTGTATTTGGATGCTACTCCTCGTCGCTCACCCCTCTTGCCTCCTTGCAGGTCTCTGCTCACAAGCCATTATTGCTTTCCTATTCTATTCATTAGAGAGTTGACTTTTTAGGTCAGCTCTTACAAACTACATACTTTACATGGCATGAAAATAACGTGTGACCAGAGCTACTAATATGATTAGGCGCAACAGTTGCTGCCTGCACCTCTACAAGACACAGACTTTAAGACAAGCTATATTTCGTTGTTCTGATTGTTCCTGAGCTGCAAACGGTGCACAGAGTCAAAACATTATCTTTCCTCTACAAATCCTCCAAGGGCTTGTAAAGTCTGCTGAAACCTGTGCCAATCTGAATTCAATACACTGCATCTATGTTACAGACTTGCGAGACTCATTAGCAAGTTTTTAACTCACCTTATTGCAGCTGTTCCGTGGCATATAAGCAACTTCACTTTGCTGGTAATGTTCTCCAAGCAGTCTGATGCTATCTTTGCTTTACCTATTGATTCTGCTCACTTGACGGCATTGATTTTGGTTTTTTCTTTTCCACATTTCTGTCTCGATGTGGAAGCCAGTGCGTTCACATTAGCTCCTTTTCTGTGCCCCAGGATCGTCTGCAGAGAAGCAGGCACCGTATTTCCAGCTGAGTTACCAGAGTGAATGAAAAAGGTCCAGAGAGAGTAATTAACATAGCTGGTCTGTGTATTGCACAGAAAGGGTAACTCAAATACATATAATGTAAATATGCATGCACGTCTATACATACATAAAATACTTACCTATAAAAAAGAAATGCTATTTTTCCTTTCCACATGAAAACTTCTCTTGCTTTATCAGAAAAAGGGATTGTACAGAGAGCACCTTCAGGCACGGTCACAGCATGTCACAGCTGGCCTCTGGTGGCCCGTATCTAACAGACAGAATTCAAGCTGTTCTAATCTATGCCAAGGCCAGAACAAAGTCAGTTTCAAATCAGGGAGCCATAAGTCCCTCTTTAGTCTTTTATTTGTACCCAGTGAATACCAAGGGTATCTGCAAATCTTGCCCAGAAAAGCTTGAAAAAGTATCCTCTAGTTTTGAAAGCAGCCAAATAGGATTGCCACTGGCAAAATGCTTCTGAAAAGGTCCAGCCTATTCTCACGGGTCCCTTTTTACCATTGTCGAGCCTTTTCCAAGAGTATATTGCTGTCATTGCAGACACATGGCAGTGTGAAAGTATTACGCCTTTCTATCTAGTTTTTAAAAAGGTAAGAATATTACCCAATTGCCTTTTACAGTGACTACGTGTACAAGAATGAATGAGAGACAAAAATTCCTAGGAAGTACTAAATACTAAAATTCATCGTGAGCTTTAGGGAAAGGAGTCACTGGGCCTCGTGCTCTCCTATAGCACAGCTCCTCTGTGAATCCATTTGCTGCCTTTCGAAAGCTTACAAGTCTGGAACTGCAGCCACTGAACCCTTTGAACACCCTCAGGCAACTACAAAAACTTAGCAATCATTTTAAAAGTTGCAGCAAAAATGCAATACTCTTCATTTGCTCCAAGAAAGCTTTAGCTCTAACAAAACCACCACTAACCGCAAGGAGAGCAACGATAACCAGCCCTTGCTTCCCTCCGAGCACCTGTCCTGTTGGTACACCAACAGGACCCATGTAACTACAACATATCTCATGAAAAACACATGAAGAGATAATTAAACAAGTGTTAAACATGATGAAAAATGTCCTTCAGCTTAAAAGAGCTCCTTTAGTTTCTTCTCTCATGTGGCCGAAACAAAGCTTGAAAGCGTGATTCGTTACAAGGAAGAAATAGGAAGGCCTTCAAAATTCTAAGACGTTGTTTTAAAATAATAACGACCATATCCTACTGATTCATAGAGACATACAACGCATTCTGGAAATGTGAAGGATCTGGTTAGTGTCCTTTTTGACCTTTCGTCCCTGGACAGTCAATTTTCCACCTTTAACTATTCCAAGATGCAATTTGATGCTGTGCTTCCCTGTTTCACCCAATCAATTGACGCACTAGTATACTCCAAGAGCAGACTGACAAACACCTTTCGGTATGTGCTGTCCTTCTTAATTCCAGAAACACAATCCCAGAAATATATTATCATTTCACCACCACCAGTCACATCTGTAATTGCTTCTACCACTTCTGCCACTTTGTGAAAAGATGCCTATTTTAATATTACTGAACTGCAGAATTCACATCACTATTGCCAGATGTTGGGAATGAAACTGAAAAGGGAAAAGCATGAGAGTGAGCACGTGAACTTCAGGCACACACTCTGAACAGCCAGAACTTCTCAAAGCTGCACTGAACACATTGGATTGTACGTATGGAACTATTTTTTTCCCAGCAAAGGAGCCAAAGGTTAGTGCTAAAATATTCTACAAAACGTTTTCAATATTGTTTTTGCAGAATTAAACTTTATATAATGGTACTGAGTTACCTTTCCATATTGTGTAAAGACCATACAATAAATATAAAATACAAAGTACTTAATCTCAAACCTATTCTTATTTACCTCAGCAAATCTTTACATACTCTGTCCTGCAACAGTCTGACTAGAGTGTGAAATACAGAGGTTACTTGAAATGGCATTTGTAGAATCATAGAATGGTTTGGGTTGGAAGGGACCTTAACAATCACGTAACTCCAACCCCCCTGCCATGGGCAGGGACAATATTTTCAAATATTGAAAGCTATTTTGTTAATTTGCTTTGGAACGTAGATGACAAAACCCCACCTCCAATGCTGAGCTTAGTTTCTATGTTAAATAAACTGGCGGAGTACCTTTCTTCTACCTCCCCCTTGCTTCTTTTTAATATTTATAGAGAAAAGTAAACTCCCCTTGAGCAACTAAATGTGAAGTATAGTAAAAAGAATGTTTATTATATTATTAATCTAAAATGAAGGGGTACATATTAAAGTTTAAAACATAGCAGAAACAATAATTATTTAGACAGAGAAACTCACATAGTAGAGGTGTCTGGAGGTTACTTTCTTCTTCTAAATTTTGTGAAGCAAATTATATTGTGGTACCTGGCCAAATTCCAGACTCCAAAAAGTGTACAAACAGAAAGAAAATATACTTTTGAAGTATCTCCAAAATCACCATTTGCAAATGGTGATTCATTATGAACTTTGTTTTTTAAAAAAACACAGGGGAAAATGGATTGCAGAGGACATGGCACTTTATACGTGTGCTCTTTGAATGAGAAAAGGCAGGACCTTTCCTATATATTAATTGATTTTAATTACAGATTTCACACAATGCAAGCTTGTAGGATATTTCTCAATTTTTAAGAATTAATATAGGAAGCAGGGAGAGAGATTTGGAACTGAATACATTACATATTTGTAAAATAATTGCAGTGTATTGACTGAAATCATTAAAGGCACTGCAGCCATTAGCATTACTTGACTGTCCTCATTGGGTTATTGATTCACTTTTCTCTCCCAAAAGCACAGTTGCTCAGGCTTTGTTCAGTGTACTGAACACGAGGCAGAAAGCACCTTTTCATTGTAACTGTTTCAATTGTTATTAGAAATCACTCTCCTGTGCTACTTTTGGCAGGAAAGTATTAGTGCAAGGTGCCTGGAACGACACCGCTACCACTTGCGACACAGAGGCGGGTTTGCTGTTAGCACAAAGATGACATCTTTCACCTGAACAAATAATGGAGTTTCCTCCAGATGCCTGCTTTACCCTTGTACAGGCATCTTAATCGACACAAAGGGCTTGCGACAACCTGTGTGTGCAATGGTGACATACTGACACTGCTTGCAAATGAGAAAATCCTGAATTCTGAGCTTCTTGATGGAACACAATAGATCCAAATGACTTCTCACAAAGGAACGGCTCCTAATGCTGTGAAAAAGCCAAGAGGTATCCAAAGTCAGATGGGGAACGCAAACTGTGACAAAGCAGCCGGTGTTCACAAAGGAATTCAGAGTAGCAGGAACGCCAAGCACACAGAGCTCTAAATGCAGATCTGCTTATGGACACCCAACTCAAACTTGTCTGATTAAATTAACATTTGAATCAAAACACAGAGCTATAAGAGGTTTTAATAATCAGGCACCTATCATCCTGAGAGAAATGGAGCTCTTTGCTCCCCCTGCCCTACCCATATGGGCTACAACCATGACTGCAATTGCTTGCAGGCTGTAAAATACATGATGATGTGGTGATCACTGCAGGTCTTTTGCCCCATGTCCTCTTCTGCCGGGCAGAGGCTCTTTCTGATTAATCTCTTAACAATGCTCATTGCTTTAGAGAGGCATCGCGTCCCCCTGAGATTCAGAGAAACCTCCTGGGAGGGAATTTCTGGAAATAAACCTTCTGCCGCTTACTGAAGCTGTTTCAGAGATAGCCCACTGCTTTCATCTGGGGATTCCCCTGCAGAGGGCCACAGCTGCTGTAGCCCCTAGAGGAGAATTCAATGGTTTGCTTCTTGTTCATCCTGACACTGTTTGATGGCAGAATTCCTAGAGAAGTGCCACACTTTGTAGCTCTGTGCAGGAACACAGAACACAATTATTGATGACTCCTGACACTTGTTCTTCAAATTCTTTTCAGCTATCCAATTGCAAATCAGCCGGCAAAAGTGTGCCTGGTTTTGCTTCAGATTAACTATCCGGAATATTGTCAGACTTTGATCTCATTTTCTGGATGTATTTTCCACAGTATATCTCTGCTTCTGGAATGGAATTAACCACTTCACCACATCTCAGCATGCATGAAAAAGAACAGTTTGAGGGTTCCTGTCTTCTCTATACTCTCTATATTCTATACCCTCTATATTCTGTGGATGATGACATGTGCACAGTGAAAGAAGCAACATAACTAGAACAGGCCCCAGACCTACTTACAGCTGTCTTTTGACAATCTGATGTCTAGTTGAATTTTCTTCAATTTATTCCAAACTGTTATAGAGAAGGAAAACACACTAATTGTTGTGCTGTGCAATAACTTCAGAATGAAAACTATTTGTTCCAAGTGGGGAAGTGCATTCATATAGCAAACCACTCGCCACTCCATCTGATAAGCTTTGTTGATTCAGTTGGCATTCACCAGCCGCAACATGTTCCCATCAGAACTCAGACTTCAATGCTCTTGCCTGATCTAATCCCACTCCTACATCAACTGCCACAGGAGATGATCATCTAATTCTTCTGTTGCTAACTGATCTTTTGATCAGGGAGAACTTCTTCAGTGGATGTGACCAGATCAAAAAACCCCTCTCAAATCTCTGTACTCCTTAAAGGGCTTCCACTGACCACAAGGAAATAATCATTATGGAAATACAGTATTGCAGCAGAACTGACACATGGTACTTCAGCTGTCAAATGTGAAAGAAAGAGAGGTCAGGCAATGGCAGAACCATCTGTTCTTTGAATTAGAGAAAAAAGTGTCAGCTGAGAAACAGCTCAAAGAGCAGCCAAACCAGGTTGCCTTCTTCTCTCAGAGTCTAACACCAAAGTGCCCTTGGAACCACTCTAACGGATTAGAGCACAAGGGAACTTGTCAAACAACTCAACTGTAAAATAAAAATGTGGGGATTTTAACTTGGGGGGGGGGGGGGTGTGCAGAGAACAACAGGTTTCTTGTATGAAAAGCCCTACATATAAACAAAGAGAATAGGGTTTTCAGTTCAATATTAAGTGTGCTGGAAATAAAAGTAAGAAGGTAATGGTACTAATTACATAGAAGGGCACTTAAGTCTTCATCTTCAAAGCTCACAGTCACTGCTTGCATCCTGACAGGTACAACTGGAAGCAAAAGGTCTCTCTGATATTGGTACCAGGCAGTGATGGGCATTTTAAGAACCCCACTCTGCAGCTTCTGTTATTCACTTATTTGAGGGAAGAAAACCCCCAAACTGAAGGACAGCATTGTACTTCTTAGCGGACAATGTGTACAAAGGCAGCAAAAGAAATAAAGACAGCAGGCTTCTATGGTATACACACAGAGCAAAAGAGGGTCCTGCAGCTCAGAAAAAATGAGGACCTGGGGAAGCCAGGACATAATTTTTACAGTCGCCAGATGAGTAACGAGTGCCTCACTTTTGACCTGTTGTATGAGCTTAGTCCTATTCTTTCTTTTGCATTAATTACAATGTTTGGAGATTTGCTGTATTCCTCCAGGGAACAATAGCTGGGAACTGACTGCATGGCAGAAAAGCAGAACTGAGGAAATGCCACAAAACTAACAGAAGCAGTCACTTGAATACCTTAGTGAATTCACATCAACAGTATTTGCACATATTTCATGTTTTCTCCAGCTGAAGACGCTAGAGAATGTGACTGTTGGCAGGAATCAGGCAAATGAACAGTGAATAAAAAGCTCAAATAGAGACCATTCACAGGAACTGAATTTTGAATTTGCATTCAGGTCAGAAATGCAGGTGATAGCAGGCTCTGCTCGCCCAAGCAGAGACAGGCACAGACTGTGGCTTCTCTGTCCACTTTTTGACTTTCAAAACATGCCCTCATATGGTGATACAGACCTCACCTCACTTTATTCCCTGAAATTTAAAAATGCAGAACTCCGAGCTGTTTCAAGGAAACAATGAGAAGAGAAATCTGCCAGAAAGATGACTTGCTTTCAAATGGCCTGTCTACATCTGGTACAGAGCCATCTGTAATGGTTTTAGTGGTCATTAGGAGTGGAAGGGAGCACTTAGAGAGCCCTACAATATACAACATAGACAAGCAAGAAGCACTTTGTATCCAGCCTCTTCAGTTTGCTGCTATTTTGAGAGGAAGCCAGACTCTTTATACATGACATAACTTCAATTTTGTAATGGTAAACTTCACCAATTGTGTCTGCTTCATGCAATTTTAAAGCCCAGCTAGAAAATAAACCAAGAGACTTCACAACTCTCGACCCCTCCTTAGCCCCACAAAATTTAGGAAAACAAGTGTGCTTTGCAAAGCTCTGTCAGTTCCCCTTAGGCTTCTTAAGTCTCTGCGCTTTCCACCGTGGTAACTGTCTTTGCTGCTTTTTTCAGTGACTAAGAGAATTCCCTCACTTAACTGCATTGTCACAAGAGATTAACACAATGTGGGAACTGGAAGAGAGGGAATTTAACTTGCCTGGCTTTGTTCAAGGCAATTCAACCAGTTCCTTTGAAACAGCCCTCTGGCACCTAAGCTTTCCCATCATAGAAGTTATTCCCTCACTATACTTACACAGAGTGATATCAAGTCTTTCCTAAAAGCATCTAAAATCTTAAGCTGTTTAGAGAACTCTCAGTGAAGTCTGACATTTACTTCTCTCTCTGCCTTACACCACACCTAGCGTGACTCCTTCCCACCTACACCCAACGCACATGAAAAGCAGAGCAACACAGGCACATCTCTCAGAGCGCTTTGCCTGGGAGCTGCCGGGACTTACTTCAGCCTGGGGAGAGCTTCACTTCTGTCATGGAGAGGAACCTGGGGCGAGCAGCTGTGGTTTTTGCTTTCCACAGAAGCAGGGTTAATTCTCAGCCTGCCAACAAGGGTACTGTGTTTCCACAATGGCTTGGACTTTTTAGTAGTCACCACTATAACCCTGAGATGAGCATATTTTCACATTGAACTCTGCTGAGTCCTATGCTAATAAAAGCTTCAGGGCTGCATTTGTGGCAAAAAAAATTTAAAAAAAAAAAAAAAAAAAAGCCCTACAAAACCCTCTTGTCATTATTTTTGAAAAAACTCATTTTATTTTAAAGTCAAACATGGGTCAAAAGTAAAGTAGCTGTTTCATGGTAGTATTTTTCAAGAACAAAACCAGCTGCAACCCAAACAATGACTTTTTAACCTCATTTGGAGGGCTGTAAATACTCATGTCTTAAGTAAAGGAGTTACAGTTATGCTTTACAGCAAATTACCTCATCACAGGGCAATGGATCGGAGCCTTGGATTAATGATGTGTATATATGACACTTTCATGGCTGATAATCAAATAAATCCATGTGTCTTCTCATCAAAAATCAAGCTTGGGGGCATTTTTTTCAGTGCAGAGGACACTCAACACACCTATGCAATTATGAAGTTGTCTATAACAGTCTTCTTCAGGAACTCCAGCAGTGTGAGGTCCCCAAAACTCTCAAAACTGTTTATGAAGAAAAGAACCAGTATCTTCATACTCTTTGTCATGATTGCAAATACCTCTTCTTACTTCTGAACTATTTACTGCATGCTCTACTTTCATCATCCTTCTAAAATTGGTGGGGTATCTACTGTTATGTCTCAACGTCGCAACCCAAAAGGAGAGAAGAAGTCATACTGCAAAAATATGGTAACAACAACAACTGGCAAGCATGCTGACCAGAAAGGAATAAAATGTCATAGAAGTTCTCTAGCAGATTGTCTTTGACCGTTTCATACCTCCAAGACACAGTACAATATATGAGGGGATTCCTTTATTCACTGAAAATAATGAGTCCAAACGGTTCCTATAATGTCATTTTTCTTCTTCTTCCTTTACTCACCATATCTCCCTACCGTGTACACACACATTCCCCTGGTCACATCCTCACACAGTATAAATCAGTACAACTTCACTCCAAAAGGAGAAAGTATAAAGGTATTCACATACACAGCATATGCGTTCTGAGAAGTTCAAGTGAATCACCTTCATTAAACCATAGGGAATTAATCAGCACAACAACGAATAGCACAGACTTCTCAGAATCCTTTAGGGTAGACAAACTATTTAGATTTTCATAACTGCCAGCAACGGCAGTTCAAATCAAAGTGGTGCAGGGATGGATAGGAATGAGGAAACTGAATGCATAGAGAGGGTCAGAGTGAACCCATCCAACCTCAGAACTGGCTTTTCCCAGTTATGGAAGTTCTTCTAGTGTCCTATACGTTTGCCTTCCTGTGCATCCACAACATCCTGAGAAGGAAGTTGCCCAGATCATGCATACTGCATAACTGACAGACTCGGTAATTTACTGCCTTTTACACCCCAACGTGGCTCTCTTCCAATCTCAATCTCTTACCTCATAGCACAGTGACTGAAAAATTCATCTAAGACATGGCAGATTGAAAATCAATGTTCTTCCTTTTCTGCAGGGAATATAAACAAGATCCCAGTCAAATTCTCAAACATTTAAACAAAACCATATTATCTAACCTGCCCGTTAAGGTTGTAAAATATTCCCTGAACCACAGCAAACAAAAGAAAAAGGAAAATTAATCACTGCACAGCACGCTGACTGAAACTTGTATCTGGAAGAGAAGAAAAAGAACCTAATTCAAGGACGTGTATTGTGATATAAATAAGCATGAAATCCAAGACATTGCAGTTAAAGAAAGAAGTTAGCTACCATGTTACTCCTCACTCTTACTTGGCCTTAATCAATATTTTGCTGATCAGTGAAAATCAAACAGTTCAGCAGACTCTAATGGGGAGGGTACTCTACTAGCCCAACATGCAGACTGTGGTCCTGTCAAGTTAAGGGCAGTAAAATCATCTCTCACATGTGCTGGAAAGAAGCTCTTAACACTGATGTGCTCAGCAAAATCTGAAGAGGACAAAGAAAATAGTGTTTTTCCTCTTTCACCAGTGTAGTCAGAAAAAGCTGCTTTAAGTGCCTGTTTCTAGAAAGATGTTCATCACTATAAATCCCAAGTTAACTTTAGAGCTAAGGACAAGAGCATGAACGGATTTGGTCTGGTCAAAGTAGACGCTATGATATTCTGCACTGAATTATCCAGTTTTCTGTAGGCAGCTCAAAGACAATTATATTCTCTCAATTAGCCAGTACTTTCTCTCAGCAACGCATTCATAGCACACAGCATAACAGGGTAGCTCTCACATCTGATTCAGCTCCCACAATCTCTTATGTTTCCTTCCTGTTCTACGTCTCAGAATCCAGTTTATTTTAAGCCCAGAGATACTCAGACAATAAGAAAACTTCTGGGGAATGCTGTTCCATGCATAATTTAGATTCTTGTGTCATTTGGATGTCCTAGGGGTACAGCACCAAATCTCCAGAAACAGAGAGAGAGAAAGACAAAGGAGCTGTTGTGTTTGACAGTGTTTATATTACTTATCATCTTAACTGAAACTGATTAAACATACGAGAATTTTGAGGAACAAGCTTCCCTCCATCCTAGCTGGTGAAATATAGCTCCCTTTTGTGGAGAGAGCACGTCACGCACAGGCACAAGATTCTGAAGAGGTTAGAGGAAGGGAAAACTCATTTCCTAATTATATAACACACAGCTGCATATGTAGAGAGACACAACGTTTTGGCTTCATCTATCATTACCTTGCCATAAAATACTATTAGCTTAATGCTTCATTTGATTGTAGCCGCCCAGCAGTATAATCTCTTTGGGGGGACATAAGCAATTGGTTCCAAAATACATTCTGCAATGGAGGAGTGCATGTTGAGGGTTTAAATTATCTGCATATCTTTAATCTTAATCCATAGAGCAATGGAGGATCTGCTAGTTATTTATAGCCGGGCTGGAGTGAGCTGCTGTGAGCAGGGTAATTGAAACAGTATTTCAGCCTGTCTGCCACCGATTTGTGTAATGGCTGGTGTTAGCTATGGCATAATCACAATGCTAAATGGAAAATGAAAAATAAAAAAGCATTATACATATGTTTTTATGTTGTGTTTTATGAGCATATCTTATTTTTTATTGCATTTCCAAATTCTGTTGTTCCTTGCTTTCTTAGATCAATTTACTTGCCTGGCAGCAGTTTGCTATATTAAAGCTTGAGAAGCTGATCTGCTTTCTCTTATTCTCTGGATTAACAGAGCTTTCAGCTTGAGAGCTGCTAAATTCTTAAGACTGAGGGCTGTGACCTCTTTTTAAAGTTGCTGCCACACTAAAGGGTCGGTTTATGCAAATGTTTGTCCCTTAAATAATAATGATCTGTATTTCTCAGAAAGGTGTTATTTCTTTCTTTCCTCAAGCTTCAAAAGTAACATAAAGAAATCTTAAGAACCAGTCTCTATGAATTTTTCAGCAAATACTGTTAATTCTGTAATCTGTTACTCATCAAACACTCTTTTTGATATTTGACAATGATTGCATTTAAGTGATTTAGTGCTGCCTCAAATCAGGAGAAACGTGGCATGATTTACCATCATGCCCATAATTTCCTCTCCTTTTAAAGGACAAAGTGCTACCAAGAAATGTATATTGCTTTCGGATGTTACGCCAAGGTGTCTTGCAGTTCCTTCACCAAGTGAAAAACAATGGCTCATGTCCCTCTCTTGTCTTGACAACTTCTGGGTGAGTCACCACCGTATTTTGGCAGTAATCCGCTGACCCACAACAGCTTTCTTATCACCTCTCTTACAAGTGGGTATCCCCCTGGCCCCTCTAGTTGATCCTCTGCTCCCAGAACCAAATGTGTAAACTTCTAATCACTGGATGCAAAATTACAGCCTCTTGACAAGGAGCTTGCTCACCAGATTTCCAAAGCCCACCTGAATTTGGGCAGTCTCACCTACCTTTAGCAAAGCAGGCATCTGGGACCTCTGAAAGGCTTTCCAGCTGTAAGGCATGGGCCATCTTAGGCTGGAATAAGGACATGGAAATCCTGGAACAGACTTCCTAGAGCAATACCTCTAGATCCTAAAAGCTCCTGAGCAATCAAAATAGCAGGAGCCACATTGACATTGCTGGTGCTCAAAGAGCAGTAAGCACCACTGGGGACTCCCGAAGCCCCTACTCTGCAGCAATGCACGGGGTTTGATGGCAGCAAACCAGATTCATTTCCGGTAATTCCTGTATGTGTTTTGTAAGAAGCTCCTTAAGACAGGCAAATTTCTGTGAAACATCTCAGACTTGATAAATACACTTTTTTTTTCCCCTCAGGAAATACCTACTTCATCAGAGAATTTCCAGCTTGCAGAACCTGGGACAATCCCCAAGCCACTCTGCACTTCCAGGCAGAACTTAGCTGTCGAATACGAGCACACATTACTGCAGTAAGTCTGCAAATCACAGTTACAGGAACACCTGCACACAACAGCCACCCCCACGGTAAGCTCTCAGGCTGCAGCACTCTTTTCTTCAGCCTCTGAATTTTAAATGTTACCTCCTTCATTACTTTAGGAGCCATTCGGCCTAGAGCCTTAAAGATTTATCTCAGGCTTCAACTTAAGTCTGCAAACCTAATTGCTAATCCTGTTCTGGTCTCTGTTCTGACTTGTAGACATATCTGGCAAGGAAAAAATATTCTCCTTCAGAATCTCCTTCTATTAATAGTATCATAAACATCACCATTACCAGATTAATAATGTTCTGAGAGGAAGGGACGAGCTGAATATATAAAAAACCAATCACTTGTAAACTGGCTGGACTCAGTCTAGTGTATTACACTTTAACAGCACCCACTGACAGATACTGAGAAATGTCCTGTAAGAAGCATAACTATGAACAAGTATTAAATCTGCCAGTATTTACATAGGAACATAATAAATGAAATGCAGCCAGCACACAACAGTCATATCAACTACAGGCTAAAGGCAGGCATTTTACATAGTGCTGTGTTCTTTCTCATACACACAATCTCCCAAATATTATTATTATGCAAAAAAGAAACCCTGGTATTTCCAAAAGGAAATTCAGCAAGTAAACAAAGAAATCATGCTCGGATGACAGGTTCAGCCAAATGCATCAAAGGGGCATGTGGGACAACAGAATATGAAGAGCAACAAAGATCTTATCACAAATCTATTAGAGGTGACTTACCTCTTTTCTCTCTCATGAGAAAGCATTTCGATTTCCCCACACACACACCAACAATACCCTTATAAGAACAGAACAAAAAAGTTTTTGTGGCTTGCTACAGGGAAAAATATCATCAGCTGCTCTATCCCAGTGAGAAGAGGTCACTTGCTCCCCTGGAAAGATTACAGGCAAAGGAAGAAATCATAGCAAGGGAACTCTCTGATTTATGAGTACCTAGAGACCTACTGAGAAAACCTAATTCCATATAACTAGTGTGCAGAAACTGAAAGGCAGCCATTTAACCTTTGGACTGCCACTGCTACACAACTTACAAAAGCATCTGTGTGAAGCCTTTAAATGAGAGAAGTTAGAGTCGAGAGAGATCTAGTCTACTAACACGAAGTGTGGCCCACTCACAGTGCCAGAAGGTGTCCCCAGATAGAGGATTCATCAGTTACAGCCAATAAATACTTTACTGATACCAAACCTCAGCATGTTTCTAAACATGGAAATTATATCCTTTCTAAGGCAGACGGTTCCTCATCTAAGCAGGGAGAATGAGTGCGTTTTTCTGTTGTAGAGACGCTCGCTACTCTTGACATGTGTTCATACTACTGAGGTAACTTCTTTTTCATAGCAGACACGTGCTCTGGGGAGGCTGGGATATAATTTTACAGTCATACAGGCTTGGGTGAACCCTGCCTTGAGGATGTTGTTATCTAATGGTAAATACACTGTACACAGCTGCAGGGAGAGTCAAATGTTACTTTTCTTAATCTAAACAACAACAAAAAAAGCGTCTATGAAAGACTACAGCTTATAACTTTAAAATGAGAGAGAGAAAAGTTATTCAAGAATGACAGCTACAAAGGCTCTGACAAGGCTTTCAGTACAGAGAGGGAGCACCCGTAAATACAGTGCCCTCGTGATGACAGGGACTATCTCCCCACAAAACTTGTCTCTGGAGGAGTAAATCTCTGCAGGTTCCTTGGCAGAACCTGTCTCAGTTACTGTCCCTCTTCAGGAAGCCGTCACAAAGTAAACCGAGTGTTACAGATGCACTTTTTTCATATACTTTTCTTTATCAGGATGTGCATTCTCCAGGCTTGCCATTCCTTGATCCTGTGCTCCTGTTCTCAGCATAATGTTCTGCCAAACAACCTTCTGAGCCATTAAATACATGCTATCCCTCAGAAAATGTAAAAAAAAACCAAACCAACAAACCAACACAAAAATAATTTCTTCTGCCTTCCAGAAAGCCCTGCTGCCTCGGGGCCATTCTTTAGAGCCATGTTCATACTTGGGTCTCACTTCATTGACTATTTCCAAGTTCATGCTGTGTAGGGCTTAAGAGTCATTTAGACCTCAGTTCGCCTTCATGCACGGCACCGTGTGGAAGTGCAGAGAGGAGAAAACATGACAATTCAGGGACTGTTGATTAGTCTCTGGTGGAGAGCCCGGGGGAAGCTGATAAAAGAGCAGTGTGATTGCCATACCATCCTGTTTGGGCAGTTTGTAAGAGACATCTGTGCCCAGAGAAAGATTCATCCAAGTTCTAGCATATTGCAACAATCTGAGAAAATGTAAAAATAGAGAAGACGATTAGGGGAAAGCCACAGTGAAAGGCAAAAGTATTTTTCCTTCTGAAGCAAAGGTGTGGAGGGTTTACCATGGCTGAACTCCAGGTGCCCACCAAAGCTGCTCTGTCACTGCCCTCCTCAGCTGGGCTGAGAAGAGAGAGTGTAACAAAAGGCTCGGTGCTGGTTTTGGCTCGAATAGCATTAATCTTCTTCAATAGTCGCTAGTAAGGGGCTATGCTTTGGACTCATACTGGAAACTGTGTTGATAACACAGGGATGTTTTCCTTACTGCTGAGCAATGCCACAGTCAAGACCTTTTCTGCTTCCCACTCCATCCCACCACGGAGCAGACTGGGGGTGCACAGGAAGGCGGTAGGGAACGCAGCCAGGACAGCTGACTCCAAGCAACCCAAGGGGTATTCCACCCCATAGGATTTCATGCTCAGCGTATAAAACCAGAGGAAGAAGAAGGAGTGGAGGGGATATTCAGAGTGATAGCATTTGTCTTCCCAAGTAACCACTATGCCCTGCTCTCCTGGAGATGGTTGAACACCTGCCTGTCCATGAGAAGCAGTGAATGAGTTTTGCTTTGCTTGCTGCACAGCCTTTGCTTTACCTGTTAAACTGTATTTATCTCAATCCATGAGTTTTCTCACTTTTACCCTTCCAATTCCCTCCTCCATCCTACCAGGGGGAAAAAGAGCAAGTGGCTTTGTGGTCCTTAGTTTCCAGCTGGGGCCAAACCACAAAAGACTCATGGGTGGAGATAAGGACAGGGAAATAACTTAGCAATTGCCATGGGGGCAAAACAGACTCGACTTGGGGAAATTGATTTAATTTAATTAATTACCAATAAAATCAGAGTAGTATAATGAGAAATATAAACTAAATCTTAAAACGTCTTCCCTCCACTCCTCCCTTCTTCCTGGGCTCAACTTCACTCCCAATTTTTTCTACCTTCTACCCAGCAGCACCATAGGGAACACGGAGGATGGGGGTTGCAACCAGTTCAACATACAGTGTCTCTGCTGCTCCTTCCTCCTCTCAACAAATACTCCTCACACCCTTCCTCTGCTCCAGCATGGGATTCTTCCCATGTGAAACAGCCCTGCACGAACTTCTCCAATGTGAGTCCTTCCTACTGACTGCAATTCTACACAAACTGCTCCAGCGTGGGTCCCTTCCATGGGCTGTAGTCCTTCAGGAACAGATTGCTACAGCATAGGACCCCACAGGGTCACAAGTCCTGCTAGGACCCTGCTCCGGCATGAGCTCCTCTCTCCACAGGGCCATGGACCTTGCTCCAGCACAGGCTTTGCACACTGTCACAGCCTTCTTTGGGCACGTCCTCCATGAGCTGCAGGTTGATATTCGCTCCACCATGGACCTCCACAGGCTGCAGGGGGGTATCTGTTCCACTGCAGACCTCCACGAGCTCTAAGGGGACCCCCTGCTTCTTTGGAGTCTGCACCATCGGCTGCAGGGGAATCTTTGCTCCAGAACCTGGAGCTCCTTCTGCCACTCCTTTGCCAACCTTCATGTCCACAGGGCTGTTCCTCTCATGCATTCTCACACCTCTCTTCAGCTGCAGTTGGGCAGGTTTTTACCACCTCCATAAACGTATTATCACAGTGACACTGCCACCATCTCTGATAGACTTGGCTTTGGCCAGTGGCGGGTCCCTCTTGGAGAGGGTGGCATTAGCTGTCGGACATGGGGGAAGCTTCTAGCAGCACGTCACAGAAACCGCCCCTGCAGCCCCTCACTACCAAAACCTGGTCACACAAACCAAGTACAGAAGGTGAAAAACATTCAAGAATTTACTGTGAAATTGCTGAAGAACTGTGGCATCTGATAAATAAGAGATGCACACCTTGAGGCGTACAGCGCACAGATGCCCATACGGCCTCAGTACCATGAGAAGTTTTGTGCACTCTTGGGCACTGCAAGTCCTTGATACAAATGGCCTGAGAGCTCTGCTGAATACAGGTAGGCTTAAAATATGTTTTAAATCAAACGCTTAAATTACTTGCTGAATCAAATTCCAAATCCTGTGTGTTGGCATAGCCTCAGTTTTACACATTCAAGAATTAGGCCAAGGTGAATGAAGTGAGTTTGTAATTTCCAGCAAAAATAACCAAGATTGCAAAGCTATCAAGGGTTATAAACAAAAAGGAGAGAAACAAGGCCAAGATTTTTATCTGTCCATGAATCATGGCAGAGAGCAAAGGGAGAAGCAGAGAAAAAGCTTTCTTTTCTTTGCTTTTTTCCTCACTTGGCAGAATGAGTGGGTGTCTGCAGCTCCATTCAAATGGGATTATCTCACTTTCAGAAATGAATTTGCCAGGAAACAGCTGCTTATCATGAAGCTGCAAATAAGATGTACCCCCAGCCCACCAGCACCCAGAATCTAGGATGAGCAATTAAAAACCTGTAGAACTAAATGAACATTTGTTCTCCATCACCAACAACAAGTATTGATAAGGTTTCACCGTGCTAGTCCCCTGCTGCTTCCCCTCTCACACTGCTTTGCCCCAAGGTAAACTATAATTTGAAAATTGTCAGTCACATTCCTATTACTCCACTAAAGACATGTGAGGTTCCCTATAAATACCTCTGGTCAAAGCTCTCTGTTTAACAAAAGAAAATTGTAACTCCAATTTGAAGCGGAAATTGATGATTCTCTCATTTTTATTTTCACTCTATAATGACTGCAATTAGCTTTTTTAGAGTAGAAATGACACTGAATCTAGCACTATTCTTGCTTTCTTCATGCTCCTAAAGTTGATCACTTTTCTTTTTTCTTTTCTTTTTTTTTCTTTTATTTTTTGGTTTTAACAAATAAACTAGATGGACAGGGTAGATTTAATTTGGACAACTTTATATATCTCTACAGCAATGTCTAAGCATATCAGGCCAAACACACTGATGTTTTGGCAACAGGCCTATACTTTATATAGTGTGAGCACCCCTGAACAAACTGAAGAGCAGTGTGTCCCCCACTGGAGCCAGAGGGACAGCACAGCAAACTGAAGAACAGCACTTTCTGATGAATACACAGGGCACAACTTGGGAAATGCTCCATCTCTGCATGTTCCTAATTGAAGCAAAGCAGCTCCAGTCTGGTGGCCACATGGCTGCGTTGCTGTGGCACTGTACCAGTGGTAACAAACCTTGCCGAGATGCAGATCTATTACCTCAGGCACAACACCGACCTACCACAGCTGCCAAGCCTTCACACCAGCGTGCAACCAGCTTTAAGCATGGGCAAAAGACAAAAACGTCTCCACCCAACCACTCAGACATATCCATTCTTCACTGTTTAATTTGATTATATATCTGACCACTGGCATATCCCTTACATACGGAGCATAAGCTAAAAGAGAAAGCTTACTAGCTAAGAAATTGCACAGATGTAGCTTGTTTTGGACAGGGTTTCTTATCCCCAGGCAGTACTCTGCTACACACTAACATCACCGCCTGTACCTTCATTCTAAAGACTGCCATACTCTACCAATGAGCCCTGGCTCTCTGCGCAGCCCAGCAAGCACCAAACACGGTCCTGCCACAACCAACAGACGATGCTCTAGAAAGTCCTGCCAAGAAGTATTTACCTTCGAGCCCTTGGAAGCAAGCATGTAGAACCTTATTTCAATATTTCAAGTAAATTAGATTGTTTTGTTTTCAGAAGAGCTCCATAAACTGCACAAAACTAGTTTCGACTAGAATATAAGCTAAACAAACACAAAGCCAGAATACAATAGATCCAGACTATAAGGAGCACTGGTTCCAGGAAGGAATACAGAAAATGCTTGAAACTTTCTTCAGCACTTACTTTGTGTCATTCTAAATCCCACAAAATCAGGTCTTTCCAAGGCTGTCTGACAGCTTTCAAGGTTATTAGAAATTTCTGCATAAAAGCACATTTCAAAGGACACAATGATAACTGATTTTTAAGTATAAAGCAGTCACAGAATACAGACATGAAGGGGAGCTTTTAGTGAGGGCAGCTTAGAGTTGCTCATGAAAGCGGTCTTAAAGAATATCTTCATCCTGCCATGAACAAGTCACAAGGACAATGAAGAAGTGTGTTGAGTTGGAGAGAAATGAACCTTAGAATTCCAGAAATTTATTGGATTGAGACTGGTAATTCAATGTCAGGGAGAGGCTTTGTTTCTAGAAGAGCTAATAGGGTGAGGATCATGACCCAAGGATTGCAGAGGTGAAAGAAACACTACCATTGAATTTAGTAAGTTCTGGACCGATAATCAACCCTTTTCAGCAGCCCAATGTCTGGTATTCAGATGATGGATTACAGGACTTTTGTGTTCCTATAAGAGCTGTCTGGTCCCTTCTGTCTCAGGCTGTTAATCTCCCTGCATAAGCAATAGGAGTGCAAAAAAACACCATCAAAGATGCTCGGTGTTCGCTGGTTTGCCACAGTCCTTATCCTTGCTGAGCTCATGGCTGGATGCTGTCGGGTTTCAGTCTCCCTCACCAAGCACAAAGTACCCTGGCCTTGCCATCCACTGCTTTTGCTGGGGCAGTTACTTTTCTGCAGTCTGGAAAGTCTGAAGGGAAGGCAAGACTAATTCCTGTTGCTACTGCAGAGCTCAGGAAGCATGAAATATTTATCAATTTGAGAAAGCCAATTATTTTGCCACTCTCAAAAGCAACCTGTTAGATGATTGCTGCTACTCCTAGCAGTGTAAAGAAGCTGCAGAGCTGGAGAAAGGTCACTTAGCTCATCACTCGCTCAGCTCCTGCTTCGTGTGACTAAGATAACTATGCAAATAGATCCCAGAAGACATTAGAGCAATACACTGTTTTTGCTATGGGTGGGTGTCTCCAGACACACATGGCTGCCTTATTCCTGAATCACAGGATTAATGAAGATATGCCTAAGAGTCTGAAGGTGAATTGGGAAGAGGCACATCGATTTTGCAAACTGCTGAACTGAACTCTGAATTAAATGTGAGCCCTGGAGATAAAGTTGAGTAGCCCTTAAAGCTGCAACATCCTACTGCCTCTCCTAGTCTTCAATTTCTCTCTCTCCTCCTCTGCAACAGATTGATATGAATTACTCCAGAATAATCACTACCTCCCCCAGGGCTCAGCTTTCAACTGACAGAAAAGAGTTTATTTCTGTCCTGTTAGTAAATTGTCTTGTTTCCTTTTTCTAGTTTTTCAAGTATTTGCACTGAACTTTAAGGACATGATATCAGACTCCTCAAATTAGCAGAAATTCTCTCATTTTATAATAATTGAGAAAAAATGTAGTAATCAATAATCATACGTAATAAACCTTGTGTCTGTATGAGACTCTGCACATGACTACATAAGTCATTGAATTTTTTTATGCTTCTGTTCCCACTCTGGTCTGAGAAATGATAGTTCTCTCTTCTTTCTATTTCTTTTGTTTAATTAGAGTGCAACCACTTCAGGACAAGGTCTTTGAAACAGACACCTGGTTCACAGCAGTGCCAAAAGTAGAGGTAAAGATAAATACATACAGATATGCATATCATGTGGACAGATATTTCAAATTACAGTTATGATTAAATCTCCCACACTGCAATATTTTGGCATGAGAGTAGGGATGCTATCAATCTCAGAGGCACTAAATAATTGGCAAATCATAACTACTTATCCTAAATAAACCAGGCCTTATAAGAGGGACTCTACCATTCCTTTTGAGAGAGCTTTCTCAAAACAACAAGAAAATGCTATTTCAGGCTCTAACTCTTACTTCAGTTTAAAAAAAGTCCTTAGGAGTAACAAATGAACGAAGTTATTTTAAGCAGATAATGAATTTCAAGGTGAGCACCTTACCCCTGGCACTTTTCAATTAAGAGTGCGGGACTTGCATGTCTTGAGAATATAATCACTGCCAGTGCTGTTCTAATATCTTTTTAGAGGATTGCCCTCAGGGCTTCAGTTTCTTCAATCCATATCCTCCTCTCTTCCTTCCAGAGGTTCCTGCTGAGTTTCTGCCAACCCATAATACTTCAACGTCTCTCATCCTTTCCACCTTCTTCCTAACTGAAAATGAACAAACATCTTTTAACCTACTTTGTTGTTGTTGTTCTCCCAGCTGAAGGCCCCACACGCGAATAGACTGTTTGAACATCATCAAGAAAAGTGGTGATGGTTGATGAGAACTGTATTAACAGAACAGCCTGGAGAATTTTGTTGGTTTACGGTGTGCAACTGCATACAGATTTATTCAATTTAAGTCTCAAGTATGCTCAGTGGTGGAAAGCCAGCAAAACCCTCGGTATGAATAAACACCAATCCGGCTCCAGGCCTCCCGCAGCTCCTGTTTCACACTAAATACAAAGTCTGAAATTGCTAAAAGGCAATTTTGGGGAACTTATATCACAGTGCTTATAACAACCAGCCAGACTTCTGACTTACAACAAAACTGGTCTTTGACTAACACAGAAGACAGCTTTGCCAGTCCCTACCTGTTTCACAAGGCTGTTCTCCCAAGGTCAAAACAAAGCCACTGGAATTTCCAAGGAAGACTTCCTGTTCACCATTCCAGGATCATGGATTCACACTGCTTTTCATTCCTCTACCTCCTTTTACAACAGATAAATGTAAACAAAACAAAAGCTCCTCTAATTAGATTCAAGAGCTCATCACAATAACGAAAAGTTCCAGGTTGTGGATACTGCCATAACCATGGACAACTGTGATGTAATGACTGTTATTAGTAGCAGCTGCAAGCATGCCTGAAGTAGCACATGATCCTTGAACAAGAAGCCCAAGGAGATTATTTACTCATGGCTGATATTAGATTTATTGTTTTAAAGGTTGTCTTTTAATTAATCCACAACTCCAGAAAACTCTCCCATCTTTCCAACACAGGAAGAACACGGACGCCATGACCTAGGTGTGAAGGTTATGATGTATGCAATGAGAGTCACTGTTCCCAAAGCACAGCAGCAAGCCCACTCTTCACCACATGTCTAGTAAAAAGGATTGTTTCCAAGTTGCCTTGCCTTTGTAAAAGGACATGAGACTTAGGTCCTACTGCATACATCATTCACCATTGCTAGAAAGACTTAATGATGCTTCTGGACTGATACATCTCTTGGATGAAATTAAGGAAACACAGAACATTCCCCAGTGTCCATTAACACATAATAGTACTGCCCTCAGCTAAACCACCATTCTCCGATGAAACGGTGAAATAGTTTGAATATCATAGGGGAGAAAAACAGTTTCTCAAGATATGATATAAAAAAAAAAGACCAAGACAAAAGCTCAAACAACTTGCTAAAAAGACAGAGCGAGTGACTTGTAAACAACATAGTGTCAGTACTGTGCTCTGATCCCCTCTTTCAAATATAAGTGGACTTTTATGCAACTGAAAGATTTATAACAAGGTTACAGAACCTCAGAGAACATCAAGCACCTCAGCTTTCACTTAGGATCACCGTGGACAGGCTCCTGCAGAGGTATGGTTTAGTTTCACACCTTTACCTCTACATTTCAATAGCCTGGGTTTAACCGGAAGATCAACTGAGTGAATGTGGGAAGTTTTAGGTAAAGTTCCTTCTTTATCCAGGCCACCTTAGGGAAAGAGAACCTCAGGACAAAGGCAGTGGGATTGGAGACACACTTCTTGACAGTAAGAAAGGAACGAAGGGAAAGATCACGTCTCACTGACTTTTAGGGTGAGAGAGAGAGCATCATATTTTGTTATTCCAGTTCTTCCCTCTCATATTCTAGAGGCTGCCTACTCATATCTACCTAAGTCTCAGTGTGCACCAGATGCAGAAATGCCCTTTAGGATGACCAAGATCACCGATGACCTCTCTCCCATATTTACTTTCCATCTAGCCAGCCAATACATATTTAGAGCGTTAAAGGCAAAAGTGATGACAATACTCTGCAATAATAAATATTGGAAACATTTCACCTGCTTAATGTATAGCTTACCTAAAATAAATAAATAGATTCTTCCTTTTTCAGTAGAGGTTTCTCCAATCTTTCACTGTGGTGGCAAAAATAATTACTCCTTACCTTTGAAAGCAGCACAAAGAATATTTCAATTTGCTTGCAGAGACAACACAGCAATGAAAAGAGATTGTGTCCCTCTGTAAGAGTTAGCAGCAGCAGCACTGTTAAGTGACTCTTACTGCAAGGTCATACTTTGATCTCCATTATGATTTTAGCAAATGCATTTTCTGCAAGGATCCTGCTTACAAATACATTTGGCCTGCACAAATTCTTGATAGGTCCCAACTAACACATCTTGCTTCTCAGATACCAACAGCTAGGGAGATCATAGCTGCATTTATGAGTTGTTTGTAATTAATATGCAAGTCACTAAATTGCCAAGATTTAAAAACACATTTCCTTAAGTTCATGTTTACTTTTGCACCCACTAGTCTTTTACACAGACAATGCAAATTCAAGCAAACCATACTTTTAATACATTCACTCTAGGAAGCATTAGCTGTAAATACAGACCTTCACCATGCAGTCATTACAAAGAATAATCACTGCTTCTGATAACATTATTGGGATGATGTAACACAGAAAATAGTCCATCTATTTGATAGACATAATCAACACTCCCTTTGGACTTGACATTGTTATCCTAATTTCTCCATAACAGTACCGGCTGCTTTCTAAGTGTTGACATATCCTCCAGCCTCTGCCTCTTTCAAGCCAGTGACACCTCTAGACCACTGTAACTAATACAGCGTAATGCCAGAAGAGATCAGCAGCAAAGCACTACAACACTGAAATTTCAAACAATAAATCACAGCTCGTGGCTCTCGAGCAGAGTCCATACTAACAGACTGCAGTACACATCCTCCAGCTGACTGCAAAGCTTATGCAATATTTGACATACATATACCCATAACACTCAATAACCCGAGAATGTATTTGCAATTTTGTATATAAAAAAAGTGTCAGCTACCTAAGCAGAGTCACAGCTATAAAAAATAAATAGCATGTAATTATACGTAAAACTTCCATGTTGCTGTATCTGAATCTACCTTGGCCCACTAACAGATTCCTAAAGTAGGCAGTGCACACAAAATGATTCGCAAAGTCAGATTGAAATGGTTGACTACTAGCACTCATCCACATTGTCAGCACAGAACTTCTTGCTTAGTTGTCAGCCCTTGTATTTATGAAAATAAATGCAAGCCTTTACCAGCAACTATTAGATTACAAATATGGTCATTTTTGTTTGTGAAAGTAAAACTACAAAGCGCTTTGTAACATATTGAATTATTCCAAATGATTCAAGGAGAAGGTAGATTTGTGTTTTAGATTAAAGCAACTGATTCTAGTTGTTCTAGTTCTAAATGGTGACTATTTTAAGAAAAAAAAAATTGAGATATTTTTCATGCATAAACCTAAAAACAGTTTTCTGACATGGTTAGGAATGCAATAGCCTGAACCCTATTTGCCTGGTAATGCACTAACAAAATAGTTAATAAGCTGTAGGGGAGATGAGAGAGATGCGTGGCAGAGTAAATTTTCAAGCTTTCAAGTTGAAAGCCACCAAGGCACTAAATATAATGACAACCCCCTCAGCCTCATCTTCATTTTGAAACCACAGAGCAAAACAGTTGTGATTCACAGGTAAGTTAAGAGATCTGCACTTCCTGTTCTGTCTCAGAAACACTCTCCAAAATTTCCCTCAAAGCTCTGCTTCGAGCAGCTGTGCAAATCACCACAGTGATCCAGCACATTGTGCTATAGTGCCTGTCCAGAGAGTTGCATGGGGACAAAGAGCGAGATGATAGCTGAACAAGTACGACAATAATAGACATACAGTTGCTAACGCACAGTCACTGCTGATATCAGCACAACTCCCAATGCGACGTGTAGTTTTCCATACTCAGCCTTCATGTGATGCACGCAGCAGCTCCGTTCTACCTGCCTACGGCAAACACACTCACTATCCAGAAGTTCTATGGTACAAAGCAGCAGCAGACAGGACAGTTGCTAATATTTTGAGCTCTAGTCACGCAACAGAGATGTAGCGGCACCCCTTGCTCATACAAGGCAACGGCTACTAAATTACATTTCATTATCGTCCCTTTCACTCTGTTAGATGCATTCACTATGTCACAACCCACTGCACATTAGCCTTCACCTACAGTGCGTGTCTGGGCAGTGACGGACCGCCTGCTCGTGCCAGGCACGCAGGCAGCCAAACGGCTGGAATGTGCCCCTAATCATGTACAGAGATAACCTGGAGGTACAGACAGAGGTGGGTGGGAGAAAGCTAAAAATGGCAGTCTAATAGCTAACCAAATTCATGTAAGCTTTACATCCCTGAGCTAGGAAGATTCAAATGACAAGTATGCTCCCATCTGGTGAAAAATGATCTTTAAAAGTAGAAGAAAATCATGCTGTACTGACCAAAATACCTTGCCAGAAAGACTTTGTAATAATGTTGCACAATTTTCTCCAGCTGAGAAGAAAACACTTCGGAAAAGCATCCAGTCACAGATTTGAAAACCTCTGCAGGCTCAGTCAACTCAAAATTCAAAAGAGAATTCATGAAAAGGCAATCCATGCGACCCAAAAAATCAAACCTACCTATTAGCAAAATCATATGCAATAGCACCACCAGCTTGAATAGAATTTACCTAATACACAGCAAGCTTGTCTTTTTCTCAAACCCTTCCAAATCCAGATATTTGTAACAGAATAAGATAAAAATTATTTGGATTCCTATTTATAAGAATAAATTGAAGAAACCTTTCTTTTTTTGTCTTGGCCCAGCAAATTTAGTTCACCTCAAACTCATCAAGTTTGTTTAGAGCATATAGAGACAAACTTTTACATGATTTTAAGCAAACTTATACAGACAAAAGTGACAGAACACTATAAAAATATTTTTTGTCATTTATTACACACTGACCAACATATATATATGTAATGTGTAACACCTATATTTTATTCTATGTAATATCTAACACTTTCCATTAATGTGCTTTTTTTTAATGTCAGAAATATTCATTACATACTGGCTCCTACAATCTGCTCAGAAATTACTGCTTCTAAGCTAATCAATAAGAAAGCTTACTGTGATAACACAATTGAAGCAGCGCAGATGAAATAAAATAGTCTGAGTAACAGCACTCTCTGTTCAATACCTTATTAATACATCATCTATGCTAGCCACCTAACTGGGCATTATTCTGCAGCACACAGCACAAGAAATAAATACTGGTGAAATTATCCCTATTGTTTAACAACCTGACCACCAGAGATTGCTCTGGGTAAGTCTAGATGACTTCATCAGCCAGTTATTAACATCTTTTTTTCCTAGACATCTGCATCCATTACTACCGCTCTGGTGGTATTAGAAAGAGCTTTTGGAAATACAAGTTCAGCGCTGGGCAACCAAAGAGGTCAGACATGTGAAAACTGATTTTTCCAGTTTTTATTCCTGATGTAGAAAGATCAGAAAGTTATAGTTTCAACCGAGAAGCTGAACTGATTTTTTAAACCAGGAGTTGCCTTACCTGCCTCTCCAACTGAAAATGAACAAAAAGATTTTAAATGAAATACAATGCCTCATTACACACGCCATCCCTGATCTTTTAATTCTGGCCAGAAACACATGAGCAAGAGGAGTTAACAATTCTTATCCCAAGCAAAACCAGGATATTCAAAGGCATATGGGAAACACAGAGATATCCAAAGATTTTTAAGGGCAGGAAGAACTGTGACAATCATCTAATTAGATTTGCTTGAGAGTACATGCAACGCTCCCCAGCAATTACTATAGCAAAAGCAATAAAATGCAGCTGAACTAAAAGAACCTCTCTCAGAAACCAAATTCTTGTTTAAAGACTGAAAGTAGTGATCAACAAACCACTTTCCTCAATAAATTACTGTAGCAGTTAATTAAAATCTGTCCCTTATGTTCCGTTTTCCTTGGCATTCAACTCCCAGACAGCAGATTCTGATTTATCTTACACTGCATCCAGGCAAAGTTTATAAGGTGTGGCAGTAATTTTTTTCTAGACAAATTGATAGAAACTGGAGGCAACCTTTCTGGTACAATGCCCAAGACATCTATACCATAGAAAAGAAGGCACAGTTTATTATTCCAGTTTATGCTAGCTGCTGGTATCTGAGAAGTTTATGTAGTTGCTAGCATACATCACAAGTTATGCCAAGGTGTCTATAATCATAACCACTACCTGCCCTGGCTAGGTTGACTCTGCCATAGGACTCCCAACACATATGCTGCAATCATACCTCCATTCTATGGTGCAGAGAGATCCTTCTCTAATAAACATAAAAACTCTTTAACCTTCATTAGTTTTTCCTCCAAGCACAAGTGTTTGGTGAACGAAACCTTGCTATCGTCTGTGTGATACTCTCAACAGACTGAACTCTGTAAACTCTCACAGAAGGATAAAGACTTCAGAAGATCTATGGGTGCAAGCAGGACAAAAGAATCTTTCTGATTTCCTACAGACCAGCTTCTCCTACGCACAGACCCCTTTTTCCTCCTTTGGCCCCTTCCAGACATTGAATCCCTAGTTAACGCAGACGACTCCTCCCACTGCATGAAGGGAAAAGCTGACTCTGCCATTGCTGGCAGTGTGCACGGGGAGGAGAGACTGGTACTGCTCCTGTGTCTAGTTCTGGTGGGCAGGGATGAGCAGTTCCTTCTCGCACACAGGTCGCACAGCTCTCCTCCATGCCCCAGCTAAGACAGGGAAAGCAGCCTTCAAGGTCAGCTCTAGACTTGGCCTATATCTAAAGTTCGTCCCGCAGCTACATTCACGCAGATCCCCTGACGTCAATGAACTAGAGTTGCATGCATTGAGGTGAATTCAGTAATGGCATCTCACATTAGAGCAATTCAGTACTGGGAATTTCTATATTTATACCACACTAGCAGAAATGTAAGTGCTCCAAGGTCCCTGGGCTCATACATCCATCTCCTGGAATCACTCTTCATCAAGGTGTCAAAGCCAAGAACATCAGTATGACATTTCATTAAAATAGGCACATTAAAATATTCTGCGAAGTCAACACCTGAATGACTTATCAACTTCTTATTTTAATATTTTATTTGAGTTGATTGTGCATGGAAGTTCAGGGCCTGATCATAAACAGAGGAGTCACTCATAGCGCCAAAGCACAGCATTTTGCTCTAAACCAAACTTGCAAAATCATTGCAGGCAGTTTCTTGTTCTGAACCTGTTTCAATTTCAACTGATTCACATTCATACAAGTCCTGGTCATCACCTATATGGGAACACTCAAAATATGTGACAGCTCCATTCTCCAGACATGCTTCTGTTTCATATAATTATTTTATTTGCAGATATTTTGTAAATACTTGCGTGGCTTCTACCCTGAATGTACATGCTCTGTGGTGCATTAGATTCTCTAGCAACAATCCTCTTCCAGCTCCAGTTATTGTGAGAGAGGATGTTTCATCACTCAGCTGCTTGCCAGTACCTCTGACAGCCGTTACTTTGGGAAGACTTTAAAAAGTCACTGTCCATCACACACACAACCAATGCAAATTACACCAAAGTTCTTAATATTATTGGTGAGTAATTCCAGGTGTTCATGCATTGTTTTATATCAGCATAGACAGGAACTAAAATTTGTTTACAAAATTCCTATTAGAAACCTAGTATATTCATCTAAATGTCCCAGGCTAACTTCTGAATTTTTAAAGATATAAACAAATAAGATGGTCTTTGCTATTTAGGGAGAAGTGGAAGGGACCAGAAGACAGATAACAACAGAACTGAAGACAGACTGACAAGCAATTATGCTGTAAAAAAGCAACATACGAGCGTACACACCTGACAGGACTAGGAAAGATATAGAGAAAATTCCATTGTACATGCAAAGGATATATCATGTACAGCTCTTATTCTTTATTAGAGCATGAACACGCTATTGTAAAAATTAATTTTAATTTAAAAAATACATAGCTATAAACACCACAACAGTTCTCAAAAGTCCACTGAAACAGAAAGGAAATGTTTGAAATGTCTGCTTCACTGAATCTTGACTGGATTTGCCATTCATATTGCCACTTTTCTTTATATCGCTTCAGGGGATCTGAAAGTCCTGGACAAAAGTAGCAACCACTGTTTAAAAGAACTTGCTTCATCCAGGTGGGATTACTATATTCAGACTGGAGGAAGCCACAGTGAAGATGAGGTCAGGGAAGACCATGGAGCCTACTAAAAAATACAAATAGACAGGGCTACAAACCCCAGTGCTCTTTGCTGGCACTGGTAAATCTGTCTCCAGTTACTGCATGCAGAGCTGAAAGCAGCTTGTACAGGGAATGATTTGACTAAAACTGTTTCCCCCTACACTACTAAAGCATGAAATCCTTCCAATATTTCCATGCTGTAGCAAAAGCCAGTGATTAAACCAATGTGAAAAAAACAAAGGTTTTATTTAGAAAAAATTCTAGGGTTTTAAAAATTTATCTTCAGATTCCAGGTCTCAAAAATGCCTGAGAATAAAAATTTCATGAGTCTGAAATATCAACATAAACTTCTTGAAATACTTAATTCTGCTTATTCCTGTTCTTCATAATTAAAGAAACTTTCTATATGAAGATATACTACCTCAATTTTCATTTTGTAGTACAAAATCAAGTATTTCAGAACAACAAAGGAAGAAATCACACAAATGAGAAAGCCATACTTAGGTTCATTTAATATTCCAAATAATTTGTTTGAAAAACTCAATTTCTTTGAAAGCAGCCAGATCCTGACAGGTTTTTTTAACTCAAAACGATTTTTCCAATATAAATTACTCTATTATTTTCAGACTGCTTGACTTAAAATAAAGCTCATTACAAGCAGATCATATTGCAATTAAAGCTAGCAACTTTTCCAAAACATGGATTAAAACCTACATCACTAAACTCTGAGGGAAAGAGATTTGCCTTGGACCACTGGATTTATATGGCTTAATAAGTTTTCTAGTTTGTGGCCGGTATTTCCTGCAGTTGTACACTGAAATGGCCTCTGGTAAACTGCATACAGTTAAAAGATTTGCCTCTGCATTGTAGATTTCCAAGAAATGTTTTTCATAGTCATAATGCAAAGCTAGCGTCAAGCTGAACATGTCAGGATGCATTCAGTTGCAGGGCTTGTAGGGCCATAGCAAAACAATTAAATTCTGCACTTGAACAGCACATCTGTACATCTGAGATCGGACAGCAACTGTACGTACTATCAAAAACTTGCAGACAAACTGGCAAACAGCTCATACCCCATTTTCTGTTGGCTTTACATTTCTGGTTGGGATCTTCTGCTTCCTCGAGCTGATAAAGCATGAGACAGCGTTTTTCACAGAACAGTTTGCGAATCATCCTGAAGAGACGTGAGTTCTGCTGAATATATAATACTGTGTTTGACAGGAAATCTATGTCTTCTCTAAGAGGCAGAGTATCAAATTAGCAAAGACAGTACAGTGCTAGAAAACTGCAGCTCAGCAGTTAACTTAAGCAAGTGATGAATTTTTCATAAGTGGCCTGAAAATTTCACCTCCTAAGAAACCCCCATCTCTCTAATAAAACAGGAATAAAACAACTCCTCTTGATTGCAACATAGCTGACATGGGGCAATGGTGGGGCAAATCCATCGGGTTGTGCTTGGCTCGCCCATGGCGTTGAGTCAAACAGAGTTGCATTTCAAGAGAAGGAGCTGCAAATGCTCTCGCACCTCTTGACTTCTGTTTTTAAAAGCCAGGAATCAGCAAGGATGGCAGTGTTGTGGTTCTGCATCCACATTCATAACAACGTTTATAAAAATCCCACAAGCTACAGTGACTTTCAGCAGATGTTTCTGGTAAAGCAATCATCGCAAGTGAAGGACATCAGCAGCTTAGACAATATTGTTATTCAGCCAGTGTGCATGACTTCATGATGCACAGAACATTTCGTGGTTTCTGCAGCTACAGAAATGATGGCCTTTCTTTTCCAACCTACAGTTTATGAACATACTCACTTTCCTTTAAATATCAATGAAATGCTACATCCACCTAATGAAAGTTTTCTCTACTGAGTTGGTGGGGGCCTCGGCCAGCTAATTAGTATGAGATTTTGCAACTCTTACCAATACTGTTTATCGTTGTTCTACGAAGTGTTCACTGAAGACCCCAATTTCTGTCTCTCAGGGATTTTTTTCTAAAAATAAATTACATTTTTTTGAGAGCTTACCAAATTGCCAAAAAGAATTTTTCCCTGAGGGTACAATCCACATCGATATATCTTCTATTTTGTAAAAGTAACAAGTGGTTCAGAACTGCCACTGACTACAAATGTTTTGGGTTTGCGGGGCTTTTTTAAATCACCAGTCACAGATTTCAGCTTGACACTCCCCGTTACAAAGTTATTGGCCTGGAAAGGCACAAGAACATATAATATACGTGAACAACTACCCAAGTATACATATTCGTCATATATCAACAGCAGGACACTTCAAGCCTGAAGAAGCAAGACACTAGAACAATGATGAACTACAGGATTGTTAGGAATCCAGGAAGAGAAGAAATAAGAAGAGAACTAGAAGAATAAGATTTAAGGCATCTTACAGAAGATGTGACTGATTGCAAGCAGTATAAGCAGTCTGTGTTTTCAACCATTAACATGAAAAACAAGCATAGATCGGATTACAGCTACTTGGAGGAAAGGAAGAAATATTCCCATTTTCAAATGTGATGTTTCTCTTTAAGATGAAGAGACACTTTTCAAATATTTTCAACAGCGGGTATATGCAAGGGAAACAAACCCAAGAGATCTTCAAGGGGACAGTGGACATCCTCAGGGAGCAGTGTTCCATCACAGTACCTCAAAATCATAGAATCATAGAATAGTTTGGGTTGGAAGGGACTTTAAAGATCATTAAGTTCCAACCTCCCTGCCATGGGCAGGGACATCCCACTAGATCAGGCTGTCCAAGGCCCCAAACAACCTGGCCCTGAACACCTCCAGGGATGCGGCAGTCACAACCTCCCCAGGCAACATGTTCCAAAACAGGTGAATCCTGTTTGGTACACCATGGTACAACGCCCTCAGGCTTTCATGCTACTTAAGTCAAAGATTTGTACGCTGCTACTCCATGCATTTAATCCTCAGCTTTCCATATTTCCCAGAGGAAGATCCTGTGGCTGCTATGGCTAAGACTGACCTGAGCTGTGATACATCCTGCGATGCTGGGATCTTTGAGGAATACTTTTCAGACATTGATTCTCTCTCACTACAGTAATTCCCAAGTTTTAGCTTTCCTCACTTCACTAGAGTTCAAGAGCAGCAAGTTAAGATGTTTAGACGATAAGGAAGGTACTGATCAGTTGATCTAGCAGGCTCCAGTCTCCATCTAGGTTACAGTGGCACTTCAGTGCATTTGAAAACCTGGAATGGTTATTCAGTTAGAGCACAAGCAAACCTGAATTTAGTGGTGTTAGTTATTTATAGTCACCAAGGTCCAGCCCTACTCTATAGGTACTGTAAAGATGATCAAGCACCTTTGGTGTGGTCAAGGAACTTCTGTATTTCAAATAATTCTCCAATTACTTGTGAACCGTGGTATGGTGTAACTATGGCTGGACGGCAATTATGATACCAGCTATCCCCAGCACGCTGAAAAAGTAATGATTAGACAGATAGCACATTCTTACTTTTATCCACTTCATGTATTTTATGCAGCTCAGCTGCTGCTCAGGACAAAACCCTAACAGAGGCTCCTTTATAAGCGCATTTTCCAGCTAACCAACACCTGCCTGAACTTAAACGTTCACAGTCTAGAAAAAGCAGTCATTAAATTGTATTTATTTATGGAAGATTTTCCTAGGCATTAGAGGATGCCCTCTCCTTCCTCTGAGTTTTTCACTGAATAACCTTTGAACGATCTTTTATGCACTGGTGTACTGAAGTATTGAGCTCTGACAAACAGACCATGTCATGGAAAAAAACAAATTAGATTTGTATCTCTTTAATGAGCCACATCCATGGCTTTTTCTCATAGTTTTCCATAGAGAAAGAATGAAGTACTTGAACAAGGTAAGAAGCAATCAGAAGTGTTAGCAAAAAGAACACTCCCTCTCCAAGCTGCTGCGTCAGTCTAATTCTATACTAGAAAAATCATACATTTCTCAGTGCTATTAGTTAGTAAAGGAAACCCAGTGGATTATCATTTAACATGACTGGATTGCTGGCATTACCTTTCCATGCCAACATGGCAATGCTTATATACCCAAGCACATGAGTATATTTAAGAACAATGAAAGTCTAGAGAGTCCTGGCTTTATAACATTATCTGCAAGTAAGATATTGTATCATCTGCAATAAAAAGATAAAGAATCCCAATAGCACGCTGTTCAGCAAAGAGATAATGGGCTCCTTCCTTTCACTCACCCTCTCCTCTCCTGCAGACACTCCTTACAACATCTTCCGTCTTCCATATATTTAAATAAAAGTCTATCCCATTTTAATGTTATTGGTGGGCATTTTGCCTAAAGAGTATATCTGATCTAGAACTGTATTCCTTTCCAATGCATCTAACCAATGCATTTGCATAGAACCAAAGCAGTATACCAACATGCACCCAAACCTGCGTGTGGACAAAGTACGGCTTAATGTGGAAAAAGGAGTATTACCTGTCTGCAGTCCTCCCTTTTCCCCATTTCACTGTCCAGTGTGTAATGAAAGATTTTTGTGTAACATAAAGCAACACAGCTTCACAGAGTCCTCGCTGACCCCATACTCTCCTTAGCAGGATAGGGCATTCAAGTAATAGTCTCAGTTTTTCCCTCACCGTGTCTCAGAGCCTGTACGCTGACATGCATATTAGCAGAGAATAGTTAATCATTCAAATGTCAGGAATAGTTAAATGTATAACCATGTATATGCAACATCAGCTCTGAACCTATGGTGTGTCTATGTAAAAAATACCAAGTTAGCAATAGGAACTGAAATACAATAACATGATAAAAACTGTGTGCCAGCTAATGCTGAGCAGTCCACTCTTTGTTCTGTTTTTCACTAACAATTCCTACTCTACCCTTTTAGACAAAAAGAAACTGAAGAAGGGAGAAAAAAGGCAACCTGGAAAACAGCACTCTGAAGTCTCTGAAGTTCTGCAAAGTTGGTGCCTAATGAAAACTCCACAGTCTGGGGATTTACATAATCTGGGAGTAGCTAAACTATCCTACCAGGATATCTTGGCCTGTGTGGAAGCTTGAAAGAGGGACTTATTGTTGATCCACACATCAGAAAATACAGAGCTGAGTGAAGGCTGCACTAAGATAAGTTGAGAACTTTTTCTGGAGACCGGAACACAGATGCAATGGAAGCACAGTATAGGAAACTGCAGCCTACAGAGTCTGCCTACAAGCTAATGAGAGCCTGTCAACAAACCCAGTACCTTCCCTGACTCATCTCTATTCCCTGTCCCTCCAGTCTGGTTTGGAGATATTTTGTATTCCAAGAATTGCTTCGCTGCTTGAGCTACTCGGAGGCACAGAGTTAACAAAACTCAAATATGCAATCATGCAGCTCTATGTCTTTATGAAGGGAAGGAAGGGAGAAGCAGAATGAAGAAAGTGCATATAATGCCGTTGCCTTACTGTGAGTCCTTCTCAAAGCTATTGATTTTCTGTCATAGCTTTTTACTGAAATCACAGCGTGGCCTTCTGGCTGACAGAGATGCGTTTTTGTGTACACGTACTCCCTGGTGTCTGTATATTATCACATTATCCTCACATGGCAGTGCTCAGCATCTCAGTCACTACTAGAAGCTGACACACAGGTTTCCTTTATAAAAACATAAGGTTGTAACAATTTCCACTTTGACTTAAACTGAATCCATTGTTGCTGATCCTCATTCCCAGCATCAGTATTCTCCTTCTACTTGTTCCTTCACTTTGAGGGAAAATGGTGTTTGCCGAGGAGCTGTGCTAAATCTCTAATTAACAGGTAGTGCACTGAGCAAAAAGCACACCAGAAAATAGGCCTGTTTTAAGTCTATACTTTAATCAACATTACATTCAAGACATGTTCCCTCCGTTGTGAAGGCCCACACAGTCACTTAGGTCTTACTGCCGGCTTCAATTTCTGGCTGTTTCCCAAATTTTCGTTTCCTTCTCTCTTATTCTATACCCATGGAGACAACAAATGAGCTACTTCCACCATCAAGAGAAGCTCCTTGCTGAGTCCGAAGAATGAGCCCTAGTCAGAGAGGAGAATACTCTCAGACCCAGGTGTGGAAGTGACATCATAATTACAGTCAGAATAGATGGCCAGGAAATTGCACGGCATTTATAATTAACAGTGCTCTATAATGAAGACCACTCTGTGTGTGATTATAACCTAATAATACTTCATAGCAGCATGAAGAAATCTTTACTTCAATGAGAAAATGTAGATCAAATATTCACAGAAGCAATCTACCTTGCAATGTAAGAACCCCAAGTCACAGATGAAATTGTGGTTTATTTAAATACCCATCAAATTAAATTTCTTCTTAAACACTTGTTTTCCACAGAAATTTCAGACAGGGTAATGGCAGTTGCAACATAGAAATCTCTCTGTTGATTTAAAATCAGTACAGGGAGTGTTTGATTTACACAATAACACAATAGCAGTAATAAAAGAACATCTACTCAACGAAGGTGAATTTCAAATCCTATGTTTTTACCATTCAGTTGTTTTTCAGGTAAAAGAAATCGAGTTACACTAATTTTTCATAATGCAATGAAATAAATCTACTGCTCAACTGCTTCACTCGGAGTCCTGTCAAAATTGCCACTGCGGAGCAATTTAGCTTTAACAACATCAAGTCTGATGCCCCTGAAACCATGAGGTGCAGTAGGGTTGTGTACCCACCTTTCTCTAAATACATATATTTAAACTTACTTCCAGATCACCTGACATGCCAGGAGACATATTTCACTTACGAGGAATGACGTTGTTCATCCTTATCCTTCATTTACCCCTTTGGACTGCCATTATTTGTGAATGTTGTTCCATTTAAGGGTTCCTTGGAAGCCATGTCCCAAATTACTTCGCAGTCTGCATCAGCAGCTCTCGCTTTGTCCCGGGAACAGTGTGCTTTTACCTAGCACCACACTATTAAACACAGCATATGCCCTTCAGAAATTTCTAGATCCCATCATCTTTACTACGTATCTCCTCATTCACACACCACCAAGTTCCTCCCTTCAAAATTTGGTACACCACTACGGATCAGTCTGGCTCCCAGTTTTGTCCAGCCGAGTCCTGCTAGCAAGTCCTGGATGAATGGTCCCCTTCAGCAGGACCCTGGTGGCACCACATACTGCTGCATCCTATGATGATGGTTTTCCATGATTACTTCACAGCAGATTTATGGATGAATGCTGCTCCGTGCCCAGCTCCAGGCCTTTGGTGTCTGCTTTGGTTTCTTTTCTCACACACTGACTTTGAGACTGTATCTTCTTTCCAGCCCAAGTCCTATCCACTAGTCTGAAATGTTCTGGCCTAGATCACTTGCACACTGGCAGCTTATCTCGTCCATTTATTCCCATTTACTATCTCCAGCAAGTACAACCTTTTCTTTTTACCACTAACTCTGTGGGTAGTTCTGTAACCTTAGTCACTCTTTTGGGCTATGCTTAATAGGAATAAGACAAAAAACTTTCTATTTGCTATTTACAATAGTCATTCTTTTCCAATAGAAATATTAAATGTCAGGAAATTGAGCCCTCACAACACCAATAAAATAATTTTACAATTAAAGAGATTTATTTACAAGATTCTTACAGAAGTAATGCTATATGTATGCAGAAGATAAAGTACAAATAAGTTTATCAGTTCCCTCTGTTTTTTGTTTTCACTTCAAACAAATGAGATTTTACCTTATTCAATGAAAGAGTCCATAGAAATAAAAGCACCAATTCTTGCAGGTGAGAAGGAAATAGGAGTTTCTTTTAAATTATGATACACCTTTACACCAACACCACCAACACTGAACTTTTAATTTTTTAATCACTGCTATTTTCCTTTACAATGCTAGACAATGGCTGGCATCTCATTTCATATAATCAAAAAGAAAGTATTCTTTAAAACAACACACTCAAATTTCCTATTGCATCTTAGATATCAAAACAACATTCGATTAATAAAAAGCAGCTTGCAGATCAGTTAATGATCTCTTTAAGGACCTGATCATCTACCCTTGTCCTCTCTTTTTTCAAAAGGAAATCAGCCTCTCTTCCAGCCCATGAACGCACACTGTTGCAACTTCACACTTTGCCTCATAGCAGTTAGATTTTCCCGTGTGCCATCTCTAGATTAAAGCTGACATTTCCAGAGTGAATGAGTGACTGAAGATCAACAAGTCATGACAATGTTAATCAAAAATACTCCACATAGAATTCAATGCACTTTTAAGCTTGGAACTACATTTATCAATTGTTCATTTTCTCTGTGAAATAGTAAAGTTCGAAGAAGGGCAAGAGGCAGAATTGCAGCAGCCGCTGAAGGTTTTATCCCAGAGCTTACAAGTGACTGTGCAGAAAGTATAAAGCATTTTAAGGCTCTGTTTGTGCCAGAGAGTCACTATTAACGTCAGTTTTTAATACATCCAGTGTTAATAGAATTGAAGAAATTTCAGTGTAAAGGTATTAGATATTCACTTGTTTCAAATTCAAATGTTATTTTAATGAGGTCAGGGCCTAATTGTACAAGGATGCTGAGACTCGCAGAATGATGATGAAAACATCCCCCAATGTCTTAAGAGAGAATAACAACCATAATTAGCATTTGTATCACACAATGTCATAGCATCCCTCAGCCCTTTACAGAGCACATCTCTGGACTCTATTCCATGGTAGTTATTCAACAATCCTTGAGGTTAGCAGCACAACTGCATTATGCACCGACCCTTTATCCTCATTCCAAGGCAGCTACTGACAGCACTGGAACAGCCAAGCAAATAAGACTAAGCGAGTAGCGAGCAATATTGTTGTATTTATGAAGCAAATAAATCCAACAGCCTCTGAAATCTCCTGGGGCTATCTGGCATTCTCCATGTCTCCCACAGGAGCGACTTCCTATTCCCTGTCCTTTTGGCAGTACAAGAATACCCTCACTGGAGCAACAGAAATCAGCTTTGCACAGCTCATCATGAGAGAAAACAAAACACAACAGGGATGCAGGAAAAAAGCTTGGCTTATCTACACTGATGTTGGTGGTGTTCTGACAGCTCAGGCCAACCTAAGTCCTGTCCGAAAGAGTTTTAAATGGTAGCACAAAGTTAAAAAGGAAACGTAGTGTCTGGCCACACTGAGGGATTAGTTTTGTCAGAACAAAGCTTCCTGTCGCTGACTTAATGACTTGGCAAACCCACTGTAAATAAAAGCAACCCCGAATCTGCCAATTCCCAGCTTGTCAAACTCCTCAACAGCCAACAAACCACAAAAGTAATTACAGACAGTTAAAATGCAAAGAGCAGGAGACCATTTTCTGAAAGACACAATCGCTGTGTCCCTAGAGGCTGGGTTTAAGTCTATACCCTGCATTGATTTCCATACATTTCCATCTGAAATTTGCTTGGCTTTCCCAAGATGTAAGTTCGAGGTGTTTCCTATTTATCTGAGACTTCATCATGAAGGAACTCGCAGTACATATTTCAGTGACATGTTTAAGTCGCTCATTCCCATGGCATTTGCCCATAGCCAGCTTTCTGCAAGACAGTGTTCTAATCAGATCTAAATAAAGAGCTTGTTCTCAGCATCTTAATTTACAGTTTTCAGTATTAATGGGTTTTACTTTGTCTCCAGAAATTAACTGTTCATTTGCAGGGACAATTGCCTGATCTAGTGGGTCACATCCCTGCTCATCTCAGGGGAGTTGGAACTGGATGATCTTTAAGGTCCCTTCCAACCCAACCATTCTACGATTCAATGACATTTTGAAAATCCTATGAATCTGTGACCTAAAGATCTAATCCCATTTCCTGTATAAAAATGTTATGAATGCCACCAAGTGTCCACAAGTGCTTGTGTTCCTCGGAACATTTATCGATTCCTGAACAGAAATCCAAACGCATGTTCAGCATGTAAACTAGCGTGAATCCAGCTGCATGTACGTTTAGCAATAACAGAGGGAAACGTATAAGATGTCACAGCACTTTCACATTGCTCACACAGTCGAAAGCTTCGTGTTTATGAGCGTGCTCCCGTTCTCAGGAATCGTACACCAAAGGACAAGGAATGAGATGAGGCTATAATCATCCAAAATCATTAAAAATTAAAGAATATAAATAACTATATATTTAAGTGCTAGCTAGAAAGCCTACAAGGGGAAACACCAGCTCCTGTTTCACTTACATGCAGCAACTTCTGTGTGTCCGGTTTCTCTCTGCCCCAGTGCAACTTCTGGCTGCAGCCCAGGGGCAGCCACCAACCTGGCCCCAGCTGCCACGCTGTACTTGTGCTGTTCAGAACCCTGAAACCTGCTGACTGAGGGGCATTCACACCATTTAACTTCAAGAACTCCAGTGCTGTACTCTGAATCACCTCCAGAAGCTTCATTTTCCTTCATGGAGTCCAGATTCTTGGGAACTATTCTAAGAACATCTTTTATTGTTTTGCTTTTCTGGCTCTTAGGTAGAACACATACGTCATTCTTTCACAGCGGATAATATATTCGGAAGCATTTTCCAGGTCAGAGGAGTTTCTGTCAGCTTCAGCTGAGCTTCTTGGTAAACTTGTCCTATGCAGAACAGCAAATGCAAAGAGGACAAAGCTGATAAGTGTTTAGCTGCAACTGTAAAGCACACTCTGGGGCTACACAAACTCCTCAGCCTCACTTTGAACAAAGAGAATTTAAACTTAGGGAGGGGAAGGCAACTTTTCTAAATCTGCGAACAGATGGTTTCTATGCGTGCTGTAGTTTCACCTGTATTTTTCCCAAGGCCGCACAGGATTCCAGGCAGATGCTGGTTTGGGGAAGTCTAGAACAGTGCTGCCATTCATTAATTTGAACAGAGGTGAACAGGGTAGCAACCACAGCAATGTTGTGTTCACCTCTGTAAACATGGAATGCAGATGTAATCCACTGAATGCTTTTATATGATCTATAGAAATAATGTCATTGTCAGGAATTCTTGGGAATCACACCACCAGTGTAACACACCCACACTGTCAAAACTGCTTGGGCCCAGGAGACACTACGGATCATGACCACAGTCAGCAATGTTATGATATTTCCCGTTTCCTGCTCCAGCACACAAAAGTAGCTGAAGTTTCTATAAAACCTGTCCTTTCTACACACTCTTAAGACCCAACCAGACATAAAAGATCTCCAGTTGCTGTTAAAGTCCTCGAGGTTAAATCCCACTAGTGTATATCTGGATGCTTCACTAAAAAGCTCCATTAAAGCTAAGTAGATTTATGTCAGATGAACATATGACATTGTTGCTTTCTTCCCCTTATGCATCATTACCACAGACACACCAAGCAGCAGTTATAAAGGACATCACTAAAAAAGCAGTCTTTATTATTCATAGAAGCCTATATAAGTTTCTAGGCTGGTCTCTCAGTTATCCAGTGTTACTTTCTGCAAAAAATTTACAAGTTGGTATGACCTTTTACAAAACCTACCCTTAAGACACCTCTAAACTACGATGGCATTACAGAATTTGAAATCTGCTGAGGTAGATTAAACATTTCTTACTAGGATGACCTGAAAAATACAGGGTATGCTCATGTATTCCCCAGAAATTCTCATTCAGTGAGTTTTAGCTTTTTTCTTTTCCTTCCTCTGCAGATTTGCAGACCTTTAAGCATTTCCCTTTGGATCCCCCAGTGTCAGCATACTACTAACATCCTTGCCTTTCTTAATTACCTTTCTCAGATCTCTTAGAAGAAGCTAATAGACCTCCAGGGATCCATAGAACATAATCTGAAAATGATGAGTTAATAACCTTGTAAGTACAGACCCTTAAGTGATTGCCCTTCAAAGAAGGGCATACATTAGATATATATTATATACCACTTGCCCATTCTTCTATCTTGCATAGCAGAAATAACAACTGCAATCTCTGTAACCCTTTGAAACTCCATTAGTTTAAATTGTCACAAAACCTGCCCAAAGCACATTGGAGAAGTCAGGGTCAGCGGAACGGTGGATCCCAGGCTCAGCAATTACACCCAGCTACAGTATGCAAAATATACCTGATAGTAACATTTATTTTTATATGGTTTCCTCCATGAGGAGAGTTACAAAGTGCTTCATGCAGAGCAAATCATTCATAGTTCAAGCAACAAGGGAAGGTGCTGAATGAAACCTCATTTCAAAAGGAAAGTAATATAGATTTTAGTACTGCAAGTTTTAATGGTAATGCACACTAGAGAGAAATAGCACTTAGAAAAACGTACTAATGATACTGTCTTTTCAATAGAGACATCAGAGCAATAATTTCTATGGCACTTTTGATCCTAGACTCTGAAGGTGAAATTTTCTCTTCAGGAGCCGATGTGTAAGTTTTTATGAGGTTGTCATTAACTTTAGCTTGAAACTTTCACTGGCACACGTGATTTTGCCAAACGCTAACCAGAGGTAAGTTTGAAGCAAATGAAGTTTATTAAAAACAACAACAAACTACAAAACCAACTCATTCACTCAGGAGTTCTTTTATTGGAACTCTCATTTGATGACTCAGAATTTTTCTCAAATCCAAGGATACACTCACCTGGAATGTCATGTCAACTATGTAGCAGACACAACCCAGGTCTGTAAAACCAAGCCTCACAACAGACTTGGCCAACAAGCAACAGGGTCGCTTTACATGGTTCTGGGACACTGATCTGTGAGAAAGAAAAAAAAAAAAAAACAAAATAGACATAATTCAGGATCACTTATTAAGAGTGTGCTGAGAACAAGTCTTATGAGGAGCAGCTGAGGGAACTGGGGTTGTTTAGCCTTGAGAAGAGGAGGCTGAGGGGAGACCTTATTGCTCTCTACAACTACCTGAAAGGAGGTTGTGGAGAGGAGGGAGCTGGGCTCTTCTCCCAAGTGACAGGGGACACGACAAGGGGGAATAGCCTCAAGCTGCACCAGCGGAGGGTCAGGCTGGACAGAAAGGGTCATCAGACACTGGCAGAGGCTGCCCAGGGAGGTGGTTGAGTCACCATCTCTAGAGGTATTTAAAAGACAGGTGGACCAGATGCTCAGGGGCATGGTTTAGTGGCAGATAGGAATGTTTGGACTCAATGATCTAAGAGGTCTTTTTCAACCTAGTGATTCTACGATTCTTCTATAATCTCATGGAAATAGATAGAGTAAGAAAAACTTGGAAAAACTTACCTTTGCGATGCTTGCTGAAGACCAATGTAAAAAACTGCACATCAGCTGATGGATCCAATGAGAACAGGAGGAGGTTTGGGTTTAGTTTTCCATGGAATAAACTCAAAGTTTTTAAACTTTTAGCATGAATTTTCAAACCACTCAGTGGCTCCTTCCATTCACAGCATAGACTGTGGCAGCAACAGTGCAGTTAGTGATAACGCTTCATCACCAAATGCTAATACCACCGAGGGCTTTCCCTCTTTAAGCCAACACAGTGGTTTACCTCTTCATCTAGAGTTATGCCGCTGCTCTAACTAAAGCTTCATTAGCACAGATGGTGAGAGTAGGAGATGAAGTGGAAGCACTTTCAAAGTAGCATTCACATCTGTGCTATTGCACCAGGGGTAGTTGAACAAGGGAATAATTTCAGAAATCTGCCAGTCTTGGCAGGGCTATAATGAAGGGACACTCACCGTCAATGTTTCATTATGCAAGAGGGAGTTTATCATGAGCTGCCTGCTGTCACTGTCATGTTGATAGACAGGAACACAGAGCATCTCAGCTGTAATCTGTTTTCCTCACACTGAGGAATAACAGCCAGAGGAGATATATATGAACCGTCCTCTGCTCAGGGGTATCTGCCATCTACCATAGGTTCAAAGCAATATTGGTTTTGAAAGACATTTCTGAAGGCTTCTTCTCCTGTCCATCAACCTGCATTTCTATTAAGCTGAAATAATAAGGAAGCAAAATGGAAAAGGGATAATAAAAGAAGGGAAAGGGAAATTTTGAGCTTGAAGTCTGAGACGTTTTACCCCCAAATGATAGCCTTCATTCGGAATACTGAGTGTCTCTGTGAATAGGACACACAAGCAGCATGCACATGCTCTTTTGTGGGTGGCACACAAAAATATACCAAAAGTTTCAGCTCTTCAAACAGAGACTGATATTTAAGAACACGAAAAATAAGAAGGTTCTTCTGAGGAGTACTTCCCAGCAGGAAGGGAAGTACTTCCAATGGCTTCTGTGGTTACACCTTCTGTGAAAACCTGAACACCATTTGCTCTGTGCTACACATCGTGTCAGAAAGCTTCTACAGCTAAAAACAACACTTTCGCTTCTCAAAGTTTTCAGGTGGCTGAATTCTGACAAGTATCACTTCTCTTTGCAAGTTAACTTGGTATAACGTAGATGGAAATACTACAGAAATCTTCAATCTGCCTGGCTCTGAAGTAACAGAAAGAACTTAATCTTGGAGGTGGGAAAGGAGGGAAAAAGAAATGCTTTGTTGTTACAGTCTTCTGTGTTTGAAAGACTGTGTGACAGCTCAAAGTTTTGACAACACAGCTGCATTTATATATACTTGTAATGAGAGTTCCCATCAGCTCAAACCTGGCATTATGCCTGACTGGTAATTCATTACTTATTTTAATGTAGAAGCACTTCTTAAATCATCTCAGTTCCTCTTTAATGTCATCTTTTCCCTCTACCATGAATGTGCCAACTAGCTGACGTGCCTAAGTGGCGATGTGCACACCACTGAGCTCCAGGACTGTGTCCCTGAGCTGGTGAAGAGAAGCAGTGTGTTTATTCCAAACAGAGACCTGGGATAGGTACTCTAAAGAGTACTCTCTCCCCATGCACTACAGAGAGAGCCCAGATACATAAAATGAATAATGAAGGAACAAAAGCATACAGCAGGGCTCCACTCAAGAATTAATGTGCTTATTTTAACTCAACAAGCTCTGTCTTCCCAATTTACAGCCTGAATTATCTCCTTTAACGCTGAAACAATAGAGGGAGAACACTGTCACTGTTTTCTTCCTGCTAAGCAGACAGGTGCGTGCTGCTTGTTGGAGGAAAAAATGAGTCTCCTAATAGGATAATATAGTTTGGATTATATCAGTTATGGAAAAATTGAGACCAGAAAGCCTCAAGGGTATAATTATCAGGAGACACAGGGCTGATTACAACAAAGTGCTGAGCATCTGCAGTTCCAGACAAAGTCATTGGGTGTTACATGTGCTTTACAATATGACCCTTACCGTCCTTTCAAAAATAATGGAAAAAAGGTAGATTTTCCTACAGCTACATATCAAAGATTCCCTCAATGTGTATTTTTAAATATGCAGTTCTAGCCATTTAAACCTCTGAGTGCACAGAACAACAGTACAATTATTTATAATCTATATTTAGAAAGCAGAAACCATATAGCACATGCCCTACTGCATAATTCACAAAAAACCAAATGTCTTGAATGAAGATCAATTCTCTTGACCAACACAATGGAAAGAAAATTAAGGCTAACAAAAAGATGAACCAAAAAAAAAAAAATCAAAGACTTCCAGGTATTTTTCAAATTAGAGATCAGAGGAAAAACATTTTTAAGTCATTGGGATTTTCCAGTGTGTCTAAGGGACGAGACCACTTTACTCTGTACTAGTTAGCAGGACCAGGGCTATATTCTGGTAGCAGCACATGCTCAAACGTTTGGGGTAAAAAAAGGATCATGCAGTGCTAGCTGCAACTACCAGCGTGGCTGGAAGCCTGTACTACTATGCTACAGTGAAAATAAAATTACTGCATTGTAAAGGAACAAGATAAAAACTTGGTGATTGAGAGCATTCTTGAAAAAACCTTTGCTCCCATGCCAAGGGAACATCTCTACTGCTATCACCCCAAATAAGAGCCCAGAGCAAACAGGATGAAGGGCAAAAGGCGGAAGTTCTAATGGAAAGTCCATCAATGATACCTTAAGTGACTCACTGTGAGCCAAGAAATGAATAAATTATAACATCAAAGACTGCACTCATATACGTGACAGGTTGCTAAATTAAGACCTTTTTTATATTTGGGGAGCTCATTACCTACATAAATGTTTATGTGCTATCAAAACAAAAAAAAAGTGATTCCTTTTTAAAATTACCGTTACTGGCTTTTCTCCTTGGAGAGGGAAACACAGAACCACACAAAACTGCCAAAATCACAACAACACACTCCAATGTGTCCATCAACTAATACTAATCTATAATTGAACACTATGTAAGTACTCAGGAAATCCATTAATCTATACAGACTGTTCCTTCAGGATCAGTGCTTCAGGTTACTTTACATAAGGAGAGGCATTCAAGGTCTAGGACACTGTTTAAAAACCCATGGATTTTCAGAAATAGTCATGAGATAAGAGAGACATCTGAGAAGTAGGATGCTTAACTTCGGAAAGAGTACATTCACTGAAGACGTCCACCATAGAAATTGTCTGCAAAGACTTAGAGGACTTGATTTATTGTCAAAATCACTCAAAATTGTAATCAAGATTTAACTCCAGCCATTTCTTTTCTTTACACCGATGGCCCTTCTTTACGACGGTGAAACAAATTTGGCAAGGAAGACAAATGTCTTAAAACTCAATATACGTTTTAACAGTTTTTCATGTTATTTGCTACTTATCAAACGAAGCTTTAGGGTAATAAAATTGAAATAAACCAAAGAAAAATCACAATTTAAAACAAACAAAAAAAGAAAATCTTACATTTCCAGTAGAGAGGTATTACCTTTATTTCCTCTGAGTTCAAGTGACTTGCTGTGAAGACATATAAACCTACAGCTCCCATCCACTTTTGAAACAAAACTGTCAGCACTCCTTGATGATACGCAAAACATCGGAATGGGTTCAGCCCAAATGACAAGCACAGGGGAACAGGGCACCATTGGCACAATTCAGAACAGATGGAAAGGTTCTGCAAACACAGTAGTAGGCCTTAAATTTATTGAAAAACACATTTCTTCACAACATTATTTGCGAAGCCAATTGTTTTCTTTCTCAGAGGTTCTTCATTTCACAAGTATTACTTTTGTCCACTGGCCCCAGCTGTTCAAATGGATTTTCACAGATAAAGTACTCTGTTTTGCACTTCTCTATTTTGTAAGAAGTTGGAGATGAAAAGTCTTTTGACATCTTTTCTCTGCCAGAAGAGATTGACCAATGACAGCATGAGCTTGGCAACACATCAGAGGAGTAAAACCTTGTTTGAGGACACAGAGAATCATGAGTGACAGCAATCCAACAGAGTTTTTATTAATGGCAACATACAGATTTATCGCTGTGCAGCTGAGATCAGAAAGTGCTCCAGTCTGTACTCATATAGTAGATGAGATGAGTCTTTCCTAGTACATCAGCTAGTGCTCATCATGAATTAAGGATTGCTTGTTATGATGGATGATTCAGGCTCATTAAGATAAGCACATCCACCAGCCAACCTTACCTGAAGACTATCTAAAAAACTATCCCAAACAGTACATCTACTTTCATTGAAAAGAACTAGAACTGAATTTCTGGTGCTTCCCTTGGATAAAGACTTCAAGAAAACTTCACGGAAGCAGTTTTCCAGTGTAAGAAAAAGGTGATACCAAACCACTAATTCCCTCACAGATCTGCTGAGAACTTGGGGATGAGGACTGATGACCAGACAGAATTAATTTTCCTTATTAGCAGAAATCATAGAGTCATAGAATCACCAGGTTGGAAGGGACCCACTGGGTCATCGAGTCCAACCATTCCTAACACTCCCTAAACCACGCCCCTCAGCACCTCATCCACCCATCCCTTAAACACCTCCAGGGAAGGTGACTCAATCCCTTCCCTGGGCAGCCTGTTGCAGTGCCCAATGACCCTTTCTGTGAAAAATTTTTTCCTGATGTCCAGCCCGACCCTCCCCTGGCAGAGCTTGAGGCCATTCCCTCTTGTCCTGTCCCCTGTCAGTTGGGAGAAGAGGTCAGCTCCCTCCTCTCCACAACCTCCTTTCAGGTAGTTGTAGAGAGCAACAAGGTCTCCCCTCAGCCTCCTCTTCTCCAGGCAATGGAGAAAATGGGAAATGGGAAATAAGGCAAGTTGGAAAAGCTATATGCATTAAAAAGGAACCATGTTTAGAATGCCTTGAATAAAGCTCCATGAAAGCGCTCAGAACTGGCACTCTGAGCTAAAGAAAAATGCAATTATTATCCTGCTCTGAAGAGCTAAACTGATGTGCTTTAGCATAAAAAAAGATCAAAACACCATGGATTTGCAGGAAAAAGATGAAGTGCATCAAGAAAATCTTTTACCTTCTTTACAACTCTCAATTGTTGAACAGTTTAAGATTTTAAAACTTAACTGCTCACCCCATGCTTTATCTGGAAGAGACATGCTGGTTCATGACACCTATGCACATTCCTATACACATCTAACTAGTACGAAAGCTCTAGAAAATACCATTGGTAATAATTTGGAATGCTAGCGTGCATCCATTCCTTCTTCCTATTCTGCTCTGCAGTGTTTTCAGTAACAAACTATATCTGAATTTATTTTCCTGCTTCCACTGTTGTCCTTGGTACCCAGAGAGCCAAAGTCACGACTGAAATCTTGGCAGAGGCCAAGCTTTAAGGTGGAGTAATTCATCAGTAATGCAACCCATTAGAATTGCAGATAAACTGCTTAAGTGCTGGATACGTTTATGCAAGTTGTATACGAGAACTTCTTGTCATTGATTTATCCTTTGCCAACCAGTTAAGCCCTTTGGAACAAACCATGGACATTTAAAAAACTACTATCATTCCATTCAGCAACACAACACATATAAGTGAGAGGAAATGCTACTTTTACAGGCATTCTTCCTTACCCTGAAAGGGAAAGGAATATGGATTAGTGGCACGGAGAATTTTTGCTATTTAGTTCTACTTAATTTCTTGACTTCACAGAAGCACTAATTCATTGAATTCTTTGAGTCAAAACCACTGAAAAAAGGTATAAAGCTTCACTGTAGTACGAAGCGCTGCCTGCCACCCTCCAAAGGCACTGCTCCAAATTAAAAGATGACTAAACTCTCTAAGGTGACCTTGTGAAATAGCAGTAACATGTTTACTTTCTCTGCCTTCCAAATCAACCTTGATCAATTTAGAAGTAAAGAAAAGATGGTTTTCCTAATTGCCAGCCCTCAAAACTCGAACAGTTTTCTGAGACTTCAACTGTGTCTTTCAGGCTTGCACATCAGCAACAACAATAAAGATAGGGAAATAGCTAATGATTCTCAATGAAGACAGCAAACAGTTAATGATTCTGGGACCTACCTGCAAAGAGAATAAACTCCAGCTCACTCATCCACAGCTGTGCTGAATCTGCAAGGCTGACAAATAAAAACCAGTAAAAGTTTAATTTTGCCACCGAAACGATCAGGCGTAATTCACAACACAGAGACATTTCAGAGCTGAAGTAAGAAGTGAATTACCTGCAGCATTATTGCATACAGCAGTAAACCAAAGATTTTCCCTGCCTTTTTACTGAAATGGCACCCATTATAAAAGAGGTAAGTTGGAATGGGCAGCGACCCAAGACACACTCCCTGGAATGTGAGGCCAACTGGTTTTATTTTGATGGACTTCGGCATGATTCTTAATAGTTGGCTTCAGTTACATCCAAAGAATTGGCTACCTAGACTTTGTAAAATCTTAAATTCCCCTTTGGAGCAAAAGACTAATCTGCATTGCCATCAGGCTCACAGAAGTTCACCAAGAATCAACATTCTTCCACCTGAGAAAACAGACCTAGAGGAACACAGCACCAAATCAGTAATTTATCTCCTACCGAAACAGCAGTAGAGGTAGTAGTTGTCAAACCTGCTTCTCTGCCATTGAGGCTCAACATTTTGGCCATCACAAACCTGGGCCCAAGAGAACTTCGACGAAACTGCAAAGTTGAAAGTGCAGCATTGATTGGATTGCATGCCCAAGTGCTGCTAGCAGCCCCCAGGGACTCGGCCCTCACTGGACAACGGCAGCTACAACTGATTTACAAAATAATAATTAAAAAAACACTGTGAATTACAGCCATTTTCTATCTACACATCAAAAGTCACAGGAGTATCTTTTCCATTCATCCATTTTTGTCCCATGTTGCTTCTAGCAATGGGAAACAAGCTTCCCTTTGTAGCATAGAAACAGCCACTGGACAAACGTACTACTGAGTGGTAATTAAAGCTGTAGTAGCCATCAAAATGGAAAAACTACGTTCATTTTAAGAGATAAATCTGACAATGCTTATTCCACCTTTTTCTATATGACACTCGCTTATGTAGTTCTATTAAGATGCACATTTCTTGCTCAGACACATACTCCGATTCCAAACTGTTGCTTGCATCAGTGGGCAGTGCTGTATTTTGTGACTGGTTTTCTTTAACACACCTTGCTCGAGAGGGAATACAATCTATATTTCCATACGCTGCATGGGTGAAAAGAAAGCTTTTCCAAATGGCTTTTTATCCCAGTGTCTGAAATCAAAGATCATGTGGAATGCACTACGTAGAGCAAAATACGGTGCGCCAGCTTATTTGTTCATTTTGGTCACTAGAACAAAATTCACAGACATGTCAATTGTTTGGGTTTTTTTTTTTCATTTACCTAACAATCTGTTTCATTTTAGAGAAGGCGACCAGAATGAAGTAGATATAACACCACTGCTTACTTTCACAGGACATCCTCTTAAGCCCAGATGCAAGCAAGAAGCAGGCCTGGCTATTCATTTTCTCTTTATTTTCAGGCAAGCAGGCCAATCTCTCTCGCTTTACTCACCACCCTAGGGAGGTGTTTCTTCTCCAAAATGTAGCCTCTGTGAAGAGGTTAATTTCCATGCAGACAAGAAAAGAAAGAAGCTCTCCTGGAGGGTGGTTCAGAGCAGGATCTGTAACTAGGCCCTTAGGGCATCGCTTGTGATAAAGCTCTTTCTCCCCACTGAGTAATCAGGGAGAGTAGAAAGGCTAACTTAAATCACATCCCTTAAATTAGGCAGTTTCAGTATCTTCTTACAGCCGGAAGAACATTTTGGTTTTTGAAGCTTTTTCTGATTTTTTATCCTTGAACTCAATCAAAATGAATCTATTTGCATAAAAAGCCCATTTGAAAACAACTAGCTAGAAGTGCCAAATTGTCAGCCCTGGAGGTGAAGCATTTTTTATGAGCAGTGTGGAGTTCGCATGAGCAGAGGCAATGCATTTCAATAGTCTTCAAAACTGTACTGTCTCCACAAAAAATGGAAAGATAGGGTTAAATATGTATCGGCAAGGACTGTCCTTTATTAGAAACTAGGGAAAAAACCTAATAATTTCCCACAGAATTTTAACTGGCAATTAGCTTCACAGTGACCAAAAGGTATGTAAATTTACCTTCTGACTATTACTGCCCTGAAATGTATCAGAAAAACAAGGAACTTTAGTAGAAACTTTTTGTAAGTCAAGGCTAGTTTTTGATTATCAGAGTGAAAAATAAATGCAGTAAATTAATGGGAAAATATAACAGCCTTTATGTACTTAAGAATAGCTCATGCAGTTTCAAACTTGAGAATATCTTGATCCAGCAAAAGCAATTAAATACATGCGTAACTTTAAGTAACCCCTCTGGAATCTCCTAAATCTAAAAAGTAAGCAGTAATCATGATGCAAAATGTTACTCTTCATTCTAAAAACTTATTTCTACAACTGAATGTCCTAAATGAGGCAAAGGAAGAATTACATGTGGATGTCTCCCTGTTGAAATTATTTGCCTAATCTATTAGTTTAATTAGTTTAAGTGAAGCGTGTTTGTATGTACCTACATGAAAGAAGAAGAAAAATACCTTACTTTCATCCTGGAACCCATTTACCTACAAGTTGAAAACCCCAGAATATCTAGAAAGTGAAGCATGGATAACAAGATGCCTCTGAATGACAAAAAATAAGTGGTAAGAAAAGAATTTTGCAACAATCTTTCTCAAGTACATTCCCAATTCTGAATCTAGGTCATCTTGAAGTCCACCTACTGACACCCTTGGCTTTTCCTCAATTTTTCTGCAAACCCGTTGTTTTGTTGCACATTATCCTGTTCAGCTGTGGTTCAGTGCAATCACTGCCTTTTCTCGTAGCACAGCCAAGATAAACACCAAATATCTCATTTGCTTTGCTGTAATAGAATTACTGGTTGAAGAATTGGAAACACTGCGTGTGGATATCTTTTTTAAATAATGGATGAGGGAAGATCCTCATGATGGATGAGGTGCTCAATGGACTAGCTTCCCTAATAACTCACTAAACCCAAATAGCTCATGATATTTTTCCTCAGAGCTCAGAAACCCACGTATAATTCTGTCTTTCAGTTGCTTTGAGAATGAACCACTGTAGGGTTGATAGAGGGTGGTAAGCTGAGATTTCGCTATTAGGATTTTTCGGATAGTAGAAAGCGTAGAGAATATCCAGGATAACACAAAGGTTTCTGGTCTGGATTATGTGAGATGATTACACTCAGAATTTTTTTATGCACCAAATAAAAAAAGCATTCACCCAGACAGTAAAGTTTGGTGAGAACAGAGAGAATCAAAGATCGTTGTTTCGGCTGCTACATGGACACAGCTAAGATCAGACCTATAGCACGATGTCCACTTTGACAGCAAAGTAACATCTATGCCTTCGATAAACACATACCTTCCACCCTGCATCACAAAACTCTTCCCTGGCTCATCTGGGCAGCCAACACTGCTGTCTGTAACCCACTGGTAGCAGTGAATAGGGTCAGCACCATCAGCAGTCTGAAACAAAGGACAACTTTGTCATTATGCTGAAATTATAGCAAACTGAGAATCAGATTTGTGTAGATTCTAATGAGTCACGAATCAGGTCCAGAGGGTCACAGTCAGATGGTACCGTGGTGGCTTGATCTTGCGGGTGAATATAGCAAGTCCATGATCCTTGTTGCCTTCCCTATCTGTCCAGGCAACTGAAAACTCTTTGAAAGAAAAGTGACAGCTTTCTGACAACCAGCTTAGGATCTTGAGTTACTAGGAATCGCACACAGTGCTAACAAAAAAGACCCAGGGTAACTCCGTTAAAGACAAAAGGGGGCTTCTTCACATGTGCCAGAACTGTCGTCCACCACTGCTGCTATAACACATGGCTTGGGGCTTCCCCCCTCCCATTTTTATGCTATTTTAAAAGCTACCGTGTCTGTTAATTAACGTCAAAGAAACCATGCAAACTAGCTGAAAGCAGCTTTTCTCCCACTGATCTTTGACAAGCTATTAGGCCTGACATTTCCTTCAGCACAGTATTCCTTTGATTAATGCAGCTGCATAATTATTGTTTCTCAAAATTTTATAATAGTCACCCATGACAGTAACGGATGTATAAATATAAGACAAAGATTAAGAAGAGGTTGTCTTTCAGTGTGGGGGGAAAAAGGCAGAGCGAGGTTCATAGTCATAGTCAGGGAGGCTATTATACTGGCCACGAATCTTTCAGTTTATTCCTGATGAAGGTAGTAGCAAGAATCTCTTAAAAGGCAGAAGGTGCCGGCTACACTTCGCTGTGATGAAGGCCTGGTGTTGAAAATGCTCGGAGGACAGGAGAAGCATTTCGCTTGTGGCAGAACACATGCAGCAATTCTTTTTATCAAATTACTATGAGAAAATGGGAACTGGTATGGGAGGTCGCTAGTGGGAACTAACTCAGAAATCTGCAGGCAGTGCTGCAAGGGCAGAATGCTTCACATTTACAATCTGATACTTACCTAATGCTTCCTTACTCCCTCTCCCTTCCTGTCTGCTGCCATGTTTCTTTTTCCCATCTATTTCTCTCCCATCCCTACCAAATGCTAGGGATGAAATACAATACCTACCAAGTATCCTATAAGATCAGAGGTCTCTCTTTTTCTCATAGTTAAATCAGATCTTATAAAATAACCACTGCTTTCTCTAAACCAAACTTCACATTAACCCTTCGGATACTGTCGTACAAACAACGAGCCACATATTCACATGCTATTTTGTCCTACAGCTGCCCTTCCTATGGCAAAGTGGATGAAAACAACTGCCTTATCCACTGCAGTCATGCTATAACTTACAACGTGAACAGGATTCTGGATCATTTTCCTTCTTGCAGAAATTGTTTTTATTTTCTCTTTTGCCTGTCTGACTCAGGCTCTGCATAAAAAGGTGTACAAAGGCTGCCTCCTTGACTGATCCCTTGAACAATCTTGCAGTTTTCTCTTATGTGAGACTGCCAACACTTCTTCAAAGGACTTGCACAAAAATAAAGCCCTTCTTCAGAGTTTCAATCTGAATTATTGAAAATAAGTTGCTATTTTTTATTTATCTTGTTGTTCTCCAGTGAGTCAAGCTGCCTCCAGCTGTCTATCCCAATGCTCAATGTATGCTCAAACCTCCTTTGAGGAAAACACATTCTCTTCTTCATACTATATACACAAAATGTAATGGAAACTTCACAGTTTTTCTGCACTTTATATTTTCAAGTCTGAATGACTTTGCCATATGAAATACTCAACCAGGTGGCTTTGGTCTGGATTTTTGTTTTCAGCTTTTCTTTGGAGAAGAGCTACCACCCTCTCTCCGTGTAAATGTGATCCCTTGCCTAAAATCATCAACTGGAGACGTTGGACTGAAAAGTGGAACATTTGATTGGCGGCTGTTTTCAAAATTTCCTATACTGATCTGTTGAGCCTGTTGACTCTGTCTAGGGTTCTTGAGGAAAAACATCATGTGACCTTGCAGTATGTTTGTGTCCATCTATCTTTTTGTTCTCATCCCTCCCTTTCCTCAAAGTCTATTTTTAATCCATTAAAAAGTTTGAAATATAAACAGTTTCAAAAAGCTGTATGGAAGGACAGCCATGTAGAAGACAACTGTTTTAGTTGTGAAGTCTTAGACACCAAAGTATGTATTTTTTTCCCCACATACTAAAGATATGCAGCCTATGAAATCTACTCACTCCTTAACACATAGAAAATCCAATCCACGTCACGGATCAACATCGGGACCCAGTTTTAGAAGACTAAAACACTTCACTAGACCCACTGCTCACTAAGCTATTTGGCTGAGAAAGGCCACCCTGTGCCTGGCAGGTGGGTATGCCTATCAACATACTATGTCTAGGGCCAGCGATATTCCCTTGAGAGAGACAGCTTTTCACTTCTGTCCTAAAAGTGGAACCTAGATCTTCCCTGTCACGCCAAGTACCCTTGCCACCAGGCTTCTAGCTACTCTCTTGCTACAGCGCCTGTCATTTTCATTTGCCTCTGGATCTGCATAATTTCTTGGACACTAATGAATTTCCATGAAAGGTTTCCATTCCAGTGAATCAGTTTTTTCTAATGAAAAAATGGCATTGACAGATATTTCTCTGCTAGCTCACACCGGATAACCTGCAGCAACTCAATTTACCTCTTTCTTTCTCCATCTTGAAACAAGGTAATAACACAAACATCTTTCTTATAATACTCTGTGAGATCTATGGACAAAAGCATTTTGTAAGAGCAAAGTAGTATTATTATTATTATCTATATTCTAAGCATCACAGAGATTATAAAAGCAAAGCAAAACACTATGATAGTCACTGAGCTAAAAAAAAAGTACAGCAAATATTCTGGCAACATTTTTAACTGTTACAGCCCATACTTTTTTTCATTTGCATCACTATCTAAAAGGTTGTTATAATTCCTCAATATAAAAACTGGAAGAAAATACTTCATTCCTCAAAGTTAAGTAGGAAAAACATAAAGAAAACAGATACTGTGTAAGCAAACAGCCACCAATACCTTTGTGTCACTGCCAGATTTTTTATTTTCACCATTTTCCTGAGCGCATAAAGAACCAGTCACGAAAAATGATCTCATATTGCAAATATTGTATCCAGAATTTTATGCTTTATAGGCAAAATCTCTTGGTATCTCAGAATAAACTTAAATTCCAGTAACAAAAGCAAATTGAGCACTCAGTATCCTGTCACTCATATAATCAGCAAAAAATCCACAGAGAACAATGTTTTATGGAATATATTTCCATATCAATAAAGTATCTATGTATTTAAAGATCATTCAGCAGAGGTTACCACCCACAGTTATTTCCCAACACATTTCAGCCACATTGTAAAATTTTACAAGGCATGGAAATCTTCAGGACAAAAAAAAAAAAAAGTCTCATTCCCTTCTACAGATATCCCTGGAAGTAGAAAAATGCTGCCTAGGCTAGTAGCGATGGCCCTGTTTTAACACCAGTCCCTTCAGGCTGAAGAGCCTGTTCTCACAGAGAGATTGAGAGCCTCCCTGCATCACCACTGCTAGAAAGGGCTGGATTTCTCCGTTATTTATAAAGGAACTGTATTTCCAGTAATCACTCACCTACTGTGTTAAATTCTCTGGAAGACGAGCTCTGGAAATGTTGTTGCAGTGGTTTAAACCAGTCCCTCTTATCAGTAATTGCGCCTGTCCTCCCACCCTGTGCTGGGACCGCAGTGTGACCCCAGAGGTGGGACACATCAGCACAAGCTCCACTTGAAATCCAAACTGGTGCCTGAAATCCCTAAGTGTGGCTTTCCATTCAATGTTCAGACTGTGAAGTGAGACAGAGAAGGTACAAAGGGAACTCACAACTTAGCCAACTGGCCATAGGAACTGGGACATCTGGAAGAAACGCAGTGGCAAAGTCACAAGAGTGTGGTGACACTCGAGGCCTCCACTCTTTAGTGACATAGACAGATTAAGTAGATAAGATAGAGGCTGAGTGCTGAGAAGCCCATCGGTTTGAGATACCAAAGAAAGCACACACGCCATCAAATCTCAAGAGAAAAAGTCTACTTTATTTGATACAGTCCTGACTTCCTCTGGAATAGGACAGAGACTCCATTTCATGTCATACTTCCTCAGTTACACAATGATCAGGACTTAAATATACGAACTTTTCCTTGTTGTAAAACCTCTGCACAAATATGGTGCCAAAAAAGGCCCCCGAGTCCCTGCAAAAAGAATAGGAATCTACACGTATCACACGTTTGTAAGATCAAAGGTCCAACTTACATGTCAATATAAAGTCCTTAAAGCAAAAACGACTTGCAAGGAAAGAACAGTACTATATTCACATACGTTCAGGCTGCTGCAGTACATTTTATCTTGATCTTCCACTTCCACACAGCTCCACAGCCAAAGTATAAAAACCCCTCTAGAATCAAGGGAAATAGGACAAATTATATCTCCTTTATTACCCACACCTTCCTTTGTTACACTTCTCATTTCCGGAGTCTTTTTCAATTAAGAGGCAATATAGCACAGCCATAAAAATTATCACAGACTCCTAAAACATCTACTTGCTTTTAGAAAGGGCCTTTAAAATGTTGAATAATTTCTGTCAGCATTCAGAAGTCATTTAACATCTTTGGAAAAGATTCAAGCTCTGTGCCTGAAAGAGAGAATTATTTCTGTAATTGAAAGAAGACAAGCAAAACACAGATTCTGTAAAAGCATATGGACTCTTGGCAGATTAAACAATCATCTACCTTGTCAACTCAAAAAATAAATTTGGGCTGCTTTTTTTCTGCATAGGTTGGTTTCAGCTTGATAACTATTATTTAATAAAATACAATTAAAGCACTTGACATAGGAAGTTCCATATCCCTAAAAAAGCTGTGTGCAGGACCTGGTGAATCTTAACACAGAGATTAATTGATGGAGAGGGAAAGAACATCAGCCTTCTTGCCAGCCCAGAAGTAGTTTGATTCTATCTATAACACAAACTGAATGCATCTGCTGGTGCTGTCCTGGGAGTTCCTTGCACACCTCAGGCACAGAGCAGATCTTTTACAGAGACTTATTTCTAACCTATCCTTTCTCCTTTAGATGGTTAAGTGGTTGCCTTGTGGAGTAAAAAGCCATGCATAAAAATAAGGAATCTAAATGCAATGACCCTCCTAGTAAAAGATCTTGATCACAGCAACAAAATAGGTCTCTGATGAGCAGCAGCATTGCGATGACATTACATTGGCATTATCTGGTCTTACAATACATTCAGATACTTCACTGAATTTCATTTGTTAGAAAAGCCCTTTGCTTTCCAGCTCACAAACTCAAGTATAACAATTTCCTTCTCTCAAGTGGGTTACTCTGTTTCATCACTTCCATTCCATTCTGGACAGAGACCTAAATCCATGATGAATGAGAAACTGAACTTCGGCAAAGTTAAGAAGTAATTCAGGGTCAACTTCTACCCATTGTAGACACTGAAGGGGTTGTTTGCTTTCTTGGGGTGGAGGGTTATGTGGTGTTTATTGTCGGGCTTTTGTTTGGGGGTTTTGTTGTTGCCCTTGTTTTCTTCGTGTGGTTGTTGGGTTTTTTGTTTGCTTTAAAATCTTGTTTAAGCTACTTTACCCGGACCTAAACAAATCACAAAACTTTAGTCTGTCTTTTCTGGGTGTCTTTCTAGTCAATGTTCTTGCTTCCTGCGGTAATTTACTGCAGCCTTCAGTCTCTAATGAAGCATGTAATCTGGTTTTTGCATATATAAACAGTTTCCATTGTCATTAACTGGAGCCATATTTGCAGAATCAAAGATTAAATGCAACCATTAGTGGCTTGTATGGTTTTGCTGGTTATGCTCATTCGCTGTTCATTGTCTGCAAGGCTGCTCTTGCATGATAGTGTTAATTGAGGGATCAAAGCCCCGCATTATTATGATGTAAGCTTATTTCATGCTGCAGTTTATCAGAAACTAGTGGGTCATTTCCATGCCCAAGAATACAGCCCAAAATACACAGTTCTCAAAGTTGTCAGTGTTGTTTTTAAATTCAAAGCTTGTCTAGTGCTGTTGTTCTACAGGGCTTTCTACCCTGCAATATATCCTCTCAAGCCAGAGACACAAGTGTTAGAGAGGTCTACAGGGGTGTATATGGTTGCTTTTATACAACCATATCCTTTGGGCTGTGAAGTTTGGTGTCTTCTCTCCACTAACCAACAAAACCAGGGAGAGATTAGTTAGCACAGAGACAAGCACAGCAGAATTAAAACAAAGTGCCTCATGCTGTATCACAGCTTATAGAAGGAAAGAGGGCAAATCTATAGCACAGTAAGGATGAACTATGACAAAGCTGTGAAAACCAAATACAGGAAAAAAGTTATGATCCAGTAGACTTGCTTCCACCCCAGGGATATATATTTGATGTAGTCCCTTAAAAGAGTGCTACTGTCAGCTACAGAGACTGACTTGTCTATCTGTCTTTTATCATCACTCGTTGCATAGTGTTCTGATTTTTCTTTCTTTCAAACCATCAAGGAAATCTATTCAAAGCTAACTACTATTTTTTCGGTGGGAGGTGGAGGGGAGCTCCTCTGTGTTGTGCTTTTGAGCATGTACAAATGGCATCTTCTCAGCGATTTTGAAGAACACAGTGACAGAGAGGGGCCATCCTTGGCCCTTGTTTACCTCACTTTAAATCACAAAGTCAAAGAGTATTAAAAGGACTACTCCACGGCCACAATGTCATGGTGAAAATGCAACTATATTTCTGTTATATCCAGAAGGCCCTGGAAGTCATTGTTTCTTTTGAACTCTGCCCTAATTTTCTACAACTAAAACTCAAACACAGATGATTTCAGATTCTTTCTTTTTGAAGCTAATCAAGTATTCTCTGGCTGCTTTACTGTCCTTTCACAGGCTTCCCAACAAAACCTCACTTGCATAAAAGCTCTGTATTATCAGTATTTACCCTTGCTCTCGAACAGCAAGACCTAGCACCTCTCTTCATATTATGGAAGCAAAACAGCGCTCATCAGGCTACCTGGATAGATGGGTTTCATATACCCTAATGCCTCATGGGGGTATATGGGGTGAAAGAAGACTCACTATACCTCCCTTGTCACTGCAGTGCCATGAACATGCAGAGATGATGAAGAAAGAGATACAAAAACATGCCAAAAATATAGTTTCAAGCAGCAATCACGGAGATTACTACATATTTCAAACTACTACTTTTTTTCAGCATTTCTGTAAGTCTCATAATTTTTCCAAATATTGGAAGTCATTCCAGGAAAGATTTACGCACCCTCTGCCAGACAGCTTAAACACGTATATATGCATACACACATACATGTACAAATCACTTTCCCTGAAAGTTCGCTGTTATTTCATCCTTTGCCCATCATATTTATTTTTAAATAAAATATCATCTAAATTTGTTATTTAAAAATTGCTTAAGATAAAAATAAATAAAAAAAAGGACAAACTGAAGAGCAACATCTACTCTGTATGCGTGAAACACCAGTCTCCTGGATACCTAGCAACTCTGACCCTTTGACTATCTCACAAAACTTCAAGGACACTACACAGATTTGTAGGAGAATTTAGAAATGCCTAGAATCCTTGTCCCTAAGCTGCTTACAGAACTCAAGTAAAATAGCATCACAAGGTGAAAAAAACCCATATCTAAACACTATGCAACGTGCTCTGAACACCTACTGAAAAAGTTTTGGTTGGAAGGAATCTTAAAGATCATCTAGTTCCAGCCCGCTTGTGATGGGCGGGGACACCTCCCACTGGCTCAGGCTGCCCAAGGGCCCATCCAGCCTGGCCTTGAACTCTTCCAGGGATGGGGCAGCCACAGCTTCCCTGGGCAATCTGTGCCAGAGCCTCACCACCCTAACTGTAAACAAATTCTATGTCTAGTTTAAATCTGTCCCTCTCCAGTTTACAGCCATTGCCCCTCATCCTATCACTATAAGCCTTTGTAAAAAGTCCCTCCTCAGCTTTCCTGTAGCCCCTTCAGGTACTGGAAGGTCACTATAAGGTCTCCTCTGAGCCTTCTCTTCTCCAGGCTGAACAAGCCCAACTCCCTCAGCCTGTCCTCATTAGCAGAGGTGCTCCAGCCCTCTGATCATCCTTGTAGCCCTCCTCTGGACCTGTTCTGACAGTTCCATTTCCTTCTTATGTTGCGGATTTCAGAACTGGACACAATACTCCAGATGAGGTCTCACAAAAAAAGGAATCACCTGCCTCGACCTGCTGGCCACGCTTGTCTACAGACAACAGCCTTAGACACAGCTAACACAACCACTCGCGCTCAATTTGGTTAATAAAAGACACTCACCCTATGCTGCTTCTCATTCATATCTTTAGATTATCAAGACTATAACAATCATCAGATTCTTGGAAGCACAATGACAGAGATTATTCAGATTCTCACACTGGCAAGTGTCAGACCCAGACAGAATACATCAGTAGTTTAATCCTTTACCTTATCCTAGGACTTCAAGACCTATAACCCACAAAATAGAGCTCGCAGAGCTGGTTCAGAATATTGAGGTCTCATGAGCTTGTTTTTGTTGTTGCACACTGGTGTATGACAGTGAACCTCAGGACATTAACTTTCCTGGAAACGACAATGTTCAGCTGTACTGCAGTAATTGTCTTTCTCCCATTTAACACTGCTGGCCCAAAAGATCCAAATCTCTGATAGAAGCTTCAAGGGGATGAAAAGGAAAAAGAAAATAAAGGAGTGGTGGAATTACCCACCAACATTTGCAAGTGCTACTTGGAGTAGCCTCTTGCCTTTGGGAAGAGCAACCACACCTCTGAGAGCACCGAGTGAGTAGTGCTGTATTTTGAGATGCTCCTAGAAACACGGAACTGGTTTTAAGGTTCTTTTCAAAAGAAAAGAAAGGGTCTGAAGCCAAAAGGTAATATGAGAAGAGTAAAAGTCATAATGAGGAAAACTAGAGAGACTAACAGGGAACGACAAAATAGAAATTAAAAGATAAATTAGAAATCTAATACCTAAACTAAAAAAGACTCTAAAGAGGGACGAGGAGAAGTATATGGCCAAAGAAAGTAGGCAAACAGAGGGGCAATTTGGGGTTAGTAAAATACTCAGAAAGGAGTCTTTTTCATTATCAGTAAGTTACGATAAAATACAAAGAGTCAAAATGTAGAAATGAAGCTAAATACATATGCAAAGTACTGACTGTCTGGTAAAAATATCCTACATTACAGAGCAAAAGCTAAGAGTGATATAGCTTTTGCTCATCAAGCACATGAACTAGCCTACCTATATGTTACACCAATATATTACATTTTGATCTGCTGCACTCCAGGTAGCAAGCTGCGACAAGCAAATAAATTATGCTGTTTGAATATTTTATCAGTGAGATATGAGCCTTTGGGGGTCCTTTTCATAACATTCACATTCCAATTGTAATTTCAAATTTGCTCTGGGTTTGATTCAAGTGCAGTGCCAGAGCACTTGCAATGCTAGCACACATTAGCAACAGCAAGGCTTCTGCCTACCAAAGTCTCTGAGGGGAAAAAGAATATTTAATAAATATAATAAGCCACAGCCTCCGCATAACCCTCTCTCATACTGTCTTCTTTACGTGCAAGTGAAAAAGGGTGAGGTAGAGGATTTTAAGGCCTTTTTTATCAGGAACATTCCTCCTGATCCTCTTTCTCAAAATTCTTACTGTAATAAATTACCTCAGTGAGATCCTGGGTATTTTTTTTCCATCTTTGCAGAGGTGTATGTAGTACACAGCTACAGGACCTGCACGTGTACTTGAGCATTTGCCTGCTCTCTTTCCGGTCTCCGTGATGTTTCTGCCTCCATTGCCGAGGACACTGATGATAGGCACAGAGATAGCCAAGTACTAATCTCTAGAGCACAAACAGTTACAGTGATAAACAGGACCTGGAGCTTCTTGAGTGTTTTTCTCTTTCACAAGCCTCTGGTCTTCATCTTTCTAGGCACAAACAGCCTGGCTCCACTATTGTTAGGGCCTAAACAGCTAAAGTTAAAACAAAGCAAAGCATAAATCACCAGGCAAAGAATAAAGCTTAAAATATAACTAAGCACTGGGCAGAACTGTGGATGCCAAAAACTATGGAAACTATGTGTACCTATGGATAAGATAAGGAAGGGGGGACTAAAACCTGTTTGAACCAAAACAGACCATATCCTGAAACTTGCCCAAGTAAATTGCTGAATTGTTACAAATGGACATAAATTATGCAAACCAACCGATTACGATCTTACTTGTGAAACTCTGTGTAGACTGACATGTAACTGCCTGAGTATAAATACAGGCCCGCAAAGCTAGTTCAGGGTTGTCTTCCTTTTGTATGGGGCGACCCTGGCTGGCGAATAAGCAAAATTATCCATTCTATCAACCAATAACGACTCTGTCTCATCTCTTAATACTGAGACCCTTACATCTGGGGGCTCGTCCAGATACTATCAGCAAAACAGAGGTCCTGATAAAAGAAAAAAATATCCTTGAGTAGGTGAGTAAGTCTGTATTTGTCTGTTTCTGTGGAGCTTTATCTGTTGGCTCAAAGGGAAGAAACTGGACACAGTATTGCTTCCCTGAGCTGGAGTTGGTGCGGGGACACCCCAACACTCTGAGGGAGGACAGCATGGACAAATCCTGAAAGCCTCCCACTCTGAGTTTGTTCTGGTTTTTATCGGTTTCAAACCTGTATGCCTGTCTTTGTTGTATACATCGCGAACATCGGATTATTGGATATAGTTTATTGTCGGTTGTTTAATTTTATTGTGCTGTGTTATAATTTTTTTGAAGTGGGTCAGAGTAAAAGTAAAAAGGCAGTAATGCTGCTAGAATTAGTCGTGCAACATTTTAGGGATTACCAGGTGCAGGCTGCATTATCGGGAGACACTGTGTACGCAGGGAAATTAAAAATGTTTTGCCAACTTGAGTGGACAACGTTCCAGACAGGCTGGCCACCTGAAGGGACGTTTGCCTTTGCCCAAATTTACTCAGCCCAAGAGAAAATATTCAATAACCATCCGGACCAAATCTCTTATATTATAGCGTGGCGGTACTTGGTAGAAGAACTACCTTCATGGTTAAAACCTCACCTACCTCCCGCTAATCAAACCATCTCCCTCCCCTTAAGGCAAGCTCTGCCAAAAAGGGAGAAAAGAAAAATAGAAGCAAAGCCTGTTCTGCCTCCATTAGAAGGGGAAACTGGCCCACCCCCTCCTTATTCAAATCAAAATTGGAGGAATAATCAGGAACAAGAGGAACTCTTAAGTCCCCCCAAGACACGTTCTGGGTCAGTCTATAACTTCCAGAATGACCATGAGCCAGCATCCCAATCGGAACCTGGCTCATCATCATCAGGACTATATCCATCTTTACCTAAAGAGAAACCTAATGAGTCCGACCAGCCTCCAGCCCCTCCGGCGCCAATGTTGCCACTTAGAGAGACGGCACCACTGGAAGGCAGGGGACCTCCATATTTGGTTTATCATTTTCATCCTCAGACATTTATAATTGGAAACAACAACACAAACCCTTTCTGGAAAGCCTGCAAGATCTCATTAGGCTTCTCAAAACTGTTTTTCTCACACATCAGCCCACTTGGGTTGATATTCAGCAATTGCTAATGGCTCTCTTCACTGCGGAGGGAAAAGGAATCAAAAATAAAGATGAAATACTGTCCCTCCTGCAAGCCATTTGGGAACTCAAACAAGTGGCAGTAATACACTGCCCCGGGCACCAGAAAGGCACTGATGAAGTTGCCATAGGGAACCGACTTGCAGATAAAACTGCCAAGCAAGCTGCATGAGAAACTGACACCGTACAGATGCTAATCATGGTACCTGAGCCTCAGTTACCTGAAAAAAACAGAATATGCAGCAGAAGACGTAGATTATGTAAATAAATGGAAATATAAAAATTGCATAGAGGCTTGGGCAAGGACAGACACCGGAAAAGTTATCCTCCCACACAGATTAGGGAAAAAATTAATAAACCAAATACGCCAGGGCACACATTTCGGAACTCGGAAACTTAGGGAATTAATTGGTAGCCGATACCAGGTGTTGAAACTAAAACAACTCATAGCTGATATCGTAAATAGGTGTCCATAATGCCATGTAGTAAATGTTAACCCAAAGCCAATGAAACTGAGGAAAAGACAGCGAGGTAAAGAACCAGGAATATATTGGGAAGCAGATTTTACAGAAATGAAACCAGGGAAATTCGGGTATAGGTATTTATTCGTATTTATAGATATCTTTTTGGGCTGGGTAGAAGCATTTCCCATGAGACATGAAACAGCAAATATAGTGGCAAAGAAATTATTAGAAGAAATTGTACCCTGATTCGGACTACCCATAGCAATCAGGACTGATAATGGGCCTGCATTTGTAAGCACAGTCTCCCAAGCCTTGGCTAAAGCAATAAACGCTGACTGGAACATGCATTGTGCTTATAGGCCACAAAGCTCAGGCCAAGTGGAAAGAATGAATCGGACATTGAAAGAAACATTGACCAAACTAATTTTAAAAACTGGCTGTGGATGGGTAGACCTCCTGCCCTTCGCCTTATTGCGAGTACGATGTACCCCCTATATTAACCATGTAACCCCCTTTGAAATCCTGTTTGGACGACCACCGCCCTTATGTCCACAACTGCAGGAAGTAGCACTAGCCGAAATATCTGACCAAGCTGTGCTCCAGTCCTTACAGGGGACCCTGAAAGCAATACATGAAAAAGTGCGGGCTACATTCACCACAACATCAACCGAGCCACACCCATACCAACCTGGTGATCTAATATGGGCCCACCGACACCAAATAGGGAACCTGGAACCCTGTTGGAAAGGGCCACACACAGTCATCTTAGCAACACCTACGGCAATAAAGGTGGACAGCTTGAAACCCTGGATCCACGCATCCCACACCAAGAACGCAACAATGGAAGACACGCAGACGTCAATGTGGGAACCAGTGCAAGACTCATCCAACAATTATGGACTGAAGCTAAAACTCAGAAGGGTAAAACCCTAAACCTAATATTATTGATTGTTGTAATATTTATAACAATTTCAGATATAAAAGGGAACCCCTACCAATCTATAAACGAAAAATGGACCCTAATTGATACTCAGACTGGCCGAACCTTAGCCGAAACTAATACAACAGGGCAGCCTGTTTTCAGCCTAGATCTGTGCGAACTGATAAGTAATATTAATACAGGTTTGGGGACAGAACAGGGAATCCGTACGATCAATGATCCGGGAAATTACCACTTCATTCCAGGGGCTCGCCTTGCTGGGTGAGGGGAACCCCACTTAGAAACAGCCCTCCAGGATATTCAGTTTTACCTCTGCCCAGCCAATGGGGGATCCAACTGTCAGGGTGCAGGAAATTACCAGTGTGCTAGCTGGGGTTGCGAAACAATTGCACCCTGGGCCGACCAAGACGTTTATATATCCTTCAGGCGAACCGGTAAACCCAAAACCTGCAATCTCAATAACCTAGGAACTTGCAACCCTGTAGAAATTAAAATTAAACTCTGGCTCCAAGCAGAATGGAACTTTGGACGAACTTGGGGAATCAGAGCATATATAAGTGGGAAAGACCCAGGTACAGAATTTACGGTCCAACGTCGACCACTCCCATATAACTCCCATATCCCATTAGGCTAATGAAACTCTTTTAAACAGTCTACCCAAGCCACTGGCAACCCCCAATTCTGAATTCCATACTCCTGAAACCCCACAAAACTTTACTCCTGAGAGAGTATCTGATTACCTACTAGAGACCATAGATACTACTTTCCACTACCTTAATTTGACTCAGCCAAATATCACAGAAGAATGTTGGTTATGCCTTAACCCTTGACCCCCTTATTACTCTGGCCTAGGAATTGACGTCAACACCCTTGTAACCACTGAGGACCGGGGAACACGTCAATGGATTGATGGGATAATCACCCTTCAGGAAATACATGGGAAAGGGACCTGCATTGTATCAGAAGAATACCCACTTAAACACTCCCCTTATCAAACATATTGTATACCCGGACATAACGAGTCCGTTGAACATGGCTTATACAAAGCACCCAGTAATACATGGTTTGCTTGCACCAAGGGATTAACCTCCTGTATATACCCTGTACAATTCCAGCTTGAGCCAGAATTTTGTCTAATAGTACAACTACTTCCCGAAGTTTATTATTTCAGCAGACGAGCAGGGTGGGAACATTTTATCCAGAACCAGCCATGACAAAAACAAGCCATACCTATGCTGATACCAGCTTTGGTAGCCACAGGAATTGCAGGATCGGCAGGATTAGGTATAGCATCCCTAGTCAACAATGATATCCAACTTAAAAAACTTTCAGAACAGATAGACTTAGATATCCAACAGCTACATTTCTCCATTGAGAAACTCCAGGAACAGGTTGGATATTTTGCAGAAGTGGCACTGCAAAACCGATGAGGGCTAAACTTAATTTTTTTAAAAGAAGGAGGACTGTGTGCAGCATTAGGAGAACAACTCTGGTTTTATGTAAACCACTCAGGAGTCATTAAAGAAACCTTATCTAAAATTAAAGAAAGCCTGTTAAAGTGAGAAAGGGAAAGACGGGAATCAGAAACTTGGTATGAGCGAATGTTTAATTTGTCTCCTTGGCTAACCTCACTTATAACGGCCCTAGCAGGGCCAATAATATTGCTTCTGCTTGCTTTACTTATAGGACCTTGTCTTATAAATGCTTTTCTCAGGCTTGTACAGAATCGAATCACTGCAGTAAAAATGCTCGCGCACTCATTATGAACCCCTAGACTCCAATGAATTAGAATCAAAGATTTGATTCACGTTCAAGAAAAAGGTGGGAGTGTTAGGGCCTAAACACCTAAAGTTAAAACAAAGAGAAGCACAAATCACCAGGCAAAGAATAAAGCTTAAAATATAACTAAGCACTGGGTAGAACTGTGGGTGACAAGAACTATGGAAACTATGTGTACCTATAGATAAACTGTTTGCCTGAGTAAATTGCTGAATTGTTACAAACGGATATAAATTATGCAAACCAACTGATAAAGATCTTGCTTGTGAAACTCTGTATAGACTAATATGTAACTGCCTGAGTATAAATACAATCCCGTAAAGCTAGTTCCGGATCGTCCTCCTTTTGTATTGTGCGACCCTGGCCGGCCAGCTTTCCATGCGCATTAGTAAACGACATTATCCATTCTATCAACCAACAAAGACTCTGTCTCGTCTCTTAGTACTTGGACCCTTACATTTATCTTTACAGCCTGCCTTCAGGTATTTGCACGTATTTATGAGATTTCTCCAACCCTTTTCTTCTCCAGGCTGAACAGTCCCAGCTCTCCCAGACTTTCTTCAACTAAGAGGTGCTCTGGGCCCTTCATCATCTTTACCAACCTTTGCTAGCACTCTCGCCAGTAGCTCCAAGTCTCTCTTACACTGGGGAGCCCAGCACTGCACAAGAGTGCTCCAGATGTGACCTCACCAGTGCTTCCTCCCTCCCCCCAGTGATCACATTCCACCTAACGCAGCCCAGGATATTGTTAGCTGGTCTTTGCCATGAGGGCACATTCCTGGTTCGTGTTCAACCTGGTCCACCAGGACCCCCGAGTCCTGTTCTGCCAATCTGCTTTCAGCCCCAGCACATACTGAAAGCAACAGTCCTTAGAATTTGCCTGGAGGTTATTACTGCTGTTGGAAATTCAGCTCAATTTTCAGAGTTCCGAGTATTAGATCTAACAGAAAAGGTTTATTATTTTCAAAGCTTTTCTGTACAAATCGAGTTTTCTATGTAAAACCAGTAAGTTTTGTATTGTTTCATAATTAGAGAAACATATGCACTCAAGAAGAGTTAATAAGAATAGGCAGCGCTACTTAGGATCTAGTTCCAAGTCTCTCCTATCCTTACCAGAAATGTTCAAGCTTTCAGATTTCTTATTGGCCAGGTGAAAGCCCTCACCGCAGGAGTCCTGAGCGTTCTGCATGATCTTTTCCCCAGACACAAGGACATATTTTCAGACAAACTACGCCAAACACAGGGAATCCACAGAAAGATCCCTAAACCTCAACACATTCTTACTGAAGCTCTCCTAACCTACTCTAACACCATCTAAGATCCTCCCCCACAGATAACCAACGTTTTATAGTTTACCATAACTACACAGTGTAAACAACCCAATGAAGGGAAAAGAAACCCCAACTGCAAATTACATCAAAACACAATAAAACCCCCTATCAAAGCCATTATCCGAACCACTGATGCAGTCAAGTGCAAGATGCAGCTGATCTGTAAATGGAATTTGTTTATCCAGCAGGATTTCAAGGCTTTAAGAAAACATCCACAGCAGGAAGTGTCTCGCAATTTAAATCCCAATGCAGAAGAATCTCCCATGTAAATATTTTGCCAACAATTAGTTAAATTCAAAGAGGCAGCAATACTTAATGTATAGAAATCCAACTGCTTTTCTGCCTCTTAATAGCACAAATGACTTTTCAGAGTTTTTTCATTGCACTAAATCCAATCAAGTAATTTAATAGTTTGGTTTTGACAGGCTCTGTAACTGTAACTCTCATAAATGTACAGTTCCCATTCTCTCCATCATTCAGAGCAGTACTAGGTTTCATCAGAGAGCTTTATGAAGCACTGAGATGCACAGAGGAAAATACACTCAGCTTAAAATAATAAATGCTCATCAAGAGCAACTGTATTTCCTGTCCATTGTTTCCCCCTATTTATTAAGCTTATTGCTCATTATATCGAAATAGAAATTCTCTTACTGCAGACACAGTCTCAGAGGTAACTTTTTTCCAGACTTGGAAATGTATCTTGTCAGTATATCAAACACATGAGTACACAACGTGTTAAGGAACTTCGGCCAAGCCACCCGGCTTTGTATTTCTTTAATCATTCTTCCTCTGTAAGAAATGTGCTCTAGAAAAATGAAGTACAAATAAGGATGTGTGACTACCCACCATCAGTAATGATTTACAATAAATGGCAAAAATGAGAGGTTCTATCCACGTTTGTATGCAGAAGACTTAACCACATAAGAAGAAATCTATTTTGTTCCTAATTTTGCACCTAATCAGGTGCAATCATGGAGAGGTCTGCTTACAGGTTCTTACTTCATAAAATGACAAATAAAACCCAAAGAAAAGTACTTTGGTATGGGACTTTGATTTAAATGTAACGGAAAGCATATTTTTAAATACCTTCTTATTTTTAAATTAAGATCCCATACTTCTGCACTAAACATGGGTGAATTTTCCAGAAGTCTGTATTGCCTTTCGGGTAATTGTTCTTTTAACAGAAGCAGAGAAAATATTGCATATATCTCCATAAAGCCAATATGGAAGTCTCCCTTGAGTTTGGTTAACTAAAATAATTAAGCAATGTTGGATGCATTTCTCCATAGACCATAGGATCCTCTGCCTGTCTAGAAGCCCTGAAGATGAGAATTTCAGCTTCAGTTTTTCTTGCTTTCCAATCCATGACTGCTGAAGTAAGCTAATACGTTCACTTGGAAAGTTTCAAAACCATTTTAATCTTCAGATTAAAATATCTTAATCAGTTTCTTCAGCTAAAAAATCATAATTGAAAGGTACTTGCATAAACATCTAATTTTGCTCAGGGGAACAGAAATGGGCAATTATCTGTGCGGTGAATTAAAAGGGAGAGATGTTAGCACAGTCGCATGGAAGTCTGTGGTTTGGCCAGGTTTCACGCAAGGGTATAAGTCAGGAAACTCTACACCTAACCGCCCCTTATAGCAGAGCTGTCTCCAGCAGCAGATGTGGTATCTCAATTTTCTAAGTTATATTTTCACCCACACCACTTTCAAAGTGAGTGAAACCAATTCTTTTATTGACATCGTACGAAATAATGGTCTGAGAAATCCAATAAGCTATTGAGACATGACTGTTATTGAAGATCGCAGCAGTCGAACTAGACACTTCTCAGAAATGAATCTTGAAACTGCTCATCCTCTGCCCTTTTATTCTGTAAGTGCCCATTGATTGAGATTACTGATGTGCATCCTCAAGAACAAAGGGTTAATTACTGTGTACCACTATTACTTAAAATAATTCCAGTAGAAAAGGCAGCTGTAATAGCCTATTGTGTACTTACTTTCAAGAAGTCTGAGCACATTTTCTTTAGAAATCATAGAAATTTTTATGTTCCTGGCAAACAAAGAAATAATTACTCTTGTAGTCACTGGAATCAACAATGGGCACAGGATGGAAAAAAACCCCAACAACTAGAAAGTATCCATTTCACCCTACTTAGACCGCAACAAATAGCCCAAATTTAAGGAAAGTCAACTTTAGCAACAAAACTTTACAATCCTTTCTCTCACTCCCTCTCTTTTTTTCCATTTCATTTGTTCTTTGTTAAAACATAGCTAAAATTCCTGTAAAAAAGCAAAGCCTTATAACTACACACAAGCATTTTAAAAGTTAGCTCTCTGCATATTCTATGAGGCAACGGCAAATAAAGGAAAACACAAGAAGCAGGTAGAAAAACAGAGAAAACAGAAGAAAATAAAGAAAATTTCAGAGTGAAATCTTCTGAAATAAGCCTTTCCATGGCAATTTCTATAAAACTGTTCCTTACTGGGGAGCTCGGAAGGAATTTCTGCTTGTTCACAGAAAGAGGAAACCCCCTTAAAAGTGAGATTAATTCTAAGGGAATTCACAAATCCCAATGCATAGTTCAGAGAAGACAAGGACAATCTGTCCCTGTGGTAGGACAGATATTTGCATGGTTTGGAAAGCAATAGTAAGAATAACAGTAATAAATAACCATTCCCGTCTTTTCTTGGGCTTATTGTATTGCTCTGCAATCTTAGAAATTTTGGAAAAAACAAAAGTCTAGATCTTCATTAATTTATTTGCAGCGATTCTTCCAGCCAAATCACAAAATATAAGCTGAAGAGATAGAGAAAATTGTTGTCTCGCATGCCTACAGGACAGAGCTACGAGCTCAGCAGGGAGAAGCTGATGTGTACTCAAGTTTAATGAAAATCAAGCTTCTCCCACCACTGCAAATCTTCTGTTCAGCCAACGCCTCTCTCTGATAAGTGTTTTTCCCAGTTTTACCTCAGATGACATTTTTTGTTGAGGATGAAGAGCAACCATTCTGCTACGTCAGCAAAAATTGTCCTGCTTAACAACGAGAAATTGCTCCTTTGTCCTCAAAGGGTCAGACGGCAGTGAAGGTCAGACGGCAGTGAAGGTCAGACATCCTTTGTTCATACACAAGGTCAATAGTCAAGCAGACTGCTACTTCTGAAGTCACTGATAAATTTAAATCCAACACATACGGAAGGCTATTTATACAAAGGGGAAAGAGGCTTGAAGAAGCGAACATCATTAAGATTGGATTACTGGGGAAAGCAATTGTATGTAAATTATCTCCCTTGTACAATTAAACATTTTCTTTTTCTTAGCATGCTAATGTAAAAGGATGGACAACCTAACAAAATGATTAGCAGAGGGAAAGGGGAATAATAAAGCTTATTGTATTTCAGATTAGCTATGCTTTCACAAAAAGGCTGTTCCAGCATGCTGAACAAAACACCCTTCCCTTGTGGGTTAGAGAGGAGAAATTACCTTTGCAGGTTTTAATTTTAAACTTAAGTTTATGAAACACTAATCCATGCTCCATTAAAGATAGCATTTGCTGGCAAAGCCAGCAAAGCAGGAATGCTTACGAGCTTTCAGAAGCGTATTTTTTTTTGAAGGAGAAAAATCATTGAAGTCAGCCTTTTCCACTGTTCACATAGTTCTCCATTTGGCAACACTCCAAAAAGAATTGGCATAAGAAACTGTACTATCTCTTCTCTGTACATCAGCCACAGATTTTTTTTTTTTGCTTTTTCTTATTCTTTGGTACATACAGACTTTTTACAAGGAGAAGGAACAAAACAGAAGTGAGACCACTTCGCTGCTCTCTTTTTTGGTGTTTGTGGTTTGTTTTTTTTAACTATAACTCCATAGATGAGATCAAAGACCCACCATGTTCCAGCAGCCCAACCTACCCTGTCCGATTGTGAAGTACATCACAGAACAACTACATGGGCAGGACAAACATAGCGTTATTTCCCAAAAATACCCTTTCAGTCTCCACAAAATTGCAGTACAGAGATTATGGAGCCAGAAATAGTATCTTGATATTCCTCCATTAGCAGAGAAGCTGAGTTAACAGTAATAGTATCTGTGAATGATATCTCACTCAAATACACTACATGCCATCAACAATCAATAGTTGCAAAATATCTGCCAATGTCCATCATGCTGAACAACTCAAACAAACAAGAAGGTGGAGAAATTTACTTTTCCAACACTGACACTTTAACGAACACAGTAAAAATTACCTATTTATCTGCAAATGCACGCTTCTCCAACACATCTAGAAATTATCTCTATTTTTATGACATGATTAAATTGCCTCAGTTTGCTAGTACTTGTTCGTAAGTCTTTGATGAACAGCTGTTCAAAGAATCTTTAGAGAGGTTATTCTTCTCTTAACTACTGTAGTGTCATGGAAGTGGAACTGCCTAAGTAGTTAATTTTATTTTGCCAATAGTTTTAAATTATTTAACTGGTTAAGGATAACGCACCTTATTATCTCCCTGAAGCAACACAACCCCAGATAAGGATTACATAAGAGGGGAAGTATCCATTTCAAGATGAAACAGAGAAGGCACGGAACAGATTGCTTGTGACTCCATTTCACTACTGCTTAGATATTTAACTCAATATGTACCTCAGAATATTCACAGCTGCATATCAAAAAAATCAGAGAATTAGACACACCTAGACAAGATATCTGGGTTTTGGCTTTCTGTCTGGGGTACAATAGCAGCCAGAGAAGGAACTCAAAAACTTACTATTGTTTTTTACCCCTAAATACCAGAGAGAACATCTGAAAGTCAAGTAACGTTTTCCAGTTTTTTCCTCTCTTACTTTTTTCCCCACTTCAGAAAAAATTCCCTCAATGTTTAAAACGCATCACTCATCTCTTTAATAGCACCAACTGGAAGAGTCATATAAGCTGTGCAGAAGAGTCTTTACAAAATAGATGCTGGAGAGCAAGTGAGCCACTGATAATGGTCTTATCTCAATGGCTTGGAGTTCAGGCTGAGGTTTCAGCATGCCTTACCGGGTTAGTCAAATCACCCCATCTTACAGTTTGAGCTGATGGACTGATGAGACTGCAAAGCACTTCTCTGTTGCCTTTGGCAACAGCACAGCACAGGCATTTGCTAAACAAACATGTATCTAAGCTACAGCCATTAGTAAAAGCGTGTCCCTAGCTTAGTTTAACTGGCTTCAGAAGTGAATCGAGACAAAAGGAATTAAAGTTCAGTTAAGTATGCGTGACAGCCTCCACATAAGGATTAATGCGAATTAATTATTCCTCTCCAGAAGGTAATTTGGATTATTCCCCATTTACTTGTGTCCTCCCAGCATGAAGAAGCTGTTTATGAATCAACCACCCTCTCCCTGATTCAGCTGGACTTTTAAGAATACATGGTTTAGAAACACAAATAATTCCTTCAACTCCAATAAGCCCACCTACAAACCTAAAGGCCTTCATCTCTAAATGACCTAAATTAGGCATAGGTTTATTTTGCATACTTTTCTCCTCCCCTTGGCAACAGAAGTTTCATGTGAGTATTCAGAGAAACCAGATTAAGGTAGGGATGCTGTGCGTTTAAGTATTTCCCTCTAGGGAACCTCATTCCCATCTTGCATTATCACCAGAATACTCAGAAACCTGTCCTTTTAAGTGAAATGCTATAGTCAAAACAGAAATTATGGTTTCATGCAGAGATTACTAGAAGATATCCTTTGGCCTGTATTGTGAGGCAACTTGATCAGACCCTTGTGGCCTTCCCTTCCAGCCTCAAATCTTCAGGGAATTGCTGGAAAACAATTATTGTTTTAATTGCAAATTTAAATGCAAATAACCCGCCAGACTTGTTGCAGCTGCTGTCCGGTAAAGACATAACCTTCCTTAAACTCTTCTATTGACAGTATCTGATAGAAGCCAGAGGGAAAGAAGCATGTGCACTTCGTGCAATGTTGTTAGAAACTACCAAGACATTTTCAGCTTCTTTTGTTTTTAATTTTGGAAAGATAGACAGAAAAGTTCATCAAAAAAATCAGACATTTAAAATGCATTTACTCAATGGGAAGCATGAACCTAGAAAAAATTCTAAATGCCAAGAAATCAGGTTTTGTAATGGAAAGGAAATCTATCTATCCAAGCCCTAACGGAAGACACTGGTGGCACACAGTAGCACTCTAGTGGACTGTCCAGTTTCCCATGTGTCCAAGCAGCCTGACTTTCTAAACTTTTAATCAGTCCCTCTGTCTGGATTGGTGCTTATGCTACACCAAGAGCCCTCAAATTTCCCTGGAGCCTGAGTGTCCAAGGCACAGGCTGAAGTTGCAGCTGTAACACCGTGGAGCCTTCTGTGCAGCCTTCGCAGCAAATGTTAGTCCAAACGTTTTCAAAAAGCAACACTGACGAGTCTCTTCACTTCTGCTCAGTAGATGAGAAAGAATCTTACTCCCAGTTATGGCCCGGATGTACTGGGCACTCAAATCATTGCTTTTATTTTTATTTCATTCTAGAGTAAGAATTAATAAAAACTACCTTCACAAAGGATCAGCTCAGTCGTCTCTTAGCTGACATGTCATTTGCTGTGTGGCTCCTTCTAGTCGTGCCCTGAGATACCAAGCTACTACAGAATCATTCGTAAATCTTCATGGGATCTTCAGGCCACAGATAACTGCTTATTTTAAGAGTGAATGTTCTGTTTGCATTGAAACACATCTGGGCTTTTCTTTGCAGCCTCCTCTTCCCTCTATCCCTCCCAGCTTCCAAAGCTGATCTTGTTAATGTGCTTCCTGGGAAAGAAAAAGCTTTCACGGGAGGCCACTCTTGCACTGACACCTCTCTCCTCTCCTGATCTCGCCTGAACAATTTTATTCTCATGTACATATTTATCTTCCTATCACATGCAATTGTGTGTTTGACTCGTTGATGCAAGTACAATTTCCAGTCCATCAAAGCTACTCCAGCGACACAGGGACACAGGTCAGCGGCTCTCCCCTTCCCTCCTCTTCACTGAGCTGATTGTTATGAACTCACCCTAGAGACCGTTCAGCTGGAGGAGAGCAAAAGCAAACCAGGCAGCAACTAAACCAGAAACTATAGAGAGCAAAGAGAGCTGGAAAGCCTGGCAAAGCAGAGCACATCATCACAGTAAAGTGATGGTTTGTACAGTGAGACTCCATTTTATGAAGTGTTCTATTCATTCATTTTCTCTCCACTTACTGCTCCTACTTACTCTAAACCTCAAAGTCTGCTCTACTTCCTTGGTTTTCCTTTCAATTGTGGAATAAAAGGAGAGAACCAGCACTTTTTTTCTTTTTTTTTTTTTTGCAACTAGAGATAAATGAATTAGTTGTCTACCCGAACACTAGAAATCTGCAGTTTAAGCACCAGCAAAAAGGATGCTACGTCTAGTTTCACACTTACTTGATTATCAAGAAAGACAGTAGAACTTCCAGAGGAATGTTTTGTAGGAGCTAGCCAGTAAAACGAAAAAAAACAGGACTTCATGGACAAAAGAAATAGCAAGTTCATAGAGTTCAGTGGCGTGTGCAAAGCACCCAGGGAGCATTTACCTCATTTACATGATGTTTATCAACTTGTCATGGAGCTTCAGCCACTGTCCAACAACACTGGCAATTTTAGGTGCAGAGAATAACAACCAGAAGCCAGTGCACAGACTGAAGCGTGGACAAATATAGTAAGAACTCATACTGAGTGCTGGCAGACAAGAAGAATTCCAGCTGTAGCCTAGTACATATCCATCAACACTTTAACAGCAACTGCATGTTCCAGGTGTGAACAATTCATCCGGCTAGCTGAAGAAACATCTCTTTTTGCAATCGACCTGTTTAGACAGGCCTTCCCACATTCCCTGCCAAAGGGGATGAAAACAGCTCAGGCAGAGCATTACTGCTTTTGGGTTGTTGATATGTTTTTTTTTAATGTGGTTTGGGGGCTGTTTGCCACTTGACCGTCTCAGGAGTCTTTCTTTCAAAGGATTACAAGGAATTGCACCTCTGTAGATGAAATCTAGTTCTTCCTGATAAAAATCAAGCAATTCCTTGACTTGCACTGAAGATAGACACAGGACTGTCCTGCACTCAAAAGCTCAACAAAGAGGATAGAAGAACAATACTAGAAAAATTTTGTAATGAAAATCTGCAAACACTACAGTCTTAAAACTCTCTGTGCTCCTGTGGGTACAAGAAGTCACACAAAGAGGAGAAATAAATAGCATTCTTCCTCAGCAGGGCAGTTCCAAGCACTTTGCCAGACCCTTTTTATTCAGTTTTCTGTCTGGAGGGTAATAACCTGTAATAGTGAAATAGTGAATAGTGCATTAGTAAAAGGCTAAAATTCCAAAATCTGGATCCATTTCTAGTGACCACATCATCAGAGTTGCAAAATGGAGCACTGGAACATAGAGTATGCTCCGCTGACCCTCGCCTTCTATTCAGGTGACCTATTTAATTAATACTTAGAACTTATTTCTTGTCAGACCCTGGGTAAATGCAAGCCTATTTATGCTCAATAATGTGAAAACACCTAGGAAGATATGCCAGTTAAGCATGATACCCCTCAGCAAGAATGGTTCACTTGATCAGAGAGGTTAAAGTATGCCATATACTACGCAAGGGAGTAAAGTGGCTGTCATTAATATCTGGTGACCTTTAATTGCTCAGGCCACTTAATCAGTCGCCGTTCACAAGCATGAAATTGCTTAATGTTGGGGGAACTTACTCCAACACCTCTTTCATGCTCCAAACTTTTTGATAAATTAAATAGTTAAGACGCAAATTAAAAAGAAGTTATCCTCGCTATAGCAATGAGGGTCAGGCAAAGTGATGCAATGTACGGCCATCGCAACACGGAGTCCACCAGAGATGTGGAAACTGATTCCAGATTTCTGGGGGCCCCAAGTCGATGCCCCATAGCATGGAACCCCTCTTCCCCTACAACAAACCTGTGAATTAGAGCAAGCCACTGCAATCCCACACAAGGGGCAGAGTACAGATGACTGATGCATCGCGAAGAGAGATTAGGTTTTTGGAAGTCATTGGAAACAGAACTCAGGACTATACAAACAAAGCAAACTCAGATTATTTTCCTTAACCTCATAAACCTTTTCCACGAGAGATCACCAAGTTGTACAGTGAATAAGAATGCGCCAAGTAAACTACATTTGTTTTCCTCATACTAAAATAACAGAACATTGAGAGCTGATTGTAGACCCTAGGTGGCCGCTATTGTGCTTCGGGAGGATTTGGGTTTGGTTTTTGTTTTGTTTAAGCTAGTAGGAACTTAGTTTTATTAGTTACAATAAAATAATGGTTTGGGCTTTTTTTTAATCTGCTACTACACAACTTTTTTGTTCGTTTGTTGATTCCTTTTATTGTGTTTATCACTTGTCTTTAAAACATTACACTTCACAGAGCCTTGTCTTGCAACTTAATATTTATAGCATTTATATCCTAACCTTTAACACCAGCAGCTGTCGATCTCTCTCTCTACCCACGACTATTACATGCAGCAAGAAGAGGATGGATCGCAGAGGTGTGATATGCTCCTTAAAAAAAAAAATAAATAAAAGTCACAGTCTTTTTATTCATCACAGGCCTCATTTCACACCTCATGCCACATGCAATAATTTGTGCATTTCTTATTTTTTGATTCAAAACTGCCTAAAGTCAATCCACTGATATTCCTCCCCACCACCAGATAACCTATAGTCTAATGGGTACGATACTCTGAGCGCACTTATGTTCTTCACAGGGAAAATGGTTTCTGTGAGGTTCATTTTCTGCCAGTTTAGTTCTCGGAACTGAGCACCACTGCACACGTAGGACAGGATGTCCTGAGGGAAGGAGGAAGAAGTAGGTAGCTATTCATTAGACCAGGTGTGTCATCCATCTGCATCCCTCACAACAGCTTTACGAGAGACAAAAGGTTTCAGGAAGATACCACTGCATCTGGCCACTGAAACTTTAGCTTTGCACTGTTAGGGCTCAGAACACTCCTTTCCCTCTGTTTAATGTGTCAGCCAGCACACGGAAGACGAAGTGGCCAAAGAGTCACTCTGAAAAGGACAAATCATTTGGTGGTAGGACCTTGCTTATCAGTAGAACTTAATAGACAGACTCTAACTGCCTGATTCCAAATGCCACTTGCACTAAGAGGAATGGGAAATAAATCGGATCTCACAGTCTTGCAAGATTACATTTGCACATAAGGCGTGGCACAAGAGATAACTCAGTGATGTTTTCTTTCTAAACTACACTTGAACTTTGATTAAGGAAATGAAAATCTTAAATTTAAGCTTCTCTAAGAGTAAACTGGGAAATGATTGACACAAGGAACTACTGATGGAGTCACAGTTGCTAATGCATTTGCAGACAAAGAAGCAGTCACCAAGGGTGTCATTATAAAAACATTTCTTACAGCCATTTGCACAATGAAAGCACTAGATACTGTTTTATAGACTTTCGTTTTTTCCCTGCTCTCATGAATCACTGAATGGCTGCCACTTCAGGAAACCATTCCAAGATTCCAGGGCAATTTCCTTCCTTCTGTATTTCTCTTTTCTCCTCTTCTTCCTTCCCACTCATTGTTTTACCTCTTGTTATATGAAAACCACATTTTATGTTTTATTATTATAGACATTACCTTGAAAATCTGCTAGATGGTGCTAGAACATACACATATGCAATACTATGATAATACAGCAATGTTTAGGCTACAATACATGTCCTTAGATTTAATCTTCTGCTGCAATTGTTTGTCATACATAGGCCAAGAAGCTGTGTACAGGATAGCAGAGTCTTATCTCCTCATACTCTGGGAGCAAAAAAAATGCATACAAAGACTCAGTTGGAATCACATCAGGGCCTGAACCGAGGAGATGAACTGACCCATACGGTACTTGGAGTGTGCAGGTCACAGTTCTACCCACACACAAAGCAAGTGTGCAAATGTATGAATTCTATATTCCCAAGTGCAAGACCTCCTGCATAAAAAGAGCATCTTCCAGACACTGTTGCATTGTTTCCCAGTGAAAATATTCTTAGAAGAAAATAAGTGGAGGAAGCAGGAGAAGGGAAAAACCCCAAATAAACAACAAACAAAAACTGAAAAATATCTGCTCCAAAACAGTTCTACAGAAAAAGAGTTCGCTAACAAACACTCCGCCAATCCGTGACTTGTGTTACCATTCCAACTGATATTAGTGACTTTGGAGTAGTTTATGTGAGGGAGTCTAAACACTATAGATCAGAAATACACAATTATAAACAAGAGATGAAGTCAAAAAGAAATAATATAACATACAGAGGAACACAGAGTTGCTGTGGAGCAATCAAGATTACACAGCACAGACGTTGTCCATAATCTACTAGATGAAAAAGAGCTTACAGATGAAAAAAAAAAAACCATTTAAAAATGGTATTAACAAAATTGATTCTTAACACTAATGGGTAATCATGTGGACACAGAGAAAAGCAAGTCCCAGGTAGACGAAGCCTGACTTTAATTACTGTTAATCTGCAGAAATATTCACATAGAAATATCACCCTGGCATTTCCCTGTTTACTAGCTGCAAAGCAAGCTCGGTAACATTTAATCTCTGTAAGTACTTGCCCTTTGAAAATCTTGCTCTTCCTCATCTTTCTCTCCGCAAATCACCTCCTCTGCTTATACTCCACAGCAGTTTCTGCCAACCTCTCCCTGACTCATTCCCCTGAAAGAATGCTGGGGAGCTCTCCTTCCTAAGTTTTCCCTCCTTGAAATTTTCCCTTCCTGGGGGTCCCACACCCGTCTTGAGGATATCAGCTTTACCCTGAAAGGTAAGAAGGCTGAGAAGCCAGAGCAGCCATTGATATATTCCTAGTGGTTGGCACAACATCTGGAAAAACAAGAAGAATTTGCCCAGCAGAGCTATGTAACAGTAATTAAAGACAAACTAAAGTACCCAAATTGCTGTTGAGATCAAAACAACATGTGGACCAGCTCAGAACCACATAGGAGGTCTAGAGCCATTTTGTTCCTACATAAAAGTAAAGTTAGCACCACTTCACTAATAAACATAGATTTAATCACATGGTAAATAGCGATGAGTATATTATAACAGCTTTTATCCTTTGGGATGTCAGCCGAGAAGGCTAATACCGCTTCACTTTCAATTTATGTATCCAATAAGTGTACGGATAAATTCATTTGTTTTCAGTCACACAAACATAAAAGTCATTCAACAGGAAAATTTCAGAGTATAAGAAACCCCTGAAATCTTCCAGAACAAAAACTAAAATAAGAACAGAAATTATAACTCAAATATAATAACCTTGGTTAATTGTGCAAGATTACTCCTTTCCTCCAGGAACATAAGTCTGTCATTACACACACCCTCTCTCTTCTGCTCTTTCAGACCCATAGCTAACTGGACCTACCTCCAAAATGATCCTAGAAGTTTCAGTTATCCTTCATTCTTTCCAAGACCAAAATTATATGGAATGATTTTGCCCTGACACCTCCTTTTCCAACACACTATTTCTACATTTTTTGAAGAAACCACACATAATCGTGACAAAAACATCTATTATTGCCTATTTCTATAGGTATTTCAACTCAAGATTTTTAGTAATGCGTGATTCTTTCAAGGAAGAAAATCACTGGAATTGTATTTATCAACTTCTTTCAGGACTTCCAACATGAAGTATAAAAGAAGGATTTGATTTCCTAGGGGGGAAAAAAAGTCATTGTTGTCCTGTTGCTACTTAAGACTGAGAAGCATTTCTTCTTTGTAATAAATAAAAAAATGAATGGGGACAAAAAGCCCTGAAGATTTAGGGATTTGAGGATTTGGTAAATTTTATGAAGAAACCCAAACACTTGCCAACAGAACTTCTGATCAAAAAGAATCTCAGGATGTATTAAACCCTTATTGGCTTTATTGTCACTGTGGCATTATCATCTGCAAAACAGCAATTAAAAAAATATTGAGTCCAATTGAGGATTCAGGTGCTTACTTAACAAAGCATCCAAACACATTTGGAGCTGCTGTTCTTTACCTACTTGTTTTTTCTTTGCAGTAATGCTCTGTCAGCCCTTATCAATTTCCTATAGCTACTTTTTAGAGGAATGGCTGTACTCTGAGAAAGGGGCTCCTTCTGAAATGCAGCAGAGAGCACTTCGGTACAAATAAAGCATCCAGATTTGGTGAACTATAGTCTCTGGATGGTCAACAGAACTTTCCAGGGACAATGAATCCACAGGTAATACAGCTAAGGAAATCAGCACCTCATTTCTGCATTTCCAAATCAACAACCAAATCAGCAAAGGAAGTTGAGGTGGCAGATAGCAGAATAAAATCAAGCTCACCTGACAGCCATCAGATGAAGACTCTTATTCACAGAACAGTCTTCATCTAAGGTTAACTTAACATTATCATTGAAACATTCATATTTCACTCATTTTGTCAGTTCTGTCTGACATATATCATTACCCCAACATCAGCTAAACACAGCTCTCGCTCCCACATATCTGCACAGCCTCTGGCTATGTTTTTTTTTCACCAACTGATTAAAAATTGAAGTAAGAAATTCATTTTTGCCACAGCCGAGTCTTTTTGTCCTGCTCTAGTCTATCCCTCCTCGCAGTTTCTCTTAAAAGAAGTCTAACATGGACTGAAGATTGTTAGTAGGCTGTAAACATGACTCTTTGCGAGGCCCTACCTTTATGCTCAGGCTCTGCTGGCCTTAAAGCTTGCTGCCTTCTAAAAGACAGGGTACTTTATTCAGTACACAAAGCAGCCCTCTAGAACCCCATGAGGAGCTGGGAGATGCTGACCTGCAGGCCGCAAAGGACTGGCTGTATCCTGTGGCACCAGGAGTTGGTGCTCAAATGGAGCTGCCTTATCAAGGATGCTTCTCCCAGGTGCTCTGGATCTCAGAACCTGGCATGGCTCTGTGTAAAGCAGCAGTTTCCCTGTCTGCAGAAGCACACTGGGAACCTTGCTGAGTTCGGAACCCTCCTCTGCTCCCACCCCATTTTTAACAGCAACTTCCCACTCTCTTTTCCAGGCCATGCAAAGAAATGTCTTTCCTCAGGTCACCACCTTCCCAATCATAACTCTGCGCCCTCCTGGGCAGACCCACCAGTAAGAATTACTTATCAATATGTAACCATAGCTCTTCAAGTATTTAGCAAAAACTGAAACATCCAAACATTAATTCTGACTCTCCTTTGTTTTCCTGCTTGGAAACCGCACGTACTGTTCCCCACTGACAGCAATAAAAAGACTAGGCAAGAGAGTGAGTCACATTTTAAGTGAAATTCTCTTACTCCAGTGTTCTAGTCACAAATGTGCTTAATGCATTATTGCTAAACCTTACCTTGCTGACAGACATCTCCAGAACAGCCATAGGATACACAATGGGAAGTACACGCTCTGAACGGCAGCAGTTCCTAAAGGTTAACTGAAAGGCCAAATCCTCTCCTTCAAGCAGCGCCTTAGAAATAAATGCCTGAACCACAGAAGGAATGCTGAAAAGGTGGAGAAACTCTGGGAGTATTCAAGGCTAGGAGGACACGTGGTAACAGGAATATAGATACTTGAAGGAAGGGAAGGCTCTCAGTTACAAGGAATAGTCTCCCTTGTACAGGAAAGGGATCCCAAAGGGCTGTGGGCCACCCTAAGAGGATAGGCGTGGGAATCATTCCAGTGCTCCTTGCCTGCAAAAGGAGGAACAGTGCCCGGGGGCACACAAGCAGCATCCAGGATAAGTGCAGACTGGGGAGGGATCAAACCTCAGGCATTTGCAGTCCTCTGGGCTTGTGCAGCCCTTTAGTTCTCCAACAGGGAGGTAACACAGAGTAGCAGCACGGGCTTAATTCAGATGTGTCGCATCAGGGTTGCCAAAGAAAAGCAATAACTCACCACAGGGACTCCCTGCCACACACACCACTGTTCCCTCTCAGCTGGGAAAGGTAAGAGAACTTGTCAATACAGAAATTAATTTGACAGTAACCTTGAGAGAGGTGGGGAAATTCTTTTCCTTGCCTAATGACTGCAGAGGGACGTTTTGCACAGGGATTTCACCTAATCTAGCTGTTTGCTATTTAAACAAAAAATAATCCTGTAGAGCCTGCAACCACCCCAGACTCGGAGTCCCCTTGCAATTACAGAAGTGATTGTGTTTGAATAGCTGGCTTTCTCCTTCACTGCTCCGCTTCTCTCCACTCTGGTGACTCCTACAGGAAACTCATCTTCTGGACATCATGATTGGTTGCTTCAGGAGTTACTGGACTGTCAAAAGCTCAGTATCTCAGCCTTACTGCCAGCACCAGTAAGGGGAGAAGAGAAATGGACTGTTGTAAAGGGCACTTGTTTGGATAACTTTGGGGGCCCTTATGCACACCAGAAAAGTCTCTTATCAGCACTCGTAACGAGGAGTCACTTAACCTTCAACTGTTTCAAGGAATTACGTTCCATGAGTTGCTGGGTTGCCACTGTAGGAATAATTAATGAAGAGAGTGTAAGAAATAATACTACACTTGCATGTCTGCAAACTCATTTTCTTAATGTGTCCCTACAACTGTTGATGAAAAATATGCAAAAGACAATGGGGTTTGTGTTTAAATATGATTAATATTAAAGTCCTTCCCAGTACAGAAATGTCACAGAGGGAGGATGACACCATCAAAACTGAACAGAGAAGACGGAGTGCCTGGAGTAACAGAATGCACTTCTCTTGTTTTACAGACGTTACTGGCTCAGTTTCACTTTAAACAAGAGCAAAAGGTATGAGGCTTTTATAATTTCATGCAAACTTGCAAAGTTAAGCGTCCTTATAAAAAGAGCAATTATACACACACTTTAAGCACGAAGCAGCACAATAATTAAATGAGTAATTACCTTCCCACTTTTAAGCTGTCATGCAATTAAACTTAATTAAATATTCGCCATACTTCACTAATCTTATACAAACAGAATAAGTTAAGAAGGGTGTGGTAAAGATGGGGCATTTGGCATAGGGTTGAGTCTTTTATTCTACCTATAACAAAAACCAATACTGAACAGTCGGCACTAGATTCTCATGTAATTGCCTTGTTCCTAGTCAGACTATGACCTTCCCTTAGCTAGAGACAAAAAACAGACTGAGACAATACAATACCATTTAATTTCGTGTAGCATTCTTAAATGCAACATTGCAAAATGCTCTTCAGAAAAGATGGTTTCAAGGATCAAAACATACTGGATGACCTGAACAACTGTGGTATATAAGAGATAGTCAGCCAAGTCCCACTGTCTATCTTCCTTTAAACACTGGTCTTCATAACTGCTCTTCATTTAGCATTTATTCACTTCCATCACTGCTGCTGCTCAGCTCCATTCTCTGTCCCCAAAAGGGAAGGAAGAGTGAACAGATTGAGGCAGCCTTTGACTACACGCTTTCACTTACAAGGCAGTTCTTGATGTTGCCTCTCTGAAGGCTTCTCTTAACTGATTTGAGAAGATCTTGAGACACAGAAGACGAGGCAAAAACTGCAGAATAGCTCAGGTATTAGCTCACTACACATTTAAGATTTAAATTCAAGGAAATGTTAAAGCAGCTTTTCTCCATTTAAAACTAAACAGCAAGCCTGGATCCCCGAGTAGAAACTAGTCAGTTCAATTTACAGAAACAAAACTCAGGAAAAACAAAAAGCACTGGTTGAGCACTAGTAAAATAAACTCTGGAAAAGAGAAAATAGACCCATGCATCCAAAGCCATTTCGGAAACGTGTCTGACCATACCCATTCATGCCGTCAGCTCAGACGCGCTGTTCCGCCATGACAACTGTGGCAGCAGCAGATAAAAGCATAGTAACAGGTACCTTCAGAGCCGGAGAGGAGCCAACATATGCCACAGTCAGTATCTCGCACCACATCCAGGACCAAACAGCAGAGGTAAATGAGAAGCATGTGTATGAATCTCACAGAAACTTCAGTTATACCCAGTAGTTCCATGGGGTGATGCAGTGATAACAGCAGAGTTGTAAAGCCCTGCTGTCTTGTTTGGTTGGATGCTCAGCTAAAAGTCCCTCAGTCTCCCATGGAGACTAAATAACAATTTCTTCTTGCAAATGGAAGAACACATCATCAGTAGCTTGTTGTTAAGGGGTGATTAGTTGAATACTAAAAATAAATGTTTCCTGTTTTGACACTTTATCCTTGTCCAGGCATATTACTCTGAAACATTATTAAGCTCTATTATGTTTGTACTCACAATCAAGCTACGTGAAACCTAAGAACAGAAACAACACAATTTTTCTGCTAAGAAATGTGTATGACTGATGTAGTATAAAAAAAATAAAAAGTGCTATCTCCTGTCTTATCGTTCTTTATAGTTCTCCTCATGATTTCAGGATGGCAACAAATATCCGATGTACATCAATCACCACTAGTAATATATCTGAATAGGTCTGAGTTGTTGTCCAGAAATACTACTAACTTTATATCTGATAGTAACTAAAGTGTTTCAGTATCCTCCTTCTCTAATCGTCCCCGTATTTAAGAGGATATATCTTTCTTCCACTAAGTTCTGTGAAGTCATTTAATATAATGAGCTGTGTACATGTGGAAATACACCATCAAGTAAGATTGAATAAGCTTCCAGCACTTGTTTTTACTCCAGAACGAGAATGATAATGAAATCAACGCACACATATCATTGGAAGTACATAAGTATTCAAAATCCAGAAGGAAATCAGTGAGTAGCTTTTGGAGATGAGTTCATACAGTGTCAATTGCAAGATTGGAACTGTAAAAATGGATCTGACTCTGTTATGCAGGGTCTTGTTCTTCTGCTAAGATTCCCATATGTGAGGGAAGGTATTGAAACTCCCAGACCTGCAGTTTACTCTGTTCTCCAAAGACAGGTTGATTTGGGGGTCTTTTGCCAGCCTTTTGCCCACTGCATCCTGCATTTGGCTGTGGTTGGCTGCCCAAGCTGCTGCCCCAGCAGGGTGCATCCCCCTAAACACCTCTGGCAGCAAATCAGCAGGTGGAAATCCTGTAATGCATGTCTTGGCTAAGACCCTTCCAAGTCCTTGCTTCGTAGGATCAGTTAAGAGCAGGGAGGAGTGTCTCCCAATACTTTAAATCCCAGAGAGTTAACAGGTCATCTCAACAAGGTCGTTACCTCCAGACGTGCCTGTGCACTTCCAAGCAACACTTACATTCTTCCTTGCACTGCTCTGGAGCCTCATTTTCTCTGGTTGGTACAGATCAATTATTTTCTTAACGTATTAGTAGATAGAAGGGACATCAAAGATCATCCAGTCCCAACCCCCCTGCCAGGGACAGGGACATCCCCCACCACATCAGGCCAGACCCTCATCCAACCTGGTCTTGAGCACCTCCAGGGATGGGACATCCACAACCCCTCTAGGCAATCTACCCCAGTGCCTCACCACCCGCACAGCAAAAACTTTCTTCCCACTATCCTAATATAATATTTGGGGTGAGTCAAGAAAACAAGAGTAATGAAAATTAATGCTTTGTTCTTTTGCACTGAATTTGCTTTGTAGAAAGACAGACACATGCACAAGCAAAAACTTACTGAAAAGTCAAAATAAGTAATTTGCCAAAATCCTCAGATTCTCAAACTGGAAATGGACATGATTTACGTGGTTTCTTTTACGTCCTGGACAATTACTTTTTTAAAGCACTTTCATGGAAAAGAAAGCCTAATCTACACAACCTAAACTGTTCTATGACTCCGTGACTCTATGATGAATTTTCCTGACTGATATAGACTTCTGGATGCTGGGAACAAACTTTAAAAACTTGCATTGAAGGACAAATTCAGGTTCATTGTTAAAGAAGCAGGTTCCCAGACAGCTGGGACCCCACCGTGCCCACTTCTGCAAAGACAGGGAGTTATTCCCTCAGTTGTTCAAGGGCCTGCTAAGAAGGCCAGTTAGGATTCCCAGGAACAAAGTAGCAATTTAGAACCAGCAAAGTACAGATCCTACAGACATGGAGAATTAATTTGCCCCTATTACAAAATGGGAAGAAACCCACCAAAATATGCAAAATTAGACACAAGTATCACAGTCATTTTATAGCAAAAAAAAACACCCTAAAACACCAACTTCATTTTTTACAGTGATTTCTAAAGTCTGGTTCAACCATAAGTGGAAGGAAACCGACACCTCTGATGTCCTGGAATAAATACTCCAGACAGTTTTTCTGCCAACCTTGTCAGCAGGTTTGTAACTACAAATGATCGCTCTGAGGTATGAGGGATGCTAGGGACTTGTAGGGGCCATTTAGTCCAGGCATCAACAATTATACATCTGCAATTCTGAATCAAATGGCAAGTTTCTCTGTCTAAATGAACTCTAGTAGGACAGCAATCAACACAAACTGTTAATAGCAACAAGTCCGGCCTCCTCGAAAAGACTAGTTCAAACTACTGCACTCTGGTTGAGGAGGACTGAACAGAAAGACTATCCAAACAACACACAGAAAGAAGCCTGATGGAACCCTAACCCAGCCAGGCAACAGAGAACATAAGTCTGTAACAAAGACATGCATAGATCTTGTTTAGTAATCTTAAAAAGCATTTCTACTTCAACGCCTTTATCACAAAACGAAAACATTTTTGTGCTTTATAAAGAGAGGGAGGATGTCCATGTCTGATTAATGCAATTACAGCCCCTGTGAAAGAGAAGATTCACCTGAAGGACAGGAAACAAACTCACACCTGTTGACATAACTGCTATGCAAGCCAAAGGAAGTACAGTCCTAGAGCTTTGCTTAGCATACACATAAAGGAAATTCAGAAAGGGGAGAATTAGACATCTAACACCTAAACAGTCTTGCCTCAATAAATACACAAAGCTCTCAATGTGCCCTTATGCTGCTGGTGAAGACATCACAGATTAGAATCCATTTATATATGTTTGCGGTAAACACAAATGTGCAACTAAAAGCAAATCCCTGTTTGCACAGTAATAAACTGAAACGACACCCCACTTTCACACAAGCACCATACATACTGCAACACGACCAAGCCAGTTTACAAGGCAGCCTGAGGATTTGCTGGTGTTCCTCGTTCAGAGAGCCTGGCTGCGCACAGGCTGACAGAGGTAAGGGATGATTCCCTTCACCACTGCCCCGGGTACCAGATGACAATATTTTTCCTTCACAGTGCAGTGGGCTACTCAAAAATTAACAGAATGTGTAAGACACTTGGCAAGGCGCATCTGATGTCTCTCCTTTGACATTAGATGAGTTTTAAGGTCCCTTCCAACCCAAACCATTCTACGATTCTATGACTCTGTTGGTAGAAGATGAAGGATAAGATAATGCCACTATTAACATTGGCCAGAAAGGATAGCAAAATAACTGTAGCATTGATTCTGCAACCCTCTCTATACTTGATTCTGAAGCTCCCAAATGTTCAAGATGAGACCCTGGCAATGAGCTCCAGATGAAGCCCAGGAGGTAGCCAGTAATTGGACAGGGAAATTACATCTAACACAGTTGCAAAGCCTCTCCAGCTATTATAGGGCCATGTAAAACTCTGACCTACAGAAGCTGCAAGAGGCAACTAGCTGCCTCACTGTGTAAAAATCTTAACCATCAAAACAGAGTTCAAACTGTCAGGTTCCAGTTGATTTCCCTCCCTGGTCTCCTGTAATTACAAAGTCTTTTAATTACTACATGCACACAAGGGGTGGAAACTACTTAGCTACTCCTCCAAGACTTAATTACCAAGCTCATGCCAACAGTGACCCAGCTTGGCCTAGCAGAGTGGGAGCTGCTAGCTCTCACAAAATTCCCTTACTAACACAGCCTGTCTCCAACACAGCAACATCTTTCTGCTGCACTCAACCTAGGAAAGCAGTTTTCCATGGAAGTGGGGAGTCTTCTCTCTGCTTTTTCCCCCAGCCTGTTCAAGCAAGAGGTAGGCACAGCTGGTCACCCCCACAACTAATCATGGTGCTGGTCACGGGAAGGAAAATCTCTGCAACCTTCAGGATGGTCAGTGTCCATATTGACCTTCTCTCCCCCACTTCTCAGATTCTCTCCTTACATCTTCTACAAGAAGTGGGGAACTGTCTTCAAAATACTCTTGGATGACTGGTGTGTGAGCCTGAGTTCCAATGGAATGCTTTTTCCCTCCTGAAATACACCCATGGCTGGTTTCTGAAGTGGACCTGGGCAAGAACAAGAGACACTGACGATAGCTCAGCCCCCTGAAACTGGTTACACTTGGGAGGTGGCACAACAGGAACCCATGCCACCTCTAGGCCAGCAGCCATACCTCTATGGGCAATGGCACCCAGAGCCCTGAGGAAGAACAGATAGCCTTGATGAGTCCAGCTGCCTTGTCAGGCTCAGCACACAGCCTATAAAACTGCTTAATAGTGGAGGAGTGGAACAAACTCAACCCATGCTACGCATAGCGACACATCCAGAAACCCGAAACAGTGCAAATAATTTCATTTTCAGCTTTACACTATGCTCTTACACACTTTGCCCTCAGTAAGAACAGCCAGCGGTAATAGGCCTCAAAAGGCAGAGAATAACATGGACTGAAAAAGCGAGCCAACACTGCTCAGCCCCTCTGAACAGTGCATCCCGCCTAACTGCGGTTCTGCTGAGAAAATACTGCTCTGCAAATGTTCAAAACAAGCTTTGTGTAGCAGCTACATGGGTCTAAAATTGCAGCATCGTGAACGGCACGTGCAGAAGCCACTACAGTATATCACAAAGTATATTAAGACTTTCTGTAAGAGGAACTTCAGCAAATGCCTCGTCAGTCTGAACTTACGACCTGATCCTCCAGTTGTCTGCTCCAGAGTTTGCTGGCCCCTGGCTTCTTCATACAAGCTGCGCTCGTTCCTTAGTGTGGCTTTGCGAAAAGACAGAGAGAACTCAGCTGAGCACGAGCTCAAAACTCTCAGTTGCTCTTTTACTTACTGTTTTCTATTAATTGTAAAAAATAAAAAAATAAAATCGAAGTCAGCCTCCTGCACAAGAGGAAACCCAGCAATAAAGGCTCCTAAAAGAGTAACTGAGAGCTCTGAACAGAGATCAGTAAATAACTGGCACATGTGTTCAGTCACCGCCTCCCAGAGCTGAGCATAATTAAAAATCACACACCTGTCTCCCAGTCATCCAGATGGGAAGTGAGGGACAATCATAGGGCAAAAGTTGGCAGGAGAAAACAGATCTTCCAGGACCACCTATGACTGATCATATAGCAATTAACTTACAAACAAAATCACCCAGAAGTCACTATAAACTGGTGGTTACAGTTTTAACAAAGCAACATGATCCCTCCCCATTGACCATCTCAGCACAGTTAGGACTTGATTCATGAAGCTGTGCCTCAAGCTGTCAGGAACAGAGCTGCTCCTTAATTAATAATAATGAGCACCAGCCTCACACTTATCAGCCCCCAAAGGAGCACCAGCTGAAGCAGGAATCTCAGTGGGCAATTTCCATTCAGCCAGAAGCACAGAGAGATTAGTTGGACATAGTGTTTACAATAGATGCATTAGTGATCTTCGATGTTCGATATTATCACCGGCATTGTCAAAAATAACACCTTTTTGGTTGACAGCAAAGCATTAGGTACCACAGCCCATGAAACTACCTGAAAGTGATTGCATCCATAATTTTAACAGCTACAACTTGGTAATAAGTTGTCAGATGGTAGTGAGCAAGTTTACTGTAGCTGAGTAATAAAAAACATTTGTTTTCCTGGGGCAGAATTTGGTGGAAAAGAGCTAAAAATCATGTCATTGCAGCAAATAACACAACACAAAAGCATTTACGCACAAACACAGGGTGAAAATCCACTGAACACTCACATTAGGCAGGAATCATCCGACCTTCTGGTTTAGAACATCCAATATCAGCTATACTGCATACATTAAATCACTTGTTTGCATAATCAAATCCACTGAAGCACAGGTGGCTGATGTCAGGGTGGAATTTTGTCTCCAGCTCCATCCCCAGAGACACACCAGCAAATGCTCCCAAGTTTGCTGCTGAATCTGGCAGCCAGCAGTCTGCATGGCTCAAACTGCAGGTTCCCAAACAGAGGAAACGTAGCACTTTCCTGTTCAGCTGGTGGTGAAATAAATACAAATGTCTCCTGAATAAGTGATGCTAGTGAAAGGAAACGGAACTAGTCTCCACAGAGCATCTGAAGCACCAGGACAAGAAAATAAAAAACAATTTCTTTTCCAGAACTAAGCAACATTTATTTTATTCCCACTACTTAGAGGGAAGGGGATTAACAGCAATTTAAAAGTGCCAAGAAATCTCATGTACCTTTAAAATCTCACGTGAATCTATAGTGACACAAACTGCTAATCCTTTCCCAGAATATGGTTGTCCCAGCCCAGTTCAACACTAAGTCCCTCAGCTGTATGTTTTAGCTTCACAGTCTCTGCACAAAGTGCATACTCTTCAAGACCTGCAGCACCTCTTCCAGGAATCTCCAGGACCACCAGCAGCTTCTTCCCACTCCTGGACACCTGGGCTGGCCCAGTGGGTAAAGCACAACTCCACTTACCCCAAAGTGGTCATCCCACCAGCCATCCCGCCAGGCCACCTGAGACAGCCCAGAAGGCAAAAAGCCTGTCCAGAGCATAGCTGGGTCCATGCCAAGGGGGAGGTGGCTGGAGACTGTCACCTGCTAGCATGCTGCCGGCCAACGACAATTCCCCTTCCAGAAATATCCAGACGTGGAAATTTGCACCAGTATGGTACTGCCTTGACCTCACTGATGCACAATTCCCTCCTGGTCTAACAAAGCCTAACATGCTCCTAGGGATCACAGAAGTCTTAGGAATGCCTTAGGCAAAGCCACAGCCTCTGCAAAGCATCAGCCCATGGACCACAATAAAAAATAATAAAATCACAGAAGCATAAAACTAAGAGATTTTTGGGTCATGGGAGCAAGCTTCCGGTAATCCCTCACATCAGTACTGTTGGTCGCATTTGGCATCACAAGACTCGTCAGGTTAATCATGACAGAGAGACGCTGCAACCAACAGAGAGCCAAAGCTCTCGCATGCTGCCAACCTAAGCCTAACAACGGCTGAACAGACAAAGAAAGTCTGCAGGAACCGCACCTGGATTAATTGATGGACATTTTGATGGACATTCCATCGTGGTAGGAAGGCACCTTAGCTTTGAGACACGGCAAACGAGCTTCTGAACATGCTGGAAAAAAATAAAACAACCCCAAACAACAAAAGAACTCAAGGAATGCAACAAACCCATCAAGGAAAACATGACTGAATCCACTGTTCATTCTAGGAAATGGTCTGTTTGACCCATCGCTGTTACCTTCCAGGAAAAGGAAAGGAAAAAGCAGCCACAGTTCTGCTCATAGTTGTCAACAGCTGGGCCAGCTGTTAGATTCAGACTGTGCATTTCCAGCTGAGCTCTCTCAGGTTCCCCCCCACGGCAGCAGGCTCAGCTGCACGAAGCCAGAGCACAGGCAACTGCCAAAGGTATGATGAGAGATCATGCATGTTTTAATGGAGCAAATTAAAGGAGGAAAAGAGGGGTGGAATCCTTATCAAAGCTGCAGCTTTGAAGAACCTTATAAATAGCTGACAAAACGAATTCAGTGTTTGTTTCATTTCTCCAGAAAACAACCCAAACCTCAAAGCTAAGGAGAATTAATTATTCCCATATATTTGATGGCACAGAGGCTGACAATCTGGCTTTAGAGAGCAAGGAAACATCTCTGAGGAACAGATTCAGGACTGAAAAGTGATTTCCTTTGTTCCACTTAAGAGGTTAATTCATTGCCAGTCTGCACTCTGCTATTAAAAGGTTTGTGTCCTCTGTAGTTATTTGGTGAATAGAAATTCCTTGATGCCCATGGGTCACTGTGGAAGAGAGGAACAAGTAAGTAGTTACCAATAATCAAATAAATAAGTGCCAAGACAAAACGTAATCTGGAACTGACAGGAAAAGCAGGTAAAATGACATGGAGATCAAAAGCTGGGCTAAGTAAATTGTCTACAGAGAGCTTTCAATACATTACTGGGCTCAGGCACTTACATATGATTACAAATAAAAGGAATCCACATACGCAAACAGCTATGAGGACTGTGGAGATGCACGACAGGTGAATGCTTGTGGACAGGTATGAAAACATCAGAGGGGAAAGAAGGCAAAGTCAAAACTGGTATGTCTGCAGAGCTGCAGAGTCCCAGCCGGCTCACCTCTCTGCTCTCCCAGCTTGGACAGGGCAGATTGGGTCCAGAATGGTACTGGAGATGTCAAAGAAACAGCAACAACCTTCTGGAAATGGGGTCAAATTGCTTCAGTGGACAGAACTGAATCTTTTCTTCCAGATCCTGCACCAGTATCGTTATAGTAAGATACAGCTGGCAAGACAGAAAATGTTAAAATTAATGTTCCACTGCCTCATTTTTGGTTTTTTTAGAAAATACAGGGACATCACATCCGTACAGTGATGTCCCAGCTTTGCGCCTGTGTGGTTCCTTTGGAAGTTCAGAAAAAATTGCTCTTGTGAGCTCTGCCCTCTTGTCTGTGATTCATTTGCAAGGGCAGAAAAGAGGGAGAAAGATAATTGTTTCTTTATAAGAGGCACATGTATGCTGGAAAACGACGAGATTAACATTGGCACCAACCTAAGCTCATTTACTTTTTTAGCTACCATGCATTTTCAGTTAGATGGGACAGGCTTAGTTACTAACATAGTTATTCTGCTTCTGGTCTTGAAGTTACTGCAGTCTCATGCATTCTGCTGAATGTGAAAAGATGCTGATTGCATGGCCAGCCCTTCCTCCAAGAGATTTGATGTTACATCTTTCTCATACAGTTTCACAATGCAGATTCCTTCTGGCCTGCAACAGCTACTTGCAGCCCTGTTATCATGGGATAAGTCAGAACTGCCTTCCTGTTCTTTGACCTTAAATTGTATGTACCAATAATAACTCGTATTATATCACCCATGGAACATAGGAGAAAAAGCCATCATTACGTTAAAAAAAAAGACTAAAGCACTCCCTCTGCTGGATTCAGTCTGAAAAAATGAATTCTTCAGTAATGGTGCAAAGCACTACTGTCCTGAGAAGGCATCACGGATCTAGCAATTGAAATCATGTTTGCCAGGTACCATGTTGCATTTTTACAGAGCTTATACCCAACACATGAAGCATACTGTTAAAATTCATGTACAATGCTATTTAAGAGCTGTTTGTTTCCTATCAGGCAAAATAAGAATACCAGAGAAGAGGAGCCAGGAAAAAAAAATAATCTGAAAAAGCACTAAAAAGCAACAGCTGTGTGAAAATGTGGCCACAGGCTCTCATGGGCTCAGTTTACTTGAGGATTCAAAGGTAAATTTTCAAGCAGTTGCGTTTTAGGAGTCACTAAGAATCTTTTCCTTTTGTACAAGATCAGAACTGCAAGGAAAAATGGTTTAATCCGAGGTTTCCTTGAGCTACAAATCAAACAGACAAACAAGTTACAAAGAAAAGCCCCAGGTCTAACACATTACTCATTTAATTCCCTGAAAAAACTGCTTGATTGCATCTATTCTAATTCAGGGCAGCAACATGCAATTCACAAATTCTTCTAACTTTAATACGTTTATGCATTAATACAATCACAACAGGCCTCATGTTTCATAAGAATAAAATCCACATAATTAAGTTTTGTCCCCAGGTTTGTTCCCCGTTAAATACTCTCCCAGGATTGCAGTGCGTTCTCGGTGGTAAGCAAATTAAACCCAAGTTCTCCAACGTTCGATGTAAAAGCATCATCCTCGGCAGAACGGAAGGCGCGTAGCAGAGCAGCTCACAGCTAGAAACTCCACCCCTTGTGCAGATCCCAATGAACCAGCAGACACCGAGAGTGCTGGGAAATTAAATATGGTGACAAAAGCATACAAACCAAGTGATAACTTCCATTGATGAAGGTCCGAGGAGGAACTGTTGCCTGCCGGATACGAAATACAAGGAACCTTAGGAGTGAACAATTATTTTCTTTTTAAAAGATATAACACAAGTTATGTGAGGCTCATTGAAAGTACGTGGTAAACTGAGGCCCCAATAGTGATTTCTGATTATTTATCAGCACTATATACTATAAAGCTGATGCACAACGAGGCAGGGAAGAGCACATATACACTCTCCCTGTATTATTTTTCCGAAGTCGCCACTGGCACAGCAAATTGTTGCAGTACGGAGAAGAGACCACCTCTTCCCCGGCAGGAGGGATTTTCTCTGTCTGTTTGTGCAGTTAAAGATTTCTACAAGGGCTTAGAGTTGGCAACACATTTGCACGTTTAGTCTTTCTCTCCCATATCCCTTGTGGATTTCCAGCCTGAGCGGGCAGTGAGCGGAATGGCAAGCACGGCTGGCTGAGACAAGACCGGTCTGTCACAGAGACTGAGCAGGAAAACAACTGAATTAGAATAGTAGAATGCCCTGAGTTGGAAGGGACCCACATCATTGACTCCAACTCCTGTCCCTGCACAGGACAACCCCAATATTCACACCGTGTGTCTGACAGCATTGTCCAAATGCTTCTTCGATATCGTGAGGCTTGGCACTGTGACTGCTTCCCTGGGGAGATGCTCCAGTGCTCCAACACCCTCTGGGTGAAGAACCTTTTCCTAATATCCAACCCAACTCTGCCCTGGTGCATCTTCCTGCCATTCCCTTCAGTCCTATCATCTATCATTGGTCACCAGAGAGAAGAGGTCAGCGCCTGCTTCTCCTCCTTCTCTCACGAGGAAGCAGGAAGCTGCGGTGAGGTCTCCCCTCAGTTTTCTCTTCTCCAAGCTGAACATACTGAGTGATTTTAGCTACTCCTCATATGTCTTCCCCTCTAAACCCCATGCCAACTTAGTGTTGCTCTTTCGGACACACTCTAGTAGCTTTATATCCTTTTTATACTGTGGCATCCAAAACTGCACATAGTTCTCAAGGTGGGGGCTACATAACTTATTCAAATTATACTGAGGCTTCTGTTGAGGTTATCAGTGTCAGAGAATCATAGGATCATTAAGGTTGGAAAAGACCTCTAAGATCGAGTCCAGTTGTCAGCCCAACAGCACCATGCCCTCTAAAACACACCATGAAGTGCCACATCTACACGGTTTTTGAACACCTCCAAGAATGGCGACTCCACCACTTCCCTGAGGAGCCTGTTCCAATGCTTCACTGCTCTTCCAGTAAAGAAATTTTTCCTGATATCCAATATAATCCTCCCCTGGTGCAACCTGAGGCCATTCCCTCTCATCCTATCTCTTGTTTCTTGGGAAAAGAGACCAGTGCCCACCTCACTACAACCTCCTTTCAGGTAGTTGTAGAGCGTCATGAGGTCTCTCCTCAGCCTCTTTTTCTCCCGACTCTATTCCCTCAGCCCCACCCAACACCACCTGCTCTCCAGACCCTCTGAATGCTTTATATTGTGTTTTACTTTCTGGGTTTGATTTCAGACCCCTCACAGCTTTTAGAAACACCATTTCCAGGAGCCGTTTAAGATCTGCGATCACAGCACAGCATTGGACATCCCTGTCACCGCACTGCAGTCCTGCCCCTTCAAACTCACGACTCCTGCTTCCGATTGCTCCTGCGCACAGAAAAGTCCAAACTGGTGCTGCTGGGTGAGGGGCCCCACGGCACCAAGAGGATGGGGACAGGAGAGGGGTGATATTCGAGAAGACACAGCCCAGGGCGGGCAGAAGAGGGCTCTGAAGGTGACAGTGGGCTCAGGAAGCACCTGCCGGGCTCTGACTTCTATAGGCAGGAGGGCAGCATCGAAAGGGATGAAAAGGAGAATTCTTTTTCAACCTGAAAAAGGAAAGGGGATAGATAGAAGGAGTTTTCCCATGGGATTTATCCCAGATGCAGCGCATCATCTTGCTTGCTCTTATTCACCTTCTTTCTATGCATTTACAGTTACAATAACATGTAATTCTTGCCTTTTTCTGTCAGTAGAGCTCCAAGTTATCACGGTTTAAGGTCCAGTCCAGCCTGACTGGCAGGGCAAACGCAAGCAATTGGGCTCCCAGTTCCCTCCCTTCCCCTCCAGGGAAAGGGTAATGAGATGAAATAGACTTATGGGTTGGAAACTAAAACAGCTTTAATGAAATAATCATAGTAACAAAGAAAATACTACTAATAATAATAAAATACATACAAATACAGGAACACGTCCCCCTCCCTGATGGCTACATCACCACAGATGCTGCAGAGCTTGGGACATGGGGAAAAGATCAGTGGCAGGAGAGAGCTGGACTCAGGAACTGGATTCAGGAACGCACGGATCCAGGATCAGGGGCAAACAGACTGATGAGGTCATCAATGAATATCAGCCACGGAAGAAGAGAGAGTGACCCTCGTGATGCCTCAGTTTTATCCTAAGTATGACATATGTGCGATGGAATACTCTGTTGGTCAGTTTGGGGTCACCTGTCCTGTCTGCTCCTCCCTGCAGGTGTGACCCTTTTACACATCTTTCGTTTATGGCTTTCCACCAGCTCGAGCATGGCTTCGGCTTCTATAGCAATGGGTACAAGCAGTGGTCTCTCTAAACACCAGTGCCCTGTGCTATCGCTTCTAGAGAGAGGAACGCAGTCTAAAAAACATGCAGATAGCTTTCAGAAAACAAAGTTACTTAGACGAGACATAGCTGAAGTTAGAAAACTGATCCTACTTGATCTCAAACCAGAATGCAAGTGTTTCACCAAGAAAGCACACACCATTACACCTCGTTATTTCCTCTGCAGACGCTGACTGACACGAGTTTGCTGAGGCTTCTGCGACTGGGACAGAGTTCAGAGCAGTCAGCATCACATGGAAACTCACGCTCTTACAGAAACAGCTGAAAAGCTTTTCTGTAACATTTACCCTCTGACCATTAGTGTATTTCTAATGCCTCTCCTCAAATTCCTTAGTTTGTACCTAGAGTAGTCACACCACAGAAAACACACAAAATGCAAGCGATGCGGTGTTCTGTGCCAGTGGTGTAAGATACGTAATTCTGGAGTGTGAAATAACCACAGAAATCCTTTTTCTCCTTTAAAAGAAATACATTTGTATGAAATCAGACAATATTACATAATAGAATAACTGTCAAAAATAATCCCCGGAGAAAATTAACACCCTCAAAGCAGCTCGAAAAGAAGTTTCATCAGAAGTATATTTGAAAGGAAATACACATTTTGCATATGTAAACACAGAATACAAACTGATCACATTTTCCAGCACCCTCCATGTCCCAGAAACACCATACACAGAGCTTTCAACATTATGGACACACATAGACCTTAAATAACTCTTTTGAAGTAAGAAACTGAACGGCAGCATAAAATGCACAGGAGTATTATTAGCAGAGAGTTTATATATAATTAAGATTCCCTGCGTGGTAATACCAAATCCGCAAGAGCTTATAAGCATATGGTTTGAACATTGGCGACTTTCTAGAAACAGAAGTTCATATCCCTGCAGGATCAACGCAGCTTGACAGCCTTCTGCTGTGTATCTTGCGGTGAGAACTGCTTTGCTCCTGCTCTTTTGATACAACCCACACCGAGAGCTCTCACCTGGGGCTGCTGGGGTACAGAGCAATAGCACAGCAACAACCCACAGAAACTACAGAGCGCAACTTCAGAGGGTTTATAAACCAGGATTGAACTCAGAGCTGCCTTTAGAAGCCCGAGCAATGCAGGAGCTGGTTGCTCAAATCATTTCGCCAGAGGTGGAAGTGATTTGAGTGGAATTAAAAACAAAAGCATCCCACGCATTGACAATTTCTTGTGTTAACATAATGTGTCCCTTTGGGATGGAAGATGGGTACACAGCTTCCATGACACTGCCAGTGTACTGTCTGGGATACATATTCCCATGAGAACTTCCTTACAGGGCTTCGGAGAATGTGTTGCATGTAACTCACATGGATAAAGTATTCCTTCTTGTTTACACGCACATAACTTCTGTGGGACTCGAGTAAGACGGGAAGTCTCTGGATCAGGTAGTAATAAAATAGTTCAATAAGGTCCACCAAAGTTACCTTGCAAGGAATTAGTTTACCTTTTATTTTATTTAATTTACTTAATTTTAAAACTCAGGCTTTTGAGGATTCCTAAGCAGGAAAACACAGGGAGATTAATATATCATTCAAGAATATAAAGGAGGAGGAATTTCCTGAGGGAATTTTTATCATGCTGTCAACATAGAATCTTGCAAGTTTTGACTTTACTAACAGGATTAATACTCTCACCTTATGTATCAGGAAACTTAGAGAGATTAAAGGTAGCCCAGGATAATCAGGATGGTTTGTCAAACTGAGTAGCAATTAAAGTGGAGTAAAGAATTGTAGGAATCACTAGACTTTCACATTGCTATGCACTGAAGTATACCCACTGGATGCAAGTCTTTGAAGGCTCATTGGGTTTATAAGCATACACTTGCGATACAGCTAAATTAATGGCATTTACCACCCCTGGACCCACCACCACTGGGAGTGCACAAATGTTGTTCTGTACCAGTGATCACCAGGAAATTAGGGAAATACACACAGGCTGATCTTCAGAGTAATCTCTTATGCTAATAACTTCAACTAGTTAATTACATAAGAAAACTCTATGAAATACTCTTCTCAACTGTGCGTTAGAGGTGAAATAACATGTCTTTAAAAACCTGCCACATCAGTCCCTATTCATCTGGAAGCAATACATTAAACTGCTTAGCTTTTCCATCTCTTTCCCTCCCTCCTCCCCCCTTTTCTTTTCCTTTAATAAAAAAGTCTCATGCTAGAAGTCTATAAGCTTCTTGGAGAAAGACAATTCCAAGAAAAACCACTGTAAACAGCATAACGTCCCCCCAAATTTGCTGTCTACAGTTAGTTAATTCTGCAGAGTCAATGACTTAAAGCACACACAAAGTGAACAGTCAGGAGAAATAGGTACTTATTAGAATTATGATTTTTATTTTTATTCACTAGAGCAACATTGAGGAAAGAATTTTTACATACATGTTCTTAAATCAACTTTACAAGCAAATTCCAATATACAGTATTTACTCTGGCCTGGGTTAAAAACCAAAAACAACGAAGCAGATAGTAAGGGTACCTCTTGTTTTAACTAGTATTGAATTTAAGGTTTCACTGACACTGGAACTATATTGGTTTTATTGTGGTGCTTCTACAATTATGTAGGCAGTGAGCAGCTTTACCACAGCGGCGACTGAGTTTCCTTGAGAGCGTAACTGTAAGATCACTGTACTGAGACCTACCACCGGGATTATGTCCCCTCTGCTCAGAAAAAGCCACTATAACGAGATAAGGAATAGCTAAGCAACCTCAATTCAAGAACGGATTTCCATTTGTATGGAGAGAAAATGATCATATTAAGAGGATTATGTGCTATGTAAAAGCAGAAATACTTCCCCCACAACATGCAGCCTGCCCGTGTATGACACTTTAGAAGGTGCATGTGGTTGTCACATGCAAACAAAGTAAATCACGCAAATAGTATTCAGTTCTCTAGCATCGCTACAATAAATCAGCATTTAGATCCAGAATGAAATTAATTTTACTTATCTATGATGCAGTCTAGTGGCTATGTTTAGTCTCACTGCTATGAGGTGTAAAGTTGAGGAACCCACTTTTTTTGGGGACCGTATGAAAAATTCTGGGCCATTTTGGACTTACAGTGCTTTTGTGATTATTTCAGAAAGTCTAAGAGATAATATTGCACTTTTCTCAAACAAAAACATACATTGGGAACGTTATTCTTTTAAGGGCTATGCTAGTTGTAGGGAAGTTTTGCCACTGGCCTTGATAAGCAGTAGAAGTGCAAGCTACAAGGAAGGGGAAGGTCACAACCTGGCTGCATCATCCGCGTGAGAATTCATGGTTAAATCAAAGTCATTGCACAACAAAACTATAAGCACACTATATGAATATTTTTAAACATTCTAGAGTGCATACCGATTCTGTGAAAGTGATGTGAAGATACCTTGGAAACAGCAACACTAGCAGGGAAATTAGTTTCAAACAAAAGCCACACACAGCAGGAGGCATCTAGATCATTTTAGGCACAACTCCAAGCAATTAAGCTCATTTAAAGTGCAATTCTGTTTTTTTCTCTTGTGTTTATTCACTTGTTAAAACACGTAATTGCCTCTGTACACACACACTGAACAGTAGTTTAATACTTTTGTGAATATTGCACAAAAGAATTAGAAATCAAAATAAAAAATGGCAATAAACAAAATACCCTCTGAAGATATCAAATCCTTTAATTTATGCATTTAGGATAATCTGCACCAGTACTGATGATATAGCTGCACCTTCCATAAGGTAGATACGCCACGTGAAAATACTGACTGAATCCCATTTGCAGTTCTACGCAGTGCCCTCGTACCCATCTCCCCCAAGTCCCCATCCTTCACTGAAGTGAAGCTTCCAACTTCACCTCACTACGTCTCTTCCAGTTGCCCATCTACTGATGGGCTTTGCTCATACTCTGAACGTACTATACATGCAACAGAGCCTTCCCTGGTAAAGTCTGAAGAGCCAAAAGATGCAGCTGCCTTTAGAGGGATGTGAGGTTAGCAGCTGAATACACACAAAATTCAGGCTAGCATCTGTCTCATCCGTGATCAAATCCTGCTGTCTCCAGCTCAATGTCTCACTAATCTGTCAGAACAAAATGGGGAAATGCTATAACAAAGAATATAATCTACTTAAGCTCCTTTAACACAGGAGAAAACCTCCACAGAATAAATATATTTTTGTTCTTATATAAAAAAAATTAATAACTATCTTCTTTTTCATAAAAACCCTGATTATCTCTTCACTTCGTTCCTTTATTTTCAGTAAAGGTGCAGACAGATAGATATCTATACTTTTAAATGTAAACATTAACATTTTAACATCACTAAATCAGGCTGTGATACCTCCAGAATAAGAAGCGAAAGAACTCACGGTGAATTATCTTTGTCAATAGCATCAAGTGAAAAATCACCTTTTTACACAATATCACATACAACTGAAAATAAAATCTGCTTCTGTTCAAGGAAAGCAAACTTAAAAAACCTCACTTTCCATAGAAATCTATATGGACCAGAAAATGAACTAGGAATCAGATCATTTCCTCAGTAGCTTTTAAACTCCTGAGAAACACAGTTAGCTGCCAGGAGCTCGTTTTGGGGAATATAAAAAGTCACTTTTACCTTCTTGAAAGAAAATGCTTACACACTGAAGGCCATTTAAATCAATACTTTTCAAGGAAATAAAGATTTTTTTCCTGGAGAATAACTGTTACAGCAATCTTAAATTGCAGTTATTTTGATCCTGTATCAACTGTAAAGATGTCACCCCTGTTACATCTTGCTTATGTTGCCTTCTCCCCAGTTAACAGGAGTCCTGCAGGTTTTGGACTCATACAGATAGTTCTAAGACAACGTCCCCCCCCTACCCATTTCCTCCTCCAAGCTTTTAATTTTTCTGTTTCACTGTCAGTTAAAAGAACTTACAGCGTAACAAATCCAAAAGCTTTTTTGGACTTGAACTTTGTATTGAAAAATTCAGGTGAGATGATTGTATTTTTTCTTCCTCCCATCCAACCAAAGTATCCATCAAGATACCCCTAATTACAGGGCTTATGTTATAAACCTGATTACAGAGCTTGTTTATGAAATGTCTATACTATTCACTTTTAATTATCTCAAAGAAAATATGTCCTACAGCCAAAGCCTAAAACATACTACTCCTGTGGTTCATTTTAATGACATTATATACTGTTCAGGAACAGATTTTGAGCAAAGTAATTGTAATTGCCATCTACTGCTGATTTTAAAAACAATTTGATCAGAAAAACCCCCGAAAATAGCATCATCCAAGAGACACTGACGGGAAAAAAAGGAAGAATTAGAGATGGTGTACTAAGTTTCTGGAAAGCTGCACTGGATATGCATATATTTAACCCACAGCACGTGTCATGGTCCCATAGTTGCACCATGTGTTTCCAGACCACTTTCAGAAAAAATACTTGTCCTAGAGAGCAGGAGATTTTTTTTTTTTTCGTTTTATTTCCCCAGAAAGCTCCTTCCCAGTTATCATGCACTTCTTTAGAAATTACACAAAAAAATATTTTACGAAAAACCCAAACCCAAAATACACATCTCTGAAAAGCTCTTAAGAGTACCAGCTCTGGATTAGGACCGACTAGGATTGCTCAAAGCAAATAACTGCAGTTAATTCATTCTTTCTTTTTTAAATAGTTGCTTTTTAAATACAAGTTTTATTCTGTAAAACAGTTTCAAATCCTTACACATATGGCAAAGTTTGTGCAAAATTTCAAGTCAGGTACTTCAGAGTCTTTCAATATAAAGCAGAAATCAATAAATACAAGTAGTACAATAAAAGTTAAAACTATTAATTTAAATGCATGTTGTGCGATGTCAATATCGGTGTTATGGACCCCTTATTCCCGGAGGCTCCCTACTCACCAATTCACAGGAGCCCGTATCGTAAGGTTTTGCACAAGTATCCTTAGTACGGCATTTCAAGAATCTACCCAGTTATGTGTCTATTTAACACAATAAAAACATACCACAGTCTTTTAACAAATGATTAAGAGAGAAGATTCATTTCACCCTATGAAAGTTGCTTATTTTCTGTGAACAGTGAAAATGGGATAAATAAAGAACAGAGCAACTTCAGATTACAGTAAAACAAAACAACACAACCCACCCAACCCACCAGATTAAATAACATTAAATATGTCAGTCTTGAGATAATTATAAATACAAGGATTTTTGCATAGGCCTCTGGAATACAGAGTCAGAATTATGGCCAATAAAACATCTGCTAGCAAGTCTAACTTTCCACTGCTCTAACCTAATGAGTACTCAGAACCAAGAAGTTAAACTGAATAGTAATTCCATTGTCTAATAACTCAAACAGAGGTAAGAATTTCTGACATCCTGAAATATATAGTGCAGCATTCTGGTATTTGTGGTCACCACAGACTTCAGTATTCGCCTAATTACTAATATCACTGGTCAATACAATCTTTAATACAGACCTACAATATAATAAAACACACTCAAGAGAAGCTGCACAGCTCACAAGATGAGCCTCAGAGCATAACAGGATGGAGTACGCAAGCACTCAAGAAAGATGCTATCCTTAATATTCACTCAGGACTTGCAGGCTGTAGATAGGCAGTCAATACATGGGAAGCGGTTCAATGCATGGCATCATTCAAGGAGATGTAGCTATGTTCTCTATGTGTCTTTGGTTTAGGGAGGCGGGAACGCCGATCAGAGGGCAAACTATCCCCAGAATGCAAACTAGTATTCTGTGTTTGCCCGTTTTCCTTTCTCTGTACCGGTGGCTTTGGGATGTTAGTCTTCAAATTGGTGTTTTGAGGCTGTGCAGATACCGACGTGGACTTCTGACTGCTCATTTGCTTAGATTTAACAAAGGACATAGTTGGTGGGCGAAGTTTAGATGCTTTCTGACTCTGTTTACCCTTTAGGTTATCTTGACCAGATGTTGGCTGTAGCCGAGTCAAACTACTCGGTGGTAGAAGCTCACGTTCCTTGGAAGCAGCGGAATGATTTGCAGATCGTGTGAGAATGGCCATCGTTGGAGGCACTAAAGCATTTGGGGGCTTTGCAATTCTTGAAGTCTTTGGCCAAGAAGTCTTGTTTGTGAATGAGGGTTGACATTTCGCAGCTAATTCAGTCTGCACCTCTCTAGCATCAGCTTGTGCAGAGGTCTGAAAACAGGGACGAGATGGTAGCGTACCTTCTTTATTACCAGCCACCTCTCCAGGTTCTTCAGTGTTTTCATTTTTCAAAGTTTCCAAATATGACGCATTCTCATCTTTTATGTTTAACTGTATGTTCATTACAGAGTTTACATCATTCAGGCTATTTATGAGAGAGATATTTGCAGCATTTTGATTCTGATGATTGCTATTTTCATGCAGATCATGTTTAGGATATTCGCTGTGGGCCTCGATATGTAGCATTTTTATTAGTTTTCCCTGGGCGAGGTCTGTGGAACTGGGAAGGCTGCTGGAAGGCTGTAGTACTTGAGGCTGTTGAAGAAAAAAACCACAATATATAAGGCAAAGAAAACAGCAGAAAACGTTCTGAATCCAACGTGGGTGCTTGATAAGGGCTTTATATCTGTTGTTTTTAAAATCAAAACTGACTTTGACAAAACAGTATGGTTCATGGGACATGTACAAAGGTAACTTGTAACTTAAGTGGAAAAAACTATACCAGCACTGAAATACACAACAACATAAAGACAAAAAAGAAATTGATTATCTTACAGAAGAAACATGAAAAAGGCATGGTTGATGGTCTCACCCAAATCCGCGGGACAGCGCAAGGAATGGTTCACAAGCGCTGATCAATTCCGATTCAAGTGATTAACTAACAAATTCAACAGCTTATCAGACTGCATCTATCTTTTAATTTCTATTCACTGCACACTCACTATCACAAACCTTTTATCAATGCTATATGCTGTACAGGCGGGAAAGTTATTTACTGGACCACAGGAATTTACAGTGCATTGTCCTTGCCTTACTGAGGTCAAAAAAATTGATAGAGGTATGTTGTAACTAGGATAGTGACTAGACTTAGTAATTGTTTTATCTTGAAGGGAATTCAAATGGGCTGACAAAGAAACCATCTTCAAGAAAGCAGTACAGAGCACATGTGTAGCTCATACACTCCTACACTGGTAACCAAGGGATAAAGGTAAAGTAACGAAGATTTTACATTTTATCAGAAGACAGAATCTGATCAGACAAGTTATCAGAAAAGAACTGCCAGTACCTCTTCTGGGTCATTTCTCTTTGCTTTTCCCTGTAAAAAGACTTCAAAGATTAATTATGTTCTAGCTTCACAGATGCATCCTTGAACTGCAACTACTATACAGATCTTGGAAGAATTAAAAATTCTGCAAAACCCGAAACCTAAACCTCAAGCGATAGTTTTAGCAAGACTCAAGTCTGGATGATTTCTCATTTTCTTTATAAAGGAGGGGAACTGGATTACTACAAGCTAGATTATCCCCAAAGTACGTGAATTCTTACCAACTGATAAGATTGCATGTATATAGTGAACAAGCATAGAAGATTTGCCTATTGGTGAGAGACAGCATTGTTTGTCTTTAAGGGATTTGACTAAAAATGTCACTTCAGTCACTCTTTCCAATTATTCACAACTTCTAAAAGAGAAAGCCAATTATTTGTCTGGTCTTTTTAGCTGTTCTTAGAATGAGCAGGAAGAACATAACGATAGCTGTACGTGCCAAAGTCCTGTTACATTTCTAGGACTACAGCGCATCTCAGGATTCTTTAAGCTTTTAACCTTTTCTCTGGCAGGATAACTACGGAAAACTGAATCCTCAATTTCTCATCAAGAAAAAAAAATAACAGTAGTAACAGTAACATTAAGATTTCTCAATCTAATTTTGATTTTCCCTTTCGAATATATGGGTACTACCTGTAAGCAAAGGTGACCAGCGACATCAGCAGGTGATAGACAGGTCAGTGCAAATATGTCTGAACACAATTGTTTTGCAAAGAGGAAAGAGGAGAAGAAAAAAGAAAACCAAAACAAAAAAGCCTTCTAAATGTGTCAAATAAGTAACAGAACATTTTTTCCTTACATGACCAAAACTAGCTTAACTTTGCAAATGCTTCTTAAACAAGCAATCCCAGAGGAAGTAAGTACTAAAGGCAATTAATAATTCAATATATTTCAAGCGTTAATGCTTAAAGCCCATTAATCTTCCGGATATTTTTGTCATTTTGCAGTGTTTATATAATGGATTACAGAGCCACTATCCATCCAGCTTAGGAGCTGACAGGCAGATGTCAGCCAAAATGTATTATTGATTTGAGACCTCACCTATTAAAAAAAAAAAGTGCTAAAAATGAGCATAGAAATCAAAGCGAAATATACCCGATTACCACACCAACACTTCAACAAATAATTCAAATTTTCTAACCCTACCTGAAATTGAAATTTAGTATGTTTACAGCAAACATGTCAAATTCTAATATGTGAAAATAATTGTCTGAAAAAAAATTCCCTTCACATAGAAAGGGTTTCTAAATGCCAGTCTTCACAAATGCATAGAAATATCTATTCTGAGAATTACAAATCCTAACCTTATATGAAATAATCCTGCAAAATAAAAAATTTCTTACATTTCAGAAGCAGCTAAATTGTATGGAAAGTTAAGTTAAACACAAAATCATCGGAAATACAGCAAAGCAGCAAGCTTTTGACAATGCTATTTCAAGTTCTTTTGACAAAAACTAGGTAATACTTGAGCTTTTCCATTTGGACCATTTTGCATTCTTACATATAAAGGCACATTTTCCTCATCATCCTTCCTAACCTAAAAACATCTTAGCAGCTTAATATCCAGCAAGTTAGCAATTCAAATGTAAACACAGCTATGCACTCAGAATTAGGAGGACACTAAAGCTACAGTATCATCTTTACCAAGTTGTTTTAAATACTGTACTGTTTGCTAATTTTGTATTTCTACTTAGACAAAGTCTGTCCAATTACCATGATTACAGATTTTAATTTCTTGAAACTGCTACATGTGTTAACATTCAAAATGACACTTAAAGGAGAGAAGTGTCCATTTCCAAAATACCCAAGTAACAGTTCACAAGGTATCTAACACTGAAAACAGCTTACATTTTGCCTTACACACGTTTTCTTTTTACTAGAGAATTCCTAATAAATTATGACTGTGTTATTAATAAAAAAAAAAAAAGCCAGCAGAAAAACTAGTACTTAGTGAATTCTACCACAAGGAGGGGGAAAAGAAAGATAAAGAAACAGTCCTCCTTCTAGGAACAGCAATTCATTTCATGGAAATCTTAAAGGTCGCCACCTGCATTGCTTTGAGTGTACTTTTGATAATATTTCAGTGTGGGACTTGCTGCAGACTATCTTGCTAACCAGACTTTTATGTCTGTCCCATTAACAAAATATGCGGGTGGACAAACACTTGCATTCCTTTGGGCTCTTCCTAAAACTCTAAAGCTGGACTCTAAAACATCTCTAGCACTGGATAACAGTAGAGTCCTCTCCAAAATGAAAGTACATGAGATAAAAAGCTTTGTGCATATATTCCTTTTTGCAGAACAAAGTAACAGACTTCCTTACCGGCAAGAGCTTCACAGGCTTTCGTGTACTGGTGCACCACTCAAAGTTACTGAATTACAGTCTCTGCCACAATGGCTTAAGAGATCTTCTCTTGTTTCTTTCAAGTAAATCTGGCTGTTAGATCACCCAGAGAAAAATGACAACATACCCACAAAGAGGATTACATTACTACACAGTTACTGAACCACTGAGATTGCATTAGCTTTGTGTTGGAAAACGGAGATCAGTATGTTATACTGATACAGAAGCTAAACTGACATGGTTACACCACAACCATTGCAATATCACTACTTTAGAATTCCCTTCAGTTTGGCTTTGGTCGCTCTGTATCTCTAACCTCAAACTCCATCTTGATTCCCTATATAATATCTCTATTTATCTGAAATAAATACAGTTTGTCCCTGCAGTATTTTGAGGGATGAGGGAAGTGAAGCAGTGGGAAATCCAAGAACTGCATGCACATCTCCAATAGACATGCATCATGCATAGGGCAAAAAAACCAACAGTGAAAACGCATGAGGAGGAGATGGGAAGAAATCTGAAGTTGTACTGTACCACGCTTTATCACAGAAGTAATGGACTAACTTCTCAACTCCTTGCCAATGGCATAATGGGAAAGCAGAGACAAGAAAAAGACAAGGACAATGATGTCAGAGCACCAAGACAAAACACTGAGCAATTGCCATGACAGAACTGCAATTTTTCACCAATTAAATTGCAATTACAACATCCCCCACTCATTTTAATCCACCTTCCACAAGGGTAGCAATAGTGTTTAAGTAACGCAGTACAAGTATTACTTACAGCAAGACCTGCATGGAATACCTTTGCTCTTTTAACTTGAAGTCTTTTAACACAGGTAATCTCTTACAACTCAAACACCATCCAGAGCTGTGACTATTTCTGTGTATGCTTACAAATATCTAAAATATTGGCATCCACGCACATACATGTTTGGTATCTTACAGTGAACAACAATGTGGTAAGATACATTCCAATACATTACATATTTTGACCATGTTGCCCATATTGTTTAATAACCCATCTTCTAACAATTCATTCAGAGCTTAAAGAGGCTACAGACTACAGTGGTTTCTTTTTGGAGGGTAGGTGGGGAGGGAAAGCAGACAAACCCTGCTAGGTAAGTGTTTCATTTTCTGATCAGTTCTGACACCCTTTATCTCATTGCCTTGGCACAGGATCAGCTGTCATTTCACAGGCCTTCATTTGAAGGTACAACCTTGCTGAAAGGCCCCCAAGAAAGCCCTCATTTTCCACCTCTAGAAAACATCAAGATTTCACACCTTAAATCTGTAGCATTTGCCAATAGTTTCAGTTTGATTTTTCTTCCCTTCTCCCTTTCAGCTAGCTATATTATACCCATATTTCATCATTGAAAAGCAACATTCTACAGTATGGACTATGAATTTAAATAATGATACCAAAAAACTCTATTTTGTTTTTTAAACAATACTATTCACCACAGCATGAGGGTAGTAAAATAATTGGTAAAATGGCACAGCATTATTTCTTTTCTGCATAATCTGTATTAAAACCTCAACTTCCTTAAAGAAAAATGCTGTCTTTCTCAAAGAAAAAAAATACTAAAACTAATATATAGCTACATCAAGGCAGGTATTTCACCTACAAATAGAGATATATGTGTAAACATACAAATATAATTACATGTAAATTAAGGATTTTTTTGCAAATATATAGTCAGGTACAAGAGACAGTTTCTCCTGTAGCCCAATGTGTAACTACCCAACTCAGAAGATGGGAGTTTTTCTTAAGATATTTCCTTATATAGCTGAAGACGAATCTCTCAGAGCAAATACAAATCTGTATAAAAGGACAGTAAAGTAATGGTTCCAGGACACTACTAATAATTTGTCACTCTCTTAGCATAAATTGTAGAACTTCCAAGCTAACATTCTGAAGCAACTTTGTCTGTTAACACCACTTTGTACACCCTACAAAAAACCAGAATCAGTCCATAAAGGTTTGGCAGCATTTCCTAGTGTTAAGCAATGTATCCTCACTGAAAAAAAATTAAAAACACATGAAAAAATCAAAGCCTGGACCTGTTTAATTCAATGTGCACACAGCAGCTTTCCTGCTGGTGATAAAGTTGTAGCTGGTGATGTGTCACCTGCTACAACTGCTCACATTACCTTTATTTGTAATGCTTACATACAAAAAAGTCTCAACACTTTCACTATGAAGTGCACAGTAAGAAAAGATGTGAAAAACTGCAGCACTCGAGTAACAAGTCAATTTTTATTGCCATTTCTGTGTGGAGAGGCACTTGGGGCTGGGGCCTGGGAAAAGTGGTATAAAATTCTTGTATTACAACAAGAGTTAATAACTGGTTCATTGACAATGTGTATTCTAAATGCTGTGTTTCTAGAGCTGCATCATTAAAGCTCCACAATACAAATGTTCAAGCTCCAAAATACAAATGAAAATGTTTTAAATTGTGTTCAAGAAAGTTTGCTATGTCATCAAATTATATCCTGCTACCAAGAGAAAAAATAACGGAGCATTACGTAAGAATTTAGTTCACAACACATTTGAGTTATAGGAATAAGAAAAATACAGTTTTGTTCATGAAATGACAAAACAATGTGCTATTGGGAAAGAGTTTATGAAATACAGAATTGTTTCCAAGGTTGTTGAAGCAACACAAAGTTAATAAACGTGAATGTATTAAAAATTAGTTCTCATTAAAAGTGCAAAACATACACAATTCTAAAGCATGTTAATGAAGTGCAGTGTTACAGTAAATCCTCAGGGCAAGTTAAGAGTAGATGTATGAAATCTTAACTGGTGCTATAGAGAAGAAATGTAAGCATATGATCGTATTGTAATATTACCTAGCAGGGATATATCACCTGTCCTGTACAGCAGCAGTAAAATCACATTACAGTATATAAACAACCAAATACAAACAGTTTACAGATTTATGCCCTCATAATCTATACTGGTTGTAAGTACTTTATGTATCCATCAGCCAGCAACAGCTTTGGGAAGAAACCTGCAATGTTAACAAGCGCAGATGACATTTTAGGCTCAGGATCCAGAAGTTCGAGAAGAAATGGTTGAATTCTGAGACATCCACACAGAAAACACAGCCAAACAAAATAGACTAATTAATCTCTGGAAACATTCAAGGTCAGGTTGGATGGGGCTTTGAGCCACCTGATCTACTTAAAGATGTTCCTGCTTCTGCAAAGGGGGTTGGACTAGATGACCTGTAAAGGTCCCTTCCAACCCAAAGCATTCTAGGATTTTATGTTCCCATCGCCTCATCTCTATTATTGCAAAAACACTAACGTTGACTCTAAGGCTGCTTTCCTTTCTTGGTTCCGATACTCAGCTCACCACTTGCCTAAAACCCCCACCTCTGGCATTCTGTACTAGCTAAAAAATCCCAGAAAACCACTGAACCAAGGGCAAAGGTAATGTGGGGAAAGAAGGATGCTAGTGATAATTGAGTAATCTTCTACTTTATGGGACTCTTCACACAGCAATAAATCATTGACTTCGCAAGTGACAGTGAAAATGTCCAAGAAACTTCCTTATTTATACTGTATTTTTATTCTCAGGATTTCTTTTGATCAAACTTAAGATTTGTAAAAAGGCTAGGAACACTCAATTATAGGAAGCCTTTACTTTCCTGAGCAACAGGTTCATTATAATCTACGTTAATTAGTCAATGCCCAGTTTTCATCTACTTTATTTCCTTTACTAGGAATTAATATAATTGAATTTTTTAGTATATATCATACATATTAAATCTGCTTTAATAATGGAAGTTTGCTTCAGAATCCCTGAATAAGAAGCTACTGCCATCAGTGCAGGAATAAGGTGAGGGCGTAGAAAAAGGGTCAGAGAGTAGCAAAGTTTTCTTCCTCAGTTAAGCAGACACCGTGAGTGATGCGACACCAGAGGTGCAAGTGTCACAGCTCAGACACCAGTCCCCCATTCTGACTGACCAGTAAGCCCCAAAAATGTGACAATTATATGTTCGAAAAGTCCGAAATCAATCTTCTAAAACTCCAGTTCTCTGCTGACAGGTTGCGCTACGGGCTGGCCCTCTACCCAGAAACAGAGGATGCAATGATCCGCTGAGGGGTTCTACATTCATACACACAGAGTTCCACATCAAACACCACAGGAAAATGAAGCACGTCCCTCCACTGCACAGAGAAAAGCCTATGGAACAGGCTGTGCATTCCTGATGAGTTGTTTAAACGAACAGTGTCACAGAAACACCAAGAGAGTATTTGAAATACCACTTAAAAAAACAAGATTTTTTTTTCTTGTAATTGAAATATAATTAGGATTGTTGCAGTCCAAAATAAATGTAAGCTTAGTTTTCCATTTTTTTTTACTCTTCAGATCTCCATTGGCCCTGGGAATTTTGCTTTGTTTCCATAATCTTACTTTTTTCTTTATTTCCTGTCCAAATACACTCTTGGGCTTTGCTAGGCCAACACACTGTAATTCTCCAATTACAGCACATTTTAAAATATAACTTTAGCTTTACGGACTAGTTATATTTCTTTGAACAATCATCTGTTTATAATGCAATACCAAAGCACAAAATAAGACTTACCATTCCGCTATGTCTATGAAAGCATACAGTTTTAAATTCAGCAATTGTCTTTTGTTTTGCAGATCCAAGCCAAGAGAACAAATGCATCTTATATCAGCCCACATTGTAGCTAACACATAAAGAACGTTAATAAATCATGCAAGTTTTGCAACAGCCGCTTCAATGATTAGAAGCCTTTTCAGAGCAAATACTGAGGGGGGGGGGTGAAATTAGTTTCAGGGAAGCCATTCTGAAAAGTTAAGAAAACTTCTCTTGAGAGGCAATGAAAACAACGCTTTCTCACCAACGTTTCTGTGTTCATCCACAATGTATTTACAGGAATACATCGCATATGCATGCGTGCAGACTTATGAGCAAACAGAACACATACACAAATGGGAGAGAATATTACAGCCATGAAAGAAAGGGAAAATGCAGCAAGCAAATTTATGTTAAGACAAGACTGGAAACAAGGGCCTACTCGGGTTTGCCTGATGAACTGCTGAAGTAAATCAGCGCTTAATAACTGTTATAAAGCTCTAAGTTGTAGTTGCTTATACGATGGCTGAAGGAAGCGTTTTGGTTAGCCACAGACTACTGTGTATGCCTGCAAATCTGCCTGAGAAAGGAGGATACTACGAGATGAACAGTGCGTGCAAAGGGAAAGCTTCTACTGGAACACGGTGAGGGAGATGAGTGAGAGGTACAGACTCACTCTGTCTGCGGTGCGGTGGAACAGTCCGAGGGATGCCCTGGAATGAGCCCTGCCAGGGAGAGAAGGAGGGAGCAGAATACCCACCCTGTGCAGAAAGAAAGAGGGGGAGAAGTATAATAAAAAAAGAGAACAGGGAAAAACAAGACACCAAAAAGCCACACCATTCTTCATTTCCCCAAGAAAGGTATAATGATATTTCCCAGTTGTTCTGCTTTGTCAAAGCAAATGCTACATGCTGCTAAGGCCCAGAGAAAAGGTTACACGATGCCTTAAACTAATCAGATATCTTACAAATTTATCTCCATTTTTATTCAATATAGATGCACACATTTCTGTTAAGGGAAAACTATAGCAGCTGAGCTTTTTGTGTTAGAAATACATGCTAAAAATTGTATTTTTACAGCTTTAACAAGTGTTTTTAAAAGGCCTCACGAAGCAATAAGTTGCTTAACACTAATCTACTGGAAAAGCAGTCAGCTTTAGTTTACAACAAAAATGTCTAATGCATAGAAATAGATATTACAGCAAATCCTGGTGCTCTAGAGTACACTTCACTCATATTTTCATAGTATTATTGAATGTGAAAGAGGAGAGGCAACATATAAATATTTTCCTTGCGCCTTGCTCTTGGAGCTTAAGCCTTCCATTACAGGATCGGGGAACTGTGCACATCAGTGCCACACAGGGTTTGCCTGTCAGAAGTTTCAGATCACCACAGAAGCGATACATTATGGCTGCTGCATTCTCAAAACAAGAAAGTAATTTTATGGAGTCTGTCATTTTCTCCATACCCTTACCGTTAAAAGGAATCTATCCAAGCTGGAACTGCCCTCTTAAATCATGGAATCTTCATTTCCTATTTCAGCAAGACAGATTTAAATCTCTGCAACCCCTTTGCCATTTAGCTGCTGAAAACTTATGCTTTCTATTGAGTTCTGGAACATTAGCGGTAACAGTACCAACTGTCATTGCCTCCTGGCTACCAGTAGCCAGCAGATACCAACAGCAACCAGTTGTGGCTACTCTTTCAGACAGCAGGCATAAGATACCTGAACAAACACCGGTATCAAGGTAAACAGGAGCCCCTCCCTCCTCTATAGTTTTATACCTGGCGTATCTGCTGCAGATCATACTGCTTAGTCCAGCCCTGGCAGTATTTTATTTCCATGCTTCTTTCAAAAGACTGTTAAGCATCACATTATTTCTATAAAGAAATAGTCTGCTTATACTTATCCTAGCAGAATTTTAAAACCTTCCCTGATCTTCCAGTTATCCTCATCCAGTTAGCTATCATCCACCACTATTCCAGATTTCAGTACTGTTAAGGTGTAACTTCATGACACACAACACATTTAGTTATTAAGTCTTAGAATTTGCTAGCCAGAACATTTTTAAATTAGAACAGGAAATAAAGGAAAAAAAATCTGTCAAGACATTTTTATTCTTCTTCAGAATCTGAGATAAAATACTTATTGGCGCAAAATCCAAGAAATCAATGAAAGAAGCACTTTTATCTCATCATCTCTAGATAGAGATATTGATTACCTAACATGTTCACAGTCATCTATCAGTAGCCATTTACATCAAAACCCTTGTAGTCTGCTGAATGAAAGGACAACAGTACCTAGCTTCAGTCAAACAACGTGAAGAAATACCATAATATGTGGCATCAGTCAAATTGGTATTAAATACAGATTAATCAATGATTTAAGAAACTTGCATTAACAAAAGCTTTGGATTTTCACAGTGCTGTAAAAACCACCACTTCATATTTCAAAGTATGTTCACATTTCATCCTCAATTGTGTCAAGGCTGTAACAACAAATTCTTTCCATTTTCTAAACAAAACAATCTTCAGGCAGTAAGAAGCACAGTCTCTTCAGACATGGATCTCATCTCATAGATCCTTGAGTTAGCAATGGACTTTTTCCAGATTTTAACACATTAAATTATGAAAGGAGGTGAAAATCTTAACTCTCTTCAAAACGAGAAACTAAGGCAAGTACAAGCCAGCTGAGCTATGTAACAGTTATCATACGATTGTAAAAGCAAAGAAATATTTAGATATCAGGTATATTCCAGTTGTTTTTAAGCACCCACATTAGTAGTTCAAAGCACAGCACTAAGTATAGCCTTCTCAATAATTCTTCATGGTATTTAATCACTACTCTGATGGGGGAAAGTAAGTTAAACAAGTGCATGTAACTTTATTCACTGTTTTGCCTGCTCAACTGAACTGCTTTCTAGGCATGGCTCAGCCCCGTTCTCACAAATGCTGGGAATATCCCATAATCGAAAGAGCAGAAGAACTAGCTTTTTCTCTGGCAGTCTTGACAGTTTACACTGCTCCACACAACAAAATCTCAAATAATGTCCAATTTCTTGTTTATCAAAAACCACCACAAACATTGTTTAATTGTACATCAAATAAGGTAATTAAAATTAGCATCAACTGAATCAAGTAAGGACTAGGAAATACAGCACTGAGAACTTATTAAGATAGGTATTTTGAATTACATGGATTTTACGAATTATAAAAAGATTGTAGGTACGGCACATTAAGAGAGAAATATCTGCACATAAGTCTCTCTTATGAAAAGATGACTTTTCCTTTACAGCATTTTACAAAAATCCAGCAAATCTCAAAGCTTTCTGCTTTAAACAACTCACATCTATCTTCTACTGGTCACATGTAAACTGAGGTTCCCAAGCAATCATTATTTTATGCTTGATTATTAGAAGTCTGTAAAACTATTATCAAGAGATGCTAGAATTTAAAGATGAGAACATGACTCACCTTAGCTATTAAAAAAAACCCCAAGCAAACATTTGATTGGATCCCTCTAGATTTTGAAGCCCAGTCTGCTTAAAGTCTTTTCACTCGCACTTTAATGCGAGACAACAGTCAGAACAGTTCCTTCCTTCAGCTGTTATGGACATCCATCCACTAAACTTAAACCCTACTCCTCTCATTTCCCAGACACTGGAACCGTGAAATAGCAAAAGCATCCCAAAGGAGACGTGATTCAAAATTTGAAAGATCAGGCAAAACTTGAGGAAAAATAAGATCAGCTGAAATAAAACAGCTTACAAACCAGAAGAGTTGAATGTTCTTCAGATGTCCTGATGGATTGTACAACTGCTCCTAAACGCTTTATGAAGTTCTGACCCCAACTGCACCGGTAAAGCTGTTTTTCTGCTTAGATAAAGGCTACTATGAGGATAAAGGCCAGAGTTTTCCACTGCTATGAAGAGACCTCAACCTTAGAATAAGCAATTACATGAACAAAAGCTTCTGCCAGAAAAGGACAAGAAGTATTTCTAAGCTATTGCTGCAGAGTAATTTTAGGCCAACAGTCAAATATTCTGGCTCTTCTCACAAGGATACACCCATACCCAAACCTGCTACTGCTTTAAAAATTCTTTTCTGCTGCAAAAGCACAAACACAGGAAAGAAATATTTTTTTCTTTTATCCATACAGCTGGAGCCTTTGAGCACTTCCAAGAAGAGATGGGTTTTGCTGTGTCTCACTTAGCCGCACCAGTTGTCTCACACAAACTCAGCTCCACATCACGAACAAACCTAGAATGACATACTTCAAATGTCGATGCAAACAAAATGTTTTTGCAATAGTCTCCTCTCGCTAGCCTAACACCTAGCACTGAAAGAGACGATGAATGAGTAGTTCTGACATGCAGCAGTCTTTTTTTTAAGCTATTCAGGTCAAGAAAAAAAACCCAAACCACAACAACTCTTAGGCACTGGTTTGCACTAAACCAACAAGAATTGCTCCTGAAAGGTTTAAAGACCCTCTTTCTGGTGCACACGCCTGTGCATTACCCACTGCTGCTGTAACAGCTCCAGTAACAAGCACAACACCATTATATATTCCAGCCATGGTAAATTGTCACCACAAACGTACATTACAGTCGAACAGAAGCACAGAGAAAAGATGTAGCAAAGAATAAGAATCTCCATGCTCCCAGGCAAACTGAGCTGTTTGCTGACATTCTACTGGAGACAATAATGCATTTGTACACACCTTTAGGAAGCCCAACTTATTCTCATCACTGTACTATTCCAAAAGCAAGCAGAAAAAACAGCCTCTACTGTACACTATCTACTGCTGCAGCGCACAGAAGAGCGCCTATAAACTGGGAGTTTTGTTACATTAAGGAACTGGTCGTCAGGGGCCAGAATCCTTTACGACATCCTCATCCACATTCAGGCTTCATAGTTTGCTTGCTTGTTTTTTTACTTTTCAGCATCTGCAAACAACGTTTCTGTTTTGAGAAGCCAAATGTCAATATACATTTGATATCCAACCCCTTTACCCTAAAATCTTTAAATAATCAGTATTTAGTATTATAGAAACAATGCTGCAAAGCCTGAGAGACAATTGTGGCAACAGATGCTTGCATTTTTCTGCTCTGTAAGCTCTGTCCATCAATACTGATTTCTTCAGGTAATTTTACATTCAATACCTTCTTCCAGGTTTTAGTTTTGTTGTGTTTGTTGGGTTTCTTTTCCATGATAAGTAAATGATAGGGTTAAATTAATTAGAAGGGGATTCGGTATAAGAGATGTATGAGAAATTCTTCCCTTCTAAGTTATCATTATCCGTACAAACAGCAAGAAACTACATAATGCTGTGTGAACCATCAGGACACTGTGCACAAGAAGCACCATGTAGCAGACAATGGCTTAACAACAGTTAATTCCTAATATCCCCGATTTTCAAAACATTTATTTTCAGGCCCTAGGTTTTATTACATGGAATACCATGTTCCAAGGATTAACCCATAGTTACAGAGTTTCCATTTACGTACATATTTAACTATAAACAGAAGAACCCCCCCCCAGAAGTACTTTCAGAAACTATTCTCCCCAAAGAGAATAACCCCAGACGAGTTTATAGTCACACCAGGACGGGACATTTTCTAGAAATAAAGAAAAAATAAGAAACTGACTTTCTAAAAACAATATGTTTAACGATATGCACTTATCTATTCACTTGGAAAAACATGGAGTGATCAGAAATACTTGCTATTTCAAACGGACAGTAAAACTGCAACAAATCACTGCGATTCATCTGGTCTTAAATTTCTAAATGAAGTGTTTTAATAGCCATGTTCTACTCCTACTACTTCGTAGTTTATTCTAGCTTCTGTTCTTTATGGAACACTACATTAACAACGTTTGTTAAGCACATCTCTGGAAGCACTTAATGTATTTCTCGAATAATTTAGTAAACGACTGTGTCTTCCTACACTGTTATTTGCATTTCAGGAATCAACACACAGTATCAGTTCTGCTAGAATTTGTAAACTGTCAGAATAATCTTGACAGTTATGATAATCTAAAGTAACTTCCTGATCATTGACCATCATTCAAAGTGACTGGCAGGTCAACACTTACAGGAAAAAAATGAAACAGTCCAATATTTATCAACTATGATAACTAGTACCAAGCTTAGAAAGCAAAACACTTTTATGCCTCAAAGGAATTGCACTCTCATTGCCAAGATCTCAATTATAATTTGTTTTTAAGAAATGTAGTCTATATAAATAAAAGAAGTAGTCTATATCATTTTATAACATCAATCATATTTCATAATTCATACCATGCTGAGGACCAATAAGTCTGAGTTCTCCCAGACAGCACTTTCAGTTCAAAACCAGTTTATTAAGTCAAAAAGGAACATTAATAAAACAAAAAAAATGTTTTGTGTAAGACTTTAAGACACGGATTTTACTCAGGTGTCTCCTGCTATTTCCATTTACTGCACTCCTGCTAAAGGGAACAGAGCCAATTATCTCCCCTTTCTATTGCAAGCGACCATTTCTGTTGTTGGGTTCCAGATTAACAATTTCATCCCAAGGGTTCTTCTAAATTTATACTTTTAATAAGCCATGCAAGGAAGCACACAAATGCACATTAGCACAGGAACTATTAAACCAGAAAGATTAGGTCTGATAATTAGAACTGGAATTCACCTACAACAGCCAGATCATCATTCCCTTTAACAAATCGCACATTAAGGAGCTCATATCCATTTCTATTTGCTTGCAGAAAGCCTCCATATAACTTACAAATAAGCAATGAAGAAAACATCCAAAAAAGCATTCTGTTCAAATTCACAAATAAAGTTCCTGAAAAGTATTTTCAGGAAGAGTATTTTGAGTATTTTGAAAATTTCTCAATACTTAAGAGTTTTCTGAATTCCTTTACCAATTTTCATGAGAAACTTCACACGTAAAGATAAAAACTCAGGTATTTATAACGCGCATTTAGAAAGCACATGCCTACACACATCTATGTGTATGTCTACAGACACACACCTAAGCATGAACAGAAAAAAGAGAAATAAAAAGTACAGAGGTTCTTTTCTTTTCTATTACACTCTCCCTCAGTTCCAATTTCCTCATGACCAAAAAAAAAAGTGCCTTTTTGAACAAAACTACTGAAAAATTTAGAATAAATATACTTTAACCTGAGCAACATTGGGTTAAATGATTATTGTTACCGGAAATGTCAACTCCCGTTTCCCATCTTCTCCAATATCTTTGTCTTATCAGTTAATACGGTTGCTGAAACTAAGGCTTCTGTAGTTAGCAACTGAGTCTCAAGTAGTTACTACTCCGTTTCTGAATTTATGGGGGAAATTATAGGAAAAAACGGAACACGGAAACCATTGGCGCTAAACAGTAATGGTATTGGCACATAAACATCAGATGAACATCACAGATACGAAATCAAGACTTGGGAAACAAACAATACAAGAGCTCAAAAGCTAAAAAGTAACAGGAAAATAGAAACAAATGGGATAAACATCAAGGACATCACAGAAAGTTTGTGTAACAGAGATGTCAGAGCAAACTTCAGCTACTTAAGGTGCTGATCTCCTGACATAGGGTTCTTATCAGGCAGAGGATGGCTGGAAAGCAGGGTCTCAACAGGATAAAGGTGTTTGCTACCAAGTGGTGAACATACAGCATACTGGTATTTCTATCCTAACAACGGATATTTGAAAGGGTAGTTTTAAGAGAATAGGGGGGATTTATCTTTGGTAGAATCTTGCATCAAGTAACTCAAGGCAGGATAAAGAAGAAACAAAGTATCTAACCCATATTTAATCTTTTAAAGAAATCTTAGGATTCTGTAGCTAGAGCAGTAGCTTTAAGGTCAATGACTACTTGCTGATGACCAACAAAAGCTTCGCTCACCATTTGTAGATAATTCCTCATTGTTGTGCAATGTCAAATGTGTCGGCCCTCTTCCATGTGAACTACTCCACTTGTGTTCCATTAAGAACGTAAGTTTTATATAATGGAAGCAAGTATCATCCATGCAATAATACACGGGAATGAAGATGCTTTTTGTTGAAGTGATTTTCAACCCATTTTTTTTTGAACGAGTCATTAAAAATAAAAAGTGGTTAACTTCCGGTTTTCCACTTATTAACTGAAACTTAGAATACAAGCAAATGTGAACAAAACAACGATGAAACTTCAGCTAGGTGAAACACCCAAACACAAATACCCATGCCTTTAAAGTTGGGATATAGGAGAATATCTTACGTATGATCAGATATAGAGCTTGGGCTGACCAATTTAAACCCTGCAGAGCATGATTATTTTAAGAAGAGACTGCAAACATTTAATTACTTATTCTAAAAGAAATGTATGTAACAAGTGTTTTAACAAAAGGGTTGCAACAGAACACAAAGGATATAGAGCAGGAAGGACACCACTCATATACAACACAGAATCTCTCAAACACCAACGCACATGACAGCAAATGTCATAGGACTTGGGGAATGAAATGCAGGAAGTCACACCCAAGAAGGAATGGCACGTTTTACTCACAGAACTCCTCCTCCAGGAGGTTTGCGTAAATTTATCAGCAGACATACATGTTGCCCCCGCAGGTTTTTCACTGTCTTTCTGGCAGTTACACCTAGTGGCCTTAATTACCCCCAGTAAGAGAAAGAGAAAGGCAAGCTCATTAGAAAATAACTAAGGTGCTTGAAAAGCACAGTCAAGGTCCAGCATTCAAACATCATGCATTACTCGCCAGCATAGCACAATAAGATTAAACAGTACAAAACAGTATTTAAAGCGCTGCACAACTGCTGCTTTTCCCAAAGCATATTTAGAAATTATTTAGAATAAATTTTGACTTACGTAAAGGGTTTTTGATTCATTTAAATTTCTAAATTATCACTTTCTAATACATAATAGCCCGGTCTAGTGGGAGGTGGCCCTCCCCATGGCAGGAGGGTTGGCATTGGATGATCTTTAAGGTCCCTTCCAACCCAAAACATTCTATGATAAGATATGATTCTTTGATCAAAATAATTATCTAAAATTCTAATTACAAATGTAAGTTCTGCCCATCTTCATAGCAGAGTTCCTTAGCTGCACCACAGTTACAACAGAAATTATGTATATGGCCTATCAGGAAGGAGAGATTTCCTTGAAACCTTTGAAGGCTGATGGTAACAGTAAGACTCAGCATGCTGAAAAATTAACACTCAACGCAAAATACTAACAGACAAGATAATTTGTTTTGGTATCCTATGCTCCAGAACTCTCATTAAGCAGAGCAGAAAGCTAAACCTTAAGCTTTCATTTCTGTTTTAGAGGGAACAATTGCATGCTAGACAGGGAGAGGATGATGACAGGTCAGATTTCAGTGTATGTACATCTAAAAGCACACATTAAACATTTCATTATAGTCACACAAGACTAATCTCCAGCCACGGTAAATAAATATGGAGTCCACCTCTTGGCATCTCACCTACCCTACTTTTAAGATCTTGCTGTGGCTTGAAATGGCTTGAAAAAATAGGGCTATTTCACATGAACTGTCACAGCAGGTGTGTTTACCACAACCAAGTGCAGAGATATGCGCAGCAAAACACTAAGTTAGCTCAGAACAAGAGCAAGAAGTGAAAAGGCATACATTACTTTTGCTTGAGGACTTACACACCCATCTGAACCTGATATATAGTAGAACTAACCCATAACTTTTATTTATTTGGCCAATTTCATCTTACTAACATGGCCTGGTTTAAACAAGAATCAACTTCAAATGCAACCTTGCTTAGCTTTAAATTCTATAATGGAATTCTTTATTAAACTGATGCACAATAGGGGAAAAGGGAGGGAGAAAAACAACAGAAAAGCTTCATGCAGAATGACAGGCCTGATATTTGTTAATTTTTAAAATACTTTAAGCATAAAGTGTCTTATCTTAGCTCATATTATTTCTGTACAGCTTCCAGAATTTCATGTTTCAAGTGTTTATCTTGGAAGCAAAATATATTTTACAATTGTATAAACATCCTTGCTTAGTGCCACATATATGAATAGTGACTCGTTTACAGAACTGAAGAGGCCAGGTGTACGATGCACATACACGTAGAACCCATCTGCTAATAGAAACGTTACAGACCCACGAGTCAGGTGAATCCAAACAGAACCTAAATCTACTTTTGTTATAATGTAAGTGTAGGTAAAAAATTAGATGTCTAGGCCTCTTAAAGCTTTCATAAGAATTACCTACTGAAGGTACACTCGGGTGCACACCCGAGATATTGTTAAACATTTAGCATTATACTTACAAGTTGATGCTCTAATTGGTTGATTGTTTCATCCTTTTTCTTCAGTTCATCTTTAAGCTGCCTGATCTCATTCAGCAGATCCTCCATCTGCAACAAAGGAGTGGGCAATACAAGGTTTTCTGTAAGGGCTATACAACCTAAATCAGTGCCTCTATAGGATATATTAGATCGGCTGTTCATGGAGGGCAGTTAACATTACTGGCAGTAACAAGCATGTGCTTTCCTCCTCTTATTTCCATGGTGAGACAGCTGTGAGACTTGACTAGAAGTCTCTTTAAAAGACAGGGTTGAGCTGACGCACTAAATTTTCAGGCTATATAAGCAAATCAGTTGCAATTTTAATGCAATAATTCATGGATGGATATCCTTAGCCATCAAATACTACCTGTACTCCTCTCAATACAACAGCAAAAAAATAGTGAAGCTTAAAGGTTAAGTGAATTATTAACATAAAATGACGGAAAAAAGTCATTTAGAAACAGAAGCATAACTGTTTATTGAAGGTAAAGAGCAAAACGGATTTGAATACATTCTGCTAAAAACTTAAGACTTGCAATAATTACACAAAGTTCAGAGACTGAAATTTGGTAAATATGCAAGAATGAATTTTTTAAAGTTAGTTTTTCAGCACAAGGCAACTTTACGATATTTTATACCTGTGCCATTACAGCTAGCATGTAAATTAAGGGGCATAACTGCTATGTAGTATGCTTACATCTACTGTTTCGGTTTCACTGAAGATGTTATTAGTTACTGCTTCAGGAAAATACACAGACTAATCTGTTGCACATTTTTTCAAACTACATGTATCAGGTAAAACAGTGACACTTCAAAATGACAGCTAAACCTAGCACTTTGTTTTGTTATGAAGTTAAAAAGCAATACTTCTTCCTCTAAGAATTAAGACTAACATTTTAAAGGAGGCATTTGTAGAAGAACAAATATATCAGACAGCAATTAAAGAATAAAGGCTGCTTAAATATTAACAATGTAGAAACCAGGGTTGCTAAAGAACAATGCCTATGGATCTACAGCTTTGGCCAACCTCGTAAACCCTGAAAGCAGGGTTTGGACAGATGACCCTTCAACAGGAATAAGATTGTTAAGTGTTCTTCCCTTTCAAGAAGCATTTCTAATTTCATTGTACCCTCAGCAAGTACTGTACCCCTAATGTAAGTGCAAGCTTAGGGATCTTTCTGTATTGATTTTACAATAAAAGCCTCAAGCAATGCTATAAAAGCTTAGTGCTGCAGAAAGCACAATGTTACAAGTCTGTGAGTGTAGATGATGATTCTTTTTGGAATATCCACAGTAACTGCTCCTTCCCTTAATACCCATGCTAAAACAATAAACATCTCTGACTTTGTGGGGTTCACACTGACTTTAAGTTACATCTGCATTATCTATGGGAAAATTTATTTAAGATGGAAGAATTTTAAACTGCAGTCACAAATAAATATAACGAAAGAGTAAGCAGTTGAATAAGTGTGGTATGATTCATTACACTTCAAAGCAAAAATAGTCTTTTCCGATACTAACGCTTATCAAGGAGGCAGCAAAGTTTTGTAAGTTGTTCTACAGTTGTTAATTACCACAACTGCTGTAAGTGGCAAAAGGCAATGTTACTTCAATTATTTGAACTGTGCTAGAATTTGTAAGTGTATTTTTAAAGGTCAAACAAACCCTTCAAATAAACTGAAAAGAAGTATGTAAACACTTGCTAGGTTTGCTTTTAAACAGATGAAAGAAGCAAGAAGCACTACTTCAGTGACACAGAAGTCTTTGTGTTTTTTTAAACAGACTTGTATCTCTTAATCTGTAGCATAAACCAGCATCATCTACCTTAAAAGTTGACTCAGGTTCTTGTGGTTCTGGACTTGATGGAATTGATAGTGCAATGTCCTGGAGTGACACATTTTCATCATTCTATCGGGAGAACAAAAAAAAGAACAAATATTCAAAACTACTTGCTGAAACAACTCCCTTGTAAACTTGCTTACAAGAATGGACACCTCACATCTTTGCAGAACCTGTTACAATGTCCAGCCTCTCTCAATGTTAATTTTCCTTTTTTTCCCCATTACAGGAAAGCCTCCCTTGCAGCAGCATGTTTACTGTGCCCAAGCAAGGGCCATGAACAGCAACCCTCTTCTCACAAAGCTGAGGGAACAGCTGCAGCTATGTCAAAGTGTGGTCATTTTGCACCAACATCTGGTAAAGACAGCCACTGTGTTTTATCAGGAAGGAACAGCGATGTTACACTACTTTAAAAGCTTCATTTCCTTCAATATCCATTAAAATAATACCTCTGAACAAAAAAATTTACAGCCAAAATATTTCAGTTAGGAATTTTTAACTAAAAAAGCAACATTTGCTACTCAGAAGACTAAAAAAAAAAATTAGTTCACAGCCATTGGAACTAAATATCAATTATAAAAGCTGGATCCACACAAAAGTATTCTTTCCAAAGTGGTAGAGGAAGTGAGCAGCGATTTGAATCATAGAATCTTTTAAAGATTAAGAGATAATATTTTATGCACTAATTTTACATTTAGCTTATGTTCTACAATTAACAGATTCCATCATCACTTGTTATTTTAAACAATTAAAACAAGTACACACATTCAGAAGAAAAAGGTGTGTCAGTCACAGTTATAGTTGTGAAGGAGTCATCATAGTAATGGAAAAAATACAAACCAAGACAAACTACTTCAAGCATAAGTACCTTGAGTGGCTTTTAGAAGCTCCATCACCTATACCTCTGGCATATTTTTATTCCCATTATAATGCAGGTAAGTGGAGCAATAAAACATTCTACAACAGCAGATTAAGATCTAATTGCAAAGAAAGTTACTATGTCACATATTATCCAGTGATTTAAGTCAAGTACTCCAGCTTGTGCTACATCTGACTAATATTCATTAACAAAGTAAGAACTAAGTTCATTTGCATCAATTCCCTCACCACTTTGATTATCCTAATACACATAATGAACACAGGGCAACTAAAAGGAAAAAAATCAGTTCTAACACTATCAATGGGAAATTAATTATCCTGTGGTGAACACAGGCTAGGATTAATCTATGGAACTTCTTACTTCACTTTCGTGTTCATCATATAGCTAAAATGAGATTGCAGAATGGGAAATCAGCAGAGTAAGGCTGTCCACGTACACAGAAGAGATTAGAATTAGCAAAAAGACAACAGAATTAGCGAAACAAATGTAAGTGGTTATATGCACATACTATCTTTGGTAGCCTAGAAATTATATGCTAAGAATATCATAGAATTTTGGAAGTGTGGAGAGAATATATACTTTAACTTTATTTTACTTTTAGGTAAAATTACGATAAACTATAAAGGTATTATCACATTGCAAGAGGCTATATTAAAAGCTGTCACCTCTTAGTTTTTATGGGACTAACATTTTTACAGTAACAGAACAGATTATTTATGATATCTATAAGCATGTCTTCAGAGCAGTGGCACTAGCCTCATTTCTGCCAAGCATAAAAGATGCTTGGAAAACCAAACACCAGGATAATTTCTTGGCCATATCAAATAGAAAGGCTTATCAAATGCATTGAAAAATAAGTTCTACTTATAAACACCAACAAAACATGTTAATCTAATTTCCTTACCAGAAGATGCTTTTGAAAAGTGGCATCAGAAGGAAAAAACAGTTGCTAATATTTGTAACTATTTCCTAAATTTAAAACATTGCAACAAACAACTCCAATCTCATACATTCTGGCAATCCTGGTACAGCTATTTTTAAACGTTACTGGTAGTTCAGACATGAAAATAACCTGCTGCATGAAAACTGACAGAGGACTGATGTTGCAGACATTCGTGTTTCATTAGTTATGTAGGGACAGTCTTCAGTTACAGGCTGATTATTTTAACCTGATATTCATTGATATACATATACACATGCAATGTTAACACTTCCTTAGTTATGTAGCCTCAATCTCCACCAGCAAGTTTAAGAAATTAATTGAGAAGAAGCAATAAATCTTAAGATGAGAAGAAAACTTATCTATTAATCATAAAAATGAAGTACTTCAGTCAATGTTTAAGAAGCATTAACATTTAAATGACAATTATAACGAATTAGACTTTCAAAGCATTTCCGTCTTACAATACTGAGTTAGTGCTCTTGTTAAGCATTTCAGTGAGAAGATTCACCAGCAGTTCAACAACTCCGTGTAAGTGATTATGACTCCATTTAATGCATGAAGAACATACGCTTATTGCGCCATATAACACTACTGCAAAATCAGAGAAGGCTATTGAACATTTTAAGAAGCTCTGCACGAGACTGCTAGTCCCAATTTCACTGTATGAAGATACAGGACAATGGCAGCACGTGAGAAGTAGAAAGCAGGTCTACACCTGGCATTGTTGTCCTGGTCACCCAGAGGTCAGAAAAGGGCAGACTTCTCAGCTACTTATTTTACACAGCAGAACTGGAAACAATACCAAACTCATGCTGCTGCAGCTATGTTGCTAGTGATATTCAAGATAATTTATATAGTTACAGGAGCTACTATCACAGCAATGAATCCAGTATAGCACATCAAGTGTCCCTGGGAATCTGCTAGGTATACCATAGAGCACAGCACGCAATGAACATAATCCATGTTAGAGCTGATGAGATAATTGTATAAAATTGAATTCAATTACTATATCTTACTATAACTGTTCCCGTGAGACCTCACACCTAAGACACAACTTGCAGCTCTATTTCTTCCTATCCAAATTATATAATATTGCTACAACTCGTAACTGGAAAAAAGGTTAACAGACATTTAAATGTATACTACAGGTGAAGCAAAGATAAGAACTTCAGCCTTCTTTACTAAAGCTAGTGTTTGAAAGGACTCTGTATCTTCTGCATTTTGCATGAAAATGGTCGTATGGCCTGGCCTGAGATCATGTTCTCATTAAGACTGCTGAAGTTCATGTCATTGCTGTAAAAATTCTCTCTGTTCTTTACAGTACGAAAACAAGAACCGCAATCTTATCACTCATTTTTGTTAGTGTAAAACTCAGTATTTTCAGCAACGGTTTAACACTTAATAATGAAAAAAATTCATACAAGTTTCACTCTAATTATCTAGTAAATAAAGGTAGTAAAGGTCTAAAGTTTTCCCAAATTAATTCACTTCACATTTACCATTCACAATGTTAGATTAAAAGGCTGGATAACACACAGGAGAGCAGAATGAACATTCACAAGTCCAGTGATGAGTTTGGGAAGCAGCGAGTTGGAACAGGGTGGTTATGCCAGGAAAACACAGAGCAATAAGTCTGACAAGGTTGGAAGGAAGAAATAATAATGGTTATAACAAAACTCACTACTACAGGGAGAGTGGCAGAGAAGATCAAGCTTTTGGCAAAAGAAGCAGCAAATTTTGAAGAACGTAAATTATTAGGTGTAGCTGTCTCTTATGTGAGTTACTTCAGGCAGGTTTGTGGTCTGTAACCTTTTCTAAAAGTCCATTATTTTAAATCCTGATCCAGTTTATACAGTACTTTGCAGGGCCACATACTATCTGGCTCTAACATGCAGGCCTTGGCACAATGAACTACACACACAGAGATCATTTATCTAGTCGTTTAATTGTCCTTGTGTTAAAGTCACTTAAAGTTCTGGTTAAGAACAAGTTTCCCATTGTCTCCTGTACTGATCGTGAGCTTGAGGCTGTTGGGAGGCACAGTTCATGCAGTCCACAACTCAGACATAAGACTCTAACAACACACCTTCCCACTCTAACACTACGTTATTTTTGCTCCAATTGTGTTTCTCATTTTGTCAGTGGAAAAACATCTCCAGTATTCTCAGTTACCATAGGAAGCAAATGTTCACATTTCTAACAGGCATAGTCACACCCTTAAATTAGCCTCAAGGCTGGCCTGCTTTTTTCTTCTGCTATGTTTTGTTTTAGTGTCTTACTTTTTGGTCACGAACTTCTATTACATTATCCTGCTAGAAAAGAACAGCAGTAAATCTGGTATTAAAGAATATCATCATACAGATACTTTTCAATGCTAATCTGCATATGCCTCCAACAAAAGTCTCATGGACTTCTTAAGGTAGCAAAGGCATTTTTGTAGCTGAAATGCCTTCTAAGTCACCCAGCAGTATCCCAGCTCCCACAAGTTGCCAGGTTTTGAGGTGAAATAAAAAAGCTCCTTAAACGTTTATGACCCAGTAGGATTTGCTAAGCTTCTTGTCAAAATACACAGAAAAGAAAGAAGAAAACAAAGCTGAAGAAAAAGCTGTTACCATGGACTTGCTGAATGCAAGTTTGATCAATAGGACCAATTTTAATATATTTTAGTATTTTTTTTAATCCCAGCTTTTCAGGATCTTGAAAAGCTTGTCTTCACATCCACTGATTTTTTTTAATTCAGCATTATTTCCTCTGAAAAGCAGAATACCAATAATTGATATTTTTTGCATTCAGTAAAGCACCGAAAAAGCAGGAAAAGATTATTTTAAATAATAAAACTGCCCACTGTAATTCAATGTATAAAAGTAAACGACAATAGCCTAGCGAGGCCAAACAGAACACCAGCCCACCTGGGCTCAGTCTCCAATATACTTAACTGCTTTGGTCCCATTTAAACAGCTCACCTGGTGCAATAATCTCTTCAGTTTCAATAACTGAGTTTTTACAGCTGTGCAGTCTTGGACCATGTGCCTAAGTGTGATTTCATCAAGCATCACAGTATTCTCCGGTAAGCCCACCAGCTGCCTAGGAGCTTGGTAATAGTTTGGTGCTCCATAGCTTTCAAAGTGACCAACAGGAGATTCCAGGTAGTTTGATCCCCTAAAGCAAGCAAACAAAAATATAATAATAATAATTTTAATATTAACACTTAATATGAACATAATAATAAAAATAATTATAAAAAATTAACCACAGCAATGAAACCGGAGCTATAAAACATTTAGTAAACAAGACAGTGTTGTGTAGCATGGGCTGTAATCACATACAGTGGCATACGACAGGAAATAAATCAATTGGAAAACTTTAATGCTATTTCACTTAAATGCTAGACTTTCCTTCCCACTTCCATAAATCTCTCACAGACTAACTACAGTATCCTAAAACCAGCCTGCTCAACAGGATTTCTAAACACTCATTCAAGCCAGCCTAGAAAAATCATAGGATTACTTTAAATTTAAAAACGAATTAATAAGTGAAAAGCTGTCCAATATAAAATGCAAGTAATAGGATGGTGCAATATTTTTCCATGGAATACATATGGTAATTTGGTCAAGCATTTATAATATACACATAAACCCAAGTAACAAATATTTGTATTAAAAACTGGTACAGAAACAAAAGTTACAAAAAGAAACTGGTATCTCAGCGATGCTCACACTGACACATGCTATTTATAGCCATACAACTATTCTGAAAATATCTTGTACTCAGCATCACTTGAAACCCCTTAGCACCAAGATTTCTCATCACATTATTTTAATTATTTGAGAGAAAGAGACAAATCCTTTACCTGTTCAAATCATTTTTACCATGGATGTAGTGATCAGTATGGGCAAGATGACAGTGATCCTGTGTATTCCATCGCTGTTGTGGTGCTCTTTTCCAGAACCCTTCCTGATGTTGCCTAGCACTTCTGTCTGGTCTATCATAACGGCTCATATTTTCACATTCCTCTACAGAAAGCAGAAAAAAAAAAAAAAAAAAAGTAAAATTTATTCTAAGATCTTGTAAATAAAATATTTCCTGTTTGCTGGTTATAGATGTAGTGTGAAATCTGTAGGGTTATTTTTTTTTTTTAAACTGATCTAAAAAAGGATGCATTTTAGAACTGTGAAGCAAACTTCTGTAATGATGTTATACTTTTACTAGCATATAAACTTGATACAAGAGTAAGAGTAACTTATAGCAGAAGCTACAGGATATTTCCAGTTTAAAGTAGAAAGTCATTCCGAGGAGGGAGAACTATGGGTGAGAAAAAAAAAATCCAGAAGTAACATTTTTCTGTCTGTCTTACTGACAGCATATGCAGGTATCTAAAAGCTCAAACCCCAACATAGAAAGAGGACGTTTTAGGAAAAGGCCAGCACTTCATTCCAAAACTGAACAGTTTCATTAGTTAAAATACATACAGCTCTCATCCTGTTTATCTTGTTTGTTTTTCAACTTCAGAGACATTTAACCTTCCTTTGCCAGGACAACAAGCATGATTTCAAACAAGCAAACAAAACAACCTCTTTAAAACAACAACTTCAGCAAAGCAAAGCAGATTCCACGAACTTCTTAAGGGAACAAAAGCTATATTTGGCAACAGCTTGTAAACTACTGAAAACAAAGCCAAAATAACTGCTGTCCCTGCAGTCAGACACAGAAAAAAGTCTTAAACTGCTATTCTGCCATCAGGCTTTCTCCTTCACTTACCCAAAGAGCTTTTCCTCACATTGTCAGTCCTTTGCAAGGAGAATAACTACACAAGAGAACACTGTTTTACTCCGCTGCCTACTCAGACATAGCTGCGCATAAGACACTCATAAACAGGCCTTCCTTCCTGCTTAGTTCCCAGCCTGCGTGTTGTTGGGAAGTGAGCCCAGTTTTACCCTGTGATTTAAAACTGCCATCCTCACTCACTGCGTGCTTGTTGAGCTAGAACTGCTTCTATAAATAGTGTCCAAGCGGCATCCCAGACTCCAGAATGGAACAAGGAGAGTTTCTGTAAACCTGGAAAGTCTTAAGAGGCTGACGTCACTGAGGTCACGCACAATTGCGAGAAAAAGAGCATTGGCAAAAAAAGTACTGTTAAATATCGTTTAGGACAAAGACTCATCTACATTTCAGGTTTTGTCACCTATTTCAGTAACCAAAAAAATGTATAAGAAACACTTGTTTACCTGAAGTAACAGAAGATTCCTATCTCTTAAGGAGCTCCCTTCTAAAGCTCATAAGACATGAAAACTCAAGTTGGTGTATTCAAAATAAGGACTCAATGAGTTTATAAGTAGTTTTATCATAACGATTTTCAGTTTTGAAAAAGGAAATTGGGACACTCGGTGAAGAGACATGAATATTAACAAAGAAATTTTGCTTTCTCAGGCAGTCACGCTTACTTAAGTGAAAGCCTGGAGGTGACTTTTTAATGCTTCTTTTCAGATCCTCTTTGCTAAAAGTTTGGTGATTTCAAGATAAGAAGCGATTATAGCAGTGATACCCAGCTTTTGCCACATCGATTTTTATAATAACTTTTTTAAAAAAGGCCAAAAATAACAGTAATCAGCTATTATTGATCTCAAACAGCATGTCTCTCATCCTGAACCAGTAGCTTACAAAGGCAGCTGTCACAGCCACAAAATATATTCCGGCTACACAAACAGTGCTGATACTGAGTTGTAGAAGTGCGAGTAGCTTCCACTTTATTGTATTGATGAAATTAAGAAAGCAGTGAAGTAAAAATAATATTTCATTTGTGTCTAGATTAAATGGCAAATAACTTGGTATTTTTGTGGCAAACATTCACCTTTAAAATGCATTTATTTAACAGTTTTTAAATTAACTATTTGAAATGGAATTGCCGATGCAGATGCAGCCCACGTTTTACAAACAAGGAAACTTATGAGAAATTGATCTGCCCCTTAGAAGCATTTAATTTTTCCCAACAGGATTAGAATTACCAGTATTGCAAGAATATTTAGGTGTATAACCACTAGTACTGTGACGTATCACCTACACTTGGATTGTGTTCCAGTCTGGAATTTAAAAAACAGTACACCTCTCTGGGCTGAAACATTAAATCCCAGCACTACGTTAAAGGCCTTTCACACAAGTGCTCTGGAAAACTTATTCTGAGATTTAAAACATTAAGCACCGTACTTCAGATGTTCACCTTGTTAAAACATGATGTGCCACTGTTGTGGTAGATGGAATACTACATATTTACTTATGCTAATTTTGCTTCTTACCAACCATACACGCAGGAGTCTTCACCCAAGGAACTTAAGACTCTCAAAGAAACTGAATTTCCTCAGTATTCAGCAGGCAGCTAAACAATACACCAAAGTCTTTTTTCTTTCAGTGCCTATTTGTACAGGGTAGGGAACTTCCAGTGTTTCTATTAATTGGAAGATGTATTATCCTCCACTGAATTTAAAGGTAAAGCTAATCCCCATATTCACATGACAGAGACAATTCTTATGAGTAGGTCAAGAATGGCCACAAGTAAATGCCTCAAACTCTTCTAGATGAGGAATTTGCTCAACTGTGGAAATAGTTTGCCTTACACAGTCCCTTTTAGTCTGGAATTGTTTTATTTTAGTGATATCTACATACCAGTATCTTCCCTGTGAAATGTTTGGCAGCATTCTCGCAACAACAGTGCAAAAAGGCTTTTTGAAAAATCACATCTTAAATATTAAGGTTCCTGTTACCCTGAACTGTAGACAATTTATTAGAAGATATTGCCATTATTAAAAAATAATTACACTATCATTCATCAAAGCCGAAAAAAATGTTGTCCCAACATTTTCACATATAGCTGAAGCATAAGGCTGAAGTACTAACGTAAGTTTGAAAAATATTCTATTAAGATAATTTAAAGAAATAGTATGCAACAACATTGCATTTTTGTAAAAGGCAGTAAATGTCCAACTTTAGAATTCCTCAAACGCAAGAGTTGTGTTTGGGGGAACAGAAATATCACACTTCCTACATTTCAGAATAGGAAGAGTTGTTACTTAAAGAAAAAAACAACTTGAAGAGTGCACCAGCTTATTAAAGCAGACATCAGAATAACACACCCCAAAAACCTCCTAGGTCCATAATGCAGTTTCACAATAAGATTGCTTGGCCGATTACCTAACCTTTGTCATGAGGTGGGTCCTCGGGCAGGTCCACATCAAGCATGAGATCATCATCCTCAAGATCACACGAATCAAGATTATTCAAGATGTCCTGCGAGAAAGAAAACGTGAAATATAACTGCTACATTTACCTGCTACCACACAAAGTGCATCTCAAAGCCTTGTTCCATTTGTACTGCGTACATACTCGATGTTCTCAGCAGCCCCCTTCTCTTTAAAGGCCAAGATCAACCTTACCTATGGTCATCTACACGATCAATCACCACACCTCTACTAACGAGATGTGATAACAATGCTAGTTGAAACAAAGACAGAGCAGAGCATTTTCCTGCCTGATGCTTATGCAACAGATGAAATATTTTTCTGTTCATTAATATTCTGCCTGCTCCTCAATTAGAAACATTTTAGAACTAAATTCTTTTGCTCACTTTGGATTAAAAAACAACTTTATGAAGAGAAGATGTTAAATCTCCTTATTTAGCTCTCATATCATACTGTTCAAAAGCTCAAAACATTATTGAAGAGCAGAGAATCTATGTTATTTTGGCTTTTGGGGACAAAAAAACCTTAAAATACACTATTATCAGCACTGAGCTCTGTTGCCTTTTGTCTTCAAGACTATGTTTTACATAAAACTGTTTGTAAAGCAACTAACAAACTTTCATGTTGCACAAGTATGCTAATAGTACAAGACAAATGCAACAAAGTAATAGTATTAAATAGAATTATATATATTATACATAGTCTATCAGGTGTGTTAAAGAACAACTCTGGACTGGGCAAGTCAAGTCAGTTGTAAGGAGACTAACTGCCCTCTCTTCTTTTAAGAATACCAACTGTAGGAAAAATTCAAGAGGCTAAGGCTGTAGAATATTCAGCCTATGGAGTAGTCAGATGCTGCAAGCACTGCACTATTAAAAAGCCACGCCAAGCTACGAAGTGCAGCACTTGATCAGAGGACCCAGGCTCCGCTTTACTGCATTATTCAAAGAAAGCTAAACATTATTGTTAAATGATTAATAAGATAAAGTAGGTCTAAGGAAACTGTTAATGATTATACAGCTCTAATTCTTGAGCTCTATTTTCTCATATCCCACGAATGAAAGCCATAGCTTTAAGGCCCAAGATCAGATTCAGGCACTTGATACGTGCCTCTTTCCTAAGAGCAGAAAGGAAGATTTTTCTTACATTTAAGAGCTACAACTAAAGAAGGTTCAGGTGACCACTACTAAAAAAAATAAAAAAAGAAATCAGCAAATACTAAGTAAATTAAGTGTTTTACTAATTATTTCTCACAGGATAAAAAGTAAATAATAATAAATAATAGTCAGTAAATACTTAATTGAATGCTTGCATACAGACTCTCAATGCACTGAAAACCAATATTCACTGGGAAAACTATTCCTTTGCTGGCTACCATTTGCTAGATTCACCTGCCACAGCTGGGAAGGGTAAAGGAAGAATGTCAACAAGAATTCGTCTAAACTGTTGTTCCAATGATTCTTCAGCTATCTCCCTATGGCGTTCACAAAGGAATACTGTATTTTACCAGAAATGGTGAAAGAGCTAAAGATGACTTATTGATTTAAGAGGGAGAGTAGGAGAAGAAAACAGTTAACATGTACTTTATAAAACATGAGCAACATTAAGGAAAGACAGAATATTTGAGACAACCACTTGGTTTTGTTGAATATCAAAGTCCTACCTGAATTATTTTGATTACATATAGTATTCCAAGTATTCAAAGGAAAAAATGGGAAAGCCTACACATCAGGACATTGTGAATAATAATAAAACCAACTATAGAAAGCTTCACAGAGAAATGGAAGCCATTTAAAGGAAATATGGAATTAGCATTTGGGAGAACAAGCTACCTGTATATATTTTCTTCCATTTGTTTCCATTAACATACATTTTTTTTCAGGAACCAGAATATTTTCAACAAACACGTAATTTTTAAAACAATTCTGCAAACTGTAGGTGTGTCTGGGAGGCAGCTTTGGTTTGTTACTTGATAAATTGTTTTTATGCCATGCTTTGATCTTCCAAATTAGTATGAATAAGCCCTATTTTCTTCTACTGCGGGAATTTTAATGAGCATGACAAATAAATTACAAAAACAGCGGCCCCGAACATATAAGAAAATTGAAAATATTTGGCATCGCTCTGCAAAAGCATTAAAAAAAGGACAACAGAGAAACACAGTATATCAGAGTGTTAACAAATAAACCTTGACAAGCCACTTTATAATCCTTCTATTACAACTTCAGAAGTCTAACAATGTCAGAGAAGGTCAGCATTTGAGATGCCAAACATACTTTCCTGTCAACAGCACATTTCATTATGCTTCCCTAATTACACATTCCTGCACCATGCTGAGGCAATCCCAAGCTGGAAAATACCACTGCAAATATGAAGTCTTTGTAACAGCTGGGCCAGGGGTGAATTCACTTCGAGTATTTCCCATTGCTATCTACAGTATAAAAGTAGATGTCAGTAATGCCATATGGAAACAACTGTAAGACAAAACCCAGGTTTCATCAACAAATTAGCACAGCTTCACCAACACATTAGTACAGTTTCAACAACACATTAGCACATATAAAACGTATATTTACAGACTTCCACTGTTTCTCTTACTACTGCATAATGAACTGAAGTTAACTACCTGGCAGTGACATTGCTACTAGTGTGTGCTTAACAGTAAACATCATCATTAAGTGATTTCAGGCAACCAGCTCAAATAGAACAGGAAATAAAGTTCTTCAACAGTGCATCAGCTCCAATCCTACAGAATATTACCTGCTTCGGTGCTTATTAAAAAAGTAAAAGAAAAATCCTATTTCCTATCCTATTGTAGAGTAGAAAAGAATAATGCATATTGAAAAGTGCACATAACTTCACAAGGCTGATTCGGCACTAGATTTTCAGTCGTACAACCTAGTAAAGAGATTAGGCTTGGAAACGTGAAACTCCTAGTCAAACTACAATGCTGTCCACAACCTCTCCCTCCGGAAAGATTTTCAGCTGAACACAAGCAGTAGCACTCTGTTCTCTTACTGCAATAAAAAAGGAAAAACATTAGGTGAGGTACAGATGATCTATGCCTACTGGTGTAAGAACAGAGTAAGCTGAGAACCCCAACACAGCAGGGAACACTCATAACGCATAAAGAAGGACTAAATAGAGGCAAGGCTAAGGCTCGTAAATGATTACACCACATAGAGCAAGTTTAATTCAATGCTATGCAAAGTCTTTCTGCAGTGATTGCCTCAGGTTCAGAATCCCTTTGTCAAGAGGTATAATTATTAAGTTCTTAAGACCAATGCTTTGAAGACTGAGCTACTGCAGAGCAGCTGCCTTTGCTGAAACTAAGCAAGTTTAAAGTTCAATATAAGTTCATGTCCATCATAATGAGCTGGAATAGCAAAATGTTCTTTTTAAAAAGTTCAGTTTTTAAAAATTCCTCATGCTATACATACATCACAGGCTCACTCTCCCACTGAAAAGCAGGATTTTTCAGTCCACCAACTTAAATTCAATTTAGTTTAATAGTTACACCTACGTAATAGGCCTCACTCAGCTTTTCCATGTCTGGAGCAAAGTACATAGTGCAACGCAAAATGAAGTACAAATATACCCAAATTAGAACAGATGTCTGTTTCCCCTCTATTAAACACAAAAGATGTGGACCAGTAAAAGCTTATGCTGGAATTAAGAAAAACACATAACACCAGAAACAAGGAAGAAGTCAGGCACTGGTCTTCATGCAGAAATAGAAGCAATTCCAGATAAGCAGTCTTCAATCAAATCATTCTGAAAAGCGTTCACAGAATTTTGAAGAGTCTGAGCTCAAACTATCGACTCAGTACCCTTTTTTTCACCCGTGATAAGATATCTTGCTTGGAAAGCAATTGCATTGAGGTAGGCACAGCTGCTGGTGAATATTAAGAACAATGTTTTACCTTTCTCCACAATTCAAGATCTCAGACCTCACTCATTTGTTCTACCTTTACAAAGGATGCTGTTGAAGGAAAATAGCTATTTTTGTTACTGATTTAGTCACTTATGTCTTGCTTCCTATAATAATCGTGCTTTTCTGAAGTCAGGAGAAAATGGAAGTAAAAGCCCACATGCACTTGAAGTTATTCCATAGTGATTACTTAAATTGAATGCACATACTTTTTTTTCCAGTTCGATTTGCTCTTCATCCTGGTTTTTTAAGCCTACATGCACAATTTCTTTGCTCTTCTACTTTCTTGCTCAAGAAAAAGCATACAGGCAATGCACATGGATAATTTAATAAAGAAGATTACAACTTCTTAAAAGCTTTAAACAACAAAAATATTAAAGGATGGCTATTGCTTCGGGGAGGAAAAGGAAACCATAAAAAGCACATTTACAAGCTCAAAATTCATCAGCCTAAGATTCGGTCATTTACAGCATCAGTAGATAAATGCCTTTCTGCGATGCCTAGTTTTGATGTTAGTATTCACCTATGCATTTATAGAAACTTCACCTGACATTAAGGTAACCTAATTTAGTAAAAACTTTACAGTTAAATCTGGTTGGTATTATGAAAGGTAATCACAGTGGGCTATTCCCAACATATGCTTTGCAAAGTTGTTTACTTAAAACAACACAACAGTAATTACAGCTCATTGTGCTGAATGACAGCACATTATAGCACATTCCATTTATTTATTTATACTTTAATCTCTTTGAACAAACAAATCATCAGTAGGTTAGAATCAGGTTTCAGACCTGCAGGTAGATTACTCTTAAGAGTACCACACTGTATTCTGTTTGAGGAAAACATGTTACAGCAAGTATCAGTAATGACCACTATGAAATCAAGGTTATTTTACCACTTCCATTAGTGGCAGGTTCTTTACTTACTCTTGGAGCTTGTTAGTATTCATGGCCAGATTTTAGGGTCAATTTTTCTACACCCACCTCAACCTAATTTCAGGTTTTCAGCAAGGGTTTCTCAGAAAACGCTGAAAGATGAAGCAAAGTCATTTGTCTGCATAAGCTTCCTTCTTAATTTTTCATGTTAAAAAGATCCCAGACACATACTAGAAGAAAGCATGACATTTAAATTTCTCTGACAGTTCTTTGAAATTGATAACCCAGCTTGGGCCAAACTTGGGCATGAATAACAAACTGAGAAGCTACTGAAAATCTAACTAACATAGCAGAACAATTTAAGAAGTGGCTTAAAGACTGACATTTAAATAATCCTAAAAATAAGATATAAATATGTGAGCATAAACATAAAGCCCTCTAAACTGAATTCTATCAGCATCTCCAAAATACTTTACTTTTATAGTTATTTGGTATGATTACTATAATGAGAAAGACATTTTAAAAATACAATTTTAAATGAAAAAAATAATATCCCAAGCCTTAGAACAATTAGTATCTCTTTATTACAACATATTTCTCTGTAAACTTTGAAAAATCAGTTGTCAAAGTCACTAAATCATTTAAAGCAGACGTGTCTTCATGACATTACACCAAAAAAATGGGAGTCAAACATTCTGGTTCAACGTCACCTTCATTCTTTTTCTACCACTAAAGAGATCATATTTAAATAAAATATTTGGTGTCAATGATAGCACAACAATGAAACCACAATACTGTTTTTAAGTTGACTATGATGCTATGGCAATGAATATACTACTACAAATTCAAGCAATACTGATTTTGTTTATTACCACACAAGAGAAAAGACTGATCAAAGCAAGTCCCTTTTTTTTGGGCGGGGGAAATCCTCCTGAAACCAGAGAGGATGTAGAGGTTCACTGGGATAGAAAGCTCAGTTTCTAGTAAAACAGTTATGGCTCTGAGAAGTACCTGATAGTTTCAAGCCAGTTATTCAGTTAATTAGCCCAGTAGTGGGAGTTTTCATGCTTGCAGCATCTAAAGGACAGAACAATCCTTGTACCAAGGGATGATCCAGCACACCCTTCTTGCACAAAGACCATTTAAAGCAGGACTATGCTAGTCTGTTGTACCAACAGTTGTTTTCTTATTGCAAAAAAAAAAATTCAGATTTTTGCCATCCTATCACTTAGCAACAAAAACACAAAGCTCTTTTTCAAATCACGTTATTCACAAAAATGTTAAGATAGCTGAACAGACACTGTACCTTTTGTCAAAAGCTTCCTCAAGCACAACAGGCTTAAGAATTACAGAGCAAGCAAAGCTTCTTCTACTACTTAATTTCTGAAGTTAAGAAAAACGCGATACAGCCCTGATATCTCAGCAACTCAACTCCATAGCAAAACTCTATTGCTATAAGAGGCAACAAAGATGGAACTGACGAGCAGGCATAGCTTCCAAGATTTACTGGGACGAAGCATGTAAAAGAGCATGAAGATTACAAAAACATTAAATGTAAGTTTATTCACAGGATGCTAGCTCTGAACAACAGAAACCCACCACGAAATAGCAGAGAGCTTTCAAAATAGTTCTGCGAAGAGAAACTTGCCTGTGTCTCCTTAGAACATCAAAAACACCTACTTTCAAACTCAACATGGCCTATATGCTTTTGCTTTGTCGAAACTGAAAGGTGCATCTGTGATGCAACAGAAGGGCAAATACTCCAAAACCCTAATGGAGACAGAGAACTAAATCCTTTGCAGTCTTTCATCTGTGATTTGAATTCTTGTTGACGGAAATCATCCTGGGAAATATGAAAAGTTCTCTTCTCCTCACACATAAAAGCATAAACCAGATTTCTTTCAGTTACAATAAAACAGTTTTCCTCAGCTTACATTTTTTATTACATACAGTGTGCCCAAAGTATTATTATTTTTTTTTAAAAATCCATCAACAATCCTGCCAATATTGCAAAAACACCCACAGAGAAATCTTACAGTAAAGAACGCTATTTCACACCCTTATATTAGTTATCCATATTGACTCTATTTGCATTACTGCAGCTAACAACAAAAAAAAAAAGCATTAAGGCTTCAGAATACGCCAGATGAAATGTACTACTATTTTCTTATTACTACTCATGTCTCTGTAGTTGTTAAGATCTCCCAGGTCAATGCTTCTGGGGTGAGGTTTAAACACTCTTGTCCATGTGCAGTTGTACTTCCAAAACAGAACGGTTTTTATTGCCTACAAGAGTTCACTTGCCTGACTGAAAGCAGGGATTGTGGAGATTTGGCATGATTTTAGAACAACAAAAATACACCATGATATATGATTTTCTATGTGTTAATATATGAAGTAAGAAGAAATTATACTATTTTGCACCTGGAACTGACTTATGTCTCTGTAGTGTCAAAGTGTGTTACAAGTCTCATGCTAGACTAAAAAGGCACACTGGTTCTTATTTCAAACATTCTTCCTCAAGTAAGATCTAGATGTGCTTTATGCTCAGAGAAGTCAGCAACTTCAGGTGCATGAAATGCCATAGACGTTTTCACACTCCTATACAGTTGCGTATGCTGCATCTCTTCTGGCAAGGTGCTAAAATTTAACGATTTTGAATCTTCCATTAAAAAGGTATTGAGTGGAAAAAAAATGGAAGAAAAACAGACATCAGAAAAAAGCTCAATGAGCAGAAGTACAAGTAAAGGGAGAGATCTGAGGCAGAATCTGTCCCAGAAAAACCCTAGTGGAGTGAGGAGTCTGAGGGTAGTAGAGAAATGAAGAAAGTACCATTTCAGGTAGTTTAAGAATGAAAAAAAAAAAAAGGAAGCAGCTTTTGAAAACAAACACTGAACGGACTAGCTAAATGGGGCATCCGGAAGGCAGCTAAAGGACAACTGCAAAAGTCAGTCCAATATGATCCAAGGCTGAGAGCAGAGAAGAGAAAACGCTTTCTGGTTCTTTTCCAATACTATTTCAGAATTTGATAACACCCCACATAAGGAAGAAATAAATAAAGAAATAGGAATTTGATACAAGGCTCTAAAAGAAGTAAAAGAACTGAACAGAACTGTTATGAGGAAGGCAGAAAACTGAGACAGAAGATCAAGGCTGCTTCTACTCCAAGACTGTGGGCATCCACCAAGGCACATATCATACTATACAGGGCTGAAGAATAAAACCCCAGCATAAACAGCTGTATAAAAACAGAGGAAACCACACAGCAAAGAGAAAGATTAGAATTCTGCAGGATACCAAAAACAGGATAGGAAGGGAGTAATTCTCTACACTGTACGCTACTATTCACATTAAAGATAATTAAGCCTAACATCCAAAGAAGTTTCATCATTCTGTTTGTGCTCTGTAGAGGAGGGCTGCTGTGACAACAAATGCAACAATGACTTTGTTCTGAACATCCAAGACAGTTTATATTTAACTATTAGCCAATGGTCTTAAATATTTATTATTCTTAAAAACATTTTTAGAGAGTCACAGCATCTTTTACCAAGGTGTACTGAAAGTAGATAGGAAATCATTAGTAGATTAAGTTATCACCTGCTGTATCTCAAGAATTACAGAACAGATTCATAGAATGGTTTGGGTTAGAAGTTCTAACCCCTCCGAGATGGGCAGGGACACCTCCCAACAGACCGGGCTGCTCAAAGCCTCATCCAACTTGGTCCTGATCAGATCAAAGGATGGGGCACCCACCACTTCTCTGCGTAACCTGTGCCAGCGACTCACACCCTCACAGTAAAAAATTTCTTCCTAATACCTAATCTGAATCTCTCCTCTTTCCGCTTAAAACCATTTCCCCTTGCCCTATCTCTGCACTCCCTGATAGACTCTCCTGACCTTCCTTGTAGGTCCCTATGAGCTATGCTCACTGCTTTATTTCTGTTCTTTTTCTTTTAAAGAAATCATATGTCAGTGTGTGTAAGCAATCTGAAATTCAATGCCATGACGAAGCAAGAGGAAGAAGAAAAGCAGAAATGCTAACTACCCTGTTCAGACTTTACCAATTCAAAAGCAGTGCTTCCTAAGCGGGCAGCATCCCTCAGCCACAGACAGCAATCCTTGACTGCCATCTAGCCTCCGGCAACTAACCCACAAACAAGGAACTGAATGGGTAGGGGAAAGCATTCTGCCCATCTTCCTGCACGATTCCTGCAGAATTTAACAAGATTTTATAACTGTTTTGGGTTTTCTTTTGTTTCTTTTTACTAGAGCACAGAACAGTACAAAGCCACCAGCAGTAAGCAGAAGTAGTAACACAGAATTAGAGGAGACTGAGGAAAAGCAGTCCTTTCTACTCACTACTTCCAGCCTGTTTTCAGAAAAATCTACTAATATCTGAAGTTCAGCATCACTTTTACAGTTTGCTTCCACATAATGGAGCATTTTACACTACGAAGCAATAAGTAATTGCTACAGATACTCATAACTGGGAAAAATAACTGAACGATTCCCACTCCACTGACTTGCACTTGTATTAATAGTGTGAGATTCAACTTTCAGGAAAACAAGAAGGCATCTAATCACTCTCATCTGCGAAAGGAAATTCCTTCCTTCAAGGGTAGTGAGGCACTGGCACAGGTTGCCCAGAGAAGCTGTGGCCGTCCCATCCCTGGAGGTGTTCAAGGTCAGGTTGGATGGGGCTTTGAGCAACTTGATCCAGTGGAAGGTGTCCCTGCCCATGGCAGGGGAGATGGAACTGGATGACCTTTGAGGTCCTCTCCAACCCAAACCATTCTATGCTTCTATGAATTCCAAGGAACACCATGGGCAGAGTGGCTACCAGGAGATCAATTGCATTTCCTCTGTGTAAGTTTGTTTTAGTTATACCCTAGCTCAACTTTTGGCATAATTTGAATACAACTTCTTACACAGCATTAACACATTCTATTCTTAGGAGTTGGCTTAATATACTTGTTTTTAATTAAATAGAAAACCATCCTCAAATACCTCCTAATTATTGAGTAATTCCATTTTGACCAGCCTCTAATTGAGCTGCTACCAGCACAGTAAATCATGCCCTGCCACGTCTTTGCGCTGTTGCTGTATATTCTCATGACATTATCCTGACACATTTCAACAGCGTGAACTATGAACACAAAAACACTGAAATGCTGGTTACTCAGAACTCCCTCATATGTGGAACAATGGTATTTCATTAAAATCCCAGTTTCAAGGAAGACAGCAGAGTTATAAGATGCTATCAGATTGCAGTGTGTACAGGCCACGTTGGTACCAAATGTTAAGTGTTCCTGAAAAGAAAAGCAGATAAAAAGCACACCAGATTTAAAACTGTGGGGCCAGTAAGACTGAAACAGGGCATACGCATTTCATCCAGAGGCAACAAAACTGTGACAAAACTGACCCCAAAATGTATAAGACACTGCCCCTTCCCTAAATTTCTGCTGTTTGTTAACAGAAAATAATTTTAAAGAAGATTCAACATCAATGTTCCTATAACTTCTTAGAACACGATTTTAGGCAAAAAGGGAAAGTAAAGGGGAACCGTGCACTGAAGTAAGCATCAAGCTATCTGTAGAATGCCCAGTATACTCAGTTAGATGGGTTAGATGTAGGTCTTTCTTTTTTTCCTCCACATGTTTTTTTAAAATTGCTTTTCTTGTTCACACTGATAGTTTCAAAAAACACCCCAACTTTAAGACTATTTTCTTTGGGTACACATTTATCTGCTCACTATTGCTTGAAGATATCCTAGGAGTAAGGAAAACATTTGAGACTTAAAAATTCAGCAATATTGCATAGATGAAGCACACTAGAGTAATTCTGAAGTCTTTCTGTTATAAAAAGTTGGTAGAATAAAAAAAAATTGACAAGTAACAGCTATAAAGTCACATCAAAACATAACACTAGGTATATAGTTACTAACTCATGCAGGAAATGTCAGTTACAAGCTTATGAAATGAAAGTGCTAACTTCGACCAGTACTTTTTCTCCTATTTTGCACATCAGCTGCTTTTCTCTCTCCCTCTCTTCACCACACAAATTCAAAGTTGTTGTTAATGGCTACCACAAATGAAACAGAGGAGTACAAGTGAAGTTTCCCTTAACTTGACCTTAACAGCCAAAACAGCATGAGAAGATTTGCTGTGTCAGTTCAGAATCAAGCAGCTGTCAAGGGCTTATATGCTTTCTCATCCCAAAGGAAAAAAGGTAATTTACCATAGAAGCCTGTTCACAAAATGTCACAACTCTCAAACCAACATCACAAGAGGTTTCTGCACTGTAATACAGTCCTATAACCTCTTAATAATATTTAACAGCAGGGACATGTACATCGCACAAGTCAGACAGAAATGCCATGTCATTAAGTAATTCTGTTGCTCGCTACCTCCCACTGCTGGAATAGTTCAGCTCTGAAGCTGAAGACCAGAGCAGCAGTGGGAGGGCAGGTGGCTATTTTCACTATGAAGACAGAGCCTCTGAAAGCATCATCCCTATTTTCATGACATTTTCTTTCCCTGCCATGAGCAAAAACACTGTGCCAGACTCTGCTGAAAGGATGGCTGAGGAACCCTGCTAACAGAACATCGTTCTCTCAGTTCCATATTAAGTAATAACATGAACCAAGTTTTATACAGTACTTGCACAGTTTTCTACTGAAAGCTTAACTGTGAACATGCTTATCAAGGATGTTCTCCCACTAATTTAAGATGCCCACACTGTTCATAATGGAGATTAAATGAAAAAGAGGTGACTCTGACTTTTGAGGCTTTGAAATCAAAACCACAGTCTTACGGTTTTCCAAACACAGATCTTCAGGCATGACAAAGCTTTTTAAGAATCTGAGGATATGGAAGCTTTCTGACTCCACATTTGTGCGAAGTAGACAGAACAGGATCTGGGAAGAGGCCATATCAGCACATTTCTGCACTGTTTGCATCAGAGCTGTAATACACTGGGAATAAGTCACATGAAACCTTTCCTCTTGAAGAATCTAAATTGAAGCAGAAGGTACAAATATATCAATAATGTAATACCTCCTGATGATAACACCAAGTATTACTATTCATTTCTAATTCATCCACTACTCTAAAAATAGACAAATAAGACAGACACCATAAGACTCTGGAAGGTCACAAAGCATAGCAGATAGCAGCTGGGATCTCTTTACCCATAGATCATTGAACTGTTTCCTATACTCATAGCAAGTACACTCAATTTATCAGTGAACAAAAACATTCCGTTGATGCCGTCTCTTACTGGGAAAGAGAGTGAGTCGAATAGTGTGCAAGTCTCTCCTGACTGGAACCACTCCGCTAAGGGAGGGAAAGCAAATGCAAGAATGGAAAGAAAAAAAGCTTTAGGTCTTGGAAATTTAGGAATTTTGGTAATGGCTTACATAAAGATGCCATAAAAATCTAAATAAATATAAACATCTTCATTTCAATAGTAAAGTGCATATATAGTTTTATATGAAAACACAGATTTTACATCAAAACTGGTTTTAACTTTTCTTTCACATTTACCTTCAACATCTTAAAATCTTACAGTACTTCACTTGTATCAAGAAAAGCAGAAATAAGAATCAAATTTCAACTAGCTTACAGATGGAAAACGCTCTTTATATGTGCTTCTTGTACTTTGCACCTGAAGGGCTCCTTTCAAGACTGCTCTTTTTATAAAGTTATAGAAAAGAAAGAAATGTCTACATGGAGAAAAGATACATACTTGGTTTCACTGCACCCTGCTAAATAGACAAAAATTAAGCACAAGAATACTTTGTAATGAATGCCTCAATAAATCAACTATTGCTTCCTATGAAAAGCTTCCTAAGGATACAACTTGTTTGCAAGGTACTACTCAGATTGCCTTCAAGTCTGCAAAATACTGCTTTTTGGCTGAAAATGCTTCCAATGGCTACCACACAGCACTGCTAGCACAGTAGAGACACTATTTACCTGTCTGGAATTAGCATCATACTGCTTCCATAATAATTTCAGCACTTCTGTCATAATATTACACATTTCCATCAAAACCCCCACACACTGGGCATGAGATATTGATCTCAAATGGAAACCTCTAAGGGATTCACGCTTGATAAGTGTCCCAAACCCTGCTTCATAACCCAACCCTTATATATCTGGATAGCTGATGTTTTCCACACTTTTACACTATCTTAAGCTTACTTGCACTTATTACAGTTGCTACAAAAAAGGCCAAAATTTCAAAAGCCTACCTTCTCACAGACAAGAACTCTGGCTTTGGCATTAGCCAAAGTAACTATATCACACTCTGGCTAAAATTCCTGCTACATGTCAATAAATTCCAATATGATACAGATTTCATCCCCAAAGCAATTAAATTCTCAGAAAAGCAGCTAAAAGCCATCTGTCTCTTCAAGCCAGATTTCAATTATTATTTTTATAATCCTACTTCCTTATAATTACATTCATGTTCATTCTGCATATACCCAAAATATTGGCTTTGACCACTTCAGTAAAAAATCAACATAGCGCAAACATTCGTAGTTACTGGAGCCTACAGTAAAGACAGGTCAAAGGACTCACTTCTGTCTTTATCTAAGACAGGTCATAAAATACCTGTCTTACATAATACAGAGAACACTCATAAAAGTTTCCTGTCTGAACCTATTTGCCCAAATGAAATTGCCTTAAAAGAGAAAACAAATACCTACTCCACAATAACTTGTTCTCTATAAAGCATCAAAGAAGTCAAAGCCAGCGTAATACTTTTGGTTTGAATTTTTACTTCTGGAAGACTATTACACAACAAAATATCATAGTGCCTTTAGAAAAAGCACGTATCTCAGAACAATATGCACAACTGTATTATCTCTCCTATTCTAAATGTAAGTAAGATCTTTGACTTTACTAAAATATTCTAAGCTTCACATTGAACAAACGCATATTAAAGCGCATTTCCCATGTGCTTACTGAATAAAATGGACAGGAGAAAACAAAAGAGCTCAAATCTTGCTACAATGGAAATTGTCATTACTGGCTAAGCAAACAAGCAATTCATGTTTTAGGCTACGCTGTTTATGTGTACATTGATCAGTATTTGCAGACAAAAATTAATGAAAGCCAAAGTGTGGCAAGGTTGAGATACTAGACTATAGTCGAAGTTCTCATACCAAGAAACAGAGGAAAAAAATGTTTATCTCCTGCACCTTGCAGTGAAAGGGCTTCAGTCCTAAGAAGCTGTTTCCAAGATCATTGTGGAAATTAGACATCCAGTCCTTCAGATGTGCAGCTACCAGATGTCTACTGAGCAAACTCCAGCCCTCTCACCTGCTAAATGAACAAGGACAAGCAATCAGAATGCCGATACAACCTCACCCCCAGGGAAACAGAATTCATCTATAGGAACTAAGAAAAAAAAAATCCTTAAAAATCTTGATTTCAGCTTGCGTCTGTAAAGCTTTTTTGTTTAATGAAGACAGTTACATTACAATTACAAGCACAATTCAAACCAAGATACACAGCCAACATGCAGATCTGCATTAAGGTTTGTTGTTTGGTGCGATTTTAATCCCCTTACTCCTCGTTTTGTTTGCAAGGCTTTTTTGTTTATAAATAATTGTAATGCAAGCTTCATTTATAACAACTCTCTAAGTGGCAGTGAAATGAAGACACGTTTTAATTCTAACCTTTACCTTGTCCCCTGACCTAGAGATAGCAACAGAACTGACAAAAGCCCATAACAAAAAAAGGCAAAGCAAACAAGCAACTAAAACCACAAACAAAACACATCAGAAGCTGTACCTCCCATTGTCAAGTGACTTCCTGCCATGAGGCAGTAAAGGAGCTAAGTGTTAAAGCAGGGAGCTGAAACACAGGACATAAACAGTACAGCTAAACATTAGGTGAGAATACATATAGAAAAAATATTCTCTGTGTGGCTAATTTACAGAGCCATCACAACTGCTCTGCGAAGCATCAGCCTTCTCACACAGAACTGAGCATAATTAGCATCAGCAATTTGGTGCTTAGCAGCAAAGCCCAATTGTTGAAAGAAATGTAAGAAATACTAATGAAATCGAAGCTTAAAAACTGGGAGGGAGTTCAGTTCTTAGAATATCAATCAATCAATTCTTTGCCTTCAAAGCAGGAAATGAAACAAAAGTAGGGGTAGCTGAATAAATAAATAGTCTTCTGATACACAGTTAAAGAACAGAAACATTTTCAACACGACAAGGTCTCAAAAAACACGGTATGTCCTACCTCATATCTAAGTCCATGGCATCGTCTCATGAGAGATTACTTAGTTTTGTATAACCTTTAAACTTCCCACATTAGACTGCACTTTTCTCCACAGCTGTTGGCTCAGTGAAGAACAGAAGGGCTGACACTAAAGAGGTAATTTTTTTTTTTTCTCCCACCTCGATCTTAAAACCAAGCTCTACTAAGACCAGCAAAGATAACTGCTTTTCTTCTCCCAAAAATGGAACAAAACGATTGAGTAGTCAGCAAGCTCCTTCCACTGTCTTCCTATTCTGGTTCCCATTCCAGAAGCCTAGTTAAAAACCCCTCTGGCAAAAGCTGCCTTTTCAAAGATGGTCAAACCATTTCTAATCTAAGATAACCCAATGAAAGCTACGCTGCCTTCTATAGAAAGGCATTTAATATTTTTGATACAACTTAAAAGATGAACAATACAACGGCAGGATGGAAAAAAAAAAAAAAGGTGATTTTTGCACTAAACACTGCCAATTACTCACCATCCAACTACCTGAATTCAGCTACATTGCTTCTACTCACCCCAGCCTGATGCCACAGAAACTCCAGAAACATCTACTATCTGCTCTGGAGACTTCCCTGGAAATACTAATTCCAAGGGACAGTCAGGCTGACATTAGCTCAAACACTCCACATTCTTAAATCTGACTCTCATCAACTGGATTTTAGCACTCAGATATTAAACTGCTTTTACCCTCACCAAGCTAGCGTACAGAAACTGCATAATCTGATCACATCTCCCTGCAATCAAAATGTATGATGTGCTGACTAATCACAATAATTATTCTCAACACCCTCAGCTCTATTTTTAATCTGTCTTTATACTCATGTGAAAACGTGGAACAAAGCTTCATGTTAACCTACCCACGAATGGCTTAAAAATTTTCAGTGTTTAATCTTTAGGCTAAAGAAGCTGTATATCATGCTTTCTACCAAAACCACAATAAGCACAAGGACAAGAATACAAAACACACCACGAAGGCAATTAAACATTCCAGAGTTAAAAATCCCCCTCAAAAAGCAAGCTACATGATAACACATGCCTTGTAAAAATGAAAGATGTATTATTGAAGTTTCTCTCACTTAAGATAAAAATTCACAGTACAGTAAGCACTGTAATAGCACTAACAGGATAAAAATCAAAATGTGTACAAAAACCACATGACTTTTAGATTCAACAGTAAATCGCATTTACAACCTTCTCCTTTCTCCAACTCCTCAAAATCTAGTAAGTTCATTCTTCCATTTTTAAGCCCTCTCTAAAAGCTATTTACTTTCAATGAAGAAGCAATAAGCCAAAACAGTGAACAAAAATACCAAAAGCTTCTAATACGCCTCTGCTCCACAGGGCTCACAACAGCTTCTGTCAGTCAGAATATGGAGTGATCATCCATTCATACACAGGCACTAATTAAGGCACAGAGATCACATATCAAAAATCCAGATACACAGTCAAAAAGCATGGGAAAGTCAAGTCTTTAATTTGTTTGATAAACTACCCTGTATGTATCAAAAATACTCATATTTAAAATTTATCAAGGGCAAAGTTTAAAAGTTCTTTTCCTGGCATGTGCATGCGTCTAGGTAAAGGGCGCAGGTTTTTGCAGTGGCTTGCATCAAACTTTCTGTCCCATATAAACATCAATAAAGCTATGAAGTGCATGCTGGGAAAGTTCCAAACTGCTTTTCCAAGCTGGCCACAATTACCACAAAAAGTTAATAACCATTTCTAAACTCTTAAGTGTTACATCCCAACATCATAATTTAAGACAGAAAGCAAACAATACCACCAGCAGCTAAAAATATGCCAGGAATTTATGTAGTTACAGATACAAAAATAATTACATAGCTATGCCAAATTTTCAGGGAAAATCTCTGTTGCTCTGCTCTTGAGCTACAGCAAACAACCCTACCAAAATGACAAAGCAAAGCCTGAGTAGGTACTACAAACCCTGTCCAAGTCTGAAACTGATATCTACGTTGCCAAATTGTTGACAGTATCTGCCACATCTGAAATAGATGAAGTATGACATGATTACACCTAATTCTTTCTGTTAGAATTTGTGATTGTTAGTATCACGTTAATAAAATAAATCCTACTTGCTTACTTCAAGACTCTTCTTTAAGGCCTACAGAAAAGATGGGGACAGGACAAGGAGTAATGGTTTTACAGTAAGGGAGGGTAGATTTAGGTGGGATATAAGGAAGAAATTTTCTGCAATGAGGGAGGTGAAACACTGGCATAGGTTGCCCAGGGAGGCAGTGGAGGCCTCATCCCCAGAAACATTCAAGGTCAGGTTGGATGGAGTTCTGAGCAACCTGATTCTACTAAAGATGTCCTTCTTCTGCAGGGTGGTCAGTCTAGATGAGCCATAAAGGTCACTTCCAACCCAAAGCGTTCTGTGATACTATAAAGGAATACAATCAACAAAGGAAAACAAGTGACAAAGGATAGACAGTATTTTCCCCACACTCACTGAAATCCCAAGGTTGGCTCCCTGACCTCAGCTGGAAGTGCACTGCACTGCAACAACTCTCCATCCATTCTTCAGACTGAAGAACGTTTATTGCAGTCAAAAGCTTAGCAATAAGAGGTTGTTATGCATTTGTGCATCGCATATGAGACACTGAAGGAGTCCAGCTACAGTCGGGTATCCATCTTAAAGATTCAACGCTTGAACACAATGAGAAATAAAAATAAGCTTCAGTCCAACAGGGTCTTATACGTATACATTACAGAATTGAGATGACTGAAGAAGTCAGAGAAGCAATGGCTATTTTCTTGCTTTTTCACTCCTAGGTTTAGAGAGTGGTAGGACATATTTAACCCATCGCTTGCGGAAATTAGTTCCTTCATTCTTTGTGAATATGCATGAGACTGCATAAGGAAGGACCTTTCTTTCCTAATGAGAACACGGAAAAAAATGTATGTGAACAGTCTAATCACAAGGTCACCTGTCCAGAAAGAAGAGCTCCTGAACAGTAAGTTTCCACTACAGAAGGAAGAGGAAACAATTATAGAGATTAAAAAACAACATTAATTCTGTTTTGAAAACATACTAAATAAGCAATAACTCACATTACAACTATGCAAGTTATGCATATAAATACATACTATGCTGTTCATTTCTGAAGATTCATAACTTCCACATGGATGAACACTTCCGATAGGTTCCAACCCTTCTTCATCCCACATGTATGTGCCATCAGAGCTGTCAGATGGAGACAGCTCAAACGAGGACCCAGCTCTGTAATTCATCTCTGGTGAGATCACACTCTCAGCAGTACGCTTTGTGCTTTCACTGTTGTCATCCACTGCTTAAAGAAAACAGGAATAGTCAAAATTCCAAGAACAATCGAATACACTAAACAAGAAAATTAACGCACCAATAATGCACGTCTTAACTTTTCTGAAACTGTACTGTAACAGAAATACCCGAAAGCATTCTACAGCATCGTTCATTCATCCTAGAGGGGAAAAAAGCTCAAGCTGGTTTGACAGCCACAACTAAATATCCTTCCATTCCACGTCCTTGCTAGCCTTTTACATCGCATTAATTCATTAATTGCGAATGCTACTTTCTAGAATGCTGTATCCGTTTAACATATTAGAAGGTCTCCTCTGCTATTTTTTTAAGAATTAAAATAGCAGGCCTCTAAAAACAAAAAAAGGGGACATTTGTATTTACAATTTAACTGATTTAATCAGACACCTTATACTTGTTCCCACTACTCAAGAGCAGTTACAGCTGTTCTCAGCCTTTCTTAAGAGATCACCAATCTGGAGAAGTGAATGGCAAAGCAAGGATATGAAAAATCCCATAACACTGCCACAAGCATATTTAAATCATTCATTCGTACCCTGAAGAAAAAGAGTTCTTCAAATTCATGCCCGAGAAAGAGAATTATCATGCAGAAAAAGCATGGTAAGAAAATAAATGGGCCAGCACAGAGCCAAATGCGATTCGGAAACAATTCACAAGCAATGGGTAATCACAGATATAAAAAACTTAATTAGAATCCTGATTTAGTGCCTGAAACTTCAAACAATATAACAAAGTATTTACCAGACATGTTTATATCAAGCCAGTCATCAGTATTACAGCAAGATCCTCCACTTTCCTTGAGAGAAGTGAACGGCTCAATGGACGTTATGCTTCTATGCTCTAACTCTTGCAGGCAGCTCTCCTTCTGCGGAATTTGTAGAGTTCTCTTTGGGTCTTCTATATCTATGAAATCATCACTGAAGTCTTCGCTCAAATCATTTTTTTCAGAGGATGACAAAGAAGATATAGATATTTCATCTCCATCATCACTCATACACATGACTTTTGACCCATGTTTTCCCATACTTTCATGCAGGCCCTCATCAGATTCTGTTCTTTGAGCGCTGCTCTCTATAATACTGCTTTTTTCAATTGCTCTATTAATATTCGTTGAAATTTCAGAGTTTTCCACAATGTACGTGTCAGGAGTTGTACTTTTGCTGCTATCCACAATGGTATTTCCAGCAAATTGCTGCCTGGCAGGCTTCAGCAGAGAAGGCCGGCTTAATCTGTATCCAAAAGAAGGTGTTGACCCAGATCCATTTGACAGTGGGGGCTTCTTTGAACAAGATGATGACATACCAGAGTAGGGCCTGGCAAATCCATACTTCATAGGTTCATTTCCATTGGGTACATCCAACTGACGTGCATTTCTTGACAACAAAGTAGACCTCTGAGATGTCCTGGCAGCTAGATTTTGACAATGATAAGGCCTTGTAAGATCCACAGCTTTATTAAAGGAATGCGACCTGGTTAAAGATGCAGTGGGAAGGAAAGAATTCTGAACGGAATGTGAAAAACTTTGTGATCTTACCATTTTTTCACAGGAAAAAGCCTTGCTATTGTCTGCAGGTTGTGCCAGGCTTTCTCCTGAACTTGTCCTTGTAGCACTGGAATTAGCTCTAGGTCTCTGCAAACCTACCACCGGTCTATTTCCATAAAATCCATTTAAATGTGATTTTGGAGCACTGAGTCCGGAATATGAGGTCCTTCCCGACAGAGTACCTTTGGTGAATTTTGCTGAACTAGTGAGTCCAGGTGAAGACTTTGGGTTTAATTCCTCAGTAGAAGATACAAACATACTGGCTTGCTTTGCTGCTTTTGACGCAACCAAAGCAGTACTGTTCAAACCCACCCTGAGCACGTCATTATCCAATGCTCCTTGAGACTGAGAATACTTCTCAGAATCAATTAATTTTTCATTACAGTTATGTTTAGGGTTGATGTCACTCCCATTTTGATCATGAAGTGGATATTTATTTGATTTTTTCCAGTTGAAAGAAAAGGAAGACATGCGAACGGTGCCATTGTGCTTGCCAAAATTTCTGCCACCATTGTTCCCTCCTAAACTAACAGCCGTCCCATTTGGCATAGGCTGCAATACATTTCCTACAGTTTTCGTTCCATATTTTGGCAGCCTGGAAACCAAGGATGTCCTGATGTGATTTTTTTCTTCCATGAGCTATTGGGTACATTGGTCCTTAAATGGTGCTTGAATCTAGGGAAAAGAAAAGAAAATGTATTAGACTTGAATCTACTACACATTAAACAGCACTGCTTTATACAGATGTGCATCTGTATGTTCACTACATTCTTGTGCCATGATGATATACAGTAACTCATACAAATTTTGTGAACACCAGAGAAATATCTGTCACCAGCACTATTTGGCAGTAACGTGTCATACAGATTACGCCTCCCTTCCCAAGCTTCCTCTGTCTAGATAAATTGCTTCTTTTCTTCCTTTTGAAATCTATAAAATAAGCTTTAAAATGGCTAGGAGGTTTTTCTATTTGCCTGTTTTGAGCAAACAGAATTTTTCCACCATGCTACACTTACTAAATTACATACTTAAGATTCTATAGCTGAAAAATCAAAAAAATAGCACATAACACAAACCTGTAGCAAGCAATGTAGAACTCCAAAAACTATAACATAATATCCGATTGAATGCTAATTCTATGAAAAATATCTTTTTCAGCTCCAACAATATCTAGATTATGAAATACAAAATACTCCCTCATCAACCACCTTCACCAGAGCATTTTTTTTCCAGTCTTACTGACATCTCCAATGCAAGATGATCATTCCTATCCATTTTTTCCTATTTGTAGGTAAACTGTGGTCTATTTTGGTCATCATCTTATTCACGTAGAAGATTTGAGGTTCAGGGCCACAGCTGCATAATGTCATTTTTTGTAACTGAATCCATAAGATTTACTGCAGTGCTACACGAACATACAACCCTATGGAAGTTTTTAAACCATGGCAATTATGATAAGAACCACACACGGTGAGTAACATTACAAATTATTCAAGGTACAGAAAATACCTTGCAAAACCACAGCAAGCATTACCTTCAAGCGAGTCATTTCCCAGCCTGGAAGACCTCACTGAGAAACACTTAAGATAAAAATCAAAGTGGTATTAAATCCATGCAAAATGAGGTACTCTTAGGATTTCGTAAATGAAGAGGATGCCCCAAAGCTGAACTTCCGGACGCATATCTACTTAAAAAAGATACAAAGAGAAATATACTGGAGGCATGGCTTTTGGGGGCTTCTAACTAGTAGTGAAAAATATCAGAATCCACATCCTACAACTGGTAGAGCACACTTCCATTTAGAAACACACATACCCGGACTTTTCAAATACTAAGTGAATTCTTGCACACCAAAGACATAACCCTCACCTATGCTACGAAGAAGCACACAAGTATTTCCCCTCAACCCCCAGCAACAGCAAACCATTTAACTCTTTATGTATAATACATGCCTGTATGTGGATTTAGGTATTTAATGTCAGACTTGACTCAAAAACACTATGTCCAACATCAGCTACTAAAAAAAGCATTCACAGCATCTCACTTGCGTACCTACAACCATAAGAAAGAAACTTGCCTACAGCATACCTGTAAACCTTGCAAATGAAAAAATAATTATGCTTTAATATAAAATGTCAAAGATATTTACTTCATCACATACAGTAAAGTCAATGAAGTTCACCTTTTATCCTAAACTAACTCCATGCACAACAAATGGTCTTTAACACCACGATGAATTCATTTACAACAATCATCATACTGCAGATCTGTCAAAAGATATCCCAGCTCTAACAAAAAGGCTCAGGTCTTGTAGAGAAGTTTCCCAAATTAAAAAAAGTTAAATTAGAAAGCTGCTAATTTAACTATCCTACTTTACGGATAATTCCCTTTTCACATCTGTCTACTACATCTTGGGTGAGTAAAAAAATTAAATGAGGCTGTCTAATTAGATTACTTTAATCCTCCACCAAGTGCCACAAATTAAACTCGAAAAGACGACCTTTCAGTCCTCCAGGAAAGGTGCTTGCTCATTTATCCTTAACTACAGAAAGACAAAACATCATCTTCAAGAAAACTGTACTGATTGCTTAAAACGCATCAGATAATTAAACCAAATGACAAGCAATACCTGTCTGTGTTTTATTAGCTACATAACTGTAACTATTGTGTCAATTTTTCAATTTTAGGTTGCATTTGTTTTGTTGAAATACAATGCCATCAAATAATCCCTAAACATAACCATATCATGTCTGGCAGATGTTACTTTTCCCCAAAAATGGGATTTTTTTTTTTAAGCTCTCTTTAACATCCTCAGTATTGACATATATTTACTACCAGAAATTACGCTACCCTTATCAAGAACCACAGTCCCTGCAAGTCATAGTATGACTTCTGCATCCCAGAAAACTCAGGTTCTATACAATTCAAGTTATATTCTGTTGCATCATAAAGAAATTCAAAGTATTTTTAGACTTCAGCAATCCATGGACTTTTTAAAACCGACATTTGGGCAAACAAGCCTTATATGCTTTCCCTTGGGAAATACACTACCTAGCGCACACAAGCCTAATCAGAATTAAACTAATTATAAAGAGCCTAGTCTTACACAATGATCCAGGGAAAAGGAATTAAAACTTACAGACCCCCTCCGAGTATAATCTGAATTAACTGAAAAGCTGCTACATCCTTCTCTTCAAGGATATTTGAGAACCTGGTGATAAGCAAAAAGGATATTTATTCTTACTCTCCTTTGTGCTTTCTGTATAGGATTATTTACACCTCAAGATCCTCCAATGTTACTTTCAACTAGCAAACAACACTCACTTTAACTTCTTTCACAGTCTTTTTTAACATTAGGAAGGCAGTTTCATCTATAATAGCTTTTCAGCAAAGTTTGGGTGTCTAGCTGAGACTCCTAAGTCTTGTGGAATGATTACCACAGCAGAAAACAGCTTAAAGTTCATACATTTCAATGTTAGGGCACCTTAAAACATAGCTCTCCGATGCCATGGATCATAGGGATTGCAAACAGCACTCAGAAGTTCCAAACAGATTACTATGAGTGGGACCAAATTCCCTCCTATTGTCATAGCAGCATGGAATACACAGCTGCTGGATGAAACATACCTGACAGACTGGTGACAGACAGAGCAGTTCTGCTGAACTATTGCTATGCCAACAGTTTCTGAAGTATGTTTCATTCCTAAACCACCTAAACAGAAACACTGAATAGCTAACTTAAAATGCTTTCCTTGGAGTAACTTCCTTCCCAGTGTGAATATTTTTTTTCTTGAAGCAGAGACAAACATAAGTTTGTGTGACAGGATGGTGCTGGAAAAGCAAGATCGTCAACACCTCATTCTTGCTCCTGGGTAAGAAAAATAGTACTTTCCCACAGGTCTGTAAGAAGATGGCGGCCACAGCAGTACTCAAGCTTCCTTACCGACCCAGAAATATGTCCATCAGTGTCCACATATCGGAAAACGCCAATTACTAATCAGTCAAGCGTCTTGGTATTTGGTTTGAGCAGACTGATAGAACAACTGCTATGAAGCTCTGTGAACAAATGAATCATTTGTAATTCTGTCATTGTGTGCTGGATGTTACTGAAGCCAATGACATTTAATGACTGTTTTCCAAGCCAGACCTTATATTTCTATTATTTGCCTTCCACAGAAGGCCTAAGAATTAAGATACTATTTAATTCTACTTGTTGGCTTAGTGACAGGTGATCTGAAGCAGCAGTTTACAAATATTCACGCACATTTATCTTGCAAACTCTACAGCGCTAGAATTTCTAGAGACCTTCATCCTTTTTCCTACAAAACAAAATCACAATTCTAACACACAAACAGCATGGACAGGAAGGTGAGAACATTCCTCCAATAGTAACCTAAATTATTTCCTCTAGTGAAAAGCTTTCTCAGCCACAGCATTATGCTAGGAAAGAAAAAAGAACTGCTAACTGCTGCCCAAACAATGCAGACACCAAGTGAAGCCTAACCTTGGCAACTGAAGAGCAAGTGGCAGGCAATGAGTGGATGGCTTGAGGGAGGCACAATCTACTACCTTAAGTAACGATAGCATCCAGTTTTCCACACTACTCTTTTAACGGGAGAGTCCTGCTGGAATCTGAGACATAACCAGCTCTTCAAGATGCTATGAAAAAGCTTCGAGATAACTGCTTCTAACTTCCCACTGGTTTTCATAAGAACGAAGACACCGTCCACACACACAGAAAAAAAAAATATGAATTTGACAATCCAAAATCCCCCTGTAATTTACTTCTAATTGTCATCTGCTGAATCTAGATATACTACCCGGCCTTTGTGAACTTAAGTACACTTTTCTGAACTCTGTCCACTGTGCATGGCTCATAAAAACAGTCTCTGTAAACCTCTGGGTTTTAACACTACTACTTATATTTATTTATTTTTCTATTCAGGACACAGAATGCAGATCTTTTCAGCAATAATCCATGGTGAGGCTTAAGCGTACCTTAAGAACTATTTTTCTTAAAAGTGTAATTAAAATGCATTAGAGGAGTTATGTGAAAATATCTTATTTCCACCAATGCAGGGAGGTACTGAATGACATGAGGGAAAAATCAGGGAGGTCTCTCCAACAGATGTAGCAAAAGACTGCTTTAGCAAGTACTTAGGAACACTGCAAGATGGGTAGCACGGCTGTAAGTCAATTATCAGTTTTAAGAAGACCGTGGGAGCTTAGCAGAATGAAAGAAACTGGCAGGAGACCTAGCTAGCAAATACCTGCTCTGAGCAGGACGAGCCCTGAGGATTTAAAGCTGAAGAATTCTGAGGAAGTTATGCATATTGTATGAATAAAATTGAATCAGAATACAACCAGAAATTCTGGTGGCTCCAAGACTGAACTTCTGAGCATTTACAGCTGTCATATATTCTTTTGTGCTATTTATCCTGCACAGACTGTCTCCAGTTCAGTCAAAAAAGCGACCTTCTCTCAGCTCCAAGATCCAGCAAGATTTATCACCTCTGCAGTAAAGAGCTGATAGCCTTCCAAGCCTTCCTTCCTTCTCCTGTATTCAGTATGTCTGAAACATCTGTTTCTGAATCAATTCCCAATGCTTCCTTAAGGCACCCATGTATTTTAGCGTCTCTCACTTTTCTACATCCAAACTGCATAGTGAATACTAACAATACTAGCATCCGTGACCATTTGCCTTTTGAAGGTACTACAGTCACAAATAGGGCAAGAAATTCCAAGCCATTTAATGTTTTTTTTTTCCGTTTCTCGGAAACCAATTTTTTCTTCCATGTTCAAAGTTGTGCAACTCCATTCAGAGATCTCAGAGACCTCAAAGCCAAGCCCTTTCGTAGTCCTCTTCCCTTACTCTCCTATGCCAATATTCTACCCACTTGCAAAGACTGATCTATCAAACACCAAGCATACCAGTACTCCAAGCTACCGTTGTGCTGAATTTTATTTACTGTCAGTCAGTATGCATTAGGTCAAGGAATATAAGCCGAGCAGCATAATGAATAGAGATAAAGGGAGGAGAGAACAAGAAAGATATCATGAAGAGATTGGACCTTTTGGATTTCTAACGTTGAACAGTATCTTCAGTTAATGCAGCAGAGAGATAGGACATTGTTTGCAATCTTTAAAAGGATTGTTGTTACTCATAGGAATATGATTTCTTAGTGCTTTGTAAGGCTAGAAGACACAAGTACTTACTGGACAAAAAGAAATAGGGAAATGTAGCTCCATTTTGTAGAAGAGAGCCAGAATCAAAAACTCCATTCACATCCCCTAGGGTCACACTCTCAATTCACTCTGCCATTAATGCTATTTACACTGAGCATGAGGCACCTCAAGGAATTAGAAAAAGGGCTAAATGCTATTTGCCCAGAAATGTATGTTTTTTAATAATTTGCCCACTTGTGCTCTGCGTATTAGTAAAATAGCGACTATCCATTTCAAAGCCCACATTTTTACATCAAATCTTACCAAGAGGTTGAAATAAAATAGGATCTGATTTATCACAAAATCCTTAATATTTTATCGAAAAAAATGGCACACAAATTTTAAGTACAAGTAAGATCTTTGCTAACACTTCCTATAGGTAAAATTGCCCTGATTTTTTGAATTCTTATATGACTAATAAGGCAGAAGGCAGTCAAGGTCCAGATGCAGCAAGGGAGCAGCTTCAGGACAAAGAAAAGACAATGGAAGAAGCTATTTAGGGGTAGGTATAAATTACTCCCAACAAAACAGAATATAAGGGCCTACTAAAATGAAGAAATGCACTTGAAATAGCGCACTTTCACATTACTTTTAAATGTTAATACAGGTTATTATAGGTCATTCATAAATGACATGCAAAATTCAATGACACTTACTCTTTTCTGCATTAGTGCTGACAGTCTAACCGTTCTCAGGGACGGAGGTCAGCTAGAAAATGAAATAAAGCACTACAAAAGCACAACTCCTCTCTGAAGCTGCCACTCATCTCTTGGAAGAAGTCATCCATTTCCTTATTCAAAAGATCTACTCTTCTTGCCACAGCAGAGATTAAACATAGGTCTATTACGACTTTGCCAAAATTCTGGAAAATGCCTTTGCTAAGAATTAAAGGCAGTTCAGATGCTGACAGACGTTGGGTTTTCCTTAAGTCTGCATTTGTGCACTCTTCCAGCCACTCATCCAAACACAGCAGAGGCACGCCTTGTTAAATCTGAACTAGCAATGCCGACTCTGTACCTGCAGATATAAACACCACGAGCTTGCTGCACAATCAACTCTTCAAAACACCAGGTCCAGAACATAGCAAGGCTTTAACTAGAAATTCAGAGGACACCAGGCACAGCTGACAAAACCACTACGTAAAGTGTGCAGATGCCAAGAATGGCTTTCAAAGTGTTTTAAGACGCAGATGAGATACACTGTAATAAATGAGAAGCAGAAACAATTGACATAATCATGACTGATATATCTAGCTCTGATGCAGAAACACTTCTGCTAGAAGGAATTAAATTATGTGGATTACTTCATTTGTTATGTTACAGAAAGAACAGCCTTCTGTGAACAGAATCAATTCAACAGACGCGACTTAGGCAAGTCATGTAGACTGAGCTGCTTCAGAAGGATAGCTTAACAGCTCAAACTGCAAAGATGTATTGTTCTCAAAATCTTTGTTGGTGAAGAGATACAGGGCCCTTTTATTTGCCTCAATTCTCCGATGATGTTTAGTTAAAATTATTACCAAATTTGAGAGAATAAATAGAAAGCGAAAAACCAAACTAAGAGACATAACCTATCTGTCTGCCTTACAGATCTAATGCTCTGCAACCTAAAGACAAAGTTGTAAGGCTACAGAGAAAGAACTAAACTTTCCTATTACTTACGCATTATTCTCACACACACACACACACACACACACACACGTACTGCAATTATAAAGCACATCTTTATCTAAATTACTTTCCTATGCTCTCTTAGCATTTGCTTGTATTTGGCAAGATTTCTGTCCTGGAAGATAATCCAGAATTGTGTACCTGTATGCGTGCACTGACGTTCATATTCAACAGACTAATTTTACCCATTTGATGTAGATAGCTGCCTTTCAGAAAAGTTTTGAAGTTGACATCACTGTTTATATCATAAAGGCAAATCACATTTTGTGCTGTAATTAAGACTGACTGAATAATCCCTAACATCCACAGCAGTCCAGCATTCACACCTTCTAGAAGTGAAATGGTGGATCTCAATTCTTCCTTTCAAAAATGTTGTCATGATGTCAGCACTAAAGCAACTGACAGCAGAAAGACACTCCTGGTTTTGCTGATTGTATTATTCCTTCAGTAACATCATTTCATGTTGGAATTTCAACCTTCCTAAATTTCTTCTTCCAAAACAGATTAATCTGTCTCTGAGTTCAGGCATAAAACCAATGTCATTCTGCAAACAAGCAGGGATCACCTACTATAGTCTGGCAAATACGTCACTTAAAAACAGAGCCTTCCTCTTCCCTCGGGACCACTCACCATCACCAAATGATTCAAACACATCATTTCCACCTCTACTAGGAAAGACTTACTTCACCATTAATTCAGTAACAAACTGAAGGGTCAGATTCCAGCTACTGTTTTCTGCTACTTACATAGTAATGCATGCTACCTGGAGCATGCCAATAAGAACAGGCAGGCAGGCAGCCAAAAGAAACTGACTACAACTGATTTTAAATGGAAAAATCCCTTTTTAGACTGCCACCTTGACCATCCTACTCCTCTGGTTTGTTTATGCATTTAATTCACCTTTTCCACATAAGAACACTGAGCTGTCTTGAGCTACTCTCGCAGGGTACTAATAGATCACAGAAACATTGAATGGTGTGGGTCGGAAGGGACCTTAAACATCATCTAGTCCCTACCGCCCTGCCATGGGCAGGGGCACCTCCCTCAAGAACAGGCTGCCCAAGGCCCCATCCAACCTGGCCTTGAACACCTCTGGGGATGGGGTAGCCACACCTTCCCTGGGCAACCTGTGCCACTGCCTCACCACTCTCATGCTGAAGAAGTTCCTCCTAATGTCTAATCTAAATCCTCCTCCTTCCAATTTAAAGATACTGTCAATATATTTTTGCATTGACTCTACAATGACTGAAGGCAGAAATAAAACTACCTATCTGAACCACTGCTGAACAGTTTATCTATGGAGACATCTTAAGAATTGCCATTATTTTAAATCTGCAATGAGGCTGTGCTTACTACCAAGACATAAGATCTTTTCTTTCTCTCCAGCCACACACGCTCATTCCTTCTACTGCTGCCTAAATAAGAATGCTGGTTATAGGTTAAACTGAATGACAAGCAAAGATAATTGAAGGAGACTGCATGTAATTCACAGACTTGCTGGTACAGAGGCATCTTCAGTAACACAGAAGACCTTCACAGGTGATAACTGAGCAAGACTAGACAGAATGAGGTGGAAGAAAGAAAAAAACAGTTCCGGGAATTTCTTTTCCACATATTCCCACTGCTATTGCAACATAGTTTAGATTGTTTTAAGAAGACCACAACCTTGAGACAAACACATGACAAACTATTGCTACAGGTCTTAAAAAATGCTATTGTTCAGGCAGCCACTGCTGGAACTGCAAAAAAAAAAAAATTAGAGGAATGACAAAATCTTAGAAACTTCTCTCATGGAAGACAAATTTCACTGGTGCTGGATACTAACAGCTTCTGTCTGTGATTTGACGGACATAAATCAGTAGCAAAACGCTCTAAAAATACCCCAGTAGCAAACAACTTTGCAAGTTTGCCACAACACAACAAATATCCATGTGTTTTTAACCAGGGACTGGGAGCCTTCTCTAAGCAATTTCAAGTGTTTTATATTTACTTAATGATTTCCTAACACTAACATAAACAGTTATATCTGAATGTACCTACCAAGGTCAGTTTTCCACAACAGCAGAGACAGGCACTTGTTATAGCCTCATATATTTGCAATTAAAAAAAAAGGATTCTCAAAGTAACCAAGCTGTAACTTCATTTACTAGGGACAGTTTGCCCACAGGACTAGTTTCTCCCACATTAGCATGCAGAATTACAGAGACAGCTATCTATACTCCCATTTCACACAATTTTAAGGAAAGCTCAGACATATAACTTATTTTGTTTGATCAAAAGCTCAAATTTAGTCATGGTAAAGTGTCATTTTTATAAATATTTAATGACTGAAATATTTATACAGAAAGGGATTAGGATTTTATTTTTTTTAATTCCATTTACAGATGGACAATACTGTGCAGGATGAAAAATCGTGCTCCTTTCCTCAAGTCTCCTGATACTGACAGCAGCAGCTTTGGCCTTACCGCATTTCCAAGTGTGCCTTACTAGATGAAGGTTAGTTAAAAGACACGGTTTCCCCCAAATCATCAAAAATGCTGATCAATAAAGATTATGTAATAATTTATAAGACCAGAAAAAAAGCATTTAAATAAAACCTATCTTTAATATGATTTCAAGGTGAAGTACCATACAAATTCACATTGTAGTGAGAATCTCTGTATCTATCTAGAAGAGACTCCTGAACCTCCAGCTCATAATACTGAGTCAAGAACCCAGGGCATTCAGTTCTCCCATGGCACATTGCTCAGCTTGTGCTGTCTGTGTCACAAGCCATCTGGGCTAATTAGGCTAAAAGCACAGGAGTTCTTTTGCATCAGCAAATACATTCAGAAATTGTTTGCAATTTAAGGGTTATTCTAGATCTATCATTTGTTCATGCACCACATGAAAGTATCAGCTATTTCCCTCTGACTAAGAAGCCAAGACTCCTTGCAGCAAGAACCTGGCCAACATTAACCATAATTCTGCTTCAATCAAAGCCATTAAAATGCACTCTGCAGAAAACTACCTCAACTCATCACAGACTAAGTGCTCATGAAAATCCCTATGACCTGCAGTAAAAAAAGCATTTCACTGAAAACACGTGACACCAGTTCCCCATGCAAGCAGGGATAAGCATCCTCCACCCTAAGGAGACTTTCTTCCTTCACTTACTATGGGGTATTATCATCAGAACTGCTCCATCTGAATCCTCCCTTTAAAACAGAAAGAGAACAGCTAACGAGAAGTCCAGCTCTCTGCAAATCAAGCTGCTTTTGGTCATGCAGTAAACAATATTCTAGGAATGTCTTCCAAAACGCATCTATCTGATAAAAGTTTAAGAGTGAGATGGAGTATGCATCCCAGAAGTATGAAGAAATATGAACTACACTGGCTAGTTAAACTTCATCTTTGGAACAATTATTTTAATGCCGTGGGAATTTTATTTTAACATACATGTGTTCAGGTATCCAGAGATTTACATAAGCTTTTTTTTATTGCTCCAATTGAAACAATACAGGATTTTAAACCTAATTATTGAAAGTACCATTAGTATTTTGATCTTCTTAGCATCCCTTTTGGCAAGGAATTTAACCCTGCTGGAAAGCTTCTAATTAAGGTGATGGTGCTGCTGTTTACACTTCCAAACTGTGGCTAAAAGAGGACATCAAATTATTGCTGCAACTGGCTACCATTTATACTCCCCCATTTTCAGAGATCTGCACTTTCTAACAATTTTAGTCAAATAGCGTTCAGCTGAAGACTGAGGTCTGACTGCTTTGTATCTAGTTAGCTGGTGCCAACACTTCTTTGTAACTGGTTTATTCCAAATAACCAATCCCTCTTAGAGGATGATCAGGTCCAAAACTAATAGGTTTTACTCCAGTGAGCTTTTACACGAACAGTTCCATTAAACAGGATTACATATTAGTATAACAATATATTAAATGAGATCATAGTATTGAGATCATCACATTTGTTTTTTCTGTATTCATATATATTATTACTTCATTTGAAAAACACAAGCTCTTAAAAATACCATACACAGAAATTTTCTAAACTTGAAACATTTCTACTCTGAACAGCTTTACCATCAGTAGACAATACTCAGCAGTTTTTGGAACCCAAATATTGAGATTTCTATACTGAAAAGTACAAACTGTAAGCAATTATTAAACTTCAACTTAAAAATGTTGTCTCAACTGCAAGACGTATATTCATGTAGCTCCTTGGTTAACATTTAAGTAGCTGGTTATTACTAATGTTCTACTCACCTCTTCAGCTTGGAGGCATGAAATTTAAAACGGGCTCAGAGAGCTGAGAGTTATGCGATCATTATATCCACATGGAAATATCTGCCAGATTTCATCAAGCATCACCAAAAATGTAAATATTTACTGCCTCACACTAACACGATGAAGATCCATTTTTTTGACTACTACAAAGAAATACTTTTAAATTTTCAGAGAATAATTAAAAGTGGTTCTCAGTGATAAGAACATAACAAAACGAGACCTTAGATCCAACTTCATTTCACTTTTAATACCTTAACAAAATCTCGTATCCTGCATCAAACCAAGGCTCAGAGCCCACAAACACCAGGAACAGATCTGCTACAAGTACAAAGCACCAATCCTACATGCGAAACCAACTCCCTTGAAAGGTGGTAAACTTCTTTATACCACGTACCAGATGGGAGTGGTATAAAGAAGTGGTAAGTGGTACCATACTTACCTTAATTTGTTGTCTGTCCTGGACTCTAATGTGCTGCTACAGCAAAAAGCTCCCACCTAATTTCATTCCTTTAACTGAAGATAAACAGCTTGACTTGCTCCAGCCCAAAACGAAAGACTGAAGTTGCCTACCTTTCACTGCGTGTCAAAGTACACAGGACAGAACACAACGTTACAGCGGGCTGTGGGTGACGAAAGCAATGTCTCAGTGTCATTAAAGTGAAATCATCATCACATGCATAGCATTCCCTTGTTGTTATAAAAAAAATCTGAACAGCTACATTAAATATCCCATCATTATATTTTTGTTAACTGTTGTCTTTGAACATATTTGGTACTTCTGCCACTTCTCTTCTTTAGAGCTACAGAGAGATTTTTTGCCACTAGGGCCTCCAGCAGCTGTTTTCCAACATCCCGCTGATGCATCCCAACAAACAGAGAACGGGAAGATACATGACCGGCTGGCAGGGGATGGAGGGATGCAGCCCCAGGCCTGCTGTGCTGCCCATACCCCCTGGGCACCAACCAGCCTCGGGTCTGCAGTCACTGGGCATCGCTGGCCCCTGGCACCGCAGCTTTGTGGCGCCAAGGGCACCACGCCCCAAGCACCAAAATCACGGGGGTCACCGGGCACCAGGGGCACCGCCAGCCTTGGGCGCTGCAGTCACCGGGCACCACTGCCCCAGGCACCACGGGTTTGGGGCGCTAAGGGCACCAGACTCCGAGCACCACAATCACCGAGGACACCGAGCATCGCAGGCACTGGGCATCAGCGGCCCCCGTGCACCGTGGTCACCGGGTACCGGGGCACTGCCAGCCTTGGGTAACGCCATCACCGGGCACCGGGGGCACTAGGCAGCACCAGCCCCGCCCCAGGGGCCCTGCCCGCCGGGGTCACCGGGCACGGCCAGAGTCACTGGGGTCACCGGGCAGCGCCAGCCCCAACGGGCCTCGCAGGCACCGAGCACTGCGGGCAGCAGAAGCACCGCAGCCGCCGGGCACAGCCAGCCTCGGGCACCGCAGGCACCTGGCACTGAAGCCTCGGGCACCGCGCCCACCGGAGGCACCAGGCACGGCGAGCACCAGCGGCCTCGAGCACCGCAACCACCGGAGGCACCGGTCAACCACTGTGCACCGCAGTAACCGGGGTCACCGGGCCCCTCCCGCCTCGGGCCCCACCGGGCACCGCAACCACCGGCGCCCTCGAGCCCCGCCGCAAGGGCCCTGCCAGCCCCCAGCCCCTCCCGCTCAGCCGGTGATGCCGGAGCCCCCTTCCCCGTGGCCAGGGCCGCCCCCCGGGCCGGGGCCCCGCGTACTCACCGCCGGGCCGGGGTCGGGTTCGACCCTCGCCGGGCAGCGCCGCGCCGCGCCCCGGCCAGCCCCGCGCATGCCCCGCGCCGCGCCCTGACGTCAGCGCGGCCGCCGCCCCGGCACCCGCCTTAAAGCCGGTGAGCTGCAACCCCCGCCACGGGTAGTGTCGTCCCGCTGGGCCAGGCTGCCCACGGGCCATCCAGCCTGGCCTTGAGCACCTTCGGGGATGGGGCAGTCGCAGCTTCCCTGGGCAGCCTGGGACAGGGCCTCGCCACTCTCATCGTGAAGAAATTCTTCCTTATATCCAGTCTAAAGCTGCCCTTCTCCAGTGAACAGCCATTCCCTCTCGTCCTATAACCACAAGCCTTTATAAACAGCCACTCTCCAGCTTTCCTGTTGCTTCTTCAGTTACTGGAAGCTCACTAAAATGTCTCTTCTGAGCCTTCTCCAGGCTGAACAAGCCCAACTCTCTCAGCCTGTGCTCGTAGGGAAGGTGCTCCAGCTCTCCGATCCTCTTTGTAGCCCTCCTCTGGACCTGTTCCAACAGCTCCATATCCTTCTTACATTGAGGATTCCAGAACTGGACACAGTATTCCAGATGAGGTCTCGCAAGAGAGGAATAGAGATGCAGAATCCCCTCCCTCGCCCTTCTGGCCACGCTGCCTTTGATGCAGCCCAGCACACATTTGGCCTTCTGGGCTGTGAGCACACATTGCCGGCTCGTATCAAGCTTCTCATGGACCAGCACCCGCCAAGTCCTTCTCTGCAGGGCTGTTCTGAAGCACATCATCCCCAGTCCTGTATGGAAACCGGGGATTACCCCAACCCAAGTGTAGGAACTCGCACTTGGCCTTGTTGAACTTCATATGTTCCCCATACATTTTCCCAGAAATCTCATGAATATTCTACTACCTACCAAGGTCTAATTTTAATGTTATTATGAACTTTACAATCGTCCAAACTCGTGCTGATTTGGTGCTGGCTCCAGCTCTCTGCTTGACCTTGCCTTTGAGATAGAGACAGACTCCAAACGGAGGTGATCACAGAAGACGACACGTGCTCAGCACAGATTGTACTGCACACAAAACATTACTATCTTCAAAGAATGATCACGGTCTGGAAAAACACTGTCTAAAAGAAAACGTGTTACCAGAAAGAAAGCGTGCTACCAGAGGGACATTCTGTAACTTTCAAAAACCACAATTACTTAGATGAAACTTAACTCTGCTTTAGCTTAAATCAAAATATTCCTCTTTTTGTAATATTAACTACTTCTTGTATCACTACCCTGATAATTATTGAGCCCATTGGCAGATGCAAATGGCAATTTAGTTGTTAAAAGTCTCATAGGGATACGCCTGTGAGTGTATTTGCTCTGGGACAGAGGCTGCTGGATGCTGCGCACAAGAAAAAGCATCCTCATGTGTCCGAGCTGTGTGAAAAGCCTGGAAGGACTTGTGCAGCCTACAATGAGATGCAAATCAACAGGAGACCAGGCATTCTCTGTGCTGGTGCTTGCAAAGGACTTTTGAGTTAAATTTTCCTCAATTGAGTTAAATTGAGTTAAAGATTAGATATTAAGAAGAAATGTTTTTTTGTGGCAAGGCACTGGCACAGGGTGCCCAGAGAAGTCATGGATGCCCCATCCCTGGAGGTGTTCAAGTCCAGGTTGGATGGGTCTTTGAGCAACGTAGAATCATAGCTTGAGTTGGAAGTTCCAACCCCCTGCCATGGGCAGGGACATCCCAGTAGATCAGGCTGCCCAAGGCCCATCCAACCTGGCCTTGAACACCTCCGGGGATGGGGTAGCCACAACTTCCCTGGGCAACCTGTGCCACTGCCTCACCACTCTCATGCTGAAGAAATTCCTCCTTATGTCTAGTCTAAATCTGCCCCTCTCCAGTTTATACCCATTGCCCCTCGTCCTATCCCTACAAGCCTCTGCAAACAATCCCTCTCCAGCTTTCTTGTAGCCCCTTCAGGTGTTAGTAGGTTGCAACATGATCCAGTGGAAGGTGCCCCTGCCTACAGCAGGGGAGTTGGAACTGGATGGGTTTTAAGATTCCTTCCAACCCAAACTATTCCACGACTCTTTGATTCTATGAATTTTCTGCCTGTGCCAGTGGTCAGAAGGCACTGACAGAACACCAAGGTGCAGGAAGTCATTTGTCTGTAGTTCCTTAAGGTGGTACAGGATCACATCCCTGAGTCAGTATCTGTACCCAAATGCTTTTCCTAGCCAGCTGCACACTTGTTTGGGACTTGGGTTTCTGCAACTCCCATGGTTTGGGATCTTCACCTGTCTTAGCCTCTCAGCATCTGTATTGCTGTGCTTCCTCTTCAGATTTTCAAAGTTTTATTCTACTCAAAAGTTTTGACTGCCACTGTTTCTAAATTTCACCTGCCTGCTTCCCCAGGCCTCGCCGAGGAACAAAACTGTTCAGGAGCTTCAGGCTATGTTCAGGTCAGATAAAAAACGCCCTGCAATTGATAAGCATCATTTGCCGCAGGCTCTTCATGAGAAGCTGGGCGCGCTGCCAGGATGTAAGACCTGCTTATAGATGTCAGCCCAGGCATTGCCAGTGCCTCCTTGCCTTTGTAGATGCGGGCATGAAGACTGCAGTACATTCACTCTATAGATAGTAGAAAGGCCTTTTTTAAAATATAAGGAACAACAACCGAAGCTTTTGTATGTCCTTCTGCCTAAACTTAAATCTACCGACTACATTAATGTGTTTATTCTTAGAACAATTTGAAGCATAATTACTCCCCTGTGGTACAGGAAGGACAAAAAGAAAAGGCAAGCTGAAAGCAGAGAGACATTAAATCTTCTGCGCAAAGCTGAAGAGATACCAAAGCCAGGAAATGACCTCAGATTTCCTGAGTCATTGCTTCAACCACAGTCATCCTTTCTTCCAGTCATTCTCAGCTTCTGGGCGTTGGTGTCAACATCAACTACATTAGTATAGACTTGATGTTTCCCTACTTTGTTCATCATAACAACATCACCGTTTCCACTGAAATTTCCTTCAATGAATTTTCTTCCCAATCTCCTTCCCAAAAGTAAAAGAAATTATATTGCAGACTCACTGGGAGAGTCTTACATTTCCAGCTGCCTTTCTGCAGGCACTGATAAATATCACATTTTGAGAGTACCCAGGCACAGCCTTGCTGGCTTCTTTAGTTTCAGCTGCCTTGCTGATAGCTAATGATAATGAGATAGGTGTAAACAACCGGCCATACACTATGATTATTGGGAATAATCCACAAATGACAATATTTTCCAGTATCCATATCATAAACTGGCTTGAAGGGAAACCCGGTTCATTCTTCTAACACTGGATTGGTTTCCTTCTATGTATTTCTGCAAACTGGAAGTGCATCTCTTTCCCTAACTCTAGTGGAAAATGAAAGAAGGTTTGTTCAAATTTGTCTGTGTAACCAAGTTCTACATACTTTACACAATCTGACCTTCATATTCCCCCTCTCCTGCATTACAATAAAGTTTATCTGCTTGAGTTAAAGACATCCTCAAAGCAAGGACAATCTCTCTTATCTGTGCCATGATGTCCACAAAAGAAAGATCCTTTCTAGGTAGCTCATATGCTGTGACTGCTGCTAACTAATCTGTTCACAATAATTGCATTTATACCTTGTGCGTGAAATTTCTTTTTTTATATATTCAATTACTTTCTGCTTATACTCTGATTTTATATCTGATACATGAACCATATTTCATCTATTTGCATCATTTCTAGTTCAAAAGGGCTAAGCAGCAAGGTGCCACCATTTTTTTCTGTAAAATTTATTTGTTGACAGGTATCAAAAAATGAACTGTCATCCGTTTCCTTGATAGTGTCTCTACAAACAGCTCTTTCATTGATGAATATATCCTTTGTATTTTCCAGGTTTTAATTGGACACTTGAGAGTCACTGTCTTTGGAATCACCTATTTAATTTTCAATTTCTTGTATCAATACTTTTTAAACTATACAAGTAACTTCATTTTTTTGTACTACCTTAAAAATGCATACTAATATTAGTATTACAAGTTGCTGAACTTGTTTGCTGAGATAAGAGAAAATGAAAATAATGGGGTAACTTCGCATACAAAAATACTTACATGACTGTGCTCATGTGTGTATATTTATCACTTCCATGCATGTTGTCCACAGGTAAATAAGCTTTGTACCATTCTGCAATAAATTATTGTATAAGAATAAAATAATTAATAGGATATTCTGCTTGATGGAAGCTGAGGTCATTGTGACGGTACACCATCACTGCGTCTTCTTTTGTGTACATGTGGGAAAACACAGAGATGAGCTTAAGTTCATTCTCCTGAAATAATATGTTAACCAAGTCACTTTTGAGACTAAGTCCTGTATTTTTCTTAATCACTTGAAAACAGAATCTAAATTAAATACTTGAGCATTTGATGTCTTTTCAAGTATTAATGATGTTGACCTCTTTCTAAATAATATTTAGATAATATTTGAAGGGAATACTATTTAAATGAAGGACTATTCATATCAGTTGGCAGCTGCTTCATTATTTAATTGGCACAGACATCTACCTGGGATGTGCAAAGACACTGTTTTTGTATTTAGGAGTTTGATGAGGGAACAATGAACTGATCCCTTTTACCCTTCTCCATTCAAAAAAAGGTATTTTTGATCTGGTTTAAGTCAAACACTTCTTCTGAATAGTACTTAAAGAATACTTAAATATCAGTCCAAGATGTCTGTTTTTAAAACTCCACAATATGTTACTCTGTGGCTTGCACTGCTGGCGTTCAGAAGTACTCAGAATGCATTACGTTATCTATTCATGCTGTTAAAAACAGTGAAGTTACACAGGTCTAAAATCGAAACTGCACGTGCAGCCCAGAAATCCAACCATAGCCCGGGCTGCATCAGAAGTGTAACTGGCAGATTGAGAGATGTGATTCTGCCCCTCTACTCTGCTCTTGTGAGACCTCACCTGGAGTACTGCGTTCAGTTCTGGAGTCTTCAACACAGGAAGGACATGGATCTGTTGGAGCAAGTCCGGAGAAGGCCAGGAAGATGATCAGATGGCTGGAGCACCTCTCACATGAGGACAGGCTGAGGCAGCTGTGGTTGTTCAGCCTAGAGAAGAGAAGGCTCCAGGGAGATCTTATAGCAGCCTTCCAGTACTTAAAGAGGGCCTACAAGAAAGCTGGGGAGTGTAGTGATAGGATGAGGGGTAATGATTTTAAGCTGAAAGAGGGGAGATTTGTATTAGATATTAGGAAGAAATGTTTTCCTGTGAGTGTGCTGAGGCACTGGCACATGCTGCCCAAAGAAGCCAGCGATGCCCTATCCCTGGAGTTGTTCAAGACCAGGTTGGATGAGGCTTTGAGTGACCTGACCTAGTGGAAAGTGCCCCTGCCCACTTGGAACTGGATGATCTTTAAGGTCCCTTCCAACCCAAACCATTCTATAATTCTATGATACTCTCATTTCTAGTATTTCTCAAGTAAATGAACAAGTGGGTGGAAAGCTTCCGTCTCTGTCCCTCTATCTCAAGGCAGCTGTACAAAATGCAAGGTAAACTCAGGCAGGTGAAGATAAGAGCTTGACATTATCCTTTTTTCACTCTGGCAGCGCTGTGGTGGAAGCAGCCTGGGCAGTTCAGCAAAATCTGCCATTAAAACCTACCTCAGGCAACCTTTCTTTACACCTTGCTGCTGCTGTTGCCCTTTCTTTTAAGGACTGGCTGCGCCTCATGCTTCCAAACACTGTGTTAGTCTAAATAATTTAGACCTACTTCATCCTAAATTATTTAAACAGACTAGTTAAACTACTTAAGCAGTCTAGTTAAAGCTGCTTTGTAAAATACAGCCAATTTTTTTTTGCACATCTTCGGTGACCATATTCCTACCATCACCTTAACAAACACACAGAAACATTTCTAGACAGTGGTTAAAATCATACTGCACATTTCTAAAATCCAAATAGGCTTTATTTCATTTCTTTTTAAATGCGTGCTCCTCAGATTCTAACTGTTAAAACCAATTAGTGTATACTATATGTCATTTAAGCCCAACACTGTTTCTTCTTTATTTTTTTATTGCAACTTAATTTGTGTTCACATAGGCTGAATGCCCAAACAAATATAAACATTTCTATTAAGGCAGTGGGATTTCTGAGGATTCTGAAATATAAAGAGAATCTCTTCATTTCAGCTTGATTTACAGGTATGGAAATAATTTCCTTTTGCATAATTAAAAAATATTCTAAATCAGGCCAGATAAACACTTTTACTGTCTTTTTTAACTGAAAAATTGATAATCTCAGAAATAAAAAAATAGCCTTCTACTAGGGACACTTATGGAAATTTATCCAGTGTGTTTGGATTTTTTTTTAATCTTATTTGTGAAATTAACATCCCCTCCAGCTATGGGGGAAAAAAAACCTTATGTTTCTTACAAAGGTCTCCAAGTTTAACAGAGCACAAAAAAATTGAGTGGAATTCAATGATATTAGTAGAATTCAGTAAAAACATTAGAATATATTTAGCATCTTTCCCAGTTTAGGGGCCCCACCCTGACCATGTCAGTAGCCAAACCGGGCAGCTTTTAGTCCCCATCCCTGCCATGGGAAAGAAAAAAGGAAATGAGAGAAAGAGGCTTGTGGGTTGGAAACTAACACTAAACCAGCTTCAGTGAAATAAAAATAATAAAAGGAAGATAATAATACTAATAAGAAAATAACAGAATATATATACAAGTATACAAAACCAATTTAAACTCCCTGGTGACAATACGTCAGTGCTGGGAAAGTCCTGCACCGAACTCGGCAGCAGGCGGGAACCGGAGTCAGGAACTGGATCCAGGAACCATTCTCAGGAACGCATGGATGGGTCCAGGAGCAGACAGGGAGACAAGGTCCTCCCTGAGCATTGTCCATCAAAGAAGAGGGGTTGACCCTCGTGGTCCATCAGCTTTTATTCTGAGCATGACATATATGGCATGGATTACTACTTCACTGGTCAGGTTTGGGTCACCTGTCCTGTCTGCTCCTCGCTGCAGGTGCAACCACCAACTCCCAGATGGTCTTGATTTCCATAGGAAGAGGTGTGAGCAGTGGCTTCTCTGTGCTCCAGTGGCCTATGACGTTGGTGAGAACTATCATGCTTACCACTTCTAGAGGCAGCCACTGGCTGAAAAACTGTGTTGGTGAGCTTGAGGAGCTGAAGGCTTGAGTGAGGCTTAGCTGAAAAGTCAGAGAATATGCTCTGCTTTAGCCCAAACCATAATAGTGTCAAATGGCTCATCTTCATGTAAACGTTGTTACAAAGGATTGTGTTTTAAATTAATGCTAATCTTAAACTGATGGATGTGGATAATTTGTATTTTTGCTAATTTTGTTATTTAATGACATTTCAAGTACTAAAACTCCTAAAATGTTTAACAACAATGAAATGGAATCTATTTTGTTTGTACAGTTAGTGTCCTCCATTTTACAATATCCCGAGATCTGCAGAAGTAGTAATCTACTCATGATCAGCACACATTGCAGTGGATAATGTAGCAACAGAGCTATACATATGAAGAAATAAAATGTAAAAGGGAAGAAAACATATAGGAAAAGAATATGTACAATAAGAGCATCGCATTTATGTGGTTTTTTTCATTTGACTGCTTAAAATACAGCATTCATATTATCCATCATCCACAGCGAAGATGGACAGAATCACCCAAAAGCCAGAAGCAAAGAACTAAACATGATCTCTTTGAGCCTTGTTCAAAAAATATTTAGAAATTATGTGACACCTGCGTGGTGACCGGAGCATGCTGTTAGCGTTCCAGTAAAAGCAATAGATAGAGTGCAGCTGCCCACTCATATCCCCCCTGATGGGTCTCTGTCTTGGACTGACAAGACAGCGGAGGCACGCTGGTTCAATTCTAGGCAAACTCAGTGCTACCCACTCTGCTAGGACTGCAAATAATTTTACCTGTCCTAGCAATGGTTTGATTATACGATGTTCCATCAAAATTCTTTTAAAATGAAATTCCTGCATTGCCTCCTCATCTGTTTGATTGTAGCTCTTGTTGTCTTGCTTTAGAAGGTTTAAGGACTGTAAAAAACCTTATGAGCTAATAATTTTCTTTCTTTCAATACTATTTTTACCAATCACAGACATTCTGTAATATGGTGAGAGACTATATAAGAAACATAAGACAGACAGAATTATAGATTAACCTCACCTTCCTTTCTTAGGGAAAATTCCCATTGACTAGGAAATCACATGAAAAATATACAGTAAGTGCAAGTATTAAATGAGATCCTTATGCATACTATAAGGAGGCTTTAATGATTAAAATATGTCCTCTGATCTATTTAGTTAATCTGCTTAGCAGTGCGGGTAGATAACAGAGGTCACCGGAAAAAAACAAAACAAAACAAAACAATACAAACCAAACCAAAACAAAACAAAATAAAATAAAATAAAAAGACCAAAGACATTCTATGTTATAGCTGAACTTCACAGAGATTTTGGCCACAGCAGCCTGAAATGAGGAGGCTACAAATGCTCCTGGAGAAGTGAAAGAACAGCTTGGACTTTCACCGGATAGATGCAAACCCTATTACACCTGCCTGAGCTTGGTTTCTCTCTAGCCCCATCTCATGACAGTGCTGGCTGTGCACCCCAGAGCAGTCCTTGGCTGAGCAGTTTACAGAGCAGCTGTATATTGTGCAGGATTCCAGCTTACCAGAAGCCGGTACAGGGAATGCTTCCCACTTGCTCAGATTAAATGTTAATTCATTCTCATCTCTCTCATCCCAGAGAGGATGCTTTTAAGAGGAGTTGTACATTTTCTAAGTCTTGATTCTTAGCTGAAGCAGTCTGCAGAGATAATTAACTCAAATAAAGTGATATTGTTTCCATCAGCACTACTTCAATCATATTAAATTTTTCATATCCCAAGTTTCAATTAACTTAGAGTCTTAAAGACAAATACAAGTAAACTACTCCAGTAGCAAACAGCACATTCAAAGTATTGTTCAGGACTTCAAAACCAGTTTTATTCTATGTATATATTTCACCCTAATCTCTCTTGTCTGAACATGTGAAAGCAGCAGAAGATAAAAAAAATGAAAGCTGAAATTCTATTTTTTGGGGATTAGATTACATTTTCAATATTAAATGACAGTGAAAAAGAGCTCAAAGATGAAGATTAAAAGATGCAATTGCTTTTCCTGTTTTTGTGCACGTGGCAATAACATGTGCACTGAGAAAAGAGTTGTCGTTATCCAAAATTGTGTACATGACCATTCTAACCAGTATAGCTCAATAATTAATGGAATATTTCGGGGCTCCAGAAGAACAACACCATGTAACACTGCATGGTCAAAATCACAGTCACTTGGAAAAATCATAAAGTATTACATGAGGAAATGTTCTTTGTCATATAAGGACTTTTTTTTTTTTTCTACTTACTCCTTCCCCCCTTTTCTTTCATTAGCTCTAGTTACTTGGGAAAAGCTATGCTTATACATGTATATATGTATAAATAAAACCATATTTATATAAAATGTAACATTTACATATACCCTGATAAACTTGTGGTTATGGTATGTATATAAACAAAGTTGTTCTAGGCATTGGAAATCATCTAGAGAATGTAAGTGGATAATTAGATGATTCCTAACTAGCATCTCCGGGCTGTCAGAGATCTAATTTGTACAGGTCAGTAGTGATTGCTCCTCTGAGTGGGGTCGGTTAGCTCATCTCAGCACCAGCTGGAGGATAAGCTGTCACTGTTTCCAAGGTCCTTCCTCAATGCTGAGTTTTGCTGGAAACTGTTTTCAAAGTCAGAGTCCCGTTATATTGAGCGTTAAGTATTTGCTTTCCTGTCAAGTAAGAAAGCTGAATTCTCACAAAGACAAAATAGAAATTGTATTCTTATAAACTGGCACCTGCCTCTGATTCATGGACTTCTGAAGACATTATCCCGAGAGATTCTGACAGTTTCCTGAAGTACTGGCACCAGAGATTCAATCACTGCTCTATCTAGTAAGGCATTTACCAAGATTCTGTACTTTTAAACCAGGAGATGTTCATGATGTTTTTCTCTGAGTTAATAATTACTAACTGGAGATAGCAGCGAGTTTGAAAGAGATTGAACTATTTTAGAAATGCATGCAATAAATAATGATGGATGTGTTTTAAATGGTTGTCACAAGGCTCAAGGACAATTCTAAATAGCATCACTGGCATTTTAATGGCTAAAAATATGTCTTCAATCTATATTGTGAAATAGTAAATGCTAGCAGACAAAAAAATTGCATGCAAAATTATAAGTGGATAAAACTTCTGCCCTTTCAGTCTCACTTTAAAGATAGCTGTGAAAAATACTTTGCGCTCTAGATCCTTTGAAATCAGGGAACTTCCAGTGCTTTCCAAACATTAATGTATCCTCCAAACATTAATGTTTTAAGGCTACTTTTAATTAATTTTAAACAAACTGAGGTACACAAAGGTACCTAGGATCAAACTGGGAAGCTAGTGGCAAAGACAAAGCTGGAATCCACTATTCCTCACTGTCAGATCAGTGTGTTTAGGACTGAACCATGCAATATCCTGGATGAAACTCTGTCTAATACCAAGCTGGTATAGAGAGAGAACGTAAAATCCAACACACTGAGTGTAAAAAAGCTTTAACAGTTACAGCTGCAAGTAAATGAAGAAATATTAGTGGTCAGTGGTTAAAAACAGATTCACAGGTGCAAAAAAAGAGGATGGCACAAACAAGCTGAAGGGTATCTCTTTACTGAGAATACAGTTAAAAAGCAGAACTAACTCAAACTGCAATGATGGACATAACTGTATTAGATAAGCACTTAGAAGATGACAAACCTATAAAGAATGTACAGATAGGTGGAGAAGCATTTAGGGAATGCCTGGCTTTCTTCCATCCTTTAATATAATTTTAAAATGTGTATTTTTTAGATGGCTATTGGTGTTTTTTTTTTTTTTATGGTGCGTTTTCCTAATCCATTGCAATCCTTTATCAAGAACAGAACGATACTGTGGCCACATGACTCTCTAAGCTGCAAGAAAAAGTGAGGACAAATATGTGAGAGAATTCAATCAGTAATATAATGACAGCTGCTGAGTTTGAATATGGGTTTTGTGTGGGTAAAGGAGGATCTTGGTGAAAGAGGAATGTTCATCTGAATAATTCACTTTAAGTAAACTGAGAATGGCACTACCTGAACTATGGCTTTTCCAATGCATGCACTGACATGCATTGTTGTATGTGGCAAACAATGTCACACATTTTTGCATGGAATAGTATTTTCTTCAGGTACATTAGAAAGCACTTAAAGGGAAAAAAGTTCTCCTTTTGGAGTCAGAATTTCTAACCATAATTAGCTCAAGACACACTGTAGTATCCAGAGATAAAAGGTGTTTGGAGGCTGTTTAATTATAAAAGTGATACCTTATTAATCCTATGAAGATGTCCAAAGATGACAATCCTCATTAATGTGCAAATTTAGCAATTGAAATGCTCTTACTAATTCCAAAATACTTTGCAAGAGAAAAATTAGATGGGAAAGAAGTTTTTATGTTAATTTTCTTTAGGATAGAATTCTTTACAGGAATAATCCCCTGAATAAATAACTGTACCCTTAATCCTGGCAGAGGCAGTGAGATAGTGTGCATTTAAAGTGACATATTTCAGTACTAAGAAAACAGTAGCATGTGCTGCTGATGCATCTGAATGGTGAACAGTATTGCAGGCTCTAGCTAAGAGAAACAAGCCTTAGTTTTCCCTGGAGTTTTGCTTCTCTTATAGCCCCAGCGTTCTGGAAGTCTTTCCCTTGTGGAAAGCAAAGAAGCAGCTGCAGATAAGCACATTAAGCATTATTTCTCTTGATGCATATGACCTGAAGTGGTCCAAGGATGGGAGAAAACAGAGGGGAATAAGAGAAGAGAAAGAAGGGGAAACAGAATGATACAAAAGGACACAGAAATAGGTTTTCCAGATCAGAAGGAGAAGGCAACTCTGTTAGTAAGAGAAGATTTGGTCTCATGATATATCCAAGAGAGAAGTAAAAACCCCCAGGCCTGCCATTTTCCCCCTGCTTTGCACTCGCTTCATGCTGCCTTTAATTCCTGATGCTTATACAGGGAGGAATCTCTGAGAGGGATAGATACACAAGGGTATCCCTGGGGAGACACAATTCCCATCTGTAAAATATTACACCTGAGGCCAATTTTAAGTTCTTAGCTAAGTATATAGTTTGCATAATCAGTGAATTAATTTAAATGTATGCATCAGATAGAAACATAACGGTCCTTAGATCAGTTTTCTAAATCGCTGTTTATATCTATATGTGAATCTCATTCAGTTTGTTTGTCACAGAATCAATAGGTGCCCGTTGTCATTTTAAATGCAGAAAAGCTTGCCTTGCAATTTTAGTTCTTTAGTACCCAAGGTTACCGGCTTTTTAAAAAAACCTTAAGCAAGGATCTACAGTCCTGTGACTTTTAGTTCTGTCCTGCTCCTCCAGGTACACATTGTAGATTCAATATCACCTTAGTAGTATTTTATTTCAAATATAATTTCAATGAATTTGTTCTGCACACGTATTTTCTGTAGGTCCATGATGAACATGAAAATGTTTACCATCTTCATAAGCTTTTGGCTTAAGCTCAATGAACCTGCAGGATTATTGCTTAAATTAATGTGGTCCCATAAATAAATTTTAAACATTAGGGGTTTGGTTAAGGGCATATTGGAATACATTATCATTATTCCTGCATTCTCAATAGGTCTTTATTTAAATAAACATAAATAAACATGCACCAAATCTCTTAGTACTGTTAAAGATAAAAAAAAAAAATCACTCAGCTGCCTTCTTTCTTCACCAAGTTGTTGCCCAATAGTATGTTGATACCAGCTTTCGCGCACCAAGATTTACTAAAGGGGTCCACGCCTAATGGCAAACATCAACTCTAACAATAAAAGGTAATTTGGAAAAGAAACAAGCCTGCAGATCTATTGCTATATCAATGGATCATTTGAGATCTTTCCATGATTAATAATTCAGCAGAGGATGATTTGGGCCTCTTACAAATTTAGAAAGCTATGATGATAAAGGTACCAGATGAAGAAACCTGAAAACTGAAATTCTGTATTTATACACAACTTAGAAACAGCTTTAAGGAATCTATTGCACTGCCAAAACTAACCTAAGAAATACTCTTTAGGGGAAAAGGCATTTCAAGATCCACATCTTTCTGCCAAAACTACTAACTTAATATTTGGCTTTCTTCTATAAAGAAGTTCTGTTCACAAGACAGAAATACTGATAACCACTGAGAATACCAGTTTTCACAGCAAGTTTGATCAGTGAGGACTAGACTGGGACTAAAGCTTGCTCTGTTGCTTTTTTAATAGCCGGCAGACCATACTGTCTGTCAGAAATAATACATCGTCTTCAGTGAGTTGTGACCCAGTTGGTGACTGCAAATTGAATCTCACTATATTCCCTTTACTACTCCTTTGAGATAAAGATCCTATTATCTATTACCTCTGTCTTTGTAAAGCATGTAATTTCTTATGAAATTTGGTCATTCTAAAGCTAATAATATGTTTAAGGGTCTGTATAAGATGGTCTTCAATCATTGCCTGGAGGGAATGAAGCTAACATTAAAAGTTCATCGATGCATATAATAAACAAAGAATAAAAACAGATTGCTGAGAATGGGTTTTACATTTGCTCTGCAACACTGAGTTCTCTAAAATAATACATACAAGTCAGAATACATTTCCATATCAAAATGCAGTCAACAGCAGGAGACTATATTTTGCTTAGCATAGTAAATTCTGTATTAGTCAGCTTACAAAGAAACTAGGGGGAAGAATGAGAAGGAAGGAATATACTGGAGATCTTCTGTCTACCAAGGTGCTCTTTTTCTTACTGAGGAGAAAAAAATTCACATTACTACAGGTCTGGTGCTTTCTTGTTTGTACTTAACTTTAAGAATATAAGCTAGATCCATGTTTTTGGTTTTATGCTCATTTTTATCATTCATTCCCCTGGTGCAATTTTTTTATATATAAATATAAATACCATATATATTTATAAATATGCCTTGCTAGGTTGTTCTTAGATGAATGAATTCAAGCAGTCAGTCCCATTGGCTACTCAGAAACCTGGCAGATATACACCATCATGGAGCTACTTCAGTCGTTGCTTTTAACTGCTTTATAGTCAATTGTGGAAATATTGAGAAAGAGTAAGTCATGTCTTCCTAATGCTGATTTTTAAGAAAAAACAACAACAAAAAAAAACCACGAGAGAAGAAAAATAAGGTAGAGAAGGAAAAAAACGTCTTCCCAGGTTTTGTTTGGTGGAGATGAGACCGCAATGCCGATATTCCTTATCTCTGGATCAGGCCTAGTAGTGATGCGTTTTTTCAGGACAGTCGAGGAGAAAGTGGGCTTCTCTAAATCCCACAGATACTAGGGATGGCAAGGATAACAGTAAAATTCCTTCCATCCTCCCAGCCTTTCTCTACAGCCACTTCCCACACTTTTTAATGACTTCAATAACCATAAAGAACAGAGTCATGCCCCCACTACCCTGCCTGCTAGTTAGTTCTAATTGCCAGTGCATCAATTATGATCCATTAATTTCTGGTTCCATTCCTCCCTTGTTTATTAGACGTGATGTCAACCCAGTCCTTGGATTGTACCACTAGATGTTTTTGTTTTCATTAATTCAGTAAGCCACTCTCTCCACCACCTCTCCCTCAAAACCCATTGTTATAGGCAAATAGGACACTTTATGAACTGTCTCTCACTTAAAAATCCAGCTTACAGTTTGGTTTGGCCGGATAAGACCTCAACAATTACAAGAGAATATCTAGTATGAGACTGTCTCTTAAGAATTGATCATCTTTGCTCTATTTAAATGTTAAAGCTAATGCCATTACAAATTCAAATTATCCTGCCCTCTAGACCCGTAATAACATTTAAGTAGTAAAAGTATTATGCTGTGTGTTCACTTCAACAACTGTGTCACTCCTGAGTGCTCCTGGTACCGAGAGTATGTCCACAAGAGCTGTCTTGGTTTTCTTCATCCACTATGTGCAGCATGTCAAGTCATTCTTTTCACATTATGCACTAATTCAGAAATAAACACATAGTATGACAAGTTAGGTTCAAAAATCTCTGAAGGACAGACCTGCATACAGCAAATCGGCTGATACTTTGTGCCCTCAACCATGACTTACTCCGATTCTCTTAAATTACGTTCTACTGACTGGTCAGTTCATAAAGTAAATGGGCAGCTGCAGTAGAGAGCAGACATTTTAATAGTGGAGTTCTGTAGACATGGCTGACTGCCAAAGAACACATTGTTAAAGCTAGCAGCATAAAATGAAAAATTAAGATATTGGCGCTAAGACCTACTGGTAAGAGCTGAGGGTCAGTAAAGGACACAGCAATAATCTAAAAGATTTTTTCCACTAGATTAAATTTAGGACAGGCGAGGCATCCCTGCTTTGGAGAAGTGTTTGGCAGTGCTGGGAACTGTGGTGAGTCTCAAAACACACATAAAAACCCCTTTTGGCTGTGCAACAGGGCCTTCTTGGCCAATTAGCAGTTTGGTACAATCCTTCTTTATGGCACAGCTGTCGCAGCTGGACATAACACCACTCAGATCGGTTCTGAAATGTACTTTGTCAGTAATCAATGCGTATTTCAATGTATGTGTTTTATTTTATACTCTATTCTGTTTTGTTGATTTGGAACACATCAACAATTTATTGAAATTGCCTTTGGCCTGAAACAGATGCACAGTAACGGCTGCAAGGAAAAAGGATAGATTTGGATGCTCCTCCCTCAGTAGCTGCTGTCGTTGTCACCAGTTAATCTACATTGCACATGAAAATGGTTTTGAGAAATTGTCTGGTTTAAAAGGCTGAGCATTCATTATTCAGGAAACTCCAAACATACAATTGCACATGCCTTTCTCTGGGTATATACATTGTGCTCCAATCTTTACTTACTTGCTCAAATAGTATCAAGACTTTTTTTTTACTGCTGTTCTATACAATGACTACAGTATAGCCTGTGTTGTGTCTTTATTCCCCTCAGTAATTCTACTGTAGCTATGACCTACTGCCTCTTTATTGACTCTGACTTCTTTACATAAGTTGTATTTTACTTCACAGATGTATTTAAGTAGTTTGTCAGCATCTGTATACCACCCCATTTATTTCTGTGCCTGAGAGTACTCATTCCTTTGGAGCAGGTTAGAGTTGAAGCAAATAAGCCAGCAGCTACCAACTGAGATGGTGAGACTCTGCAACGCTGTCTTATGGGACCTGTGACTTAATAGTACAGCATAAATCTATTTTTTTTTTCTTGTTTGTTTATATGGAGTCAATCCAGGAGTGTTCTCAGTGGTCTCTGGAGAGCACAGGTAAGAATTAGGAGAAGTCTTCTCAACCTGTGGCTGTTCATAAGCAATAGGCAACCTTAGTTACAGATTTCATTATTTGGAATCATTTAGCCCGAGCCAACGGTATGAAAAAATGCCACTGTATGTGCCAGGAAATCTTGTCAGCTCAATGCAGTGAGATTTTCTCTCTCAAAGCACAGCAGCTCTGAAATTTCTGAGGTGAATTACGAAGATATCTTTTTGTGATTTTTTTTTTATGAAGTAGGAGAATTGCTAACTCTTTCAATGATTTACAAAGTGTACAGGGATTGAGCCCGAACATCTGCCGCACAGTATTCATTATTCATCTGTGTTAATCAAGCGTAGCTCAGCCTTCCCTATGTTGCACTGGGCAGGCAAGTGATGTGTCTGTGATTATCAGCAAAGGCAGAGCCATCCCTGCTGTGTGAGATGATGAGAAGAGGGAGAGAGGAGATCTGCTCAACCACACGATGGCAAAAACGTCACAGGACATGGGAGATGTTGTGCCACATCCAACCTGGCTCACGTGGGAGAAGGAGAGGTGTATAACACCCTTGGTTTTCACTCTTTCCTCTCCACTCTACCTTAATCCAGCATATTTACCTCTCAGTTCAGACTATAATTGCTATCTCATTGGACAGATTGCAGTTCTTACACTTTAAGGTTAGGACTTTAAGTTATTTATCTGACCTTGCTCCAGATTATTTTTAGATGTTAGGAATGCATTACTATTATGACTAATGATGCTTTCAGACATTTTGGATTAGGAAACTATGCAGAAGCATTACTGATTTCTTTTCAGCAGCTTAATGCAAGTAGATGAATCCAATGGAAAAAAATTACCCTTTTTCACATTACACATTTTAACAGGAAAGTTTGTGCCATTGGTACCATCATCTAATTTCTCTTGCGCAAATCATCTCAACTGGGTATGAAGTGAAAAGCTGTAGATTCATTCGCGTAATCTTACTCCATGAAAGTTTCATCTGAATAACTATGTGTCTGACACTCTGATCAAAAGGTGGTTAAAAATGCAAGCCTGTAAGATACATAACCAGGTATAGATGTTTTATAACTGCATCTGCGTGGATTTTTGGGGCTTATCCATACTGACACTAATTTATTGTGACTGTCCACTCACTTTATTTTAGAGCAGCCAGAGAGCTTGCATCAATTTCTCATTAGAAAACTGGATTGCATTTGTATTATGTTAATACAGGATGAAAGAAATACACTGAACATAAGGCAAGGTTAAAACGTGGCATAGAAAAATCAGTTTGAGTGCTTGCGCATGCCTCCCTTGTCTCGGACTGTACCGATCAGGGCTGATGCAAATACAGCTAGTAAGCTTCCTTCCGTTTTAAGCAGCTTCATTAAAAAGACCTGAAAAGTGGGACAACTTAGCGGCTTAATATCACTCTACCGCAATATGGACGCTAATCTCTAATATCTTTATTAAGGACGTTCTTTCTCTGGGTTCTCTGCCAACACCCTTTCCCTCGGCCCTGTCTTAATAAGGGAAGAAATAGGTCCTGGAGTGATTGAGGTCACTGGGGCAGCCCCAGTGATATAATCACAAGACTGCAAACCACAAGCGTTTGAGCCTACCGTAGCTGACAAAGTCACAGCCGCTGGCTGACCCACATTGAGCGAGAGAGCAGACCCAGACAGACTCGCAGCTGAGACAGACATCAATACGGATGCCCCAAGGCCCGCAGACAAACAGAACTTCTCCCTGGTCCTCCGTCTCTCTGAGAGCTGGAGGCATTTTAAGCATCATTTCTCACTTGGATATCTGAATAGGAAAACACCGCTACTAGTAAGTAAGTGAAGATATTTAAAAGGCTACTACAACAGATTCTTTTCAGAGGGTTGTATAGAATAGGCTAAGCCTAATCAGGGGCTGAAGATTGAAGGCTAATAGAAATAATCTTCATCCTAATACCTTCTACACTTATTACTGCTGATATAGCCGAACCATCAATATGAACGGCAATTTTAAGGAAAAAAAATAAACATAGGCCTAAATTAGTGAAGCTGGAGTCAAATATAACAGTAACAACAATAACGAGTGCAATAAAGAATATTAATTTGTTGCATCTTCTAGAGATGGCACTCTCAGAGCAATACAAGTGATGTGCATTCTAAGTATGTTCAAGGTTAAAGTAATGCCAAAGCTCACTTGGTTCAGTACTCCTGCCTTCTGAAATCCTCTCTTAAATTTTAAGGCTTCAGTGACATCTGCTGTTGGAGACCCATTTGATTAATTCCTTGTAATTTAACAGATATTCCCTCTAAGTGAATTCATCTTCCACAGAGTTTCTGATATTCAATTCTATTTGTAAATTTTCCTGCCCCCACGGAAACCTTTAATCTGTTCAGAAAACCTCCAATGCAGAGCTCTTCCATTGTTCTCTGCATCCAACGAGCTATTAAATCACTCTTGTGGTTTTACAACAACAGAAATTTTCTCTCTTCCTTGCTCCTGCCCTCTCTTCCAATTTTAATATGTAGAAATTGCATGAGCACATGTCGAACTGCCAATAAAGCTATTCCCAATGTGTTCAAATCCACCCGAGATACCAGGATAGAATTTATGATCAAAAAGCAACCACAACAAGAGGCTCTGTGAAAAAGGATTGTAAACTTTGTAAATCAATGCTACTGTGCTCTCACAATAGCCTTTAAGGAGGACTAGCAGAAAAGAGTACACTAATGATTACCCTCATTAATTAATCTGTGGTTCCCGTTCACGTGTGACTTTAATGCTCCTGAGAGCAGAACAGAAAGGCCACAGGCTCCTGTCAAGCCCCTAATCCAAGGAGTTCAAGAAAGGCTAAAAATAAGGCTAACAGTTGATTCTTCAGCTCAGAGCAGAGACAGAAGAATTCAGAATTAAACTCACCGCACTGCTTAGTTCACAGCACCAGTTACACAATGGGGTGATTTCTTTCCTGGATAAAACGTGTCACGTCAATGCCATTAACAAGATATGGTCAAGCAGTACACAAAATACTGCTGTTTAGTTGCATTTCTTCGCAGTCTGAAAAAAAAAATCTTTTCATATTAAAATTAGCGGCCCACACTTCTGTGGTGCATTGGAATTAAAGCTACAGAATTGGGGGTCCGGAATTTTGTATCTTGTTTCTGCTGTAAAAATGTTGTAGGAACTTGTGTGAGCCACAGAGCCAAATCTTCAAAAGCATTCCACATTCCTGAACGATCAGTTTTAGACACCAGGTTTTTCTTGCAGAAGTGCCTGTTACTCCCATAGCAATAACAGAAGCAACTGGAACGTGAAAGTGTTTTGCACTAAAGGAGCCTCAGACTGAGGACGACCACACCGCTCACCCACCAATGGAAGCATTTAGCATTAAAGTGGGTCTCGTGTTCCATTTCACAGAGGTTTTGTGGTTGATTCATTAATTCCCTAATGTTTAGGCCCTGTTAGTAATACTGAAGTGTCATTGAATAAAAAGTAAAATACGATGTAAAACCTTTAACAAAATCCTGGCTCCTGTCTTGCTACTAAATATTAGACATATACCAACACTGCGTCGTCTGAGTTGCTTTGCAGACAAGGCAAAATGATACAGAACGGTGATATTTTTATTTTAGCGTTTGAAGCCCATCGCAGGAAATGACTTGTTAATTTTATTCCATTAAAACACGAAACATGTTGGAAGTTAGAGGTGAGGGAGTGAAGTAAAGAAGTCAAAGGGAAACCTTCTACTGTCCCATCAAATTTTCAGTCCTCTGTGGCATTATAAGCCAATGGAATTTAAACAGTAAACAAACATAAAGTTGTATTACTTTGAATAGACATAAGGAGGAATTTCTTCACTCAGAGTGGTGAGGCCCTGTCCCAGGTTGCCCAGGGAAGCTGTGGCTGCCCCATCCCTGGAGGTGTTCAAGGCCACGTTGGATGGGGCATTGGGCAGCCTGAGCCAGTGGGATGTCCCTGCCCATGGCAGAGAGGGTTGGAACTTGTTGGGCTTTAAGGTCCCTTCCAACCCAAACTATTCTATGATACTATGATTTTATGATTTATTTCTAACCTTTTTTTCCAAACCGTGGCTGAATGAAACATTCCTTCTCTTGGGCATCCTACAGCTGTAGTGAACAGAACCAGTTCCGTTTAATATTTTCTCCTTGCTGGAAGAGATCCAGATCCAAATTCAGCAACTGTTTGTAGATTCTTGAAAGAGTTTCTGTACAGCTGCCTGGGCTGGGCAGGGTCCAAAGGTATGCAATTGGCTGAGGAAGAGAGACCTCTCTAGAAAAAGAGGTAAGCATCAGCAATGCCTACATTGAAAGAACTAAACTAAGTAGTAAGGAATCTAAAATAACCCTTTAAGCTAATCCTTTTGCAGTAAATTGTTGCACAGTATAGAATTAAATAAGAAAAAAAAAACCAAACAAGGAAAGGGAAGCCTCTGTCTTTCAAAAATATTGTTAAAATGTACTTTCAAGTTCGATCCATTCTGCATTGTTATATATTATTAAAACTGTGGTTGTCATAAGACTTTTTGCTAATGTCTAGCAAATAAAGAAAGCTGCTTTACTATGGAAAGATTATTCCAAAGTTATTGGTCTATTTTTGAAATCAACACCACGCAAGTCCTATACCAGTGGGAGGTTTCTCTTGCATAGAATAAGCAAATATTGCTCAGTTTGCATTTTGTGGCTTGTCACTTCTTTAGCGGAGCACTGATTGTATTTTTACTTGTTTGTAGTTCTATTAGGTTTCATGAACTACAAAAAAGCAAAAATTATTAATTCATATTTAACAAATACAAATACATTATTTTGCCAACATATAAAGTCTAATTAGTAATATACTATTACTAAGACTATTAGTAATATTTAATATTCTGATAAGTCTTATGATGCATTGCCTGAGAAATTCTTTTCCACGTTTAGACTTTATGACAAAGTCTTCCTTATTTGAGGTTTTGTTTTCCATTCCAACATGGCTGGGACATGGGTAACATTTACCTCTCTTTAAATTAATTTAGGGGAGAGATAACTAGAACTTTTAATTTCATTTGCAGTACAATGCTTATAATTTGCATAAGCCACCACCACACAATTGCAATGCAAACATGATACCCAGAAATCCAAAGCTGTGCTGAAAGCAAGAAGATATGAAATTATGAAGTAAAAATCATAGAATCACCAGGTTGGAAAGGACCCACTGGATCATCGAGTCCAACCATTCCTAACACTCCCTTAAACCATGTCCCTAAGCACTTCATCCACCCGTTCCTTAAACACCTCCAGGGAAGGTGACTCCACCACCTCCCTGGGCAGCCTCTGCCAGTGCCCGATGACTCTTTCTGTGAAGAATTTTTTCCTGATATCCAGCCTGACCCTCCCCTGGCACAGCCTGAGGCCATTCCCTCTTGTCCTGTCCCCTGTCACTTGGGAGAAGAGCCCAGCTCCCTCCTCTCCACAACCTCCTTTCAGGCAGTTGTAGGGAGCAATAAGGTCTCCCCTCAGCCTCCTCTTCTCCAGGCTAAACAACCCCAGCTCTCTCAGCCGCTCCTCGTAAGACTTGTTCTCCAAAAATGATGCAGTTCAACCACTGTTGAAGAGTCAAAGTGTTCAAGAGTCGGCGTGGAGGAGTCTGGTGATTTGAGGGGCATCGCTGGGTGTTATCTGGTGTGGATTATCCGGAGTGGGTCAGTTCTCCAGAGTGGGTTATGTCTTGCGGGCCATTCCAAGGGAGCTATCCACTGTGGATTGTCGCAGATGGTGTGGGACATCTCCCCACACATCCCTCGTCTGGCTGTCTCTCCCCCAATGCTTTCCACCTACACCATGTGAGACAGTCCCCGTGTGCAATCCCCCCCTCCCAGTTTGCACTGAAAATGTGTTTTCTTCGGACAAAGTAGAGAGGGATGTAGGCAAATCCCGACGGAATGGCAGGAAGATCTTTCAGGGGAGGGTTAGGTTGGACATCAGGAGGAGTTTCTTCATCCGGAGGGTGTTGGAGCACTGGAGCAGCTCCCCAGGGCAGCAGTCACAGCGCCAAGCCTGACAGTATCAAAGAAGCTTTTGGACAAGGCCGTCAGAGACACGGTGTGAACGCTGGGGTTGTCCTATGCAGGGAGAGGACCTGGAATCAATGACCCCTGTGGGTCCCCTCCAAACCCGTGACTGTGTGAACTCCACCGCGGATGCTCCCCCTCCAGCCCGGTGCTGCTGCCACCCAGTGGCCGGAGCGCGGTACTGCAACCCGGCAGGGCCACGGCAGCCCTGCGCCTCCCCCGGTGCTGCCGCCACGCGGTCAGAGTGCGGTACTGCATCCCGGCCCCGCCTCCACCGAGGCGGGCAGCGCCCCCAGCATCGCCGGTCGGGGGGGAACGCGGGGTGCGGGGTGCCCTCTGCCGACCCCCCGTCTGCGGGAGGACAGTGCACCGCGGCGGGACGCGGAATTCGGGGAGGCAAGTACGCGTTACCCTCGTTTTGTGCGGTTTTGGCGTTGGAAAAAGAGAAAAGGAGGGGGCGACTGGGGTGGTGACAGCCTTTGGGGCACCGCGGGAGATGCGGGAGAACCCCAAAACGGGGGAGGTCCCAACCCCGAACTGCCCGAGAGTTTATGGGAGGGTGAAAAATGTGGGGAGCTGTAAATGTGGGTGTGAGGCACTGAGAGAGAGAGAAATCTCATTTATATGTAGATAAAAGTAAATATAGATAGATAAATATATAAAGATAAAATGTATGTTCTCTCTATATTACATATTACAGTCTATATTCTATATCTACATTCTATATTCTATATTCTTCTATATTCTGTATTATTCTATATTCTCTATTCTTGTATATTCTATATTCTATATTCTGTATTCTATATCCTTCTATATTCTATATTCCATATATATTACATATTATGGTTTAGTGGCAGATAGATAGGAATGGTTGAACTCAATGATCCAAGAGGTCTTTTCCAACCTGGTGATCCTATGATTCTATAATATATTATACGTAATATATAACATATATTATATACTATACATTGTACATTATGTAATATATTATAGAGCATATATATATAATATAAAGTATAGGAAAATATACATAATATATCTATACTTGAATATCTGTAGGTCAATGTATAGAGATAAATATAAATACCTCTATATGAGAATATAATACACACATAAGGTATATTATCTGTATGGTATATATAATAGCTATATAAGAATATAATATACATATAAAAAATATATTGTGTGTATAACATATCTATTATCTCTACATATGTAATATAATATAGATATGCTACATACTATCTATATATCCTTATATATATATGTATACATATATAGTATAGTATATCTATATATACGTATTTTAATATATAATTATATAGAGATAAATGTGTGTTTAAGTTATATAAGTGGTGTATTATTATAGTTCTATAACATGTGATAATTTATGAATAATAATTATAATTATACAATTATATCATCATATAATTATATATAATTATATTTAAAACTATATTATATCTTATTATATTATAAAACTATATAAAATATAGATATTTATATACAAGAACAGAAATATAAATAAATACATATATTTTAATATATAACATTAATATTTGTCCACATAAAAGGAGTTCAAAAACCGCTATTTTATTATATAAGGGTTTAAAATAGAAAAAAAAAAACACTGCAAAGAGATATATGGGGGTTTTAAATACAAACCCAACTCGTGCGTGTATAAATTAGAAGATAAAGCGATTGTGAGGACGCGGTGCGGGGCAGCAGCCCAGGGCACCAGCGTGCAGCGCAGGGGCTGTTTGCGTCACGGACAGCGTGGTACGGCCACGCAGGGCGTGAGGGAGCAGGGCTACGTGTCTCGGAAGCCTCGTCTCCTAAGAGCTCTGAGGCATTTCATATTCTCTTAGGTAGAGGACAGCCAAGCGCCCGGAGATTCACAGGCAGAAGGGAAGACCGAAGGAGAAAGAAGCATCTGAACTGGAAAATTCTCCTGGCAGCACCAAGAGCGAGAGCTGCGATGAGAGCGAGAGCTGTGGTGAGTCCTGGGCTGTCAGGGACCCGTCGCCTCTCTTGTCCATCCCTGTTGCCCCTCTTGTGCAAACCAGGCCCACCCTGGGCCCCTCTCTTTCCCACACTGCTGGGATAGGTTTTGCCTCCCTGTCTCTCTCCTCTTCTATTCTTTTCACCTGCTCCCTCTCCTGCTTTTTTTATCATCCTCTGTGTGCACTCATCGCTGTTTTTTCCTTCTCCATCACTTTGTCCTAATCTGCAGACCCCTCTTTTCCCCTACAATTTCTCTGGCCTCTTCCCTTGTGGGCTTTTCCTTTCTGCACCTGTACATGTTGCTCTGTGCCCCTTCCTTCCTTCCTTCCTTCCTTCCTTCCTTCCTTCCTTCCTTCCTTCCTTCCTTCCTTCCTTCCTTCCTTCCTTCCTTCCTTCCTTCCTTCCTTCCTTCCTCCCTTCCTCCCTTCCTCTCTTCCTCCCTTCCTCCCTCTCTCCCCCTCTGTTCCTTTGTCTTGCTCACTGTCATTGTGTTTTTGCATTCTGCACCTCGCTGTCTCCATCCCCCTTCCCTTCATCTCTTCCTCTCTAAGTTCATCTCTTACTCTCTGTGACCCTTTGTGCTGCTCCCGGATGAGGTTTTTTCATCCTCCATCTCCCTGCAGGGCTCCCAACACCTCACTTTCATTCTTTCTCCTTCTTCCTGCCTTTCTTTTTTCTCTTTCTGCC